>NC_137898.1:41343049-42546382 GCF_963455335.1 Martes martes
TTTTCTGACAGAAATCGTGATGGGACACTGAGCAATGCGGCCGATTACAAGCTGATGAAGTTGCTATAAAAAAGCTGAGAGACCATCGGATAAATGGATCCTCAATTCAGAGAATCCGGTGTTTAAAGCAGGTCCCAAATGCCACTCAGCAGGCTCCAGCGGGACTTTCCCCATTGACTCGGTTTCTCTTCATGAGGCGTAGAGGGAGACCTGTCCTTGCTTTGTACCCAGCGGAGACTGACTAGTGTTAATAATGCCAGACAATTCCACTTTTGATTAAACAATCTGTGATCTTTAAGGGTGCCTGGGATTTCTCTGTAAACATGGAGTGGATGACTCCACTCCTGAAATATTAAAGCGGAGGTCAATTCAGCAGGCTTAGAGAACTGGGAGTCCAGCTAATCATGCTCCTGGCCAGGAATAGCTTTCTTCAAGTTCTGCATAATGAGACATTCATCATTTCATACTCTGACCCTCCCCCCCCCCACGCCCCAATCATGACAAACTAGGTTTTCTCACTATTGCACACCTCACCTCCTCAAATCAGAAACTCACCACCAACAGAGCAGAATCAAAACTTCAGAGGATGACAAACGAATACCAAAGGAATGTTTGGTTCCTCCTCCCATGCCCTGACCCCATCCATCCTCTGTAGAAATACTTCATTTTTCAAACTCCTGGAGAAATAACCAATACCTTCAAAAGCTCCGTGGCCCACGCAACATCACAGACTATGTGGACCTTGAAGAACCTCGTCCTGAAGAGTGGTTTCTAACGGGAAAAAAATCCTCAAGTTTTTGACCCTGGGCCTCAATCTTCTCATCTCCAAAATGGGGGTGGGGTAGAGGAGGAGAGGGGAACCAGGGGATTTCTCAGGGTCTCTCCATCCTTGTGTAACTCCTCGAGCTGCTGTTGGAAGGACCATCTTCCATCTGTAAAAGTCTAGGCTATGCAAGGCAGGGAGCAACGTTGGTCCTCTATTTGGAGGCACCTAACCCAGGTGGAGGATCCTACTCACAGAAAACCCACCTAAGACATTTGCTTTTCTACCCAAAGGAAGGCCTTCACAACTTCACTGTTAAGTGGCAGGCTTTTAGTTTTTGTCAAGGGTGGAGCTAAGTGCCACTCAGGGAATGCTTCAACATCTTCTACAAAATCCCAGCCAAAGACTCTGCAGGACAATATTCAAGACCTATTAAATGTATGAAGTAATCGCTTTGTCAACTAGAGATCATTAGCAAATGTTTGTTAACATTTTTATACTGCTGGGTACAAGTCCTAATAAATTCCACCTAAAATTTAGTGCAATGGACATATACACGTGTGCGTGGCTCTTGAGGTTTACATGTTTACTTTTGCCCTTTTTGCTGTTTCCTTCATTTGTCTATTAGGAATTAACTGATGGGCAATGTTGGCCCAGAGAGCTCATCAGAGGTTCTGAAGTGGGAGCCCAGTGCGAAGGGGACAATGATCAGTCAGCCACGATATTCAAAGCTCTTTCCTCCAGCAGCACACCAGTGATGAGTGTCCTCACCTCTCACTCCATTCTCTTGGGTATCACTCCAGCTCCAAGACCAATGACACTCAAATATATATATATATATATATATATATATATATATATATATATACCACTGCCAATCTCTTCTTTATTTTTTTTTTAAGATTTTTATTTATTTATTTATTTGACAGAGAGAGAGATCACAAGTAAGCAGAGAGGCAGGCAGGGGGTGGGGGGCGGGGAGCAGGCTCCCTGCTGTGCAGAGGAGGGCTCGATCCCAGGACCCCGAGATCATGACCTGAGCCGAAGGCAAAGGCTTAACCCACTGAGCCACCCAGGTGCCCCTACCCAGTCTCTTCTTTAACAGACATGTTCAATATCCTTACTATCTCACATGAAGGTCTAGTAAGCATTTCATATTGTATATGCTGAGGACAAAACCCTTGTTCTCCCTCTCCCCTAGCCCTCTATTTTCTCCTGGAGCTCACAGTCTTAGTAAATGGCAGCACCCAGGTCAAGCCAAAAAGACCAGAACTTGTCCTTCAACCTTCCTTTTCTTCTACTCTCCACATCCAATCCAAAAGCAAATCATGAGGACACCCAGGTCTGGAAATCTGTCCGCTTCCCCCTAACTCTACTCAAACTCCTCTCCAAACTGCATCTCTCACTGGGGCACCTCCAACAGCCTAACTGGTCTCCCTGCTTCCATATTGCCTTGCTTTCTCCATTCTCCACAGCAGTCCAAGAGCTCATTTTAACACCTAAGTCAGCATCCTTGCATTCTCTTGCTAAAAACTCTCCATGGCTTCCCAGTCCTCCCAGGATAAAAATCCAGGCTTTTTAGCATGGCCCGCAAGGTCACATACCAAATGACTTGCCTACTTCTCCCAATTCCATACTCTTCTTCCACACCCAAGCCCACTCCTGCCTCAGGGACTTTGTACTACTCTTCCCTTGGCCCACAGAGCTCTTTCTCACTCTCCCCATGCCTGGCTCCATCAGCTCCAATGGCAAATGCAACTCCTGGTCACTCCCTCCAAAGCAGACTCTCCAGAAATACTCAATACACCACTCTGGTTCTTCATACCACTTAATTATTGTAATCTTTCTTTGTATTACTTATTTCATCTTTGTTCTGTTTTTTACTGTATTTCCTTTCTTTCCCCTCTAGACTACAAGCTCCATAAGGACAGGCAGATTTATTTATTCACTGTTGTATCTGCAGTTCTCAATGCCTGGCCTTAAACAGGCATCCAATAAAGACACCTGGATTTATTCTCCATTTATTTTTATCATGTATGCTGTTATTTCAAAGAACCACAAATATTACGGTCAGAAAAGAACAGGATACCTTCCAGAAAAGGAGAAAATAAATGGTTACGAGTCACATGTCTGTGGTTTTAAGTTTAAAGAAAAGCATTTTCAGGGCCACGTCTAACAGTCTAATCCAATACAACCACACTGCTCATCACCCCACCCCTCTACAAAACTGTATTTCTTCTGCCGACTTCTCATTTCTCTTTGTGAATGACTGACACATTGAAATAAAGAGACCCCATTAGCACTCGCCAGAGTGAAACGTAAAAAACATCTATTTTCATACATGGAGACTTTATGAGCTTTCTCATTTTCAGAAAAGCTCTTTCAAGTAAATGCTTACCATAATTCAGCAGCCAAAAGAATACCAGAAAGTAATTTCACTTCTTACAACATAGAGGCAAGAAGAGTGAACCAGGTTTCAAGGGACGGAAGACCACCAAGTTTGACAGATAACTAGCAATGTGACCTTGGATAAGACACTTTACCTCTCTGAGCCTCACACTCCATATCTGAAACTAGACATGATTGGAGATTATGGGGCTCAAGTTCTCTCCAGGACTCAAGAGTTCATTTCTGTTCATCACCATACCCTGCTGCTAGCCACCCAGCAAAGGACAGGACTGAAGCTATTTTCTACCTATGAAACACCTCAATTCTACAATTTTCTTCTGCTGATTTTCCAAATCAACATAAATGTAAAGTTATCAATTACTGGAACCAGTGATGGGTCACCTACTTTTCTCTTTCCGAGACTTAAACGAGCTACCTATGAAAGCCAATTAATGAGAATCTATAGTAACTATTGTACTGCTGTATGCAACCATTATGATGCGCTTTCTATATTATTGGAGAATATTCAATTCTGCTAGAGAGAACAAGAGAAACAAGCAGGATGAATAAAGCTCATAGGAAGTGTTAAATATAGATAGCAAGTTAGAAACCTGTAAAACGTGTTCAACATAGATCCAGTAAATGAAACCTAAATGTGTTGAACACAGATAAAAAGGACTGAATGAGCATGTTACCTAGGAATAGAATGGGGTGGAAGAACCAAGTCATAATGGACAAATCACAGCACCTTCAAAATGACAGCTACATCATCCCTAAATCGGATACCTATCCTGGGCACTCATTCCATTCCCATTCTTGCCCCACGTGTACTCTGCCTGAGAAATGCTAATCAAGCCCATCACTACTCACCAGACTGACGGGCACCTGCAGCTGGGACCAGGATTACTTGCCGTCCCCAAGAGTGGAAATACACTGGCACCAGGCACCTCCCATCTGCTGAACTCCACCTGTTTAGAACCTCCGCTCCAGTCCATGTAACCTCTGCATCAGCAAAGAAGCTGATGGGGCAAAGACTGAACACGTGAACAATGCAAACCCCAGGAATCCAGTAGGGTGGCCCATCCTTTCCATAGCATGGACCCTATCCTACTCCACTTCTTTCCCTTGCTTCCTCCTGGACATTTTGGATTTATTTAATAAGCCACATGATGGGGGCACCTGGGTGGCTCAGTGGGTTAAAGCCTCTGCTTTTGGCTCAGGTCATGATCCCAGGGTCCTGGGATCGAGCCCCGCATCGGGCTCTGTGCTCAGCAGGGAGCCTGCTTCCACCTCTCTCTCTCTCTCTCTCTCCCTCTCTCTCTCTGCCTACTTGTGATCTCTGCCTGTCAAATAAATAAATAAAATCTTTTTAAAAAAATAATAAGCCGCATGATTCAAGCATCTGAATTTGGTGGGTGAAGTGGTTTTGTGACCTCTGGAAGAACCACCACCACTTACAGTGAGCATTCTACATTAAAAACGTTGTCCTTCCAAACGTCCAGAAGTTTTACATGATCTAGTTAAGAAGTGCTAAATCAGCAGCAAGGGTTAAGTGCTTTTTCTTTCCTAGGATGAAATGGCTCTACCTAGTCATTTTTAAAGACTAAAAATGCTAACATGATGATTAAGCATCAGTTAAAAAAAAAAAAAAAAGTACTGGATGAAGGGAGGGGATTGAAGAAATTAAATGAGGCTATTCACAGACTCTTCTCTGCCTGTTACAGAAGCAGCTTCATTGCCCTTTTGCCTGATGATAGGATGAGGATTTTCATTGTCAAACATAACTGTGCTTCCTCTGTGCCAGACACTGTGCTTGCTGGGCACCAAGGAAACACAGTTCCTGCCCTTGAGGATAGCTGTTCTCTATCCTATCCCACCTGGGGAGGACAGGTAGAGAAGGGCAATGCACAAACGAAGGAGGGGGCAGTGGAGGCTGGGAAGGACATGGGAAAGACAGAGCTTTGAACCAGAGGCAAAAAAAAAAAAGATGAATAAGCATTTGTCAGGCAGGAGAGTGAGGGAGAAGAGGGCACTCGCTGTGGGACTGCTGTGCAGATGTGAACACCCATGTGTTCTCCATTATCTTGGCATTTTTCTTTCTCTGCAAGCATCCCTCTCCCCAGAAGTCCAGCAGAACAGAAGCTACTCTGCGTAATATCAGAGGAAACTCCCCACCGATTGACAAGCCGAAGGGGCAAAAGCAGCAGCAGCCAGAAACATGACAAAACAAACACCTGGGCAGCCCAACTCAGCCTCGACCGATGGAGAATTTGGGGGACATCTCAGTAATGACATCATGTTTAAACAGAGAACCTCACATATGGCAGAATCCAGATGAAGACTTGGCACATCCTTCTAGCCTAAGTCCCATGTAAGCTCATGCTAAGATTGACCTCAAAGGTAAAGCAACACTTGTCAATTTGAAATAGGAGGTCGCTTTTCATTGAGGAGTACAGAGCAAGTTCGCCGATTCAGAACATGCCACTGTCCATGGGGCAACTCCGGCTGGGGAGGCGGAGAGGGAAGAGGCCTATTTTCTACTGTTTCCAGCCATTCTTTAAGAAGGTCTAAGGTTATCGATCCAAGGAGCTTTCAAAGAAGTGGAAATCATGAGCAGAAAGTAGTAGGGATGCTAGGAGACTCCTGGTTAACGTGTAAAGGATTTCTACCTTCACTAGCAAATTCACAATGACATCCCATTAAACCTCCATTAGCTCCAGAAGCCAGAGTCATGCGTAAATGTGTGTACAGTTTATTGTGGTGCCACGTAGAGGGCTAACTGCTTTGCACATACCACTTACAGTAACCCTAGGAGTAGCCACTGTTATTTTTCCTCCTTTATAAGTGAGAAAACTAAAGCTTACCTATTTTCTAAAGGACACTGGGCTAAGCCAAGAGGAGAGTCTAACCTGGCAGGCTGGTTTCTCACACTACACTCCTCACTCTGCTACATCTGTTACGGAGGTGTGTGAGCTCCACGCTTGGTTCACGTGGAATAGGGACAAAGCCTCATCATACACCCAGCGCTGGACACTTTGTACTTAGGCAATATTTATGAGCAAACTATTTGTACAATCCCTGAGCTAAATATCATTTCCCCCATTTTGCAGGTGAAGAAACAGAGACACAGAAGTTTTACAGCTTTACACAGCAAGTCAATGGAGATAAAGGTGGCATCTTGCCCTAGCAGAGTCACCATGATACTCCATGGCATTCGCCTGGCGCCCTTGCCTACTTGGCCATCCTCCTTCCCTGCCCTGTTCTCACCCCTCCTCACTCCTGCACTCCAGCCACACAAGCCTTCTTTTTCTTCCCAGGGCCATGTTCCTCCACACGTAACATTCTTATGTTTCCCTCTCTGTTTATTCTTCTTTGGGTATCAGCTTAATTGTCAATTCTTCAGGCTAGCTTTCCCTGACCACCCCAAGCCGGCTCAGATTCCCTTTAGTAGGTGTCCACTCTATTTATCATAACCACCAAGGCTTTGTGTGTAATCATTTTATTGTGTATAATCATTTCATTAATGGCCAGCATGCCCACCAGACTGTAAATCCCATGAGGAATGGTTTATCAATATATTCTCCACACTCTACAGAGTGCCCGGCACCAAGAATATTAATGGAACAGACGTTTGAGGCTCTATCTTGACTCTAAAATCTAGAGCACAGTGTAACAAAGGAGGTTTACCAAAGACACTCAACTAGAACCCCAACCTGTTGAAAAAAGTACATCAAAATAACGAGCTGCCTAAGGAATAATAAAGCTATCTGAGCATCCCCGACTCCTCCACTGGGGGACTCCACCTAAGAATTCTGTGACACATTGTATTACTGTATGGCTCCATTAAAAGATTCTGGTGCCTCCATAATTTTACTTATTAAATAAGCATGTTAAGGCAGCTCAAGTTCTTATAAACCTTTAAAAGTGTCAGTAAGGACAATCAAGGCACCCACCTGTCACTAAGAAATTAGCATACCAAGAGCCCTTCTCCTCCAGCACAACCTGCCAGTGATCCAGTCTCCTCTCTGCTCCACATCCCTCCAGCCCCATGTCAGCTGGGCACCTCAGAGAAAAGAGATGTAAAGCATGAATCCCACCTGTAACTGAGTCACAGGGCCGGGAAACAAGAGACTGATGAAAAGATGTTCATGGGATTAAGACTACCTTGTATAAGGTTCAAGCTTCCATTTACCAGATGCTTAAGTGGTAGGGATATGACACACAGCATGGAGACAATAATACCATGTCGTGTATTTGAAAAGGGCTAAGAGTAGATCTTGAAAGTTCTCATCACAAGAAAAAATTTCTAACGATGGCAATGGGTGTTAACTTCTTGTCTCATAATTTTGCAAAATATACATACATCATTCTGTTGTACACCTGAAACTAGGTTATCAATCATGGCTCAATAAACTTAGAGGAATAAAAAAAAAGATGGCACTGTATACCAAAGAAGTTATCGACCAACAGTTAAATCAGACTATATATACTCAATGGGAAATTATATAGAACAAGCATATCAGAAGTATTAGAACATAGGAAGCATCTAGGCAATGATGCCCAAGATGTACACATGTACAGCATATAGGTGTACATTAAGATCTAGTTTCAGTGACACATGGCAGAGAGATAGGACTGACCACTGGCCATCAAGAGCTCCCACCAATAATTGGGAGCTGATGTAAAATTTCTTCCACAGATCTTGATTTTCCAAATCAGAGAATTATCTTTAAGAAAATGTATGCTAAAGTGTTAGAACATATTATAAAAACAGAGGAGAAATAATCAGGGCAAGCCACAAAAGAAAATAAGCACCAATCACCTTGCTTCTAATCACATAATTGTGTCTCTTAAATCAATGAGGACATCAGATGCTCCCTGCAGCCAATCTTAACCAGGTCTGACTTCCTATGGAATACCGTGCCCCTCCTCAATAAAGAAGGCTGGTCAGCTCCCCAAGATAGCCCACTGGGGCACTGCAGCATGGAGCCCCTGCCCATGATAACTCAAGAGGAGGTCTACTTTGGCAGTAATTGAGAGCACAACCTCTTTGGGTAGCATTTTAATCCACACTCAGATAAACCCAAAGGCATGCCCACCATACTGCATGAAGCTACGGGCACAAAAGGTTAGCAAGTGTAAGCAAAAACATTGTTCCCACCACGGGATGCTCTCCAGGGTCTTGTAAAAGACAAAAGGACCATCCTTGCCCCTGCTCTCCAGCATCTACCCATTCATCCACCTATTTCCTCACCCACTACCTTTAAAACTTTGAGCACTCCTCTGAACACAAAACTAAGACCTCTTCTAGTCACGAGGGGCTAAGAGTCCAGGATGAAAGACACAAACATAGATGAAGGGGAGTGGTTTAGTTCAGAGCCTTAAGCGGGCATGCTCAGGAGGCATCACAGGGCCAAAATAACCTGGAACAGGACCAAAGTGCCTCCTCAGAAACTGATCCTACCATTAAGGGGCAGTGAAGGATCCCAACTGGCTGGTTCAGATTCCAGCTTTCCCACTTAGCAGACAGGTTAACTTCTCCGAGGTCCTCTCTATGCCTCAGGTTCTTCATCTGTAAAATGGGAATAAGATTGCATCTACCCCCTGGGGCAAGTCTGAAGATTCAATGAATACACATTAAGTTTTTCCAACAGTACATGCCACATAAGACACACACAACAATTTCTGGTTTATGTGGAACACAGCAGAGGCCGGCCTTGGGTTCTGGAGGGCTGGAAGACCAAACGACACCAGCAACCACACCACAAGAGACTTCTTGCTGCAGCTGGTCATGGCTGTGGCCCAGGAGGAAGGCAACGGGGAGGTGAGCAGGGGTTGCCAGCCATGGCTGGAGGCAGTCCATGGCCAGTTTACTCTTCTCTTAGATTGAAAACTGGTCGTCGTCTCTGGGGCTCCCAGCTACTCCAATCTAGGTCCAGCCAGCCAACACCCAGAACATGGGTATTTGTGCTATGTGCTAGACATCAAGCTGAATACTTAACCTAACTTTGGCCAAGTAGGCTCGGGAGGTCACTAGTGGTGATGCTACCTCCATTTTATGAGTTACAAATACAAAGAGTTAAGTTGCCTACTAAGTAGTGCAGCTGGAATTCAAGCCCTGGTCTTGGGCCAACTACAAGCACCCCTGCCTTGCCTCGCCATCTTCCAGTGTTGGCCCTGCTGGCGCTGGAACGCCACTCCACCACGTACCTCCTGGAAGAGCCTGGTTAACTCCACTTCCTTCATCCTGGAGTGTCCTCGCCTAGGACACAGTGGTAATACCACCCACCCCACATGGTTCAGTAGAAATAAAGATACGTGGTACCTTCCCAGTGTAGAGTATGTGCTTCCTAAGTACTTCCAGAACTCCCTCGAAGACTTTTCCACAAAGATTTGCAATGGCGCCCCGGAGAGCTACACACTCAAGTTGGAGCTTCAACAGGGGCCAATGTGTTCACACACAGGATCACAGCCCATAGGCCTCACAACCCACTGAGTGGACACTAACAGCCTCGCTTTAAGAGAGGCTGCCTTGGACTCCCAGAAAAGGGACTTGTCCAAGATCCTACCTTCAGCAAGAGGCAAATATGTGCTTTCTGAGTCCATTTCTGCAGGGTTTTTTTGTTTTGTTTTTTTCTGCACAGCTTCCCTAATGACAACATAATCAAGACAAGAAAATTCTTCCTCCAAGACCCTAAACTCCTCCCTATATTGAGTTTCATCTCTAGCCTGGTTATGAAGTTTGAAGCAGTAAGCTGACCCAGTTATAATTAGCTCCCTTTTGTGCACAGTCCTAATTCTTGGGCATAAAAGACTTTTTAAATGCTGTACTGGCCTTGACCTTGCCATATCTTCTCAAATTCAACAGTAAACAGTAGGGCATCATGTTTAACAGCCATGCTCTCTAATTTACGATTATTCGTTATAAATCATTTTTACATGTTGCTCCAAATGCGGTTTTTCAAGAATAAAAATCTGCCTGCATTGAAATGCACAGTGATTTTAATATGCAAACCTCCTACAAAGATGATGTCTCATTTTAATTATTGTTTCGGTTTAATGGGTTTTCATTAAATTAGAGGATGGAGCAATTACTAGGGTGAACAGCTAATGTTTGAAAGGTAAGCTCCCGTGGCTCTGTGGGCAAAAAGACAGTTGTGGCAGCGAGAAGCAGAAAGCAATACTCCTCTGGATAAGCTTGTGTGCAGCCGGACAGAAAACTGCACTGGCTACTTCTTGCCCAGCCTCAAAACAGAGTTGGCTTCCCCTCGTGGGGATATGCATACAGCTCTAAGCATGCGTTCACCTTGGGGTATCTTCACACAACTTTTTTTTTTTTTAAGATTTTTTATTTGTTTATTTGACAGAGAGAGAGCACAAGTAAGCAGAGCAGCAGGCAGAGGGAGAGAGAGAGAGAAGCAGGCTCTCTGCTGAGCAGGGAGCCTGATGCGGGGCTCGATCCCAGGACCCTGGAATCATGACCTGAGACAAAGGCAGACACTTAACCAACTAAGCAACCCAGGCACCCCTTCATACGACTTTTTATCAGGAATCTGGGTTCCCCATCATCACACTAGAAGGAGCTCCAGGAGTACACAGCCTGCAAAGCTCGATGACAACCACAGGAGAATACTCCTGATGAGATGTTCTCCTCTCCCATGTAAGGAACAGTTGGTTTAGTGGATTAATACCCAGCTTCAACACAGGCTGTAGTGACCACCGTCCTTTTAATTAGCAAACTGTCAGAGGCTCAACAAGAAAGGACTGTCTTGGCCTGGACATTACCTCACCCCAGAAACTGCACAGACTTGGTATTTGGGGACCAACGGGACAGCATTACTGCAGACAGAGTGAGGGAAAGAATGAGAAGAGGAGAATGAGGGGAGGCAGAGAGGTAAATTTCCTTTACTGGGATCCCAGTGGTCAAAGGTGAGGGGCATGACTTAATACTGGAAAGGATGGGGACTCGGCCTGATACAAGTCTGTGCCTGGCAAAGGCAAGGAGGCTTGGAAAGATTCAAACATGCGGTTTTGTTTTTTTCCAAATGAGCTGAAGGAGAGAGGGCAGCTAGCTACAGGGGTCCTTCCAGAAGTAATTGGCCTATTATGTTAAGGCAGGCCTCGTCACTATGTTTGCAAAGGAAGGAACATGGGCCCATCTCGCTAGGCTACGGGAAAGAGGAAGAAAAAAAGTCTTTTCCACAACATTCTAAAACAGGAAGAAATCATAAAGCAGCTTTAGTCCCAAGTAAATCAGCAGGAACTAAGAGATAAATAAGGTGCCCTCATCAGCACAGCAACCCCCAAGCCTCCACCCCCACCCCTCGTACCACCTCACCCCTCACCCCCTCCCATCCCACCAGCTTGAATCAGGCCACCTGTCATGGCGGCCATTTTTGCTGGCCAGGGCTACTAGAGAAGGTTCTTTGCTCCATTATTACAAGTGCCCTGAAGATTTCTGATAGGGATAAGAATTTGGAACTCAATATGAGTTTCTTTCTTCCCCCTCCCCTCAGCTCCTTTATCTCCACTGTCCAAAAAAGCACACCATCAGCTCTTGATCACGTGAATTAATCTAAGTACATGCCTCGTTAACTCGTTAGTTCCAGAGTCACTGCTGGGGAGGTCTCCCTTGGCATTTTTCCATCTGCCTCGGCCACAGGGTGTCTGTCTCTGCTTCGGGGTTCCTGGGGAAACCACACAACCAGTGGCCTTTCGACCCTGTGCCGAGCAGGAACAGTGAAGCTTTATGGACACCTTGCACTCCAGACTTTGCACAGAAGCTCCAAGAAAGGTGTGTGGCTTCTTGCCGTGCTTTTTTGAAACCTGACCTCCTCTTTGGAGATTTTATTCCAAGCATATTAAACATTAATGTCACCTTTGAAGTGAATCACTGAAAACGCTTCCTCCTGAACTCCTAACAGCTCTCTGGCTCCAAGATCCTTCGCGGCCAATTTCCCGCTACCACCTTCCCCAACAAGATCTGCAACTAAGGGATAAAATTACAATCCCCATTTCCAGAAGCTTTTCTCAAGAAATGAAAAGGTCGATTTGGGGAAAAATTGGTCTTTTGTCATTGTTGCAAATACCCTGGCTCCTGCGCGTCCTAGGGTGACCCACCCGAGCTGCCAGTGTTCAGTCAAAGATTCCTTCCGGGTTGTAAATAGCACCTTCGTGGTAATTCATCTCAAAGGGGGCCTCATCAGGCTTCTGGAGAGTTTCTCGTATTCTGGCATGGGCTCACTTGCCCAGCAGATATCCTTTTTGGCTCCCTGAACTATCCCTTCCTAGAATGGTGGTTAGCTCCTCCCCATGCAAGCGCCCGTGTGCCACAGGTGGGCTTAGTGCCAGGGCACAGGAGGCATGTGGAGCTCCGCAGCCCAACGTCTCCCACCTGCAGCTCCAGCCGCCTTCTCCACGCTGATCCAAATGCCAATCCAAATCCTCTCTCGGGGCCCCTACCCCATTCCTGCACTGGCACGAGGCTCTACAGCCCCAGCTGAATGGGAACTTCCCTTCCTACTCCAAAATTCAAATACGTACTGTGGGACATGTTCTCTGTGGCCTGTGGCAGGTTCTGTACCACAGGGATTAAGACACACACACAGTCAGGAGGGGGCCATCCAGCCAGCGTTTTTAGCTGTCGGGACCTGCCCCACTTATTTGCCCACATCTCACAATCTGCATCTTGCCAAACCCAATGGTCAGTTCTTAGTCTTCAGCCCCACAGACCTCTCCACAACCTAACAGTTGTCCCCTCCCTCCTCTGAGGCACTGGAGTTTTCCTACAACTTCTGGGGCCATCTTGAGGCATCTTCCTTCCCTCTGCTGCCTCCTCTCTAGTTATGTAGTCATTTGCCTTGTGTGCCAAGATATGGAAAGATTGGAAAACACTGCCCCGTGTTGTCACAGAATTTGAGATCAGCCAACTTGGAATGTGCCATCAGTCCTGACACTTAGTATCTAAGTGACAGGTCATTTAATCCCTCTGCAATTCTGTTTCTCTCCCATTAAATGGTAATATAGTCATGATACTTATATCACAGAAGCGACATGACAAATACATGCCATCATCTCCAGGAACAGTTTTAAAATGTTTGTCGCTGTCACTGTCTTCTTGAGTGCCAGGGGTCAGGCGCCACCGCGTGAGTCACACCCATGCAGAGGCTACACTGGGAGGGCTTCCTCTCACCAGCTTCCTCGAGGAGCTGACAAGCTAGCAGTGTGAACAGGTGGACAGAATCCAGTACGATGAAAATAACTCCCGAGTGAATAAATATCCCGCACTGAATCCATGAATACTTTGGACTAGAGATGGAAGACCATGAGCACAAGGATGGCAGGGGTTGATAGGTGTCTCCGGATACATCAGTGAGCAAGTGAGGAAAAACTAAGCCCCCTGTCAGCAGAGGAAGCCAAAGGAACAACAGTTGGCCTTTTTTCCCCCCAGTGAGGTTGATACATCTTTTTTTAAAAGTGTCTCACAATGTAACCAACTCACGATGTAACCAATGGCTTCTTTCTTCAACTCTTTGTTGCTGTCCCACAACACCTACAGGGTGTAGGTACACTTTTAAATGGGTTTTTCTGGCTTCTAGTTCCCCCAAATCCTCCTACCACTGGTACCAAACAATCCAGACCCCATATTCTATTTTTAAAAAATGAGATAAATGAAAAAGCAACACCACAATATTTTGATCAGCCACAGAGTAATAACGTGAGCATGATAAATGCAAAGATGCCTGTCAGCGTTTCTATTTATGTGTAACTACTGATGGAGCCCTCCCCTTAATTATGCTCTTCTTCACTCTGCATAGAGTCTGTCAGTGTGGGGCCCCAACCGGCAGAAATACGTGCCACACACCCTGTCGTTCCGTGCAACTTTCCCAAATGAATTATTGGAGAGATTTAAGAATTCTTCAAAAATGCCACAATAATAACTATTTTATCTTTGTTATGCCATAATTATGATTTGGAGCTTTGCTTTTCTTATTTCATCCAGGCACACACCACAACTCATGAATAAAATATGACAAGTTTGATAGCAGCCATTGGAGAGGGTTCATCCGTACCAGCTGACGTGCTTCGAGTACAAAGAGCTTTTGTATTCCAACAGCCTTTGTTTCTGGGACGGGCTTTTATCTCAAAGAAGGACCACATGCGTTTCTCTCACCTCGCCAGTCCCCCTCCCACCACCCCACAGTTCCTGCCTTCAGCACAACACCTGAAACCGTGTTTACTTTGTCTTTTAATGAGAACATTTCTAAACAATTAGGCAACAAATCACAAAACCAAAGGGCACTCTGCTCACTGTGAAACTGACTTGAAACAACACATCAAACAATTGACTCCAAGAGACACAATGGGAATCACAAACCATCGCATCAAGTATGTGACTTTACATCTTGGAAATCATTCACATCACTGCACCCAATGGCAAGATATTTAAAGCACCCACAAAGTTTTCCTTTGAGAGGTTTTCACTCCCCAGCAGAGGCTGCGGGTCCCTTCAAAGTTCAGGCTCTGGCATGTCTTTCAAAGAAATAAATGTGAAAAGGAAGGGAAAGGAACTGGTGGTTCTGCAAAACCATCAGCATTTATCATATGGCCCAAGGGATGTCAGACTTCAAGTTTCAAGGTTTCATTTTTTAAAACAAATCTCTGAGCATCTTGTTCTATCACACATAGAAAACCAGCCTGCTTCCAAGTTCCCCTCCAAATGCAATTTTTTCCCCAGAGTTTGTTTCAAAATATGTAAGTGCAAAAAGACATTTTAAAGTCGCTGCTTGCCTAGAATTTGAAGGACGAAGATTTAGACCTCCAAGACGGAGCAATGTGCCAATCTCCCAAAGTTGTGGGCTTGTCTGTGGAGCTTGACAAACAGAGCCAAGATTAAGCTGAAGCCGCAAAACATTTCTCACACTCCTCCAGAAAGTCAACCCCGGTACCATCAGGCAAACCAGAATGCAAAGCCTTAAGCATATGTTGTTTTCGTGTGTGTACTGGGCAAAAATGCAGAGTGAGAACGAAGTTTGGGAAATGGTGGGTCTACGTTGTTTTTAACTACACTCAGGTGCTCCAAACACCAGGCAATCTTCACCCGTGCCCCCTTTCACCCACTAGAACCAGCTGAAGCCTGGGTGACAGGCTACTTGTTTGCAGCAGGGATCTCTGAGGGGGTGAGTTTCGTCACGCTGTCATGTTGCAGTGAACTGTGCCTTGCCACCCGCTGACACTTCATGACATCGGGCAACCCAAAGATGGTGAGGTGCGAGGGAAAACTAAAATTCTTCCTCCACCACCCACTCTATGCCCCACACTCCCAAACTGCATGCCAGACATGCCTCCAGTCTGTACAGCAAGACAAGACTGAATATTTGGAAGCTAAATAAGGTGGCAGCTTGAACACTCGTGAAAAAGACCTAATTTTTATTTCCACAAGACAATACACAATCATAGTGTTTGGAGCTCTGAGAGGCTGACCATTCGGAGATGCTGGGCGGAGCCTCCCTTCCCTCAGACCTGATATCTGGAAGAGGCCAGGGAATACGGCAGCAGCATGTAAACCTGTAACAGACGCTGTCAAATGGGATTAGACCTCAAAAAGCAGGTTTAGTGGGAAAAAAAGGAAGGGAAATAAAAGATTCCTAAGCATATGTCAGTATTAATGACAAATCTTGATTTTTAACTCAAAGGACCTCAAAGGGCAAATCTCAAGGTCCTGCGTGAGAGCCAGCAGCTGACTTCTGTCACTATGGGCCCTAGTGGGTCACTCCCTCTCTCCTCCACAGGCCAGCACTGCCTTCCACACTCCATTCACCTTCCTCTCGCACCCAGGACTCCAGGGCAAAGTACAACATACTTCCGATCGACTTTTCCAAATAAAATCTAGGGACTCATGGTCTGGGACATGAGACGAACCTGCATTTGAGCCAACTCCGGTGTGCACGCAAATGTTTCTGGGGCTCTCCAATTACAACTTTAACAGGAACCGATCAGCGCCCTCCAGGCACAGCGTGGGCAGCAGAGAACTGGCCACACTCGTCAAGTCAACCAAAAGGATGAGTCAAACACCCTTGAGACCATTACAACCACATGCACTCCAGCCTAAACCTTTGACCGGTGGTACAGAAAATGCTGGCATTTCTCAATTCGAGTGTCAAGCCCCATTTTCATATGTGGAAGAGGGCATGGTGGCTGCTGAGTGGAGACCCAGAGGCTACAACTACGAGCAAGCTCTCTCCTCACCCCACACCACCCAGCCACGCTCTGTTCTGAGACTTCTGTTTGGCAATTGAGGAAGAAAAAAGAAGAGACTGTTGTTGTTGTCGTCGTTGTTATGATGGCAGCCTGAAGGGAGAGAATAAGGACTGCTCCCTCCTCTCCAGGCCTTTGCGCAGGCTTTGAGCTTCTACGTCTAGAGAGAGAAGATCTCATAAGAGATAGGGTATTTTCTTGAGAGATTTTTGTGGATTCTGGGCAAAGCAAGGATACCTGGGGGCCATGAGACAAAGTGTAGAGTAATCCAAATAAGAGTCTTTCTCCTACTTTAAGCGAGGAACATTCTGCTCCTCCAAGGGTATGGGTCCCAGGCCAAAGCAGGGAGAAGAGCTCCATCCTCAAACAGAGGAAGAACCTCCTGGATCCATGAAGACTGGCATCTCTGGGGTCCATCAAGGACAGCATGGACAGAAGTAATGACTCATAAGGGGTACTGTCAGGCCTGGCAAAGACAAACCTCCCAGCAGATTCCAGAACTGACCACAATAGAGACGAAGGAACAACTTGCCCAATGGTGGATGAAGCTATCAGACTGAGTGGTGAGGTGTCATAGAAGGGACCCCAGAAAGACTTGGGGTTCCTGAGATTTTGCACATAAAAGCTAAAGGTTCTTCTTGGGCAGAATGGAACAAGAGCAGGGGCTTCATGGTCATTAGCAACATTGTGGTTACATTCGTATTGTGAACCCTCCTGACATCTGAGTCTCCCTTAAAACAAGCCATCACTGCTATGATGAGCAAGTGTTGGCGAGGATGTCGAGACAAGAAGACTCCTTGTGTACTGCTGGTGGGAATGTAAACTGTGCAATCACTAGGGAAAACAGTATGAAGATTCCTCAAAAAATTAAAAATAAAACTGCCATATGATCAAGCAATCCCACTTCCGGTACATATACAAAGGAAATGAAATCTCTACCTCAAAGAGATATCTGCACCCCTGTGTTCACTGCAGTATTATTAGTAAGAGCCAAGACAAGGGAACAAGCTAGGTGTCCACTGACAGATAAACAGAAAAAGAAAATATACACCCACATATGCACACACACACACACACAATGGCATATTATTTGGCCATAAAAATAGAAGGAAATCCTGCCATTTGCAAGGACGTGGATGGACTTTGGGGGCATTATGCTAAGTGAAATAAGTCAGACAGAGAAATACAAATACTGAATGATTTTTACTTCACTTAAAAAGGCACATTTATAGAAAGAAAGAGGAGAATGGTGGCTACCAGAGGCTGGATGGGAGAAATGAGTAGATGTTGGTCAAAAGATACAAACTTCCAGGGCGCCTGGGTGGCTCAATGGGTTATGCCTCTACTTTCAACTCAGGTCAGGATCCCAGGGTCCTGGGATCGAGCCCCGCATCGGGCTCTCTGCTCAGCAGGGAGCCTGCTTTCCCCTTCTCTCTCTGCCTGCCTCTCTGCCTACTTGTGATCGGTCTGTCAAATAAATAAATAAAATCTTTAAAAAAAAATAAAAAAAATTTTTTTAAAAAGTGGATATGAAATGTCCTCATCACAAAAAAAACATAATTGTAGGAGATGATGGATATTAACAAACCTTACTGTGATAATCACTTTGCAATAACATATCAAATCATCGTACTATACACCTAAATGTACACAATGTTATACGTCAGTTATAAATCAATAAAGTTGGGAGGAAAAGTCATTCGTGGCATGAAGTAGAAGTGTCCAACTACTGAGGCACTTCAAGTGGGCTTCCTCCATGAGGACCATGGATGCTCTGAATATCTGAGCCTCCAGGTCAGCCCACGGGGAGCACTGAGCTGAAGGGCAAAACTACAAGAAGCAATTACTGAAATGCCCTAAAACTTTGAATACGGGGCATAGAAACGGAGGCAGGTTAATGTAAGAGCTAAGTTTAAATGCAATGAGATCCCTGATGTGAGGAATTTGAGAGGCAAAGTGGGGGGTTTGGGGGATAGGGAAGGAAAAAATGAAACAAGATGGGATCAGGAGGCAGAAAACCCATAAGAGACCTCAATCTCACAAAACAAACTGAGGGTTGCTGGGGGGAGGGGGAGAGGGAGAGAGTGGTTGGGTTATGGACACTGGGGAGGGTATGTGCTATGGTGAGTGTTGTGAAGTGTGCAGGGGTACAGACCTTACCCCTGGGGCAAATCATACATTATATGCTAATAAAATAAATAAATAAAAATAAATAAATGCAACGAGAGACACACTTAGGTAAGAGCGAGGGGGAGGAAGGAGGAAAAAAGACAAGAGTTTCTCAGGCAGGTCCACATTTGAGAGCCATCTGCGCTATTTAGCAGCTGCACGACCTTTCTGAGCCTCAAATTCCTCATCTATAAAATACGGGTAAAACTCTAGAGCTCACAGATTGTCATGACATATGGCAGGCTCCATAAAGATCGGTTCCTTCCCCCGTTGCCTCCCTTTCACTGTCCCAACCCACAGAATTCCCACTGCTTTTAAGGTATTTGTTACATAAACAATAGAAAAGCAAAATATTACATGTATAGATTCTCACCAACAGAAGGGACCCTAACACAGTGGACCTCAAGTGGGGTGATTTTGCCCCCAGGGGACACTTGGCAATGTCTAGAGACATTTTGATTTCTACACTTGGGAGGTGCTAATGAAATCTAGTCAGTAGAGGCCCAAGATGTTGCTAAAGATCCCAGAACGCACAGGACAGTCCCTCATAACACAGAATGATCTAGCCCCAAGTATCAGCAGTGCTTCGATGGAGAAACACTGCCCAAGTGGATCTCGGAACACCCTCCTACTAATTCAGGAATGTTCTCCATAATATCTCTGAGAGACGTATCTCTGAGAGACAGTCTTCCCAGCTTCTGTTTGAACACCCTCAGGGATAAACCCACCCACTGTTGAGGAGCTCTAATTCAAAATGTCTCTCCTTAGATTCATCAAAATAAAGAACTTTCGGCCAGTTGATCCTATGTTGCTCTCTTCTTCTGAAGAGGATACAACAGAAACCTCCCATGTTCATCAAGTAGTTGGTCTACTGTAGGTTCTTAAGCGTGCCAAGTCCTCGGGGAGAACCAAGTGTGAACAGAGCCCCTGTGTTCAGGAAGGTTACACCCTCCCTGAGCAGACAGACGAACAAAGTGCAAAATTAGGCAGAATAAAATGTGGCTTAGGTAAAATTTTAAGGAATATGCTGAATCTTCCCACAGGAGAAAGAACCCATTTAGTTCAAACTGAAGTCATCCAAGACTGGTCAAGAAAAGACGTGGTATACGTGGAGAAGTTAAAGAGGCTGAAGTGGAGACAGGGACATCTCTAGCAGACAAGACACTGAGAGCAAAGACTGGCATCATGAGAGTGCACACATACACAAAGGCCAGCAGTAGGATGGACAAGGTTCAGAATCAGGAAGTGATGTGAGAAATGGGTTGGAGCCAGACTCATGGAAGACCGCAAAAGTCATGCTAAGAAATCTGGATTCTTCAAGCCACACTCTGAATAGGGCTGTGCCATAAGGGGTCCTATGGGAGGACTACACTAGCCACAGCTTCGCATGTGGACCAGAAAAGAAGCAGATGAGGAATTATATGAGGGGAAATCAGGATGAGGGACTGTTCAAGACTGAACTGTGTCGCTCCAAAATCCGTATGTTGAAGCCTTACACCCCAATGTGATGGTAACTGGACTTAGAGACTTTGGGAGATAATTGGGTTTAGATAAGGTCACGAGGGTGAGAGTCCTCATGATGGGATTAGTGCTCTTATAGAAGAGACTGGAGAGCTTGTACTCTTGCAGTTTTAATCTCAGTCTCAACCTTTCTCCCCCCATACCACCCCCACCACATGAGACTATAGCAAGACATTAGCCATCTGCAAGCCAAAAAGAGAGGATCCTCACCAGAACCTAACCATGTTGGCACCTTGATCTTGGATTTCCCAGCATCCAAAACTATGAGAAATATAGTTCTATTGCTTAAGACTCCCAGTTTATAACATTTTGTTACAGCAGCCCAAACTAATACATGTTACGAAGAAGCAGGGGGAGCATCCAAAAGCTCAAAGAAGAGAAGACATAGCTCTCGCACCAGGTTCTGAAGGCAAGAGACATGACTACATGCTCAGGTGGAATAGTTAGCCAGACACATGCATGTACATGTCTTGGGGGTTGGGGAGCTGTTTCCCAATCTCTCTTGGAATAAGGCAAAATATCTGAATTGGATAAAACAGCATTAGGGTGTCATTCTTCTACTTTTGTCAGCAGAGCTATGATTCTGAACTTTCCACAAAGGCTAAAAAACAGTCAAGTCTACATTAAAGCTCCACGTATGATGCAC
This sequence comes from Martes martes, assembly GCF_963455335.1. Taxonomy (NCBI): domain Eukaryota; kingdom Metazoa; phylum Chordata; class Mammalia; order Carnivora; family Mustelidae; genus Martes; species Martes martes. Next base: position 41,363,794 of record NC_137898.1, read on the forward strand.
TGTCAAATGTAACTCTCCAAAATGACAAACCTATAGACAGAAAATTACAGAAATTATGTTCATTGTAATTTTGGAAAACTGAAATTTTATATTGCAGTTGTTGGTGCTCTATACTTTACATCATTTTCCTTCAATATCAGTATAAAGCACTCAATCATCCTTTCTTGGGAAGAGCTGTTTCTTTGGATTTTCTTTATTGAGATCATGACCTTCCTTCGTTGATGTAATCAATGTTGTTTCTTAGTAAAATATTGACAAAATGAGTAGATGGAAGTTAATATATTGGCATCCCTCCTTGGCAAAAATAAAAAGTTGAAGACACTGCATCATTTCCTAAATTGTTTTTGCAACACTACCAAATTACGAAACCCTAAATTCCAGAAGCCATTAACCCAAGGTTTGATAAGTAATCCAAGATATCTTCATCCAAGCCACTGATAAAAACTACCAGCCCAGAAAGAATTTCGTACAAAATCAGACCCCATGGCCCTGGGGACCACCCTGTAAATCAACAGTGATTCATGAATTAACATTTTTAGGAAACGTTTGCTCAAGCAACTATAACCCCACCTAACTATATATTTTTTTTAAAGATTTTATTTATCTATTTGACAGACAGAGATCACAAGTAGGCAGAGAGGCAGGCAGAGAGAGAGGAGGAAGCAGGCTCCCCGCTGAGCAGAGAGCCCGATATGGGGCTCGATCCCGGGACCCTGGGATCATGACCTGAGCCGAAGGCAGAGGCTTTAACCCACTGAGCCACCCAGGAGCCCCCCCACCTAACTATATTATCAATGAGTTCACATGCAACGATCTTGCCCAAAGACTATCCTGAGAGACTGTACTAAAGGCCCCACTGAAATCAAAGCATACTTGTTTGCAAGATAACAATGGATAAAACTGGTCAAGAAGCCAAAGGTAGCTAGATTTTTTTTTTTCCTGCTCATCACACACTTCCCCATTTTTTAGTATCTACACCACGGTTTTCCTTTGGAGAAGCACCACTTCCCAACCCTCTGTCTATATGGTTCAGGTGTTGACTACACCCACAATGGCACAAGTAGACACGCAACATAGGCTGGCACATTCAGCGTCAACCATCCTCCTGAACACAGGTGTCTGACTCAGGGATGGTTATATAACCCATGACAATCCAATGAGACATAGTTCCAAAACTTCTTTACTTATTGACAAAAAAAGAGACACCTTTCCACTAAGGTTCTGGAAAGAATATGATATAAGTCTGGGGCCCTAGGGACCACCTTGCTCCCCAGAGGAGCAGCCAACTTAAATACAGACAGCCCAAAACACAGCAGAGCTAAGAGACATGGAGAGAGTGAGATTAAATCATTATGACATCAATAGAGGTCTTTCATCCAAGAAGACACAAGCCACTTCTATCACTAACTTCGGTTACATGAGCCAACTAAATTTCTCCTTTTTTCATAAGCCCTGAGTTGGCTATTGATCTATTGCAAGTACAAAAGTTTGGCTGGTACATAAGATTCTTCTAAAAATGTGAGTTTGGCAAGTCCTAGCATTTCATTTATCACACATTCATGGGCACCTTCACAGTTCTAGGCACTGCGCTAAACTCTGGGATAACACGGAGAATAAACTTGGCGCTGGCATTTAAAGAGGTAGTTTAGGAAAGGAGACAAATAGCTATGGACACAAATTACAAGAAAATATGTGGTCAGGGCTAGAGTTAAGTATAATTAATGGGGGAGCACACAGACCAAACTGAACTGATTCTCCCTTTCAGGGTCCAAAAAGCCATCAGAGAAATGGGGACATTTGACTGGGTTCTTGAACTAGCTCCAGGGGAACCAAAACTTCTCTCTTTTTTTTTTTTTTTAAGATTTTATTTATTTATTTGACAGAGAGAGAGAGAGAGCACAAGCAGGGGGAGGGGCAGAGGGAAAGGGAGAAGAGGTTCCCCACTTAGCAGGAAGCCCGATGCAGGACTTGGTCCCAGAACCCTGGGATCATGACCTGAGCCAAAGGCAGTCATTTAGCCAACTGAGCCACCCAGGCACCCATCTTCTTGTGCTCCCATCTGTTTAGTTAAAGAAGAAATCTGGAATTTTGCCAAGAAGAAATATTAAGATCACTAAGCTACACTTTCTGGAATCCACAACTTCTCCATTAAAAATAATATATTTTTTTCCAGCCCTTCAGCACCTCCCTCATTGTCCACGGGTTTCCTAAGATCCCAGGACAGAGGCTGGATGATCAAAACTAAATCTACCATATGTCTCGGAATGAGATGCATCTGAGCCTCAGAGCTAAAACTTGTTTAAAGCACTTTGAGGCTCTCTTTCCATTTCATAACTAAACTGGGCAGTAATTTTCCCTTATTCCTGTTTGCACCACACAGTCCTATATTAAGAATGCTGACAGAAATGAGAGAAAGTGTGTCCGTGTCATCTGTTAATCTTACACTTTCTATTCCAAGCATAGTGCCCATGCCTACATTTTTCTGTTACTTCTCCCAGACACAGTTAACGGTAAGATCTTAAGGACATGGTCATTTCTGGCACATGAGATATATCTCCAAAATCTTCTGTTTAAAAGGCAATAACTTGGGTAAAGAATAACTTTTGGTCTCACTGGTTATACTTTCATTTAATAGAGAAAATTCTCAAAGACGCATCAGTTTCTCTTTGCCATTTGTATAAGACATGTTTATAAATGTTTGACCTCCCACAGTCCTGCTGTTGAAACAGCTACCCCCAAAGCTGAAGAAAGCTAGAGCTGGCACCAGATCATCTCAATAAACACAGAAAAAGCACTTAACAAAAATGCAACAACCATTCAGGATGATAGGAAAACAAAAAACACTCTTAGCAAGTAGATCTTAAAAGTTTTCATTACAAGAAAAGAATATTCTGTAACCATGTATGATGACAGATGTTAACTGTCTAATGTCTAGATGTTAAGCAGACTTGCAGTGATCATTTTGCATATATATTGAATCAGGCACACCTGACTAATGTAATAGTATATTACATTGTAATGTAATGTAGTGTAATATCATTACACCTCAATTAAAAAAAAAAAAAAAACCTCTTAGCAAATGAGGATAGATGACAACCTCCTCATTCTGATACAGGGCTTCTACAAAATAACTAACCAACTAAAACCTCCAGGTAACATTATACTTAATGGTGAAACGTTGCTTTCCTTCTAAGATTGGGACAGAAATGTTCAGTATCCCTTCTATTCAGCCTTGTATTAGAAGTTTTAATCTGTGCAATAAGGCAGGAAAGGAAATCAAAGACAAAAGACGGAAAAGAAAGAAGACTGCCATTACCAACAGAGGACATCCCTGTAAATAAAGAAAACCTTATAGAATATGGGAAAGAAAATAAAAGAATAAGTGGACTTAGCAAGGTCTCAAGATAAATGATCAATATATAAAAGTTAATTGCAATTCTATCAAATAGCAACAAATAAACATAAAATTTAAACTGTATTACATTTAAAGCAGAAACAAACTAAAACATCAAAGAATAAATCCAAAGAAAGACATGCAACACCCCCACACTAAAAACCACAAAATAACGATGAGAGATATTTTAAAAACCTAAACTGATAGAGAGATATATAATGTTCACTGACTGATTCACAGAAAATTCATTATTTTTAAGATATGCATTATTTCAAACTGATACAAAGATTTAATACAATCCACATCAAAATCCCAGTAGAATTTTTGGAAGAAATTGAAAAGCTGATGCTAAAAATGTAAATTAAAATGAAAAGGATCTAGAATTACCAAGCAATCACGTAGAAAAGAACAAAGTTGGAATTACCCCACTATCTGATTTCAAGGATTAGAATTAAAAAAGAAAAAAAAGTTTTACAATAAAGCTGCAGTAGTCAAAAGAGTATATATCATGTCATCAGAATAAAGCTATAGTTGAACAGAACAGAATGAAGAATACAGAAATAGACCCGCACTATATAGCCAAGTGACTATCGATGTCACTAAGTCAATGTAACAGGAAAAGGAAGTGTTATTAACAAATGGCAACAGAACATGTAGATATCTGTATTTTTAAAAATGAACTTCAACTTTTTTCTCACACCATACATAAAAATTAATTCCAGATGCATCAAAGAGCTACACATAAAAGCTGGAACTGTTAAGTTCGTAGAAGATAAAATTTCCTCATAACTCTAGAGTAGTCAAGGATTTCTTAGATAAGACACAAAAAGCAAAACAAAAAGGAAAAAAAATAATATCTTGCACTTCATCAAAATTCAAAATTCTGCTCAAGAAAACACCCACAGGAATACAAATAGATAAGCCAGAGACTGGCAGAAAAAATATTTGCAGTACATATATCTGACAAAGCGCTTATAACCAGAATGTATAAAGAACTCTTACAAGTCAATAATTTTTTTTTTAATGTAAGGGCTAAAAGACCTTAACAGTTCACAAAGATATAAGAAAGGAACACACACACACACACTCAACATCTTTAGTCACCAGAGAAATGCAAATTCAAACCACAAGAAGATACTACTAAATGCACATTAGAATAGCGAAAATCAAAGGGATTAACAATACTAGATACTGGCAAGGATGCAGAGCAACAGGGTCTCTCATACTGTGTTGATGGGCTGGTAAAAGGAACAACCACTTCGAAGAACTCTCTGGTTGTTTCTTTTAAGTTACACTTACCTGCTGACCCAGAAATTCCACGACCATATTTACTCAAAAGAAATGAAAATATATTCATACAATAGAAGACTAATTGGAAGTAAAAAATGTACCATTGATATATGCAGCAACATGGCTGAATCAAAGATATTATGTTGAGCAAATGAAACCACATACAAAAAATACATACAGTATGCTTCTATTTGTCTAAAGTCCAAAGACAGGCAAAGCTAAGCAGTGGGCAGAGTGCGGAGTGGAAGGAGCTAAGGTAAATTCCTATATCTTGTTTTTAAGATTTGTTCATTTTATTGTATGTTAATTATATCTCAATTTGCAGAAGAGAGGAATTAATGCAGGAAAGCTGGATTTTCTTTTCTGTTTTCCAAAGGATATTAATAATTTCTTGCCCACCATAGTCCCTGATGTTTACTACAGCCTGAGACATCCACCTTGTCCCATCCCTGCTCTCAAAGCTAACTAAGTCCAGAATTGTCACTCAACCAAGGTCAGACATCCCCACAATAGCCAAATCACACCGCAATCTTGGGTTAGTTGTAATTATTTAATATCTACCTTTCCCATGACATTATACATTCCATGACAATAGGGACTTTGTTTGGTTCCCTATTTTAGCTCAATTGCCTATTCCTGGGACATAAGAGGCCTTCAGTAAAAATATGTCAAATAAAAGACGGATGGATGGACAAATGGTTGGATGGATATAAGGGTGGAAGACAGACAGGAAAGAAGGAAGGAAGGAGACAAGGAAGGAAGAAAGGAATGAATGAAAATATATTCAAAGATTATCTGGTCCAGTTCTTTCCATTGAGGCTGTAAAGGAGAGAGACTCAGGGAAATTTGGTAATTTGAGATCAAGATCACACAGCCAAGGGCAGAATTCATAACAGATCTCTCAGCTGGTAACTAGAGGTATACCAGAGGAGATATATTCTCTTCTGCTGCTGCATATGGTGTTGTTTACATGTGATGCCTGGAACTGTGGCAACCATCCTGCGTGCACGAGGAAGGCAACACCAACAGGCAGAGAACAGTGGAACAAAAAGACGGGGGTGGGGGAGAAACCTTGATTTTGGCTAATGTCACTGAAATGCTAAATTAACCAACCTGGAGCTTTCCTCCTTTAGGTTTTCTTGCTTTGTGAGATAAATAAGTAAATCTATTTAAGCTAGTTGAGTATCAGCTGTAAGTTATTTGCAAGCAAAATATACAAAACTTACAAAAGAGGCATTCCAGGAACTGAAGCAACAATGTGGCTGGAGTGAGGAGAGCAAAGAGGGAGCGGTTAAGACACTACTGGGCAAGTAGGTAAGGCCCATACCTCACAAACCATCTAAGAAATTACGGTTTGATCCCAAGGGCAATAAGAAGTGACTGAAGGAATATTGGGTTTTCCAACTCCACGGTGAATAAGCAGGAGGAAGAAACCTTTGGCCATGAAATAAGGGTTTTGCATCTGGGCTGACACGTTGCAGTCTTGGTGCTCAGGACAAGGACAACCCGTTTCAGGAATGGTGAGGATAAAGAAACAATTGGTGCTGAGCAATCTACCCAATCAAGAAAGTCACTAAAAGTATAAACCCCATCACCTCCCAGACCAGCCTTTCTTTCATGCGCTGATGTCAACAGACTGGGCAGATAAGGGCATATGGCTACTGACTCCCAAAAACACAAGCGAAGGAAATCACACACAGCTACCAGGGTCAAGAAGTCTGAGTGCCCACAAACAATGCAGTGTTCCTCTAAAATCCAGATCATTTTCATCTCCGCATGATCGTAGGATCTCAGGCACTGTCCTCTGCCGAGATGCGGCCTAGATGGTAGGACTATGGTGTTGACTTCAGTCATAGGAATGGACCAAAGTCCTTTCAAGTGTTCTTTCCAGCCTTCTAGAGTAAATGGTGCACAACCAGAAACAAACCACACTGGAAGGTCTATGTCTTAGAGATCCAGAATTTCTACTTACCAAAACCAACACAGACCACTAAGTAATATAAAAATTGGTGAGTGGACCGAGAAAACAGATATAAAAATCATCCAAGTTGTATCATGTAAATTCATTCTCAATCTCTTTATCTGATAAAGTCTCACTTGGCATACATGATAGAATCAGAAAAAGGCACTTCTTAATAGTACTTGAAATAATGATAACCACTATTTACTGGGTGTTACATGCTTTGATTCCTTACCACAGACCTAAAGTGGGTAGGCTATAATATCCCTACTTTACAGAAGAAGAGTTTGAGGTCAGAGTGGTTAAGTTGACCTAGTAAGTGAACAGCTGGACTTGAACATAGATCTGTTTAACTCCAGATCACATCTTTCCACTAGTCCATGCCACCTGCAGTTCTTGAAAAGCTCAGAGAATTTTGTCTAATGATTCCCAAAGAACTTCAAATGATGGATCATTCTAAGGAGTAAGGTCAAAGGTCCCACAGACCCTGTGCTTCACCCTCTGCCAACCGACACTGCTGAAAGATAACCTCTTCCCATGGCCATAGTCCACGTGACCAGAGAAGTCATCCCCAACTCAGGAAACCCAGATTCTAGCAGAAATCTGCCACTGGCTGGCCCCTCGGGTCTCAGTCTCCTCACCTATGAAACAGGGTAATATCTGCACTTGCCAGCCTCACAGGCTCATTGTGAGTTAAATCATTAGAGTGAACAGTCTTTGGACAGCCAAGAAATTCTCAGTTGCTGTTATGACTGCTTACAAATTTATATTAATTAAGCTCCATAATCACCTATTTAGATCGTCGTGGATCATTTGATTAAGCCTAGCACGTGTGCTGATACACAACTGTATCCACAGTGCCTGAGGCCTAATTTTCAAGAGTTAGGCTTCGAGGCATGTAAGAACTGGAGAGCTGGCCAAATGACAAATACTTATTGAGCACTTACTATGTGACAAGTTCTGTTCCAGGCACTGGAATACTTCTGTGAATGCAGCAGGGCCCTGTCCCCACAAACAAACCAAGTAAGTGATGTAATGTCAGGTAGTAATAAAGTGAGATGGAAAAGATAAAACAAGGTTATGCAGGGAGTGAATGACAAGGTTATTTAGCCAAGACCAAGGGCCTTCAACGGCCTCTATGAGAAAGTAACACATAGTTGAGAACTGAATAATGAGAGGCAGGCTCATGAAGACCCCAGACAGAGGAGACAGCAAATTAAAAGGTCGTGAGGCAGAACAAGCTTGGAGTGTATCACAGTTTGTATTGTCATTCAGCAGATGCTCTCCTGTCCTCCTCCCACCATGGGCTGAGTACACTCCCTGCCCCCGGATGCTGAGATCGGCCAAATGACTTTCCTTTGGCCAAAGGAGTCTGAGCAGATGTGATAGGAGCAAAAGCTTACAATGTGCCTGTGCAGTAGGCTTGCCCTCTCGGGCTTGTGCTTTGCCACGAGGAGAGCGTGTCCTGAGTATGTGTCCCTCCTCCTGGGCTCTCAGAAGATCACACATGGAACAGACTTGAGCTCAAACTGCTGAGAAGAGCCAAGCCCAGCTGTATTTTCAGCCTGAAGCAGAACCTCCCAGCAGAGCTCAGACAACATCAGCTGACTCAGTCAAGTCGCAGTTCTATACAACTGAGGATAAAGGCTTGTCGTTTTATACTCCCTGAGTTTGGGGGAAGCTTAAGTGCAGCACAGGCTGACCGATAGAGCTTGTTCCAACAGAGAAGACCGGTCTGATTACACCGAGCAAGAAAAACAGGTGCTGTCATGAACGACCCAGAACGCAGCCAAATAAGGTAGAGCTTTATAAGGAAGGTTCCTAGTGTGAGATTCAAAGGTACTGGTAAGTCAGTGGGAACGTCGTAAGCATGAGTAACACTATCTGACTTCTTTTTGTGAGATGAACCACAAGGGTACAAAAGTGGAGGCCAAGATACCAGTTAGAAGGCCACTGATGGTAGCGTAGAGAAGGGTTGTGCCTACGGAAATGAGACATGACCTAATCCAAAATGTACTTTGGAGGTAGAGGAGATACCAACTGGGTTAGAGATATAAAGATAAGAGCGTTCAAGGATGATCCCTAAATTGGGGGCCTCAATAGGTGATGGATGGGGCCTGAGTAGATGATGGAGCTATTTTTGAAATGAAGACGTCTTATAGGAAGAAGACGTCCAGAGTTGGGGGTGAGGACAGTGGGTGTCTTTGGTATCTCATGTTTGAAATGCTAACTAGGCAGTTAAGTATTCAACTCCGCCTTTCGGGAGAATGCTGGGCAGGCTGGAAATATAAATTTGGTGTCATCAGCATATAGGTGGTATTTGAGGCTATGAGATCAGAGGAGATCACCTAAGGTGGTAAAAAGATAAGGTACTCGAGAACAGGGCATAGTCCAACATTCGGAGGTGTAGGGGCTAAGGACAAGTCCACAAAGGACAAAGGGAAATACAATGCAAAATACTATGCAAAGAGGGAATTAGGCAGGGGCAGGAACAGGACACCTAAAGAAGAATCATGGCTCAAATACAATTCATACAGAGCTCTGGGTTGTTGCTGAAGAAGCTATGCATCTAATTACAAAAGAAAATTTAAAAAGGCCAAGAAAACCTTTGAACAGTAATCTCACTTGATGACATCAGTCCTCTAGAAATTAGGGATCAGTTTGGGAGGGGATCTGTGGGTCTTGTGCCCTGTGTAAGTGGAAAAGTTGGAAAAGTTTCAGAGTCACCGGATTTAACGGCTTCTACAAGCCCTTGGAGCTCTGCGGAGTCTTTGACTAGATACTGTTAGGAAACTACACTCGCTCAATTAAGAATCACCTGATTTGTACAGCTATTGGAAAAGTGTACACAGAGCTGTTCTAGACAGAAAAGAACATCTACACCTCTTCCATGTCCAGAAAGAAGTATTGCTATGGATTGGTGATACCAGAGGGCAGAGAGTAGTTTTCATGGCACCGTGAGAAGTAAAGACGAGGCCAGAGGCCAGGATTCTTGAGTCAAGAGGAAAGGCACTGTGTCTGCACCTGCTTAAAAGGATTCCCAGCAGAACCTTCTCCAGCTTGGGAAGATGTGTTCTCCACAGCATCTCACCCCCAAGAAAGCCAAGTAAGAACTAGGCTGATGCCTAGAGAAAGAACAGTCTCCACTTAGAAAAAGAAGTCGTGGGGCGCCTTGGTGGCTCAGTAGGTTAAAGCCTCTGCCTTCGGCTCCAGTCGTGGTCCCGGGGTCCTGGAACTGAGCCCCACATCAGGATCTCTGCTCAGCAGGGAACCTGCTTCCTCTTCTCTCTCTCTCTCTCTCTCCCTCTCTCTCTCTCTCTCTGCCTGCCTCTCTGCCTACTTGTGATCTCTCTTTCTGTCAAATGAATAAATAAAAATCTTAAAAAAAAAGGTCCTTTTCCTGCAAACTCCATGTCAATAGAAGAATGCATCAGAATTGGGGCTGAACTCCAGCTAATCATAAAAATACTACTTTGAAAAAAAAAAAATACTCCTTTGCTGGGCGCCTGGGTGGCTCAGTGGGTTGGGCCTCTGCATTCGGCTTAGGTCATGATCTCAGGGTCCTGGGATTGAGCCCCGCATCGGGCTCTCTGCTCAGTAGGGAGCCTGCTTCCCCCTCTCTCTCTGTCTGCCTCTCTGCCGACTTGTGATTTCTCTCTCTGTCAAATAAATAAATGAAATCTTAAAAAAAAAAAAATACTCCTTTGCTGTCTCTCTGATGTTTTGCTCCTCAAAGTGTGGTCCATGGACCAACGGAATCAGCACCTCTTGGGGACTTGTCAGAAAGGCAGAGCTCCAAGCCCCACCCCTGATCTCCTGAACTAGAATCCACATGTTAGCAAGATCTATAGGAGCTTGATATGCACATTAAACTTTGAAAAGCATGATTCCAGCAATATATGTCCCTTGGGGGCCTTGTAGGAAGGGGATTGGTTGAGCAGAGAATTATATACTCTTCAGTTCCCTGGCCAGATACAAGCACCAGGTACCAGAATTCCAGGAGTTTAAAAAGGTTTACACAGGGATGCCTGGGTGGCTCAGTCAGTTAATTGTCTGCTTTGGGCTCTGGACGTGATTCCAGGGTCCTGGGATCGAGTCCTGCATCAGGCTCCTTGCTCAGCAGAGAGCCTGCTTCTCCCTCTGCCTGACACTCCTGCATTTGTGCTCTCTGACTCTATCTCTCTCTCTCACTCTCTGACAAATAAATAAATAAAATCTTTTTTAAAAAGGTGGGGGGGGGAAGGTTTATATAATACTTGGGAGTGTTCTCTGGCAGAATTAACCTTCATGGGTTTGGGTGGCTTCTCTGTATTTTCTCTGAAGTACTCACCACCTCCAGAAGTCACTCTCTAAGGAAGCTCCAATCTCTGGAAAGTTCTTAGGGATATCAACAGGGATGAAAAACAAAGACAGACCCTGACTCTCTTGGTGGCTTGACAGGAAGGATTCCAAGATGCCTCTGCTCTTATTTTCCTCATCGGGGATATTAAATAGGATATTAAATGATAACATTCATGGACTTCAGAGACGGGGGGGGGCAGTTCAATCACAATGTGAAGGCGGCGGCATCTATGAACAGTGAGAGAGGAACAGAAGTCCTTCTGCCAGTGACGCCTTGTAACTTGTTCTTGACTTGAGAGACAATAAAAGCCTAGTGGTGGTAGCACAAAGCCAGGTTCCAGGAGGCCAAGGTCAAAAGTCCATAACTGGAATGCTGGCTCTGAGAATAAGACGCGCACCAAGGCTGGGGAAGATCACCACTGGGGCATGAAGTCTTCGGGATCAAGGTGTGCGTAGAGACAGCTACTGTTTGCACTTTGGAATGAGAACATCAGAAACCCAGGAAGGACCGAAACAGCTTCAAAACCAGTTTTGGTCCTGAAGTCCAAACAGGAAGGGTGGCAAAGACAGAAGAAAACAAGAGGGAGGAACTCAGTACCAGTAAACCGGCGGGACTCGGGGAGGAAACACTAAAAGGTATGGAAAAGGAAATACTAGAAAAAGTAGTTCAGATTCCTTTTCTGCGGGCCAAGAGATGCTAGGAAAAGTATATTCCTGACACCACTGACACAGAAAAGTTACTTAAGTCTGCAGAAATCAGATGCTGAGGAAAGGCCAAGCTGGTTTTGCTACAGCTCGGAGCCCCAGCCAGAGGAGCCCCAGTGAAGCCCAGCGCCCTGGGGGGCCGCAGCAGCGGGGAAGGACTCCTGAATGGAAGGAATTCCATGGCCCGGGCCCTAAAGGGCCCTAAAGAGCATCGCAAGGCTAAGCAAGTGTCAGGATGATGCAGGTCTGGGGAAGGACACAAGGAAGAGGAGAGAGAGCCTGCCAGACACGTGGGGCTGCAGCGCCCAGGCACGGCAGAGGCCGCTCAGGCCTTCTGTTTCCACACACACCTCTGCCCGCCCCGGTTCGAGGAATGCCAGGAAAGCTCAGGGTAGGACGGAGAGAAGTAAAGACTAAGCCAGAGGCCAGGATTCTTGAGTCAAGAGGAAAGGCACTGTTTCTGCACCTGCTTAAAAGGATTCCCAGCATGGGATGGGAAGCCAGCCTGCCAGGACCAGCCCTCCCACTCCCCAGCTGAGTGACCTTGGACAAGTTACGTAACTTCTGAAGGATAAGAGTAACGAGAGTGGGCCTCTGGTAGGGTTGTGAGTAGGGCCACTGAGCGGGCTGGACAAGGTCTGGAGCATGGTTAGCATTCAGCTCGTGATGGGTCTTCTTGCCTCCCTGCAACATAAACCCCATGGGGACAGGGGCTGGTGCCTATGACTGCTGGAAGCTTAGGCCCCTGGAACAGGACATGGCCAATGGCAGTGGCTCAATCCCTATCTGTTGGGAGAATAAATGGTTTGCTCTCTGAGTCTTCCTCATGGCATTAGGGTGCTGCTTAAGGGAAGAGCTTATCGGGGTTACTGGTCATCCCCTTATTTATCTCAAGTGAGTCCTTTAAAAACCAACCATCCAGACCCCTTGAGTCTTCTGCACCATTTCACAACTCCCTCTCTCACTCTGTCCCCCACCGCACATGAAGCACCCCCTCTTGGGGGCCCTGCAGACAGGAATGGAAGTCCCTTCCTCACTCCGTGCCCAGGGAATGGCTGGGAAGGACATCCATCACCGTGACTAGCCATGACCCAAACGAAGCCCACTGCACCTCCGTGGAGCAAAACACCCCCTGGGCTTCCCCTTCTGAGGTTTCTGGGAAGGCACCATCAAGGGAATGACAGAAATGGGAAAGTGCTTTCACCATGCTACGGCTCCCACTCGCTCTACCTCTCGGCAGAAAATGTAAATACAGGCGGACAGGCAAGCAGGTGGCTGGGGGACTGTCTACTGGGATCACTGAGGGAGCTACGAAGCACAGCAGGAAGCCCAGAGACAGCATTTCTTTACGGTGAGCATTTGGCTCCCAAGTAGCACCTGTGAGCATGGCCATGTGCCCTGCCCATCCCCAAATACAGCAAGGAAGACAGAGTGACACTGATGCTCCCTGAGCTCACTTCTCACCCAAGGGCTCTCTCCTCTGCAGGCTGCACAAGGCAATGTCAGCAGGCCCTGGGAGATGCTCTGCAGATCCAGTGTGCAAGGAGCACATCCAATAGAGCCTTCTAGAAGGACAGCTGTGCTGGACAGTAAGACGCCAATACAGTGTGACTCACTCCTGAGCTCTTGCAAGGTGGCTAGTGCAACTGAGAAGCTGCAGCGTTTATTTTGTTTTGTTTTATTTATTTAAAATTATTTATTTTATTTAATTTGCATTAATTTAAATTTCAATAGCCCCACAGGCCTTGTGGCTACTGTACTGGACAGCACAGCTCTAAGTGACAGACAAGCCCTCACACCTCTGTCCCCAGTCCTGACACCACAACAAGTTCCTCCTCCAATGGAAACCACACTCTTTAAGAATACACTCATTTAAGCCACATCTGGCTTCACTTTCTGGGGTTCAGTGCCAAGTGCACTGCCACCCCCAGGAAAAAAGCACTCTCAGCCCCACAGCTCCTAACTAGTTTACAAAGCTCTTTCCCAGATGCTCCCTCAGCAGCAATGCATCATACCCTGAGAAACAGGTATTATTTCCCCCACTTGTAAAGTGGGGAACAAGGTCCAAGGTCATCAAGGTAGCTCTGGCCAAGCTGGGACTTGAATCCAGATCCAGGATGGGAGCTCGGGGTATTATGACTCAACTTTGCCAGAGAAGAACAAAGGAAACGAGAAGCAGCTGCTGTGAAAACACGAAATCTTCTTAGAAGCATACGAGCTGTGAAGTGACCCAGATTTTGATCGCACAGAAGCTCAGACCATTCTCCCCCAGGACCCTGTGTCAGAGCTGGAGCACTCCTGCTCCAAACCATCAGGGATGCACCATCATCGGCACTCCCCGTGCGCTGCACCAGCCCAGCGACCTGACAGCACCTCAGTGCCTCTCTCTCATTCATTCCTTCCGTCGGTCGGGGCTGAGCCCTTCTATGTGCCAGCTCTCTGCCAGGTACCAGTCTCTGCCCAGAATGCCTCCTGCCTGCTTCCCAACCTGATGAAACATCTCCCACCTGCCAAGGCTCAGAGCATCCTCGTCTGGGATGCTTTCCTGGAAAACACACAGGAGTCCTCCCTTCTTCCTCAGGTCAGTTACACGTGATCAGCTCAGGACCAGAAGCAGACGATTTTCCTGACATGTCATCAGATGGTCAAGAGGACCCTAACACTAGGTCACATGCCTAAATCATTCATCTCCCGTCATCTCGTCAAGTGGGCATTTTATCATCTCCCATCATCACAAGAAGATATGAGATATTCTGAGAGAGAAAGAGACCACATTCACATAACTTTTATTACAGGGTATTGTCATAATTGTTCTATTTTATTAGTTCTCATTGTTAGTCTCTTCCTGTGCCTAATCTATGAATTAAATTTCATCATGGGTAAGTGCATATGGGAAGAAAGAGAATATATAGGTCTCGGTCCTATCTGAAGTTTCAGGTATCCACTGGGGGGGTCTTGAAACCTATCTTCCCCAAATAAGGGGGTACTAGTGTACTCACATGCATGTGTATGGGTGCACACACACACACACACATACACACACATACACATACACACACACACACACACACCCCTCCATGGGTGCACACACACACACATACACACATACACACACATACACATACACACACACACACACCTCCAACCTATAATAGAAAAACTCGTTATGGTCTTACAATCCTTTCTATTACATTTTCTCAGACTGCTCACAGTTTCTATAAAACACCTCTCTCTGCTATTCAACCGAGTGCTTTTCATTGCTTCATTTATTTAACAAATACTATCCCAATTACTAGGATATGGCAGTTGAACACCACAAAGAACCTAAACTGATGGAGCTTATGTCTAGTGTGGAAGAACAACATCAAATAAATTCACATATAAATATAAATTATAATTCCAGATGGTTCCAAATCGGAGCATTGCACAGTGCCTAGAAAACGGCAGCTCTTAATAAATATTTGATTTTTTTCCCACTGTGAATTTTTGCACTTGGAATATTTATCAAAGAACCTTGTAGAGTATTCCATGGAAATAGTGTGAATAATAATGTGAATCATGACTGACACTTAACATGATCTGCCAAGCGCTTGCTCATGTCTCTGCAGGAATTACCCTCCTTAATCTTTCCAACAGTCCTAAGAGGTGAACACCATTATTACCTCCCCGTCTTACAGATGGAAAAATCAAGGCACAAAGAAGTTAACGAATTTGCTCGGGGTCATATGTCTTTTGAGCATTATCATGGATTCATGGATTTCTCAAAATAACATATCAACTGATGGCAGTAACTGTTGCTTTGCCATAAGTAAATCGCCCCACCCTTGGCCATTTGGGGGGATAACCCAAATGTGCCTGAAAGTGACTACGCCAGGGCCATTGTGAAGTTTCTCTGTCCCAAATTTTGTAATTAGCTACATCCAGGCATCTGTGGTTCCCATCAGTGGAGAACGATATTAGAGTCAAAATAGCAAGCTGGAGGGCCAGGACTCAAACCAGACTCAGACTCAAGAGTGTGCATGAGCTCTGGAGTGGAAGGGTGAGGGACGGTGGGGGGGTAAATAATGAAAGAGTACGAAAATAAAAAATAATAGTAGAGGAGAAGGCCATGCATGACTGCGGAATGGAGGTATGGTGGAGGAAAAAAAGGTCTAGAAATTATTAACTTTTGCACTATACACTTAGGATTATTTCCTTTGTTACAGTGAAGATAAGATACTTTACCATTTTAAAAATAAATACAGAATGTTCTATAAAGTAAATAAACCAATGCCAAATTTTGAACAATGGTTAACGGAGTGCAGCTCTGAGAAGCCCCATAGACTGAGGGCATCAATGTCTTCTCTGCAGAAGGAGAAAAGCCAAGAAGGTTCTAGAATTTATTTTTTTTAAGATGTTATTTATTTATTTGAGCACAAGCATGAGCGTGGGGAGGGGTAGGGGGAGAGAGAGAAGCAGGTTCCCCACGGGACAAGGAGCTCGATCCCAGGACCCCAGGATCATAAACCTTAATGAACTGAGCCACCTAGGCACCCTAAAGGTTCTAGAACTTAAAGACCATCCCAAACCACAGTGAGAGGGCTCAGCTTCAACCCCGGGCTGAGTGCCCAACTTTTTTCCTGACTGGGGGCAGCTTGGAATCTACATTTGTGCCATACCTATGTATTAATAGGTGGCCCTCCTCAGCCACCTGAGTTCTTGGGGCTCTTGGGGCAAAGATGGCCGCTGTGGGAGAAACTCTAACCCCTCCCGGCCCTCTCACGCTCCCACTGTGAGAGCATAGAGAGCACGTGAGGAGGCATGCTCTATCATATCACATCACCCCATTTTATTTTCTTCTATTTCATATCTTCTTCTCTCACCTCAAAACTCTATCATGTCAGAACGCCTGGGTGGCTCAGTGGGTTAAGCGTCTGCCTTCAGCTCAGGTCATGATCTCAGGGTCCTGGGATCAAGCCCCACATCCAGCTCCCTGCTCAGCGGGGAGCCTGCTTCTCCCTTTCCTCTCGCTAGTGCTCTCTGTCAGTATCTCTGTCTCTCTCTCTCAAATAAATAAATAAAATATTTAAAAAAAAAAAAAAAAAACAACTCTACCACCTCCCCTTGCCCTCGGCTGATGACCTCATTCTTATTTCACTGAGAACATTTTAAAATGACCTCATCTTTGCACCTGTGAGTCATGGCCCTATATTCATCATCCTTTGTATGCATCATTCTCTGTACTGAGTATCCCCTCCCCCTTCCCTCCTGCTGAAGGATCAGCTTGCCCTGCTCCTGACATCTGTCCTTCCACTCACGTATGGGATTCCAGCCCCTGTCACCTATTCAAGGACCTCCATCCCGCTATCAGCACCCTTCTGTCCTGCATCATTCTTAATCGTCTCTACGAAAGGATTCCTCCCGTTTTCAAGTATAATATCTCCTACCTTGAAACAAAACAAAGCAAAACCTCCCTAGACCCCAAATCACCTTCCAGATGCTGCCCCTTTCACTGCTCTTTACAACAAAACCTGGTAAAACGCTTGCCTCTACTGGCAGTCTCTGCTTCCTCACTTTCCTTTTTCTCTTTGACTTAATCCCAAACAAGCATCCCTTCCAGCCACTCCATTGAAACTACTGTAGGCAAGGCGAAGAAAAGATGTTTACGTTGCCAAATTCACCAGACAACTGTTGGTCCTCATTTCCATCAGTCTTCAGCAGCACGTGACCCAGCAACGTACCACCTTCTTCTTAACATCTGGCATCCACCGCGAAGCATGGGGTTTTCCTCTTACGTTCCAGGAGGGTTCTTCTCAGTCCCCTTTGCTGGCTCCTTCTGCTCCTCCAGATTTTAATTGTTGGAGGGACCCAGGGCTCAATCTTTGGACCTTGTCTCTGTCTACACTCACTCCTCAAGGCTCAGTCTGACGTTTGCTCCAGGATTATCTGGAGGGCTTGTTAAAACACACAACAGCAGACCCACACCCGGAGTTTCTGATTCAGTCAGTGTAGGGAAGAGCTTGAAAATTTGGATTTCTAACAAGTCCCCAGGTGCTGCTGCCAGAGATAGCCCAGGACCACCACTGTGACAGACTGCCCTGAATGATCTTCTCACACTCCCTTCACCCCATCCTGCATTCATGCTGATGACACCCAGAAATATGCCTCCAGCTCCAGCTCCGCCCTTAACTCTGTATTTCTAGAACCTAAGGCCCTCCTCAACATCTCCTTGCACACATCCAAGAAGATCCTCAAAGATGACCTGACCAATTATGGCTGAATGAAGCAGGACCCCCACTAGTCTTCCCAATGGCAATACTGAGGAGGCTGACTTGATCCCGCCAGTTCCCTCATATCCCATACTCAATCCATTGCAAATTCACAAGTCCAATTGTCTCTATCTGCAAAATATATCCCAAAGCTGAATGATATTCCTCCTCCATGATATCCTACTCAAAGGGACTCCTGCCGACAGCCTCCTAAACTGATCTCTCTAGTAGGCTCCTGGCCCTCTGCATTCTATCCTCCATGGAGCAGCAGGTCAGATTTCAAAAATGCAAATCATCTATCACTGCCCTGCTCGAAATCCTCCACCTGCTTCTCGCCCATGGAAAATAAAACCCAAACTCCCTTCCATAACCTCCAACGCCAATGATGATCTGGCTCTTGCTTCCCTCTTCGACCTTAATTCCTGCTGCTGTCATTCTCACCTTCCCCATGTCAGCCACCCTGACCTTCTAGACTTTCCTCTAACTCACCAAGCTTGGAGCCTCTGCACCTGCAGTTCTGCCTACCCAGAATGTTCTTCCCCGGTTGTGATCTGGCTTCTTCCATCACCTCAGGCCAGTCTCTGCTCTACTGTCACCTTAGTAAAGCCTTTTCTATGCACTTGATCTAAAAAACACCCTCTTGTCACCTATCCTCTGTTATCTTCCTTTTTTTTTTTTTAATAGCACTTACCACTAGCTGGCCCGTATTATGTATTTATTTGTCTACTGGTTAATTAACTATGTCTCCGCCAGAATGCGAAATCCATGAGGGTAAACACTGTCTCCTTGCTTGCTGTGTTCCCAGCACCCAGAACACGAGCTAACAAATAGCAGACACTCAAAATGGTGCTGAATAAATTAATGAATGAGCAAATGGTCCTCATTGCTAGTCAACACTTTTTTTAAAGATTTTATTTATTTATTTGACAGAGATCACAAGTAGGCAGAGAGGCAGGCAGAGAGAGAGGAGGAAGCAGGCTCCCTGCTGAGCAGAGAGCCCGATGTGGGACTCGATCCCAGGACCCTGGGATCATGACCTGAGCCGAAGGCAGAGGCTTTAACCCACTGAGCCACCCAGGTGCCCCAAGTCAACAGTTTCTTGTTACATCTTCATTCATGTGCTTATTATCTGTCCCTTCTGATTCTGTACAAGCGCCAAGAGGGCAGGGGATTGGTTTTCTTGTTCACTGTACAGCTTCAGCAGTGAGACAGGGGCAGACATGCAGTAGGCAATGAACCAATACTTACAGGAATTAAAAATAAACTTCTGCGTGGGGTCTACCCACACCCAATAGAGTCTCCCCTAGACCTAGGGCCATTTCTCTCCTCTCATCTCCCATTTTCCCCTCCTCAGACTCTACCTCCTATCTCCATCTGTCCCTACCCCTCCTGGCCAGCACTCCTGACCTGGTTCTCTCTGGGCATCATCTCACTTAAGCTCAGACCATGCTCTGAACTTGGTCTGGAGAAACTTCAAAGATCCTTGTAGGTTAACTTCTATTGCTGGTGAACTGCCTTGATCTATGCCAATTTACGGTCACTTCCAGGAGGCAAACACATGAGGGCAAGTGCCTACGGACATCACTAAACCATAAGTGGTCGGCCCAAAGGCAGCTGAGAAGGTGAAGCGCCCTCCTCCCAGAGCAGCAGGCACAGAGCAGAGCCACTGGCTCCCACCACCGATGAAAAGAAGGGGAGGAAAGGAAAGTGGCAAGGAGGAAGAGGAAGGGAGAGTCAACACTACTGTGATACCAACTGGGTATCAAGCAATTTCATTTACATTATTTCATTCAGTTATGGCTAGCCCTGCTTTACAGGTGACAAACTGAGACAGTTTAAGTAACCCGTAAATAACAAAGCTAGGACTTGACTCCACTACAAGGTTAAGTTCTGCAAGGACAGTGGCTGGTCTTCATATTCCCCGCTGTCTGTTCAGCACTGGGCAACAGCTGCTGGCATTTCAATAAATGACTTATTGAAAGACTGAATGACCCCAGGTCTCAACGATACCAAAGCCCCACGCTTTCCCCGCAATAAGCTCCTAAGCCTGGCATTCAAAGCTTTTCACAGCCAAGCTCCAACCTGCCTTTCCAGACTTTTCACCCACACGCTCTCACATGAACGCTTTATGTAAGCCAAGCTGTCTGGTGCAGTGTCCTTGACCATGCCCTCTCTGCACCTTTGCTCGGGCCACACCTTCGCCCCCACAACCCCCTCCCCAGCTCCCCTCCCCCTGTATCCTCTGCCTCCTCCACCTCTCAAATGAACCAAACCCTCCTCCTTCTGCTCCTCCTTTTGCAAGTCCTCCCAGACCCAGTCAGCCCCAAATCCGCTCTGAATGCTCAGCCCTCCAACAGCACTCACCACCTGGCAGTCCTCCAGGAACATCGGTAATGCCCCATGTGGCTCACCATCTTCGCACGTACCTGCACTGTCTCCCCAACTACACTCTTCTTGTCATGACCTTAGCAGAACTATAATAAGACCCCACATCATTAATGCAGAATGAGGACAAAAACCACAGTCCAGGGGGCAACTGGGACTCACCAGCCTTGTGGACTCCTCCAAAGAGCCATGCCTTGGTGATACACCCATTCAAACCAGCCTATGTAGACCACCCACGATGTGCCCGACACTCTGCTCAGGACCCACAACCAATCCCTTCTGCTCCACAGTTGCTCCCAATTTCACTGGGGGGACAGTCCTCAAAACAGACCACTAAAATATCAGGTTATGATTACTGAGATGGAGGTCTAAGAACTCATCCTTTCTAAGATGCACAGTTATTGTAACCAAAGCTTTAGGGATCAGAAAATCCCGTGGTGGCTACACGTAGACAATAAGGTAGATCATGTCAAAAGGTAAACAGGAGTCTCAAAATAGAGAGAACATGTTAATATCTACCACGGAAAGCTGATGTGAGGTTTCAAGGTAGAACATAACTCACATGTCCTCTTCTGCTCATTCAGATCCACAAAGCACAAGAACAATGAGAAAACGAGCAGGAGGAAATGGTAAATCTGCGTCTAGATTTCAAGGGGTGGCAGGTAGGCCCCTAAAAATTGGATCACTCATCCCTCTGGTCACCTCCTCCCCCACCAATGACCCCAGGAAAGAACTTGGAAAATGACGCTGAGTGGGGAAAAGATTCAAAAAGGGCAAAAACCATGAACAATCCCAAAGAAAATCAGCCAAATCCTAGAAAGACGGGTCCCAGTGGGGACTCGCTGTGTACTGCTTCTCTGGAAAAGGAGGTCTGGAGAGCACAAGAGTGATTCTGCAGGAGGGAAAGCCCCTTAGGCACAGAGAGTCTACTGAGACGGCTGGGGACACAACTAATGTGAGTACACACACTATGCACACCCTTAGCATATGTTTGCACAGACCTGCTGCCATCACAACGCTAACACCTGCCACGGACTCAACACCTAGCAATGTCAGGTATGTATCTAGCACTGTTCATGCATGGCTTTTATTTTGATCCTTACAGCCACTCTGTGTGATGAGAAAGTGACATGCAAAGAAGCAAATTAATGAGCCCACCTAGCTGATAAATGGTGGGCCTGGAATTCAAACCCAGGTCTTAGTGACTATACATACACAACCCTACTCCTAGGCACACACCCAGGCTCAGCCCAAGGCCACATTTGCACTCCCAGAGCCACAGATGTGCACTCACTCACATACTTCCCATGTCCCACTCACCCACTCACAGCGATCCCCTTTCCAGCCCAACCCAACTGCTGTTCCCTATCGCAAGATGCTTATTTTGGCCACGAGTTCCAAAGCTCCAGCTCCCTCCTCCTCTTCAGGTCAGCCAGGACCATCAGCCTAGTAAATCCCACAGAATGCTTTCCCTGTGTGATCTCAATTCATACAATACAACCTCAACAGGCCATTTCCCATGTGTGTGAAGCCCATTAAAGCCTCGAAGCTTGTCAAGGTGTGAAGGGAACTCACAAAGCAACAGAAGCCCCGGGAGCCTCAGAGAGGTACAAACCTCCTCTTTGGGCATGCACAGAACTACATTTCTCAAGGTGAACAACAAAGTTAAGTGTTATGGGCATCAAATGCCCCTACTGGGGCTGCAGCTTGAGGAAACCAGAGAACCCAGGCCTGGACATGCCAATTAACTCATTGCTGACCTTTGGACATCAGGAGAATAAAATGCACTTTGAACCATAGAGAAAAACAGACCAATGGAAGCATTCTGGGACTTAGGTACCCTTCTCCTGATTTTAGACAAAACTTTTTCAGACAAATCCAACTCTGATAGATATCACCCCTCCTGCAGTTACCCGCTCTGAAATCCAGAAGTTCCTCCTTAGGTATAAACTACATTCTCTGTGTAGCCACACACTGGCCCTAGCCTCTGCGGAGACAGGGACAGCTGCTCGCTGCCACCCTCCTCATGGTACCCGAGGGGAGGCACAACACCTTCAGACTGCTGCTTTCCAAGCTGAGTGAGCCAAGTGACCTTCTGTGCAAACCAGCAGTCACGCACCATTTCTGGGCACCAATCAGAGCTGGCAGAATGGACGGATCACTGCGTGCCTCAATTTCCCCTTACTAATGCCATGGGAGCACACCACGGCAAAGAGGGTCACACACAGGGTTTGAGATCAAAGAGGCCTGGGTTCAAGTACTGATTCCGCCATTCCATCTCTCCAAGGTATTGGTCTTCTCATCTGAAAAAGGGATGAAATGCCATAGAATGCTTATGTTTGTGAGAGGCTGCACACATCCCCGGATACAATGCAAACAATAGGCCCTTTCCCAAGAAAAAGACGTATGTGCAATTTAGGAGGTCCACGGGCTCACTAAGCCTGTCCGTGGAGTCAAAGTCCAGGTCGCTGAGACACAACAGGACCCTCCTAGCCAAGCACAATAACTATTAGCTACTAATGCGAATGGTATAATGTTATTAGTAAGCTTTCACAGACTGGCTTATCTTCTAACTATACTTTCACTTCCTTCAGCATATGATTTCCCTTCCATGTGAAATCTAAAAAACAAAACAAACAAACAAAAAGCAGAATCTTACCTATAAAAACAGAGAATGAAGTCATGGTTGCCAGAGGGGAGGAGGGGAAAGATGGGCAAATGGGGGGGAAGGGAAATGGGCGATCCAGGCCTCCAGTCAGGGAATGACTAAGTCATGAGGATGAAAAGTACAACGCAGGGAACACGGTCAGTGTGATGCTGTTGCATGGCGGCAGGCGGGAGCTACACTTGCCGTGAGCATAGCATAATGTATACATTTGTTGAATCCCTGTGTTGTACACTTGATACATTAATGTAACATCATGTGTCAACTACACTTCGATTCAAAAAAAAAAAAAAGAAAAAGAAAAAGAAAAGGACAGGAAGCAGAATGTGGACCCGCCTGTGATTCCCAGCCCCTACACCGTGCCTGGCAGGGAGGGAGCCACCAGGCCTCTCTGACGGTTTGGTTCCACAGGGAGGCCATGTCGAAGGTCCTAGGGGATTCACAGAAGCCAGATGTCCTCCTTGGAAATCCATCTTCTCCCTACATTTCAGAGCCACTGCCAAGACACTGGAGCTCGAGCCAGAGATGGCACCACTGTTTTCCCTCCCCACAGGCCCAGACAACCTCAGTCATTCCATCCATCAAGCATCTAAGTGCATCCAGTTTCCTCCCTGTTGGCTCAGCTCCGCAGACAGCTTGGCTTCCCAACCGCCACAGCAGAAGAGGCCATAAAGTGAGGAGAAAGAGGCAACCCACGGCTCTTCTCTCCCAGTGCCTGGGGCTTCTGTGAGATGTCCCCGGCCCAGCCCCAGAGAGAAGGGAGGCCTGCGGTTAAGGCCAACCACAGAGATGTTGGATGGATGGACGGATGCATAGATGGGTGGGTGGGTGGATGGATGGACAGAAGACGATGAGCTAGAACTGAAGCAGAAAGCTAAAGATTAGGAAACCTCAGAACTAACTCTTCATAAAAACTGGATTCTAATTTAGAATCTGTAACCAACAAGCTGCAGCACCCTAAATAAATCCTTCCCCAAACTGGGTATCAGTTTCCTCACCTGTAACATGAGAAAATCGGGCAAAGTAGTGTCTACGGACTCTATTTACAGGACACGTCAGATTCACACACTTGCTCTGCTTTCAGGCCTGACCGCCCGGCCAAGCGCCTCCACTATTCCCGTGGTGACGCAGCCACATTGCTGCTGCCGCCCCCCACCACCACCACCGCACGGCAGACTCCAGCCTGCCCTGGAGACTGCTACCAGGTCCTTTCATGGCTCACGTGTATGCTGCAACCATTCCTAACCCATGCCACCCCCCCCCGTCACCTCAGGCTCTAAGAGCCTCCCTGATGCCACCGAGGCAGGAGATGTCTCAGGGCTCACAGCCATCTGCACACATGCGGCCCAGAAATCTGGGGACGTAGATGCTTCATGGAGGGACCTTGGATCCAAGGGAGTTGGAAGTCACAGAAAAATTCTCTTTTCCCCCCCTACTGCACTGACCAAGGGGAGATGTGACCTCTCTGAGTAATTCGTTTTGTCAGGAAACTGTGGCCTGCTTGGGAATTAGCCATTGTACTTGTCTTCTCTCCTTCTCTGCTTCTGTCCCCCTTTCTCTGACTCGGGCTTCTTAGACTTGCACTCCTCAATAAAATGTTAGTGCAGAAAGCGATTACCTTGCATTTATTGTGTGTTCACTGTGTGTCTGGCACTGTATGTTACCTCAGCTAATACAACTAGAACATTTTCTCAAGGCAGGCATTGGCTTAAATGTTTTACATCCTTAAATTCTGTCAACAAACCTATGAATACATATTATTACTACCTTCATTTTACAGATGAGGAAATGGAAGTATATGTAAGTACCATGGTCCAAGGTTACACAGTTACTACATGGGGGAGATGAAATACTCAAAACATCTCTGTGAGGTGGATGATACTGTTGGCCCCTTTGACAGATGAGAAACACAAACTCAGAGAGGTCAAGTCACTTGACAAAAGTCACACAGCTACTAAGTTACAGAGCTGTAACTTGAAGGTCTGGGATATAAACCCTATGATGTCCCCTGCAAGGATTCTTTCAACCCTGGGTTCTAAATTGTTGGGCCCTGATGAAAGATAAAGCCCACTGGTGCCAACTCCAGTTAGATCTCAATGCTAAGGTCAAAGTCCTTCTCCTCACGCCTGGCTCTAGTCTTCCCTCCTGCCTCGTCCCAAGGTGTCGACTCTGTCTACCGTCTCTCTCAACTTCTCTAAAAATATCAAAATAGCCTATCATGCTAGACTGTAACCAGGCTCAGCAATATTTACTGCCCCTCCCTGGAGAACGGTACTCTCCATTTCCTTTGACTTAAAGCTTAACTTTATGACTTGCTTTGGCCAACGAAACTGAAGCAGAAGTGACACACAACACTCCCAACCTTTAGCTTTAAAAGCCATTGAATGATTCACCATTTCTGTTTTCCCTTTGCCACAGCCATGGCTGGGCTACTGGTAGACATCGCACCCAGTCTCAGAGAGAGGAAAATAGGGTGGAGAGAGGTGGCCAATTCACGATGCACCTGTAACTTGAGCAAGAAATAAATTCTTGATATTATAAATCACTAAGAGTTGAAGGTTGCTTACTGTAACATCTAGCCTTCCTATCAATACACACAGTGGTTCAAGAATGGGGGTGCTACCACAATATGATGACAACAAACTAAGAATACTGGCTTCTGGCAATGGGCAGAATGTATAAACAGAGGCTAGAAAGATGTTTATTCATATTATATGGTGATGAAACATTTGGTGAAACTGCCATCTGAAATAAACTAGAAATGAATCTGATGAGCTTGAAAAAACACACAAAGTTAGTATGTGTCTTGATTATTACTGGCTGCCTTTGACAAAGACTAGAGGAAAGAGATGTGCTATGCATTGAATTATATCCTCCCAAGCCCACATTCAAATGTTGTTGAAGCCCTAACTCCCGGTAACTCAAAATGGACCATATTTGGAGACAGGGTCTTTACAGAGGTAACACGTTAATATGAGGTCTGAGGATGGGTCCCAATCCAATATGACTGGTGTCCCTGTAAAAAGGGGAAATAAGGACATAGAGATGCCCCTAGAGGAAAAATGAAGAGACACAGAGAGAAAACAACCATCTACAAGGCAAGAAAGGGGGCTTGGAACGGATCCTCCCCTCAGAGCCCTTAGAAGGGCTAACTCACTCTGTCATCACCATGATCGTGGACTTCTGGCCTCCATAACCTAGAGACAATACGCTGCTGTTGTTTAAGCCACCCAATCTGTGGCACTTTGATACGGTGGCCCCAGCAAAATAAGACAAGGTGAAAGAGAAAAGAATTGGCCGCCTTGTGGATGGAAATGAAGGGGAACAGAGAGAAATGCCGGGGCAGGAGCACTTGGGTGGCTCAGTGGGTTAAAGCCTCTGCCTTCGGCTCAGGTCATGATCCCAGGGTTCTGGGATGGAGCCCCACAGTGGGCTCTCTGCTCAGCGGGAAGCCTGCTTCCCCCACTCTCTCTGCCTGCCTCTCTGCCTACTTGTGACCTCTCTGTCAAATAAATTAATTAATTAAATTTTAAAAAAAAAAGAAAGAAAGAAAGAAAAAGAAATGCCAGGGCTTACTGGGTTGAAAGAGACAACTTTTTGTCCTCTCCTTACAATGACAGGTAAAACTGAAAAACCAGCCTTGAGATAAGGATCAAATGAAGGATTAGACAACCCACCCATTGTTAAAACATCTGAACAAATCGAGGGAGTGCCAGTGAATCCTTTCAGTTGGACAAAATGGTGAAAAGAGTCTGGCTCTTCCATGAAAACCTGGTGGGCTTAATGTAACGAGCATGAACTGTGAGAGTGGCCCTTGGTGCATACAGCAGACTGGAATTAAATCAATGACAGAAATGACTAAGTTTTATTCCTGTTTTACAGCCAAAGAGCCACACAAGCTTCAACTAGTTTATAACTGTTCAAGAAACAAAACAACACTTTGCTCCCAACCTTCTATGGGGAAGAAATGGATTGACAGTTTTCTGGTCACCCAGGAGGATAGTGGATGAATAGGGACTCCCAAAAAAGTGAAATCAAGAGCCATGGAAAACAATGGACTGGAGATCTACTTCGAGAACAAAAGAACACGCTCAATTCCTAACGTAAGGGACCCTTATAACATCTCCCCCATTAAATCCCAAAATTGTTATAATTGGGTTTCTCCCATTTTTCCCCTTTCCAAAAAAAAAAAAAATTATGTAAGTTATTCTAGCCCTGATCTAACATTATATATTGGGTGTATGGGAAGCAAATAATTTGCCTTTTTTGTTCATGCACATTGGAAGCAAGAGGAGGCAAACGAATATCTGACATAAAGACCCATCACAGGATTGTAGGCTTTGACTCCATGCCCATGAATGCACAAGATTTCTAGATGCTCTCCCTAGAGACAAGCAGGGGGACAAGTATGTTCCAGAGCCAAAAGCAGGCTGAACCAAATACCTGGGATGAGAAAAGAAGACCGTAATAAACTGTATTATCGTTCACAAATATTTACTGCCATTCCCAGGGGAAGGTCACTTCCTTACTTGAGCATGGAACTTGCTTTGAGCAAAAGTGATACACTTACAGTCAGAAGCCTTAAAAGTCAGCTCATGGTTGTCATGCTCTCTCTTCCCTCGGTTACAACAACCAGCAATGTTCTACATAAAGGATGCTCTGTCAGCCTGCTCCAGAAGCCTCCTGTGTTCCACAACGAACATGGAGAAAGAACCCAGTCCTTGTTGGTATTAGCCACATCAAAGCCCTGACTATATTGAGTGGTACAACCATAAGCCTCCTCCTCCATAAAGGTTCCAAGCCGACATTCCTTCCACCTCATCAACATTTGGCTCCTCACTCTTCTTAGCCCATTGGGGCCGAGTGCTAGCTTCAAGTTCTAGAATCTGAACTGACCAAAACTATAGATGAAAAAAATACCACACAGAGGAACCCAGTTTGAAGATGAATAATAACAATTTGCAAGAAGACAGAGCTCACAGCTTCGGGATGTTTGCAGGTAGGTCACCATGACCCAACAAATAAGTCCATGTAATTGATTTCACAGCCCACAATGTTTCTGACAGCTAAAGGCTTTCTTTTGGGGGGAGGGAGGATTGGATTATGTCAAGTAGGTATCAAGTGGGAGACTCTAAAATATGCAGGAAACCTCCCCATCAAAGTAGAACTTTAAACATGACCTTCTTCCCCATTTTTCAAAAAGAGTCCTTACTTTCCCCTAGACCAGAGATTCTGAACCCTGACTATCAATTAGGATCACCAGTGGAGTTTTTATGAGACTATCAAAGTCTACTATGGGCCGCCCAGTAAATCATCATCTCTATTTTTTAATTTAAGTATAGGTAACATATAATGTTATATTAGTTTCAGGTATACAACCTAGTGAGTTCAACAATTCTCCATGTTACACCATGTTCACCATAAGTGGAGTTACCATCTGCCAGCATACAAAGTTATCATATATTATTGACCGTACACCCTATGCTGTACTTTTCATTCCCATGACTTATTTATTTTCTAAGTGGATCATAATCTCTTTAAGATTGGTCCTCGGCATCAGAATTTTTTAAAAGTTCCCCGAGTAGTTCTAATATGAAACCAGAGCTGAGAACCACTGCACCAGATAGGAGGTCCCTTGAGAGCAGGAGCTAAGACTGTCTTCTTCACAGCTGAATCTCTAGCACCTCGTATTATGCCTAACACGCTGCTGATGCTCAGTGAAAAAAAAGGACAAAAAGAAAAAGAAAACCACTATTAAATAAATAAAATAAATAAAAGACCACTGACTGAGTAAATAAATCCTGAGCAGGCCATTCTATCCCCATGTTGGTTTTCCCATAGATGTTAGACACACCCTCTCAACTCTTAAAAATTGGAAAGTTTTTCTCCAGAACTGTGCTGTCCAATAAAATAGCCACTAACCACATATGGTACTTACATTTAAAATTCAGTCTTCCAGCTACAGTAGCCACAACTCAAGCGCTCAACAGCCACATCTGGCCCATAGCTATTGTCCTGGGCTGTACAGATATAGAACATTCCCATCACCCCATAAAGTTCCATTGGACAATGCTGTTTTGGAATAATCGATTCCATTTTTAAGAGCTGCAAGTGGCCTTGGTGATTTAATCCAGCCCTCTCCCTTTATAGATAGTAATAAAATCTGATGGTAATGAACATAAAGATATAAACATGAATCCAAAAAACCAACTGCATGAGATCAAGAAGGGAGAACTCAGAGGGCAGCAGTAGTGAGAACAACATACAAACAAGCCTCCGTGGGGTCTTGGTCTGTAATAAGTTTATCATGAGTTAGTTCTGTGACAGGGACACATGCAAAATATTAATAGGAACAAATGTACTTGACCAAGAAAGGGATGCTCTGCTATGTCCTGGTCAGCCCATGCTGGAAGCACCATGTTCAGTTTAAGACGTCAAACATCACTAGGGACATAGACAAAGAGCTGGGTATTCAAAGGAGAGACACGCAGTGATCTATGATAGACTAGGAAACAGAAAGAAATGTATCATTTCCATTTACGGTAGGGACTCTGAAGGACTAAACACCAGGCAGTGGTGACTGACAGCAGAACAGGGGACCCTCACAGGTAAGACGGCAGGACAAGGCCTTGTGAAGGGTAAGAGCCAGGTACAGAAAGTGCAGAGACACGGGCTTCCAGGACTTCTGCAAGAAGAAATGATGGTATGGGTCAGGGAAACTCCTGGTGTGTTCATGGAACCAAACGTGGCCAATGTGACGGAATGAGGGAGCAACAGAAGAGCATTACATTAAGTCAAAATGTGTCTTCCTTTAAATTATCTCTGACAGCGTAGCCCAAAATAATATGAGCTGCCTGACAATATAGCATTATTTCCATCATTGGAGGTAACCAACCACAGGACTGGACTAATGGCTTGCTGGACAATTAAGGACTCCCTTAAAGAATCCTCTCTATGGAAAGGTACATATATTAAGAATTTAAGAACCACGGGCAAGGAGGCATGCACAAAAAAATGCACAGTATTTGTTTGGCTGAACCAAGCCAGAGTTCCAACAAAAGGCAAAAGGATGAATGCACTGAGGTGTTCCGCAGCAGTTCAAACTAATGAACCAGATCCACAGGTCCTCAGAAGGATAACGGGGAGTGAAATAAGTTTCAGAAGGATCCATACTGTGTGATGCCATTTATATAAGCAGTTGTTAACATTCACTGAATGTTTACCATATGCCTGATAATGTGCTAATACGTTATATGAATCAATTCACTTGATCCAGAGAACGATCCTATGAGATAGATGCTTTATTATCCCCATATCATACACGGCAAAAAAAGTAAGCCAAAGGGAAGTTAAAAAAGTTGCCCAACATTACATAGCTAGCAAGAGTCAGAGCAGGGATTTCAATCCAAACAGTCTGGCTCCTGAGGCTGTACACTTAGCCACCATACATACGCCCTCCCTGTTATATTTCTTGTATATGGACACACATAAATGTGGTAATACACACACACACACGCACACACACACTCACATGTACTGTGTACTCATCTACCATGTTAGCCTAGTCTCTAGGGAGGCTGAGAAAAGAAAGGAACTGGGACGGGAACATAGAGACTTCAACTTATTCTGTAACTGTTTCTAAGGCTCTAAGCAAATGTGACAGAATGTTAACATTTGCTGATTCT
Source organism: Martes martes (assembly GCF_963455335.1). Classification (NCBI taxonomy): domain Eukaryota; kingdom Metazoa; phylum Chordata; class Mammalia; order Carnivora; family Mustelidae; genus Martes; species Martes martes. The sequence goes on from NC_137898.1 coordinate 41,394,467, forward strand.
GGGGACAGTGACAGTGTTGTTGCTTCTATTATCCTTCGTGCTTGTACATATTTTTCTTTTGTTTTGCAGAATAACTCCTTGTCAAGTTAAAAAAAAAAAAAAATGTATGGCTTAAAAGACCTAAGGCCCAGAGAAGTAAACCACCCAGCAGTCAAAGGAAAGCCATTCTAGAACCTGCTTCCCCAGGCACATGGTCCCGCGCCTACTCTGCAACCCTCAGCTGCTGGGCAGTTTGCAAGCCTTATTTTTTCCCAGAATGTAAGCATGAGGACTGAGCCAGCCCGCTTATGGGTACGAGTCGGCTCCACTTCACGCACTGGCTGCATCCATGAAAAGTTGTATTTAAATAAAATATTTGCATATCAAATCTTATTTTTCCGCTGATTTACATTCTAATTTTGGAGTTGTGTTCCCACAGGAAAGAATTTAGTCCCAATATGTTAAAATAAATCCCAATTAAGAATCACAGCATTCATCAAAGACTACTGCAATGAGTGCCCATCTCATTCGCCCACAGTGCTCTCTCAAGAAAATCCTGGTCATGGGCGCCTGGGTGACTCAGTCTCAGCATCTGCCTTCAGCTCAGGTCATGATCCCAGGGTCTTAGGATCGAGCCCTGCATTGGGCTCCCCGCTTGGCAGGAAGCCTGCTTCGCCCTCTTCCATTCCCTCTGCTTGTGTTCCCGCTCTCTCTCTCTCTGTCAAATAAATAAATAAAATCTTTAAAAAGAAAAGAAAACTCTGGTCAACAGGCCACAGAGACTACATTTTAAATGGATATACAGTCAAGAGGAGCCCCATGGTTCATTCTGACTTTCTTGCATGTTCTGTTTGGGCTGCCAGACAGATTACCAGGCATTCATCTGCAGCCATTCAGCATGCCCCGCCAAGTGAAAGAATCATAAAATTCTATTAAATGGAACTCGCCAACTGACGAGACAACCATCTGTCCTGGTGGATTTACAATACCTGCCAAAAGATACTCTAGCAGACGTCCTTTGGTTTCTCTTAAGAGAAGCTGTCTCTTTATTGGATTGCACTCATGAACTCATTCCTGCTCTCATGCATTAAGGAAACACAAGCAGTACACAAGTAGGTACAGTGGGAGGCTAACACACAGACTGCAGGTATAGACCCAAGTTCAAATCCTATGTCCGTCACTACTGATAATGTGAGTTCCTGGAACTCTCTAGATCTTGTTTCTTCATCTGTAGGATACTCTATGAAATTAGTACAAAAGTAGAGTGCTCGGAGAAGAATGAAAGACAAATAAACTTTAGGAGTTGAGATAACCCTTCTTTTCAAAACAAAAAAAAATTTCAGTTCAGACAAGTTATCCATCCTCATTAGGAATTAAGTACAGTAGGTAATTGCAAATACTCTTTGAAAGAAAACAAAACAAAAATATTTTCCTGAATTTAAGTGCCTAAATTGAAGGCACCTGGGAGGCTTCGTCAGTTAAGTGTCTGCCTTAGGCTCAGGTCATGATCAGGGTTCTGGGATCGAGCCCCGAGTTGAGCCCAAGTAGGGCCCCCTGCTCAGTGGGGCGTCTGGTTGTCCCTCTCCCTTTGTCCCTCCCCCTGGCACATGCTCTTCCTCTCTCTCTCTTTCAAATAAATAACTAAAATATTTTTTAATAAATGCATAATTATTTAAAGTCATCTGAAATTTTAAAAAAATAAAGTTATCCAAACTTACTTTATACTTATTTATTTGCTTATTGTCTATTTCCCCTTAAAAGCCAGATATTGTCTGATTTGCTTACTGCTGTATTCCTTGTACTGGAAAGTGCCTGGTACGTAGTAATAGATACCGGCTACATAGTTAATGAAAAAATGTACACTTGTTGAATGCTTAGTGATAATGCTGATTAACATTTAATTTTTTTGTTGTTTACAATGACTTAAATATTTATCTAAATTAACCCTTAAGAATATCTTGTATCGGGGAAAAAAAAGAAAAAAGAATATCTTGTATCGGGACACCTGGGTGGCTCAGTGGGTTAAAGCCTCTGCCTTCAGCTCAGGTCATGGTCTCAGGGTCCTGGGATTGAGTCCCGCATCGGGCTCTCTGCTCCGCAGGGAGCCTGCTTCCTCCTCTCTCTCTGCCTGCCTCTCTGCCTGCTTGTGATCTCTGTAAAATAAATAAAATCTTAAAAAAAAAAATACCTTGTATCATAGACATTATCATTATTACCCAATGTCCTGAGAGGAAACACATGCCAAGAGGTAAAGTAATTTGCCCAAGGTCCAGAATTGGTACGTATGCATAGTAGTTTCTAAAAGAATTATTATCTTTTTACATTCTCTGCTGTCTCTCTCCATCTCTGCTATCCTTAACGTACTATTTGATGGGAGAAGGAGCATGATGAAGAAAACAGATTTCAGTGCAGATGTTATAGAAGTGTGCATATTTGGGAAATTATTTATTTTCTTGACGATACACATTTAGTCACATAGCCACTGAATGATTTTCCAGACTATGCCACTGCAGGTGTTAATTTGCCCAGAGGGGAACTTGAAAACCCTCTCTGCTCCCACGGCTTGCTTCAGTTTTATTTTGGCAAGAGCAAAAATACCTATATTGGGGAGATGCTGGTATGTGAACTGAATCCCTCCACTAATTGATTAAATGCAAAGTTATACTAAATCACTCCACTCAAAGTGAGGTTGACTTGTAAATGCTCCCAGAGGTAATTAGTGACTAGGCGCATCCAATCAACAGAAAAAACAATTCAGACTTGGGCAATAGTGGGTGGCAGGAAATGTGGAAGATCAGCATTAAACAAACCCTTTGGGTAACTCCATTTTATTCAGATTTTCTAAGCATTAAGAGCTATAACTCAAGCTTCAAGTACTGTTTTGTGAAAATGATTCCACAAGAGCAGTGTATTTAATTCCTGTCCATTTTGCAAGGTCTGCTTCAGGTGCTACCTCCTCCAAGGAGCCTTCCCCAAGTTATCCAGTAAGAAGTTTCTCTTCAGCATACTTGGGATCTTATCTGTAATCCACAACAAAGACAGCTCTCCTCCCTGTACAGGAGAGTGTCCAAGGGCATTCTGTGTCTGCCCTTCTAGACGATAACCTCACTGGGGTCAAGATCTCTGCCTTATTCATCTGTGTCTCCCACAATACCCACATTAATCCTAGAATGCAATAAGTGACAAAAGCCTCAATCGTCCTGAAGTATCCCACATGAGCCTTTGTTCTATCTTGTCACGTAAAACATACGACTTGAAAGATACTATCTATTTTTTTTTTCTTAGAAACTCTTCTAAAACAGACCTCCAGAAAGGTAGCATTTTCCTGACAGAAGGGAAAAAAAAAAAGCAATACATTAAAGAATCTTCACTCATGCATATTTTAATTCACTTTTATAAAGGAGACACCAATGGCCAGACACATTCTCCCAACTACTTAACAGCAAGGTACTGTCAGTCAGAGAGAAGTACAGTTCCAAACCCTCAGATCTTCTCTGAGTCCCATTCAAGGCAAAGCAGAGATTTTCCAAAATGATGTTTGACACTCTAAAGCTGGTATTTAGGATGTTTTTCAGGTTAGAGAAGATCTATGTCAGTCTCACACATAGCCATTCATTCTCTCCGCCCCCATTCCCAACCCCCAGTAAAATATAATTTGTTTCAAGTAAGAACGGAATAAAAATCTTACTTATTCAATTCTCTGCACTCTACAAGGACAGCAGTGACAAAGACAACCTTAAAAGGCTGGCCAGCCCCCAGATAAATCCTATCAGGCTGTGGAGTTGGTATTTTAGGAGTGTTGCTAATTAAGTAAGCTTTCTACTTAAATTCATCAATATAATATTAACAGGCTAGCATTGAAATGAAGGTTTTCCCTCCCTTAATATATATCAACTCAGAGCTGGACTTAGGATGGTGAAATATGAGAAGGAATAAAAATAAATGAAGGAAAGAATAATGAATTTGTGTTTTACACTTTACACCTTTCAGTGTCTTCTCATACACTGTCATTTAATCCCTACACTCAGTCTATGTATTATTCTTCCCATTTCCAGATGAGAAATCTGACGCTTGAGAACATTAAGTGACATACCCACTAAGCACCCCTAAGTACTCCTTCAAGGTACTTCCATTTACTCATTGATAAAATGGAGCAATAAAAGTACTTACTTTATGTGGCTGTGATGTGATGTGAGGATGTGAGGATGATATAAATTGTTACATATAACGTCCTGATCCCTACTCTCTGCCCCCTCCCCAGCCCTCTGCTTTTCCCGCTATCCCAATCTACCTCTGCAGGTTAAAATCTGACACTAATAACATACAAGACAGATGATACACGTAGGAGAAGAAGGCCAAAGTTATACCCTATTACTTAAAAATGTATGAACTCACATCTAATGAGAGCTCACTATGTACCAAATACAGGTGTAACACTTAAATGTATTAATTTATTTCATCCTCACTATAACCATATATAGCAGATACTATTATTATCCCACTTTATCAATGAGTAAATGGAAGTACTCTGAGGCAGTGAGTCAAGTAGCTTGCTAGTTGCTATCATGTATTACTACTGAAAGACGCAATTTTGTAGTTTGCCCATATTAAAGGTGGTGTAGCAAAAGAGTAAAATCTCAGAGCCTCTTCAGACCTGCACAGTCCAGCAGAGAAACTAACCCCAGCCACATAAAGCAACTGAGCACTTGAAATATGGCTAGCATGGGCAAGGAAACAAATTTTTAATTTGAATTTGAATTAATCTGAATTTAAATTTTAAAGGAATATTCAATGAAACAGGAGTTTTCAAGACATCAGATATCAGTTCCTGAAGGGCAGTAATCCTTGAAAAATGGAAAACAAGAGAGATGAGCCCTACAATTACCCAAGCTTATTGCTCCAGGAGAGATCCCAAGCTGGGTCAGAGCCCAGCAATTTCCCTGAGTTGAGGTGGGGAAGCAGAGAGTCAGGAGAGACCAAGTCACTTATATTACACAGGAAAGTATACATGAATGGAGACAAAAGCAGAGAGAAAAAAATACAGATCTCTCTCAAGATCAGTACTCAGTGGATTACATGCACATGAGAAAACTACCCAAAAACACAGAACCAGCACCCAAAAGGTAACAGTGTTCAAAACACACACAGAAGAGAATACTACCTATTTCTACCACTTAAGCTGAAAACTCTCACAATTCATAGGGAATTGGGTAGAGCACATAGAACGTCTTACCTCAGTGATGGTAAATAATTAGCTCTACTCTAACGATTAACATTAGCACTGCTTTGGGCTATCTAAGAACCCTTATATGTAGGATCCAAAAAGATCAAACTGTTTCCCAGTAACTTAACTGTGTCCTAGAAAGATACCATGAATATTTATAAGAATACAAAAACAGGGGTGCCTGGGTGGCTCAGTGGATTAAGCCGCTGCCTTCGGCTCAGGTCATGATCTCAGGGTCCTGGGATCGAGACCCGCATCGGGCTCTCTGCTCAGCAGGGAGCCTGCTTCCCCTTCTCTCTCTGCCTGATTCTCTGCCTACTTGTGATCTCTCTCTCTGTCAAATAAATAAATAAATAAATAATTTTTTTAAAAAAAGAATACAAAAACAGCCAGCACTAAACAAGGTAAAATAACAATGCCTGACATTCAATCAAAAATTACCAGGCATGCAGGGAAGTAGTAATGAGGAGAAAAATTAATCAAGAAAAATTAACCGACCACTGATACAATAGAATTAGCAGTCAAGGACATTACAACAGTTATTATAACTGTTCAAAATCTATTCAAAAATTTATTTATTATTCTATTCAAAAATTTATTTATTAATCTATTCAAAAATTTAAAAACAGACATGGAATATTTTTTCAAGAGTCGAAATAAATTTACAGAGATGAAGCCATAATATATGAGATTAACAAACAAACAAACAAACAAACACTAAATGATACTAACAGCAGACACTACAGAAGAAAACTTTAGTGACCTTGAAAGTATCGCAAGAGAAACTATCAAAAATACTACAGAAAGAAAAATGAATGATAATTTTTGAAATGAACAGAATATCTGAAAACTAGGGAACAACTTTAAGCAGCCAAACATACATGTAATTGGAGTCCCTAAAGAAGAGGGATGGGGACAGAAAAAAATACTTAAAGATATAATGGCCAAATTCTTTCCAAATTTGATGAAGTGCAAGAGGTCTCACACAAGGATGCCTGGGTGGTTCAGTCAGTTAAGCATCTGCCTTCGGCTCAGGTCATGATCCCAGGGTCCTGGGATCAGAGTCCTACATCAGGCTCCTTGCTCATCAGAGAGTCTGCTTCTCCCTCTCCCTCTGCCTGCTCTGGCTGCCACTCCCCCTGCTTGTGCTCTCTCTCTCTCTGACAAACTTTAAAAAACAGAGAGAGAGAGAGATCTCACACAGAAAAATAAATAAAGAAAGAAAGAACACCACATCGAGGGGCACCTGGGTGGCTCAGTGGGTTAAACCTCTGCCTTCAGCTTGGGTCATGATCTCAGGGTCCTGGGATCGAGCCCCACATCGGGCTCTCTGCTCAGCAAGGAGCCTGCTTCCCCCTCTCTCTGCCTGCCGCTCTGCCTACTTGTGATCTCTCTGTCAAATAAATAAATAAAAATCTTAAAAAAAAAAAAAAAGAAAAGGAAAAGAAAAACACCACACTGAGGTACACCATAATCAAATCACTCAAAATCAGTGACAAAGAGAGTCTTAAAATCAGAAGAAAGAAAATTACCTACAGAGGAACAAAGATAAGGTGACACAGATTTCTTGTTGGAAACAATGTACATGAGAAGACAATGAATCAACATCTTTAAAGTACTGAAAGGGGAAAAAAGAACTGTCAACCCAGTATTCTATACCCAGCAAAAGTATCTTTCAAAAAAATGAAAACAAAATACTTTTTCAGACATACAAAATCCAAAAGAATTCATCACCAACAGACCTGCACTACAAGAAATGTTGAAGGAAGTCCTTGAGACAGGATGAGAATGCTATCAGATGGAAATAAGAATCCACACAAGGTACCAAAAAAAACAGAAAATAGTAACTACATGGGTAATTATGTGATTGATTTTCTTATTATCTAAGTCTTTTCAAAGATACTTGACTGATTAAACAGAAATAATAATGTGGGATGGGAAGTAAAATATGTGATGATAGACTGATGACCAGGAGAAAAGAAGTAAACTATTGAAATGTTCTTATAATATACATGAAGTTGTATACATTTAGTTGAAGGTGTATTGTAATAATTTAATGATGTATACTATAAAGCCTAAAGCAATCACTAAAATAATGAAACAGAGTTATAGCTAAAAAGCCAGCAAAGGAAATTAAATGAAATCACTGAAAAAGAAAACTTTAATTAATCCAAAAGAAGCCAAAAAGTGGAAAAAATTGAATAAAGAATATATAGAATAGAAAACAAATAGCAAAAAGATATATTTAAATATAAACAGGTCAATAATGACATTAAATATAAATGGTCTAAATACCTGTAAAGACTCCAGAAGGAAGACAGCTCTGCCAACACTTTGATTTTAGCCTCCCAAAAGTCATTTTGGACTTCTCACATCCAAAACTATAAGATAATAAAATTGTTTTGTTTCAAGCCACTCAATTTGTGGCAATCTGTTACAGAAAAACAGGAAACTAATATAGATTTTTTCACCTAGAAGTAGAATGCTCCTGTAACAAATAACTAAAAACATGGAAGTGGCTCTGGAATTGAATAATGAGCAGAGGCTGAAAAAATTCTGAAGAGCATGACAGAAAGTCCTGGCTGCCACTAACAAACTGTTAGTGGAAATATGGATGTTAAAGACTCTGCTAGTGAGAACTCAAAATGAAGTAACAGGATGGTAGAGAAAACCTATATCATCTTAGGGAATACTTAAATCATTGTGAACAGACCATTAGTAGAAACATGGACATTAAAAATGTTGCTGGCAAGGGCTAAAAAGGAATGGAAACTGGAAGACACAGGATCCTTGTTACATAGTGACAGAAAGCTTAGCTAAATTGTGTCCTGGAATAATACAGAAAGCAAAACTTGTAAAAAGATGAACTTGGACATTTAGCTGAGGAGATTTCCAAGCAAAGTGCTGAAGGTGCAGTCTGGTTTCTCCTTGTTGCTTAGAGTAAAAGATGAGAGGAAAGACAGAGATGGAGTGATGAGCTGATGAGCAGGAAGAAACTAGGGCCTGAGGAATGGGAGAACTCTCAGCCTATCTGGACTGCAAAAGACAATAAAATGAGGAGATTCACTGTCAGGAAATTCTGCTCTGGGGTGAAAACCACAGGTGTAGCTGATCAACCTTTTGCTAGTGCTTCTGAAGGATCAAGTTTGGAAGATTCAATCACACAGAGGTCTCTCTGGAGAGATCAGGTATGTGACTCATGGATCCCCTTGGCCATCTTGGCACAGGACAGGAACAGAGATGGGGCTAGCTAAGAAAGACCTTTTGTCCAATGGACAGGAGACCCTAAAGACCCTAAAGGTTCCTGAGAATGTTACAGCAGAAACACTGCCAACTTGGACTGAAGGAAAACTTTGAAAGAAGATGAAATGAGAAAAAGCTGACAGACTTTGAAAATTCTACAGGCAGGAAACAGATTGATAAAACTATTCAACAATAAACACATGCTACTCTGCCTGAGAAAGGAAGAATAACTCAAAGGAATGAGTCACAGGCCCAAAAGGCAGAGCCAGGGATCACACAGGATTACTCCCAAACCCTGAAATTCAACGGAGTTTGCCCTGCTGGAGGTCAAAATTCCTTGGGATTGGTGGCCCCCTTCTTCTTCCCATTTCCATTCTATTATCAGGTCTACCTATTACAGGTATCCTACACTTGTCCCACCGTTTTATTTGGGAAGCAGATTACCTGTTTCCTACTTTTCACAGATCCATAGATGGAGAGGACTTTTCCCCCCAAATTTATGATACTCAGAGTCAGAGTCATACCTGATTTAGATTATGTAGAAAATCAGATTTGGAATTTTTCATTTGACGAGACTGGATAAGGAGACTTTTGGAGAATCCTGGGATGAGGTGAACGTATCCTGCATGTGGGACAGACATGAAACTTTGGGGGCTAGAGGGTGGATGGTGTGGTAAGCACAATAATGGCTCCCCAAAGATGTCTGTGTCCTAACTGCCAGAACAAGCGGTTTTAGCCTATGATTCAGTTACAGATCTTGACGTGCAGAGCTTGCAGCTGGATAATCCAGGTAGGCCCAATGCAATCACAAGGATCCTTACGGGAAAGTCCTCCTCGGTCAACCTCCCATAATGAAGTTACTCTTCCCACCAAAGAAGTTGAAAATCCCTCCCCACAGCTGGAGCCTGCTGGACACCCCAGAGGTAGATGCCAAAGCAAAGATCACACAAAGTAACAGAATTCTTGCCTAAGAAGCTAACACTTGTGGAATAAATAACTGAATGAATAGTGAGTCAAGTAGGCAATAAACCTTTCATGGAGCACATGAGACAGAGGAAATTTTAATTCAATTAAAAATGTGTAGGGGCGCCTGGGTGGCTCAGTGGGTTAAAGCCTCTGCCTTCAGCTCAGGTCATGATCCCAGGGTCCTGAGATTGAGCCCCACATCAGGCTCTCTGCCCAGCAGGGAGCCTGCTTCCTTTCCTCTCTCTGCCTGCCTCTCTGCCTACTTGTGATCTCTGTCTGTCAAATAAATAAATTAAATTTAAAAAATAAAAATAAAAATAAAAATAAAAATGTGTAGTTATCACCTACTACATGCCATGCATGGTACTTGGTTCTAGGGATGTAGGGATGTATCCAAATAGAGATGACTTCTGCCTTCATGAAGCATGACCTCTCAACAGTAACTGAGCAGACCTTGTACAAGGCGAAAAGAAAAGTAATTCCATCTGTATTCTCTTAACCATACCCAGCTTAAAAACTTTGCCAATTCCTTAGTAAGAGTAATTGGATATTAGCATACCCCTGGTCTTGTTATGTATCATCATATAATATCTGTAGATTTATTATATACCATTAACAAGACCTAAGTTATCTCTAGAGTAAATACGTAAATCTCAGCTCTTAATATTGGTCCAGCCATTCTAAAATAATCCTTTTTTTTAATTTTAGATTTTTTTTATTTACTTTTTTGACAGAGAGAAAGAGATCACAAGTAGGCAGAGAGGCAGGCAGAGAGAGAGGGGGAAGCAGGCTCCCTGCTGAGCAGAGAGCTCGATGTGGGGCTTGATCCCAGGACCCTGAGATCATGACCTGAGCCGAAGGCAGAGGCTTTAACCCACTGAGCCACCCAGGTGCCCCTAAAATAATCCTTTTTGCTGTCTTCACAAAAGGCTGACTGAAAAGAACCGTGCCAGAACTTTTCAGAGGAATACCCAAGCTGCCTCCCTATCATATCCAATGAGGTCACTCCCTGCAGCGACCTTCACAAAGACCCCCCCTGTTCTGAGAGTAGATTATGAAATGATTGACCTGATGCTACACCAAAGAGAAGAATTACAATCGTTCACAAGTGTACATGGCCTCCCACCTATCAGAACAGATACCGGCCATAAACCATCAATGTGTGTAAGCCTCTGGGTATCAACTAAATATCCGTTCTGCCGACAGGGTCCAAGGTAACCCAGCCCCTGCCTGCCTCCCCAGCCACTCGCCACCATTTAGCCACATTGGACACCTTTCTATTGGTTTCTGCTTTCAGACCTTCATACACACTATTTTCCCTGCCCACGGTGCTCTGAATTCCCGCCCCTCCCTACACCAGGCTGGCTGTTCATTTCTCAGGTCTCTGCCGACGCATCAATTTTCCAGGTAACCTTTACCTGACCACTACTGTCTCTCCACACTGGTTCAATCAGATCTCCCTGTACTACTCATTTTGGCAGCCTATACATCCCCTTCCTAGTAAGTACAGCAATCGTAATCCAATAATTCCTTGTGCAGTGACTGTTTCTCCCACTATAGTTTAGAACGGGCTGTACCTGTCTTACTGGCAATCCCACTATTAGCATGTTGCGCGGTACACACCACGAGTTCCGTACTAAAGGCTAGGACTCACCGGGGAGCTACTAGAGGTATCAGACACTGTTTTAACCACTTTGCTGGATTAGCTCCTCTACTGCTTATAACGTCCCCATGAAAGAGGTACTTTAGTGTTTTAAATGAGGACACAGGCACAGTAAGGCTGACCAATTGCCCAAAGTCTCAAAGCCAGTAAGTGGTAGCACTGGAATTTGATCTCAGGCAGTCAGGATTTTAAGAAGCACTCTACACGGGGCGCCCGGGTGGCTCAGTGGGTTAACCGTCTGCCTTCAGCTCTGGTCAGGCTCCCAGGGTCCTGGGATCAAGCCCCGAATCAGGCTCCCTGCTTCCCCCTCTCCTCCCTTACTCTGCTCTCTTGCTATCTGTGTCTCTCTTAAATAGTAAATAAATAAATAAGAAGCCCACTACACTCCCTTGATAACTGAGAACCAAGTAAGCTGCACTCCTAAAAGAATGCAGCCATAAAACATCCTCTGTGCTCATGTACCCATTAAATAGGAGAGAAAGTATATGAAGAAGACTAGGTATAGATATAGTATAGATATGGGCAAAGATAAGGGTAACAGTTGAAAACATATCCTGTAAAAATAATATGGCTGGCCAATGGCTTTCAAGACCTTTGCAATTTCACTCAACTTTAGATCCCCACCAAAATACCCACGGAAATGTGTCACAGCCAAAAACCAACTACTTCACAACCATGCCTCTAGTGACCCCCTCCCACCCTCAGAATATCCCTCAGTTATCTGGACCCCGTTGACATTTCTGAACATACTTATGACAAGAACACAAGAGAAATGGCGGAGATGAGCCTGAGACACACACACACACCACAGGAACACTCCCCAGACAGATCCTCTTCCCCAAGCTCTGCCTCCATCCGAAGGAGGAGGGGCCTTTACCTTGAAATAAATACGCCTTGCTGGCATTGTGCAGTCCGGACACCTGAGTGACTCCACGGGTGGTGTTCACGAGGTCGAGCTCGGTGATAATATCCACCTGCCGGTCAGGGTCCATCCCAAAGCCCACCACTGAAAAGGAACAGAAAGGCTGTCTTGGCTTCAAATACAGACTGTTGCAGCAAAACAGAACAGAAATTACAGAGGCCAGGAGGGGCAGGGAATACAAGGAGGCCAGTGACGAGTGGTGGACAGGCTACCTTCTGGGGTGGAAAGGGAGAACAAGTCTTCGCTCCGTGGCCCCCACGATATTGCAGTTTCTTGGTCACTTCCCCCCTCGCCCCCCATTCATTATGGATCAAGGACCCCTTATCCAAACCCTCAGAGCTGAATAGATTTGAGATTCAGAATGTATCATATGTTGGAAAGGTATTAGGTCCTAAACGCTACATTTTATGTAACACCCTAAGCAAAATCTGAAGCAGTACCCCATAACCAAACATAGTATTTCTGGACCAAGAGGTACAATGTTTTCCTCTGGCTGGCTAAACAAAGACTATACACAGCCTCGTGTCAGTTAAGGTCAAGTTTCACCACCAAAAGGGTCCCCCTCAGGGTAGCTTTTGCTGTCATGTGACTTATGAAGAAACTTCGGGCTTCCAAATTCTTTCAGATGCAGGGATGGTGCCTACAGGATCGTGGCCCTGATACACCTGCTTCCAAAAGTGATACAGTAGCAAAACCTGACACCACTGTCACCCATGAACACCTCCACGGGCTACTCCCCCTGCGTCAGGCATAGCCACCCTGATACCAAGGAGGGTGACGCAGAGCACTCCTGTCCCTGTTGGAGTAGAGTGGCAGAGGGGTTAGCCAAAAAAAAAAGAAACAAGAGGCGTTCCTTCCCTCCAAGGAGATTCCTGAAGAGAAAGTTAAATTCCCTGACAACTCTGTTGGAGAACCTTTGTGCAGAGAAACGTGGCCACGAGCCCCCATCGCCTGATCTGAGAAAGGCAAATGCAGAAGGCCGTCTCTCACCCAGGGGGCGTTCTGTGCAATGACACACACATGATTGCAAAGTGACTTCCAATTCTACGTATTAATAAGGCTAGAGATCACTGGAAGGGGCTATGAGTAAGCCATTCATAAAGGCAGCATCTATCTACACTTAACATCTCAGCGGTGCAATTCTGACTGCACAGTCAGAAATGTTTTAATCAGCAACAGCTGTCAACTTCTGTCTGCTGGCAATGCAGTTGCGGAGGCAAGATCTGGAAATGTGTCTGAGAGAGACTGAGTGAATGATGATCAGGACGTCGTGGGCTATTGCAACGTCATCTGTCCTCCCGCCTTCACCCCTGACCCCACAAATGTGGGGAAGGAAGCCGGTACACCCTCTTTTCCTAAGAAGAAAACAGGAGCTGCAACAGCTACAGAACGCTGGGCTAGGAAGGCTCGCCAAGGCGGACAAAAGGGTCAAACTGAAGGCAGGGTACATAATCTGCATTCTCGGGTTCTGTCCGGTTTCTCCTTGTCCTCTGAACTGAAGGTTCAATCTCCCCCTTCCCAATGCAGCCCGTTATGAGACCAGTTTCCTCAAGGACAGCTCTTCCTTCTACTCATTCTGCATTCATTCATTCATTCATTCATTCATTCATTCATGCAGTAACTTTTCAATAGGCTTTAGCGAGAGCTTACAACGTTAACACAGTGCTGGGCACTGGAGATGTCCTCACAGAGCACACATTCCTGAGCCAAAGGGTGAAGACAGGCCAAAAAAAAAAAGGATAATTTAAGATGGCAATAAATGCCACGCAGGAAATAAAACGGAGTCACAGAATACAAAGCAACTTGGGTGGGGCTTTAGAAAGAACAGTCGGGGAGGGTTCCTTTGAGCTGAAACCTGACTGCCTGCAGGGGTGGGCAGCGGCCAGATCTGGGGGGACGGGTTTCCAGGGATACAGAGTGGGCTCTCACCCACTGCAAACCAAGAACAGACTGGGCATATTTGGGGAACAGAGAAAGGCCAGCGTGGCCAGAGCAGAACGGGCAGGGAGAGAGTGGTAGAAAATGAGGCCAGAGAGTAGGGCGTGCCTTTTGAGCCACTGGAAGGAGATGGGTATGCTAACTGCAACAGAAAATCACTGGAGGGCTTAAGGTGTGTGTGTTGAAGAGGAGGAGGAGGAGGAGATGCTCCTACTTTACCTCATGATCTCCCCTAAGCTCCCATCCTGCTTGTTCATTCCTCACACAGACTCTGTTCACAAAGACGGATCAAACACCTACTCTGTGCAAAGGACTGAGCCGATGGGTGTCCATCAGCCCGAATCATAGCCCCAGGAGCTTCTGGTAAAGACCAGAGATGTTTTTCTCCAAGTGAGCTCAGATATCAGCAGTTCTGTGATCACCTTGAAAAGGCAGGGGAAGAACTAATATTTCAGTCTGATCTATCGTGTTGTACACCTATATGGCAGAAATTAAACCAAGAGGGATCTCAGAGGACCTCCAAGCTGTCTTCCTCTGGCTGGGAATAAGGAAAGTGATCTAGGGAACATGCCTTTAGCTGGACATGATAAGACAGAAGTGTCCCTGGGGCCCTAGTGTCTCTGGAGCCCCAGTGCCTCGCACAGAGGCTGACAGCAGGTACACCCTGAATTTAGGACCTAAATAATGAACTAAAGAGTGCATGCAGCTTTACTGCTCTGGTACAATGACCTCCGAGCAATGTGCATTTCAAGCGAGGTATACCACCAGATGACAGGATGGCATTCAGGCCAAGGAAATGTTCTTGAAAACCTGTGGTTGAGGATATTGCTGCTATGAACATTGGGGTGCATGTGCCCCTTCTTTTTACTACATCTGTATCTTTGGGGTAAATACCTAGTAATGTGATTGATGGGTTGTAGGGGAGCTCTATTCTTAACATCTTGAGGAACCTCCATGCTATTTTCCAGAGCAGCTGCACCAACTTGCATTCTCACCAACAGCACAGGAGGGTTCCCCTTTCTCCGCATCCTCGCCAGCACTTGTTGTTTCCCGACTTGTTCATTTTTGCCATTCTGACTGGTGTGAGGTGGTATCTCACTGTGGCTTTGATTTGTATTTCCCTGATGGCTAGAGATGTTGAGCACTTTTTCATGTTTCTCTTGGCCATTTGGATGTCTTCTTTGGAGAAGTGTCAACCTGTGGAAGGAGCTGAGATGCCCTTCAACAGACGAATGGATAAAGAAGATGTGGTCCATATATACAAGGGAGTATTACTCAGCCATCAGAAAGGATGAATACTCACCAATTGCGTCAACATGGACGGAACTGGAAGGGATTATGCTAAGTGAAGTAAGTCAAGCAGAGAAAGACAATTATCATAGGGTTTCACTCTTATGTGGAATATAAGGAATAGCACGGAGCACCACAGGGGAAGGGAAGGAAATCCTAAGGGGGAGAAATCAGAGACAGAGATGAACCATGAGAGACTGTGGACCCCCAGGAAACAATCTGAGGGCTTCGTAGGGGAGAAGGGTAGGGGCATGGGGTAACAGGGTGATGGGTATTGAGGAAGGCACGTGCTGTGATGAGCACTGGGTGTTGTATGTAGTAATGAATCACTGAACACTACATCAAAAACTAATGATGTTCTATACAGTGGCTAACAAAATAAAAAAATAAATAAATTAGGAGAAAAAACCTGTGGTTGACTGAATTATTGGATTCAAATCTTTACCCCTCCCAGAGCCACACCCTTTGCTATGTAGCTTTGCAGTTCCTTTCACTCGAGTGAAAGTAAACCTCTGTTTCCTTTGACTTTGAGCCTCACCATATACCTTGTTTCAATCACTGGGATGCTTGGGATGTCAGCAATGTTACATGAGCAGAGGCTTGACCATGCTTGTGGGGCAGGGCTTGATGTCTGGTACCCCTGCACCATGAACATGGCCCCACTGCTCCACTGGTCCAAGGAGACAGAGGCATATGGAGCAGACACCCCACTTGAGTTTAGCACCATGCTTAGCCAAACCTGACCTAGATGAGCCAGGATCACAGGAACAGAACAACCTACAGAAACGTGAACCAAAATAAATGTTGTTTTAAGCCACTGAGTTCCAGATGGGGCAGGGGTTGACCGAAGCAGGGACTAAAGACCCACTATAATTGACATCCTTAAAATGCTCCCAGATGAGTTGAGGGAAATTGGATGGGGAGGTGAACCATGAGAGACTATGGACTCTGAAAAATAATCTGAGGGTTTTGAAGGGGCAGGGGGTGGGAAGTTGGGTGAACCTGGTGGTGGGTATTATGGAGGCACGTATTGCATGGAGCACTGGATGTGGTGTATAAACAATGAATCCTGGTACACTGAAAAGAAATTTAAAAAATAAAAAATTTAATTAAAAAAAAAGAAAAGAAAGAAAAAAAAATGCTCCCAGACTAGGGGTCCTGCAAACTAGACAAGCCTAAAACGCACCCGAACAGATTCTGTAGCACTAGCAGAACCGCCCATTGGTGCCCTTGGATCCCTGTCCCCAAATGAGGACACAGCATGCTCCGTCCACAAAGTGTTGTGGAAAGGACATTAAACCAAGAGCCATTTCATTCCTGTCTCTTCCCCCTACTAACCCCTAGAAAAATAACTTCACTTCTCTGAGCCTCAGTTCCCTCCTCTGTAAAATGAGGATGGTCATAACTGCCTCCAAACCTCCTAAGGTTTTGATGATAGCTATGGGAACATGCCTAGCACATACGTGGTGCCCAGCTGGGCTTTGCTGCATCTGTCTTTCCTAAGACAGCTCCCTGGTCCTCAACTCCACTGGAATTGTGCAAAACGTACAGTTGTCCCTCTTCCTCCCAAGCCCTCCACATGCCCAACTGACCCAGAAGGGCTGCTCACTCTGGCTGTGCTTGGGGAAATCGAAATATTAAGTCTCTACTCATTCCTCCTTGACAGCCCACAAGTAAAGGGATCCCCTGGTTTTAGGATAACTGTATTGTTCTTGTTATGAAAACATCCCATAAAAACAGAACAAGAGAAATCAATGAGGCTTCCAGATACACTTTTCTTCTCTCCCTTTAATTGGTCTCCTTCCTGATGAAAATGTCCTGTGCCAACAGCAGGATGTGTAAAAGACAGCACTTTACACACTGCCTAGGGAATCAGAAAACCTATTAATAAGGTAGCATTTACATGGCCTCTCCTGAACCTAATGCAGTATGAGAGCGTTGGTTCCATAAAAATAATTTTTTTTTTTTACTTTAATGTTTCTGCTTCTTGTCCAAGCATGGAGCTCCTGCCCTTTCCAAGGAAACCCTATTAAAGTTCTCTACTTTGGCCACAACTGCTCTACAAATGACTGAAGCTGGGAACTGGAATTAGGCAGGATAAAATGCTTCTGGGGAAAAAGCATTCTTTAAAACCTGGAAGGCAGCATGTTACTGGCGGAGAGGCACTTGAGGCCTGGCTCTGGGATTCAGAACCTCCACCCTAATCTCCCGGGACACCTGCTACTGCTGGCTACCCCACCGTCCTGGCCAGGGAGTGCTCAGGCCCAAAGACAGTGCAGCACACCTTCAGGGCCCTGGGCCTAAGCTCCCGAGCAAATCCTTCCGGGCCTGGCTCACTCCACATGTAATCCGGGCTCACTGTCTGCGATGGCAGCTCTTTTCTCCTGGTCAACACACAGGAATGGGATGCTGCAGAGTTGTTCCAAGACCTCGTGTAACAGCAGGGTTTTACCACCAGTTGACGGATTCAGACCCCTGGACCTCTGCAAAGTTCCCCAAAAGCAATATCCTTGAAGAACATGCTCTATGCCTGTTCCAAGTCAGCCAAATACTACACATAATCACGGCAGGCTGGGGGCTCTGTTCACCGCTCTCTTATTCTGGAGTTAATGAAGAGCCAGTGAAGTGGTTCAAAAAGAAAAGGCTCTCCTTTCCAGCAGGTGGCAGCAAAAGTCAGCAAAAGGTGCCCCAGGGGCTCCGCACCGCCACCCACCCCCCCAACCACCACCACCAGCCTGGCCTGGTGACCGAAACAAACAGGAAAGGGAATTGGGTATTAATCACACAGCCCAGCCAACCATCGGAGAAAACTCAGGGACCTAATAATAATGTAGCCTTCTAAACTGTCCTTATTAAGTATGTACCTGGAAATCCCAGAATGATCTTTCACCCAGAAATAACAAGACCTAGAGAACAGCACCTCCTATCTTGACTCCATTTTAGTCTCTTAAAACAAGGTCCCTGAACAATGAGCAAATTAAGCAGCTTCCTGTGACACCTATCATTAGATCTTTTCATATGTAACTGCTACTGCACTGCAGTGCTGCTTTAATTAAAATGTGTCTGATATCATCTATTCATTTCCATTAAAAGGCGCTGATATCTGAGCAGCTCACTAAGTGAACCACATGTTTATTTCATCCTGGACTGTTAACAGCCCAGACACCAATTGTCCCACTTGACAAATAAACTTTCTGAGCGGCTGTTTGGATCCTGATAAACTAATCACGAGTCAGCCTCTGCTACCAAAGAGAATGAAGGTTTGATGCAGGGATGGTGGGTCCTGGGCAAATCAAAGAGGCTGTAAACCTCCCCCCCCCCCCAGAAAACTGCTGATGGTACCCCTTCAAGAGACAAGAAATTGTAAGCAAAGGACTTGAGATATAATTCCAAACCACGCGCTCCCCGCCATCCTGATTCTTCTGATACTTTTTGCAGAAGCAGCATGTGGCCTCTGGTGTTCAAGAAGTGCCAAGGGGCACAGAAAACCCACGCTCCCTGGCAACTGCTATAACCAATAGGGCAGACCCTCCCATGCTCCCCCTGCCTGTGCACAGCCTCCGCCCTCTGCCTGGAATGACTTGCCCCACTCTGCCCAACTGGAAAACTCCCTGTAAAGCCTTCAAAACACCACTTTTACATGTCACCTCCTGATTAAAGCCTTCCCTGACCACCAACCACCCCTCCCCAAAATTCATTCCTACCATTTCTCCTCTGTATTGCTTTCAGTGAAACTTCTTATGCTCCCTCCTCTCCTACCACCCACGGTGCCCCCCTTAGAGCTATAGGGGGGAAAAAAACGTTTTCCAGTTTCTACCTAGATTCTCAACTAAGCTTTAAGTTCCTGTAAGTCAAGAAGGACCAAGTCGTTTCCTCTCTGCATAACCAATCTTGGCACCCAGCAAGGCACTCAACTGTTCCTTGAATAAATACATAAATAAATCTTCGCTACAACAGAATTTTTACAAGATTGAAAGGGGTTTAGTGTGGGGAAGGGGAAAAGACTGTTCTTCAAGATCTCCAAGAGCAATGCACCCCGGAGACCCAGTCCATTCTGGATGGGGGCACTTTTTGGCGACTTTTCAAAGAACTAATGAGAACAAAGGATTTAGGCAAACCAGTAACGACGTGCACCTGAAGATGTGAAATAACCAAGGAGCTGCCCCTCCCCCATCTGTGTCTCTCTCTTCCGTGCCTCCATTAAAATGCTCACCAGCACCAGATTCTCCGCGCACCGGACTGGTAGTGCATGTTCTGCATTAGCCTCGCCCGTCCTGATTTTCTGGGGGCGCATTTCTTCCGGTGTGTTCTTGGTTTTAAAAGCCTAGTCCATCCCGTGGTGCCCATACCCAAGAAGCAGCTATTCTAGGCTGGACTGAGCCTAGCTGTCCCTCCCTGAAGCCTTGGGAAGCTCGGATGAAGACAGGAAAGGGAGGAGGATTCCTTTTGTCCCTGGAGAGTCTACACCCGTTGCTCTTCCATTAAGCAAAGGGAAAGCTGCTACCCTCTCACCTGGGTAGACGAACGCCCAACTTTGTATCCTCAGGCGGGCTAACTGCCAAATAGGAGCGCCTGGGGCGCAGGCGGAGGGAACTTTCAGGCCAACCAAGGCACGGCACCCTCCCCAGCCCTTTCCTCATAAACTTGCTGCCTGGCCCGGGAAGGAGGCTATGCCTCTAAAAAGGGAAATGAGAGTGGTAAAAAAAAAGAAAAGAAAAGAAAAAGAAAAAGAAAAGAAAAGAAAGAAAGAAAGAAGAAGAAAGAAAAGAAAAGATAAAGGGAAGAGTGACCACACGCCGGTTCTGGGATGCAAGGTGGGCAGCGCATACTAAGGCTGGCTAGCCCAGGAATCAAAATTCGCCACGCTCCCACCCCCACCCCCGGCATCGGAGGGCTGTATTTTTTGCCTATACGGTGCCTACTCCACCCCACCCCACCCCACCCAACTCCCACCTTCCCACCTCTACTATGAGACCCGTGGAGAAGACGACCGAGAACGGGTCTCCAAACCCCATGAGATATGGGGTTGGGGGCGAGTGGGAGCGGATGGAAGGAGGTGCTCTTAGAGTCCTCACAACTGCGTCTCTGGAGGCAGAAAGAAGTGGGGACTTCAGAAATTACACCAATTATCCTAGTCCTCCCTCCACGATCCCCAACCGCAATTATAGCAAGGGAAAACTGGCTGGAAGCTTGAGAAAAATCTCCCTGGATTGTCTCCACGGTTCCAATTCCCACCAATTATTGTTCGTCCAGCCCCTGGGGACAGGGTGGAGAGGGAGAGAACGCTCTTGGAGTTCCCCCGGGGAGAGTCAGGAGGGGAGAAGGCGAGACCACAGAATGCCGCGGTTCGCCCGCAGCCCTAACCCCATGCCGTGCCCTCCCGGGCCGCGGCCGCGCCAGCCCGCCGGCCGGAAGCGCTCTCTGCGGGTGCGACTCCCGCGGCTGCCTCTTCCCGGCACGGCCCCGCGCAGTCAGAGCGGTTTCCACCGCACCTTTCAAGTTCGGGGGCGTGGGACTCGCGGGCCGAACCTGCGGTGGTTTCGACCCGGAAGCTGGCTACTAGGAGCAGGAGGGTGCGCCGGCTCGGCCGCGCCCCTCACTCCTGCGTCCGCGAGGCCGCCTCTCCAAGGAAGGGAGCACTCGTGGGGGCTTCTTCCAGCCCGTGAGTCCCACTTCTCACCCTTTCACCTGGAGCAGGGCAGAGAGATCTGGGGCACCCATCCACACCGCGCCGTCCTTCCCGGACCAGCACGGAGCTCGTCTCCAGGTCTCCCAACGCCTGTGCGGGCACTGGGCACAGCGGCGCGACTCCCCCCTTCCCCTGGATGCCTCCGCCCGCCCCAGCCGTGCTTACCTGTCCTGGCGGTGCACACACAGAACCACACAACTAAAATCACATCCCTCGGCATCGCTCCCGAGGGTCCCCGCCAAACGGGGCGCGCGGAAACCAGGAGGGAACAAATGCGCCTGGATCTCGAGACGCGCCGGGCACGGAGCCGCCAAACTTGCTAGCGGGCGGCAGGGGAGGTGGCTCGGCAGCGCCGGGTGCTGCGCTCGGGGATCGCGCCCGGCAAGGCGGCCCCGGCCGCCCCGCCCCCAGCCCGCCCCCCACCGCGGGCGGCGGCGGCGCTGGGCTCGGCTCCAGCCCCCGCTGCGGCTGCGCCCGCCTCGGAGCTGGGGCGGGAGCGCGGGGCTCGGCCACTCCGGCAGGTTGCGCTCGGCGCTGGGATCGGGTTTTCCTGCTTCGCCCGCCGAGCTGCGAGCACCCAGGAGGCCGGCACGGAAGCCGCTACTACCAGGAGCACCGGAGCTGGAGTCCCGGGACGCGCGGCCAAAAAGGGGACACTAAAGACGCCAGGAGCCCCTTCGGCTTCACGCGCTCCAGCCCAGCCGAGCTGGCCTCGCCACTGTCGCTGGCTCTGCTTCGCCGCCGCGGTGGGGGTTGCCGAAGTTGCCACAGTTCATCCCCGCCGAGACGAAGAGCCGCCGAGCCCTCGCGGGTGGGCTTTTTCCCCCGCGGGAACCCTGACCCGGGCGGCGCCACGGAGCGCGCCCAGCCCCTCCCCGGAAAACAATTACCGGGATTTGCTCCCGCAACTGGGCGGGGAGGGGCTATGGGCTGAGGGGGCTGGCGGCTGAGTCGGCGCTCGCCACCGGTACTGTCTGTCTCCGCTCTCCGGTGGACCCCTCTCTCTGGCTACGCGCTTCGGGAGTGCGGGGGGGGGGGGAGGGGGGGCCGCCGAGGTCGGGGGCACCGAAGAAGGGTCCCCGAGCTGGAGTGAGCTACAGTGGGGGTCTGGGGATTGTATCTGCAAACCTTCCGGTTCTGCAGGGCAAATGCTGCCACATAGGGGAAATCCTTAACCATTTTTTTTTTCTTGGTGACTTGATGATTCTGTCAACAGCCCTTCTCTCCTTTCATAGCTAGTTTGGGCCTCTCCCGCAGTTCCTCTGGGACCCTCCTCTCACCACAACACTATTCCCTGCGGAGAAAAGTTAGACTTTGTTGCTGGCAAGAAGGGAAGTCCTCTTCCTACTCTGTGACCCCCTTCTGGACCCCGGGCGTTCCCTATAAAGATGTCCCAGGTTTTGTCGCACTTCCACTCAGGAATGTTATTTATAACTAGGATACAGAGTCGTGAAATCAGAGATGACAGAACCTCTGATTTATACCAAATGAGCCCCAATGGGATTTTTTTTTTAAGATTTTATTTATTTATTTGAGAGAAGGTGAGAGCATGAGAGGGGAGAAGTTCAGAGGGAGAAGCAGACTCCCCATGGAGCTGGGATCCCGATGCGGGACTCGATCTGGAGACTCCAGGATCTTGACCTGAGGCGAAGGCAGTGGCTCAATCAACTGAGCCACCCAGGTGCCCCCCACCCCATGGGATTTAAATCTCCACTTGCCCAACTGGGCTCCTCTCTCTGAGCCCAACAGCCCCTTTAATATTTGCAATCCCAGGGGCGGAAACGGAAGTCTTTGAACAGTCCTCACACATCCTTGGGAAACCAGTTCCAAGGTTTCATAATTCTGTTCACTGATAAGGATCTGCCCTTCTCACTTTGTGTACCCCCCCCACTTCCCATATTTCTAACCCCTACATAACCAGAACCCCAGGAGACCCCACTGAAGGTCACCAAATTAGCCGCACTGCTTATTAAGAGAGAAGGTTCTACATGCTTTTCTGATCTCTGTCCTATTTTT
Source organism: Martes martes (assembly GCF_963455335.1). Lineage (NCBI taxonomy): Eukaryota > Metazoa > Chordata > Mammalia > Carnivora > Mustelidae > Martes > Martes martes. The sequence goes on from NC_137898.1 coordinate 41,417,397, forward strand.
CTGGATATTTCTGTATGCAAGCCACTGTCCCACTTGGCCCTTCACGTTGTAGTCCCTTGACAGATGAAAAAGAAAGTGAACCAGCAGGTAAATCCAAGCTCCTGATGGCTGAAGAGGAAGGAGGCCAGTCAGCAAAGAAGTGTGTTGTGTACTCTAGAAGTTGAGCTGAAAAGATTAAGAAGCAAACTGATGTCAAAGCTAAACTGATTCTCCAACTCTTCCGGGATTCAGCTCAAGCCCGGAGGGGAGCTGTCTGCCTTGACCCTGTGTTTTCATTACAGAGTCAGGACTTTTTCCTTCGACCTGGAGCATGTTACATTTAAAGCCAGCATTAAAATCACACACCTTGCAGAAAACAGGATTCCTCAAGTGTCATAGGACTTTGTGAATGAAACTACCCATAAGCCATGTTGTGTTGAGAGCCACGGCCCCTCTCTCCTCTGCAGTTTTTAGATACACCTCAATGTGAGCAGCCTGTAGTGGTTTTGAACTGTTGTTTCAAAGGCCCTTTCACTGATGTCAAAAATCCTAGAACCCCTGGAAGACACAGTTACCCCAGCACAGGGAAAAGATGGTCTGGGTAAGACCTTTAGAGTTGTCCATCTTGAGGTCTCTGTAATTAGTGGGTCCCGTGGGATGGGGCTCTTATCGTGTTCCATTAAAAACTAAAGCAAGACATAAGTTCTGTCAAAGCTTTGCAGCATCACATCCATTAATACTAACGAGTTAATCTCACAAGGTCATAGATCTTCCTACAGAACGAAGAACTTCAGTCTCCTCTTATAAGTGCATTTCTTGCGTGGGGATACTGAGTGGGTACACCTGTTTGGCTAAGGTAAGTCTCACAGAACATGCCCAGCAAACTTCCATAGTGGCAACGAAGGGACCACGTGGCGGTTTAGGTGCTTGAGGTTGGGATATTGCGATGGGACCTGTGCTCAGTGGAGGAAGCAGTGAGACTTGGTTTACCCAATGCCATATCCCAAGTCCACCCTGCCTTTCTGCATAGCTTCCTTCCTGATTTCTCCAGAAGCCAGGAGCTTCCTTTGATTATCCTTCTGCCTCTCCTTCCCGACCCCTAAATGTCAGCCTTCTTCTCTTCCAGCAACACACTCTTCCGTGTTCTCATCGAGTCTCATGGCTTTCAATACTGTCTATACATGGATGATTCTGAAATGTGTATCCCCAGCCCCAGGTTCTCCTTTGAACCCCAGGCTTATCCACCCAACTACCTATTGGGTGTCTTAAATGTAATATGACCACATCATCAAAATCAAAAACATTTGTGCTTCAGAGGACACCACCGGAAGTGAAAAAACAACTCACAGGGCAGGGAGGGAATTGCAAGTTATATATCTGATTGAGACTTGTATCTATTAAGAAACTACTACAAATAGACAACGCAATTTGAAATTGGGCAAAGGATCTGCATAAACATTCCTCCAAAGAAGATATAAAAAAGCCAATTAAACACATGAAAAGATGCTCAACATCATTAGGCATCTGGGAAATGCAGATCAAAACTACAGTGAGCTACCACTTCATAGCCACTAGGATAGCTAAAATCAAAGAGACAGATAACAAACGTTGACAAGGAAGTGGAGAAATTAGAACCCTCGCATACTGCTGGTGGGAATGTAGAATGGTTCTTCAGACTGTTAAAGAGAAAGCTACTATACGATCCAGCAATTGTACTCCTAGGTACACACACAAGAGAAATGAAAACATATGTCCACACACTAAGTTGGACATAAATGTGCTTAGCAGCATTATTCGTAATAGCCAAAAAGTGGAAATAGCCCAATGTCCATCAACTGGTGAATGGATAAATAAAATGCGATATATTTGTACCGTGGAATATTATTCAGCAATAAAGAGAAATGAAGTCCCATAACACAGATGAATCCTGAAAACATTACACCAAGTGGAAGAAGCCGGTCACAAGGGATTGCATATCTTATTCCATCTATAGGAAATGTCCAGAATGAGCAAATGTACAGGGACAGAAAGTGGTTGCCTAGGGCTGAGGGGAAGGGGAGGGAAGGTTTAGCAGGTGACAGCTAAAGAGCATAAGGTTTATTTTGGGGTAATAAAATGTTCTAAAGTTGATTGTGGTAATGGGTGAAGAACTCACAGATTAATATATACTAACAGCCATTGAACTGTAGACTTCAAACAGGTTCACTGTATGGTATGTAACTTATATCTCAATAAAGCTGGTTTAAAGAAAACTCCAATGGTTATGGGGAAAAAATATGTAATATGGCCAAATGAGGACTTTTGATTTTTCCCTCTTCCCAAACTTGTTTTCTGCTGCCCTCTAAGTCTTTGCCAGGTGCTCCAATCAAATAACCTGGGGTCATCCTTGACTCGCTTTCCCTCACATCCCTCACATTCAAGCCGTCAAGCCCTGTCAGTATACCTTAAAGAAAAACTCCAAATCAATCACCTCTCACCACCCCTCACTATTCCCACCTTGCTCTAGTCCATCATTGTCCCTTTCTTTGTCCACTGCCATCAATTCCCCATTATTCCCTCTGTCTCCTCTCTTGCTTCTTCCGATCCACTCGTCACCCCCAGCAGTCATAATCTGCTTTTTAAACCATGTGTCCAGTACCGTTCCCTTGGAAAAAAAAAAAAAAAAAACCTGCACTTTTCCACCATGTTTTGAAAATACCCAAACATCTTACCAGGCCTCTACCTACCTTCCCAACTGTCTCTCTTTCCACTCGCCACCCCTTGTTCCCTCCAGATCAGCTTTCTTGCTATTCCTCAAACATTCCAAGTTCATACCTTCCTCAAGGACTGCTCCCACTACCTGGAACATTGTTTCCATAAATCTCTGTGTGCGTCTCTTTTTACATCACTCAAATCTCTATTCAAATGTCAACTCCTTGGGAGCCCCCACCTGAAGAAGGGGTCTTCCTCTCACTTCCCCAGGTCTCTCTCTGCCTCCTTACCTGACTTTATTTTTGTATAGTGCTTATTATTTTTTTAAAGATTTTATTTATTTGACAGAGATCACAAGTAGTCAGAGAGGCGGGCGGCAGGGGGGGGGGTAGATGGGGGGGATGGGAAGCAGGCTCCCCGCTGAGCAGAGAGCCTGATGCGATGCGAGGCTCCATTGCAGGACCCCGGGATCATGATCCAAGCAGAAGACTGAGGCTTTAAACCACTGAGCCACCCAGGTGCCCCTATAGTGCTTATTATTATCCAAAATAATGATTTAGTCTTATTTATTCTGTCACCTCCGTGCAATGCAATCTCACAGGAGTAGGATTTTTGCCTTTCTTGTTCATCAGTGTATCTCCACACCTCAAACAGAACCTAGTGCATTTTAGGAGCTGGATAAATGTTCACTGAATGACTCAGTGGTTGCTCTCCCAGGAAGCAGCATGGAGAACGGACATTTCTCACTGGCCATCACCAAGGCAACTGACTGCCTTCTCACATTGGCCCCCAGAGCTGCTCCGTTGCTGAATCTTTGTGGGACAGCAGATTCCACAGAGGGCAAAGCTAGAAGGACTCTGTAGAATCCAAACTAAATCCACAAGCCAGAGGCAGATTCAAGGCAGAGAGATTTTTGCATCTCATTTCCTGCCCTTCAGTTCCCCTCCCCAAACTGCTCTCCTTTGTCCAAACAGCCTTTCAACTTCCTTCACATATTTGGACACATAACAAGCTTCCTTATGAAACTGGGGAAAATCAGAGGATAGTCCTATTACAGATTGGACTGTGTTGTCCCCCCAAAGGGTATTTCGGAATTCTCACCCCCAGTACTTGTGCATGTGACCTTGTGTAGAAACTGTGTGTTTGCAGATGTCCTTGAGTCCAGATGACATCATGAGTGTGGGCCTTAATTCGAGATGGCCTTGTAAGAAGAGGAAATGTCACGGGGGAAACAGAGACAGGGAGAACACCAGAGGACAAAGGAGACGAATTGTTGCAGCCACCAGAAGCTAGAGGATGCAAGCGAGGTTCCTCCTCCCGAGGCTTGGGGGGTGGGGGGGATGGACCTGCCAGCACCTTGATTTCAGGTTTCTAACTTCCAGAACTGTAAGAGTCTAAGTTTCTGCTGTGTTAAGTTTCCAGTTTGTATTGCTATGATGTGGCTGCCCTAGAAATTAACACAAGTGCCAATTTGGTGGCAGAGCCTAGGAAAGCACAAACACCCCAAGTCTCCTTCACAAGCTTGGTGGCCCAGGACTCCCTGAAACCATGCACCCCTAACCTTTGTGGGTATTCTCGTTTCCTGAAGCTCGCATGCAATCATAACGAGGGGTCAAATGAGTATATTCATGCATGTCCTTCTGTCTCTATATGAATATATGAATTCTACATAAAAAAAGTCTACTTCCAATTACTACCTTCAAACTAAATGACACCCAAATTAGAGGGACTCATATTTTGCTAAGTTAACTATTGTCCTTCTGTCTTGCCACTTCAAACACTCTTTGGACCAAAGCTAGGTAGCAACCTGTAGGAAGACAGATAGAAAAATCTTTAGAGAGACATATAGATAAAGGCACCTAATAATTCTCCAGATGAAACCTTCCTAATCTCTAACATCAATAATCTTGGATGAGTTTCAAGGTTCCACGACAAGAACCAAGGTGTGCACATACCCAGGTTCTGTTAACTGTTGTGTAAGAAGCACATATTATCCATCCCTATAGACCAGGGAAAAGCAGATATGTGTCCTTCAGAAGCAGGCCTTGCCCCAACCCCGACCGGAATAATAATGGCTCCATTTATTACATGTAACTCTGGCTGGGTTACTGCTCTAAGAGAAGTCCTTCCCATGGATTTCGTCCTCAAGACAACCCGATTAGGTAAGTGGGATCACCATACCTGTGTTACAGATATGGCAACTGGGCCATATGCCAAATGAGTGGCTGAGCCAAGCTTCAGACCCAAGCAATCTGACTCCAGAATCTGTGTGCCAAACTGTTAAGCTTCAGAAATGTCTACTGCTTCTCCTGGAGTGAAGCCCGTGGCGTCCGTCTCCTTGTTGAGGTCTTGTGGGAGATGAACAAATAGCAGCTCTGTTCCCTGCATAAGTTTTGACCAACGGATAAGTAAAAGAGTTAGCAGGAGGCCAAACATGACTTTTATGAATATAGACACAAGGCTGGAAGAGACTAGCCTAATATGGAAGCCCAAATGGACCGGCCATCAGCCCTCCCTCCAGACTGGACCTTGGCACGGCCATCAGCTCCCACTGGTGTGGGTGAAGCAAGAGTGTGAAGGAGAACTCATTGAGAAATGAGGACCGATGGCCCTCCCTCCTCCTCTGTAAGGAGTAAGAAGGGAGTGGAATAAAAGGCCGAAAGAGTTTGAGGAAAATTTCTCATCATGGAAACCAAAAGTGTAGAGAAAAGATGACTGACTCCTGCTCATCAGCTTTCAAACTTTCTTCCACAAAGTCTCTTCCACCACCCAGTGTCCCTGGGCTGCCCACAAAAGCGTGTACCCAGTCTTTTTCTCTAGGCCTTAAGACAATACTTCATTCGTAGTAGAAGTCCCATATGCTCAACACTGTGGCCAGGACTCTGCAGGGAAGTTAGGAGGACGGCGTGCTTTCATACGTGCTCACACGGAGTTAGGAGAGATGGAGAAGTCCTCACTGAACTACAGCTTCCATGAGCCGGCCTATGACCCAAAACAATGACTAACCCCTGAAGGAATTTCAGGCCATGGGATGGCATAGTGAGAGATTTTGGAACCAGGAGAGACTGCTCTAGTTACATTAGGCAACAACCTATCCCATCAGTTCATGAGACTGGCTTCTGCCAGCTACATACAATGGAAATTGTCCTTTCCAGTGCTTTTTGGACTACTTTCCAGAGTCACAGGCCACAAAAATTCTCCTTGCCAACAAAGTAAAATTAAGCTTTCCCACATTTCCCAGGGGTTTCCTGGTCTCCTTCTAGTCCTCCTAGTGTATTTAATGACCTGCATCACTGAAGAGTCCATCCAACTTTGTATAATGGAAAAACTCCCAAACAATAATAACATCAATAAGAGATGTTTGATACTCCCTCTCTCAGGTAAAAGAATTCTAGAGCTGGGCAGTCCACATTTCATCCACTGGTTCTAGGAATACTCAGGGAGCCAGGCTCCTTCCAGATCTCTGCTCTGTCATTCCTATGATCTAATAGAGCTGCTGATACTCCAGCCATCATATCTACCTTCCAGATAGTAAACATGGAATAGAACGAAGAGAAGGAAAAAGCATACTCAGAGTCCCGTGTATCACTTTTACTTATCTCCAGGCAGAACTTAGTCATAAGGCCATTCCCTATGTATCTGTTAGCTATTGCTGCATAATGACCAACTATAAAGTTTCAGGGGCCATACAACACTAAGCATTTATTTTCACATATCTACCAGGTGGCTAGGATTCAGCTCCTCTGGGCTGGCCTCAGCCAGACACGTCTGCTTCAGGCCACAGTGACTGAGCTGATTGATTTCTCATGGCAAGTCTGTGTGTCAGTTGAGTGACTCTCCCACATGCCCTTCATCTGCCTTGGGCCAGTGGGTTAGCCAGGATATGTTAATCTCACAGCACAAGGAGTCACAAATGAGCATGTGGCAATAGGCCAGGTCTCCTAAGGGCTAGACTCAAAACGGGCACACTGTCACTTCTGCTCCCATGCTATTAAAGGCAACAGGCAAGAAATACAATCTGTTCACAATGAGGACATAGCCCAGATGTGATTCAGGGTTGGGTAAAGAAGTAGAGCCAGTAGCCAATCTGCCATACCAAGGGTCACATTCAGCTGAGCGACAACAAACCTAGTTAAAGCGGAAGATGTTACTAAAGAACGGAAGAACAGAAATCCAGAGAAATTCAGTCTCCACCATTCTCTCTCGCATCGTACCAACTTGACAAAATACCAGTTCTGGCTTAGGGCAAGTTCATCCCACCCCTACCTCAAGACACAGGGGCTGTATAACCACGAAGCTCTTGCAAGAAGGCAAGATCGGGGAAGGAGTGCTCATTAAGACTGTCATGGGCTTGTGCTTAGCAGGACTCTCCACTTTTAAGCAGGTGGGGCTGAGTGATTTTTTTTGTTTATTATGGTCTTTGTCAATGCTCTCATTCAGGAAAGATCAAATTCATGCTCTCTTAGAAGGCACAGCCCAAAGCTCACTCCGTGCATCTGTCCCTCAACACCCACTTGGGATGGACATGGTGGGAAAACTGTGCAAATGAGCATCCTTCATAAATAACCACAGAATCCCTCAGCCTTCACTAACTGACTGAGAGGAGAAGCATGAAGAAACATGTGGTGGGATAAGAATATCAAACCTGTCCTGAAACTCCTGAGCCACACCTGCCCCAGCACCTGCCCTGGATTCTGAGACTGCGCCAAGATCCAGAAACTAACATAGCAGCACTCAGCAGGGGTGAGAGTCTCCAGGACCATTCTCCAGCCCCACTGCTATGTCTGTTCCTACTGGTACATGTCATCTCCATGCTGATTGCTCTGACTTTAAGTGTGACCCCTGGTGGCCCCAGTCATGAGTCAGGAAGGAGATGACCTGGAAAGACCCCCTGTATTTCTAGATTTATGACCTGGCTGGTGTCTTGCAGTTCACTTCTGACATTTTGAAGGTGTTGGTTTCTTGCACAATCAAACCAGAGTTTTTGCCTCAAGTTCCTCCCCACTCTCATCTGTCCTTGACACAGAGATCGGATCAACACTTCAAATGCACAAATCTGACTGTAATAGTAAATACCCAACATGCATCTGCAATGCTACATTTTCACATACAAACTTCAGTGAATCGTCACAGCGACTATGTGAGATGGGTATAAATGTTCCCGTTTTACAAGTGAGAAAACAGAGACTGTGTAAACAAGGGAAGGAGCTGGCCCTCAACCCCAAGACAATGCTTTGTCTCCAGCATCATAGCTGCCTCTGCCAGGAAATCTCTCTCCATTATTCAACAACCTTCCATGGCTCCCAGTAGCCTGTCAGACAACATCGGGACTCTTCACATTGGCACTGAAGGAGTTTGGCTGTCAAGTCCTTACCTACAGTTTCAGCCTCAGTTTCACTTCCCACAAGCATATACTATACCTTCCAGTTTCATCCATCACTCTTTCTTGAAATGGTCTGTCTTGTGCTCATGCCATCGCTTACTTGCTTTCATCTCCCTGGAAAGCACATACTCATCTTAAAGCCTCACTCAGGCTGAGTAACCTGGTGGGAAGGATCTAGTCTTCCTCATGTATTCTTGCACATCATTACACTGAGCTCTGTTCCTTGTACACAGCCAATGCTCAGTATTTGCTTATTCACTTCAACAATGTGTTTATTGAGTATCTACTGTGCATCACAAACTCTTAGGTACCGGAAACATAAATTCTGAAGACCCTGAGTGTACAAGTAAAAAAATTAGAGGCTGGAGCAATGAATCGTGAAAAGGTGAGTCTTTTTCAATGTGGATCCACACTATATTCTAGTCATTATTTTCTTCTAATCCTACAAATGTCTGGAGAAGTTTGCTGAAAAGGTAAGGGGACTTGGAATATCACGATTCTCATAAAATTACAGATTCCACTAAAACGCAAGAAAGGGGTGTCCCCCACCACACATAGTCTCTGTTTTACATAGAGAATGTGAACATCAGAGAAGTAAATCCAATCTCTGTAAAGTTGCGGTATTTTAGAAGGCCCTGGAGGAGTCTCCTGTGGGAAAGGGTCCCCATGGTGAATTTTCTAGACAGTGACTACTCCTCCCACACGGATCTCTTTGTAAATCCAGTTCCCGCCAAACGGACGGTTGTACGAGAATCTGTGTATCCGAGATACTGCAGTGAGTTGCCTTGGACCTCCATGCAACTGTGAGATTCTGAATCTCCGGTTCCAGGAGAGACATCTAGAGAGGAGGAAGGAAGCAGGAGCAAAAGCAGAGGACTATCGAAGGAATAAGCTTGGTAGGAAAAGAGCTGTCAAGTACAGGGGACAAGGAACTGCCAAACAAATGAAAACAATGAAATGAAAACAAGAGGCCACGTTGGATGGAGGAAGACGGGAGAGTTGTAAGTTCAAACACCGCACTAGCTCCTCCCAGACAGAGCCCTGCACCCCTCTTTAACAGCCCGAGTACTCTGGTTCTGCCACAGATGCATGAGCTCTGTCCTTTCCACATTTTGTTATTGTCCCCGTTTAGGGAAAGACTATTTTTTAAAGATTTATTTAGTATTTTAGAGAGAGAGGGAGCACGTGAGTGCACAAGGGGAGAAGGGGGACAGGAGAGGGAGAGAGAGAGAATCTCAAGCAGACTTCCTGCTGAGCCCAGAGCCCGATGCCAGCTCGATCCCAAGATCCCAAGACCCTGAGATCATGACCTGAGCAGAAATCAAGAATTGAATGCTGCGGTGCCTGGGTGGCTCAGTCGTTAAGCATCTGCCTTCAGCTTGGGTCATGACCCCAGGGTCCTGGGATTGAGCCCCACATTGGGCTCCCTGCTGGGTGGGAAGCCTGCTTCTCCCTCTCCCACTCCCCCTGCTTGTGTTCCCTCTCTCGCTGTGTCTTCTATCAAATAAATAAACACAATCTTAAAAAAAAGAAAAATTGAAGCTCAATCAACCGAGCCACCCAGGCACCACTCTTTATTTATTTCAGGCTTTTATTTAAATTCCAGTTCATCAACATGTATGGTAAAATTGGTTTCAGGGGTAGAATTCACTGATACCTCACTTACATATAACACCCACCGCTCATCACAAGTATAGGGAAAGACCATTTAAAAGGGAGCATAAAGACACAACAGAGCATTTCCAAGTAAAATTCTGTGGTTTCTGGGATCTTTGGAAATGATCCAAAGAAATACTGCAAGATTCCAGTTCAGGGATAAACCGGAAAACGGGTTGGTGATGGTTGAAATCAAGTAATGCGGACATGGGAGTTTGTTACTCCATACTCCCCACTTTTATGTATGCTTGAGAATTTCCGACATAAAAACGCAAAAGAAAACATAACTGAGCAATGGGATTTCGGGAAGGAAATCAAGGATGCTGAGCCAGCACCAAACTCTGGTCCCACTGAACACGCTTCATCTTTCACGATAAGGTCTTAGACTGAGTTTGGGATTTGCCGCTTGGTCTGCACACTGAAGTACACAGTCATGGACAAGCCTGAGTGTGTGTTTTTGTCAGTCCCGTGACACAGGATGGGCATGTATGCGCGTGGCAGGTTTTCAGAATCAGCTTGGGAGGGCATTTCTTTTTCCCCTAGATGTGGCCCAGCTCATCCCTGCAGGCTGCTAACACGGAAGCTGAAGGTGGGAGTGGAGTGTGATTGTGTCATACTCGTCTGAGGACAGAGTCGAGCTTCTGGGTTGGCAGGATCAGACAGGGACGCCCAGCCGCCAGTCCCTACACGTGGCATAGGAGCTCAGGGCCTAACTCTGGGCAGGGAACGTGGCAGCTCCACCCACCTTAAAGGGCTGGGGAAATGGTCTTTATTGATTCGTTTGATTAACAGAAGTAGTCTTTCTACTAGGCTCTGAGTTCCTTGACATCTGGACTGTTCTATCTTTTACTCTGTTTTGCCTGGGGTCTAACTCCATGCAGAAGCTACACAAATGTTTGCTGAATTGAAGCAAAGTTGAAGATTGACAAAATGGCCATTCAAACACCCAGGGATTCTACTAGCCCAGTCCCTCTGTCCGGATTTACTCAGATTCTCCCACTCCCTCTCCTCCTCCCCAAGAGGGATAATTAATAATTCAGCAAACAATAGTGCATTCTGATAGTTAAGGGTATAACAATTTAATTGGCATTTGTTTCTAGAGCAGCACTATATCTCATTTTCCCAGGAGGGCAGTTTTCCATTTCTGTTCCAGATTCCTTCTAATACAATAGATCAATCCCGGGGATACCTGAAGGCCATGTGTTAAGAAAGAGAGAATGTGGGTAATGGGTTTGTAATAGACACGATACTATAATCATCATGTTTTAAACACTGACATTTATTTAGGGTTTTGTGAACTCATACATTATTAAGATAAATTCTAATTTATACCAGTATATAATAGGCAAATATATAATACAATAAATTGCATTTGTAGACATAAATACAAAATTTGAGGTAGGGCCTCAAGAATAATGACTTTTTAAATGAATAATGCACGGTATATAATATGTACTCTGTAAGATATATATATATATATGATGCATCATTTGTAACATAATATATTTTCTTCATGTACAGTTAATGAAAAAATATAAGGACCTGATTAGGGAATATATCTTTATTCATAGGCAACAGTTCCACATAAGATGCCTGCAATTAGGACATTAGCCAAGTATGCAATTTCCAAAAAACCTATCCCATGATAGGTCCATAATAAAGTGCAAAAGAAAGACAAAAAAAAAAATGAAAGAACAGGTCCTAGTCAATTACTAACTATCGCCCTAACAATAAAATACACCTATAAGGCAAATGGTTACCTGAAGATGTATTTAATCCACAGCAAGCAAATCAAACCACTGCGTTCACAGGTGATGCATGCCCAATCCGAAAAGACTTTTTCTCTTTGGCTGCAGGCTGCTCAGCGGTGACCCCAGCCAAGACCACAATGCAAAATCACTTGGCCTTTCTGTACATTTGAAGCAAAATCTGGGAAAGACAGGGAGCTCTGCTTTTACAAATCCTCGGGATACTTCGTGGAAAAATGACTATTGAAATTAAACTCACCCAAACCTTTGCTCCCAACCTGGAAGTTTTCTGCATGATACCCACCTAGGGTGAAGCGGAGGAAATGCTCATTTGCTGGCCGGGGCCTTTGGTCCCTATGAGACAACCTGCTATACAGCGTGCTCTCCCTTGAGTCATCTGTGTACAGTAAGCAATTGTCATTATGCAAGTCTCTGGGAAGAGAACGGTGAGTGATGGCCAAGGGCACAAAGGGGAACGAAACATTTTTAATTTTAGGCATGGGAAGACCAGGCTGACAGGTAAAGTTCGTCAGGAAGCACAGAGGCACGTGTAGATAGCAGATTAAGAACTTCAGTAAGGGACACTCAACTCCGACACGGTATTATTAGCGTAAAGACAACCCAAGTCTTATCCATTTAAAGATCATTGTGTTAAATTCTTTTTAAAGTGCTGCTCACTGAAATACCAGTGGATTACATTTCTTACACGTTAAAAACGAAATTTCAAAGACGTTGAGGTCATCGAGATTTTGCATTGACCACAGCTTTCATGCAACGAATAAATAGAAAAGAAAAAGAAACAAACAAAATACGACCAGATTGGACACACCTGTACATGACAAACACACAGCCTGAAAGAGATTAAAAGTTACTAATATGCAAGACAAACATTTGCAGAAGAAGCCACAACACCAATAAGTAAGAAATATACATTTTTTTTCTCCTTTAAGGATATTACAAGGTTACTGCTTTTAACATATGGCTTTTTTTTTCTCTGAATGGGTTTCTGGCATTTGTTGGTGTTGGGAAATAATCTCACACGTGGAAAATAGCCCACCACTCTCCACAGTAAACCAACAGAAGTTTTTCCTCAGCAACTTGGTTTTTAACTCAGTTTGAAGGAGAACGTTCAAGTAGCAGTTTGTGACAATGCTGTTCATTTTCTTTTTTTTTCCGTTCATGTATTTTTTTTTTTTTCCAATTGACTGTGGAAGAAAACACACTGTGTGGAAACGTCCACCCAAGTCTAGGGGAGATGCTGCAAAGATGCCCCATGACAAATCAGCTCAGACTCTGACCACCTCTCTATCAGGGAAAGCCTCGAAGTTGAACATGGCTCGAGAAATGGGTGAAACTGAGCTCACAAAGTCACTCTTTCTACAATAAGTTCGGAACCTTTCACCTTGAAGGGAATTTTACGTGAAACTTGGAAATTGTAGGGAAAAGGAAAAACACTCCGGCTATTCAGGGAACGCTACTGGGTCTTAACTTGGATAAATCCCAGGGAACACAAATGGAGCTGCCCCCACCAAAAAACACGCCACAATGTGTAGCCAGCAAGGAGGTCCCTGCCCTCACAAGTCAACTTTCAGTGTGTGGAAAACAAACCTGGCAGCAGCCAGCGGGTCCCCCCCACCACCACCTTCTTTTAATCACAACAGCAATAATTAGCAGAAATGGGGTTGGCACCCAGCATCCGACTCCAGTTTTTGCCAAGAGGCGAGACAGGGAAGCCAAAACTCATTCGCCCTGACACACACATACCAGTCCCTCGAGAGAATGCTAATTGATTTCAGCTCTTTTCTTCAGCCTTCGAATTGGAAAGGCTAATTTCCAGAACTAAGTGATTTCCTCCCTGCCTCTCCCACCCTACCCGTTATCAATTGGAGAGGCTAATTTTTGGTACCCCTCTGTGACATCCACTACAGTAATGGGGGCTTCTCAGCAATATGGCTTTCATGGGGGAAACCAGTGTCACTATGGGAGACACTGGACGAGTGAGGCCACAGCTTAGCCTCCTAATGCTACATCTAGGGGAAGCTCAGTTTAGTTTCTGTGACAGATTCGAGTAAGCTCTAGCTTTGGGAGAGAGGGAGGAAAGGAGAACAAGACAGACATGCACTGTAGACAAAGAGATGAAAACCTACAGCTCAAAACCCGTCTTCCGTTCCTTTTCTACAGTTTCCACAGGCAATTCTTGAAACCTAGAAATTCACGTCATTGTTGGCAAATGACAATGATATTTGCCCTAGAAAAGGAAGAGCTCAGTAAAATGAATTGAGACCTCTTTCTTCGATAAATGAAGTCATTTAAAAAAAAGAAAAAGAAAAACATGTTACATTAAGGTCTTCTGTTAGGTTTCACTGCTGAGCAACGGGATGAAAATGTCAAATCAATATACAAGATTTAAACCGAAAACTTTGCCTGAGACCCTATAATATGAAGACAAACAAATAGAAAGTGATTGAAATGGTCTCCCCTAAAGGAAACAAGTTTAGGCTTAGATATTATTACAGTAAGGAAAAAAAAAATCCAGACTACACTACTCTAAACTCACCATCTCTACAGTGATTTGTAAGATATTTATAAGGATAGAAAACACCACTACACGTACACACTACATGAACACATAGCACATTTTAAAAATTTCATATATGCATGTTCAGGGTACAAGAAGGTACTAAAGGTCACGGCTTCGCCAATCTCTCCAGACATATGATTCGCTCTCATTAGAGCACAGTTATGAGTATTGCGAATTGAGAACTCTTCAAATTGAATTGTCTAAATGTAGTCTTAAAAGCTATAGTCTTAATTGGCTCACTTGCTACTTACCTAAGCTGTATTTATCAGAAATTCCTGTAAATACAGTGACCTAAAATGTACTACCAGCACAGTGAATATCATGGTTGCATTCTGTTAAACTCAGCATTTCTTTTTGATTTCTCTATGACCACAGTTGGCCTTTACTGTGAATGAAAAAGAGTAAAAATTGAGAAGATATCAGTCTTGTAAGAGGTCGTGTCTTATATATATAAAATATACAGACAGAACCGGGGTAAATCTTGTTTTCCCAGAGGTTAAGAGACAAGGTGTCTACAGCTCATAGAAAGACATTTTGAGGAGAAGGAACATGGAGTCATGACACTGAACCATGGCACTAAATGTCACGTAGAAACCAGAATGGACCTCTACTCTGACTGTAGAGAGGCGCAAATTACACGATGGCTTCTTGTGCACAGGTGGAGAAAGTGACCAAGAGAACTCACACATACGATTACTTAAAAAAAAAGAAAAAGACATGAGAGGGACGAGAACTCTTCACCGAGATTCCCAGTGCAAAGAGATGGAAGTGTTAGTTCCTGGCACATCTGAAATGGTCGGTCCAGATGAAGGAAAGCAGATCCCCAAGTGTAAATGGAAATGTGAACGTTATTAGCCACCTCAGTGGTGTCCAAACCTCCTTATTCTAAAACATTTTGCAGCCACTGCCGACGCTCCAGATACACTCTCCTCAACTTTCTGCATCTGAATGAAATCACTATGTTGCTCAGCAACACGACCGAGTCCAGATACCAGTCCTGTGAGTCTGCCGCCCTATATATGTCTTGATGGTACCACCACCAACAACACACACAGCAGATCCCTCCCTACTGACCAAGTCGCGCACACCTACTTGTGACTTCACTGGAAAGCGCTCACCTGGCTGAGCCACTCCTGCTGGGTAAAGGCCTATGCTCAGGAGACCAACCCTTCTGGAAACCGACACCATGGACTCGGGCAAAGAAGTGCCTCAAGTGGTCTGTCTAGCTCTTCACGACAGCATGCAACGCCATGTCTTACCTCTCTACATAACCACTCTCATGCACGGCCATGAACCAAGATGTGGGGAGACATAAGAACGGGGGAAGAAAGCTGGGGAAAACATGACGGGGAGGCAGAGAGGAAAAACGCAATCAGGTCTGGGCCATCCCATGCCAGTGGACTAGCACTGGGTGCCCAGTTCCAAATCCTTCACTGGCAGTTTGAGTCCCAGGGAAGAGGTTCCCAGTGGGTCAATCATGTTCTTGTAGCGCTCTCCACGGTGCTGAGCTAAGAATGGGCCCCAGTCCGGCTGTGGCGAGCACACCAACTTGAGCCTCTGCAAAGAAGCCAAAGATACACAGGGTCATGGAAGTAATACACCTTCCTCCCCTACTCCACACCCCTCTATCCACCGCTTTTGCCAGAACCCCTCCCTAGGCCAAGAGGTCCCCCACCAGGAGAAGCAGTTGGGAAGGTCAGCCTTATCAATTAATTAGGCCAAGGACGTTAAAGAGGAAACTGAGTTTGGTTCACCTGTAATTATTTACATCACCCTGCGAATGATACTACGATTGCTCAGGGTCTGCCTTGCACAAGATTAATCGAGGATAAAGGGCCCAGATTTTAATGATACATTTTTTCTCTCCAAATGAAGAGAATTTGCAAGCTTCCTCTCTCCACTGCCAAACACGGTCTGCGAAGGACATGAGCTCAATTACTTTTGTTCTGTAGTCTCAACAGTGGGTTGTTACATCAAAATAATTGGATTTTGTTTAGCATATTTCCCCAAAGTATATAAGTGGCCGGGGAAGAAAACTGCAACCCCAAAGACACATTGCGAAGAGTGAGCAAAGATTTTAATTATCTGCTGACAAAAATAGATGCTTCTGACTTGGTTCGGCAGTGTGGGTTCACTGCAAGAGAGCTAGAAATAATGGGAACATCTCTAATCCTGCAACTGAACTTACTTTACAGAAACATAATTTGATGGGAATATTTTCTGGAAAAAAAGAAAACAAACATATTTCTGAAAACATAAGGGGGAACAATTACATGTTTATCACCTATTAAAGTGAAGCTGCTTCTCGGAGCTGTTAGTTTAATCTCCCCTTAATCATCGGTTTGCAACCTTTGTGTCCCAAATCAACCATAATAAATTTGTACAGCCAACTCATCCGTTTAGGGAATTTCGCCCCGAGGCAGAAGCAGCAGAGGCTACACTAGCTGCTGTTCAGAGGGAACGAGATTCCTGGGTAAGTTGGCGGGAGGTTCCTCTGGGGCAAAAGGGAGCCATCTCTGGGGGTAAAAGGGCCCACAGGAATTTACCTGGAGGGGACAGCAGACAATTTCCTGAGGATGGAAACTGGAATCCCACTTCAGCAAGGAGATGCCTACCTTCCCTTTGTCAACTCTGTCTCCATCTTTAGACCATTGAAGATAAAAGTCACCTCCCCACGACATGGACATTTGTGGTAGGCCTTTACTCACACACCTTGTTCTCATGTTGCTTCTCCCTCCAGAGCCTCCGTGGGATGCTCTCTTCCTTTCCTCAGTCTGACTGACCAAGAGCAAAGCCTGTACAGCGTTCTTCCTTACCCTCTACCGGCAGGCGTTTCCTGGCCTCGGTCTATCCCAGCACCTCTGAGACTTGAGGGGAGTCGCAAGGCTGAGACTCCAGGTCGCCTTAGAATCACCTGGAGGGCCGGTTACACTACAGACACCGGGTCCCAATTCCCTAGCTCTGGTTCAGCGGAGCCGAGCTGGGGCCTGATCCTTTGCATTTCCCACAAGATCCCAGGGGATGCCGATGCTGCTGGTCCCTGGGCCAACCCTGAGCAACACTGGTCTGGTCCAAAAGGCCTGACCTCTGGACTTTCAAACAGACGCAGTGCTGGTCTATTCCTAGTGCATCTGGGCAAGTGTCTTCTCACAATGAGAGCCTGACCACACGTCACTGGTGGCTCAACAAGGGGCGGTCCCTTCCCATCCACCCTGGAGACAGCGTGGGGATTCTTTTGAAATGAGGAAAGAAACAAGGAAAGGGTCCAGCAAGGGGTTAACAAAGACAAGTCTCGCCTCATACCAGCCACACCCCGGACCCTTCATTACACTGTGTGGGGACGGTGACATGTTCACCAGCTTGGGCCCCCCAGCCATCCCTAATACCAGCACAACAGGGAGGGGCAGTGATTGAAAATGGAAAGGTAACAGATGTTTGGAGGAAGACTTGGACAGAGAGGAAGATCAGGAAAGGGGGAATCTGACATGTAGTTAAATCCAAGCACTGCATTTAAACTGCGAGGGGGATGGGGGGGCTTCTGATGGCTTATTCCCCAGAGCTGTCGCCTGCACTGAGAAATCGCATAATAACAGCTTGGCCTGCGGATTGGCTGAGCCTCTCCATTAGAGCAATGATACGTAATAAAAATGGGTTTAATAGAAACGGTGGCAACCGCGAACACTTAATCACCACGTCTCCCTTGGGAAGAAGTTTACCAAATCTGTTGTTTTTTCATGCACAGAGCTTTCAGAGCTTCTCCCTGGGGAAGGGATGGCAGGAAAAAGGAGCTGATGGAATTACCTCAATAAATCTGCCAGGAGCCAGATGCATTTTTATCACAAACATAATTGGGATCCAGATAACAGAACAGGCGAGCATGAGCCATCCAAGCACCATGGACCAGTTAGGGTAGCGGTAAGAGCCATAGGTCATGGGCTCCCACTGGTAGAAGCTAAAGCACAGGATAAACTGGGAAGAAAGGAGAAACACACGTGTTAGGCGGGTGATGCGAAGTCTTCGTTCCTAACAGCAACATGCTGAGCCCCTGCCATGAGTCTGGTGCTTTCCTACCTCTGCTCTCATTTCACACCCAGACCAACCCCAAAAGTGAGGTATTAGTAATGATCCACTTTCCAAAGGAAGAAACTGAATTTCAGAGAGATGAAGACACACACGGCAGACCCTGTGTTTGCCATCCCCTGGAATGGAGCCAGGCGTATCAGTGTACACACACACATGTGCGTGCACACACACACACACACACACATGCACACATGTGCCCACACGTGCCCAGGCTGAGAAGACAATTTAAAGGATACACCTCGAGGTGACTGATGGGTGGTAATGGGGGTCTTAAAGGGGCTGTCTGCACTTCTTATAAGGGATAATCAATTTTTGTTGTAAGAAAGAAACCCTTGGGGCGCCTGGGTGGCTCAGTGGGTTAAAGCCTCTGCCTTCGGCTCAGGTCATGATCCCAGGGTCCTGGGATCGAGCCCCTCATTGGGCTCTCTGCTCAGCAGGGAGCCTGCTTCCCCTGCCTCTCTGCCTACTTGTGATCTCTCTCTGTCAAATAAATAAATAGAATCTTAAAAAAAAAAAAATCCTTTACATTTATGTATTTTAATTTTCTTAATGAGTTGAATCGACTTTGCCTTCTCTTTGAACGGGGCACGGCCAGCATCCCGTTACCGCCTGCTGAAGTTTGCCGAGTGAGAGGTGAGGGGTCCGCACGGCGGTGACTGAGTGAGAAGCTGGTCCTGTAGTAAGCCCACTCGCAACCAACTCAAGGAGAACGGGCCTCGTCACCAAACTGTGCCAAGAACGTGGGGACCAGCAGGCCAGTGTCACCTCTGCCATTAACTAGCTGAGGGACCTTCACGTCGCAGACTTCTCCGTCTTCAATGGGTATATTTCACATCGTGGACACAACACAGGGGTTTTCTGGGAACAGGTATTTACTCAAAAGTCCCCCCTCAATTTTAAGAGCAGTCTTGATTTATCTGCTGCCGGTGCTCTCCTATCCCTGCGCACTTTCACTGGCAAGGGCCAGGCAAACCCTCTGAAGACACAGCGAGTGCAGCTGGAAAGGAGCAAGGGAACACGTGTGCTGGACAGGAAGGGACAGAATGGGGCTTCTAACTGCTCTTGCCAAGCCTTTGAGGAGCAGCATCGCCTGGAGAAAAGGGTATCCTTGCCCGTGTTCATCCTGCCTACAGCAGCATCGGTCCAGAACAATGTACTGAATAATGATGACCTATGTGCTGTGTTTTCCTGACACTCTTGTTCTATCTCAGGCAGTAAAATAATTGCCCAAAAATGATTGGAGGGAGTTACATCAGGAAAGATGATGTATGGAAGAGTTTGAGGAAAGCATGAAGCACGATACCAGTGTAAGGCATATCTACATTATTGCTGCAGAGCCCAGGCTGCTGGGGCCAGCGTTTACTTCAATGCAACAATAATTCAATGTATTGATTCAAAGCAACGCGAGCCTGAAGACAACTGTTGAAAATGCTACTCCTACGGAAAGAGATGCCTTACTCTAGGACCCTTTTAAACATTTCGCCCCTAAGAGTTATAAGCTTTATTAACCAGTCTATTGGAAGTAGGGCCTAATGTAATTATGGTAAGTTGCTCCATTTCATTTACTATATAAATAGCAATACATCTGCTTATGTGTGTGCATAATTCAGTAACGTGATCTGACTATGTATACAATAATTGCATGGAGAATATTTATAGCTCTGTAAATCCAAGAAGGCACATATAAAAATGATCAATTTTATTTCAGAGGTCTCTGAAGTAATTTAAACCCATAATCTTGGGGCACCTGGGTGGCTCAGTTGTTAAGTGTCTGCCTTTGGTTCAGATCATGATTCCAGGGTCCTAGGATTGAGCCCCCATCAGGCAACCTGCTCAGTGGGAAGCCTGCTTCTCCCTCTCCTACTCCCCCTGCTTGTGTTCCCACTCTCGCTGTCTCTCTGTCTGTCAAATAAATAAATAAAATCTTTAAAATAAATAAATAAAAAATAAACCCATAATCTTAGCTCATTCCAGCACACTACAAATATCCATTTTACAGAGGGGCAAATAGCAAAAAACAAGCGTCGGGCTTGGTCTTTTTGTACCCATTTCCAGTTGTACAAATACCACATCAAACTTATCTGAGCAAATGTAATCTTGCCAGACATTTCCTTCTGCCAAGCCAGCTTTGATAAAACCCTGCCCTCAGCTGGGCCTGGCCATGAGTGACGCTAAATCACCACTGGGTAAGGCTCGCTCTGACTTCTTGCTAATGGCAGCCAAGGAAGGCCCTGGAGAGAGGTATGTCAGTTGACAATGATGATGAAATTGACCAATTCTACTTGTCCCTAGCTCCCAAACACAGAAGGGGAATCTGGTTTGGGATATTTTCTGGGATCTCTACAGGTTTCTGCTATGAGCTTCGTAACAGATAAAAGTAAAACACGGCAGAGTTGAGAAACTTTCTCCAAAATCACTTCAGGTCCTAGAACTTCTTTCCCCGACCTTCTGCTCACAGAGATAAGAATTCTTTTTATCCAAAAACTGGCCAAACTCCACTTGGAGAGGAGAGCACTGAGCTTTGAGAATTTTACTGAGGCCGGGACAGCTCTGGACTCAAGACTTAGCCCTGCCTCCCACAAGCTTTGCGGGTTGGTCAAGCTCCTTAGCCTCTGTGGGCCTCAGTGTACACAATTGTAAAATGGGGGGGAAGAATCACCAACCAACAAGAGGGGCCAGAGTCTTTAGGGGCAGTGCTCATATAGTGCTTGCCTCTAACTAGAACTGCCTCTACATAGTAGTGCTGGTTGTTATCAGTATGTCATATGTTTCTGCAAAATATAAAAAAATTCTCTGAAGTTTAATCTCTTCCAAGACAGGAAGGAAAGGCAGGCCTTGATCTCACCCAAGAATAAATCAGATGTAATAGTAACTGGGGTAATGCTCAGCAGAGACAGAGAATGCCTTGGGCAGGAGAGTCTCACTTTTTTTTTCCTCCACCAATTAGGTAAATCTGAACTCTTCATACACATTTCAGTTCTGAATTCAAGAAACCAAAAAATCTATTTTAGTTCTTTTCATCCCTCACCCCCCCAAGTGTCGTGGGACTTTTCAGCAAATTACAGCCTCTAAAATGTGAGCATTGATGGGGGCCTCACTATGATGTCCGTGTCAGTGCAAAAGAAAATAAACGCTGGATGGCTTTTCTGTCTAAACTCATGTCTTTTTAGAAGGCAGTTGAGATGTTTTGATTAAAACTCACTCTGTGACAGTTTAAAAAAAAAAAAAGAAATACATATTTTCTTTACAATTTTACTTCCATCCTGTCTGGTTTTCCTTTAGAGAACCTGGTGCTGTGTGGGAAAACAAGGGTCTTGATCTGGTTTCTAGTGCCACCTGCTGGCTCTAAGGAGAACTACAGCCAGCTTCCCGCCGCCTTGCCAAGATACACCCATCGTACATAACCCACAGAGGAGGGGGAAAGGCAGGGTCTTCTCAATGCCTGTGCTTGGAGGGTGGATCAAGGCAAAGCCCGCAGCCTAAAGCACAATAAAAGAGATGATGGATGTGCATGTAAGTCCCTATGCAGATTTACTGACACACGAAGGCCTCTGATCTTTAAGAAGATGAATGTCAGATGATCTCAAAATGTCATCATTGCACTTGAGGATGATAAGATAGTTCTTGAAAACAATAAAAGGGAATAATAAAAGTCTAACGTATGCTCTATTAGTTGTAGAGCAGCTGTATGGAGTAGTGGTTAAGAGCAAGAGCTTTGGAGCCAACTGCCTAGGTTCGAACTCAGGCTGTGTTTGCTCATAACTAGCTGTGCGGTTCTAGGCAATCACATAACCTGTGGGTGTCGGGTTCCCCAATTGTAAAGTGGGGATGATTTAAAACCAATCCCACCAGCTGCCGTGAGGGAGAGAGGAAGATACACACATAATGTTCTTTGAACAGAGCTGGGACTGACTAGCCCAGGGGAAATGTGATTGTTATCTGCTCTCGGTATGTGAGGCCGACTGATAAAATAGGGAATGTCCCATCAGAGAGCTCCAGACTGCCTGAGTCACAGCTAAGCCCCTTTAGGTGAGTTGCTATAAAGCCTGTTTCCTCTTCTGAAATACAAGAATGATAGGCTTTGTTTAAACATAAAGCAGCACATCCACACGCGAGGTCCTACGTCCATGACAAAGCATGCAATCCTTACGGTTAAAATGGTTGGAGTTACAAACGCCCAGCAGACTTTCCAGAAGATGTTTGGCTGGAATCCAATCATCATCTCTATATCTTCACAGAATCTTTGCAGGCCTGCAGACAGACAAGTGAAAACAGAGCATGAGGGGCCATGGCGGGGATGGGGGAGGTCTGGGGGGCAGGGAGGCTGCAGGACAGGCTCTAGAGCCCCTCACTCCAGTGCCATTGGCTACAGAGGGCCCCAGCCTGGTGTCAGCATAACCACTATTATGCAAGAAACCATCAGACAAATGATTCACTGCCGAAAAGATTAGGGAAAACTGAACATTTAAATAGATAGTAAATACTCTCTGGGGTGAGGTTCACAAATGTCATCCTGTGGTGACATCTAAAAAGCTCGGTAGCAGCCTGGGCCAGGCATCTCAGCATGGCCACAGCCCAGTACAGTCACCAGCGTGGTTGTTTTTGGAGATGGCCTTGTGTGCTTAGCAGCACTCTGGCAACACCAATTATGTTTGCGGTCAGTAAGCACGGTGGACAATGAAATCCTGGGGATTCAGACCAAGAGTCCATGCACGTCGGTTTTTGTCCCCACCCTCCCAAGGCTACTCTTCCATGAGCCGACGTATCTTCACTCTGTGTGAGATGATAACGACAGGCAAACACTGAAGTAAACTCCAAGTGGCCACTGCCCACTTTGCTGGGACTCAAAGCATTGCTGTCCTGGTACCAGGCAGAGGACAGTAACCTCTCACGGCCACGTGTAACCACCAACCCCACATGCTCTCGGTTCACCAAGAACCTTAAGTCACTCTTTGGAAGCAGGAGCCGCTGAGGAAGGTTCGGGAATGGGGCAACTCCTCGCATTGTTTCCTGAGCTCAGCAGATGCATGGCTTTCCTCAATGGGGGGGTTACTGGGCTGACAGGACAGGAAAGGTCCCTGGCTTCAAGCTCCGTCACGGTCAGCAGCTCTGACCAGGGACCCAGCCGCCTTGGCTTAAATCTCCCTATTCCTTCCTCCTCGGGTCATCTATGTGAAAAGCGGGTACACTACAAGTCAAGGGGGGCAGAGACATCCCTCAAGGAAAGCACCCACTCCACGGCTCCTCTTCCTACAGAGCATAACCCTCTACACAGCCCGAGACCTTCTTGCCTGAGATGTGGGCTCCTTGCTCCTCCTGTTCCCGAGCTCTCCCAGCGCCCTGGGGTTTCTGGGTCCTCTGCCCTTAGCGCCATGGGGAGCAGGGGGATTCCGTGTCTAGGGGCTCCCCTCCCAGCCCTTACTTGCTGTCTCTTACCCTATGCCATCCCCTCCCTGGATACCACCTGCACCAACTGCCTTCCTGGCCGGCGCCCAGTCCCTGCCTCCGCCCAGACTTTCCCTCTAGCCTTGCTCCCTCAGGCACTGAGGCTGCACGCGGTCTGGAAGAATATTGGGACGTGAAAAAGCAGTCTCTCGCTGGGGTAGAAAGCAGAGACCGGTGTTCCTCCAGGGAAGAGAAGAGTTAATCTCAGCCCCTTAAAAAAAAGGGGGCCTGATAATATTCTGTATCTTGATCTGGTAAAAATTCACTCAACTGTACGCTCCGTTATACCTGTGTTCACAGTATTGGGAGCAATGTTAAAGTTTACCTTCAAAGTCCGAGCTAGCCGCCATCACCAAAACGACCGGTGCTGAGGCCTTCCACGGCCCGTAGTTCCTGCCGTGTGCTTCGACCCCGTGCCCAGCACAGACCCGGCACGTCAGCGGCCTCTCATGACCGTGAATCAGCAGGATGCTGACCACAGCCATGACAGGGGACAGCCAAGCCCGAGGCCAGCTGTAGAACGAACGGCCTGCACCGGGAACAGTGTTGGGAGGTTCACCAAAGACAGCTGCTCTAAAATCCACTCCAAATCCAGCTTTCTGTTCTACCTTAAAGAAACCCTGATCAGGACAACCACAAATGTGAGCGCCACGAAGAATGCCGGGTGGGGAGTTCGGATGGAAGAGCCGATTCCTGGCTCCACCTCTCATTCCCTGTGCGACTTCAGGAAAGGGAATCTCTTTCTGAGCTTTTGCTGGTTTACTGGGGGGACCGGGGAGCTCAATCCGTGACACAAACAGGGTCCAAATTGCTTCCCTGTGTTCACCACAGGCAAGAACTGTGTGCCTTGAGCCGTTGAACTATCTGCGGATCTGTCATTTGTGCATGTTCTTTAGTGTTATCAAATGCCTTCCTGCGAGGGGTCTCTGCGCGCTACTCTCTGAGCACAAGTGAGGAAAGAGACTCAAAGGAATAAAAGGCAAAGCTGAGGCCCTGAAAAATGCACACAAGACACTGAGGGCAGGCCTCAGTTGTTTAAACAAACAAACAAACAAACAAACAAAAGATTCTAGAAGTTACTGTTACCATTTTCAACCCTGTTTTATTCCTCTCCAGTAGACCATCTCCCAAGACAGCATGCAGCTTGACTGGGAAACTCATTTGTTGGGGCTCAGGGTTAGACTCTAGGAAGACATACAGATAGGCCTCCTGTTGGAGGAGGGGGATGGCGGGAAAGGGGCTTAAGCTTTTGCAGAGGGGCCAAGGAGCTAGACCCAGAGCTGTAGGTAGGGGTGGACAACGGGTACTAGGTTCCAGCAAGAGGCAGTTTGCTGCCAAGAAGCGGTGTTGGGACTGAGGTGGGGAGCTTGGGTCCCAGGGCCAGCTCAGTGTCAGGAAAGTCATCTCCCTCTCAGAGCTTCACATGGGGGCTCCGGCCAGCAGGCTTCTGCCTCCAGCTGGCTCCAGGTCCCATGACTGTTCTGCCGGTTCCGGCGACCTGTGGGAGGGCCCTGCACATACAGCCCAGGGACACCAGGGGGAGCCACCAGGCATCTTCCTGCCTCCCGCTCATTCTTGAGCCAGGCTCTCCAGCCCTCTCACATCCTCTACTAGCTCCAACTCCTGCCTAGCCACAGGCCCACCCCCCGCCAAGGCCCCCACCCCCATGGCCTGACTCACCCAAGTTCCCACCTGAATCCTTTACTAAGTCACTGGCTGCCTTCCTCTGAGACCTTTGTTTCTGTGGCTCCCTCTGCCTGCTGTCCTTTCCACCGACACAAATTCCTTTTATCTTCAAGGCCCAACTCTTTTTTTTAAAAAAATTTGTTTATTTGACAGAGAGAGACACAGCGAGAGAGGGAACACAAGCAGGGGGAGTGGGAGAAGGAGACGCAGGCTTCCCGCTGAGCAGGGAGCCCGATGCGGGGCTCGATCCCAGGACCCTGGGATCATGACCCGAGCCAAAGGCAGACGCCTAACGACTGAGCCACCCAGGCGCCCCAAGGCCCAACTCTTGATAAAAGAATTGTTTGTGGAACCTGGGACATGCACATGGCAACTTCCCTTTGCGCGACCTTGAGCCCAGAGCAGTAAGATAGGCTCCAAAACAGATCTGAGCAATTGCTCATCACCGAATTGACAGAAAAACAGAAGGGAAAAAAATGGTAAGCTTATGGTTACTACTGTAGATTCAACAAAGAGATCTGAGGCTCAGAAATTGGCCCACAACAAGCTCCTCACAACCACCACCAACCCTGAACTGAGAAATCAAACACTGGCTTCAACCAGCCAATCACATTCACCTATGCAGTTTCATGGCTTCTTTCTCTATAAACCACACCCTTGCCTTTGGTCCGAATGTGGTCTTCAGGGGGCCGCTCTCCCTCCCGTGGGGCCATGGCCATCCTTGGGGCGTGTAAACTGTGTGCTTCTACAGAGCCCTACGCCCAGAAGGGTGCTGCCCCCAGAGGAATGGGCTTTTGTTGCCATCTTGAAATTCTGAGTGCATTTTCAGTGAGGGACTCTGCACTTTTACTTTGTGCTAGGTCCCACAAATTAGGTCTCCGGTACTGTGTGTCCCTCACATTATTCATTTATCATTAACATAAAGGTCTCATCCCTCAGAGTCAAAACCCTATGTGTTGGTTCAGATTTTCCTTACCTTGGTTAGCGATAAACTCAACACCCACTAAGTCTCAGGCTTTATTCTCTTTTATATGATTTTATCTCTGAGAGGCTCCCTTCTTGAGGTTTTCCTGGCCACTCTGGGCCACCTGTATCTCTGGGCAGCAAAAGCGCCCTAACCAGGCATGCACACCTGAGTCGTGACCTTCCTCTCAATGGTAAGCGTGCCGTGGCTTTGCTCGTCCTAGTAGCTAGCCAGCAAGGTGCCTGAATGTACCTCCCCGCTTTCATAGGAGCACAAAGGGCATACAGTAAGCGCCTCATAAATACCTGTTCATTTACTGACACACATTTACCTGTGTGTGTTATTAATGGACTGAAGCCTGTCATTCCTAATGCTTACTAAGACCTAGCAAGTGCTGCTGGGGCACCCTCAAGGAGAGGCAGGCAGGAACGTTTCATTCTTCACAAGCCCGTGTTCAATAGCCTAACACTAACTGCATAGTTTAGGCCTCATCCTCTCAGTAGAGAAGGTACCACCCTCTGGAGTATAAATTATATGCATGTGCAGGCTCTTCCTTTCCTCTCCAGCAATTATGTTAGTTTATTTCAAATATGTCTTCTAAGATTCACTTCTAAAAATTCCATCCAGGTCCAAATCAGAGGTTCACACCCACTTCCTGTGCTCAGCCTGAGCTCAGCACAGAGCTGGCCTGGCTCTGGAGGCTGCCCAGACCCTTGCTCTCTGAGAGTCCAGACAGTTTCCTGGATGGTCCCAGGGACTAAAGCACTCAGGATTTTCTTTTTCCTTCAGAACCAAGAACTCTACTATCAGATTTATAAGGGGCAGGGGTGCAATTTCACTTCTAAAAACTAAAAATTTTGTAATGTTTCTATTGTAATGATGCTTGTAATCCACACTGGACAGCCCTGTTCTATAGAACAGAATTGTGCAGGTGTGCCTTTTGTGGCAATTATCAGTGAGGACACGGAGAGCAAGCAGAGGAGGTCAAGACGGCTACCTGCACTTGGACCAGTGTTGCAAACGGAGTGCTGTCTTGACTTTGCCAACGGACCATCTGGTGACCCCATAAGGGGCTAAGTTTCCAAAAGAAACTTGACATTAAAAGCAAGATGTTCCCACCAAGGATACCCGGCAGCCCAGTGGACTTCACTGCGTCCCTACCTTTAAAGGGGGAGCTCCACAGAGCCCTCTGGCCTGGCCCCTCTTCTTGGCACATTTGTCCCTCATGCACATCCAAGGGATAGCCTACATTTCTTCTTAATTTACAGCCTGCTGTGATTTCTTTTGGGTTTTAAAATACAAAAAGATAGTCCAACCTGACATTTTTCACCTCCCTGGGTTTGCTATGGAGACTCTAACTACCTTAGTCTGGGGATGGTTCTGAGACTTCCAGGCACAAAGAAGTCATTAACGCCTTGAACTCAGTAGGGCATTCTTACCTGACTGGCAGTACACACCGGGGGTCCAGGAGATCACCCAGTGAGACCCCCGCCAAGCACAAGCACCTCTACACAAAGGGCAAAGATGCCACCTGCTGATTGCCTTCCTTTTGTTCTTGATAATTGTCCCCTAGTTACGGGATGCAAGTTGCTATGGTGATAAGAGGACAGACTAAACTGGAAGGAAACTGGAAGTTTATTCCCCGGAGAAGCTGGGGTGGCACGCTTGCATCACAGACTTCCATGATGTTAATAAAGTTTCCTAAAGATCTGTGAGCTTGCAGGTCCCTTTTCTCATTACAGTATCTGGGGACCAGCTTCGAAGCTACTCTTCACTCAAGCTACACAGGGTGGGGACTGCCACTAGCAAGACCAGGGAATAATTTCACACCTGCAAAGCAGGCCTCCTCCTCCCTCATCTGGCCCCATCCCCAGATCTTAACTGTTCACATGCCAGACCATACCCAGAGGGCAGGTCCTAGGAGCTTCTGAAACAAAGGGGTTTCTGGGTCTCACCTTCAGCCACCTTTTCCTCCTCAGATACATTCAGATCACGGTTCAGAAGCAAATTTGGAAATAAAGGTACAGGTCCCTTATGTCTCCTAAATTGCTGGAATTAAACACTTCCATTATCTTAGTAAATCTAGAAAACCTACTCGCCACGGATCCCTTAATGTCACTCAGCAATCCCCGGGTGCTGGCGCGGCAGTCCCCTTACCGTACACATAGGAGATCCCCACTAGCTCAAAAATGGCGATGATGACGAGGGCATAGGACGCCGCGTACGTGTCCACAAGCTGAAACATGTAAATTCCGCCCTGGTAGGAAAGAGGAACCACGTCAGTGGGCCTGGATCCAGGCTCTGCCCACTGGGAACAGCCAATCCTTCCATGTAGGACAGAGTCAGGGGTAAGCAAGGAGCCAAAGGATCTCCCCTCCCTTCCACAATAGTAACCTAAGCCTGGTCCAGAACGCAGGCTGGAGGCCTTGCCATGTGAGCAAAGCAGGCCCTCGAGAGACTCAGCCAACCAACAGAACAAGCACAAAAAGCAATCAAATGTCTCACTCTTAATAAGCAAACATCAACATCTGAAGGATGAACAGGTAAAGGCAGGCAGATGGCTTCATTTTTGCCTTAAGCAACAGATCGTCATTTCTACCCATAAATCTGCATTTGACTGACCTTCATTTGACCTTTAGGTGTCACTGGGCATTCCTCACACATCCCCCTGCATCTTTACCTGGCCCTTTCCATTTCCCTACAACAGATGAGGCTTCGAGACCCTCCTATTCCCATTCGTCATTTCACAGATGAAGAAACTAAGGCCGAAAGGTGGTGACTTGCTCCGGGTCACAGAGAGAGCAAAAGGAACATGTAAGCTGAGTGGGCTAACACTCTGTTCACCAAGACACTCAGGACTGGAAGGAATCCCGTCGCTGTTAGACTCCCAGGGATAACAAGTAACCAACTGGGAACTTCTCTGGCCAGTAAATTTGGATTTTCATGTATTCTATTTTCCTAAAGTAGGACACACCTGCCTTGTTGGCTCGAGAAGCCTACATCTCAATTACGAAGATGCTACAAGTAACACTAGCAGCCAAGGGGACATGTTTCCATCTGTGGGCAGAATCCCTAATGACTTGGTGCTGTCTACACAGATATGGCAGTGACTGGCTACTGCTGTGAGCCCAAGAGCTAAGGATAAAAGGATAGATCAGCCATTGGGCTCCCGCGTCCCCTGTCCCCAAGCCTGCGGCCAACAGGCTGCTTACCTGAGTGATCATCGGAAAGCCCATGATGAAGAAACAGATACAGCAACCCAGAGTAAAGACCGGCTTGTGTGTGCGCAGGTACTTGGGGAACTCGTCTGAGATGGAGGTCACGATGGTCTCGATGGTGGCAAACTGGAATGGGGCCAGGAAAGGAGCAGCTCAGACAAGCCACCCAACCCAAAATCTTCCCAAAGTCCTTTGTGTTTTCCACCAAGGAAAGTGGTACGTATATTAGGTTCAGTTCTTAGGACTCCATTCCCCTGATGGGTCTAAAGGGCTTTGCTGGAGTCCAACGCACAAGGCCAGCAAGGGGGATCCAACAGGATGTGAGCTTGAGAAGCTGCCTTTCCAGCCCCCAGAGACCGCACTCACGCTCATCCATCACGGACTTTGAAGCTTCACTTTGTATTCATGAGATGTAAATTCCTTTCCTCCAGTTTACCTCGAATTTGATCTTCTGCTTGAGGAAAAAACCCTTTTTGCACCCAACCACTAAACTCTGAGTGCCTGTCAGTAAGATTTGTGGCAGTCTCAGCCCCACGGCAATCTCCCTAAAATCGACTTCATATTATTCTCCCTGATCCAGCCCCACAGAATTTGCATGGGCAAAATGACACCAAAGAAAGGAAGGACACAGGCTAAAACCTGCATGCAGAAAGGAGGAAGGGAGGGAGGATGGCTGCTTTGCACTGTCCCATGAGTCACCCACAAATACAGAGCTATCCTGAGCCCCAGACAGGGACCTCACCATCCTATATCACCCGGGGAAACATGTGGGGACCACCAAGCCCACCCCTGCCACAGGCTGGATGCAGGGTCCAGGAAAGGGGGGTCTTCAGGCGGAGCCTCAGGTAGGCGTCAAAGGGGGGAGGGGCTTACCATAGTGTCAAGTCCAAGAGTGAGGAGCATCAGGAAAAAGATGATGGCCCAGAATGGAGAGAGGGGCAGCCTCGTTAAGGCTTCTGGGTAAACCACAAATGCAATGCCTGGCCCTGAAAGGAACAAGAGAGATCACTGCAAACAGGCCCAGCTCCAGGCCCCCTCTTCCTGGAAGCCCACAGGGGCCTCTCCACAGACACAGCATATGCTGCTTCTGCCGGTTGTTATTCTCCCTCATCTCCTTCCATTTTCCCCATTAGACCTCAAGTTCCCTGAAGCAAAGGACCAGGGGCATCAGGTCCGCACCTTGGGGAACTCAGAGGGGAGGCTAAAAATAGTACCAAAGCAGACTGAGTCCAAAGCCAGGCTGTGTCTCAGGCAAGCCCCATCTTCATGTTGATGAGTTGGGGGAGCATCTAAGAACCACCCTGTGGAACAGTGATTCTCATCCAATGGTAAGTACAGCCCCCCCACCCCCACCCAGGGGACATTAAGCAGTACCTGGAGACATTTTTGGCTCTCACTGCTGGGGTAGGAGTGGGGGATTACTGACATCGAGTGGGCAGAGGCCAGGAATGAAATGCACAGGATAGTCCCCACAACAAACAATTATCCAGCCCAAAGGTCAAGAGTGCTGAGGTGAAGAAATCCAGCTCTACAGGCTAGACTGTGCCCAGAATGACATCATTCCCTCCCTATTTGCTTCTCCTGGAGAAGCTTTTTGCATAAATCATTGAATCCATCAATCGCTCTCATTATCTTGCCCTATAAAGGCTTGGTAAAGACGGGGCTACATCAATCCACTGGTCATCAGTTAGGAAGAGGGGGCTGAGAGACACAGCACGAGGGTGAAGAGAGTCTGGGCTCTCATGGTCAGACAGATCCGGGTCCAAATTCAAACTCCATGACTTACCGGCTCTGCAGCCCTAGATGAGTCATTTCATTTCTATAAGGCTCAAGTTTGCCCATCTGCAAAATGGGAAGAGCAACAGTCCCCACAGGGTGTTTACGGGGAACAAAGGAGAGAGCACAGGCAGAGCACTGAGACCAGTGCCTCGCACATCTGGAGCACTCACAGAATATTCGCTTTTATCTGAGCGGACAATGAACCTGGACATGAGCTTCAGGGTTTTCCACAAATCCCACAAGTAGTCTTGGCAGAGGATGTCTAAGGGGCCATTTCTCCGCCCTCACCGAGCCTGCTAGCCGTTCCTACCTGCCTCACAGACTCACTGGGGAAATCGCTGGGACCCACCATGGCCGAAGACCCAGCAGTTATACATTTCCTTGTAAACAGAAAACTAAATGATAAGGGGCAGAGACAAGCGAATGCCAGGCTAATCCGCAGCCAGCGCGTGCCTGGAGACCAGATTATCACAGCAAGTAGTGTTTTTATAACTCGAGCATAGCAGCACTTTTTTTTTTTTAAGATTTTGCTTATTTTTTGACAGAGACATAGCGAGAGAGGGAACAGAAGAAGGGGGATGGGAGAGGAAGAAGCAGGATTCCCGCTGAGCAAGGAGCCTGATGCAGGGCTCGACCCCAGGACCCTGGGATCATGACCTGAGCCAAAGGCAGATGGTTAATGACTGAGCCACCCAGGTGCCCCAGCAGCACTTTTTTAAACCAGAATTTATCAGGTTGTTTGTTCTTAATGCTGCCGAGGGCCTTGGGGTATTTAAAATAGAAAGCCTTGAATGCCTAAGACAGCCCCGCTTTATGCATTTATCGACCAGACGGTACTGCCCGGCTCTGAGGGCCCCCTGCGTGAACCACTGAAGTCTGTATTAAAGTACAGTTCAAAACAGCTCTCAAACGCAG
This sequence comes from Martes martes, assembly GCF_963455335.1. NCBI lineage: Eukaryota > Metazoa > Chordata > Mammalia > Carnivora > Mustelidae > Martes > Martes martes. The sequence goes on from NC_137898.1 coordinate 41,449,525, forward strand.
AACAGCGAGGAAGCCAGTTCGGGGCTCTGGCGACAGTTGGGCCCATAAAGCGGACAAGAAGGTCCTGTAATGGCCACTGCCGGAGCACCTCGTTGATTGCTTTAACAGGATTTGGCCCTTCGGGCTTTCCTGCTTTTGGGGGGAGGCAGGAAATGATTTCAAAACACCCAGCCTTCTTCAATCGCATCTGCCTCCCTAGAGCACCCAGGTGAAGGCATCGTTTCCAGCAAAGTCAGTTTATCTAAGACAGCCAGGGAGTGGATTTTTAAAATACATTTTTATATTAGTTTGTACAACTCAGCTTGGTCTTTTGTTATGTTTTACTGGAAAAAGGGATTGACTGAGTCCCAGCAGAGCTTTCCCCGGATGAGGCCGGGATGTCCCATAGAGGCCGAGCCCTGTTCGTCTCCTCTCCCACTGGGAAGCAGTGTAAGTATAGCCCAGGGGCTGGTAGGCAGGCTCGTGACAGCTCCCCTCCCCCTGGCACTGCAAAACCAGCTCCACCTCTTCCCAGCCAAGAGACTTGAGGTGCGGCTGGTTCTCTCTGGGTGAACATCAATACATTTGCTTCTGTGAGATGTAAATATATGGATACAAATAAAGGGCTTCAAGCAATGCCTAGACCTGGTAAGAACTCAGGAAACAGAGATCATCCGTACTCTTCTCCTGAGAGGGGATGGGAGAGGTTCTGCGTGTCAGCAGCTTGGACAGGAGGTCTCTGGCGTCCTGTCTCCTAGAGAACCACTCAAGACAGAAACAGGGCTCTGGTCAACGCGGGACCCCACAATCCCGGCCCACTGGGGGAGGGCTCTCTGCTGTGAAGCCTGTGACAAAGGGAGAGTTCTCAGAGAAGACACTGCCAGACCGCTGTGCTCTTTGAAGGAAGGACTGGCATCCAGGTGAGAGACACAGTTGGGTGGACGGGCAGTCCCTGTTTGAGAGTGTCCCTTCTCATCAGCAGTGTCTCTGAATGGTTAGGGACCCGGACCTGGGAGCTCTGAATCCAATACACACGTCTGTGTTCACGCACTGCGGTCTAACCCAGTCCTTCTGAGGGAGAAAGAGCATGTCTGCTGCCGGCACAGCTTCCGGGTGGATTTGGACCGTGAGTCTCAGCTCCACAGTCAGTAAGGAAGGTGGTTAGCAAGTGACACACAGTTTGACTTCCCAGGGACACTGGGGTGGCTTAGTTGGTTAAGCATTTGCCTTCGGCTCAGGTCACGACCCCAGAGTCCTGGGACTGAGTCCCATGTAAGGCTCCCTGCTTAGCGGAGGGTCTGCTTCTCCCTCTGCCTGCCCTACCCCCTGCTGGTATACGCTTGACAAATAAATACATAAAATCCTAAAAAAAAAAAAAAAAAAAAAAAAAAGTTTGACTTCCCAGGAAGGTGTTTTTCTGGAGTAGATGACTAAGAAGAACATGCCCCCTTTCCTACACTCATCACAGAAGCAGAGGACAACCTGGTGTCATCACCAATCCTACCTGTGTCCCCCCAAAACCGAATGAGATTTGGAGAAAGGACATTGACAAAAATGCCTCCCCTGAGAAGAGAACCTGTTTTGGACTAAAGACCAAAACACAGTTACTGACATTGGGTCAGCAAACAGGTACTGATGGTCTGCATGCCTATGTTGCCCAGCGAGGGGGGAGTGGGGCTGGCATGGACCCCAGGCCTGCGCCATACCCCCGTCCCAGATTCTGTAGCGCCTCCATCGTCCCTGAGAAAATCAGACATCTTGCAATTCATGTCTAAGAATGTGTGTCCACCCAAATGAACAGGGATAGCTGCCCCACGAGGTCTGACAGGAAGCCTCATGAGCCAGTGTCCCCTCCCCCGTCCCTGTGCTGGTGATGATGAGAAACCGCCACACACTAACACAAGGTGTTAGAACCTGTAGGAAGTGTTCTCCTCCCCGCTTAAATCAGAGAAAGTGAGTAAAATCTGGAAAGGGGCCATCTCAGAAAGAAACATAGGCAATTGTCTTAGTCTTTCTTTGCAAAGAAAAAACAAAATCCTGTTCGGCTTTTAGTGACATGTGCCCCCAAATCCCTTTCCTGGGGCAGGAAGGAGCTCAGAAGAGTGAACTAAAGTGACCCCACATCTCAGGACTCCTAACCCCGACAACACGGCCACTGATTCCCAGGGAGCTTGGCTGTAATGTCACAAAAGTGACAAACACCTCAGATCTGCTGGAAAGTGGGGCAGGACCCTCCTGCTCCAGCAACTCTGCTGGGAGGAAATGAGGACAGCTCAGGTGGCAAGGCACCCACGAAGACAAGGCCTTCTCTCCTCCTCTCACCCCCAATTCGCCCCCCAGGGTGTTGGGGGGGTGGCACTCTCTTGAAACTCCAGTTAAATGCAGTGCTGCAGAACCAATATCCCTCTGGGTTTAACACTCTTTCCAGGGAGAGGTAATTACCCCCCTGCAAGGTGCCAGTTCTTAACTCTTTAAGGCCCGCTGTGCACCGCACTGGCAGCACTGCTGAAGCCATAATTAATTATCCCTGGGGGACCAGCTGAGAGCCGGCAGCCCACCAAGAAGGTGACATTCCAGGACTTTGCTCCCTCCCAGGCTGGCATCCGAGCCATCATCTGAGAATGGCAGTGAGCTCCTCCAACAAAGGCAATGGCACAGAGAAGCTGCCCACAGGGACACACTGCGGACGGCCACGTCCCCACATGTCCCTGGCCCAGTCCTGACACTGAGGCATCCCATAAACATCTGATTAGAGCATGATCGTAATAACAGGCGACGGCCACAGTGAAATCTGTTCATCACAGAAACCTAGTAAACTGGGTGGAAATAAGAAAGAGTTAAATAAAACTATCCAGCACCTCCTACAAAAGGCTGTGCGAGAAATGCAGACCAAGTGAGATAAAAAGGAAAGCTCCCTACAAACTCGAAAGTTCCATACAAATGTCAGCCACTAATATAGCGATCATTTGGGTAGAAAGTAAACATTGTACTGCATTGCTAACTAAGCAGAAGTCCTGAGAGCACGTTTGCGCTAATCATTAGGCAGAAAGCGCTTTGTCAGGAAAAGGCTGCTTGGAAGTCAGTGCTCCTGCCCAGCATCGAACCGGGTTTGTCCAGGGCTCTCTGCAAGGAAAGCAGCCTGAAGCGGGCGGGGCCCACACCAGCTCCAGGACCACTAGGTCGCCTGAAGTTTAGGGCTCTACCTGCCCTTAACAGGTGCAACAGGTGTAGAGCTTACTTACTCGGGGTGGAGCTGACTTAAGAGAAGAAACGGAAGACAGAGGAGAGGAGAGGGAAGCAGGAATGCGGCTTTTACAGCAACCCCTTTGGTGAGCCACACCGGTCAGCTCTAGCCCCGCCTGGAGTCTCCCAACAAAGGGACCCTGGGCTGTCCCACTGTCCCTTCTATTCCAGAAGGCCAGACTCCCAAGAGGGCATAGGTCAGGAGCTCAGGAGGTGACCTTACCTTGGTCCGCCACGTTCTCAATGTTGACCTTGCGTTCATTGGCCATGAAGCCAATCACCGAGAAGATGACGAAGCCGGCAAAGATGCTCGTGGCACTGTTGGTGCAGGTTACAATGAGAGTGTCCCTGGGGGGAGGGGACGAGAGTGTGCCATTAGCTGTGCTTTTCGAGTCGGAAGGGACAAGGGGAAGGACACATAAATCCATGCCTGTGTGTTCTTATGCACACATGTTGGTGAGTCCATGTCTGCTTCTACACGTTTTCACGGTCCTGATCAAAGACCCCCCGGGGTCGATTTTCTAAGCACCGAAAGGCTCAAAAACATTTCTCCAACTGCCCTATTCCTGGGCCTCTTGGTCCGAGCTCAAGCCCCAGGCGCTCTAGAGGCCGGGCTCCTCTCCTCCAAGGGGCAGAGGCAGGACGGCCCATCAGAGCAGAGACAGAGGGGATGGAGCCTTTCAAAGACTCCAGGACAGGAATCATATGCGAGAGAAGAGAAGGCGGTGGGACCGTGAATGGCCACCAGGGTTTGAGGTTTGAGGACAGCCTGGCTTTGGAGCACCCAGAACCCCGGGGGTGAGGCAGGGGAAGACCAGCCCTCTGCCGTCACCCAGGCGCCCTCTACTGGTAATATGGCTGCCGTTTCCCAGCCGGCTGGCCGGCCCACCCTAGACTGGGAAGAAAGGTCAGGCCAAATGGAGCCTCAGAGAGGATTCAAATCCTGATCCTCCCCCCTGTTGGTGGTAGGACCTGGAGCAAGTCACTGCTTTCCACGTGATTTTAAATGGTGGCACTGACCCCAGCTTTCTCACAGGTTGCTGTGCGCAAAGCCTGGCCCAGAGCAACTGCTTGGTGAACAACCCACCTTGTCTGACCCCTTAGTTTACTGATGAGGAAACAGAGGTACAGGAGCAGGGAATGGGTTCGTTCATGGTGGGTCAGAACTTGAATCCAGACTCCCTGTCCAGCCCCGTGTTCCTTCTGCCACACCACAGAGCCTCCTTTCTACCCAAATGCAAAGCAATGCGACCCCCTTGGACTGCATTCAGACGGGTTCTGGGGTCATACATTAATGAGCAGCTGTGACCAGCGAGGTTCACACACCTTAGCTGGTATTCTAGCTGTTACGGGCTGAATTGTGTGCCCCCAAATTCCTGTGTTGAGGTTCTAACCCCCAGTTCCTCAGAAGGTGACTGTGTTTGGAGACAAGGTCTTTACACAGGGAATTAAGCTAAAAGGACGTCATCGGGGTGGGACGGCCGCCAGGGCGACCAGTGCCCTGGCAAAAGGAGGAGAGGAGGACACAGATACACACTCATGCCCCCTGCTGGCTGTTCCCGCCCTGTAACGTACACTCCCACCTCCCCTGCACCTGCTGGAACATGGCCCAGCAGAGATCTCACCTGTCTGGAACCATCCCAGCTAGCTCAGGTCACAGCTGCACTTAATCTCTTCCTCTTGGTTCACAAAATAGCTTATACATTATTAGAAAATGATAATAATAATAATAATAATGGCAGCTACCATTTATTGAGTACCTACTAGATGTGAAATACTGCTGTGCTAACTTTGCATACATCAGCTCTCACCTCTCCACAAGATACTACCATTTGCATTTTACAGAGGAGAGGAAAGAGGCTCTGAGAAGCGAAGTATCTTGCCCGCATCTCAAGTTTTAGTAAATGGTGAAGTTATAATCCTAATCCAAGTCCATCTGACTCTGGGCACTCCTTCTCTTTTCATTTTTCCCTCCCTCCCTCCCTTCCTTCCTTTCTCTCTCTCTTTCTTTCTTTCCCTCCCTTCCTTCCTCCCTCCCTCCTCCCCCCCTTTCCTATTTTAAATCAGCTTTCCAGGAGAACAGACCTTATTTTCTATCGCTTGCTGGATGTGTTTAACTTTCAGATGTCACCTCCTCCAGGAGCTGTCCAAGCTCTCCCAGGTGGAGGTCTTTGGGGTTGCAGAGGCCTTAATATCACACCATCCAAATGTTCTCACTCTCACCACGTTTCAGGATCTCCCGAGGATCCCATCTGGCTATGTAGACCCCTGGACCCACCCCACCTCCAGATACTCTCATTAACAGATCTGGATGGGGACCCAGATTCCGCGTTGTTTCTTCAGCTTTACTGAAGTATGACAATGGATACAAACGGTAATATAGTTCAAGTGTACAGCCTGATGATTTGATGCACACATACATCGTGAAAGGGACCCCGCCACACCTGCTGACGTTTCCATTACTTAACATACGCATCAGCAGAGTTTTCTTTCACTGGACCTTGCTGCCTTCCTTACAGGGGCCTCTGGAAAAACATTTGTCAAGTGACAGTGACCATACTCCATCCGGGACTACCATGTGATTGTCTCCATAGCTCACAAACGACTGTCCCAGGACAGAATGGGCAGCAGGGCAACCTCTGGAGAGCCTCAGCTCCATCCCATAAACAGCCCCGGAGCCATGTGTCGGACACAGCCCTGCAAGTTGGGGTCCGGGCCACCAGAAGCCAACAGTGAGGCCTTTGCGGGTGGTTTCCCCTCCGGCAGAGGCAGCCCTCTGGCTCTGCTTCAAGCTAAGTGGAGGATGTGGCCTTAGGAGTCTGCGACTCAGTCCCTGGTCCATCCCCGCTCTCATCCCACTCACCTGCTGCTCGGCCCTCCAGCAGCCCCACATACCTGTAGCAGTTGTTGTGGAATTTGTTGTAGGAAGAGAGAGTGATCAGGCCTCCCCATGCGGCAGACAAGGAGAAGAAGATCTGAGTGGCAGCATCCTTCCAGACCTGGGAGGCCGAAGGGGAGAAGATCCAAGGTCAGGAGGAGGCTGGCCCAGGGGAGGGGAGTCTCTCCTGCCCAGTGCCACGTCTCCTCCCCAGTGGAGAGGTAGTCAGGAGAGAGAGGACATTCGCACCAATATGCATCGTTTGTGCCGGAAGCCAAAAAGGCAGGAAATTACCCGGGAGACTGTAAGCAAAGAAGAGGAACTCAAACTACATATACATTTCATGCTTCTACGTCCTGCCATGGATAAAGCTGAGCAGAAGGGGAGAGCCCTTTCTTCTGCTGCATACACTCTCCAAAGACAGCTGCAACAGCCAAATGCAGTCATGGATACAAGATAAAGGTCTGTTTAAGCTGACATTCTCACAGACGTCCCCCACTATTAGAAAGGTGAAGTCCTATAGCTCCCCCCACTTAGCAAAACCACCTGTGCCAAAGCCCAGTGGATCTTACAGCCACATCCTCCTTGAATTTGGCTGACAATGCCTCCTGGTTCTCTCGGTGATTTCTCGGCCCTGTCCTCATAAAACTCCAGAAGTCTGCTCAGGAGTTAGCACTAGAGACTTACGTGATCTGCAGAACAGACCTCCCACCATTTTTATAAATTAAATCCAGTTTTAAAATTGCACTTTTAATATGCAAAGAGAAAGTTCAAGTGAGTGCTGTGTGCTGGCGAGTCTGTGCCTACCCCAACATCCATTCTCCCATACTCCTTAGTAACAAAGCCATGGTTTTCCTTAGAGGCAGCCATTCATCCGGCCCAAGGACTGCCTCCCAGCATCCAGGGCAAGTGCGGCTAGGAGGGGATAATCCCATGATTTTGCTTCTGACCAATGATGTGAAAGTCAAGTGTAATGCGGGACTTCTAGGCTTCTCCTTCTTTAAAGAGAGGGAGGGTACCTATTTCCATTCCTGTCCTCACCCCTTTGGGCTACCTGGAATGTTGCTATGATGGCAGGAGTTCCGGCAGTCGTAAGAGAAGTGAGCAATTGAGAATGGGAAGACGGGAGCCTGGAACACTGTGGAGCCTTCACTATGTGGAGTACCTCACTATGTGCCCCGGGGCCACTTCAGCGCATAGGAGGGAAGTAAACTCTTATTCACACTGTCATCATCTGGGGGTTTTCTGCTAGGTGGAGTCAAACCCATCCAAGCTATGGCTATGTGTTCTCCATGTACTCTATAGAAGTGAGTCTCTCTTTAAGGTGAGAAAATTCACTTACTAAAGAACCCCCTCCTTGGGAGGTTTGGGAGCTGGGGATTTTTGCCTGCACAGATAGGCAAAGAGAAAGTACAAGCTTGCGCTCACTCCGTGTCGGTGCGTCACAAGTCTGGAAATGTGTCCACGCCCTTTCAGGGATAATTGTCATGGTTTGTGCTGACATTGTCCACCCAGCAGAAGTCCATTCCCAACACACGGTAATGAGTATCAGAGGAGTGGTATGAGGGGCCCAATGCTATGAATGAGGGGAGGGCATTCTTTATTCCAGACTGCACGGCAGCCCGGGAGGGAGGACCACAACGGAGGACAACGGCTCCAGGAGTCAGAATGCCCCCTGCTGCCCACTTCTCATGAAAGAGCTCCCGAGCACACAACAGCCCGAGGATATCAGGACCTTGGAAAAGCAAACAGTGAGCTCTGCTGCAGGAGGAAGTCTGTCCCTCCTTGTCCAGCTGTCCCAGAGCGGGGTTTGTAAATGAAAGCATAAGCCCACCGTGGCGTCCGTGAGTTTCTCCCACTTCGGCGTGATGAAGTACCAGATCCCAGCGCCAGCTCCGGGCAGGGTGACCCCTCGGATGAGGAGGATCACGAGCACGACATACGGGAACGTGGCCGTGAAGTACACCACCTGAAAGAACCATCCAAAAGGGAGGCTGGGAGGAGCTGAACTGCGGGCTGTGGCCACGCTGCAGGGGCAACCACAGAGGCCGACTGGACCCACGAGCCTGACGGTGAGGCTGCCAGGATGGTTCCCCCAGACTCTGCCGAGGCTGGGGGCACGAGGCAGGCCCAGGGACCCAAGAGCAGGGAGAACCAGAAACAAAGTCTGTGCGGCGACACCCAGGACTGTGGCCGTGTGGCATGCAGTGCGGAAGGCTGGGGCCACCTCACCCCACCCCCAGCCCAGCTGCCGAGGAGACAGCTCCCTGAGGAACTACTCAGGGAGGAAAGTAATGTGCCTCCCTCCTCCCCAACTCTGACCCCACCCTCTGCTTGAGGTCCCCAAATCCACCATGAGAGACGGATCTTCTAGCTCAAGCTTTCCATCCTTGTGTATACAGACACCTTAAGGGAGGCAGCCTGACGAGGTGCAAAGAGCACGATCTTGGAAACATTTACGTTTAGGGCCACCTGGGTGGCTCAGGTGGTTAAGAGTCCAAATCTTGATTTTGGCTCAGGTCATGGTTTCAGGGTTGTGGGATCGAGCTCCGCGTTGGGCTCCATGCTCTGCCGGGAGCCTACTTGAGAGTCTCTCTTCCTCTCCCTCTTATTATCATTATCTTTAATAAAAATAATAATGATGATGATGATAATAATAATAAAAGGAACATTTAAGTTCAAATGAAACCACACATCTGGCCCTGAGTAGTTGTGAGACCTTTGACAAGCTAATAAGTTCTCTGAATCTGCTTCTGCCTCTGTAAACTGGGCACAAGGACAATGTTCTTAAAAAAAGAATTGTGTGGATTAATAAGCACTGGCATAGCCTGATTTATAACAGATGGTCATTCAGTGCAGTTAAGTTCCACAAGCCTGCTAAGAGCTGGACGCTGTACCAGGTGTCAGATGCATTAGAAAGAAGGGATTCAGGACCTAGAGAACCCAGAGATAATGTCCGCTTGTTGAGCCACGCTATTGCACCCAGGACATTATGAAGTCCAGGGGGGCACTCTACAACCCAACCTGGGAATTTGCTAAAAGATTCATGGAGATGACACCTGAGCCAGATCTAGAGGCCAAGGACAACTTAAGGGAGGCAAGAGGAGGTGGAGGAGGAAAGTGGGCAAGGCAGACATGTGAGGGCAAAGGTCTGACGACCCATAGGATAGCATAGTGTGGAGGCTAAGAGTGATGGGGGGCCCTTGGGGGCATGGGCATTTTCAGTGGGAAATAGGGAGCTACTGCAACAATTGGGGCACACCACGAGAGGCCCTGTATGCCAGTCAAAGGATGCTCCTGGATTCTGGATTCTGGATGCTCCTGGATTCCCTCCTGGGAGGGACCGGAGTCAAGAAACATTTGGGAAGTAACATCAGCAGAACTTGGGGACTGTGGTTGGATGAGACTTACCTGTCTACCAAATACCTGGGTAAAAGCAAGAGCTTGGGATCAGGATCCCATCCTGAAAGCCTGAGTTCAAATCCTATCCCCATCCCTTATGAACTGGACCACTTGGGAAATGACTTAACTTCTCTGAGACTCAGTGTCCATACCCGCAAAGGCGGCTGCCTTTGGCTTGGGTGGTGATCCCGGGGTCCTGGACCAAGTCCGATGTCCGACTTTCTGCTCAGCAGGGAGTCTACTTCCCCCCTCCCTCTGCCTACCACTCCCTGTGCTTGTTGTGCTTTCTCTGTCACTCTCTCTCTAAATAAATAAATAAATAAAAACTTAAAAAGAGAGAGAGAGAGAGAGGGAGAGAAAAATGGCAGTCTGGCAGTCTTCGTGGGATTTCAATTACAAAGGAGCCTGTCAGAATGAGGAGCTTCAGCCAAGCATTCACCCTGGCTTTCAAACAATGCTCCGTGCATGATCAATGTGTGCACACCCCAGGGCAAGATAACAAATTGGGATTCATTATTTCTGGTGGCATTCCTCATTTAAAAAAAAAAAAAATCCTCGATCCTTAGTTGGCAACCGTTCTCAAAGAAGCAAAATGAGAAGTTAGCAGATCTAAAAGAAAAGCTTACCATCCCAGGGCTCCTGAAAATTTCCCAGACCGGAAAACCTGTAAAATCTAGCACTAGGGATTAACTCCCAAACCAATAGAAAGAACGAGTTGTAACATTGTCCTAAAAAACCATGGGCTAATAAAGCTCAAAGGGTCTTAGAGAACATTCATTCTTAGCCTTGAGTTTGCAGATGTGGAAAGTAAGGCCCCAGTGCCTCCTTGGACTTGCCCCCCTGCCAATGACAGCTGGTGGTGGCGGAGATGGGGTAGGGACGCCAGGGTGCTGGCTCCGGTGGGGGGACTTTCCTCCCTGCTGTGCAAACAACGACTCCACAGTTCTGCATGCCCATCTCTTCCTAATATCCCCTCCTGGGGAAAGGATGTCGTGGCCTGGGAAGAGTCCAGGCTTTAAAGGGAAATACCTTAGGTTCAGATCCCACCATGGCCACTTAAAAGCTGTGTGGCCTCAGGCAATTTTACTCGGCCTTGAAGCACCTCACCTTCTCTATCTATAAAATAGGAGCAAATGTCCTTACTCAGTGGGCCATTGTGCAAATGACTGAACTGATGCACGCGCCACAGTTAGCACAGGGCTGGGCACATGGTGCTCAATAAAGCTCCCTTCCTCTCCCCGTTTCCCCACCAGAGCTGCAGCTTTCAGGATGTCAGAGTGGTGCGGTGCCCACCCACTATATCAGACACTCATTGTCACAAAAATGAGAAAAGCCAATGCTAGTGAAGAACCGACCATATGCCGGGGATTATATGTGGCCGATCTTGTTAATCCCTATAACGATCCTATGCGATACATACTGTTACTCCCAATTACAGATGCAGAAACTGAGGCTCCATGGGTCAAACGATTTGTCCAAAGTTACACAGTAAAAAAGTGATAAAGGCAGGATTTGAACTTGGGTTGCTCCAACTCTAGAGCCTGCAAGCCATCCTTCTTCAGGTCACCGACAGGACCACCGTTCTTCCTCCTTACCTACCACCTCTCTCCGGCAGTCCCCACCTACCCTATCCTGCTAGAGACCTGTCCGCTAGAGACCTCTCTGGCCATGTCAATCACGGTCAAGGTTGCCCTGTCTCTATCTCGAGCTGTAAGGGACAGGCCCAACAGTGATATTTTCTTTGTGCAAGTACTTGGCCACTCTTGCTAAGCAAGCACTTGGCTGGGATCCAAGCCACAGAAGGCAAGGAGTTCAGGAACCTCAGGACACGTGGGCCATTGTTGTAAGGGTCATCTCAACATTTCCCTGATTTTCCTGCTGCCTTAGAAAAACAATCGAGTCTTAACCACTTATTCAGAGCTAGCAGGCTCCTCGGGGGTCATGTGATCCCAGCTCTCATTTTACAGAAGGGGAAACTGAGGCCAGAGAGGAAAACTAAGAGCAGCTCCCCCAGCAAGTGTCCAGACAGAATGATCTTAGAGCTCCAGCATCTCAGACACCCCCAGCCTGACTGCCTTTACTTTAGAAATGGGGGAAGCTGAAGACTTCCACAAGAGTGAGATAAAGGAAAAATTGCTTTTCATTGTAGTAGAAAAACAAATAAAAGCTAAGAGCAAACCAGAAGCTAAGCCGGGCTTCATGGCCCAGGTAGAGATGTCTCCACACAGCAAATCCCATGGGAAGCCCTGGGCTAGAACCCAGCTCCTCACCCCCCAGTCTGCTTCCCCCCCCAACCTTATGTGATTTGAGGTGCAGCCCCTGCCTCTTGTAATCCGGACCATCCTGCTGGAGCCCACAGCTCAAGTCCCTGTGGCTGCAGATTACAGGGCGGGCAGCAGAAAGAGCTATTATCCAAAGGCACCTATGGGCACGGCCATGGGCCCAGCGAGAAGACAGGCTCAGCTCTGCACTGATGGGTGCCAGGTTTGGGCACCTGGCAGGGGGTTATGAAACCCACCTGGGAGGTGGGAGGAAGAGCTTGAGACCCTGACACCTAGACCAAACCAACCCCACAACCTCTGGTCTGAGCCCACCACCGCCACACTCATTCCTTGGGCCTAAAAGACATCTTGGGTTTCATTCTGAGCCACCCTTAGGATCATCATCCTTAGGATGATTAAATAATATTATCATCAAGTGACCGGTTAACTGTTTAACAGGGTTTTTTTTTTTTTTTCCTAAAGCAGCAAGAAGATGAGGGGAAACAGTGTGACCCTTACAAGAATGTCCGGTGTATCTTGGGGTTTCCCAGACTCCTTGCCTTCTGTGCCTTGGAACTGAGCCTGGGGTGGGAATTCCAACCTCTCCAAAGGGCCAGCCAAGCGACTGCTCAGACAGAATGGCCCAGTCTTTACTCAACAAAAATCCCACTGGCAGGATTGTCACTATGTCGTGCTTTGGGCACGTGAAGTGGAAGAGTGTTTGGCTGTGGGGGTTGCAAAAAGGGCATGAAACGTCCAGAACATGGTGGTGGGAGTGTTGAAAAGGAATCCACTTCACAATTTTGGTCTTTATCCAGCTTCTCAGCAGAAGCACTAACTGACTAGGCAGCGACACCAAGAAGCGAAAAGCCAGTAGCACTAATTCTAGAGTTAGGGAGAGTGACCGAATCATGGACACGGGTCCCATCTGCTGAACGAAGTGGCAGTCCCCGACAGGAAAGGAAGGAAATGAATCAGGACCCACACCATCCCTCGGGAGCTCGGTGTGCATTTGTCTCATTTGGTCCTCAAAACAGCCCTGAAAGAAAGGTGTTATTATCCCATTTTCCAGATGGGAGTGAAGTCACTTGCCCAAGGTCCTAGAGCTACTCAGGGTCAGAGTCAGAATTACGCCCATGTATCCTGACTCTCTTGCCACAAAAGGGCTCTTTTGTGGCTTCATGATACAACCATACCTGGGAGTCCCAGAGATTTTTTTTTTTTAAGATTAACACAAGTTCTTACTTTTCCTGAAGTCTTGATTCCTTTAGCCAGGGATGCATACACAATCACCCAAGCCAGGAAGAGGCAGAAGGCTAGTGGCCACCTGATCTCCCCAGGATATTCAATTCCTGCAGAAATCTTCAGCACAAAGTACCTAAAATTGAAAAGAGAGAGCAAGGAGGGGAATGAGGAGGGAGGGAGGTGACAGTCTGCAGGCTTTCATCTCCCAGCAAAGCCAGGAGTCTTGGATAAACCCCAGCCCTCCTCACCCTGCCAGCTAGGGACTAACGAGATCAGGGTAAGGGATGCTCTGATCTGCGTTCGAGCCCACAGCTGTCTGCAAAAATGCCAGCCGGATTTCCCCAGTTCCCAGTTACAGGCTGGGAAGCCTCTCATGGCCCTGGGCAGCCTCTGAACAAGGCTAAGTCAGCTCCACTGGCATTCAGAGTTGCCCCAGGACAGGTGTGACAGGTCCAGTGGCACTGGGGGGGTCCTGGCCCAGCCTGCCGACAGGCACTCCTGAGGCTGAGGTCTTTCTGTAAGGACACACCACTAACAGGCACTCTGAACCATCAAGGATGATTTTTGTGTATTTTCTGTAGTGCTCTACTCTTTTAAGAGGCTGCATTCCAATTGCATTTGTATAATTTTAAACGTAAAAGAGTCACGAGGCTCAATGACCAAAACTGCTGCTCTGTAGGTTAGTTCAGTTGCGTTGGGCGCTGGCCGAGGCTGGCTCAAATGGAAAAGCAGGGCTGGCTGGCCCTTATCCAAGGAACACAAAGACCGAGAACATGTGAACAGAAGGGGGCTGCTGGTCATCTGTGTATCTGCTCGAGAAGCCATGGCCCGCCTGGCAGCCCCCACACTCCTGGCAGTGTCCTGTAGCCCCGCCGCCCTCCTGGGGACAGGAGGTAGTCATGGGGACACAGAGTGGTGACTCAGACAATCCCTTCAACTCTGCAACGACCAACACCGGGATTCTGGATGCAAGCACCGTGCTGTAGCCTAGCATTTCTCTGTGATCTGAACAAAGGGCCGGCTAGAATCCAGACTCCATGGGACTGCAGAAACGTCAGCCCAGAACGTTCTGACCTGCAGAGGGACGCGAAGGTGGCACCACTCCTGGCCTGGCTGGCAGCGGTGTCCTCCAGCCCGCCAGTGAGTGTGGACTCGGGAGGCCATTAATCAGCGCACAGCCTTGCGTTCTAGAACAACCATGCTCCTTTCTGACTCAGCCCCTGCGGCAATCAGGGCTCAAGAGTGGAGGGAAAGTGGGCCGCCCGTGTTAAGTCAGTTAAACGTCTGCTGTCAACTCAAGTCATGAGCCCTGGGGTGGGCTCCCTGTTCGGTGGGGAGTCTGTCTCTCCCTCTCCCCCTGCTCATGCCCTATCTTTCATTCTCTCAAATATATAAATAAATAAAATCTTAAAAAAAAAAAAACAATTGAGTAAAATTGACCAAGGGTGGAAGTGACGTGGGCCCCCAAACCTTAGGAGACACATTTCCCAAGCAGTGCCAAGGCTCCCCCCCGCATCCCCACTCCCCTCATGGGCAAACCATTTAGGCAACAATTAATTCCACAGCATCTCGGCCATGCCAAGCACGTCATGCTTTAATAAGGGACTTCTCCAAAGGCTAATAACATTTCTTCTTGGAAAGGAAGACTGGCCCCAGAGGATTAGTGCGGACCACCAAAAGCAGACCTAGAATCATTCCAACCACATGGATTATGTGATCAGATTTTGTCTAACCACCAGGTCAAACTCAGCTTCCCAGTACTAAGGGTGAATCAAGACCCACTATACTATCTTCACAAAGAATTATGTCATCATTCAGCCTAACTCCCCCTTTTGTCCTGTTCCATGTACCCTCTGAGTGCATACAGGAGAGAAAAGCTGGAATAGGAATTACTCGCAATTGGGAGAATTACTGGGGATATGAATGACCACTTCTTACTATCTAAGTAAAGGCCACAAACCAGGGGTCCACTGACATGTGAATTTTATTTGGCCCCAGTGTTTTATTTGAATAAGTTTGCTAACATTTAAAATTGGAGAGACACATAAAAATTTGGATTTTATTTCCAACCTCTCATAGAACGGAAGCTCTAGGGGCACCTGGGTGACTCAGTCAATTAAGTCATGATCCCAGGGTCAGGGGTAGGTCATGATCCCAGGGTCCTAAGATTGAGTCCCACATCAGGCTCCCTGCTCAGCAGGGAGTCTGCTTCTCCCTCTCCCTCTGCTGCTCCCCTGCTTGTTCTCTCTCTCTCAAATAAATAAATAAATAAAATCTTTAAAAAACAAAATAAAATAAAATGGAAGTTCTAGCAGCAGTGGCCCAACTTCCCACAAGACAGTGACCATTGGGAGCTCAGCAGCAGCCTCCCTCCCACGTGGCAGACAGGCTCTCTAGTTTGCCATAGTCCCCACCATTCTCTATCGTCTTGTTCATATTCCAAAACCTCCCTGCCAAGCCCCTGGCACCTCTGAGTTTATAACCCTGGCATAAAGCTTAACTGGAGAACACTCCTTATTTACCCTTCAGTGAACTCTTTCCACATTTATCTACCTTAAAAAATCATTCCATAAACTTTATGAAATCTTCCTAGAATGGCTGAGGATTTCCTCATATTCCTGAACCTCAATCCTCAAAGACCAGAAAAAAATGGATGTAGAAAGTACAAAAGTAAGGCAAAACTGTTTAAAAAAAAAATAGTTCTTCTTTAAACTAAGTCATCAACGATGACTTGTTTTCTTACTTTTTGTCTCTCTTCCCTTCTGAAGTTCAGAGGAATTAAAAATAAAAACCCAACACCCAGTTTACTGAACGTCTGCTTTGACCCCATCGGCTGAAGGTTTTGCAGTGTTCTATCACCAACATCGGGAGTGACAGCACCGCCAATTCTATTCCCAGAAGCACGCAGTCACCTCCGCTCTCCCGAACCACGGCGACCAACAACCTGCTCTCAGAAGCCCATCAGGGAAGAAACCTTCCTTCCAGGTCCCTCAAGAAGGTAGGGAGGGTGCAGAGGGAAGCAACCCATCCCTTGGGCCACCCACACCTCTAGATGACAACTTGAAAATTCATTCATTCACTGGGTTTCCCTTAGAAAGTTAAGGGGAAAAAAAAAAAAAGTCTTACTTGAAATACTCTTCACTCCCACTGACAAATGTCTTATTGGCCTGGCTGGTGAAGTTAACCATTGTCAAGTTGGGATAGGCAGTCATGCAGAAAGTTGAGTTCTTGATCTGTATTTTGGGATGGTCGCTGATGACACAGGAATCTGTAAGAGAGGACGGAGCAGAAACACGGTGAGATCTGTACGAAAACACACACACGTCTCTCTCTAGCAACTGGAAAACAAGAGCCGAATATACTCGCCAAATATTGGAGAGTAACTTTGGGGAAGTGTTAACTGAGCACAGCCAGGTGCAGACGAACCCAAGGATTATGTGTTATTCATGCTGGAGCCCCTGGGACCCACAGCAGTGCCTTGTGCTGATACCAAAGGCTGCTGTTTTCAGAGCACTCCCTATATGGCCAGAACTGTGCCAAGCATTCTGCACATGTTATCTCATTAATGTTCACAACAGCCTAGAGGTAGGTGCTATTACCGCCTTTTTAAAAAATGGGGCAGGGGGGTACACCTTGGTGGCTCACTGAGTTAAGTGTCTGACTCTTGATTTCAGCTCAGGTCCCCATCTCAAGGTCATGGGATTGAGCCCCATTCAGCGTGGAGTCTGCTTGAGATTCTTTCTCCCTCTTCCTCTCCCCGCCTCCAGGTCTTTCTCTCTCTCAAGTAAAAATAAGTAAATCTTAAAAAAAAAAAAAAAAGTCTTTAAAAAAGTGAGGGAAAAGTTCAAGGAGGCTAACTAACTCTACCCAAATCACACGGCCAATAAGAAAGAGAATCGGAATTCAAACCCTGATCCTTATGAGTCCACAGAAAACAAATGGCTTGCAAAAATGAATCTGCAATTGAATTTTGAAAATTGAAATCTGCAATCTGAAATTTCATCAGAAGTAAACAAGCCTTCAGCAGGACTAACTTCACAGGTAGCTTCCTAAGGAGGTCACCTTGAAGTCAACATACAGTAAGTGCTTTAAGACACAGCCTGTATCTGCTTTCCACACACTCACGTGGGGTAGTGGAGGCAGCTGCCATGCCATGTGCTTGTGGGCCTCCAGCAAGACCCCACACGGTGCTTCTCAGCTGGGGACAAAGCTGTCCCCCAGAGGACACTTGGCAATGTCTGGAGACATGTTTAGTTGTCATTTCTGGGGAACAGTTACTGGCATCTAGTGGGTAGAGGCCCCTGATGCCACCAAATATCTTCCAGTGCCCAGGACAGCCCCCCGCCACCAAGAATTATCCGGTGAAAATGTGCAGAACGTCAAGGTTGAGAAAGCCTGACCAAGGCTGGGGTGGGGAAAGGGGACTCACCATGTGGCTCTTAGTGTGATGGACACTAACAATGCTTATCCCATGAGATCCTCATCAGATCTGGCAGGTGTATATTACTGTAATACTTTATTTTAGAGAGAGAGAGAGCGGGGGCAGGGACAGAGGAGGGAGAGAGGATCTTAAGCAGGCTCTACACCCAGTGTGGAGCCCAAGGTGGGGCCCAATCTCACAATCCTGGGATCATGACTTGAGCTGAAATCGAGAGTCAGATGCTCAACTGACTAAGCCACCCAGACGCCCCTATTATGTTCATTTTAAATAGGAACAAGCTGAAGTCTTTCTGTCCATATTACAAGCCTCTCTGACAGCTTTATAAAAACTCATCACTTGACAGATAGTTTAAGTAGAGTCCACCAACACACTATTTTATCCTAAAAGATACTATTTTACAAAGGAGTGAAAAGCAACAGTAACAATGGCAAACGCTTACGTGAAGCATACTAGATACCGTGCTTCATATGTACCAACTAATTTAGGCCTCCCATCACCCCTACGAGGTAGGTATGGCCCCTGTCTACGCTGCAGATAAAGAAACGAAGGCACAGAGAAGAGCATGCTTGTTAAGATCATGCAGCAAAACCAGGAGGCAAACAAGCATTCTCTCACTGGGAGCCATGATCTCAGCCACCCTGAGATGAAGCAGAGAGCAGGGATCATAGACTCGAACAGCGTCAGAAGGCAGGCTGGTGACACAAATGATGAAGGCATAAAATAGAGGGTAATAAGGGGAGGTGGGGACTCTGGCAGACCAGAGAATGTTCCAGCCAACCCGTGCCATGCCTCTTCCAGGTGTTCTGGAAAAAAGACACAGAAAACGTGCATATCTACATGAAACCTCTCCATTTTAAAACGTTGGAAATAAGATCAAATTATTTTTAAGTATCATGGACTGAACTATGACAACAAAAGAGCACATGGGCCCCCAGGTCTGAAACATGAGCTCCCAGTGCATGCCCTCCGTGGAACAACAAAGTGGGTAAGACCATGGGTGCCGAGGCTCCTCTGCCTGGAGAGTTTAGATGAGTTCCTTTATCTGTCCAAGCCTCTCCTGTTGGATAATAGTTGTGTCTAGGTCACAAAATTGCTGCAAAAGCCAAAGTAAGTGACACCGAGGATGAAAAAATAATTCTCACAATGCCTAGAGCACTCTTGGACTCCATCGGTTTTAGCCATAACTCAGTCATCGTTGTTATATCTTTTTACGGGGTGGGCATCTCTAGCCCTTAGCATCCTCTCCCACAATGCCACTGGCCAGCCACAAATCACCTATGGCCTCCCACCCATTCCCCCAGAATATCTCACTAAATCGGATAAAATGTTAAAAACCACACTTATGGGGCGCCTGGGTGGCTTAGTGGGTTAAAGCCTCTGTCTTCGGCTCAGGTCATGATCCCAGGGCCCTGGGATCCAGCCCCACATGGGGCTGTCTGCTCGGCAGGGAACCTGCTTCCTCCTCTCTCTCTGCCTGCCTCTCTGCCTACTTGTGATCTCTCTCTGTCAAATAAATAAACAAAATCTTAAAAAAAAAAAAAAAAACCACACTTAAAAGAATCTCTTCCCTCTGATGAGTTCCTCAGACCAGGTTTTCCACGGTGCGACGGACTTCGGGGCCAGAGTTCCCTGCAGGGGGAGCTGTCCCGCGCATCGCAGGACACGGGACAGCACCGCTGCCCTCTGCCCACTAGATGGCAGGAGCGTCCACCCGCCACCACCTGCACCCCACCATCGCGATGCGACAACCCCCAATACCTATAAACATTATCAAACGTTTCCTGAAAAATCTCCCCGGGGTGGAGAGCCACTGCTTTGAATGTCCTCAGAATACCTTCTTATTCAACACTCTCTTCTTTAGTGTAATCAAATGACAGAGTTCCAGAGGGCTTCCGGCCCAATAACTATCAAGTATCTACAGAGGGAGCATTTGCCTCCCCAGGAGCGATCTGAATGAAGACCGGAAAGGGCTCTACCACTGTCAAGTAAGCACGGTAGTGATTTCCTGTCCTCCTGCCAAAAAGTGCATCCATCCCCTGAGACTGAAGACGTCGCTAACATGCGGGCAAACGCCACATCGCTTGCTTCCAGAACTGCCACTGTGAATCGCGCGGGGCAGCTTCGCTAGATAACGGCTCTGGGCTCTGGATATCTCCGGATCCCTGCCCGCCGCGGGAGCGCAAGGTCACACCACTCCTGCGTCACTGCGGCGGGCTTCCAGCCGCCGCAAGCCTCCTGCAGTGTCCCTTCCCACCGCTGGGCGGCGGCAGCGTGTTTCCCGGCGCCTCCAGGTGGGCCGGCGGGGGAATGACGGGCTGTGCCAGCCCCACGCTGCGGCCCGCAACGCGGAACAAAGACCCGCGATCAGGATCTCGCTAAATCGGAAGCTGGTGGAATGGGCCTCTCTCACTGACAAATGAAAGCACACGAAGGACAAGGGAGGGAAAAGGATCACTGAATTAAAGTGCTGATGAAAATGAAGCCATTCCAGAAATAGAAATGGTATTTATGGTGTCCCCATCTTAAATGACGCGGCCAGCTCCTAAATTTCACAGGACGGTGACTGGTGTCCCTTGTCCGGGCACGGGTTAGCCATTCTCCCTTATGGAGACCTGAAGGGTTGGGTCCTCTTGGGGAAGACAGTGTCTCTTATAACCTACAACTTAAGAAATATGCTGGGACCCCAGCCTCTACCCAGGGACAGTGCCCGGGCTGGGTGGTTTAGAGGGCCCTGGCACCTCACGGGTGAGGTGGGCCTCCAGAGCGACTGGACCCCAGCCCGGCTGAGCCAGCCATGGGACAGACACCTCCCCGCTATGGCTGAAGGTCCTAACTGCGAGCCAGCCAATCCCTCCCTCCTAAGACCAGTGGCCCGCTCTCTCCTGGTAAGGCAGCTACAGAGAGAGGCTGAGCCTGGAGTGGAACACTGACCCAGGGGAACGGATTTTTTTTTCCCCCATTTCCTAAACAAGCCTCTCTCAGAATGGCCATTTGGGAAAGAATCTGGAATATCCACTGTCCAAACTCCTGACTTGTCCATCAGAGCAGCGGGGCTGGTGTCTCTGCAAGTCAGACCATCATCACCTTTCTGAAGTCAGCCCAGGACCCTAAAGGACCAATACATCCACAAGGGTGAGCCTGGCCCCAGGAACAGAGCACGGCCATTTGCAGAGAGCACAGAGACGAGCAGAAGGAGGGGGCTGCACAAAGAGAGTGGTGACTGACATCTTGCTTAAAAAAAAAAAAAAAAAAGCAAAAAATGTAAAACACTTGCTAAGAATGAGATAAAAATCTATCCAGCCTGTCCATGTGCTCCCAGGGAATAACCAGAGTGAAAAATGTCCATTGTTCCTCTCTGCTCAGAGCTTGCATAGTTTTTATGGTTTGTACCAGTCGACTAGGAGCTCAGCTGCTAATGCCCCCACTCTGCCTTTAATGTTTCCTGGGCTATTGTGAGCCAGACTGGACACTCCCCAAAGCCAGGGGCTTAAACATGAGTAAAAGGGTTACCACGGTAGGCGGTATGTAAGATGTGGTTACGGTCAGTAAGTGTTAAGGTGCTAGAGAAATATCAGTGGGTATCATCAGCTGACGAGAATGTTGTTTCTGAGCTATGTTCCCTCCTGGAGGACCACTGCAGGACACTGATCACCGTGTCCCACGAGGTACCTGATGGAAGTCTCGAGGGAAACTCCCCACGGAGCCCGAACCAAGCCAGCCGCCCTTTTTTCAGCAGGTACTTCACTTCCCTCCCAGGCAGGATCTGGGAAGGACAAGCAAGGCTCCGAGACGACCTTGAGGTGTTTCTGCATCTAGGTCCTAGAGCCTGGGAAATGTTCTAGCAAACCATTCCAGCAGCTCATTGTTAGTTGTGATTCTGCGAACGGCTACCAAGCGGCATTGTCTCAGAGAGCAGCTTTGCAGAGGTGACCCCTGGGCGGGCAGAAACTGCGGCAAGAAGGTGAGGCCCTCCAGTCCAAAAATGGTGAGGGGCATCCTAACGAAGGGGTGTGGGCAGACTCCAACCCGGTGGTTCTTTAGTTCCCCGGGGAACTTTAAGACCACAGATTCCTCGACTCCATCCCCAAACTGTCCCATTTAATTGGTCTGAAGTGGACCTAAGTGACGTTTTGATCTGTCAGTTCCTCGGGTGATTCTGATATGCAGCAGCCTGGGCTGAGAACCGCTGCCCTCAGCCAAGAACCCACTGACACAGAGACTGTGCAGATAAGAACACTGAGGCCCACAGAGTCTAAGGGACACTTACTCTTGGCCATACCATCAGTGAGCCACACACCTGGGAACCTCCACAAGTCTCCCTGCTCCCCCGACTCCTGAGCACTTCTGGGTAAACACAGTTTGAATTGAATGGGTACAAGTCTCTAGTTTCAGCTCGTATTCAAAACCTCTGCACGCTTGGGTGGCTCAGTGGGTTAAGCATCTGCCTTCAGCTCGGGTCATGATCTCGGGGTCCTGGGATCGAGCCCTGCATCAGGTGGGTGGGCTCCCTGCTCGGTGGGGAGCCTGCTTCCCCCTCGCCCTCTGCCCCTCCCCGCCCCGTTTGTGCGCTCTCTCTCCCTCTCCCTCAAAAATAAATAAAATCTAAAAAAAAAAAAAAAAAAAACCAACCCAATCTAGGTGCAGGTAGTCACGGCGAGCATGTACATGCCCGTGTGTAAAAACACGCCAGTGTACGTTAGGGCCTTTAGGTTTGTGCATCTCCCTGGGGGTGTAGGAAGGAAAAATTCATCTTTCTCTCGTAACACACTCGAAGGGTTGAAGAACCCCCCAGCTCTGCAGTGAGCTGGCTGTAGGGGCGCAGGAGCCAGGAGCCCACCAGCTAGACATCACTGGAGTCTGACCTCAGTGCAGACTGAGGTAATAACAGGGAATAACCGAGCTGCTGGGAAGACAAGGAACGGCTTGCTTACTGACGCCCCCTCTGAAATGACCGGAGACCAAAGGCGGCCGAGGCACCTCGATTTCTGGAGGGCTCCCGTGCCATTTGTTTCTTGTTGCCTGACACCAATCCCGTGAGGTAAAGATAAAGAATAAAGAATATTATTATTTCTACTTGACTAAAGACAAAAGTACAGATGCAGAGAGCGAAGTTACCTGACCCAGACCCACGTCCTGTCAGGGGCAGGGAGGTCATTTAGACCGGAGGGTCTGGCCCACAAGTCTGCCTGGCTCCTCCTCACTTTTTTTTGTCTTAGACCCAGAAAGCGGAAAGCTCCCCACAAGCCTTCAAGTCCCAGGGGACTTCAGGTCTGAAGAGGACCTTCAGGAACTCTCCCTGGCTACCCAGGCAGACCGACATCCCCATTTTAGGTACTGCATTATCCACATTTCTGTCAGAGGTCTTTGGGTCGAACATCTGTCCTTATAGATACCTCATGCACTGAGCAGAGTTTTGTCAAGGGTGGACCCAGGATCACATGACTCAGACCCCATCGCTTTCGACTTGTCCCCTGCAAACAAACCGAATTGCCTGCAGACCTTCCTAAGATGCCAATTTCCCAACCCCACCCAAATCTGCTGTATCAGACTCTCTGGTGGGCCTGTTAATCTGCATTTTTAACACCCATTAGCCATGAGCAAGCGAAGTTTGATTACTCCTCCTCTGAGCCATGAGCTCTTGAAATGTTAGAATTAGGGGCGCCTGAGTGGCTCAGTCGGTTAAGCATCTCGTCTGCCTTTGGCTCAGGTCATGATCCCAGGGTCCTGGGGTCTGGTCCCCAGTAGGGGTCCCTGCTCACTGGGGAGCCTGCTTCTCCCTCTCCCTCTCCCCCTCCCCCTGCTTGTGTTTCCTCTCTTTCACACATTCCGTCAAGTAAATAAATAAAATATAGTTTTTTTAAAAATGTGAGAATGAAGAATATGTGGTTGTTTGTTTTACTCTCTGTGCCCACCACTTAAGGTAGGTATATCCGAACTTACCTAATAAAAGTTTGGTTTTATCTTTGCATTCTGGTGTGTTCCAAGGGTTGTTGCAGGAGCCCCAGGGCAGCACAGACACAAAGGAGGCAAACAGGTAGAAAAGTGTGTAGCAAATGATCACATTGTAGTATATGGCTATTAGGACGGAGATGATCAGCATTGCGATGCCACAGCCTGCGGAAGCAAAATTTCCAGGGATTTATTCCAACCCCGATCCTAGGGAATTCTAACAGTTGGGCGCAGGGTGGACAGCTAGGTGGTGGCTCTCTTTTACACACGGATACACGAACAGTGGAGGAAACTCTATCAAGAACATTGAGGCATTCTCCTGGGAACAGAACAATGCCAGAGGCAATCTTAGGTCACTTTCCAGAGGGTCTCAGAGGTGGAATTGATCAAATAAAGGAAACCATCAATTTTACTGTTCACAAAAGCAGATGGCCTTCCTGGAGGCCACGTGGTGCCAGAGAGAGCATGATAGGGTGGAGGAGGCGGGAAGGCAGGGTAGACTCACCTTGTAGGGCTGGGATGGCCTTCCACACAGACACTGGCCCCTGGCTGGCAAACTGGCCCAGTGACACTTCTAGGAAGAAGATGGGTAACCCGGCCAGAGCCAGCATCATCAGGTAGGGAATGAGGAAAGCACCTTGGGAAGAGAGAGCAGCAAGTGAGAGCCCTGGGAGACCAAGGCTGGCTTGGACCACATTTGCCCTCTGCGGTGGGAGCTGGCTCACCCTCATTTTCCAGGAAACTTTTGATATTCCAGCTCAGCCAAAGGCACCCCGGGACATTTAATCGCCCTCCTCTACAAAATGCGAGAGTACCCCGCAAACACACTCCTCTTTCCAATTCCCCCCTGGATGGGTGACTAGGGGTTGTGTGCTATTGGGTTTTATTCTTTTCTCTTCTTTTCTTTTCTTATTATAGCATTTCAATGTCCCCAAATTAAGCTCTTCCAGCATGCAACAAATCCACACCTTTGACTCAATACTGGAGTGAGGTTTGGTGAAATCTTCTGGGCATCTCTACCCTCTGAGGACCTAACATCTACTAAGGTAGATTCCAAGAGCCCTTCTGTGCAATAACCCGAGTTACCAGCACACCTCCTGGCTGTGGGTCCTGGGTCTGCTCTGCCAGACAAGTGGCTAGAATATCCCTCTCCCCACCACTACAGCCACCAGCAATTCTCAACGTCCTTCCCCACATAAAAAGTCCCTTCTGTCTTCAAGGTCAACTCCAATGCTTCCTCCTCCAAGAAGCCTCCTTCCTCCATCCTCCCACAGTCACTTCCCCAGGCACTGAGCACTTCACAATATTTATTTGGTGTCTTATCTAGACTTGATGTCTTATCTTATCTAGCTTCCTGAGGTTGTCAACTCTTCATCTCTTAATTTCCTGGAACACCTCCCATCCCCAACCAGGACAGTAGCAGTCGGGAGGCCTCCACAGACCGCGTGAGGTTCTCTGGGGCTCTTTTCCCTTCAACGATTCTTGTAGGTTGTTTGGGAAGGCTGTGGGAAACACCCATGATCTCTGAAAAGATTGGACCAGGAAGACTGTTGCATGGGTCAGAGCCAATTTGGACATCAGGGATGCCAGAGCCCAGAATGCTGTGCTCCAGGGAAGGGAAGCTGATTTTTTTCCGGTCTATTCTTTCCAACTTCCTGTCTGGCAGAAGGACCCCTGCCCAGGCCTCTCCAGGCAGGGAAGGTCCAGCAGTGTCCTCAAACGGATGGAAACTAAAACCAGGGATCCTGCTCTAGCCTCTCCTGGTGGGGTTTTTGAGAAAGATGTGGATTATGCAATCCTTCTCTTCTGTTCCTGAGAAGGAGGAGGCAAGGGGATCTCTCCAGTGCTGAGGGCCGGGAGGGGGTTGCCAGAGCTGCAGTGGGGGGTAGGGGGTGGGGAGGAGTCTGCCTCCCCCTCCCTGTGCCTGGCTCCACAAGGAGCTCCTGGAACCCCTGAAGCAGACAAAGGCGATCAGGGGCGGGGGCAGGGACAGAGTGGAGGGCAAAACTGGAGCAGTTTCGCCTCCCCCGGCTGAAACTCCCTCCCTAGGCCCATCTTGCGGCACCCAGCTGCTCCCTGTCAATGGAAACCTTAGTATAGCATCTCCAGCCCAATTCCTGCACCCTGGGCTGGGACTCCTGCAGAAAACCAAGTGGAAACCCAGCTAGGGGGCCTAGGTTTGTGTGGTCAGCACACGTTCTTCTGTTTCTAGGGCATCTCTGATTGCAAAGGGTCCACAGTCCTCCTAAGGACTTGTCAGTGCGTCCTTATTTGGAATTGGAGGGGAGAAGGCATGTTTTTCTATTTTAATCACCCATGGGGAAGGGAAGCACCTGTCTCCTGTCTGGAGCCCACCCAAGAGAAAACAAAATACAAAAATCCTAACCTGGGGGCGGGCGTGAGGGTCTCTTTGGTCCTGGGAGGGAGTCTAGGTTGCAAATTCCTATTCCGAGATGGGAACTTGTCAGTTTGGGCAGTGTGTGGGGCGGGCAAGCCACTGGTTAAGTGGCTTCAGGGTGGCGAGGGCAAACAAAAAGGACCCGGAACGTGCTGGGTCCCTCCTCCTTGGTGGGCACACAAGACGTACAGGGGATTCTAGCGGACTGAGCTGAGCTGGCATGTGCCTAACTGGCATCTTTACCATTTCTGAAATGGTTTTCCTTTAAAAGCAGCTACTTCCACCCAGTGAAAACCAATGAAACGGAAACTGGTTTTGCTAATTTGGCTAAAGTCAAAATCTGCCCCACACGTGCCCAAGAGGGTGTATCTGTGGGGATACTTCTGAGAGGGTTTAAAAAAAACTTTTTTAAAATTTTTTTAAAAAAATTTTTCTGAGAGGTTTTTGAGAGTACAAGCCCCGGCTTCTCTCCACTCACGCCGTGTGTTCCACTCACAGTCTGCATTCTGCGTGACTCAAGTACCCCTTCCCAAAGTCTCCCAGGTAGGTTCAGATTTCCAGGTTATAATCTTAAACCGTCCTTAATTTGGTGTCCAGGACCACACAGCTACTGCTGTTTAGGTACATAAAGTGTGCTGCTACCAGAATGTTCGTCAGCTAAATTAGAGTTTGAACTCCCCTCTGTCAATGCCCACTTGGCTGGGGACCCAGTCCGGCCGGCTGGTTCAGTGGGGGATCAGGGAGGCCCACCTCTCCCCTGAGTCTCCTGATAAAAGCCTCCTGCATCCAGTGCCAACCAGTTACAGTGCCTCCTGCCCTCTGGCTCAGCACTGATGCCTACTGGGGATGGGGCTGGAGCGTGAGGAGGCTGCTGGAAGCCTCCCCTCCCAGCCCCCTCCCAGGGCTCTGCGCGCCTCCCCAACCCGCAGGTGCCCGCCCCGCCGCGCCGCAGGCGGAAAGACCGGAAAAGCCGTACCTCCCCCGTTCTGGAAGGCCAGGTAGGGAAACCTCCAGACATTGCCCAGCCCCACTGCATACCCCACCATGGACAGGATGAAGTCCAGTTTGCTGGACCAGTTCCCTCGGGCCTTATTCTCATCCCCTTGCTCGTCCTCCTGGGGGCGGAAAAGCACATAGTCGGATAACAGCCCCGGGAGGGTCCGTCGCAAGCAGGCCCCATTCCGCCCCTCCCCCCTGCTAAGGGTCTTTCCCGGCAAGCAGGCCCCCATTTTCCAACCGAGGATGCATTGGCAAGCAGGACCCCAATTTGGAAGAGAAGATGCATCTCCAAGCAGGGCCCTCACCCCTCAACCCTGCACTGAGAGCCTTCCAGCAAGCAGGCTCCCGATTCGGATGTGAAGATTCCTCTTCAACAGACCCCTAAACCCCTCCTTCCCAAATCCTGCAGTCAGGGCACACCAGCAAGCAACTTTCCCCAAACCCTGAACCTGTTGGTTGGTTGCAAGCAGGTCCCTCCATCCCCAACCCCTGACCAAGAGTTCAATTGGCAAGCAGCCCCCCAATATCATGCCTAGAATGCCCAGCAAGCAGATCCCTAACCAACCCCCTCCCTCCCCCAAACCCTCAACACACGACTTCCTCAGCCCTTTCTCCCTCTGGAGTCTGCTAGTCCAGAAATAGAGCTGCGATGCCCAAAGCCAGCCAGAGCCCCTGCCTCACGTTCTCTGCCAAAGCCTATAGGCAGAACCTGTCTCATACGCTAATTCAAGGGGGTCACCTCTCAACACCAGGGAAAGGTGAACAGGCAGGAGGGAGATGTGGGTGTGAAACAAGAGGAAGGACAGAGAAGGTAGATATGGTAAGAGACAGGACATCCTAAGCCTTGAGTTCTGGTCTAAACTTTACCAATGGATAATCCCAGGCAAGCCACTTGCTCTCTCTGAGCCTCTGTGCCCCCACCTGAAAAACGAGGGGCTCAGGATAACTATCCCCTGAGGCACTTTCCAGCTCCAGCAATCTATGGACCTTTGAGGCTCACCTCTCCAAATTCACCCTAAGATGCTCTCTTAGGGGCAGTACCTCGTTCTGAAATGCCTCACTACTAAGCACCAAAGGACGGAGGTGAAGCCACCTCAAATAAATTCAAAATGCTCGGGACACCTGGACACCACACAAAGGTTCCAGGGACCCAAGTCACCGCCTGGCTTCTGCCTCCTCAGTCATACTTCATTTCCTATTCTAGCAACCTGGTAGGTCTCATACTGTGACACAGGTTGTGGGCGGTAAAGAAGCTATCAGGACAGGAGGAAGTCTCTGGAAGAGAGGAGGGCCAACGTAGGTGTCAGAAAGGCAAGAACAGAAAAATGGGCAGAGATGAAGATAGGCAAATGCCAGGCTTCATCTGCTCTGAACATCCGCAACATACCCCCCCCCACTCCTCTCCCAGGCACACCACCTCCCGCCCCACCCACCATCCCTTTCTTCCCCAGCTAAAGGGGTGGGAGTTCCAGCTGCTTTTGCCGCAGTGCGGAGGTTAAGCAAGGCATCTGAAACAATTTTCTGCCTCCACCTGGGGTCACACTATTGGGCACATGCTGTCAGAGGCAGCTAATATATACAGACAAACACTCCAGAAGTGGACTCCAAAAACAGAGGCAAGTGGGAAAGCCCCAGTGTACGTTCATTTCTAGTTCTTATTCTAACATCTGGGCTCCTGCAGTGTGAGCCTGTGGATGAGTGTGTGTGTGTGCGTGTGTGTGTACAAACATTAGAATGACCATGAACACAAGCGCTGTATAAACCTGAAATCTCACGCAGGCAGATGTCTCTATTCAGGCACCCACCACGGGATGCATGCCTAGCCCCCAAGCCCAGGGAAGGGGAGGAGACTGCAGGAAGACTGGGGGTGGGAAGGGAAGAGCTAAAATAGGTGAGACAGGACTGAGGAGGGAAGAGATCAGAGGAAGGAGGGGGATGGGAGGGAAATGGAAGAAGACAAGAGCCCACAAGAGAGAGGGTAATAGTAACCAGTATTAGCTGTTTTATCCCTAACCCAGGATTGGGATTTGCTTTGTGGATTTTTCATGCCTCTGGTTGAGCATAAAGGATCAAATCCAGGTCCAGGTTTGTGGGGCATGGAACTTACTCAATTGAGAGATTTCCCCTTAAAATAAGAACACCAAAATATACAAGGTTATGATAACGAAGTAAGGTACTGGGTTTGGGAAGGGTCCTGAAGCTTAAGCTTCAGAAGCAGGTTCATGTAAACCCACCTCTCATCAATCAGTGAGTTCTCATGTGATAACTGGTAACTCTAAGTGAAAAGGCTGTGGTACTTAAACTGTTATTCCCGCCGTGGGGGGGGGGCGCGATATGGGGGCTGTGTTCCTCGGTATTCATTTGTTTTTAAATTTTTATTTTTAAAAGTAGGCTCTGGCCAGCGTGGAGCCCAACTCGTGGGGCTTGAACTCAGGACCCTACGCTGAGATCCAGCCGGAGGCTCAACTGACTGAGCCACCCAGGTGCCCCTTTTAAATTTTTTTTAATTAAGGAAAAACATTTAAAAAAAACTCAGTCATAGTCAAAAGGGGGAGTCCTGTTTTCATAAACCTATCTGCCTCAACTGCTTAACGAAGCTGCACCCCAGTGTCTGAGACTACTGAGAATGGGGAGGGACAGGTAGTGGCAGCTCCTGAGTTCTCGATCTCTCTGGCTGGGTCACTACGGCCCTCACGCCCTGAACTGGGGACCCCAGCGCAGTGCGAGCTTCCGAAGCCCCAAAGCTGCCTCCCGCATCCATTACCCGGCACTGGCAACCGGTCTCCCCATCAGCACACGTGCACCCGCCACAGCCCGGCTCGCCTCGCACGCCTAGGGAGCAGGAGGCGGCGCGGGCTGAGCGCGACCTGCTTACCTGGGCGACAGCGGTGGCCACGCTGCCCGGGAGTACGGACGTGATTCCATCCGTGCCCAGCACCACGGTGCTCTGGCTCATATTCACCCAGCCCACAGCCGGGGTATTGTTCCGCTCCAGGGTGCCCTTGCCCACACTCACGTTAGCATCCCCCTCGGGGCCGCGCAGGGCCGGAATCTTACAATGAAGAGCGTTGCCGGGCCCGGCGGCCCCAGAAGGAGCGGCGGCCTGCGCGCTGCGCGCCTGGTTCAAGTCCCTCAGAGCTGCGGAGGCCGCCGGCGCCCGCGGGCTACTGAGTTTGCAAGCCCCCACTCCCGGCCGCTCGGTCTCGCAGGCTCGCGCGTCAGGGGACTGGAAAGTTTGGGCGCCCGTGGAAGCGGACCTGGGCACACGCGGCGTTGGCGCGGCGGCGGCAGCGGGAAGCTCCTGCTCCGGGCTCGTCCTGGGCGCGCACGGGCCATCGCGGTGGCCCACCGCCATCGCTGCCCCCAGGTCGTTGGCTGGTTGTGTGTTCATTTCTTTGGGAGCACCGCAATCCTGCAAATACAATGTGAAGTTCGTGCACACACACAAAGTCACGGCTGCTTTAAAAATACCTGTACCTGCATATAAAGACGTTCACCACTCAGGTCCAGACACATTATCTACGGAATAAACTGGAATCTGAATTTTTTTTTCCCCTCTCCAAGAAAAACCGTATTTCTCAATTTGCCCGCCTTGGCAATAACCAGATGGCATAAAGCGGTTACTATTCCTCTCCTTGATGGTGGGAAAACTAAGGAAATAGAATTTTTTTTTTTTTTTGGAGTGGGGGAGAAGAGGAGGGTGGAAATAACCCTACAGCCATGAGCTCCCTGCTCTCTTTGGATTTCACATCACGGCTGTAGGTGCCCACCTCCCCATCACCATTGTAGAAAGATTCTTTAATTTTCCGCCCCATTTCCTTTGTCATTCAATAATGCACATTGCCTTTTTTTTTTTTTTTTAGCACTAGGCAAGCTGTGGCCACAAAGCTGATGCCCTGGCACCAGCGGGGTTTTCAGGCCAAATCAGTTGTGCAAATCCCAGCGCACCATCCCTACCCTCCAGGTAGCAAAGGTAGGGGTAAGGGCTGCAATCAACACAACAAAAACAACCCCACAATCACCATAATAAACCAGATGTAAAACACAAGATAGTAACCAGGTTTGTTATCTTTCACAACCTACACACTTCCAGATTCCCAGATATGTAAAACAACATGCAAAGTTTTTGGATTCTCCTTCTCCCTCCAATAACTAATCACAGGAGTCTAATGTCCTTCATGCCCCTACACCTGCTTGGGGGCCAAAACTCAGGACTAATTTTCATTTGCTTTTTCTCAATTGAGTTTCAAATGAAGAGAAATGCCTGCGGTGCTTTTTCTGTCTGCTTCCTTTCCTCCTGTTATCTTTCAGGGCTCCCTAAAAATTAGCACTAATATTTACTACTATACTGTAAGAATGGTCATATAACCTTCACCTCAACAGCACACATCTCATCTAACCATCTTTCATAAATGCACAGAACAGAACTCATTAATTTGCACCAGATCTAAGTACCGTGGCTCCACCAAGCGCTCTTATCTCAATAGCCTCTAGGACTCGGAGCGCCTAGCCTCAGTACCGGCACCTGGCTTTCAGCACCGAGGACAGTGCCCAGGATCCCAGTTAAGAGATCTCTCCAACCTCCACAGCTTCAGGAAACTCTTTCCGACCTCAAGTGATGCTCGCAAAAACAAAATACCTACAGCTGTGAGAACTGCCCTCCCTTCCTCTTCCAAAATGCACAGAACACTTCAAAAAGAAGTATTCTAAACGAATCTGCCCTCCCTCCACCCGCAGCTCCCTCTTCTCTTAAAAGAACAAAAGCAAACACTCACCATGTCTGACACGGGCAACAGATTGAACCGGTAGAGAGTGAAACCAGCTATTGACAAGACTGGGTTTGACTCCAGCAAGAGAGGCGCTTTCTATATCTCCTTGGGAAAGGCCAGGTTTGCGTCAGTGCAAAGCAAGGTGCCCTTCGTTTGACATTTTCTTGATAACACAAGTTTGATAAATCATTACCCCCTTGGATTCGAGTTTTAAAGGGACAACAGCCGAGAGTACGCTGGCCAGTTGTCCCTCCGGCGGGAGGGGGCTGCGTGTTTGGCGTGACTCATGTGGGTCTGATTACTAAACCGAAGCCGGCGGGAGGGGATGACAGAAGTTTGCCTCCTCCTAATTAAGGGAAACATGGGAGGGACACGTCCCACTGCACCCAAGGCGAGGCGCAGCCGCCAACAGAGCGGATTGGGCTATGAGGTGGGAGAGGGGGAAGGAATTAAATCACTGTCATGTTTCCATCTTTCTCTTCCTCTAGATCCCACAGCTGCCTCTCTGATCTGCAGGCGGCGGATTCCACAATATTACCCAGAGATCGAGGGTCTGCACGTAGCACCACAGCTCTGGAATGGCTGGTGCTCACTCGTCCTTCATTTATAAAGATGTACCTGCCTGCATGTATGCGGACTTCAGATCCTCACGGCCTTACCCTAGGAGACAACCAGTGCTAGAGGGCTGTTAGACAGCCCGCCCAGAAAACTAGGGGTTTCGCTTACAAACTGAGGTCTAATATTTGCCTTCCTATTTAAAAAAAAAAAGATTTTATTTATTTGACACAGAGAGAGACAGCTAGACAGGGAACACAAGCAGGAGGAGTGGGAGAGGGAGAGAGAAGCAGGTTCCCAGGGAGCCCGACTCTGGGCCAGATCCCAGGACCCTGGGACCATGACTTCAGCCCAAGGCACACGTTTAACGATTGAGCTACCCAGGCGCCCCTGCCTTCCTATTTTATCTCTAGTAACACAAAAGACATTCTGGGTAAAATTATGATTGTTCTCGTTGTATTTTTTAGGCTCCTCTGAAAATACTTTCGAGAAATAAAGAGGAAATTATTTTCAACAGCGACTTCGTTCTTAGGTCACTTTCAAAGTCAAAAGACACCCATTCTTTATTCATAGCCCCTCAATAAAACCCCACCACAGCCGGCTTGTGGAAGTGCAAGGTCTGCGAGATGCTTCAAATCGCGATCTCCAGCAACCAGGCAGCACAGCTGGGCAACCAGGCAGCACGGCTGGGCAACCAGGCAGCACGGCTGGGCAACCGGGAAGCCACGGGAGGATAGGATGATCTACCGTACTGTGGCGGGAGCGAGGGGTGGCCCTAAAGATAAAAAGATGGGCTTTCCTGTTAGTGCAAAGCAATGGCTATGATCAGAAGAAAGGGAAGACACCTTTACAAAGACGACTAAAAGGGGATTCGTAATAAAACGCTTCCCCTCTCTCCTTTCTGGCCGGCCTCCTTGGGGGAACCCCTGGCCTCGGGGGTTGGGAGTCTAGGAAGGCCCTCAGTCTCTTCCCTGCCATCCGCAGCCCGCCCCACCGCTTCGGGGTCGGCTCCGTCGCACTCGGCTGGGCCCTCCTCACGCGGCAGTAGGACAATGCCGCGGAGGCCTCAGGGGGAGGCTGCGGCGGCAGATTGCGGTGAGCGCCCGGGGCGCTGCGGAGGCCCCTCCCGCCTCCTTTCGACCTGCTCGAGAGCGCTGCGGTGCCGCGGTTCACTGGCTAGCCCGCCTGGTCATTCCGAGGGCAACCAGCTGGGACCCACGGTCCGCACTAGGATGGAACGAGCATAGGTTCCCTGATAAAGCCTTCCTTAAGAGTCGCCTTGCTTGCCGGGTTTGAGGTCGCTTTTTATTGTAGTTTGGAGTTAACGTTTATTAAGCTCTCAATATTGAACCGTTGTGCAAGAGCTTTCCATGAATTATTACATTTAGCTTTGGCAACAACCTTTGAGAAGCTCGGGAAACTGGTTTAGAAAGTCTCATTCGCACCCCGGGAATCTCCCCCCACCCCTCCTACAGGGACGTCGCGGGGACCCAATCGCCCTCTCTTTGGAGGCGCGCTCCTCAGGAAACCAGGCGAGGTCGGGGAGGAGGAGTAAGGAAGACCCGGGTGGGACTATGCTGGGCTCTGGCAGTAGGAGGGTCAACAGACCAGGCGGGGCCCAAAAGCCCGCAGGAGCGCGTGTTTCTGCCTCGGTGGGCGCTAGGAAACACCCTAGACTCTGGGAGCCCCGGGGAAAGCCGAGGGAGTCTTGTTGGAGCTTCTTCCGAAACAGACCCCACTTTCCAAGGAGCCAAACCAAGATGCCAGACGGGTAAGGGGCAGGCTTGACAGCCTGGGTCGGGTAGGTCTCCCCCGTCCTCCCCCCTGCCGCCGCCCCCCCCCCTCCCGCTGCAGGCCCGGGACAGACTTCCTCCGCGGGCAGTCACGACTTGGAAAGGCTCTGGCCTTTCTACGTGCACCTGAACCGCCCCCGCCGTGCGTGGGAGCGGGTGGCGCGTCCACTTGCACCCCGACGTTCCGGGGCGCACTGACGTCCCAGGCTGGGGCGGGACCCGGGAGTACTGCGGCCCCGGGCACAAGTGACGCTCCCGCCCCCGCTCAGCCCCCAGGCCTGACGAGTCGCCAGCGGGCCCTCCCCGGCCAAATGCGCACTTGGGTTCCCGCGTAGCGCCCGTCACGAGTCGGGCCCTTCCGAGGCGGTTGACGCGCAGGGAAGGCTGCGGGGGGGGGGGGGTTGGAGACGCTGCTTGAGCTTCCCACTCCTCGCCACTCCCAGCCGCAAGATTCTAGAAAGGAGGGGCTGCGTGCCGAGTGGAGGGAGGGTCTGGGGCGGGGAGGCCAAGAGGGGTCGCTGTGAAGCCGGCGCGAAGGCGGGGTGTCGGGCCCGGCGGGCGGCAGGCTGGGGGCGTGCGAGGGCGGGAGGGAGCGAGCGTGGCGAGGCTGAAAGCCCGGGGCAGCTCGTCGGGTGTGCGGCTGGGTGTCCGCGCTTGGGCAGGGCCGGGACGGAGCCGCAGTATTAAAAAAAAGAATTAGAATAAAAGGTGCCAGTCCTGCGGACTCGGGCCTCCGCCCCCGCCCTCCGCGGCGCCTGTTTGGAGTGATAATCTGGCCCGCGCGCCGCCGTCAAAGAGGCCGTAAATCCGCATCCATCACCGCGTAGCCATTCGGTCGGAATTAACCAGTCACTACGGCCTTAATTACTTTGTCAAAGATGAAAAATAGTAATTGATTTCGCCCTCGATCACTTTGCCCCCCGCTCCCTGCAGATAAGCAAATAAAGAGCTATTTTGTGAAAATCCGGGTCTATACGGCATTTGTGGGGGGAGAGGGTGGCGTCTACTGAAGAAGGGGCCGTCCCGGTCCGGTGTTTGTGCCACGACACGGGGGGAAAACTGGAACCCAGGCAGGAGAAGGCCTGGAGTGCGGCCCGTCGCGTTCAGGATGCTACACTCCACCCCACGAGGGAAGCAGACAGGAGGGAGAGGAGTCGGGGGTTTTACCAGCGCCCGCTCTGGGGTTAGCAGGCGCTGGCGGTACCAGCCTCCTCTCCTCCTCGGGAGAGCAGGTGAGAAAGAGCGGAGGGGCTAGTTTGAGAGGAAGGGGAAGAAACTTGCCTAGGGCCAGCGGGCAGAGCTATGACTTGAGTCCAGATCTGTGTTGACTCCGGTCCACCCCACCACTTGGGATGCTGGCGTTTGGGTGATTTGGGTGTAAACACCTTGAACCTCTATAGACAGTAGATGCAGAGGCTCAGTGTGGGTTTCAGGTGTCACTGATGAGAGAGTTAAGAAGCCCTGCCGTATTTTTGTCCCACTTGCCCAGTACTGTCCAGTTCCACTGCAGTGTTGTTTTGTGCTATGAATATGGATTCCGTAGACAGACTTCGCCACCGCCCAGCCTTTGTGACCTTGAGGGTGAATTCTCCATCTGTAAAATGAGGATGATGAGAGTATTAACCTAACTCAAGGGTTGTTTGAGGATTAAGTGAGAGTAGGCATGTGAAGTGCCTAGAAGGGTCAGCCACCTGGTTTGCTATCCATAAGCAATTGTTATTACTCAGGCTGGAAAAATTATCTGTTCAAAGTCCATCAGATTTAGCAAATAAAACAGTTCCTTCTCCCTAGTCCAATAGGTTTAAAATGGGTAGACATGCGCAGAGTAGAAAGCCTTACAAAGCAGATAATCATTTTTGCAACATTTTCCCTTCTCATTCATTGGTTTGGTCGTGCAATAATCAAGTATTTATCTTCATTAAAGGAAAACTGGGAGCATCCTGAAAAGGTACCCAAACACAGAGGTGCTGTGACCGTTCTCCGGAGACACCTTTTGTTTAGATCAAGGTAAATCTCAAGAAAAAAGACAGAAGGTAGGAGATTTGTAATGAGCTTTACTGTCCAGTTCTCATCTGGACCTCAGGTGTCATGGAGAACCGAACTAATCAAGGACAGCTTCCCTCACCAAGGCATTTCAGTAGAGTCCAAGGCTGGAAATCAGTGGCTCAGCTAAGTGACTAGTCTGCATGCAAAATGTAGGTTCCAAATCCTGAGACTCAGACAGGCAGGACGCTTGTTCCTGAGTCAGCAGTGGGGATGATTCTCACTTCACTGCAGCAAAACACAGGGCAGTGGGCGCAGGCGCAGATGTAGATAAGTTTAGAACAAGCTGCAAAGGACATTCAAGGTCATCTACAGTCCCACATGTCTCCCTTACCAGTGAGAAAACAGAGGTCGAAGGAGGAAAAGCGAATGCTCAAGGTCACTTGCAAATTAGAAACAAAGTCTCACATCTATTCTTTTAAAGGGAGAGAGAAAGAAAAGGACTGTGCTCTCCTTTGCTCCGGCAATTCCACGCCTAGCAATCTACTGGAGGAAATAATGGCTCAGTGCAAGAATGTTGATTATAGCACGGTTGATTAAAAAAAAGCCCAGGGAAAAAATATCCACATTAGATAAATAATAGAGCTAAACTATGGAATGATTTGCAGCTGTTAAAAAGCATGATTTAGAGCCACACAGTCAGCTCAGACAGATTTTCATGAGGAGTTGTGGGAGAAAAGCAAGATGCATTCAAAGGTGTATAACATGATCCGACTGTGTGTGTGAGAGAGACAGAGAGAGATCCAGTACAATGTGAAAACACACATACTGGCACCCAGTGTGCTTTGGGATAAGTGGAGTGGGAAGGAGAGAGAGACATAAAAAGGACAAACAAAAACCAAAGAAACAGGAAAAAGAGTGGGAAAACCAAGCTTTAAAAAAGGTTGTAATTGTCCTAGTCATCAATTTATGTAAAAAAAAAAAAAAGGTACAAATGATATATTAAAAATTCAGCCCTTGAAACTACTGCTTTAATTAATGAGGATATTCACCCAACAGGCTACTTCTATTACAAAGTATTCAGCCTCCATCCATTTTACTGTCTTCCTCTGAGGAGCAGAACTCAGAAAAAAGAATTCAGTTAATTAAGAACCCGAGCCACTAATATTTGGCTAGTCTTCCTTCTAAGGTCCTGGCATTTTTATCTCTTAGCTCTGCTGGGCCGGAACCGCTAGAGGACATGGTGTGGAAAACACGAGGATGCTGTGAGCCTCCCACCCCCATCTTTGTAACGTACACTCAACTATGAAATAAACTAAAATTACACGACACTGAGAATTTCCAGTTTCTAATTCTTCCATAATGACAATATCGATGCTTTCTGGTAAACAACATATTTACTTCTTTCCTCTGCTCCTTATTCTCATCATTCTTCAAGTAGTCCTGCTTTACAAGTTGTGTATGTTTGATTAACTGATGAGTGTTCTCCTTCCAAGTTCACATTCTTCCCTGTTTATCCATCTGCTCAAATTTCCCCAAAATGGAAAATACCATGTAACAGAGGTCAAGTCTCAAATATATTCATTATTGGAAATAAGAGATTTCTAAGATACCAAGTGCAAGAAAATTGTTGTTTTATGTCTACAGTGTTAGTAAAGATGATTCTCTGTTTTCTCTTGAATGTTCCTTTTCCCCTGGCCTTCTGTTGTTGTCCTAGTTAGTGAAATTTAAAAAAAAAAAAAAAAAAAAAAGAGTTCAAAGTCACGCAGACCTAGCAGGAATTCCCACAAGTAGAGCAGAACAGATGTTGGGAAGAATCACTATAAAAGCAGTTGATGGAGTTAACCAAGGCTATTGAGTTGAATCTGAACGAAGTTCAGAAAGACACAGTGGTCAAGATAATGGTCCAGGACACGGGACTTTGAAAATTCAAGACTCTTTATACCAGTAGGTAACACAGGTAAGTTTTGGGACTTATGAT
The DNA here is from genome assembly GCF_963455335.1 of Martes martes. NCBI lineage: Eukaryota > Metazoa > Chordata > Mammalia > Carnivora > Mustelidae > Martes > Martes martes. Next base: position 41,487,401 of record NC_137898.1, read on the forward strand.
TTTGTCACTTGGTGGTACCCTTGTAAATTGGGTCTAAGGGGCTATGGACATTGGCACCAAATTTGGTACTGCTGGTTCTAATAATCTGCAGCACTCAGTATAGGACAAGACCATATCAAACAATGGCAACTCAGTCTACGATCTTTGAAAGACAGCCCAGTGTTAATTTATTATGATGGTAGTTGTCTCCTGGGATATCATCATTAGAGTATAGAAATGAACCGTGAAATCTTTTAACATAATCTCTTCAGGTCTGCATTCTGTTTCAGAGTGTTTCTATTTTGTTTCTATTTTCAGTCTCAAGGTGTTCCTGGATAGGAATAACATGATATATTTATAGATGTTGATCTTTTTATGGTAATTTAAAATTAGACCTAAGTCAAGAGTTTGAATCCACATTCAGCCACTTAACTAGCTGTGTGTTCTCCAGTGGTTACTTATTTTGTGAGCCTTGTTCTCCTTTTCAGTAAAATGGGGTTTCTTTGGTGATTAAATGAGATAAAGTACATGAAAACTTCTAGAATAGTGTTTGGCTTGGACAAAGAGCTCCTTCTATCTTGAGAAATCAGGTTTTAGTGGGTTTGAAAGTTACTACCTGAATTGTGGCACTATTATTCCCCTAAACAAGTAACAAAATGATTCCTTTCTGTAGATCTAATATTACTGGATAGCTGTCTAGGTATTACTCTCCCTATCTTTCCTTTAAAAAAAAAAAAGATTTTATTTATGTATTTGAAAGAGCAGGAGCAGGGAGGTAGGGCAGGGGCTAGTGCAGAGAGAGAGGGAGAAGCAGGTTCCCTGCTGAGCCAGGGCAGCACCAGATCGTGACCTGAGCCATCACGACCAGAGCGATCATGACCAGAGCTGAAGATGGATGCCTGAGCCTCCCAGATGCTCCCTCCTTATCTTTCTTGATGGGACATGATCTTTGCCTGGTGACTTTTTTTTTTTTTTCTTTCTTAAAAGTTCCAGGCCTCGTCATGTCTATGCCTCTGCATCTGCAGTGTCCTTTGCCCAAAATGTTCTCCCTCCAGAGTGAATTCCTAACTATACCTTTAGACCCACTGCCCAAAACCTATCTCCTCTCAGAGGCTTTTAGTGAGCAGAGTTAGTATCTCCATCGTGTGTGCTTCTCTAGCACTTGGTGCATTCTAATCATTTTCATGCAGGAAAGACACTAGCCACCTGTGGCTACTTCTGTTTAAATTAAAATTAAATGAAAATAAAATAAAGTGTAAAATTCCATTCTTCAGTCACATTAACTACGTTCTTAGTACCCAATAGCTACTTGCACTGGACAGTGCAGAGGACATTTCCATCATTGCAGAAAATTCTATTACAGTGCCTTTCTAAATTGTGAACACGTCAAAGGCAGATGGGCTTGATTTTTTAAAAGCCCTGTATTTCTACTTGTACTGACATGCTGAAGGCCCTCAGTGTTTTTGAATGAGTGCCTTAAAAATCATAGAATAGCTTCCTGATTTCTTATATGTCACCTGTCTTCTCTAAAACATATAATTTTGTATTTTAATTAGTTTTTTATTTTGTTTTTCTCATTATAAAATCAATAAATGTTCATTAGAAAATTTGGAAAAGCTCAAAGAACATAAAAATATATAATCCCACCACTCCAAAATATATCCTATTAACATTTTGCTGTAAGACTTCCTAGACTTTCATGTACAGAAAGATGGTTTTTGTATTTATAATATTGAGATAATACTGTTTATAGTCTTTTGGGATCTGCTTTTTTCCCCCACTTATAATATATAGTTGATATACTCTGCCCCATTGCCATAAAATCTACATTATCATTTTTAATCACTTTTACTTGCCACAGATATTTCATAGTATATGAGTACATCACAATTTAACTAATAAGCCATTATTTCACATTTGGATTGTTTCATATGTATATGTATTTAGAGAGGGAGGGGGAGAAGCAGAGGGAGAGGATGAAGGAGAAAAAGAATCTTAAGCAGGCTCCACACCCAGTGCAGAGGCTGATGTGGGTAGAGCTCTTACAACCCAAGATAGATCATGAGCTGAAATCCAGAGCCAGACACTTAGCCCACTGAACCACCCAGGCGCCACCCTTCTCATATTTATTACAGATTATAGTAAGTTACCATTTAAAGGAATTGCATATTTCTGAAAATTGGATCTATCTTATCTGGAACAGTTTGAGGTCTGCCTCAAGACATGGATACAGACCTGTACATGAAAACGTACCCAAGCCCTGAGCACAGGGTCACTGTACTCTGGGGTTTGTCCCAGTGATGCTCACTCTCCCCAGTGATGCCCAGCAATCTAGGGCTACAAAATGCCATAGAACAAAAAGCCACAGTACATTTCCATAAGACTAAGTCAGCTTTCTCTTTAGCATAAAGGAATTTTTTAAGTGAAAAGAATATTATTTGTTAACTACAAATATTTATAATTGTCAATATGCACACTATCCAGATTTTACAACTATTAGGACCAAAGAAGAAAGCCCATCTGCTTACACAAGATCTAATTAAACAGTTGTGAGAAATAATGCAAACATTATTGAAATGGGCAGGACTTGTGAATGCTTCCTCTACAGTGGAAATGCCTGATTCAGGGCTCTCTCTGGTTTTTACAGATGATATGGATGATGGCATGTTTTTCCAAGTCATTAACTTGGACACAGCTTTGGGGCCAAATGAGAAGCTACATCCAAACCATTCTAAAAGCCTGGGTGATTGGTGGAGCTGACAAAGGAAAGACCCTCAGTCATTCACTGCTGTGGGAGCATTTGGGGAGTGTGATTGCCTGTGACAACTCATGGTTCAGTGATTCCATTGTTTCATGAAGGCCTGGTTTCACTGATACTAAGAGAAAATGGTGGGTTTGTCCTCACATGGGTTATTCAAGGTGACACTGTCAAAGACATTTCCAATACTTTTTTCCCCCTTTAGAACTTTATTCTGTCAATTTGGCCAATAAAATGTTTTTTTAAGATGATATTATAGTAAAATACAAGCAGAAAGAAAAAAATAAACATCATCCCACCATGACTCTTTTATTTGCAAGGGACAGAAACCAACTCAAAACTATCTGAAGCACAAGGTACCAAGTAATGGCTAGGTCAAAGTCAAAATGGAGCCAGCTTCAAGGTGGGCTGGATTCCAGGCTGCCAACAGCATGAAGATCCTCTCTCTGAGTCCTGGACCCTGTCAGTCCCTCTATCACATGTTTTCTGACTCACCCAGAATTCTATGGACCCATGTTTACAGACTATCATCCAAGGGGAAAACAAAGCTACATCTCAACCGCAATTTGGGAAGCTTTGGGAAAGGACTCGAAGAGGCCAGACTCTGAGACAAGGCCTTTGATGCAGGTGGACTATTTGGGAAGGGGACCCCCTGAGGGAGCAAGGAAGGTAAGACAGGAATGGGAGAAGAGTCAGGAAAGAAAGCGTTAGTGAGTTACCACTGTGGGCCATTGGAGTTTAGGCCCATTGGTCCCTCTGAGGCACCATGTCCGAATTCTCCCACCAGGGGACAAGGAATGTAGGAGGCAATGTGTCACAGACCCTCATCCCTTACTGGCTGGGGGTTGTTCCTGAGGGTGTTCATCCCCAGCTCTTGTCGAACTCTGCCCTTGAGCAGGGCAAGTTGTCATAGCACTGGAAAAATATCTACATTTCTAAAATGGAGATAGTAAGTCCTGCTTACCTCTCAAAGCTGAGGCGAAGATCAAATAGGACAAGGGAATGGTGAGAGCTAAGTAAACTGCAAAATACCATGCAGTCATAAGAACTCGAATCTCTGTTTGTGGACCTGAGGCCCGCAGATACGTTCTCAATCACACAGGTGTCCGTGTATGTGTGTATGTTGCAGAACAAGGGTGTTTCCTGAAGAGAAGCATGATCAAGAAGGTCACTTATCTAAGGACAAGGCCATTGGTGGACCTCACACGAGGAAAGGAAGGCTGTATTGCCCACTATTTGTTTTCTTCTTCTTCCACGGTAACTGAGTTTAGCTGGGTACCTGGCAGTTAAAGATAACATATCCAAATATTCCTCATAGCTCAGTGAGCCCTTGTCACTAAGTTCTGGCCAATGGTGTATGAGCAAATGCTGTGTGCTCTCAGGGTCTAGCCTTAAGAACCCTGAGCATATACTCCCCATTCCTGTTGGCTGAGAGACGAGGAGAGCGGCGGTTAACCACTTTGGACCCACAAGTAAGAGCCATGTGGGCTGGGCTGGGGTGCCTGGGTGGCTCAGTGGGTTAAGCCTCTGCCTTCAGCTCAGGTCATGATCCCAGCGTCCTGGGATCAAGCCTCGCATCGGGCTCTCTGCTCAGCAAGGAGACTGCTTCCTCCTCTCTCTCTGCCTGCCTCTCTGCCTACTTGTGATCATTGTCTGTCAAATAAATAAATCTTGAAAAGTATGGCGGGGCTGCCTACCATGTCTTAGCTATGATATAAAACACAAATACATTTCTCTCGTTTAAGCTGCTGTCCTTTGGGGTTTCTTTGTTGCAGAAAATTAGACTTTTTTTTTTTTTAGACTTTACCCTAATTCACGTGAAACTGAGCCTGCCCCAGGTGGGAGCAAGAATCTCCTGTCAAACTGGGGCCATGGGCCATATCCATGCAATAGACTATAGGATTACCTGCCATTCTGGCTGACTGGAAGACCAATGGGCACCATTTTTCTTGAATACTGTTTTCTGGCAGCCTGGCCTGCCAAGGTCACTTACAAGAGGCAAGCAGCATCTGTATCCGACTGAGGGCAGAGCGTGAGTCACCACCGCTATTCCAGCATTCTCCGCTGCTGTTGGGCTGGTTCCCATTCATTAGCTGTACCCCACTCATAATGAGAACAGGTCTTTGCCCACCTGCAGGGATCAGGACTCTGTGTTTGGTACCTTGTATCCATAGCCTTAAGGCAGGTGGTATTTTTCAGACCAAGAAACAATCTCAGCAGTTGAGTGAGTTGCATGAGGCCACACAGAGCCGAGGAGTCAAGGCTGATGGGTGTCAGGCTACAGCCCGTGCTGCTTCCACTGCAGCCATGGCCTTCAAATAAACGGCCTAGGGACGCCTGGGTGGCTCAGTTGGTTGAGCGGCTGCCTTCGGCTCAGGTCATGATCCCGGCGTCCTGGGATCGAGTCCCACATCGGGCTCCTTGCTCCGCGGGGAGCCTGCTTCTCCCTCTCCCTCTGCCTCTGCCTACCACTCTGTCTGCCTGTGCTCGCTCGCTCTCTCTCTCTAACAAATAAATAAATTGAAAAAACAAAAAACAAAAAACAAATAAACAGCCTACTTCCAAGTATGGTTTCGGTTGCTTAACCACGTAACACTGGCATCTGCCTATTGAGAGGAGAATCCGGGCACTTGGAAGTCCCCCACCCCCAAAACTATTCATTAACTGCTGCCCACCTTCTAGTCTTTTATCCTTTGAGAGGGTTTTTATTCTCTGGAAGCAAGTGTGACCATGCACATATGAGCATGTGTCCTGGATACTTCTGAGAGCTGATGAAAGTTCTGGAAACATCCACACTGTTATGGGTTGAATTGTGTCCTCCCCCCACCAAAATATTTTGCAGTCCTAAGTCCCAGGACCTCAGAAGGTGACTTATGGGGAAGGTAAAGTCTTTACAGAGATAATCAAGTTGAAATGAAGTCACGAGGGTAGGTCCTACTCTAAAATGACTGGTATTCTTATGAAAAAGGAGAATTTGGACATGGCAACAGAACACCTAGAGGGAAGATCTTGTGAAGGGACATGGAGAAGATGGTCATCTAGGGAGGCTTGGAACAGATTCCTCCCTCACAGCCCTCAAAGAAACCAGTCTTACCAAATGATACTTCGATCTCAAGTGTCTAGCCTCCAGAACTGGGGGACAATGAATTTCTGTTCTTGATGCCACCTGATCTGTGGTCTGGCAAACTGACCCACAACTATACATATGCACGTACACCTCGAGTTCTACACACAAATTCTAGGAATTCATACTTCACTCCAGCATATCCATGGACCCCCTGGTGAAGGACCCGGCAAAGTTCTATTTCCTGAAAACATTCCAATGCCCGTAACAGTGACAACACTAACGAAACGAAGTACAATTGTTTTAAAGCATTCTTCTGAGGCCTCTCCATGTATGCAATCATTTAATTTTTCCAAAATCCCCAGCAGCCCCAAGAAGCAAATAAGAGATTCTGGTACCTGGAAGTGGGATGCTTTGCTAAGAAATGCCCAATAAACTTGCTGGTTTAAAACGAGAGATTTATTTTCTCTCAGCTCTGGATGCCAGAAGACTGAGCTACAGTGAAGGTGTGTATATGGCTGTTCTCCCTCCACAGGCTCTGGGGAGAATCTATTCCTGCCTCTTCCAGCTTCTAGAGGCCGCCAGCATTCCTTAGCTCAGGGTCAAGTCTGTCTCATCACCTTCTCTGGGTGTGAAAAATTTCACTCTGCCCTCCTTTTATTTAGGACCCTTCTGGATAACCCGGGATAATCTCACTATGTCGACATTCTTAACCTCATCACATCTGCAGATTTCTTTTTTTCTTTCCCCATATAGGATAACACTCATAGGTTCCAGGGATTAGGACACAGATATCTTTTTTGGGGGGGTGGGCGTTTTTCAGCCTCCTGCTAACTGTGCTCTGGACTCCAAAGATTCACATCTGTCTCACATGCATAATAAAGTCACCCCACCCCAACATTCTCCCAAACTTCAACCCATTAACGGATCAACTCGAATCCAAAGTCTCATCTAAGCATCATCCAGTCAGAAGTCCCAAATCTCTTCATTTAAATCATCTACATCAAGTATGGGTGAGGCTCTGTATGATCCATCCTCCAGCAAAATTCCTCTCCCTCTGGGAACTTGGGAAGTTAGAAAACAAGTTATTTATTTCCAAAATACAATGGTGGGGCAGGCAGTTACTGACATCCCCTTCCTCAAGGGAGAAGACGGAAAGAAGAAAGAGGTCAACCTTGCAAAATTCCACCAGGTTTCAAGGCCTGGAAATAATCGTCTGTGGCTGGAGGCTCTGCCCTCTGGACCCATGACTTGAGGCACGTGTTATTATTCCAATCACTTTACAGATGAGAAAAAGGAGGCATGAAGAGACGGAGGCCTGCACAAGATCACAGAGCGAGCGGGAGGATGACGAAGGTGATGTGCAGGGACTTCTTCTGCAGACCTTCTCTGGGTTTATGAAGGATCCTAGAAAGGGATGGGGATTTTTGTTGTTGCAAATGAAAAATACGTGCCTAATAACACTGTTGTTAAAAATACTTTTTAAAAAAAAGATTTATTTATTTGAGAGCGAGTGTGAGCATGGAAGGGGCAGAGGGAGAGCTAGAGAGAGAATGTCCAGCAGACTTCCTGCTAAGTTTGGAGCCTGACCTGGGGCTCGATCCTACAGAACCTGGGATCGTGACCAGAGCTGAAATCAAAGAGTTGGATGTTTACCTGACTGAGCCACCCAGGCGCCCCTAAAAATGCTTTGGGAGCAAGCAGAGTACCCATGCCAGCTGCACTTTGCACCTCGGCCTTCCCTCTTTGTTTGTGGCAATTTCTTTGATGAAAATCTTGCACTTGGAAGGGAGAAGCTCTGGGGAGATGGGAGGCACTCTTAAAGCAGCTCCAGGTAGCTGTCCCATGCTGGTAACCCATATTATATACGCTCCCACATTGGTGGAGAGAGGGCACCTTCCAGTCAGACCTCTTTGGGGTCTTAGCTCCTCTACTACTAGCTCCATGACCTCAGGCAAGTGGTTTTCAGCCTCTCTATGCTTTTCTTTCCTTTTGGGAAGTGAGGGAGTAATAGAACCTCTCTCATGGATTTGTTGGGAGTGACTGAAGTAATGTATGCAAAGTTTAGCACAGTCCTTGACACATGAAAGCTGCTGCTAGTATTATTATTTTTGTTGTTCTTTCTCTTTGTTACCAGGTGATCTCTGGAGCTGATACCCTCTGGAGAAGGTGGTTTAAAGTCTGATCAATGCAGAGGCTACAAATCTTTTTTTTTTTTTTTTTTAAGATTTTATTTATTTACTTGACAGACAGAGGTCACAAGTAGGCAGAGAGGCAGGCAGAGAGAGAGGGGGAAGCAGGCTCCCTGCTGAGCAGAAAGCCCGATCATGTGGGGCTCGATCCCAGGACCCTGAGATCATGGCCCGAGCCGAAGGCAGAGGCTTTAACCCACTGAGCCACCCAGGTGCCCCAGGGCTACAAATCTTTTTAAAATATATTTTTAAAAGGGGGCAGCTGGCTGGCTTAGTTGGTAGAGCATATGACTCTTGATCTTGGGGTCATGAGCTCAAACCCCACTTTGGACCTAGAGCTTACTCAGAACAAAAAATAAATACATTTTTAAAAGAAAATGCCTCATGTAGCTTCACCCTTATTGTTATCCAAAGGATCAAATTCTTGTGCCCCTTTTCCAGTTCTTCTTGCAAAGTAACTATGGGAATATTAAATAAGTTCAATTTTCATCTTCCTAAATCTCACAAAATACACACATTTTCCCCCCTTTCTTTTCTCTTTCCCTTAGTTTTCTGGGTGATGGGGGGAAAAACCTTTAGGGAAGAAAAGGTTACCAGATTCATAAACCAGTTTTCCAAATACTGAGCTTTTGCAAAGCAAGATGCCATAATTGCTCAAGGTGATGGGGAAAGAAAGATAAGAAAGTGATTTATCAGGAGGGTGGATGGTAGAAAGTTTCTGAAGACCCAGGGCGTATTTCTTCCTGGCTTACCTGTCAGCACACATGAGGGAAAAGACACTGCATACTAACCAGAACATCGGAAATACTTGTATAGCAACAATTCTTGTGCTAGAGTTTTCTTCCCTATTTTCACACACACTGGGAAGGAGAACGCTGTCATGACGCTCCAGCTCAAGTGAGGGGTAAGGATGAGTTGAAAGTCCTGAGGGTGGGAGGTCCTCTGCTGCTGGTCTGAATGGCAAGGAGAAGCTTGATAAATCAGAATAAACCAAGAAAGATACTGGAGGAACAGTTATCCGGAATTGGTGTGCTTTGATTTACTGTTATTTCCCACAACCCATCTTTGATACACTCTCCATCTTCCGAAGGCCACCTGTGGACAAGGCCAGGGCAATTGCTTACAGACACCTGGCTCAGCATTGGCTGTGAAGTGTCTTTTGGCTGATCCTGTGGTTTTTTTCGCTTGATGGAATGGAACTTGCTCACTGGGGGTCTGATGAGCAGACGGGTGTTTTGTCTTTTGAAGCAATGATGGGAATTTTTCCTGCAGTAGCCTTCTAGAACTCACAGGGCTATGAATTTATAACTCCTTTCACTGACTTCAGGTGAACAAAGCCTTTCCAACTGGGTTAATGTTTGACTTGATTTGCTTTTTGTATACTGTTTATGTTGTATGATCTATGTTTGTTTATTCAGTAAATATTTACTGGGCAATATGTCTAGACAAAGTATCCCCAAGAGTATAATAAACTAGACAGAGGTACTCCTGCCTTCATGAACTTTACAACCTATCAGGGAAAAGAATTATTAGGCTACTGTGATTAACTATGATGAAGGTAATATATTACTATTTAATAACAGCAAAATTCAAGGGAATGATTATCAGGAGTCAGGTACAAAGTACACTACATATATTAATTCTTTTGTTCCCTGGGATAATTAGATAAAACTATTAATTTCTTATCCCCATTTGATAGACAAGGAACCTGAGGCACAGAGAGGAGAAATAACTTGTCCGAGGTACCAACTAGTAACAGAGCTGGGTGATGGACCTGGGCACTCCAGCTTCAGAGCTGGTGCTATGAGCCATTATGCTATAATTAAAGAAGCTCTAGATGCACGGGGTGAGGGACAGAGCTCCTTAATGAGCTGGCCCGAGGCTGATTAGTGTAGGTATATCTAACATACACACTTTCAGGTTCAAGTAATGCCCAGTCAACAGTGGCATAAACAAGGAAGGAATTATTTTTCTACAGCAAAATGTCAGGTGGTGTTTCTATCATGGGTGCGGAGGCTGTAGGAAGCCCGAGTCCCAGGAGGCACCTCTTTTCTTCCTCCCACTGCTCTACAGCAGGTCCAGGTGTCTTGCCCATCTCCACGGGGTTGAGAGTTTTTGCTTGCGTACCTTCCTCTTCTCAGGAAGGGAAACCCTTTCCTGATGCTCCATAGCCAGAACTCTTGCATATAATTAGCCAGAACTGTGTTATACGCCCACCTCCAGACTAAGACTAGGGCCTGTATTCCCTGAGACTGAGGGATTTCTAGGACTCTGTTCAGTGAAAAGAAAAGGAAGAGTGAATTTTGAGTTGGTAACCAATAGGGTCTGCCAGAAGGAATCCCATGTGCAAAAACCAAGCAGAAAACCAGAACATGACAAAAACAAGGGGTGGGAAGAGGCTCAGTGTGGCTGGAGACAAGCTTGACAGGTGGCAAGAGATGAGGCTGGAAGGGGGAGCCCACACCAGGAAGGACCATGCATGCTGTTTTACTGAGTGGATGAAGGAGAATTTTAGACAGGGCCATGACCTGAGGTAACCTGTTTAGAAAGATCATTTCTGGTAGCTCAGTGAAGAATATCTGGAGGGAACAAGAAAGACAAGAGACAGGGAAACTGCTTGGGAAGATGTCCTGAGCTCTTGCACACACATGGTGGTGGAGAGAGGCGGGCCGCCATATTTGGGAGGGAGACCCAGAGACAGTGATTGGATTTGGGAGCAAGGGCCTGAGGGACGCAAGAGAACTTTCAGGAATATTATCTGCATTTCCACTAGTAAAAATACAGAAAGACAGAACTGCTGAAACCAAGTCTTGGGAATCAAGTTCACAATAGTGAGTTGCAATTACCACAGAAGGAAATCCACAAAGGTCATCCATTTTGGTAAATCTGAATTTTATTTTATATATATACTACAACTCCACAGAGGCATCTACTTAATTTGTTTGTTCTGAAATCTGTCTCTATGCGTCCAATATATTCATTCCGCTATTTCTTGATTTCTAATTCTGGAAGATGGGATTTAGGTTTCTCCCCACTTTACCTCTTCATCCTGCCTCACACGTGCGCCCATGAGTCACACCTACCCCCAGCCTCCCAGTATCATTATGTCACACTTCGAGGTTAAAACGATATTCAGTGTTTGCTTTATTATGGTTGTGTGGATATTATTCATAGAGGAGACCTGTCAAACACTAAGATACACTGTCTTTCTTGTATAATAAATTTTGATTGTACAAATTATATTATTTTTTTGTTATAAATTGCCTAGCTTTCTGTGAATGAATCTCAAAGTAAATCACTACTTAACTCTTCCCTAGAGATGTAAATATTCTTTCAACATATTCAAACATATTAGCTTATCTAATGATACCATTTTGTTTCTTGAATACATTCATTGGTGAGCCCCAAGTCCTCTTGCTCCAGTGTGGGCTGGCTGCTCTCTAACTAAGTCAGTACATCAGCCAGCTATTTTTGCACAGCAAATCACTCTAAAATGTAGTGGTTAAAAACAATTGTGGGGCACCTTGATGGCTCGGTGGGTTAAAGCCTCTGCCTTCGGCTCAGGTCATGATCTCAGGGTTCTGGGATCCAGCCCTGCATCAGGCTCTCTGCTCAGCAAGGAGCCTGCTTCCCACCCTCCCTCTGCCTACCTGTGATCTCTGTCTGTCAAGTAAACAAATAAAATCTTTAAAAACAACAACAATCGCTTCATTCAGCTCCTAGTCCTGCAGGTTGGTAATGTGGGCTGAGCTCTTCGCACTGGTCCTCCTAGGCTTAGCGGGACTCCCTCAGGCGTCTGCGGTTAACTGCAGCCCTGCTTGGGAGGGTAGAGGTGGGGAAGCTGGCCAGAGCATGGCATGCCCCATGATCTCTTTCCTCCAGCGGGTTAGCTCAGACCGCATGGTGCAGACGAGGACTCTAAAGACAGAGAAAGGCAATACCCAAGACCTCCTGAGGTAAGGATTGGAACTGGTTCACCATGACTTCCATCTCATTTTCCTGACCAAACAAGTCACAGTGGCAGTCCGGAATCAGGGTGCAGAGAAACAGATTCCATGTTTCAATGAATGATTCTGGAAGTCGTCTGCAAAGAGCACAGATCAGGAAGGTCACCAGCTGGGTCTCTCCATTCAAGCGACCCACCAGTCCGAAGCACAGCCCCTTGTGCGGGGGTCTCCTCTCACTACCATCAGGCTTCAGAAATCATGTGGTGATTTTAACTGCGTGCGCAGGAAGGCGATGGCTTGGCAGGTGCTGGTATCTTTAGAGCACAGTAAAGTAGATTCTGCAAGTGTTGGGAAAACTGCGAAGTGCTTTCAGCTGTTGCTTCAAGGTTTTTCTGCCAGGGTGAAGATATGGCCAGCATGATCCTCTCAGGAATTGCAGATAGGAGGCAAACAGGAGGGTGCAAGTCCCTTCCTTCCTCCTCTCCCTCCCTTCCTCCCTCTCCAGCCCTCCCATCCCCCTCTGGCAAACCCCTTCCCCATGAGCACAACTTAACAGGGAGCCAGCAGGCCGAGGTGGAAGGGGTTTTCAGAGTCTCTGCCCAGCATAACGTAGCAGACTATTACAAGTGTGGGTTTATAGTTCTGAGGTAAGAGACAATATGCTAATAACAGGCAGGTCCTGTTTTCTGGTTTCTGTGTCTTCCTTATTTCTTGTAGCTTCCTGAGAAATGATGCACGTAAGGTACATTTCTTCAGGTCTTTTAGGTCTAAAATATCATTAGCCTACCACCGCAGTTACAGCTTGGCTGAGAATGGCATTCTAGTATGAAAATCATTTTCCCTCAGTATGTTGAAAGCACATCTCCATTATCTTCTAGCACCTACTGTGGGCACTAAGTCTGATGTCATGTGGATTTATGAACCGTCGTGGGTCACGTGTTCATTGTTGATTGTTTGTCTTATCTTTTCTCTGTGGAAGCGGTTAGGATTTTCTCTTTATTCCCAGTGTTTTGAAATTTCACGGCGATTTCCCTTAGTTCTGTTTTTTTCTTTTTCTTTAAAATTTTTCTTTTTAAATTAATTCTGCGAAGTGCTCAGTGGGCCTTTTCAATTTGGAAACTCATTTCCTTAAACTGTGAAATTATACTGAAATGTATTGAAGTCTTTGATAATCTTTTTTTTTCCCCTCTCTCTGGAAATTTCTAATAATCACTTGTGGCATCATCTAATTTTCTTATTATTGTTATTTTACTGTTAGCAGAGTAATCCCCCTGTTTTTAGTAGGGCACTCCCACCTTCAGCAGTGCCTGGTCTCCCAAGGTGAGAATCCTTCTGTTTTCACCTTGCTCAGGGTCCTTCTTAACTCTGCGCTATGGACGGGTATTCATGGGATCGAGCAGGGCAGGACCAAAGAGGCAGAGTGGCAGGACAGTACCTCTCACAAGGGCATTCATTCAGCCCATTCCTTTCTTTACAGCCCCACCTGAGCTCCGAACTTCAGATGTACTTGGTGCCTTCCATTTCTGACTCTCAGGGAGATTCGTAGAAGGAACCAGTTTCCTTCTTGGTGCCCCCCACTTCGGACTTTGGCTTCTGTTTTCTCTGGTCGGCTGAGTCGCTCTCACTTGCCCACCTGCTTTCATCTCTTCTGCTCTGCCTCTGGCTCTGTCAGTACGGCTGGAGAACATCTCTATCCAGAGGCCATAGACACATGATCCTCTTCCCTGAGCAAGATGGCGAATGTGCTTCAGAAGTTGTACAATAATGTTGCAGAATGTTCCCCCGTGAATCAAGGTATCCTGGCTCTCCCACACTGAATCTGTGACTTGCCAATGGGACATTAGCAGACGCTAATCAACAGAAGTTTGTACACTGGGCAATAGCCTCTGGCTGCTAGGAGCTCTGAGACTGCTGGGCGGAGAAGCCAAAGCCAACTTCTTACTTAGTGAGAGACCACGGGGAGGGAGAAGCCAAACCACACAGCGGAGACCCGCCCTCTGGTTCCCCCGACTGCATCCATCCTGAACTCAATTAGTACCAGCAGAAGCACCCAGCCCAGCCCAAACCACGGACTCACACAATTGTGAGCAAATAAAACGACCTGTGGCCATTGTGTTTGGACGGGTTTGTTATGCAAGGACTAACTGACAGGGAGGTGTTACACTGACGGTTTCTTTTTTGCTTCCTGTGCCTTCAGGGATCACAGATCAAGGCTATGCTGTTTTTGTTCTATGTGTCCCTGTTAAGTTTACACTTCTATTTATCTGCTTATCTCCATTTTTCCATGGTTTGGAGAAGAATAAAAAAGTGAACGTACAAATCAATTCCATCTATTTAACTGCAAGTCTCCGTTTATTTCTTCATCGTCCAAAAGATATTTCCTGAGCACCTACTGGGCATCAGCCCTCGTGAGGCGGCTCTCGTTTCATCTGTACAATAACACGCTGCACTGGGCATTGTTTTCCCCTTTCACAGATGAGACAACCAAGACTCAGCGAGGTGAAGTGCCTTGCTGGAGGCCCCACAATTAATAAGGAGGACTGCTGGGGTGTGTTCTTTCAGACGAGTGCCAACAAAGTCCCCCACGGTTCCGGTACATTTTGTTGAACTAGAAAACAGACTGTAGAGAAGCAAAAGTTGGGATGGATGTAAGACCCTCATCGACCAGCGAGCTGGCCAGATGCGGGGGGGTGAACCAGAAACAATGGGAATCCCACCTCCTATCTCTCTGCCTTTCATCTGGAGACAGCTATGGGACAACACCACGAACACAAAGGGACAACAGAGGCACGGCCGTCTTAATCGGGGAAGGCGGAGTGTTGGCTTCTGGGGGGCTGTCTTGGCTCTTTCTCCTTCGTCCCCGCATCTTCTGCTGAGTGTGGTGTCAGCACCACTGTGGTCTGCTTGTATTGGGGAAGATTGGTTGGTGCCACTTATAGGACGCTTTCCCAGGGTAAATGGTAGCTTCTGATTGAGCTCCTGGGCGGTGGGTGGGGAGCGAAGCCCCGTGAGGCTCAATACGGTTTACGGCTGTCAAATGGTTAAAACTCCAGGCGTTGCTTGGGAAGTATTCCCAGAAGGCCCCCAGATGATTTCTGCACTCGGCCTAAGGGAAATTAAGTGCCAAAAAAAGTGTGTTCAATTTAGATCCATCTGGTCTGTTACTTCTTTCCTTTCTTTTTCTCCAGCACAGAGAACTAGTCAAAGATACTTTGGGATTGCTTTAACCTGCTAGGAAGCAAGGGTGTTGTCAGCCTCACATGCTGAAGAGCAGAGAGAAAAAGTGCTCTGATTCCAATGGGTAGCAAGCTCAGCTCAGAGCAGAGGTGGCCATCTGGGCTGCGGGCTCCCCAGGACACAGAACTCGGGAGGAAAGAAAGGGTGTGTGGCTCAGGAACACGTCTAGAAGAGTGCAGAGGTGACCCTTGCTAGAAAATGGTCTGTTGCAGTATCTGCTAGCCAGCACATGACCACCTGAAGCTGGGACAAACAATGTCACTGGATTCCAAATAGGAAAACCAAAGCCAAGGATCCGGGGTTTTCCAAGTGGCCCCAACTTCAAATACTCATTCTCAGCATCAGATCATGAGTCTGGAGTAAATCTATAAACCACATGAGCTTGTAATAAAAGACATCCAGCTACGGAACCCCGTATGGCTGTTACTGAAAATGGGGCTAATAATAATTTCCATTTGTTAAGCATTTGGCCATATGCCAATCACTGTTCTAAGTGCTTTACCGCCTTTTTTATTTTTAGTCCCTCCATCCCCGCCCCGGGCAGCCTCAAGAGTAGGTTCTGTTATTATTCTCACTTCAGCATAAGGGTACCAGGGCTCAGGGAGGCTAGCTAGATTGTTCAACATCTACGCCTGATCAGTGGCAAAGCTGGGATCTGAATGCAGGTGGCCTGCCTCTAGAACCCAGGACAACAGGGGTCAGAGCTACGCAGCCAGCTGGCAGCACAGTTGCCTCAGAGAGGGACTGAGGCAAACATGGATGGAAGGCTTTCACGTTCCACTTGATCAAATGCCATAACGTGAGTTTCCCCCCTTAAATATGTGTTTCTTGTTTGCTTTCAGCATCTATGACAAAAGGAAAAGCAACGCTGGAGAAAATGGGATAGCAATGCAGCATCCCCCTTCCCCGCCCCCTCCTTTTTTGCAATGTAGCTTTTGAGCCAGGACAAGGCACTGTCCCCATTATGTTAAAAGTAGGAATTTATTCAAACATGAGGCAAGACTAGGCAGGGTGCCAGGAGCTACAACAGAAGTCAGGAATCTCAGCCTAATGGAATTATCTTCAGAACCCCTACAAGCCCCCTGTGGGGAAGTCAGGTTTAAAGCGAGCCCCCGAGCCACAGAGCAGGGGGCTGGCAATCACAGGTAAGGGTGAACTGAGTCTGGAGCCTGGAGGGCAGGGCTCTGTGACAGCTGGAAGAATGAGCAGCTGGAACCCGGAACCCCGGAGTGACTAAGGGAGCAGGGGAGGGAAACGGCGGTTTCCGTGAGGTCCCACAAGGACGACGGTGAGCTTCTGCCTCAGTTAGGGAGCATCTAGGAGAGCTTCTGGTAAGGTCTTGAAGGCCCATGAAGGTGGAGGGGGAGAAGAAGGTGAGGAGGGTTCTACCTGACCGAAAGCAGGAAGGAGTAAGTGAGCCCAGCCGATGCCACACTAAGTGGCTTGGCCTTCACAGAGAGCCTCTAGGTGCGTGATCGTTTTGCAAGGATTCCCTCCTCTCAGGGATGCACACACCTGAGAGCGTGCAGGTCACCCTCTCAGCCCAGCAGGAAAAAGAACTCTCAGAGGGGTGGTGAGGGAGTGAGGCTCTCCCAGTCAGTGGGTCTGGGCATTTGGCAGCACCTAATCTGTCTGGTTCGCCGCTGTAACTGAACACCCAGCACCAGGCCAGTCCCGTGGTAGGAACTCAATCATAATTTGTTGAATTAACTTGTTTGAGAAACATGTGAAATAGCAGAATGCCACTGGGAAAATTGTGTTGTATCTTGGGACGAAAATGTCAAACCTTTATTTGGTCTTTAATTAGTAATCCTCTTGATCAAAATACTAATAGGACCAATTGCTACCATTCATTGAGCACCGATAAGTGCTAACTCTTTACGTTTTAAATAACAGGAAGCCCAACTCATACTTTGCTTTAAAAGTCCAGGGACAGGGGCACCTGGGTGGCTCAGCAGTTAAGCGACTGCCTTTGGCTCAGGTCATGATCCCAGGGTCAGGGATCGAGCCCTGCATCGGGTTCCCTGCTATGCAGGGGAGCCTGCTTCTCCCTCTCCTCTGCCTGCTGCTCCCCCTGCTTGTGTTCTCTCTGTCAAATAAATAAAAACCTTTAAAAAAAAAAAGTCCAAGGACAGATCATACTGGGTCAGGTAAGGTTTGATCAAGGGTCTGACTTGGTTTCTCTGTGATTTGGTTCTGTCCATGTGTTGCCTTTCTGCAGGCCAGATTTTATTCATGGATGCAAAACAGCTTCTGGCAGAGGCTGAGGCCATATAAGGCCTCGTTCATTCCTAGGAGGAGAGAGACAGAAAAATAGAGAGAGAGAGAGTGTGTGTGTGTCAGTCCTCCTCCTACCACCAAACAACATTTCTAAACTTTGCTGACTGAACCACACTGAACTAACCAGGAAAAATCCCCATGGTGATTGGCACAGCCAAGGTGACTCATCCCCGAACCAATCAGTGTAGCAACAGGGCTGGGATCACCCCAAGTGATTAGATCAGTCGTAACCCCTCCTTAAAGCTTGGGACGCAGGCCATCCTCACTAAATTTCATGGTTACTTTCTTTTTTTTTTTTTTTTTAAAGATTTTATTTATTTATTTGACAGAGAGAGATCACAAGTAGGCAGAGAGAGAGAAGGAAGCAGGCTCCCTGCTGAGCAGAGAGCCCGACGCGGGGATCGATCCCAGGACCCTGAGATCATGACCTGAGCCGAAGGCAGAGGCCCAACCCACTGAGCCACCCAGGCGCCCCAATTTCATGGTTACTTTCAAATGGACAGAGAGATAAGTGGATATTTACGAGGCAGACGAATATCCATTCATTCAATCCTCACAACACTCTGTGAATTAGATCCCATGGAGAAATGAGAAAAATGACGTCTGAGAAGTTAAGCAACTTGCTCAAGATCACAAAGCTAGTAACTGGCGATGTTGGGATCTAAATGCACGTCTGCCTGACTCCAAAGCTCATGCACTTGGCCACTAGACTCTCTTCCCCAAATCTTAGCCATTGCATGAGTCTCTCTGGTTCCCTGCAAGAGAAACCTGTTCTTGTGATCACGTCCATCTGTGCTGGAGAACCGCTTGGGTCCAGGATCAATCTCCTCTGATACACGACAAGGATTCTCCAGAGAGCCAAGGCCATGAGCTCAGCTTCAGAGGCCTCCGGATTCCAGCCTCACTTCGGGGGAGCAACACACACGAACCTACTTGGGCTCTGACCAAGAGGTTGCTATAAAACCAGAACAGACCGTCCCTGTTCTTCTCTCAGTGGTCATTCATCAAGCAGTTACTGAGCATCTGCTCTCTGAGGACCCATCTGTCTGAACTAAAGGCAGAAATGTTGTTTCCAATGTCCTTGTCTGGTCTTTCATTTTGGTCTGCTCCTTTGTTATCACACCCAGTAGCCTTCTCCTCCTCCTCCTGGACTAATGGTGGCTTTTGGTCTCATACCCACACCCAGCCCATTTCCCTTCTCTGGACCCAGCACCCCTAGGACAGTAACCATTTGTCTCTTCTGAAAATTTCAGTTAATTAACCATGGCTGTCTTGAGAAAGAGGTGGAGTCTGCATCCGGTCTCAGAAGGCAGGCGTGCCATGATCCATTAATAGTGTTTGCCCCAGGAGGAGAGGCTGGGAATGCAGTCACATGGAGGGTACCTGACATTGCTGGGCTCATTCTCTCACTGAAGCTTCATGTTTGGGACTCACAGAACCAGCTGTCCCTGTGGCTTGAGCTCCCTGAGGATGAATTTCCAGGGCTAGCATAATACTGACAATCTCTACATTCCTACCTGCCTCTTCAGTTATATAACTTTGAATGAAGCTGAGCTGTTTGCATGTCAGGTACCAAAAGGACGTAGCAGTCCAGAGAGAAAGAGAAACAACAGTGATGGTACAGGTCTGACCCAGGCCAGAGAATCTGAAGTGTGATTTAGAATGTCCGGGTCAAAATGCAGCCAAGCACTCACTCACTCTGGGATCCTGGGCAAGTTTTTGCCTGTCACCTGGCCTCAGTCTCCCCACGTGACATTGGGTTCCATCAGGAATTGTCGGTGGGGATGAAACCACTTCTTAGGGGGTGATTTGGACTTCTATAGGGACATTTTCAGTGTCACAATGACTAGAGGCTGCTTCTGGAATTCACTGGGCAGGGGACAGGAATAGTAGGTAACCTACAATACACAGGACAGTCCCTCACTGTGAACTGTCCCTCACAGTGAACTATCCCATGTCCTACTGGACACTTACAGACAGGAAAAACTTGTTCATAATTATCTGATGTTAGAACCTGGCTCTGCTTTAAATATGAATATAATTCATTTTTGGCACAACCAGTATACACTGAATTTTTGGGAAAATGGCATTACCATATAAATCAGGTAGAGTACGGCCTAAAAACAGTTGTATTGAGTTGTGATTTACAGACTATAAGATTCACTCATTTTTAAAGCATTATCAATGCTTTACAGTGAAGTATGTAACCAATTCAGTGAAGTTGGTAGCCTTGGTAAGTCGGGCCACCATCACTACGATGGAGAGTCAGAACAATTCCGTCCCTTGTACCTGTCTGTAGTCAATTCCTGCCCCACCCCAGGCAGCTACTGATCTGCTTTCTGTCTCAGCAGATTTTTTTTTCTAGAAATTTCACATATATAGAATTATACAACACATGGCTCTTTGAGTTTCTGTTTTTACTTAGCCTAGCGTTTTCTGAGGTTCAGGTGCACCGTGCCATGGATGATTAGTCTGCTTGCTTCTTACGACTGCTGAATAGCATTCCCCTGAAGTGTACCACACTCTTCTTTTCAACCCATCACCAGGTGATAAACATTTGGAAGGTCCCCCTGTTGTGGTTGTTATGAATAATGCTGCTGGGAGCATTCCTGTACGAGTCTTTGCACAGACATGTGTTTCCGTTTCTCTTGAGCATATACTTAGGAGTAGAACTTGTTGGGTTACTTTGTTATTATTACTTTAATTGAGAGTTGTTTAAATTCTTTTGGAAATGGGCGCCTGGGTGGCTCATTCGGTTAGGCATCTGCCTTTGGCTCAGGTCATGATCCCAGAGTCCTGGGATCGAGCCTGGCATCAGGCTCCCTGCTCAGTGGGGCATCTGCTTCTCCCCTGCCCTACCCCCACTCATGCACTCTGTCTCTCTCTCTCAAAAATAAATAAAATCTTTAAAAAAAATTATTTTAGAACTCACTTCGACCAGCACGAAATGAACCACCAAACCACCAACGCTGGGACTCATTTTGGAAAACTGACACAACTCATGGGTCTGAGTCACCAATACAATACCCCTGCATTCCTGTGCATTTGGAGCACACGCAGGCATATACGTTGAATCATATACATGATTACATGCGTAGGAGGAGGCTCTGACTTCTTTCATTATGTCTCTAGTTGGGTTGTACCCAAATACGTCCATATTAAAGTATATATTCCTAATAAATTACTTTAACTTCTCCTATTTAGGATGATTTTTTAAAAAATCGTGTATACAGGTTACTTATGTTATTTCTGAATTTCACTTCAGGATAGTAAAGAGGGTGCATGTATTTTAGAGAAAGGGCGTCAAGGGACAGATTGGGAAGAACTGATGACTTGAAGGACCCTGATACCTGTGAGTTTTAAAATCCTGTGCTCAAAGCGGCTTAATTAGAAAGGCTACTGCAGGTAATCCAGACTTGAAGAAATAGCAAATCAGAGCAATTGTCTTGCACCAATTGCTGTGATCATTTGATTGTGGCCTAGCGCTTTCAGGCCAGAAGCAGAGAGACTGGCAGAAATAAAAAACCCCAGAGAACCATCTTGAAAATGAGCAGGAAGAGCTTCAGATTCTATTAGTGAGCCTGGGTTTCACAGTGAGTCACAGAGTGGCAAGCTGACCCCGCAGGTCCCACCCCACATGCTACAAAGGCAGAAAGGGAGGCCTGCACAAGGCGGGGGTGGGCCGCACGAGCCAACCAGGTCTGGGGGATCTTGGAAGCCTCCTAACTGGACTGACCCTGGGAAGGGAAAGACTGGGAGGAACACAGAGAGCAGGCCTCAGCCCCCCGCCCCCAACCCCCTTGCCCAAGCTGCTCTGGCCCAGGCTTCCTCCACTCCAGTTAACCTGACCCACTGTGCTGGGTAAGAAGGCAGTGCTTACCTGGTGTGACTCAGGCAAGGGAGCTGGGGAGGTCTCGCCACCTCCGTCCACTTCAGGCGGTTTTCCGAAGTACGTGCGTGTGTTACTTTACTTCCTTGGAGCCCCGGAAGACGAACCGATCTCCACCGCCTCATGTTCCGCGCTGCTTTCTTGCCTCTCAGTAAGGCAGGAGACCGCTGACTGGCTCTTCGACCTGACTGTCCACGTCGAGTGCGTCGGGTTCTTCCCACTCTCAGGGCTGCCTCTCCAGTTAAAGAAACATTCGTTAGAGCAGGGAGTCTGACGCTGGGAGGTCAGGCCACGCCCGAAGGGGGCGCAAGCGCGGCCTTGGGACCCTCTGGACCTGCCTGTAAATGGGCTGTAGACAAGGAATCCTGAGGCTGGACTCAGCACTACTCCCCAACCCCACCCCACCCACGCAGGAGCCCTTCTTGCAAGTGGAGGTATGGAGGAGGGGGGAATCCGGCGTTCTGGGGCTCTTTTGTCACCCCCCCGGCTGAGGTCATCATACAACTCTGAATTTTCACGGTCTGGGTGCTTTTTTTGTTTTTGTTTTTAAAACACAGACCTTGACAGCTCCTTTGCAAAACCGCTAGATGCCTGCAAAGGAACCATCGTCCCAAAGGAGCTCTGGTGTCCACAGCGGTCCACTGGGCCTTGGCGACTGGGCACACACCTAGGGCACGGCTGCGGGGCCTCCCTCGGCCACAAGCCGCATGCGCGGGGCAAGGACGCGGGCGGGAACCAGGAGGACGCCTGGCCCAGCGAGCCGCCCTCACGGTGGAGGCCCGGCTGTCCGCGCGGAGCCTGGCAGCTCACGCCGAGGGTGGGCACCCACCTTCCTTTTACCTGTGCCTAGCTCCAGAGCTGCGCCAAGGTTTCTCTGGTATAAACACGTGGCAAACGAACATTCTAGGCTGCGGCAGGCTGCGGCAGCACGAGGCCCCGCAGCCAGCGTGCACAGGAAGAGGCGGGTCGGGGAGGGGCACGAGTTAACTGCACCTGCCCCGCCCCCTCCGCGGGATGACCAGCGCCGGAGGCGGGGCCTCGCAATTTGCAGCTTCGTCCAGCTCGCTACCTTCCAAGAGTCGTTTTCTGGTGTTTAGGTTGGAGGAACGGCGGACTGTGGGACAGGCACTTTGAAATCTGGCTTCTTTAGAGCTTCTGGAGCAAACTTCCCAGCTGCGGAGTAATGCGGAGCTCCAGGGGAAGCTCCTCTGGGAAGCTGTTCCCTACAGACATTTACAAAGGAAAAATTAAAAAGTACAGTCAGCCTGGTTTCGATAAGAGGCGTGTATCTAGCCCTGGAAAGCTGAGAGCGTGTGCCTTGCAAGCAAATCGCAGGGCCTGCCCGAGCATCCAGGGAAGCTAAGGTCACAGCTTTAAAAAATGAATGAGCATACCACCTGCTTTTAAGAACTAAAGCTAGAAACGATAAGGTTATTTTTAAGTCCGTTATTTGCTCACTGCCGATTAAGCACACACTTGCACCCAAATACAGGAAGTCAGGCAGGATGGAAGATGGCCAAGGTCCTTAGGGTCAAGCTGTTTGCATTTGCATCTAACCCCTCAACTTCCTGTCTTTGCAACCCTCCATCTTCAGTTTCTCATCTGAGCCCTCCTGGGGCTGCTGTCAGGACGCATGCGCATGTGATAAGCATCTCATCTAACGTCATTGGTTATAAAGCGCCTGACCGCTAGTTTGCATATGCAGCAGCTAACCCATGAATTAGCGAATTTTTATAGTAGGGGAATGGGATTTGTCACTCTACCCAGGCTAAATTGACTCCTTCATGGTGCACAAACATGAAGGGGGTCATTCTTTCCTTGTAGGGCCCAGCACCATTCCAAGATCCGCTTCTATTCTATAACGTGTTAAACGGGACAAGGTCCAAATCAATTATCGTGTCCCCAGACCACTGAATTTTTTAAATGTAAACTCAGTGGTTTTTAGTATATATCAAAGTTGACCAACACTGCCATAGTCTAATTTTAAATAAGTTTCATTACCAGCTCACCTGGGTGGCTCAGTGGGTTAGGCCTCAGACTCTTGGCTTGGCTCAGGTGCTGGTCTCAGGCTAGTAGAATCCAGCGCCTGTTGGACTCTGTGCTCAGTGGGGAGTTTGCTTGGGTTTCTTCCTTCCTCTTCCTCTGCCCCTCCCCTGCCCTCTCTAAAATAAATAAATTTTTTAAAAATTCATTTTCATCACCACCCCACCGCCCCCAGAAACGATACGCACCAGCAGTCATTTCCTGCTTTCTCCCAGCCTTCTGGAGTCTGTCTCTATGTATTTGGCTATGCTGAACATTTTATAAAAATGGAATCATATCATATGTAGTCTTTTGTGACTGGCTTCTTTGACTTACCCTAATGATTTCAAGGTTCATCACCAGTCAATAGACCTTTGCATTGTTTCCACTTTGGTGCACCTGGGTCATTAAGGAACTCTACGTTTATCCTTTGAAGAACTGTCAGACTGTTTTTCAAAAGTGGCTGCACCTTTTTACGTTTTTATACTGGCAGTATATAAGGGTTTCAACTTCTCCACGTCTTCACTAATACTTGTTACTGTGTGTCCTTTTTACAGTTATTCCAGTAGATGAGAAGTACGATCTTGTATGGTTTTTATTTGGAATTTCTTCTGGCCGATGATGTGGGGCATCTTCTTGTATGCCTTTTGGCCATTTGCCAGTCTTTGGAGAAATGTCTATTCAAATTCTTTGCCCACTTGAAAATTGTTTTATTTGTCTTTTTGTTGTTGAATTGTAAGTGTTCTTCAGAGATTCTGGATTCAAGTCTTATCTAATATATACGATTTACAAATATTTTCTACCATCCGGTGGGTTGTCTTTCGTTTTCTCGATGGTGTCCTTTTTTTTTTTTTTTTTTTTTTTGACAGACAGAGATCACAAGTAGGCAGAGAGACAGGTAGAGAGAGGAAGGGAAGCAGGCTCCCTGCTGAGCAGAGAGCCCGATTTGGGGCTCAGTCCCAGGACCCTGGGATCATGACCTGAGACAAAGGCAGAGGCTTTAACCCACTGAGCCACCCAGGCACCCCTCGATGGTGTCCTTTGAAGCACAAAAGGTTTCAGTTCTCATATAGTCCAACTTGTGAATCTTCTCTTTTATCACTTGTACGTTTTGTGTCATATCTGAGATCATTGCCTAATCCAAGGTCATGAAAGTTTACTCCTATGTTTTCTTATGAGTCTTATAATTTCATCTCTCTTATGATTTTATCTTCTAAGAGTCTTATAATTCTATCTTTGTTCAATTTCAGTGGAACAAAAAAGGAAACTAAGACATTGTGAAGGTAGGCTTTGCTCCAAATTACGTTGCTAATAAGTGTCAGGTAGGTAATTCTTAAAAGAACAGCTTAATTTTATACAAGCTGATAGCAATGTAACTTCAAGACCTAAGACAGCCTCAAGTCATGTTAAAAATCAGAGTCTAAAACCAAATTTATACTCTTCCTGAAATGGAATCCACCTTTAATTGGAGGCTAATAGTAGTAAGAACAGACCTCATTTCTCGAGCAATTAGTCTGGGTCAGGCACTGTGTTCTCTACTTCTCAAAGCCATATCGTCAATAGGTACTATTATTATCCTTATCTTAAAGATGAGGAAATGGTTCCCAGGTGCTTTTTAAGTAACATGTCTGAAATCACACAGTCAGTAAGAGGCAGAGCTGGATTTTAAAGCCGGGGCTCTAATCTTCTTGTAGGGCAAACTATTAGAAAAATGAATGACTAGGGCTGAAACCCAAATAAAAGGGCTTCTGACAAGGTAGGTACCCGCTGATGACAGGAAGTGGACCTCAACGGCCATGCCCATTCCTTGTCACATCTGTTGGTCATTTCTCTTGGTGGGGTTGTGTTGATTTGTAGTGGCGAGAACCCAAACACCACAAAGCATCTGGGTTGCAATGGAAGTCCTGATTCGTTTTCTTTAAATCCAATTTTCCACTTGGTTTGGCTAGGGCAGGAGGATGTCAAATTCTGTGACAGAGGTCAGTCCTATAAGGTGTTTGTCTCTATTTACATAATTCACTGGAACATTTTGGGGGGAGGGGGAATCCATCTTCATGACATTAGCCTCGGGAACTCTCCCTGGCTGGAGAAAGAAGCAATCCCAGGGTTAGGCCCGTACCGAGGTCCAAGTTTGCAGTTTCAACCAGGCATATTTATTTACATGTAGAAACTCCCAGTGGGAAGCTGAAGAACACAACTTAGGAGTGGTCCCCAAGTGGGAAATTGAATAGTACGCTGAGCTCCTTTTATTTCCATTTAATTTACCGTTGGTATCATTACCATTATTTTGTTAATCATTTCACTAGCAATGATGTAACTTGGGACCAGCCGAGGTAATTGCGGCCAAATGGGGGAGACACTCATCTGCAGTACTGAGTTAGCAAAAGCTTTCATTCACTTTTTTAGGGATGGATATTAGTTCTTTCCTTTATTCGTGGAGCAGAGAGCTGCCGGGAAATGCTGAAGATATTAAGAGCTCCCTGCAGCTTAATGAACTCTACACTTGGTTGAAAAGAGGTTTCTGTAATTTTCAGCTTGCTGCTGCCTGAAACTATCACTCTGCACAGCCAAGTGGTCTCCTAAGATTCTAACGAGCCCATGTGAAGCCCCAGCACTGCCCCATGGTCTCAGCAATACGGAGTAACTGTTTACCCAAGGCCCTCAGACACAGGACTCTACCATCTGATAGGCTGTGTGACTTTGGGCAAGTTGCTTATGCTCTCTGGGTCTCTATTTTCTTATTTATCAAAAGGAGGTAATACTACTTACTGCATGATTGTCAGGCAGTAAACGGGGAAAGATGGGTAAAAGGCTCAGAGCATTCCTTGGTCCATACTAGGTATTTAATAGATGCTGTTTCTTTCCTGAACATGTGTTCGTATGGAGGACTTCCCCGCTGAGCTCGGGGTTATTTGGGAGCCAAGTACAAGGAAGTTTTGAGAAACTAGTGGCTGGAAGGAAGGTCGCTTTTGGGTGGCGAAAGTGAAGACATCGGAGAGGCTACATGGGTGTTCATAATGGGACTCAGCACGCCCACCCTGAGACTCTGAGATGGTCTTTGTCTGGGCGCTGGAGACCTCCTGTGTTCCTGCCAATGCCTGCCGCTGTGTTCCCTCTGTGCCTCTGCCCTCACTCCCTCCTCCCCTTGGCTCACTGCTGTCTTTCAGTCCCTCCCACGTGCTAGACAAGCCCTTCTCAGAGTCCTTCCAGAGACTGCTCCCTCTGCCAGTCTCCTCTCTCCCCTACCCCCCCCCCCCCCAGTCCCCTAGGTCTTCTTCAACCTGTCCTCACTGGACCTGCCCCTGATCAGCCCTCCCAGATCACCCTGCGCTTCGCTGCACAACACAGATTGGTTCATGGGTAAATGAGCTTCTGTTTGTGTGAGGTTTTTAATTTTAAACATGTCTCACCACCTGACAGTTGTTTCTCGAAGCCTGGGTCGGGACTATTTGGCTTACACTCTAGGAGGTGCTCAGTAATACATGTTGAAAAAGTGAAAGACAAAACTCCTCTTGGGGAAAATGGGGGAAACAAAGGGCAGCTTTGATGCTGACTGTTGAACTCTCAGTCTTGGGCTGACTTTTAGGCAAAGGCAGGAAGATGAAAGCATTAATATTAGTTGACACAGTGTGCTTTCTAGCTGCCAGGAGCTCTTCGAAATACTTCTGTGTATTAATTTCTTCAATCTTGATGATAACCCTATAATTACTATCACCCCCATTGTAAAGATGAGAAAACTGAGGCATGAAGAAGTCGTTCTCAGGTAATAAGTGGCAGAGCCATGACTTGGACTCAGACACTCTGGCTTCCAAGTTTATGTTCTTAGCCATTATCTTATCTATTTGACACACATTCTCCTTTCCCCCTGGAAAATGCTTTCCTGCTCCAATCCTCCCCTTTTCCACACATATACATGTTTTGGGTCTCAGATCCCAGGTGAAATAGGTCTTCCTCAGGGAGACCTTCTCCGTCTCCCACCCTAGCTCGAGCCCCAGGTCATCAATACACACAGCATCTGAATTTTGTATTTCCAAATCCTCACTGGTTATTTCCTCTCGATTACAGGGCGTGGCTTATTTCTCTCTGGACCCTCTGCAGCCACTAGCACAAGGTTCTGCATACCGTAGGTGCTCAAAACTTGGTTATGATGGAATGCTCCCTTATCCTCAGGAGCTACCTGTTAATAATACCCACCTTTGGTGAAATGTCATTACTTACAAAAATTGCTTGTATGAGGCTTACCCAGCTATCTCACATCTAGAAATTTACCCTAAGGAGATAATGATGCAAGGACAAACTAATGTTGATGCAAGTATCATTGATCATGGCAAAAATTAGGAACAACCTAAAATGGTGATCAAGGGGGGACTAGTTAAATAAATTATGTTCTTGCCACATAATGGAATCCTATGATGTCATTAAAAGAATAAGATAAGTACATTTGCAGATGATAACTTAGAACTTTATCCAAGCTGTACTGGGGAGTGTTAAAAAAAAAAAAAAAAAGAACAGAAGATTAACTGGTCCCTTTACTGAGAGCTTATTGTCAGGTGCTGTGTTAAGCCCTTTTATATACATCAGCTCATCAATCATCACAACAGTCCTATGGAATAGGTTTGTTCTGTTATAATCCCCAAGTTTACAGACAAGAAAACTGGAGAGTAAGTGGCAAAGCCATTTCAACCCACAGTTATCTCCAGTGCTTATAATCTGTATTATACTGTCTCTGTGATCCTGTTACATACTATGACAGAGACTGCCAGATACCTTGGATATCCGTTTCTCCCCTCTCTCATGGTAATAGAATTTGTAGCAGGGCACATGGCTGCCAGAACAAGGACTACATTTCCCAGTGTCCTTTGCAGCTATGTAACTTAGTTCGGGCCAATGGGATATAAGCAGAAATATATGTATTCCTTTGGCCTCTCTTGCAATCTCTCTCTCTCTCTCTCTCTCTCTCTTTCCTTCCTCTGTTTTCTAGAATGCAGATACTGTCCTTGGGAACATGAGATGGAGGCCACATACAGTATGGTGACAAGATGGAATGAGCCAGGGTGACTGACACGGTGGAGATCCTTGCCAATCCCGAACCACCTATGCAGACGTTCACGTAAGAGAAATGAGCTGTGATCACGTTTATATCGTCATCATTTTGGTTGTCAGTCATCTGTAGGTGAATGTAACCTAAGACATGCATCCAGAAATTCTTGCAAGGATGTTCATAACCTTAATGTTAATCCCTCAGGATTGCAGAATGTGTAGTGATTTTTAAGTTATCTTCATAATTCTCTGATTACATGAGCCACTTCTTACAAAAGCAGTAAATCAAAAGAAAAATATACCACAGTCCTCTCTACCTTCTGCCCTACAGTTTCAGTTCAGTGGCCAAGTTCTCACCTGCTCTCAGCCCATCCATAGCACCGTGTTTCTGGATCATTGCTCCCCCTGGCTCTCTGGGGTGCACTTCTGGCTTGCCTGACATTGAGGTTCAAGCTTACATCTGCAAAAATGCGTCTGCAGTACTCCATTGGGTTGGGAGGAGGGGAGGAAGATTAGTTCAAGGCCCTCCTCCTTCCTGGGAAGGGACGAAAATCAGAAAATAAAGCTAGTTAGTGTCTCCAGAGAGAAGACATATAGAAATAGATCTGTAGGTCATTCATTTATTTAATAAATATTGATGGGGGGCATATATGGTTCTAAACTCTCTTCCAGGTATGAGGATACAGCAGTAAACATGGACTCTGTGTTGTCACAAAGCATACAGCTCAGAGGAAGGAGCAAGAAGCACTTAGATTCCTCTGCACTACCCTGTCTTACTGAGCTGGTCTGTGTCTGAATCCATCTATTAGTGACAGTTCCACTTCCCAGAAGATCTCAGTATTTTACTGCCTTATTCATTCACTTGAAAAGCATTTTCTGAGGGCCTAGAAGGGCCACACTGTAAACTGGGAATTTAAAGGCAAAGACAAGCTGTTTTCAAGATTTGACTGGTCTGTTGTTTTCAAGATTTGGCCAGTCTGATGGGAGTGTCAGCACTAGAAATGATTGCAACATCGTCAGACAGGAGTCAGAGCTCATACTCGGTTCTGCTGATAGCAAAAGGAACTCCCTGCCTTGTTTGGAGGAGGGGTACAAGGAAGGCTTTGGAGCCATAACAGCTGAGCCAAGTCCCACTGAATGAAAATTACCAGGTATGTCTCAGGCCCAGTGAAACGATTCTGAGATGCAGACATCAGCAACAGTAAAATGCACGGGGCCCTTTATCTTTCAAGCACACCAGAGGTCTTGGCTAGAGTCTAAAATGGGGTTCAGATATCTGTGAGATAAACAGATGAGTTCAGTTTCCTAATCCTGAAAAGACTTGTTTAGCAGAAAAGACAGGGTTGGGGAGGGGAATAGGGTACCTGCCAGGCTATTGGTCCCCAGCCTGATCCCATAGACTTCTGTCTGAGCCCTACAGAGGGCAAGCAGAAGGACACGCTGGAGCAGCCATTTGCAGGGCAGACCCATGCAGCCTGCCAAAGGGATAGGTGACAAGAGATGGTTAGAGGGCATGTCCTCCTTCCCATGAGCTCTCCCATTGCCTTGAGGCTTCCCTGAGCCAATGTAATGCTGCCTTCATTCCTCAGGGCTGCAGGTCTGGGAATGCCAGAACACAGTGCTTTGAGGAGGGGTGCATCCTCACCCGGCACAGGCAGGATCTGAAAGGACATCAGAGGACCTTAAGTGGCTTCTCAGGCAGTGACGATAAGTGAGGGTCCCAGAGCAAAGAAGATATGGGGAAGACACATGGAAACAGGGGAGCTGGCCTTGAGGATTCCCAGAAATACTGTGGGAGGAGGAGGGTGCTGGATTAGGGGGCTGAGCCTGAGATCCCGTGCTGGATACCAGCATGTGACAGTTGAGATACCTCTGTCCCCTTATGTCTTAGCCTGGGCTCCCTGAAGGCAGAGCCTGAGATAAAGGCCTGCGTGGAGTTAGTTTATTTGGGAACATGCTCCCAAGGAGCTGGAGGGAGGGACGAGGGTAGTGAAACATACACCACGAAGATGTGTTGCTGAGTCAGCAACCCCGTGATGTGTGGGAGCTGCTGGGAATCTAATGGCCTGCATCTCAGGACTGTGCCCAGGGATGAAGAGGGGGAAGTGTCTGTCCACTGGCTCAGTACCCCTTGGTCACAGTGGCCCAAAGGTGTTAATTGCCCA
This sequence comes from Martes martes, assembly GCF_963455335.1. Taxonomy (NCBI): domain Eukaryota; kingdom Metazoa; phylum Chordata; class Mammalia; order Carnivora; family Mustelidae; genus Martes; species Martes martes. The sequence goes on from NC_137898.1 coordinate 41,517,974, forward strand.
GCACTTCCAGCAAGTTCTCAGGCATCCCACCCAGGCTGTCAGAGGAGGCCTGGGGCAGGAGAGGTGACCCAATGGGAGGTACTGACTAGTGCCCCTGCTCAAAGCAGGCTGAAGTCTCTGCTGCACTGGTCACCACACAGTGGCCGGAGTCCGAAGCAGGCTTGTGGGATCTGGAAGAGTAGACAAGAGGTGCCCAAAACAGGCACCCATAAGCTGGTGAAGCCTCAGAAACCCAAGTTACAGAAGTTTCCAGAAACAAGCAATATTGCGATTAACAAATAATAGCTAATATTTACTGGATATAAATTACATGCTAAATCCTTATGGAGAAATCATCGCACATAGCCTCATAACAACCCTTTGTGGTATGTGCTATTATTGATCTCTGCCACACAGATGAGGAAACTGAGGCAGCACATCACTTCCTCAAGGTCATACAGCTTGCAGGTAGGAGAGCCACACCGCCTCCCCATAAGTGAGGGGACAGGCAGCTTGGGTCCGGGGAGAGGCATGCCTCTCCCCAAGCCCTCCGACCTTCTGGTCCACTGTCATGGACCTTTCTCTCAGGCAGGGGTCTCTCTATGAGATTGTTCAAAGTCATGGTGAGTGCATGAGGGAACGATTTAGAGTCCTCTTCCTTGGGATCTGGAACCCCGGGCTCAAGGCCTGGCTCTGTCGCTCAGCTACGGGGTGGGGGATTTGTGTTAGCATCGCACACCACATTCCCTGTTTGTGTCCCATCTCCTCAGCTTTGCAATGAAGTGACTAGACTGCTGCGTATGTGAGATCACTTTGGCTCTGCGACTCACTGGCATTAAAGATAATTCACGTAAGTGGGTCCAGGCTAGATGAAGACAGGAATAAAGACCCTCTTAAACAAAATACAGACGGCAAAGCCCTTACATGGAAAAGGATGATGAATCTGACTCTTCCAAATGAAACTTCTCCATCCTAGAAGAGACATCCATAACCAAAGCTAAAATGAAGACACATGGGGGAAAGTGTTCACGAAACGGAGACAAAAGATTCCCGTTTAGATTACATAAGCAATGCCTCAAATCAATAAGAGAAAGTTAGCCCAAAAGAACAGTCATGACTAGGTGATGCACAGCTAAGGAAACTGAATGGAAAGTAGAAATATAAAAATATGCTCAGGGGCACCTGGGTGGCTCGGTGGGATCAGCCTCTGCCTTCGGCTCAGGTCATGATCTCAGGGTCCTGGGATCAAGCAGGCAACGGGCTCTCTGCTCAGCGGGGAGCCTGCTTTCCCCTCTCTCTCTGCCTGCTTCTCTGCCTACTTGTGATCTCTGTCTGTCAAATAAATAAAATCTTTAAGATTAAAAAAAAATATGCTCAGATTTACTAGTGATGACGGAAATGAAGACGAAAACATGAATGAAATACTATTTTTTCACCTCCCGGCATGGTGGCATAGAAACGTTTGGTCTTACCAATTATTGGCACATGTATAAGGAAGCAGTGCCCCCCGCCCCGGTGGGAGTAGGGGGCCAGTCTGCCACTATCTGTTAAAACATAAAATACTCATATTGGGCCTCTGTGGTGCTCTTTCTCCATATGTGCCTTCAAGAAGCGCCCACACCTGCCTATGGGAAGGCATGTCCAAGAATGTTCCCTCCAGCATTGCTTGTAGGCTTGAAAAAACAGAACGAAATAGCAGCAAACCTGGCAGGAGAGGAAGCAGCTTAGCTGTGTGTCTGTGAAGGAACCTCATTGGTTCTCTCTTACACAGTAATATGCAAAAAATAAGAGGAGCGTGGTTGGAGTTCTGTGCCAACGTGGAAAAATCCATAGTACATATCGATGAGTGGGAAAAAAAGTGAGTTGTGCAACAACATGGAGGGTAATAGCTTCACGGGAAACCAGAATCAATTGTTCCCATAGAAACTGCGTGGAAGAGGGTCTGAAAACAAACGCTGAACTGACACCAGAAATCAGCTCTGGGGAAAGGAAGAGTAGAATGAGTGCCGAGAAGGCCTGAATTCTACTGCTTTGGTTTGTTTAGAAGGGGATGTATTCATGGATTTCTTGTGTGGTGTTGCAAAGCATAAACATAGATCAGTGGTTGATGGCTGACACCTCTCCCTTTTCCCAGCCACTAAAGAACAGAATTCCCATGCTGGAAATTAGGGGATCATCTGGAATTAACCCGCTCCCCAGCCAGCTCCCCCCATCTGGCTCTGCACCCACAGTGGTTTCTCGGGCCAGGCACTCCTCTTCCCCTTCAAAGATTCCATTAGCGTGTTTACAGTGCTCTGACATTTGTTCACCCAGGGCTAACTGCAGGGCGAGGCTATGATTACGGTGGTGTTTTCTGTTTTTTCATTTTTCAATAAAGAGAAAGGTTGAACATGTACTGTTAACATTCAACCTGGTGTAAAATCGTTTCAACCAAAAGACTTTGGAAATTGATTTTTGTGGTGCGCAACCTGAAAAACATTTGTTAGAGGTTGCTCATGTTTAGTTCTGTTCGTTGGCAAGAGGTGCTATGGGTGTTCGTTTACAGCAGGGTTCTTGAAGGGGGGCCCCAGATTAGCAGCACTGGCTTCCCCTCGCAAGCCCCAGCCCAGACCCACTGAATCAGACTTGGGGGGGGTACATCCAGGCGGGGGGTATGTGAGCAAGCCCTCCACGTGATTCAGGTGCACGTTCAAGCTTAAGAACTTCTGCTTGACATCACCAAATACGAACGGCCTTTTAGGAAGCTGATCACACCTCTGCAGGGGGACAACCTAAACTAACCTGTTTACATTTCCATTCATCCCTCAGATCTCTGCTGAATCATCACTTTCTCAGGAAACATTTTCCTCTTCTGTTTTCATAACGCCATGTACCTCTTCTCTCTGCACTGATCACAGATGCATCTTACACTTACATGTGTGATGATCTGATTGAGATTTGTCGCCCAGCATCCCCTCACCCCCCAAAGTGTTTGAGTATACTACAGCACCAGGCGTACGGCAGGCACATGATGGGTATTTGTGCATCGATGAATGAACATCTCCTTCGCAGACAGCCTTCCTTGCCACAAACACTTTTCAACACATTTTCCACAAATCAGCAATGAAGCTTTCTTTGTCAAGACCCTCACTATTTATCCAGGTTTGAAATCTCGGTGATCTTTTAAACTTGTCACATTCATTCATCTGCAGGTGCCAGCCAGCTGCCAAGTCCTGTGGATTCTTCCACTGGAATGTCTCCCTGCCTTCAATATTGTGTTCATTCAAACTGTTCATTAGTATCTGTTGAGCATTTTATGTTTTCCAAAAAGTGCTTTTACTTCTATTAAAATATTAGCAACCATTGACTGGGGGCTCATGTGCCAGGCACGGAAGTGATTCCCATTACTATGAAGGAGGTATTTATTAATTATTCTACATTTTCATGGAAGGATAAAGCCAGGGTTAGAGGGGCCTGGGTAAATGGTGCATAATCACTCAGCTCCTAAGTGTTAAGAGATACGATTGGGCCTTGGGTTGTGGCTGATTCTCTGACCCTTCCTCTGTGCTATAATGCCCTCCACCTATCCTTTGTCCACAGCCCCTCAAGCTGTAAGAGCTCACGTGTTTGGATTCCATACCTAGTGCCTCCTTGTCATCCTCCATGCCGTTCCTTCCCTCAAAGCCACGCGGTGAGAATAAGCATGCCTGCTGGAAGGGAAATGGGCTCTGGGGACAGATCTGGGTTCAAACGCAAGCTGTGGGATCCAGAGCAAGTTATTTCTCTTCCCTGAACCTGTTTCTTGTTCTGTAAAATGAGGCAAGTTAAAATTATGACCTTATAGGGTAGCTTTGAGGACTACACGAGATTGTTCACTTATCAGTGTACACAGAGTGAGCACTGATCAATGCTAACGCTTAATATGTCTCTTTCTAGTTCTCAATACATCACACCTGAACTCTGTCCACCTTTCAAGACTGCGGGTAACCTGGGCTTCTCTTTTCCTAACTGCATTTCTCTTTATTCTAAAAAGACTCGTCTTTTTTGTTCTCTCAGTATAGATCACAATCGTTGCCGTCGCCATGTTTCCAATCCTAAAAAACACAGGTGTTCTTTGAAAAATAAAAGCAATATACAAAATCACAGAGAAAAGGAAAAAAAAAATTCCTGTTCCCACCCTCCACAAGAACATCCGTTCTTGTATTCGTATGTGTGTGTGACTGTACCTAGATAGGTTGTGTTCTGGGATCTGATTTCTCTCACTTTACAATATTGAGTAGACATCTTTCCATGCCAGTAAGTAGAGATTGTACCAGCTGTACAGTGTGGTATTGCACACGTGGGCTACCGATGGACTGTATTGGTGAGCAACTGCTGTTTGATAAATCACCCTTCGGTTGTAGCGACTTATACATAGTTCATGTAATTATACATAGTCTATATAGATTCCACATAGAGACGCAGATGGATACATATAATGTTATATATGTATCACATGTCTGCAGGCTGGCTGGAGTTTGGTGGACTTAGGCTGGCCTCAGCTGGGTTGTTCTGCTTCAGTTTATAGGGGCTCTGTCTATAGCGGCGAGGGTGGCCCTCCTCCATATGTCTCTCATCCTTTTTCTGGAACCAAGGATCTGCCCATGTACCATTCAAAGCACACCACATGGCCAAGCCCAAAGTCAAGGAGTGGGGAAATAGACTTTGCTTATGATGAAGAGAGACATGTGAGTGCAGATTGGGGTGAAGAATTGAGACCAGCAGTTTAATCTATCACATACATAATTAGTTTTGTTTCCCATTTTTTTATAATTATGAGCCATTTTGAGCCTTCTATACCTGGCCCAATTTTATTTTCCTGCAATAAATTTCTAAAGTCAAATTGCTGTGTCAAAGGACATATGGATTTCAAATATTGATTTGTACTTAATAGTATTCCAAAAAGGTTCTATACTCCCTAATAACAGTGTCAGAGAATGCTGGTTTCCTCACACGTTTGCCACTACTAGATTTTATCAATTAGAAAAAAAAAAGCTTTGCCCTAATATAAGAAATATGTTGTCCTAAGTTTATTACATTTCTTTGGTTATTAGTGAGGTTAGAAATATTTTTATGTCTGTTGGTCTTTAAGGTTTTTTTTTTTTTTTTTTTTGGAGTGACCTCTTCATGCCCTTTGCCTACACTCACTCTTTCTCAAATAAACAGATCTCCACAGAACTAAGGTGAAGTCACAGCTAGCGTCTCTTCACCCAGCTCTTGTGGGATTCCGTGTGCGGTCCCCTCCCCGCCCTCCCTTTTACTCAGGCCGAATGCGGTGTGCTAAGTTGGCAAGAAGGCAGAGCAGCGGAGGGGTTCATGCCCTTCAGGTGCCCGGGAGAAGAGAGTGCTAGGAGGAGGAGGAGGAGAGCAAGGAAGACCAGGCCCCAGAGCCAGTCTTCTGTGAAAGGTGACAATCTGTGCTCCTGACGATGCTGACTCAGACGGAAGAGGCCTGCTGTAAAGTCACCATCTTCTGGATGGCAAGAGAAAACTCCTCTCCATCAACCACCCGGTCTATCCAAATGGTTTCCAGTTAAGGGCATTTTTATTGAAATGTAAAATCTAAAATCCCAGTCTGAGTTGGCAGGTTCTGGGAAGAAAATGACAAATCCTAAATCCTTCTAGTGTTGGCTAGAAATGCTTTGAACCAATGGCCTCCTCCCATATTCCTTGCTGGGAAACCTAGAAGTCCTGAGGGGTAAGAACAAGGGTGATCCTGACGTGTACTCAGGTAGCACTTCTCAGGGGCCCGCCATTGCTCTAAGCACTTTGTGCATCTGCTAACTCACTTAACCCTCACCATGACCGCAGGAAATAGGAATTACTATTATGCCTACGTTGTAGCTGAGGAAGTTTGTTTTTGCCCAAAGACCTACAACCAGGAAATGGTGGAACAAGGATTCAAACACAGGTGGTCGGGCTCTAGAGCCAGTGCTTTAATCACCGTGCTAGGATTTCCCCAAACGCACCACGTGTCCCCAAGTAGACTCAGAGAAGCTCCCACCACGCAGGATGCTGAAAGCTGTTACATACAAAGGGAAACTTGGTGTTGAGGTCAACAGGTCTCCTTACCCCAAAACTTCTCAGGAACTACAATACACCAATCTAAATGGTAGATTTTTAAAGAAGCAAATCAACCATCTGGCACTTCCCAAACATATTTGATCTTTAAAAAGATTTTACAGAATTTGTATTCCACAGACCATGTGTTGCTAAACGCTGTAGAGAGGGCTTTGATCAGGCACACTGGCTTGGGGCAGCTCGTGAGTCAGGTGTCCAGTTTTCAGGTGACTGTGAAAGCCAGTGGCTCAACTCAGTCATTATTAAAAATTAAACCTACAATTAAATGAATTACATTACAAAGGTAATGGATCCTTAAGACTTTACAGCTTCGTAATGACTTAATTGCACTTGACTGTAATCTAGGCTCTTATGTAAGGTTATGCCTGTAGCTCTACTCCGGTCACTGTTCTGTACATGTGCAAAATTTGTGGGCTCTTGAGCATCTCCCCAGCTCCACGTTCAGGGATGGCATGTTGGTAACTTGAAATCAGCCACAGTAATGGTACTGACACCATCAAAACTGGCAGAGCCTCCACATCAGGGCTCTTTTTAGGGGAGGAGGTCTGTTTTGGGAGGAGTGGATGTTAAACATTTACCAGCACATCGTGGCAGACATGATGCTTAACATACTGACTTCACTGGTAAGTACGATTTGGGGAAAATGACTCCATGTCTTTGAGCTTTGGTCTCTGTTTCTTAAGACTGTCGATAGGGTTACATATACCAGACTAGATTAAAGCCGTGCTCCCACACCCGGTCTGAATGACCGCAGGCTCCTGACGCTGTTCAAGACCTAGAGCGTGAGAATCTCCTTGGATGGTACCCAGGGATCTGCCTTTTCAATAAAGTTCCCCGGAATGTGCAGACCTGCCCTTGGGTCTTTTACCAGTGGTAAAAGCAAACAGTAGAGAAGATTTCTGACCCAACAAGCTACTTAGTCATATATCTCTTCCAGCTCCAGCATAAGCAGCAAGCACAGAATCAAGATTTCTCTTTCTAAAGTATGACTCATTATGGGGCTGAGGCAGAGAAAGGGCCACCCCTCCCCGAGCTATTTCATGACTATAATCCTCTATAGGTAGCTTGACCAGGACAGGACCACTTCTCTAGGCCACCCGAAGGATGTGGAAATAACTCAGTTTTGAAACTGTACTTCGTAATGCTCTTTACTCATGTGCCTTTACTTGTCTTGCATCCAAATCCGGACAGGAAGGCGGGACAGCAGGACCACTGCAGGCCACGCAAATCCTCGTGCTCTTCATTCACACCTGAACAAGGCCAACAACTAAATCAGATACACCAGATCAGCCCCTTGGTGGGACATCCCAGACCCTGTTCCTTCTCTCTCTTCAGCCCCAACGTGAGTATCAGAGGGGGTCAGATTTACTACCTAAATATTTTATTTTTACTATGTATATTATACTATATTATTATATTTTACTATATATAAAAATGTTTTACACTATATACACATACACACACATATTTTACTATATATATAATTGTATATATGCTTGGTTATAAAATCGCAGAGTACAAGAGAAGAATCATCATAATAAAACAAGATTCCCTTGCTCCAGTCCTCTGGAGCAACTCTTCCCAAGAGCTAACCTCTTTAAATTTATTAAATAATTTAAAATTTTTCTTGTGGTCACTTTTACATTCCTAAATAATATATCTCTATTTTTTGGTGCATCCCTTTTAGGCATTTTATGTTCCTTTTTTCTATGATGGAGGAGGATTTTGCTTATTTCTACTGCCATAACCTTCCCAGTGTCTATTAATCTTATTTCCATCATTAGTTACTTTAAACACTTCACAGATACACTTTTATTGCTTATTCCACAGACACTAGATCACTTCAAGTTCTTATGGCTGCCCACCCCAGACCCCTCCCAGCTGCTGTCTTTCCACATTATCAAGGCTAAATGGACTTCTGTGAGATGTAGTCTGCCCATTGACTACTGTTATCTTCCTGGCTCGGCATATTCAGGATTGCCATCAAATATTGGTCACATAAAATAACGGCAAAGAAAATAATTCTGAATTTCCCCAGCTATCCTTTGTCTACTTAAGGAAAACACAGGCCCCCTTTTTTTTCTTTTTTTCTTTTCTTTTTTTTTTTTTTTGCCCTGGATCACAGGAGTTATCTCATTAAACTAAATACCATAGAACAGCATGAGGAGCCAGAGCAGATGAAGGTGTAAGGGGAATAAATCCTATTAGGGTCCCAGCAGGAGAGTCATTAGAGACGCACACACTCATGAAAGACCTGGGGCTCCACTCATGTCCCTGTGGTCTCTGGTCCGGTACCAACGAAGGGAAAATCGTACGCTGCTTGCTTTCCGAAAACACCTCAAAGCCATCTCTTAAAGGCTTTGTTCTTTCAAAAACCTTTAGGATAGAGATGGGGATAAAAACACCACTTCGAAAGAAATCTTAGCTGTCACTATTGCTATAAAACTGAATCTATAGGGTTTAACAAAGTTTTCTGATCAAGATTTCTCATTAGCTAAACGATTCCTATTGATATTATTAGTTTATGTAGCTGTGTGTTGAAGAGATTTTTAGTTACTCATAATTTTTCCTTCTTTCCCTATTAATAAATGAAACAGTATTAAGATGTTTTAGAAATAATATATTTGAAGGGCGCCTGGGTGGCTCAGTCAGGTAAGCATCCAACTCTTGATTTAGACGCAGGTTGTGATCTCAGAGTTGTGAGATCCAGCCCTGCCTGCATTGGCTCTGGGATTAGCAGGGAGTCTGCCCAAGGTTCTCTCTCCCACTTCCTCTCCCCCTGCACTCTCTCTAAAATAAATAAATAAATCTTTAAAAAAATGATATATTTGATCTTTTTAAGGAAGTTTAAACTATATCCATGCAATTTTCACCCCCTTACCAATACAGCAGAATTAGCCTTTGCCAATTTTTTTCTTAAATATTTATTTGACAGAGAGATCACAAGTAGGCAGAGAGGCAGGCAGAGAGAGAGGAAGGAAAGCAGGCTCCCCGCTGAGCAGAGGGCCCGATGCAGGCCTTGATCCCAGGACCCTGAGATCATGACCTGAGCCGAAGGCAGAGGCTTTAACCCACTGAGCCACCCAGGCGCCCCCCGCCTTTGCCAATTTTAGAATGCACCAGATTATCTAGTTTTTGAAAAGGAGTGACATGCAAGTAAATTAACAATCATTAAATGTGGGTGAGTGGGACATATAGGCTGCCAGTTACGGAATGAGCAAGTCACAGGAATAAAAGGCACAGCACAAGGGGCAGTCAGATATTTTTTAATAGTGATGCATCAGGACAGACGGCAGTCACACTAGTGGTAAGTACAGCATAAACTTGTGGAATCACTATGTTGTACACCCAAAGCTAGTGTAACATTGTGTGTCAACTATACAGAAAATACCAAAAATCAGTCCTAGCTTGTTGGTTCAGAAAACTTCTCTACTGGTAGCTTGTCCCCAGATACAGGTCTGCATGTTCTGGGGAGTTTTATTGAAAATGAAAATTCAGGGTTTTCCTGTGGGCTTAGAACCATTTGCTCGCTTAGGCTCTGAAGTTTTGTGTTTTCTTCTGGAGGGGGAGCAGGACTGGGGGAAGGGATGGAGAAAGGGAGAGAGAGAATCTTAAGCAGGCTCCATGCCCAGCGTGGAGTCTGATATGGGGCTCGATCTCACAAACCTCAAATCGTGACCAGAGTCAAAATCAAGTCAGACACTCAACCAACTGAGCTACCTAGGCACCCAGGCTTTGAAGTTTTAAAATATCACTGTGGTTGAGAAAAAAGAAACATTTAAGTGTGCACTGATGATATGTAAAAGGTCTAATTCGGAGAGGTAAAATGAAGTAATTTGTAGATAATAAAATAAGTGATTAAAGAGGAGAAACTGCCATAGTATCACTGGCTAATTATGGCAAATTACCAGTCTAGATTATAGGTCATAGACGTTGCATTCATTTTTTTATTCAACAGATATATATTGAGCTCCTACTATGTGCCAGTGCACACTACAGCAGTTAATGAAATGGACAAAGATCCCTGTCCTCCTGGAGCTTACATTCTAGAGGAGGGAGAAAGACAATAGAAAAGATAAATTATAAAACATATAGTATGTTAGAGGCATTAGTGCTCTGAGAAAAATAAAGGACGGAAGAGAATTGGGATTGTGAGCATGGGTTCTGGAACTTTACTCTGGCCTGGCAGAGAAATCTTGTTGAGACAGTGACTCTTGAGCCCAAACCTGAAGGAGATGTCGGAGTGAGTTCGCTGACCATCTGTGGCAAGGAGGCCCATCAAGTGTGAGCAGCTGAAGATGAGTCGGTGAGAAAATGTAGGAAACGGTTCCAGGGAGGGAAGTAACAGGGTGTGAGACTGCAAAGGGTTTTGTGGGTGAATGTATGGATTTTAGCTTTTACTCTGAGATATGAAGCTTCTGGGAGTGTTTGAGTAAATGAGTAACAATCTGATTTAATCTTAAAAGGATTACCTCAGCTGACGTACTGAGGACAGGAGGGGGAAGGGTAGAATGGGTCAGAAGCACAAAGGAAAGTTAGCAAAGTCCTAAAAAAAATCTCAGTCAGTGGTTCTCAAACTTTCTTGGTTTTAGGACCCCTTTACATCTTAAAAATTACTAAGAATCCCAAAGAGCTTTTGTTCATGTGGGTTACATCTACTGGTATTTTACCATATTAGAAATTAAAAATGAGAAACATTTACATTGGCTTATTAATTTACTGAGTAATAAGCCCACATGTTAAAAAATTAATATATTTTTATGGAAATAACTATATTTTCAAAGCAAAAATATTTAGTAAGAGTGATGTTGTTCAGCATTTTTATAAATCATTTTATTCTCTGCTTTAGCAGAATACAGCTGGATTTTCATAGCTGCTTCTGCATTTAGTCTATTAAGATACATTGTTTTGGTTGAGGTAGATGAAGAAAATAAGGACTTGTATAGATAATCTTCTTCAATACCCAACCCAAACTTGACAAGCTGTAGTTTCTTAAAGGTCATTTGCAATGTGGAATCTGAAACTTATCAATAAACTTATATTGTTTCATTAAAATCCAGGGTTTATCTTGTCCTTAGAAAGAATATTTGTAACCTTACACATTTTGAGTGGGGGAGAATATTAGTTCACAGAGTTACGTAGATCTTTCAAATGTTGACACATTTCAACATTATATAGTATCAACAATCAAGGATGTTATTATTACTTTTGATCAGGTTCAGAACATGCTACCCGAAAATATGGCATCTTGGCACACTGAATATTTCAAGCTGAAGGAATTTGAGAAATGGCCTGTGCAGGAAGGCTTCTTCCTCCCTCCCTTCCTTCCATTTTGTTAGCTCTGCTTGCGATTTGTTGCTTCTCAGTAAATAGGTGAACTCAGTGTTCACCAGTGGCCATCAGAATGAACATATATTTGACTGTTCCCATGATTTATCCCACCTTCAGAAAAAACTCTCTGACTCTCCCCTTAGGTCATAAAACCCTCATGTGAGAGGGGCTCTCTTGTCCTGGGAAAAGAGGAATAACTCCAAAATGAAGGAACACAGAGAGGATAGGCCTCAAATGAACAGGCCTTGCTGTTTTCCGCAGTTTACGACATTTAGCTTACCTCTTGTCCTATCACATCTTCCTACAACTTGCCACTCTTCATCAAACCTAGCATGAAACCCTCAGCCTTAATTTTCTTTGGGTCTTCCTTTACTTCCTTGTGAAGGCTCCTGTTTATGTAAAACTTAGAGGCATATGTCAGAGATATTGTAGGTTTAGTTCCAGATCACCGCACAAGAAAGCGAATATCACAATAAAGCCAGTCAGCTGAATTTCTTGTTTTTTTGATTTGTATAAAAGTTATGTTTGCACTCTACTGCAGTCTAAGTGAGCAAAAGCATTACATCTAAAAACAACATACATCCTTTAAAGATACTTTATTGCTAAAAAATGTTAACCATCATCTGAGCTTTCAGTGAGTCATAATCTTTTTGCTGGAGGGTCTTGCCATGATGTTGATGGCTGCTGATTTAGTCAGGGTGGTGGTTGCTGAAGGTTGGGGTGGCTGTGATAATTTCTTAAATAAGACAACACTGAAGTTTGCTGCATTGATGGACTCACATACAATGATTTCTCTGTAGCATGTGATGCTATGTCATAGCATTTTACCTACAGTAGAACTTCTTTCAGAATGGAAGTCAACCCTCTTGAACTGTCACTGCTCTATCAGTTAAGTTCATGTAATATTCTAAATCATCTGTTGTCATTTCAACAATCTTTACCAGGGCCAGATTCTATCTCAAGAAACCACTTTCTGTGCTCAGCTGTAAGAAGGAAGTCTTTTACTCTTCGTTTTATAATGAGATTTCAGAAAGTCACATCTCCAGGCTCCACTTCTAATTTTGTTCTCTTGCTATTTCCACTATACCTGCATTTTCCTTCTCTGCTGAACTCTTAAACCCCTCAAAATCATCCATGAGTGTTGGAATCAACTTCTTCCAAACTCCCGTTCATGTTAATATTTTGACCTCTTCCCCTGAATCACAAATGTTCTTAATGGCATCTAGAATGGTGAATCTTTTCCAGAAGGTTTTCAGTTTACTTTGCCCAGACCCATCAGAAGAATCCCTATCTGTGGCAGCTCTAGCCTTACAAAATGTGTTTCTTAAATAAACCTTGAAAGTTGAAATTACTCCTTGACCTATGGGGCTGCAGAATGGATGTGGTGTTAGCAAGCACGAAAACACCGATCTCGCTGTCCATCTTCATCAGAGCTCTTGGGTGCCAGGTGCACTGTCAATGAGCAGTAAGTAGTACTTTGAAAGGAAGTTGTGTTTTTTTTTCCCCCTGAGCAGCACATCTCTGCAGTAAGTCATGTTGTAGACAGATGTGCTGTCATCTAGGGTGTGTTGTCCCATTTTCAGAGCACAAGCAGAGTGGATTTAGCATAATTCTTTGAGCCCCTAGGATTTTTGGAATGGCAAAAGAACCCTAGCTTTAACCGAAAGTCACTAGCTGCATTAGCCCCTAATAAGAGAGTCAGCCTGTCCTCTGAAACTTGGAAGCCTGGCACTGACTTCTCTCTAGCTGTGAAAGTCCTAGATGGCACCTTCCCCCAAAAGAAGGCTGTTCTGTCGCACTGGGAATGTTCGGTGTAGCCACCTTCATCATTATGCTAGATGGATGCTCTGGGTCACTGGCGGCAGCTTCTCCATCAGCACCGTTAGCTTCCGCTTGCACTTCTCCCTTACAGAGAAGCTTCTTTCCCTAAGCTTCACCACTCAGCCTCTGCTGGCCTCAGGCTTTTCTTCTGCAGTTTCCTCACCTTTCTCAGCCTTCACAGAGCTGTAGAGAGTCAGGGCCTTCCTCTGCATTAGGCTTTGGCTAAAGGCAATGTTGTGTTTGGATTAAGCTTCTATCCAGACCACTGAAAACTTCCTCCCTATCGGCAATAAGGCTGTTTCACGTTCTTACAATTTGTGGGTGTGTACACGGGAGTGGCACTTTTAATTTCCTTCCAGAACTTTTCCTTTGCATTTACAAATTGGCTAAATGGTGCAAGAGGCCTAGCTTTCAGACTGTCTCTGCCTTTGACATACCTTCCTCACTAAGCATAATCATTTCTAGCTTTTGACTTAAAGTGAGAGACAGGTGACTTTTCCTTTCATTTCAACACTTAGAGGCTACTGCAGGGTAATTAATTTGCTTCATTTCAATACTGTTGCTTTCAGGGACTAGGGGAGGCCCAAGGAGAGGGAGTGAGATGGGAATGGCTAGTCCATGGAGCAGTCAGAACAATCACAACATTTATCAGTTAAGTTCATTGTCTCAGATGGGTGCTGCTTGTGGTGCCCCAAAACAATTACAAAAGTAACATCAAAGATCACTGACCACAGACCATTATAACAAATATCATAACAATGAAAAAGTCAGAAATATTGTGAGCATTTCCGAAATTACAGATAAGAAGTGAGCAAATGCTGTTAGAAAAAAAATGGCACTAATGGTGGTTGTCACAAACCTTCCATTTGCAAAAAATCTGGAAAGAACGATAAAGCTAAGTGCAATAAAACATATCAGTGTTAAGTAAATTTGTATGCTTTTCTTTTGTTAGTCTGTCTTTCATTAGAGGTCATAGCTGAGAACTCAAGAAAAGAGCATAAAGTTGTTTTTCTTCCCCTACACCACTAATCTTTAAGTCTTTAAGGATTGGGAAGCCCTCAAGCTCATAGTGATATAGATTTTAAAAAATTCCAATTTTAGCTTGAAAACCAGCATTTTATCATTAGCAACAAATTCTACCACTTGTTTTATTTGAAGTTATTGATAAGCTCAGTTTTTTTCTCTTTTGCAAGATAATGGCTGCTATAGTTTGTCAGTCATTCTTCCAAGTGAAAATAATATTTCATGGAAAAAAGTGGCTAGTTTAGGTCATAAATCAATTGCATAAGTGCTTTCCCAGGAGACAAATATTATATTTTAACATGCAGCAAGTGTTTTATTAGTATCATTAAGAATATTAAAAGACACATATTCAAGGGTCAAGATCTAATGAAATTAGTATTTACCACATCACCAAGGACATTTTAAAGAGAGTATGTGGTAATGAAGAGTAAAATGATTAGTATAGTTGGTGCCTCAATTTGTGCTAAAGGGCCAGCACTTTTACCTATAATTGCTTTTGCATCATCTGTGTAAATGCCAATAGAGTGAAAAAAACAAACAATGTGTCAGTATTACTGCAAGAAGAGTTTTGTTTTGGAGTCACCAGGGGTCTGCTGGCCACATTTTGAGAACCAATGATTGAGGTGAAAGATGTTGTTGGTTTGGACCAGGATGGGGGTGGTGGTAGTTAGAACTATTTTGGTTCTGGATATATTTTATTTTATTTATTTTTTTAAATTTATTTATTTGTTAGAGAGAGAGCAAGCGAGCACAGGCAGACAGAGTAGCAGGCAGAGGCAGAGGGAGAAGCAGGCTCCCCGCCAAGCAAGGAGCCCCATGTGGGACTCGATCCCAGGACGCTGGGATCATGACCTGAGCCGAAGGCAGCCGCTTAACCAACTGAGCCACCCAGGCGTCCCTGGTTCTGGATATATTTTAAAGGTAGATCCAATAGTTTGCTGGCCAGTTTGGATGTGGAGTTGAGGAGAAAGGTCGAGGATGACCTTAAAGTTTCTGGCCTGAGCTAATAAAAGAAGAAATTGCATTAAGTGAGGTAGAGAAAGACAGCAGGAGCAGGGTTTGGGGATGATCAGAAATAGTTTTGGAACATGTTAAGTTTCAGATGCCCAGGAGACATCTAAGTAGACATGGCATGCAGGCGGCGGGCTATAGTCTGCAGTGGAAGAAAGACGGCTGGAGATACACACTGAGAAAACATCAACATCTAGGTATTTAAAATAGTAAGACTGGATGAAATCACCAAGGGACGGAAGATGGGCAGAAAGACGGGAAGAAAAGAGATCTCAGGACTAAGGTGCCAACATGTAAAAAGTGAAGTGGTGAGGAAAAGCCAACAAAGGGAACTGAAGAGTGGTCAAGGAGAGAGAGAGTGGAGAAGGCCAAGAGCGTGATCCTCAGCATCCAATACTACTGGTAGCTCAAGTAAAATGAGGGCTGAGAATTGGTCACTGGAAGTATCAACATGCACACTTCTCTGGTGACCTTGATAAGAGTAGTTTCAGTGATGTGATGGAGGCAGTGCTCCTGGTGAGCACAGGCTTAAAAAAGATTTCTACACCAATGCTCATAATGGCTCCAGCCTGGAAACAATCCAAATGTTCACCAGTAGGTGAATGGGCTGTTGACACAAATAAACTTGATGAATCTCAAAAAATCACTATGCTGAAAGACAGAAATGAAAGAGTACATATGATATGACCCCCCTTACATGAAGTTCTAAAACAAGCAAAACAAATTTATCTTGATGGCAATCAGGATAGTTTTTGCCTGGAAGAGGGAGTGGGGATACATGTTGACTGCAAAGTAGCACAGGAAAACTTTCTGGTGTGAAAGAAGTGTTCTAAATATTAACAGGGGTGTTGAGTATATGCATAAACTTGCCAAGTTGTTATACTGTACATGTAATGTGTGCATTTTATTTTATATAAATTATACCTCAATACAGTTGTTCAAAAAATGGTAAGCGAGGCAACAGAGACCATGAACATGGACAACTCTTTGAATGGTCTCAATGTAAAAGAAAAACTAGAAATGTGGCAATAGCAGAGGGAAAAGTGAGGTTAAAATTTTTTTCACCATTGGGGTACCTGGGTGGCTCAGTCAGCTAAGCATCCCACTCTTGATCTCAGCTCAGGTCTTGATCTCAGGGTCATAAGTTCAAGCCCTGTGTTGGGCTCCACATCCAGCATGGAGTCTACTTAAAAAAATTACCATGGGTGAAATAATGGCCTATTTGTATGTTAACTTGAGAATAGTGGAGGGAAAATTTGATGATACAGAGAGACATGCTGAAGCAATTATCTTTGAACTACTCAGAGAAGGAGATGTGGGACACAGGGAGAGAGGCTAGCTTTGGCTAGAAGCAGTGGACGTTCACTTAGTGGGGAAGCAGTATACGGGCATAAAAATTGGCGGGGCATGTGGTATGGAAACTTGTGGAAGTTCACATTTTTCCTGGTAAAATAAGAAACAAGGACTTCACCTGAAAGAATGAGGGATGAGGTTCTATAGGCTGATAAAAGGAGTGTAAAATAGTCATTGAGGAGACTGTGAGAAAAACAGACCAGAAAATAAGGAATGACTTCTGGACACCGGAGATTAGGAGTCATAAATTTAAGACTAGACCATCGGTATGGTTGAGTGCCTTCCTCCAGCCTTACTGAGCTGCATACGTGCAGTCATGGGTTTGGACTAGAAGCAGAATTGTGGTTTAGCCGAGTACAGAAAAGTGAAAGAAGAGGTGAAAAAGTAGCAGCGATATGAAAGGGGGCGATTATAATGACGGACTATGGATTTTAAACTGATCCAAGAGGGAAGTGTAAACAGGAAGGGGTGAGGGACAGAAGACATGTGGTATGAATGAATGGATTTTTGTCTTGGTGAAGTTGAAGGACTGCTGGAATTGGATCACAAAAGAGAGTGAGCTGAAAACAGAGGGAGTTAGAATGATACTTAATGTTGAGATTTACACAGGAGTTTTGAGTCCTGGGTATGGCCAGTTCTACAGGATGACCACAGGAGTGGCTGAATTTACACTGGATGAGGTCAATGAGCCAAAAGGTCAGGGTATAAAAGGATCATTCACATGAAATCTTAAACTCACTGATTAAGCAGGAGCAGTGTGGGGCAGTGGTGGCAGTTAAAACTTCAAGGAATGGAAATTAATCTGGAGGTGGAGAGTTTGTGTTACAGTCTTGTTGACAGAAGATAAAGATGGGAGGGGGTAGGAAGGACTTTGGAGAGAATGGTCCATAACTGGCAACCAAAAGCAAGGAAGTCACCTAATGTACACCCAAGTCTGGGGAGGTAAGTGGTGTGGGAGAGGACAGTCACTATTTAAGAGGTCTTCAGGGGAAGCAATATCCTCAGAAGGGCAAGGGATTTCAGAGAGAAAAGAGGAGACACACAGAACTGCACAGGGATATGAGCCTGGGATGCAGAAAAAGTGTGAGGCTGGGGTTTCATCTTCCTTTAGTATTTAAGTTACTGTTATCTTAATTTTAAAAAATTACAACGAACTCAATATATTTTTACAATATATTTAGCTATACTCTAGAGCTAAATGAATGCTAACTACTCCACGTTAGTCAAGATGTGGAGGCACTATAAGAAAACCATTTCTTTGGTAGGCTTTTTTCTTTTTTTTCTTTTTTACACTGAAAACTTTATTGGAAAAGACAAGTGAATTACTAAGATACTTTAAAAGTACTTTGCTTATTCATTTTGCTTGGAAAAATTTACCCTAACTTCATAGTAAGGAAACAAACACAAAATCATTAAAAATACATGAGCCTCCGAGGCTTGATAGCTGGGCAGGGTCTTTACATACCTTCCCATGGGGCGTAGTGATTAAACACCACATTCTAGAGTGAGAACCAAGCAAGGCAGGCATTGGGAGCCTCAAGGCATGTTAAAAAGTGCTGATATAAAGCAATTTCCCCAACTGTCTCTCCTAATGTTGGCAGTTGGTTTTGGGTCCAGAGCCCTCTTAGAAACCCAGAGGTTAGTGAGATTCACAGAAGTCCTTCATTAGTTTAGTTTGTAGCTCGTGGGTGAGGTTCAACCATTTCTAACTTTGAAAAAGTTCTGTTTGTACCTTTCTCTGTCTCATTAAAACTGTCTAACTGAAATTGATAACCAGCTACAAAATTTTAGTGTACTAATTTCCTTTGCACAGGGCACTGGACACGTCAAGTATGTAAATACTATATATATGTATTTTAAATTAGGGTGAAGTCTTGGTTAATCCTCTAAGTTTCATAATTGAAGTACATCTAGTTGCTTAGCTTCAAGTTTTTGTAAAAACTATAGTCTTTGTAATGTGTTCTATTGGGTATGAAGAAAGCCTATGTACACTATTAGCTATCTTTGCTCCAGAAAAACTTTATCAAAATGGACAATGGGGTGGATCTGGCCCCAGCCATGGTCTGCCAACCCACTGTAGGCAACCCTTGGCCTCAGCTATCTCACTGACCTTGCCTTTCATCACGGATTCAAATTCCATGACAGCATGGTAGATTTAATACCATTGTTGAGATATTCGTCACAGAAAAATCTGAATCCCTAGATGTTCTGGATCTATGCTACAGCTTAAAGGATCATTTCTGGCATGACTGGCAGGAGCTAAATGATACATGATCCTGTTTTAATCTTTCCTATTCTACGTTTTTAGCGGTACTGTCAGCAAGCTTGCTCCACCTGATAGCGGACTGCAGACCTCAGCTCAGTAACTTCACACAATATGTTTTAGATATTCCACTTTAAAACGAGAGAAAGGTAGGTTAATGGAAAACACAGGCGGACCAGATTGGTTAACCTAGATTAAGTGGTAAGAAGCAAATAACCCTACAGGACCAGAATTATTTGCCCTCCTTTTCAAACAGGGATTATTTCAAAGGGAAATGACAGCTCCCTCATTTATAATGTGTTATAAATTTATAATGTGCTAGCAGTTGGGGTTCCTTACTGGACCACTTTGTGCAATGCTGTCCACCCTCAAGAATTGTTTTGTTGAAACACTCCTTCCAAAATGCTCTGTTCAAAAATTACTCTTTGACTGAATAGAGATGACTAGTTGGATGAATCCTATATGTTACAATATAACAATGTTAATTTTCACAAATAAAAATAGGAGGAAAAATGTATTTTCTTAATGGAAATGAAATAAAATCCTTGGGACAGAGTAGTTTGCTATCCCTAAATGTGCCTCGGTCACAGCATGAAAGGACAGTGCATTTATCACTGTCAGGGGCTATGAAGTTTTAATTTTTTGTACCAGCTTAATGGCTAAATTCCAAAGAGCTAACATTTGGACTCTTAATGGTTTCATAAAATGTTTAGGTACACACATTAGAATGTTTTGGCCTGGAAAGGCAGAGACCTACCAACTATCGTTGGCCTATTTATAACCAGGAGAAAATCAAAAGAGCCACTGGATGAAAATCTAGGCAAATCAAACAGGAGTTTTCAAAAAAAAAATCATTTTTGAGAAATGCTTTTTTAAATAGTTGAAAAATTTGTTACTCACTTACATGAATGAAAAATAAGGCAAAAAAATTAGGCAGTATTTGGTTACTTTAAAAATCCATTAAATCAGATGGAGAGAAGGGAGTTGAGGGAAATTGGAAGGGGAGGTGAACCATGAGAGACTATGGACTCTGAAAAACAACCTGAGGGTTTTGAAGGGGTGGGGGCGTGGGAGGTCGGAGGAACCAGGTGGTGAGTATTAGGGAGGGCACGGATTGCATGGAGCACTGGGTGTGGTGAAAAAACAATGAATACTGTTACGACGAAAAGAAATAAAAAATTAAAAAAAATCCATTAAATCTTTTTACAGGGCTTCCTTATTATTATTATTTTTTAATTTATTTGACAGACAGAGACCACAAGTAGGCAGAGAGGCAGGCAGAGAGAGAGGAGGAAGCAAGCTCCCCGCTGAGCAGAGAGCCCAATGCGGGGCTCCATCCCAGGACCCTGAGATCATGATCTGAGCCGAAGGCAGAGGCTTTAACCCACTGAGCCACCCAGGCACCCCAGGGCTTCCTTATTTTTATCACTCTACTATACCCAAATTTGTACCTGAAGTCTTTCCAGACAAAATTTAAAGTACTTTGAGCTAAATTATCAGCACCACACATTTCTAATAATGTTCTAAATTCAAAAACAAGCTGGCCGGTTTAACCCAGTGAAAACAGAAATTATGCTTATAGAAGAAGCCAAGACTTAAAAGACTATGATCTGAAATACATCATTTGAAGGGGTTAATTTTGCCATTGCTAGTAGTCCAGTTCCCTAAGACCAAAAGACAACTTTTAAAGGAGTTTTGCTATATTAATTTGTCAAATATCCCCATCCATTCATGTACTTAAGGGCACTATTTGATGAGGGAACAATTCCCAAACAAATATAATGTAGACAGCACATGTTCTGTGGAAGGGATCCTTGACTGACTAATGGTACTATCACGTAGCATTTAATGAATGTCTTCTATATGTCAGGCACTGACTGAAGTAGCTGGAATGTATTAACTCATGAACTGGCATATTCATAAAGGGACAGAGAGGTGAAGGGACATGACTACGATCCAACAGCAAGTAAGAGCTGTCACCAGAGCCCGCACCTAGACACCGACCCCAGAGCTTATACGGCTCAACACCACGTCATGCTGCCTTGTATAAGTCTTATTTTGAAAAAGAACCAGCTGTTGAACTGAAAAAAGTGTATGACCCAGCTGTCCTTAAATCCCCATTTTCTTAAAGATGATTCCTTTGATAAGACCTTTTAAAATGCTTCGGATCTTATAAAAGGCTTTAGTATGTTAAAACATTTTATAATGTTAATGGTTGTTGTACACATTTTATTGAATGTCTTCTATTCTGCCTTTCAAATTGAGTCAATAACTGTAAACAACACAACCGTAAGTAGATTAATAGTTACATGTTTAACTTTGCACGTAAATCTAGTTTGAAAAAGATATATTAGTGAATAAGTATTTATTTTTCCCGACCTTTAAAAACTTGTATGAAACCTAGGATAAACATATTGAAATTAGATTTCCTGGGCAGTACTAGAAAACTGGCGAAATCTGCAAAGATGAGTAGTTCAGAACTAGAGGGTCATCAACTAAGCTGTCTTTCAAATATGATTTGTGTGATGTTCTTTTCCATATTTTAGTCCCTCCCACTTGCTCTTTACTTATACTCTAATATTCTACCAAATAATACAATTAAAAACTACTACTCAGAGTAGAAATCAGCAATAAAATGTACAATAGTTTGTGTATAGTTACTAGTTTAATAAAACATGACCCAAGTAACTCATCAGTTACTAGTGTTTAAAATGTATAGTAAGAAACATTAAAAACAACAAAAGACTACTTCTGTTTCAAATTTAGGCCTATTTAAATAATTTTCAGTATAGCTAAACTCAATGTAATGGTTACATTTGTAAAATCTTGCTGAGCAGACTTCCAAGACTGTGATAATAATGTAGGTGGTCCACTAGGAACTGTTGTTCCCTTCCTTAGCTGAATTATATGAGATTCCTACCACATGTCTCTCGTCTTGAGGAGACTCATTAGGAAAGATCCATCAGCTACATGCTCACATAAAACCCCCTCTCTCC
Source organism: Martes martes (assembly GCF_963455335.1). Taxonomy (NCBI): domain Eukaryota; kingdom Metazoa; phylum Chordata; class Mammalia; order Carnivora; family Mustelidae; genus Martes; species Martes martes. Next base: position 41,539,850 of record NC_137898.1, read on the forward strand.
ACCCCTACCCATAACCCACCCCCATACTAAAAACTGCAAGTTAGTTGTGCTTTCGTAGCCTTTTCACTGGAGACCATAAGTTTGAGTTGAATTATTCAATGTGAGGGTCACAATGAGAGAACGTGGATCTTTCTTATTCTTGTGGACTGTGATCCTTCCTTTCAAGGCTTCACCTATGGAAGAGAGGCAAAAGATGTGTTTAAGAATTCAAGGAATACAGTATGGCAGAAAAATAATAATGTATACCTAGTACTTCTTTGCTTATCGTGAGATAGTTCACTCATTTTGGAAAAAAATTAATAGATTTAATTTTTAGGACAATTTTATGTTTAATTTTTGAACAAAGCAGATCTAAAAAAATGAAAAAACTTAAAATTAATTTAAAACATAACTGAATATTTAAAGCATAAATAACAACAATGTATTGGGAGATAATCCATGTATAGCACCATCTGGGGAAGTGAAATTTTTATAACAATTGCTCGAAGGATTGGAGGGGGTAAATGGAAGTAAATTACTGAGAGTCTTAAGTTATAAATTAAATGGTGTACCAATGTTTGATGGTAGTCTGGTAAGCTAAAAAGGCATGCTGGAACTCTCGAGCAACAATTATAAAAACAAACCCAACACATGTAGTTAATTAGCCAAGGGTAGAGATAAAATGAAATAATAAAGAGTATTCAACCAAAAAAAAGAGTAACAAGGAAAAAAGCAAGAAATAACAGGGGATACAGAAAAAAATAGCAAATGACAGAATTAAATCTAGTATCACAGGTAATAATATTAACTGTAATATGTTTAATACTTTGAATGTAGAGACAGCATCAAAGTAAAAGGAAGGAGAACTATTCTATATAATATTCTATATAATGTAATTCTACATTAATCATAGAGAGTCTGAAATGGCAGTATTAACATCAGACAAAGATGACTTCAGGAAAAAACATACAACCAGAGATAAAGAAACATATTTCAAAACTATCATTCAAATCATAGAGACCTAATGACCCTTATTTATGACTGTATGACTACAGAGCTTCAAAATGCATGATGCAAATCTGACAGAACCACAGGAAGACACATATAATCCACAATTATCGCTGGAAATTTCACTTCTCCTCTGTCAATAATTGCAATAACAACTAGATAGAAAACCAGAAAGAATATGGAAGATTTAACACAGTATTAACCAACTTGACCTGGTTGACATCTACAGAACCAAGACAGATTACATCTACATATGCTGGGTCATAAAACAAATCTTAATACACTTAAACATAAAGAAATCATGCAGAATATGTTCTCTGACCAAAACTGAATAAAATTAAAAATTAATAGAAAGATACTTGAAGATACTTGAATAATCCCAAAACATTTAGGACTTAAACAAAAGACTTCAAAATATTCCATAAATCAAAATAAAAATCACAAGGAAGACACTCAAAGAAAAGTAACTTGAGGCCCCTGGGTGGTTCAGTAGGTTGGGCAGTTGGGCATCTGACTCTTGGTCTCAGTGCCTATTGTGATCTTATGGATAGTGGGAGGAGCCCCCTGTCGGGCTCCATGCTCAGCCGAGAGTCACCGTAAGGATTCTCTCTCTCTGTACCCCGCCAAAATAAATAAATAAATCTTAAAAAATAAAAAAAAAAGGCAATTTACTTTTTTTTTTTTTTAAGATTTTATTTATTTATTTGACAGAGACACAGCGAGAGAGGGAACACAATCAGGAGTAGTGGGAGAGGGAGAAGCAGGCTTCCTGCTGAGCAGAGAGCCCGATGCGGGGCTCAATCCCAGGACCCTGGGATCATAACCTGAGCTGAAGGCAGATGCTTAACTGAGCCACCCAGGTGCCCCAAGAAAGGCAATTTAAAACACTATTACTTTGGAGGGCCTGGGTGGCTCAGTGGGTTAAAGCCTCTGTCTTTGGCTCAGGTCATGATCCCAGCGTCCTGGGATCGAGCCCCACATCGGGCTCTCCATGCAGTAGGGAGTCTGCCTCCTCCTCTCTTTCTGCATGCCTCTTTGCCTACTTGTGATCTCTGTCTGTCAAATAAATAAATAAAATCTTTAAAAACAAACAAAGAAACACTATTACTTCTATTACTTTCACTTCTTAGAATAGTGAATATTTAAAAAAAAACTGAATTTGGATTTGATTCCTTAGGATGAATGATTAGAAGTGGAATACTTTCAAAAAAGGCATAAAGTATATTCCAGTTTTTAATTCCTACCATCTTCAACAACACTGGTGTTATTAGAAACGAAACAAAAAAGAGCAAAAGAAAACAATACAATACTTTTGTTATTTAAACACTACCAGAATCTGATTGCTTTGATTGCATTTCAGTGATTATCAGTGGTGATGGGTATCCTTTCAAATGTTTAACCACCATCTAAAAAAAAAAATTCCTTTGTGCATTCAAATTAGTGATTTTGTTGATGGATATGAGGTATTGTTGCAAATGTTTCTTTTTAGTCCATGTCCTCTAATGGTTGCTGCTGTTTGATTTAAGTTCAATCCTTAAGATAAGGGTCAAAATGGAAGTGTTCTATAGAGCTTCTGAAGCAGGTCATCAAACTCTTCATTTCAAGTTTAAAGGATACATTGAAGAGTTCTATGTAGCACAAGTCAAGATGAACTAGTTATGGATACTTTTGATAAATTTTCATGAAAGAAAAAAAATTTAAGCATCAATAGTAAACAAAACATCTGAATAATTAAAACGTCGTAACAGTAATTCCCTTATAAACTAGTATAATTTTCATGTCTTAAAATGAAATACAAGCAAAGTAACTATTTCTATAATAATCTTAATTTCAAAATGAGGGTGCAAACAGCACTTATTTAAGTTAATTAAATAGCATGAAGGGTCACAGTAATAAATACATAATTCACCCTGCTGAACTCCCGTCAATTGTTTAGGCCTGACAAAAGTGCCAAGTCAGTAGGTGTAATACCAGAAGGGATCGTAGTAATTAATCAGTGTCAAATAGATATAAAATGACTGATGCTGTTAAGCATGTGTATAGTGTGGGAGCTGCAAAGGACACTCTCTGTGGAGCTGAGCTGTTACCACCTTGTTTTTATCATCGGCAGACGGCCATTAGTACCACAAAGCAGTGTTGCAGTTCAATCAAGAGCAAAATTGATTTCATTTCAATTCTGTTCTAGTGGCTTTTTAAAATTAATTTCTTCCAGAGCAATGAAATTTCATTTCCCCAGAAAGGGGAAAATTTTTAAATCATTATTATCACTATTAGAGCTTAAAGAATGAAAGAGGAAAAGAGAAATGGATTTTCCATCATATAAAAGCTTACTAGATACATACAGAGAAAGAAAAATAAATAGCCTGACTTTAGTCATATTTTTGAAGCGAAATTACATGAAAAAGATATGGATTTTTACAGTAAACACTGCCATATAAGTTCACACAGTAAAAAATTGTACATTAAAGGAAAGGGGACGAACACATTGAATTTAAACTTCAAAGTAAGTGTTCTCTAACAACTTTAAAAGTATTAATTCTGGGATGATGGTTTGTTACTCCCAGAATGCTAGAAGTGCTCAAATGTTAACAGCATTTCTTCTGAAATATTTTTAGATCTAGGCTGTGAATAAAATATAATAAAAAAGCCAAACACCAAAGAAAACCAACTAGGCTCATTATTTTATACTTCCATTTTGCTTTTGGTCAAATGTACAATTCTTAGCCTGAGAAATTCCTTATTCACACAACATCTTTTCTTATTTTCTAAATATCAAGTCTACCCTTAAGGGTGGAAAAAGAGATTTACTATTACTGAAGATATTCACACACCCGCCCCCATGCCCCACAATCTAGGCAGCATAATGAAAGACATATTTATAATATTTTATTTTAAAAATCTTATCATATTAGTTTCTGGATACTAAGACAAGACTTATATGCACAGTAAATTATTCTGAATAGACACTCTTGGCTTTATTTAATTTTATCTAATAATTTTAGAGCATAATGAGTCCAAAATTACTTTTAGTTTTATGATTTAGTTTTAATTAAACACAACTACAGAGAACTCTTCAAACATGCCAAGATAAATTTGAACACCAAGCTATTCAAGTTCAATAGTATGATAAAATTTTTGAGAACATCACAGTTGACAAAATGGGACAACCAAATAAAACGGCCAGTAAATGCCTTTGGCATGATGTCACCCAAGGTGATTAGAGGAAATGAGATTTCAATGACAATGCATATTACTATACTTATTTGTACATTCAGTAAAATATTTACAATATGGCAAATACTACCATCAGATTAAAAAGGAGAAAGACAAATAACTTATCATCTATTAGAGAACCCTTTATCACAGCATACTGAGATGTACTAACACAGATGTATGCATGAAATGATCTAGGAAAACAAAGAAAATAGTAATTAATTTTCTAAGGTGAGGGAAGATTTATAGAAATAAGCTGGGTAATGCAGAGAAAACTGAAATTTATCAAGTGAAAGAGATCAAACAGCTTTCTAGGTAGACTATCTTAGACTAAGGCAAGGAGTAAAAAAAGATAGGAAAGTTAGCTAAAAAATGAGTGGTCTGTATAAGTCCATATGAGCTGGAGCATATGATGGGCTATTGATGTGGAATGTAACACACTGGGACTGGAAATGAGGAAAAATGGTCAGATTGTAAAGGGCCATGGAAAGAAATTTGGATTTTACCCTGGAAATATTGACAGTCCAGTGAGGGTTTTTAAAAAAAAATTAACTTTAGTAAGGCATAACTTACTTACGGTAAAATGTGCACATTTTATGTGTGCAGCAATGGGTTTTACCATTATCTCACCTTCTAAACTTTTGCCTACCCCAAGTCTCAAAGACTATCTCTTACGTTATCTTCCAGAAGTTTTGCAGTTTTATACATTTATATTTAGGTTTTTGACCCATTTAGATTTGGTTCTTGAATACAGTATAAGGTAAGCATTAAGACGATTTTCCTGTACAAATACTTAAGTTGTTCTAAACACTATTTCTTGAAGACTATCATTTTCCCACTGAATACAGTGACCCTTTGGAAAAAAATTAATTAACTATACAAAAGTAATTCCATTTCTGGATTCTCTACTTGTTATAATAATCTCTATGTCTATCTATAGTATAATATCTTACTGTCTGGTTTAATATAACTTTTTAGTAGTTCGGAAATCACATAGTATAAGGATTCCAATATGATTCTTTGAAAAATTGCTTGGTTACTCCAGGTCTTTTGCATTTGCATACAAATTTCAGAATCAGCCTGCCAATTTCTTTCTTTCTTTCTTTTTTTTTTCAGCCTGTCAATTTCTATCTTGCTAAATTCTCTTAATAGTTCTATAGTTTTTTTAGATTCCTTAGAATTCACTGTGGACACAATTATATTACCTGTAAATAATGACAGATTTATTTCTTCCTTTCCAGTGACTTTTATTTCTTTTTTCATTCCTTATCACACTGGCTAAGACCTCCAATATAAGAAAATAGGAGTGGTGAATGTGAACATTCTTGCCTTGCCCCAAACAGAGGGAAAGCATTCAGTTTTGCTCCATTCAGTATGATGCTAAGCTATGGACCTTGTGTGGATGCCTTTTATCAGGTTGAGGAAGTTCTCTTTTATTTCTAGTATGCTATGAGTATTTATTATGAATAGATAAGGCGAAAGATTTATGCGATCTGAAGAGAAACCAGAGTTTTGTCACTGCTTTTTTTTTTTATTAAAGATTTTATTTGTTTATTTGACAGACAGAGATCACAAGTAGGCAGAGAGGCAAGCAGAAAGAGAGGAGGAAGCAGGCTCCGTGCTGAGCAGAGAGCCCGATGTGGGGCTTGATCCCAGGACCCTGAGACCATGACCTGAGCCGAAGGCAGAGGCTTTAACCCACTGAGCCACCCAAGCACCCCTCAATTGCTTTTTTTTGCATCCACTGATGTGACCATGTGGTTTTTCTTCTTTAGACTGTTAACATGGTTGACTGAGCCTGGTGGTGGATGTTAAGGAGGGCACGTATTGCATGGAGCACTGGGTGCGGTGCACAATGAATCTCGGAACATTGAAAAAATTAAAAAAAAAAGAGACTATTAAATGATTCTAAGATATTTTTGTATTTTATATTATTGACTCAGTTTTGGATTCCTGGACTAAACCCCACTTGATCCTACTGTATTGTTTTTTAAAAAAATATTGCTGGATTCAATTTGCTAGTATTTTGTTGACAATTTGTACGTCTATATTCATGAAAGATGTTCTGTAGTTTAATTTTCTTGTACAATTTTTGTCTGGTTTTTGGTATCGAGGCCCTTATAAAATTAGTTCTATTTTCTGGAAGAGACTATAGAATTGGTGTTATTTCTTTTTGAAGTAGTTGGAAGAATTTGCAGTGAAGCAATCTGTGCCTGGAGATTTGTTTTATGGAAGGCTTTGAGGCTGGCTGCCTGTTTTTGTAAATAAAGTTTAACTGGAACACAGCCACACCCACTCATTTACATACTATCCCTCAGAGTTTAAGGTGTTTGTGGATCCCTACTGCAGCTACTGTGGGATTATTTGGGGGCTAGGATATAAGAGAACAAAGACAAAAAAAGAAAAGAAAAATGGGGATTTCTCTAAGCATTAGGAGATCCTTTCCCCATTCCTCAAGTTAGAATTAGAGGAGCTAGTTTGTCTGTGCTGATGCCTTAATTCTGAGTTTCAGGCTGCCTGGAGACCAGACTGGGGATACTGGAAGCAAACAAATCATAAATTTATCACCAGTTCAGGGTGTCTGAATTCTGGTCTTCTCCAATTTATCTGATATTATTTACTTTTCAGGGATCTCAAACAGCTGTTCATGCATTCTGGTTTATTCAAGGTGCATTCGGTGAGAGAGCTTATTTTCACTGCCCTAAAAATCCTCTGTGCTCTGCTTATTTGTATCCCTTGCCCTTGGCAACCACTGCCCCCCCCCCCCCCAACTGTCTCCACAGTTTTGCCTTCTCCAGAATGTTATATAGCTGGAATCACAGTGTGTAGCCTTTTCGGATTAGTCCTTTCACTTATTAATATGCGTTCAGATTCCTCCATGTCATTTCATAGCATCAGAGTTTATTTCTTTTCAATAATATTCCATTATGTGGATATACAGACCATTTAGTTTTAATATAGTTATCCATGTTTGAATATATATTTTTTAAATTTTATTATTTGACAGAGAGAAAGAGAGTGAGCAAGCGAGAGTGAGCACAAGCAGGGGGAGTGGCAGAGTGAGGTGAGTCCCCAGCAAGCAGGGAGCCCAATGCTGGGCTTGATCTCAGGACCCGGGGACCAAGACCTTAACTGACTGAGACACCCAGATGTCTCATACCATTTGTTTTCTCTTTCTTTATGATTGTATCTTCTTTTGAGCCAAATCTTTTTCTCAAGATTCCATTTCATCTTCACTACTAGCTTATCAGTTATATTTTGTGGCTTAATTAAAATTTTTTTTTTACTTGTTCCTCTGGTGTTTACAATATACATATTTATCATGATTTACCATTAAATTGGTTCATGTGCAATGTAAAAACAATATATTTCCATTTTCTCATTAATTTTTTTGATCACTGCCATACATTTTATGTCTGTTTTGAAACCCGTAATATGTTATTTTTGCTTTAAATTATCTTTTACGAAATTACAAAATAAGTAAACAAATTCTTTTTTTTACGAAGTCACACATTTACCATTTCTGACATTTCCCATTCCTTCGTTCTGATTCAAGTTCCACTTGGTGGTATTTTTCTTTCACTCGAGAAGCTTACTTTATCTTGTATTGACAGTCTGCTGGAGATGAATTCTTGCAGTGTTTTTCTTCTGGAAAAGTTTTATTTAGGCTTCACTTTTGAAATACATTTATTCTAAATATAGAATCTAGACTGACAGTTTCTTTTAGCACTTTGAAAATGTCATTTATCATCTGGCTTACATGGTTTCTGAAGAATATTCTGATATTCTTTCTTTGCTCTGTTTCATTTTTCTCTGGTTCATGTTAATACTTTTGATATTATTATCACTGTTTATTGGCAATTTGTGCTACGTCTTGGTGTTGTTTTCTTTGTATTGATCATACCTAGGGTTCATTGAATTTCTTCAATCTGTGGGTTATAGCTTTTAGCAAATGAAAGACAATTTGGCCATTACTATATCTTCAAATATATTTTCTGTCCCTGCTTCTTTCAGGGACTTTTTATCACATTTAAATTAGTGTGCTTCATATTTTCCCACTGGATACTGTGGATATGTTCATTTCTTTAAAAAGTCTTTTTTCCCTCTCTGTGCTTCATTTTGGATATATTTTATGCTGCATCTTTAAGAACACTGACCTTTTTTTCTGTTAATTGCATCAAATGACATTTTCACTTCAGATACTATTAATTTCCATCTCTAGAAGTTCTATTTGGATTTTAAATACCTTCTCATATAAAAGTAGTTAGGTTTCAATGTGCTTGTGTGCTAATTTAGTTTCTGGATCTGTTTCTTTTTCAACTGACATTTTCCTGCATTCAGCGTTTGATTGGAAGTTTGGGCCATGATGAATTTTATGTTGTTCAGTGTTTTTTGTTTTCCTTTGTTGCCAATAAAGTTACTTTGGTCCAGGTTTTTGTTTTTTTTTTTTCCTTTTCTTTCTTTTTTCTTTTTTTCTTTTAAGGGTTGTTTTTAAGCTTTGTTAAGGAACAAGCAGGTTAGCCTTTAGTTTAGGGTTAGTTTATTCCTACTACGAAGCTATGGTCCTTCTGGACTGAAGAGAGTCCAAAAGGAGTCCCCACTCTAGCTGGCTAAAACTCAAATACCCCAGAGCTACATGGAATCTCTGAGAACTATTTGTTCACAGCTGCCTCAGCCGCTTTGCTTGACCTCAGGCATTTCATCCTACTTCCATGCATCTTAGTGCTCATCTAAAACTCAAGGGGGCAAAAAACCAAACCAAACCAAACCAAACCAAACCAAACCAAAACAAAACCCAAAAAACTTAAGGGGGCATTGTGTGTAGATTTCTGGAGGCTTTTGCTGATTAGCATGTGTTCTTTAGTACTCTGCCCAGCAACTTCTGGTTTCTACTCACTAGTACTATCACCAGTGGTTTAGAAGGGTTAAAAAAAAAAACCAAAAAGGAGTTGTAGTTCCTTATATAATCCCTTCTTTACCTTCATAGCTGAGAAGGACCACATTTTCCTTACTTTGAAATTTCCCTTTTAAGTTTTTCCTGGTTGTATTTTAGGGGATTCCAAAGTTTTGTGGTGTACTGGTCTTACTATTTAAATACAAGCACATATACAATGGCAATGAAAGAAATACAGAATGTAGACAAAGCAATATTAAAATCATATATCTCCTTCACAGTATTCTGAAAAAGCTGAATCAATTACTCTAAGGATTACTGGGTAATAAATAGGATTTCAAAATTTCACTAGAATAAAATAATATTTTGTTGTAATTAGGTAGGAGAAAATTCAAATGCTATCTTAAATCTCTCTCAAGATTTAAACATGAATGAATTAGCACTACCTTTAAAATTAAGCACTAAGATAATAAAATAGGAACTGTGAAGAAAGCAACATTTTCAAGTTTCCAAGTATCAATCCAAATACCAAAGCTATACAAAACCCAACCAAACAAAACCAAATGAAAATGTAATAAAATTTCATTTGTGCTCATCACACTTCAGTTTTGCTGTGCTCAAGCTTTTTGGAGAAAGAGAAAATGAGACCATCAGGGTTTTATTTCCATAGCACTACAATCTTAAAGTGAAAACATGACAACAGGTGTTGCTTTACTCTAATAGTGTTTATGTGCATCTACCAAATTCAATTTATGCACCAACAGTGAAATCAAACTATAACTGAATTTTATGGAATATTTAAAACATATAGAGAATAGTATAATGACCACTCACACCCACCACTCAAGTTTTGTCAAATCTTAACATTCTCCCACAGTTCCCTCAATTTCTAAAAGGAATAATTCAGGTCTATGGCACTGAATCCCCTTTAAAGCCTTCCCCGATCCCATTTCTATCCTTCTGCAGGGGCAGCCATACTGAATTCCCCAGTTATCATCTTTAAGTATTGCTTCTTACTTTGACTGTGTGTGTTTGCATGTGAAACTGTTTCACAGGTCTTTAAATTCCATATAAACAATGTATTGTAGGAATCACTCTGTAACTTTTTTTGCTTAACGGTGCTTCTGATATTCACAAATACATGATTAATCTGTTACAGAGATTTTACTGTATGCAACTATCATATTTATCTATCTTCTGTTCATGGACATTCAGGGTGCCTCCAATTTTTCACTTCTACAAACCATACTGTTGTCAAGATTGTTGTAGACAGACCGCAGGGAGACTGTTCAGAATACATGCCTAGAAAAAACTGTGGTTTTAGCGATGGATACTTATACATCTATACTTAACTTGAAGGTAGCAAACTGTTCTCTAAAGCTGTACCAATAAAGACTCTCAGAAGAGTATAAAAGTTCCATTTGCAGGTACTTGGCCTTGTTAAATTTTATGGTTTTTTTTTCTTTCCCCTGTAGTGATGGATAAGAAAGTCTCTTACGTAGTTTTAACTGGCCTCTCTCCCTGAGTTCCTAGTGATTTTGAGTTTCTTTTCATGGAAGTTTGTTATACATTCAGGCTTCATATAGTCAGAAAGTTTTCTGTAAAGGTGGGGGAGGATAATTTATATGTAATAAACAATTTAAATAACAGAGATTCCACAGTCAAATTCTAACTTTTGGAGCTAAGGGTATAGGTACATAAGAACTCTAGGTGCTCATCAGAGTGAGCAATCAATGAGGTGCAAGACAGAAGAATGCAGAATTGGGCCAGTCCTTGAGCACCGTGTAAGATCTGAGCGGGTACAGACTGGGGAGAGCCCTCTAGACACATATACTGAACACCGTAACTACTGGATAGCATTCTTTTAAATTTACACTTCACCTCTATCAGTGATATTTCTCTTTTGTCACTTTGGAAGTGAAAGTATTTTTACTTATATTTGCAACTTATTATATACTACTAGTTAATACTTAAAGAAAAGTTGTCAGATTTATTTTGTGGTACTCAAAATAAAAGCTACATATTAAAGCACATTTTAACTGGCAGGAATTATAAATCTAATCTAAGTAAGAGTTTTCTTTAAATCACTACTTTATTGAAATGATATGCCATCTAAAATTTATGTAGCTCTAAGAACATCTTATCTTACTTAGCATGTTGCATTGTTTCAAAGACAGTGGGCATAGAAAAAGTCACTGTAGAATGAAGGAATAATGTTTACTTCAAAAAGAATAAGACATTTCTCTCCCTTTTCTTTCTTACCTGCTTTAACGGAAAATGGCTTTTCCAATAGAAATATTGTTTGTTTCCAGTGTGTTCTGGCACTCTGGGGGCCCGTGGAGAACACGACCTGCATTGGTAAGAGTTCAAAAGTATCTGATGAAGTACAAGATTTTTAATATCATGCTACATTAATCTACTACATCAAATACAAGCTCTGATTGCTTACAACAGCAAAATGCTTATGATCAAACACCTTGGGGCACAAAAATAAAATACAATGTATTTCACATAATTAATTCTTATGGGAAAACTCATGATACTTACCCTGCTGTGACAATTTTTCTCAAAATATATATCAAAGTAGCCAGCAATTGCCTGTTTAAAAAAAAAAATTAAACTAATTACATGACATAACAATTATTCAGTCTTTCAAGATAATGGCAAAAAGAAACCATTTCAAAGACTAGATACCTCTTATACTTATGACAGGTCACTATTTTCTCCTGGAAAAGATGTTACACGTAAAAATGAAGTTATAGAATTTGGCTTTCCCCCACAGAAACAATATAATAATAAGGGCAACAAGGCTAATCAAATAATCAATATGTGTTTTATTAGAGAAATGACTGTGGTAGACTACTGTAAAGTGAGAGACCACACGAAGGAAGAGGCCTCAGCCAGCCCCAAGAGCTGAGCCATGCTCTCCCAAAGACAGGCTGCTGTGCAGGCGGGAGCCATTCTGGAGCTCTCTGCTCCAGTCAAACCAGACAACTGCAGCAGCCCAAGAGACCTGGGGAGAAACCAGCAGAAGAACTAGAGGACAAGTCCAGTCCGGACTGCAGAATCATACACAAATAAATCTAAATGATTGTGACTTCAAGGTACTTGGTTTTAAGGTGGTTTGTGACACGGCAATAAATTTCACTTAAACATACTCTTTTATACAAAGATCTCATTTAATTTCTTCTGATCTTGTGCATCTAATTTTAAAGCAAAGTACTATGAATATTTTTGTAATGAGATCAACAGAATTTTTAAATGTCACTTTTTTCCTGAAGATAAACTAAAAATATATAATAGTACTCAAATAGAACATATAAGCAAATACCCAAAGGAGAACTTCTGAGGTAATTCTAAGGGTTACTGTGATAGTATAAAACGGTCTCTAGAAGACAAATATTCAGGGGCACCTGGGTGGCTCAGTGGATTAAAGCCTCCTGGGATCAGCCCCACATCCGGCTCTCTGCTTGGCAGGGAGCCTGCTTCCTCCTCTCTCTCTGCCTGCCTCTCTGCCTACTTGTGATCTCTGTCTGTCACATGAATAAGTAAAATCTTAAAAAAAAAAAAAAAGACAAATATTCAGATGAGGATATGTAATTTTTATTTCTTTTTAAAATTTAAATGATACCATCCCTTTTTCTTTCACTAACAGCATTAGCTTTATCTATTTTTAAAACTGGCATTAAAAAAAGCTTATAAGGTGTTAAGAATAGGACACCGATTATTGAAAAATCACTATAAAGCTAGCTAATTTGTGTACTCTCCTGCTTTTGTTGAGAATGTGAACTTTTATTGATCTGTGAGGTTAATATGGATTGGGCCCAAAACAAGTTCAATATTTAACACTGAGGTTCATTACGTTTTAGATACCAAGAGAGAATCAAAATACTATTTATAATTCTATCAAACAGACAAAATATAAAACAATGTAGTACTCAGGTACAGATTATTATAGAAAACTATGTAGTTACTCAGAACATTTCTAAAACATGACTTCTATCAGTTGATTTCCTGGTATCCCTCCATAGACTAATTCAACTATTTTCTTAAATTTACTCCTGTATGCCAGTCTTGTTCACCAGTGTCCAGAGCAGTGCCTGGCCCATAGTACACAATAAATATTTGCTGAGAGAATGTACTTATTATATACAATTCTATTACAGAACTTACCATACTACTTATAGTTAGTCGTGCTATCAGACTACAATGTGTGTGTGTGTTTTTAAAGATTTTATTTATATTTGTCAGAGAGAGTGAGCGAGTGAGCACAAGCAGGGGGTGCGGCAGGGAGAGGCAGCAGCAGGCTCCTGGCTGTGCAAGGAGCCCCATGTGGGATGGGATACGGTCCCAAGACCGTGGGATCATGACCTGAGCTGAAGGCAGTCGCTTAACCAACTGAACCACCCAGGCGTCCAAGATGGCACTGTTGCTTTAAAAACAAAGCCTATGTGTAATTCATATTGTTGTTCTCCTTAACTTGCATAGGTCTCTCATGTAGCACATTCTCAATACATTTCAGTTAAGATTTTCAGTTTCTTAAATTCAGCTAGTCTTATTATGTTGTCAGGACACTTTAAGAAATCAGTGAATAACCAGACTTAGAACTTATAATTTTCAACTGAAAAAAGAGAATGTGAGAATCATGAGGGGAGGAGAGGAACGCTACTTTGTAGGGACCCGAAAAAGTCTCAGCCTGACCTCTGAACTACAGGTTAGTTCCAAATCAACATAACAAAGGCTGAGAGAATGGAACTAAAATCTCAATCACTGGCACAGGCCTTGAAAACCTCCAATCAGCAAAGATCTCCAGAACATAAGAGAGATTTGAAAAAGCTGTGCGAGTTAGACTAATCACTAAACAGGGTATGTGTAGGAGAGCCCAAAATACTACAGCAAACATTTAGAGAACTAGACTGAGATGTGAACCACTGCCTGCCCAGGCACGGTTGACAGGGCTTATGTTTTGGCTTTAACTGGGTTGACTGCCCGCTCACACCAAACATCAACAACATTCTCTAGATAATTATAACAGGACCGACAGTACGCACGACATAACAAGCACAACATCCAGAAAACAATCCAAGATTATTCAACACACAAAGAACCAGGAAAATGTCTTTAACTTTTAAGAAAAGAGATAATCCACACATGCCAACTGTGAGATGACCCAGAAGCTGGGTACTATGAGACAAAAACTTTAAAACAGAATTATAACCATGCTGTTATGAGGCAACAGAAATGGGGTTATAGAAAACACACTGAAATGAAGTGAAAGATAGGAATTCTTGTAGAGAAAAAGAAACTACTAAATGAATGAATGAATGAATGAATGAATAAATAAATAAATAAATAAAACTAATGGAAGTTTTAGAATTAAAAAACGTAATAACTGAAACAAAAAGCTCCCTGGGCTGACCTGCAGAATGGAGATGACAGGGAGGAAAAAAGAAAAAACAGTGAATGTGAAGATAGGTCAATAGAAAGTATCTAATTTGAAAAATCAGCAGAAAAAGATTGAAATACAATGCAGGAGCCTCAGGGGCCCGTGCAACTAACATACATGTAAATGGAGGTCCAGATGGAAAAAAAACATAGGAGCGGGAAAAACCTTTCAAAATTCTATATCCAGCAAAAATATACTTCAGGAATGAAGGCAAAATAAAGACATTTTCAAGTAAAGGTAAACTAAAAGAATTCATTGCCAAAAGAGTTTAGAAGAAATGTTAGGGGCGCCTGGGTGGCTCAGTGGGTTAAAGCCTCTGCCTTCAGCTCAGGTCATGATCCCAGGGTCCTGGGATGAGCCCCACAATGGGCTCTCCACTCAGCGGGGAGCCTGCTTCCCCCCCCTCTCTCTACCTGCTTCTCTGCCTACTTGTGATCTCTGTCTGTCATATAAATAAATAAAATCTTAAAAAAAAAAAAAGAAGAGATGTTAAAGGCAGTTCTTCAAGCTGGTGAGCAATAATACTGGGAGGAAACCTGAAACATCAAAAACAACAGAAAAACAACAGAAATGATCAATAGTTTGTTAAGTACAAAAGATTACTTTTCCCCTCTGAACTCCTTTAAAATACTTACGATTTTTTAAGACAAACATGATATAACATCATTTGGTGGGGTTTTCCACATATGTAGATGTAATCATTAAGATCAGTGCAGGGGTTTGGGTGGTTAGGAGGAGGAAGAGTAAAATCCCACCAACATATTTAATGTTTATAAAACTGGGATGTGAAGAAGGCTTTTTAAGCATCACGCATAGGCAGAAACTCAAGAGAAGCTTAAAACTTTAGTAACAAAGCCATAATGAGATATTACCTTACACATGTCAGAATTGCTATAATCAAAGAGGCAAGAAATAACAAGTGTTGATGAGGATGTGAAGAAAAAGGAATACTTGGCTGTTGGTGGGAATGGAAACTGGTACAGCCACTAATGAAAAACAGTATGGAAATTCCTCAAAAAGTTAAAAATAGAAATATTATATGATCAAGTAATTCCACTGGGTATTTATACAAGAAAACAAAACCGCCAATTTGAAAAGATACATGCACTCCTATGTTTATTGCAGCATTATTTACAATAGTCAAGATATGGAAGCAACCTAAGTGCCCACTGACAGATGAATGGATAAAGAAGATGTGGTACATACAAACACTGAAATATTCAGTCATAAAAAAGAATAAAATCTTCCTATTCAACAACATGGATGGGCCTAGAAGTTACTATGCTAGGTGAAGTAAGTTAGAGAAACACAAATACCACGATTTCACTTACATGTGGAATCTTAAAACAAAACAAAACAAAACAAAAACAAAGAAACAAACAAAAAAACCCCAGACTCTTTTTTTTCTAAAAGATTTTATTTATTTATTTGAAAGAGAGAGAGAATGAGAGGGAGAAAGTATGAGCAGGGAGAAGAGCAGAGGGAGAAGCAGGCCCCCCGCCAAGCAGGGAGTTTCGGTGTTGTACACCCAAAACTAGTATGACACTGTATGCTACTTATACTTGAATAAAATAAAATTTTAGTGTCAAATTAAAAGATGAAGAAATCTGAGAGTATTTGCAATATGTATATATAACAAAGGGACACTGTCCTTTTTTACATTAAGCTACTACAAATTAGTAAGAAAACAATGTCAAAAGAAATTAGAAAACAAAGCAGGAAATTTATAAAAGAAAAATAAGCGTAAGTAAAAGATGTTTGACCTACTTAGAAAAATGAGTAAGCTAAAATGATCAGATACGATTTTCCTTGATCATGATGGGGAAAACTTTCTTTTTAAAAAGATTTTATTTATTTGACAGAGAGAAAGATCACAGGTAGGCAGAGAGGCAGGCAGAGAAGGGGGGGGAAGCAGGCTCCCCACCGAGCAGAGAGCCCGATGAGGGGCTTGATCCCAGCACCCTGGGATCATGACCTGAGCCCAAGGCAGAGGCTCTAACCCAATGAGCCACCCAGGTGCCCCGGGGAAAACATTTTTTAAAAGATAATATCCATAGTTAGTGGGGAAAGTAGCATGCATACTGGGAAAATAAACTGAAATGACCTTTCTAGAGGGAACTTAGTAATACATAATAAAAGACAAGACATCTGTATTAAAAAGAAGTCACAGAGAAAATGGTACACATGCTATGATTCTATCTACATATAGAATATTCAAAAACAGCACAATTTACAGTGTTGTAAGTCACAATAGTAGTTACCCTTCAACAGTGGTAGAAACTAGAAAGGGGTTACACGGAGGGCTCCTGGGCTGCCGGTAATATTCTGTTTCTTCAGCTGACTGCTGGATACATGGTAGGTATTCACTTTGTGCAATTTTATCAAACTACACTTAAGATCTGTGTACTATTCTGTTGTGCAAATACATGTTATGGGCTCAGTCAAAATGTTTATATAATGCACATACTCACTGACCCAGTAAATCTTAACTTCCAAAAAACATTCTATGGAAATTTATTGAGTATGCTTGCAATGATTTATCTATAAGATGCCAATTTTAGCCCACATTTTCAACAACAGGTGACCAGTTAACAAATCATAATACCTCCATATGATGGGATAACATTTTGGCCATCAAAAATAATCCTATAGGTAAATATTTATCAATTTGGAAAAGCAGTCACAATATACTATTGGGTAAAAGAATAATATATATATTATCGGCACTTATTACATGCTATGCAAATGTGAATACATATGTACATATCTGAAAAGATAATCACCAAGCGATTGAAAGTAGATGATAGATTTGGAATGTGCATATTCATCAGCCTTACCCATAATTTAGATTTCCCATAAAAATGAACAGCTTCTGTGATAATAAATTATTTTTAAAACTTGAGTTAAATGATCTATAGTATTGCATAAATAAAAATAAATAAAAATAAAGATATAATTCACTTTGATTATGAGAATTTGGCAGGGACCTATGACAAAGATAAATCTGAATTCACATCTACTTTATGGTTCCCTCTGAAATGCATCATAGTTTCTTCAACTCAAACAGATTTACCTCCCTAATCATGTCTGGTGGAGGGTAATACCAAAATCAGTTCTACAGCACCCATGAAGCAGAAGCATGAGAAGCTAGGAAGAAATTCACCTGCAATAAAAAACTATGTGCAAAAAACCACCCCCCAAAAAACAAAAAACAAACTACGTGCAGATAATCGACTCATCAGACTTAAGATTCACATAACCGGGGCACCTGGGTGGCGCAGCTGGTTAAGCAACACACGCTTGGTTCCAGCTGGGGTCATGATCTCAGGGTCCTAAGATCGAGCCCCACCTGGGGCTCCACGCTCAGTGTGGAGTCTGCTTCAGATCCCTTTCCTCTGTTCTTCCTGCTCCTGCTCTCTCTCTACAATAAATAAATCAATCTTAAAAAAACAAAAACAAAAACAAAAAACAAACCCAAACCAAAAAAACCCCACAAAACTCCAAAAAGATTCACATAACTGAGCAAGTAGAAAACTCTTGCTCTAAAAAAACCAAAGGGCATTTCTGGTTTTAAAATGGGTATTAACCCTCAAGCAGAATGCTACTGAAAGGGAAAGGGCTCCCCTCAACTTGTAAGTGGTCCTTAATAATTAAAATAAGATATTAGACAAAAAGAGGAAAAAATGTTATTGAACTTGAATCATAGACTATAAAACCCAACTGAACTATGATTAGTGTTTTTATTTTCTGCAAAGCCATTATAACCACATATGTCAGCTGATTTAGGGACAAAGCTATTTATTCTGGTGAAGAACATAAATATGCCACTATTTTTCCATTAGTTTCACCACCTTGTTACCATCACTTTGACAGGCTACCTCTAGGTCTGTTGAATGTTAATTTCAATGAACTTACACTCTCTCTGTGGAAGTCATTCAAATATAAGAATAAACAACCACAGGAAACTGAAAATGATGGCTAACAGGCAATGGTAATAAGTAACAGGAGCACAGCTTGACGCGCTTGAAAAAGATCAGATAGGTTATAAGGCCTAAGCACCGGATACATTTCTCTTTTGTTCCACATGTATATCTTGTCAGGGGGAAAGGGAATTGCTGAGGGGAAAAAACAAGCATTAAAATAAAACATCTGCAGAAGTTGGATTAATCTGTAAAGGCAAGGTCACAGTTAAATAAATAACATCTCACTGAATTATACCACCGTCGGAAAAATTTTTAAAAAGTCCTTAGACTGAGGGGCGCCTGAGTGTGGCTCAGTCATTAAGCATCTGCCTTTGGCTTGAGTCACGGTCCCAGGGTCCTGGGATTGAGCCCAGCATCGCGGGCTCCCTGTTCAGCGCGAAGCCTGCTTCTCCAGTCTCCTGCTCCCCCTGCTTGTGTTCCCTCTCTCACTGTCTCTTTCTCTGTCAAATAAATAAATAAAATCTTAAAAAAAAAAAAAAAAGTCCTTAGACTGAGAGAAGGGAGCGTCTGTGGTAATTAAGAACAACAACAGTGCTCATTATAGAAGAAAACAGAATAAAAGAAAAATACATGCATATGCAGCAAACTTCTGGGACAGTCTGATCACATTTGTAATTTGGTGGGAATCCTCCACATATATAGGAAAATAATTCAGGCACGTAGCTTTGTTGTGCATCTTAAACATTCCTAAGCATTAGAATATAGTCTTTCAAAATGAACTGTTTCTTCTTTGTGGATTTCACAAATAGGAAGAAAAAAACTCACAGTATGTGTAAACTGAATATTTAAAAAATCTGTTTTAAGCCACGTTTTGTTTGTCCCAGACACACAAAGGTAAATGCACTTCATTTTTATAAATGTTCATCTGAAGAACAATGACTTGGAATAAAAAATTATTTTCTCATGTATTTTGGTGTGATGAATATTTCTTTAAAGAAAATGTATCATGTGTATATGTAACAGGATGGCAGCCAATGAAATAAGATCAGACTAGACCTTGTGAGGAAGAAGGAAATTAAAAATTATCATTATCACTATCACCTGCAGGGAGTAATTTATCATTTCTGTTCTTCATTGGTATCATGTTCCAACAGCGTGTGGTTACAGCAGATACAATTAGGCAGCTGGCCACAGAAGTAGGAGGATAATGTGCTTTTGATGGAGTTTATCCAAGCATGGAGATAGAGTGTTTGTAATCCATGCAGCAGAATCACTATAACAAAAATACAATTCATTTTTTGTTGGAGTAGTCCTTTCAAAATCTTAATACAAAATTCAAAAGCCAACTGATGATGAGTCTGAAGCAAGTAAAGAAAGCGTAAGAAGAAAATACATAAAAATGATTACTATAGCTTACATCACTGTACATAAACAAGATGATAATATAAACATAAGCTATGCAAGCTGCTGCATAAAGAGTATGAACTCTGCTGTAATAACTGGTATTTAAACTAAGAAGATGAAATCAACAAATATGAAAATTGTGTATGATTTTCTCCCACTATTAACTATACCTTAACTCATGGACTCTTTCTCCTTCAATTAATTTTCTATTTTATCCCAAGAGAAAATTTGCATCTTTTCTTTCTTCCATGATTCCTCTAGGGAACAATACATATTAAGTGCCATATACTCCTCAAGGGATATTGCCAAATTGAGTATTGTTTAGAATAGACCAAGCAATAGGGGAAGTAGCAAAACAGACAATAGGTCTAAAAATATTTTTTAAAAAGTATTTTTACCAAAAAACTCAATAAAATTAATTTTTGACCTACTTAAAATATTTCCAGGTTGTAACTGAAATTTCTTTCAAATTTACTTATCTGGGTCTGTTGTAATTTCAAAATTGCTTACTAAAATGCTTTTAGCAGGGGAAGAAGAGATCACCTCTTCAGAGCCTACAACATAAGTACTTTAATTCTGACATTTCATAAATTGAGACCTTACATGCTCTAACTGCTCAACATTTTTTCTTAGCTATAAACACAAGATACTGTTCTATATATTCAATAATCATTGACATTTACTAATATTTTCACTTTAAAAAACCTTTTAAAGTACAGTATATATGCAGAAAAGTGCACTTACGTGTATACCATGAATTTTCAAAAAATACAGCCATGAAACCCACACTCAGATCAAGAAACCCACACTCAGATCAAGAAATAGAACATCCCAGCACCCCAGTAATCCA
Organism: Martes martes; assembly: GCF_963455335.1. NCBI lineage: Eukaryota > Metazoa > Chordata > Mammalia > Carnivora > Mustelidae > Martes > Martes martes. The sequence goes on from NC_137898.1 coordinate 41,560,567, forward strand.
CCTGAGCCAATCCTAGGCACGTCCGGCCCAAAGGGTAACTACTATTCTGATTCCCCCCACGAGCTTTATTGAGATATAACTGACATATAACATACAATTGACACATAACGATTATAAATTTAAGGTGTGCAATGTATTGATTTGATACACATATACTGCAAAATGATTACCATTACTCATTAATCAATTAATGAGTAATTAACCACTAATGTGTTCAGCATTAGTGAAAACCTCCACTGCATCAAATAATCATCATTTCTTTTTTGTGGTGAGAATACTTAAGATCTACTCTCTTAATAACTTTTAAGGATATAATACAGTATTATTAACTGTAAGCATAATGAGGTACCCTGGATCCCCAGAACTTACTCAGTTGGTATCCTCTGACCAACATCTCCCCATTTCTCCCACCCTCTATCCCCGGTTATTACCTTTACTCTCTGTTCTGTAAGTTTGGATTTTTAGATTGCACATGTAAGTGATAGCACGCAGTACTTATTTTTGTTTGACTTATTTCACTTAGCATAATCCCTTCGAGGTCTATCCATGTTATTGAAAATGGTAAGATTTCCTTCTTTTGATGGCTGAATAGCCCATTGTGTATGTGTGTGTATCTTCTTTATCCTCTCATCTACTGATCGACACAAAGGTTGCTCCCATATTTTGGCTGTTTTAAGACTGCAATCAATATGGCAGGGCAGCTATCTCCTTGAGATTCTGTTTTCATTTCCTTTACATATACTCAGAAGTGGGATGGCTGGATCATATATTAATTCTATTTTTAATTTTTTGAGGAACCTCACACTGTTCTCCCCAGTGGCTGCACCAATTTACCTTCCAGCCAACAGCCACAAGGGCTCTCTTTTCTCCACATCCTCACCAGCACTTGTTAGCTCACCGCTATACTGATTTCTAAGATCACAGATTCATTTTCCCTATTACATATTTCAACATAAATGGAATCACACATCATGTAGTATTTTGTGGACTGGCTACTTTCCTCACTATTGTTTTTTAGATTCACTTACACTGTTGCACATTACTTAAACTGTTACAAGGCTGTAAGGCATATCTGACTAACAGTTTATTTATCCAGTCTAAGACTGACAGGCACTAAGTAGTTGTTGTTTTTTTTTTTTTAAGATTTTATTTATTTATTTGACAGACAGAGATCACAAGGAGGCAGAGAGGCAGGCAGAGAGAGAAGAGGGTGGGGAGCAGGCTCCCTACTGAGCAGAGAGCCCGATGCTGGGCTTGATCCCAGGATCCTGGGATCATGACCTGAGCCAAAGGCAGAGGCTTTAACCCACTAAGCCACCCAGGCACCCCTCTTCTCCCCCGTTTTGAGATATAATTCACATACCATAAAATTTTCATATTTAAATAAACTGCTTAATTCAGTTTAAAGAATATTCAGTTGCACAACCATTGTTGCAATCTAATTTTAGAACATTTTTATTACCCAAAAAAGAAATTCTGTATCCATTCCCCCTCTAATCCCAGACCTGTCTATAGATTTCCTATTTTGAACATTTCACATAAGTGGAATCATAGAAATGCAAGAGCATATAAATGGAATGCTTTCATGGTTAGCTACCTGTACTTAGCATAACCTTTTCAAGGTTCATCCATGCTGTAGTACATACCAATATATGTTTTGTTTTATGGACAGATACTACTTCACTGTATGGACCTACATTTTGTTTATTCATTCTCCAGGTGATGGACATCTGGTCTGCTTCCACTTTTTAGCTATTATAAAGAATGCTGCTACGAGCACTCATGTTTAAGTGTTTGTATGGACATATGTTTTCATTTCTCTTGGGTATGTATCTGGAAGTGGATGAACCTTTAAGTTAATCTTATTCATAAACTCAAAATGGATTAAAGACCTAAATGTGAGACCCGAAACCATAAAATTCTTACAAGAAAACACAGGTAGTAATTTCTTTGAATCAGCCATAGAAACATTTTTGTTGATATCTCTCCTCTGGCAAGGAAAACAAAAAAAATTAAATAGAACTACCATATTATCCAGTAATTCCACCACTGGGTATTTACCCAAAGAATATGAAAACACTAATTTGAAAAGATATATGCATCCCTGTGTTTATCGCGACATTATATACAATAGCCAAGATAAGAAAGCAACCCGACTGTCCATCCGTAGATGAATGGGTAAAGAAGCTATGATATATTTATACAACGGAATATTGCTCAGCCATAAAAAGGAATGAAATCTTGCCACTTGCAACAATATGGATGGACCTAGAAGGCATAATGTTAAATGAAGTAAGTCAGAGAAAGACAAATACCATATGACTTCACTCATATGTGGACTTTAAGAAACCAAAGGAAAAAAAGAGACCAAAAAAGCCAGACTCTTAATTAAATACAGAGAATAAACTGGTGGTTATTCTCACCTCCTTTCCTTTGGTACTCCCATTTAAAGATATATTAGGACTTTTCCTCTATATCTATTTTCTTGTATCCTCTATATCTCTTGCCCTTCCCAAATCTTCCCCCTTGTATCCCTCCATGCTTCCTTCTGGATATTTCCTTTTGACCTAAAATCTAGTTCAATAAACCTCTCTACACCAGTGTGCTAAGATCTGCTGCTAAACTCATTTTAGTTAAGTTTCAGAATATGTTCAACTCTTTCAAATCTGCTATAATTCTTTTTAGATGTTTTCAATTGTAGCTTGAAATTTATAATTTCTTTTGTCCTTCAACTTAGTATGCATAGTTATTTTTATTTTTAACTTTTTAAGATAGGCTCTATGCCTTGGGGAGGGTATGTGCTATGATGAGTGCTGTGAAATATGTAAACCTAGTGATTCACAGACCTGTACCCCTGGGGATAAAAATACATGATACGTTTATTAAAATTAAAAAAAATGCAAAAAAAAAATAGGCTGCATGCCTAAAATCAGGCGTGAACTTACAACTCTGAAGAGCCAAATGCGCTAACGACTGAGCCATCCAGGTCCCCAAAGAGTTATTTTAAAGTCCATATCTGGTATATCTAAAACCTGGAGCACTTGGAGCTCTGTTTTTATTGCTTACTATTTCAGCTGGTTATTGATTTATGTTGTCTTGTGTCCTTGTGTGACTGATTACCTTTGACTATAATCTGTACCTTATATCTGAAAAACTGCAGAAATAATTTAAGGCCAATGATAACGATCTTCTAGAAAGAATCTTTGTGCAATGAATCTGGGGGTGCTGGCAAACCCTAAGATCATATTAATCTAATAATGGGGTTTGAGGATTTCCTGGGTCACCCAGATGATTTGAGGCTAGGCTACAGTCCATGGAAGGGTTTATTTATCTGAAATTTTACCCTATTCTTGGGTGCAGTCTTTCATGGTCACAATGCAAAGCACTGGGGAATCACAAAGGCCCGATTTTTCTATTCCTATCCATGTGAGGCTATCAAAGGGCTATACAAGTCTTAGCTGCTACTTCTGAATTGGTAAATGCCTATAGGGCAAAAGTAGACCCAAACGTCAGTCTCATTTCTCTGGATTGTCTTCTTTTCTGAGTTTTAGCTTGATAATGCTTTACTATGTCTCTGATACCTTCAAACAAATAGTGTTTTATATTTTCTTTAGCTTTTATAGTTCTTCTCAGCAAAAGGGTCACTCCATTTTATGTAGTCCACCATAATAGGGGGCAGATTTATTACTGCATTTTTTCCTTCCTACTTAAGGCTCTCTGCCTGTAATACTCCCCCATTCCCTAAACTAGATTCTTCTCATTTACCATGTGTCTGTTTACACATTATTTCTTCTGGGCTTAGTCTTCTCTAATCCCGCTGAATAGATGTTTCTCTATTTCTCCCTGTAATAACACATTCCATGCTCAAAGTGCTTTTGGTTTAATTACAGAGCCCAACAGCCCTTAAGGGCAGTCTCACTATGTCTGTGCTCTCCTCCGTATCCTCACTGCCCAGGCACAACACCTGGACATTCTACCTCAACAGTGAAGGCAACTGTGCAGTTACAAAGGCATGAAAGAGCCAGGAAGTGCAGGCTCTATAGAAAATTAATAAAGAGTTGCTAATTGAGAGAACTAATAAATGAATAATGAAGTGATATAATATGCTCAACTCCTACCAGCCTTTGGGAAAAGAAAATCATGATGCTTTACTTCTCTTATAACTTCCTATTTTTAAAATTCAAATTGCTATTAGATGTCAACTACTTTAGGGAAACATTCCTTGAAGTCTACGCTGGCAACAGTTACTTGCTCCCCATTAATCTAGTGCACACAGTATTAGGAAGGCTTTCTGGAAGAAGCCATGGCTAAAGTAAAATCTTAAGTATGAACAGGATTACTGAGGAAAAGCAGGTAAGAGTGTGCCAGGCCAGGGGTATCTTTTATATGCCTCTCTTCTTAAAATTCTCTTATAGAATATCATATTACAATTATCTATTTATATGTTGGCCTCTCCTAAACTAAGGTCTTGGGGGTCAGAGATTATATTGTATTGTACTCGCAGTACCTAACACAGAAGCCAGAACTAGCATCCTAGTATACACAGGACTAGTATTCAATACATGTTGCTTAAATGAAAAGTTGTCTTGGAAAGCATTTCTGCGTGTGTGTGCTTGCCACTAAACAACTTGCAGCCCACTGCTTCTCTAGATTTCTATCTCCTATCTGCTTCCTGGCATAGCATCAGTTTCTCACTGTTTTATACCAATGCTTATTGTTCCTTATATTCCATTTTTCATGCTGCTTTTCAATGTTCCCTAAAAACTACCCACCTAAAGGCTCTATGGCCCATTCCTAGTTCCTCAAATGGCAGAAAATACTATCAATGATAAGTAAACATTTTAAATTTTAAGTACAAAATAGGAGATATACTGAATTTAAAAATCAACAAAAAACAAAAGAAACCTTTAATGATGGCTGAAGAGGTTTAAAACTGAAAACTCTTAAAACCCATTTTTGTTTCTAGGTGATCAAGTCGTACCAAATGCTACTTGTTTTTTTGTTGTTTTTTTTTAAGATTTAAAAAAATTTCTTTGGCAGAGAGAGAGGCGGGGCACAAGCAGGGGGAGCAGTAGGCAGAGGGAGAAGCAGACTCCCACTGAGAAGACTCGATCTCAGAACCCTGGGATCATGACCCAAGCCAAAGGCAGACATTCAACTGACTGAGACACCCAGACATTCCAAATGCCACTTGTTTTTACAGGCCTTTGGGACTATAAATTAAGAGATCAAACACTGAAAGAAACTCCGACAGACAGGAAAAAGGGGGCAGGTAGAAGATGTGGTGCACTTTGCTTTCCAGAAATGAACGGTATTTTCTCTTTGGAAAAGTGAGGTAGGGGTACCTGTGTGACTCGTCGGTTAAGCATCTGACTTTTGATTTTAGCTTAAGTTGAGATCTTAGGGTCCTGGGATGCAGTCATGCATCAGGCTCTGTACTTGGTAGGGCACCTGCTCGAGATTCTCTCTCCCTCTCCCTCTGCCTCCCACTCACCCCAGCTCAAGTGCACTCTCTCTCAAATAAATAAATAAATCTTAAAAAAAAAAAAAGTGAGGTAAAAAGATGGTTTCCTCCTCCCCATCTGAGCCCTACTAAAAAAGTATCCAACAGCTGAAGTGAGAACTAAGTACTTGATGGCATTCATTTATGTTTGCCCTGTAGAGGCTGCAATTTTTCAAAGAAGGTAATTATACCAGTTGTCATAAATTCTGGCTTTATATCTGTAATTTCAGTGGTTTTTTGACTGCTTCCACTGCACACTGCTGGGTGAGACAATAACTTACATTTCTGGGGCCGCAGGACCCACCCTGTATCCATGAGGTTGGATGCTGAATTAAAGGATAAGCAGAAAAGAATAAGAAATCAGGCAGAGTGCTATGGTGCAATCTTTTGGGACAGCCAGGACATATCTTTGTTAAAGCGAAGGGCATTCTGTAATAGCTATGTCACTGTCTTCATGATCTAGAAATTTAAAATGTGACTCTTTGTAAAACTACAGGTAGAAAAGAAGTGATTTTGCTTTTAGAAGCAGCTGATTTGCATAAATGAAGCATTCTGAAGAAAGGTCTCATTTCCCCAATACATCAGATAGTCAGGTATATGGACAAATTAAAGAGTTTTCATTGCATTACCTCTGCCTGTAAAGAAAGTAGTCTTTGAGGGTGCCTGGGTGGCTCAGTCCGTAAGTGTCTACCTTTGGCTCAGGTCAGGATCTCAGGGACTTGGGATCAAGCCCCACATCGGGCTCTCTGCTCAGCAGGGAGCCTGCTTCCCCCCATCCCCTCTGCCTGCCTCTCTACTTGTGATCTCTATTTGTGATCTCTCTGTCAAATAAATAAAATCTTAAAAAAAAAAACCAACACAACTTTTTCATTGAAAGTGCAACAAGACAGGAAAACAAATGAAATATTAATTGGCTTATTTTATGGAGACTTTCTATGTGCCAGGCGTAGTGGTAAGTGCTTGCGTGCATTATCTCATTTAGCACACTCAAAATAATAAGGAGGTAGGTATTGCTGTTATGATCTCCACTTTTCAGATGAAAAATCTGAAATTCAGAGAAGTTAAATACCTCTTTCTAAAGTCATACTAGTAAACTCAGTTCACTGGGTCTAAAGCTGAAGCTATTTTTTTTTTTTAAAGGAGGTTCCACACCCAGCATGTAGCCCAGTGCAGGACCCAAACTCACGACCCTGTGATCAAGACCTCAGCTGAGATCACGAGTCAGATGTTCAACCAACTGAGCCACCCTGGCACCCCTAAAACTGAAGCTTTTAACCAGTTACATTAACACTATTTAAACTTTCCTTTTTTATTTTAATCACTTTTAGTAAACTCCCGACTATTTCATGATTGGCCATTTTCTCATTCAGTCTTCTAGAAAAGAGAAAGATGGACTGATTTTGGTAACTGATATGTTCTGAGCCATACAGTATTTGTAACAAGATTTATTTTTCCAATTCTTGATTCATCATCCAATAAAGACTGATCCATCCTGTGAATACATATGTATACATCAGACAGCTGGAAACATTAGGTGCTTTAGGATGTTCAGAATTTCTGAATGCCAATATTCGCGATGGCTTCTGCCAAAGCATGAGTCAAAGGAAATCTGAACCGAGAAGATTACTTCCTTATAGGTCATTACTCTGGGGATAACTGCCTAAATCAAAGAGGAAAATACCTGGTCAAACTCATTTATTATCACAACGTAATAATGCTAATTGGCAGCTTCTGAGATAAGTCTAGGGGGAACTCCCCTGACAATCCAATCAAGAGTTCACTATTATTGATTATTTGATAAATAAACCATTTTTATGCTTATTGCTGTGCTTGAGATAAGTATTTCAGTCCTGCTTGAGTGTGATTATTTCTCCCAAATTTATTCTGACCCTTGGCATTGCTGATTTCAAGCACGACCCTATTCCTATCTAGAATTAAATTATGATTGTAATACAACAGAAGAATTTCAACACTGTACTCAAATTCTATTTTAGAACAATATGATGTTCAAATCCTTTTATAATATAACTCAACTGGAGGCTTTAAAACCACTGTTAATGAACTTTCAAAAATGCAGATTCAGAAGCATTATTTACAGCATGGCTTTCAAAGGAGGCTCAAGCACAAGAATCTCTTCACTCTAAGGACTCACGTTCAGGGTTTCTCATTTTGTGGACTTCTGCATTCTCTCTGAGCAGGTTTAAATAATGGTTTAATACTGCAGGTGATTCATCCCGCTACTCTACTCAATGAACATACACCTCAAAGTTATTAGGAACTGGGAAACATATCTTTTTTAAAAATTAAACTTTTCTTAATGGTATATTTCCAAGGAAAAAGTACAAAAATAGACAGGAAGGCAACTAACCACAGAAAGTAAGTTGAAAAAAATCCAGATTTTAAAAAGGCTAAAATCCTCTGGGCTTTAGCTCAGAAGGCTAGACTCTGTGGTTGGGAAAAAAGAAAGATACAGGGTGGGGGTCAGACAGAAGTATGCAAGATTTTATAGGCAATGCATTGGGTACACCTGGACTTTAGTCAAATATAAACAATATCAGAACTAGATAGAATCCCTCTGAATATGAGACAAAGCCTCCTCTTACAGTAGAGTCATATATTATGTGAAGAATTAGTCACATAATGGTTAAATCAAGTAATCAGAATTACTCGGGGGGCGCCTGGGTGGCTCAGTGGGTTAAAGCCTCTGCCTTCGGCTTGGGTCATGATCCCAGGGTCCTGGGATCGAGCCCCGCATGGGGCTCTCTGCTCGGCGGGGAGCCTGCTTCCTCCTCTCTCTCTCTCTCTCTCTGCCTACCTCTCTGCCTACTTGTGATCTCTATCTGTCAAATAAATAAATAAAATCTTTAAAAAAAAATTACTCTGGAAAATCCCTAATGTATAAACCATCCCTCAGTAAGTTCAATTCAACTAGTTCTTCTGGCAATGGTACAAATCATTTCTTTGGGTGGGCTCCAGATGAAGTAGACAGCTTGTAACCGAGTGCCATGTTGTATTAAAAAATACGTTTTTGTTTATTTTGTAAAAAGACTTATTTATTTTAGAGAAAGTATGTGCGTACACATGCACGCATGCATGCATTAAAGTTGGGAGGAGGGGCAGAGGGCAACAGAATCCTCAAGCAGTCTCCAAACTGACTACGGTGCCTGATGTGGGGCTTGATCACAGGACCTTGAGAACATGACCTGAGCCAAAATCAAGAGTCGGGTGCTTAACCAGCTGAGCCACCCAGGCACTCCATGGTATATTTTTAAACTTTCCAGATTTTTTTTTTCTGTTCATGAAGAATTCATCCATGTTGTAGCATATATTCAGGATCACCTTTTTTCATTGACATATACTACTCCATAAATATACTACATTAATTTATCCATTTTACTGCTGATAAACACTTAGCTTGTTTCCAGTTCGGGATTATAATGAAGTAGGCCACAATGGACACTTGTGTACATATCTTTTGGCAAACATGAGCACACTTTTGTTGTGTAAAGACCTAAAAGTGAAACAGTTAAGCCACAGAGTAAGCATGTGTTCAGCTTTGGTAGCTACTATAATAGTAGGTCGCCGTGTTGTATGGAAACAACTTAGCATAGTACCTTTGTCTTATCACTCTTACGCATTTCTTAGTATGCTGCCATTAGTATTTTTCTTTTAAAACATCTACGTATGAAACATTTTAAGCACACACACAATTATAGAACCTCTGAGTACCTGTCACCCATATTCAACAGTTACCACTATTTGGTAAATTTACGTCATCTATTCTTCCTCTGCCCCCTTATCTTTGCTGAACTGTTCTGAAGCAAATGCCCGATGTGTCATTTCTCCCCGACACACTTCAGTTTACATCTCTAAAAAATATCGACACTTTCTTATATAATTAGAATGCCATTATCACATGTAACCATAAAGTGAATTTAAATATCAGTCTCCCTCATTTATGCTCTGTGAATAGAACTGTTTTGGCTTGTTATTATATCCCCAATGCCTTTCAGCTCTTAGCACATAATGCTACTCAAAAAACAGTTTGAGAATAAGTGAAGAGATTTAAGTACTGTCACCACCACCGAAGCCTAACTACAAAGGTTTAGGTTTCAGAGAAGAGTACAAAGTTATGGACCATGCTCTAGATCTTATGGTCATTCATATAAAGAGAAATCTAAAACTGACGGGGAGGTAGAATCACATAATTAGAAATGTCCTCCCCCCAACACATAAAATTTACTTAACGAAGCCTATTAAAATATATACCAGATGTCCCACTAAAATCTATGATGCAAGTTCAAAACAAATCTTACAATTTCTAAGCAGCACAGATGTGTTTTAGTAATTAGTTTCCTTAGTTGATGGCTTTGCAAGGTCAAAATTAGGTCAATTTACACCTAAAAGTACTAAGAGCTGATTTAATACCCAAGAAATGAGTTTGGAACTAGCAGGTTTCAACTGTCAGAGATTTTTCAAAAGCCTTGAAAGAAGATTTAAGAACACAATTACAAAGAAATAGGCTCATCTTAAGTTTATTTGTAAGCTATTGGAAAAATTTAAAGCTTAATTAAAAAGTAAAATAAAAACAATACTATGAGTAAGGAATCATTAAAGTTTGAATTTTAAACATTTTAAAGTTTCATTTAATAACATTTGCATTAGCCTTAAAAAAACCTATAAACCAAAGACTTGTTTTGACTCCCTCAAAAGAAATATCAGTGTCTCTTAAATATATCTATCATTTATCAAGTATGTCATTTAAAAAGGGGGAAGAAAACCAAAACGAGAATTGGGAGGTAACATACAATTTATTTTTTAGTTCATGGACTGAATTTATGTTCATTTATTTTTCCCAACTTTCAAAAATCTTATTTTCCACATTGGGCTTTTAAAAACAACACATGCAGGGACTTCTGTTTCTAGTTACGATGTAGAGGTTTGCAAAGGATCTTCACATTGATATAACAACAAAAATTTAAAAAACCTTCACTAAACTAAACAATCATATTTTTCATTGATACTATAGAAGAATCTTGGAGGCAAAGAAGTCTAGATTAACTATTTCCAGAGAGCAATGAGCCAGGCAGCCCTCCCTAGTTGAGCAGAGAGAAACAGTGGCTTTCATACCTGAGGGCATTTATCCAATGTTGGGACCCTTGGTGGGAAAAACAGCAAAAAATGCTGTAGGCACAGCACCTAGCTGGAAGAAGGAGAACCCAGTCAATTTTTAATGGGCAAGTCTGTGCTAGTATGGTACACTAGAGTCTGGAGAAGCCCGACAGGTAGAGCTAGCAAACCCAGAAGGTGGACGAAGCTTGTAGCTGTCTTCGAAGCAGGCAGAGGTTTTCTTGCAATGCTTAGATTCCACAGCCAAAATCATCTGCAAGCATACAGTTCACTGTCACCATCAACATGACATTACTACTCAACTCTGCCATTTGCCTAGGAGATGAAGTTGTTTGTTTCAGGCACCTTAAGAAAACCTGTTTACACGAACAACAGATCTTTCAACTAATCCCGAGAGAGTAAATGCCTTCTTCTTAAAAGAGAAAGCTCAACTAGACTGTTTACTCTTCAAGATAGACTTTGAAACTCACCCTCTCACTGCATCTACCAATTCTCAACTAGATCATGAGCCATGCCAAATCCACATGAGGACCTTTCCTCCTGTTGCCAACTTCCTCCTCAGTACTGATAGATCCACTGATGATCAGATTTTCCAAACCTCATAAATATCCTGACTTTGTTTTTCTCCCTAAACTTGGCTGTATTTTGACTGTCTTCCCAAGAAATTGTGAGAGAGAGGGGCCTAATCCTGTGCCCCTGGTACCTAGCCCCGACCAAGCTCAATTCCAAATTTGGTAAAAGGTATCAGCCCTTTAAACCTAGCTGGCAGGCAGAGGTAAATGGAACCCCTTTTAGGGGAAAATATTACCTATTTAATCTGTATTATCCTTTCAAATAATGGCTAGCACAAAATATAAAATTATGAAATATGAGAAGAAAGAGGAAAACGTGACCCATAATCAAAAGAAAAAAAGCAACAGGGGTGCACCCGGCTGGCTCAGTTGGAGGAGTACACAACCCTTAGTCTCAGGGTTGTGAGTTTGAGCCACACACTGGGTGTAGAGATTACTTAAGTAAATAAAATTAAAAAAAAAAAACAAAAACAGAGTAGAATCACAGTTGGCTTAGGGAAGTAGCAAACAGATCTTAAAAGAGTGATTATAAATATGTTAAGAAATTTAGATAAAAAGATTGACCAAACTGGTTTAAAAAAAATGAAAGAATGATAACTCAAAAAATGAAAATAGAAATTATGGAACTGAAAAACATGATATTTAACATGAAAGTATTTAGCGGCTATCTTAACAGCAGAAAGATTGCAGATGAAGGGAAAAAAAACAGTGAATTAAATAATAGGTTAACAGAAATTATCCCAAAGTGAATTTCTTAAATGGCTACTATACTTCAGTCTTTTCCTTCAACCTTTTTATCCTTGGAATCAGGTTTTCTCATTTAAAATAAAATCTTCTGGGGGGAGGCAAAGTGTTTTTTTCTTCCTCATAGAATCTTGGCTATAGAATTTAATTACCAACTACAACATTTCCTCCAGAAAATACCACTTTTGTGTTCCCGTCCCCAAACCACTCTGTGTATACACCTATACTCATAATTTATATTCATACTGAAATTTTCTTAGCCCCTGACTCCTGTCACTTAAGTGCCTTTTCAGGACAGAGAACAGGGGTGCGTGTGTGTGTGTGTGTGTGTGTGTTGCGTGTGTGCACCTTTGTACATAGATTTCAGACAGGTGCCTGGGACATAGTATTTAATATTTAACTGAAAAATCTGTTAATATAAATTCTTATATTAATGACTTTTAAAGTTATGATAAAAATTAAAACCCTCTCAATGCCACCATACTCATATTAGTGTACTCTGATAAAATCCGGAAGACTTTACTGTACGAGGTTTTTAAATACAAATATAAAAAAAAGTCTGCTGGTTTTTATTTACTCCAGTGGCTCATCTTTAATTTAGCAACTGTAGTAAAAGAAAAATGCCTAGGAAAAATATTGTTCTTTGTTAAATGAAGTTTAGAAATATATTAAGGGAAGTTTATACAAACTGAACATTGTTGTACCAGTCATTGTTAGTGCACGCTAGCAGAGATGTAGAATAAAAGAAAATATAATGCTGAAATTAACATATAAAAATGACTGCTCTAAGAGTTAATGTATCAAATAAAAATCTTTACATGTCATACATACAAGATTTATACATGTAATCTGATAAAATCATCTTAAATATTTTCCTTTTTAAGGTAAACAACTCATTTGTTACATAAAAGGCAGTATGAAGAGTCATTCAATGCATATGCTTGCCTATATCTTTAAGGAGCTTATACACACAGATGCCAGTATAAACCCTTCTGGAACACAAAGGGAGAATATTATACAATTGCATAAATGACAAAAATACACTAGAACTCACAAAATATAACATATTAGTTCTAAGTTGTATGGCTTTAAACCACTTCCTTTTGAACACTTGTAAACTTTCCATATAATAATGGACTTGATTGCTCATTTACTGCAATGTTAGGCAGCCTGTTGTGATAGTCAGATGCTAACATAATTCATACCTCATCATAAAGGCAAAGGCAATTTGACCTAAACTGTCAATAATATAAGATACATAAAAAAATGTTAAAAAATTGCTATGTATGCGCTACTAGTCATTGGAAAATTATCTTTAACCAAGATCCAAGACACATATGATTATCATAACCTGTTAAATTCCCAAAAACATAAAAAAGTTTGTTAACGCAAAAACACTACATTAAAAACGCTATCGAATTTCTGTGGTGTGTGTATGTGCCTGTGTGTGTTGGTGGTGAACACTGCAAAGAAAAGATGTTTTATTAAAGGTTCTAACAAACTTGAGAAAGCCATCTAAAAACACTATCAGTCTACAGCACACATGCTTTTGAAATTAAATGCAAAGGGGTTGTTCTTAGCATCTTGTTACTTTGAAAAATCCAATTTCCTCTAATATTTTAATTAGGCTACAAATTTAGAATCTCATTAGAAATAAATGGTTATGCATATATTTAAAATGGGCTTAACTACTCAGAGAAATCATCCATCTTACTTTTTGGCTATGCATTCAAGTTTTAAGCAGGAGGATTTTAATATTTTTTAATATATTTGAAGGTTTGTACTCAGCAGTAGAAAAGCAGATACTTTTTTCTTTACCCTATCTAAAGAAGCCATACCTCTTCCTCCCCAAAGTAACTTTTTCCATCTCTTTGGCAGGTACTACTTTTTTTTTTTTTTTAAGTATTTTCACTAATTCTTCTTACACTATAAAGGAGAAACAGAGTTCCAATTAGGCACTCATCCTTTTTAATACCTTTGTTGTGGATTATTCCCAAGTAACCAGGCGAATAATCTATCTATTCAAAAGTAGCCTTAGAGACTAGGCTTGTATAATAGCTCCAGATGGTTGGTAGCAGAAGAGTGTACGGAGTTGGCACCACCTCAAAGAGCAAAAGATAGTTGGAGTAGATATGGATGGATAGTTGGGACTCACAAATAATGAAACTGTAATAAAGGCATTACAGGCCACAAACCCTTATTCATGCCAGGCTCATGTTAGGGTAAGCATGCTGGGAAGGAAAGACTGTTCTTAAGACATGCAGATGCTTGACCAAATAACAAAAAATACACTCTGAAAATATGAAGAAAAAAAATTTTTGAAGATCTATTTTTTCTCTGCAACAAAGAGGATGGGCTATGTCACTTATTTTATCATTTAAATCTGTTAGCCCTTTCTCTGAGAAAGAGCGTATTTTGATCACACACTCTCCCTCCCTACCAACAACTGCTAGACTATTGACTGAGAATCACATTTTCCAGACCTGTTTCATATGCAACATATTTTAGATTTTTCAGATCTGTTTCAAATACAACAGGCTACCTCTCTTCTTCCACACCTCAAATATCTCATTCATAAGTTTCTGTATCTTCCTTTAATAGTTTGTACAATCCTACCAAAGTTGTTTTTTAGGGGGGTCAGTATATTTCACAAGTAAGGCACAGTGATTTATTTTTCTTCACCCCAAAAACGGGAATATTAGTACCTACTTCAAATGGTTATTAAGAAGACTACATGAAAAAAAGAAGAAGAAGACTAAATGAAATAATCATTTTAAAATGATTAGCACATTGTCTGGCATGCGAGTGTTCAATGACTAAGACATTATCACCAAGACAATTTTTATTGACAAATTATTTCACAGAATAATCTCAGAAGGATTAAAATTGAGTAAGTACTAAAATTTCTATGTTCAGTACCTGGCATATATCCAATAAATATGGTCTGAAACTATACATCCTCTCAAAGGTGATTATAGGAGTATGTTCTTCAGCAGTGATCAGACTTATATACAAGTCCACTTCAACCTTCTGCCACCTCCTACCTAAACACCAGACTTACCTTGTTTCCAGACTTTTATACTGAAATCATTCAGGCATGCTGGGAATAAAAATATAAATCTAAAAGGCTCTTTAAAGAAAGAAGGTAATGTACCAGTTTCTTTTGGATTCATTTTTCTTACGGAACTCTATAGGGGAACAAATGCAGCAAGTACATACTTGATAAGTTCTTTAATACAAAAATTTCTATTACAGTTTTTGTGTTAAACAGACTTTATGAGATTTTTTGTGTTTTATTTCCATTTTATTCTTTTAAATATACAGAATCAAACCAAGATCATTAAAGGGTAAGTACAACTTATTTCAACAAAAAGCTTCTTATACTCTATGGCATGTAACAGGAATAGAAAATAATTCTATACATGCACTGTGAAACTCTTCTGTAGCACAACACTACTGCAGCTAAAACTGCTTCCTAAGACTTTTTAATCACTAGTGTACAACCTGACCTATGTGCTGCCAGAGGTGCTGAATAAAGATCTGGATGGAGGAACTGGACAGCATGACCTGGGCAGGAGGTATAGGAACAGGATGGGAGTGAAGAGCTCTGCTCATCTGGGTTCGTCAGTGGGGCCTACCACTCACTGAGAGGGCCGGGGCTCTTGGGTTTACAGGGCCTGCAGTGGTACAGGCCTGTTTTGCGGCCACGCTAATTCTAAGATGTGGTTTGAGAGTATTTTGTCTATTCCTTTAGCTCTCCCAGAGTGTCTGGAATTATGTTGCTTACCTCTTTAGTAAATCACCTTTTGCTTTAACAAGCTGATTTGGACTTTGTTGTCTAAAACTAAGAACCCTGACCAATAACCCCAAAAATAAAGAACATTTCAAAAAAACTCAGTAAACTCCTCTGTCTACATAAAGCTAAAAAATATCCACAGCTAAAAACAGCTTTTCAAGTCTTCACTACAGTTTTACATTTGCTCTCCTCTGATTCATGTGCAGTCAAATGCTCTATCACTGAGCTATACCCCCGCCTCTGATTCATGTGAAGGACACGGAAAGATGACCTGAAATAATATTACTTAATAATACTGGTAATATGCCAATTTCTATCTAAGAATTCCCTTATAGATCAATCAACTGTCATTAATCAAGAGGTCTTTTTTTAACTCTCAAGGATTACTAACATCAAACACAGAGCTTAACTCTAAGACTTAAAACCTTTAGTCTGTAATTTCAATCGAACAAATTATTTCAGTTACTATAAAGGACAAATAGAAAATCTGGGAGAAATGAATGGGAAGAATGAAATTTTGTTTTTATCAGTTAAACAAATATAATAGATATCCCCAAATAAAATAAAAATAAAATAAAAAATCTGGGATCTAGATAGCTACTTTTTAAAAACTGTAAAAACAATTTCAATGAAAAGAATTCCTCAAAACATCCAAACACACCGTAATATTCACTTGATATAAAATAATTATTAGATCAAAATGAACAGAAACAATTTTTAAGAAGTCATAAAATCTTTTGTATATCTATCTTTTAAAAAGTCAGGTTCAAGAGTCAAAGTCAACATGACTATAATCTGTTTCACACAGTTACAGATTATACAGTTTTCAGTTAAATTTTAATTTTGAGGGTACAATTAGTATTTCAAAAAGTATACAATTAATTTTTAATATAAATATTTGTATCAATACCACTTACATAAATTCATACTTTCTTAAGTAAAGGCTCACATTTTATTAACATTCTGAGTCTCCTGGTAAAAAATACTGTTATCTTAGTATTAATAAACATTTAGAAAATATTTAAGAAAAAAATTAATATATTTTAATAACCTGACATTTCTGGCTACTTTGTAGGTGCTTCCACATATATTAATTCATTAATCTGTGTAACTAGTCTACAAGATAGAAATTATTATTATTTCTCTTAAAGCAGTTGATTAGTCTGAGGTATAGATTACCTAGGTAACTTGAGCAAAGAAAGGAACTAGTGAGTGCCAGAACCAAATGTGAATCCAGACTAACTTTTCTAATGCCCATTACACCAGGATGCTTCTTTAAAGAAAGGTAAATCATCTTTTATTTCTTATATTTTACAGGGGAATAGAAAATATTATACCAAATGAACATATTTTACTTCCATCTATATTGAGTGTTAAGAGTTATCAGGAGGTGTAGGACATGAACTTGTCTATGAAGATAAAGATGAGTGCTCTTAGTTAGTTACATGAGAGGTAATAAGGAAGACTCTATAAAGAAAAATCATTGCAAACATGGTGTCCTAGTACTTTCTCCTCTCAACTAAACTAACTTTTTTGAAGTCTACTGACCCATCAAAACAGATCTGTTCAATAGCCTAACAAAGGCAAAGACAGACTGTCGAAGGCAATAGTCTTTTTCATTCATCACAGGTCTGGTAATTAATTCATTAGCCTGCCCATCAACTGCACTGCTAGTGAGATTTGTGAAAGGAGATGAAACCGCTTACCGTGCACATGGATGTCTTTGTAATTTGCAGGGTAAAATCTGAAGAAAATTCCAAAGCTGAGACAGATGTTGTATGGCAATCTATTTGCTACCCATTAAGAAAGAGTGGAAGGAAGAATTTAGTAAAAAATAGTGAAAACAAACCCAAAACCAAACAGATAAATATTTCTCTATGCAAAAGGATTACTGTAAACCAATGGTTTGCAAAGTTTAATCATTCGAACCTCACTTCTGGGTTTTTTTTTTTCCCTTCTTTTTCTTTTCTGGGGTTGTTTTCAAATTTAAAGGCTACCAGCACTATCGTTTAATTTTTGTATAAACCAAATGAGTATTTTTTTACTTAGACTTCTTGTAAGAACACTATATATCAAATCATGGCTCTGATGTACTAGAGTTTTTCTAAGATACACTAAAACATCTTCAAATAAAATTCTTTTCTTGTTTTCCAACTAAAATAATTTTGTATACCATTAGTGGTATACATTTGCTATAAATTATACACGATAAGAGTCAACATTTTTATAGGAAATGCCAACTTGAAAACAAAGGCTAATGAAAAGGATAAGGTATTTTAGAATTCCTTTTTGTAACTGCATTGGAAGAAAAGTTTGTTAGATATTAGGAAAAACCGTAACAGATAAAATCAAAGAGCCAAACCAAGGAAGAAGATTCAACTCAGGAAAACAATGGCCAAAGAGCCTTATCTTCCTGTTCTGCCCTGGTTCAATTCCTTCTTCATTTCACTTTGGAGAGCAGGGAGGTCATGAAGGCCTGACTTGCCATGAGTAGATTATGACACAGCATACACAATTCATAGGACTATGTACTTGAGCCATTACCCTCTTTTAAATAGCTTGAGAAAATTTTAAAGAAGTTACAGTGTGGTTGAGTTTTATTTATAGAGCATTGTGGAACATGGAACAAAATATATGTAGCCAAACAAACAAGTAAATAAATGCTGATTAATGTTTAAAAAAAAGAGAAAGAGTACGTGTACTTTTTGAACACCTTTGTTATTAGTCTAAAATCTTCTGTTTCAACTATTTATTCATAGAAGTTTTGGGCATTAAACAAAGAGAGCACTATAGAGAAAAACAGTCCCTCCCCCCACTACCCTCCTCTTTCTGCACAGCCTTGAGGCTGAGTTGGCTGGAACTGTACACTCCTACCCAGAATCAAGGAATGCAAACAAATCTCTTATTATCAGTGTACCATAGGATTCAACAGTACTATAATCACTAACGAGATTATAGTTTTTTCTTAAAAGCTAAGTGCAATTTTAATCAGCTTGCTCTTGTTGAGAAACTTTTTAAGTTTATTATATTATGCCAACTTTAAATATTTAATCTATGAAGAAAATAAACAAATATTTATTGAATATCCATTCTATGCAGAGAGCAATTATTGATGCTATGAAAGTGTGACTACAAATATCAGACAATGCTCTGAACCTAAAACTGAACAAACTATATTTTTCTCATTAAAACAGACAAGTTAAGGATTTTTTTTAAGAAAAGCAATGACTTTTCACTGCAAAGTTATTATTTAACCTATGTAAATTTGACACAGCAAAATCCACAATAAAACTAAAGAGTAACATGATGAATGGTAAGATTTTAAAACACAAAAGGAATTAACTGAGAAATCTGAACAGAGTAGGGCGTCAGCTTCATAGGCAAATTCAGTGTAATTACTTAATCTGAAAAGGTGGAAGAGATTTGAACGTGAGATGTTAAACTGCATAGAACACATGATATGAGTGAATAATCTCACTGTAAATGAGAAACTAGAATAAGGCCATGGAGGTGGCGATGAAGCATAAATGATAATACAGCAGGACTCTTCACCTTCAAACCCCTCAGAGTAAGGAACTTTGATATACAAAAAGATAAGTGATTCCAATGGATGATACAGTCAACTGGTAAATACTATAACCTCAAGGTACATTAGACTGGCTAATATAGGAAGGATAACCACTGTTTTGAAAGCCCATATATAATATCAATATGTTAATTTCAAATACTGAACTCATAAATGAAAACTGATAAAAATGGCAATTCTGTTAAAATACAATTGGTAAAAACACCTACCTTAATAATACAAGCATCTGAAATCAGTGTCTTTGGATCTAAAACTTCCACAACAGCTTCTGGAATAACTGCTTTCTTCATACAGGACATGTTGAAGCCATACACATTATCCCAAAAAGCAATTCTATCGGCATGTTTATTCATATCACTTACTGCCACAAGGCTGATAGTGCAAATATCAGGGTAGACTGTAACAGATGAAATTCCCAACAATTTATCATTATCTCCCTTTGTGGCAAAAATATACTTTTTTAAAAAGGTTAAATATAAATCCCAAAATCATCAGTATAAATTATTAGCAAGTGATTACTAGTAGTGGGGGATTAACACAGATATAGATCAGGGAAAATAACCAAGTTCCATCTTGTAGCCTCTTAAAAAAAAAAAGATTTCCATTATGGTGATGGCAAGACTAAAATAAGGATTTCAATGATGGGTTCTTATTACAATAATTAAAACAAGAGAGCATAATCAAATAAACCAGAAATGAACATATTTGTTAATATTAAACTTACAATATACTAACTTTACAAAGATACTAAATCTTTATACATTACTCTGAAACATGTAGAAAGAGACAAATCACTTAAAAAGGGGCAATTACTGGTGATGTAATAAATAGTAAGAAAGGGGAGGTAGAAGATACTGAGGGAGCTCACAGCAAAAAGAGCTAATTCAGATATGGCTATAGCAATGGTGTAGGATAGTATATAAGAACTGAAGACCACATGAAATAGGAGCAGGGAGAGAGTGTTCTAGGCAGAGTGAGCAGCGTGCATATGGGGTCACAATTAATATACACTCCAATTTAAGAGAATGAGATATAAGACTACAAAGGTAAAACGGGAGCAAAGAAAACATGGCTGGATTGACCATGTTAGTAAACTGGATTTTATTCTAAGACTAACAACAAGCCTGTCAACAATCTTACACAGGATTACAACCTGATCAGATTTTGGTTTTGGAAAAGCCAGATTGAATACAATGTGGAGAATGAATGGAAAGGTGCAAGATTAAGACAAAGACAAAATAAGAGATAGTTGTAATAACCCCGGTGATCTGAAGTAGAGTGATGGCTGTGGGAAAGGAAAGGGGGAGATATAAACAGCCAACCCTTGAACAACACAGGTTCACTTACACATGGATTTTTTTTTTTGATAAATACAGTACAGTACTGTAAATGTATTTTCTCTTAGGATTTTATTAATAACACCTTTTCTCTGAAGACTACAGTATATAATACATATACAAAATGTAATGATCAACTCTTTATGTTAAGGCTCCCAATCAACAGTAGCTATTAGTAGTAAGTTTTGGGGGAATCAAGAGTTACAGATTTTTGACCACACAGAGGGTGGGGCAGTTGATGCCCCTAACTCCTGCATTGTTCGAGGGATATTTAGGAGGAAGAACTCACAGGATTGGCTGGCTGTGGAGGTAATGAAGGGGGAAGAGTCAAGGACAACAATTTTTAGCTTTAGCAGTGGGGCAGATCTTGGTACTAACCCTTACATTAGGGAATAAATAAGGGCAGATTCAAGAGGAACAAAAGAGTTCAGTGCTTATGGGTCAAATGGGTAAAAATATCCAATAAGCAGCTAAATAAACAGGACTGAAATTTAAGAGATGATCTGGGCTCAAGATATAAATCTGGGACGATGATCATATGAATGGAAATGTGAGTTATAGGAGCTCATGAGGTCATGCAGGGAGAGTATACGATGAGTACCAGAATTTAAAGGTTGTATAAAAGGAAAGGAGACTGATAATAAATGGCGGAGAAGCTGGGGCTACCTAAGCAAGAAGAAAATCAAGAGAGTATTAAGAGAGGTGATGGAAGACAGTGATTCAGGAAGAAACTATTCTAATAACAAGGGTAGAAAGTGTGGCACCAAATTAAAAAAAAATATTGGGGGTACCTGGGTGGCTCAGGTCATGAACCTGGGGTCCTGGGATGGAGCACCACATCAGGTTCCCTGATCAGTGGGGAGCCTGCTTCTCTCTCTCCCTCTGCTCCCCCCCACCACCTGTGTTCTCTCTTGCTCACTCTGCTCTCTCAAATAAATAAATAAAAATAAATAAAATTAAAAAATATTTTCCTCTGACAAATAAATAACAAAATTAACTTTGTCCTTCAAATAAAATTCAGGGGATTCATATATTAAAATAGAAATCACATTTTCTTATATCAATAAACTGAAAGTACAGATGTATCAAAGCAATGCAAAAAAGAAATAATTTCATGATTACTAACTAGTTTTTACACTTAAATAGCAGAGAAATAAGCCTCCCCTTCCTCCAAACTTTGTTTCTATCCACAGCCTTCGGAATTTATTATTCAATGATAGCAGTACTAAACTGTCTTCCTAATAAAGCCCATGATAAGATCTGTTGGCATCAAAGTGATTGCTCCTTTCAAGCCTGACGTGTGAGACACGCAGAAAAAATACTTGGTGCTATGTCATGATAAGAAGTTTCTCAAGTCCTGCCTAAGGGGCATGTGAGGCAGATGTGATTAGTGCACTGGGCTACAGCACTGGGTACTGGGCTACCATGGACTGTTGAGTTACTTCCACTGCCCTCCTCTTCCACACACATGGTTAGGTTTCCTAACTGTTTAAATTCCTGACTAATACAAATTCTTCAAGGTATCTGATTTGTTGCTGACTATGCTGAGCCAGCAAGAGCATTAGCCACAGGAAAGCATGTTTAGTTTAGTTTAGTTTTTTTTTTTTTTTTAAGATTTTATTTATTTGACATAGAGACAGTGAGAAACGGAACATAAGCAGGGGGAGTGGGAGAGGGAGAAGCAGGCTTCCCTCTGAGCAGGGAGCCGGATGTGGGGCTCAATCCTAGGACCCTGGGATCATTACTCAAGGCAAAGGCAAACACTGAACGGCCAAGCCACCAGCCGCCTCGCATGTTTAGTTTCTTAAACCAGATCCTTTGGTGAGAAACACTGAAGCAGAAACAGAATTCTAAAGTAACTTTGGATACTTGGCAACTTCTAGCTATCTTTTGTTGGACTTAATATGACCATCATACAAGTTTCACACATTTTGCCCTGTAACTCCATCCTTAAAGACGAATATAGTTAGGATACAGATCAGGGATCAGCAAACATTTTCTGTAAAGTAACTATTTCAGGTTTTGTGGGCCATGTGGTCTTCGTTGAAACTATTTATCTTTGCTGCTAGAACTGTGAAACCAGCCACAGACAATAAATAAATAAACGGGCTTGGCTATGTTCCAATAAAACTTTATCTACAAAAACAGGCAGCAGGCCAGATATGGACACCCCTGATATGGATAAGGGAGAAATGGATGAGGGAGGTAATTATCAGAGCCACCATATTGTGCTACTTCAGGGAATGCCATTCACACTATGGTCTATGGGAAACTGAGTATCCTTCCGAGTCATGTAGTGCACAGACATTCAAATTAGTTCTTCTATTTCAGATATTATTAAAAATCTTTGTGAAAAATTTAAAATATCATTAGTCCCTATATCAAGGGGTGGCAAACAATGGCCCAATTCAGCCCCTGCTTGTTTCTATAAACAGTTTAACTGGAACACTGCCACCCCTCATTTATTTACCTATGGTCTACGGCTACACTGTGTTCTAGAGGCAAAGCTGAGTATTTGGAACAGAGACTGGAGGGCTTACAAAGCTGAAAATATTTATTGTCTGGCCTTTGTAGAAAAAGTTTGCTGACCTCTGGCTCTGTATCAAGCACTATGATATACTAGTAATATTAGCAAGAAATAAGGATAACGTTTTCATAAGGAAAAAATGCAATTTACTAAAATAAATTTTAAAAACTTTAAAAATAGCTTGGTAATAAGTAGAAACAAACGAAAGAGGAATCTGACTTTACTTTTTCTAGGGTTGAGGTATACTTTTCAAGTAATTACATTTCACAAAGATACAGAAAATCATGGTTTATTTGTTAGCACTTAGAAAGGAAATTATTTTTTATCTTTGTTACTAAGAAGTATGAATATTCATAAAGGACCTGTAATCAGTATTATAGGTCAGTTTAGTTCCATATCCACCTCCTCACAGCTGGCTAAAATTTTGGGCCACCTGCCAGAATCCTGACTAACCCTTTACTTTCACATTCTGACACATTTGTCATTTGATTTTTGTCAGATAGAAGCATAATTGAATAATTATTCCTTTTTGTAGGTGAAATTAACAAAGCGCTGATTGGACAAAGCACCCTCTTAACAGAACATTTATAAATTCATGGCTTTGACATCTGTGTCCTTCTCGATTCACTGCCCAGAATTCATTTGTCACTAGAACAGCTCACATGGTGAATAGATAAAGATGGGAAATCCTTTATCCCTTAGAAATGCCTCACAAACTTTGGGACACTAAAGGGTAAGACTGAGATGCATAAAAAAATAATTCCTAGTAAGCACTGGCATCACTGCATGTATATAAATAACCAGAGAGTAAAAAGGTTTAGAATAAAAGGAGATAATAAGTGAAAATAAACTATTCTTTTCACAACACATGTCAACAATATGGAGAAGGATTTTAAACAGTCAATGACAAAATGACTGATATGTATAAAGGGAAGTATACTACTAAGCTACTAAATCAGCAAAGATTCTGAAGCTGAATATGCTTAAAAATCAATTTCCAATTTATATAATAAAGATATCTTCAAAAAACCCTTATTTGGAAATTGGAAACATTTTCCCATCATTAACTTATTAAATAGTGACTAGGCCCAGCTTAGCTAGCTGCAAGATACACTGAAAAATTATATATTGAAAAATAGTGAAAAATGATCCTACTACAATATCCCTGAACAAAACAAAAATAACAAATATGAAAAACACAGATCTGAAGATGAGAAAGTAGACAGTGAATTATGGAAATACTAAAGGCAAACCTCCAAGCACTATGAACGATGAGCAGTGACTGATTACACTGAGATAAACTGTGTGAAAGTCAAGTCTTAATAGTATGATGCTTAAATTAATTTTAAAACTTATATAAAGCATAAACCTAACACTAATCTCATTTTACTAGCTATAGCTCATTTCACTGTAAATCTGTAGTTTACCAGATGTAACTCAGGAGGGGAATTAACCATTTTGAGCAAGCATTTCATTTCAAGCAACTCATTTAATGATTCTGATTCTATAAAGCTAGATTATAATCCTCATTTTACAGATAAGAAAACTGAAAGTAAAGTAACTTGCCCAATTACCAGTCTTAATCAGCTAACTTAGATAACTAGTTATCTGACAAAGCAGGGATTCAACATAAGGTCTACCCACAAAGTCTATATGCTTTGCATTATGCATGATGCTACATTTTATGCTTTTCAAATGGAAGAAGGAGAAAGAGGAGTCCCACTCCCCCCACGTAAATGGGCACTTGTTAACAGAGAAAGAGGAGGGTAAAAGGGGTTGAGAAAGATTGGAGATTAATAAAATGTCAGGGCAAAGTGAGGAAATGGAAACATTCAGCTTTACTTATTCCAGCTGAGTTAGGGAAGGAGATCATGGTGCAAAAAGAAAAACTAAAAAGGAAAGCAACCAAGTAGAAATGAGGGAGCACTGAGTAAGCTGTACAATTTAGCTTTCTACATAAAGAATATCAAGGAAGGCAGGGGCTGGTGGGTGGCTCAGTGGGTTGGAGCCTCTGCCTTCGGCTCAGGTCATGATCCCGGGGTCCTGGGATCGAGCCCCACATCGGGCTCTCCGCTCAGCGGGGAGCCTGCTTCCTCCTCTCTCTCTCTCTGCCTGCCTCTCTGCCTGCTTGTGATCTCTGTCTGTCGAATAAATAAAATCTTTAAAAAAAAAAAAAAGAATATCAAGGAAGGCAGAGAAGCAAATGGGGACTTCATAACATACATCAGGTTTCCAGTGCAAATTCCAATGCAGAACTGTGGACAGAGACAGAAGTACTGGTGAAGCATATACTCCCCTGTATCTGCCACTCTATTTTGCTGCCCACTTCTGAACCATTTGTGAAATTCTCTATGTTAACGAGGCAGGGCCTGCCTCCTCTATGGAGGCTGAAAATGACAGAAGCTTCCTTTCGCTCACTCCCTTGTAAGTTAGGCATACACATATGACCTACGTCCACCAATGATAAGCATCTAAAGTTCTGGATACTTCTCAGAGGCAGCAATGCCTGCTGTTGGTAAGATCAGCAATGTCTTATGTCAGCTAGTGCCCAATATTAGGGTAGTGGAATCACTTCTAACGGGGTCCTGTAACATAACTTTAAACATTATTCCTGGCTGCATAGACTTCTAGCCCGGTTTTCTAGTTCTCACAAGAACCTAAAAATCTACCCTACCTATCCTTTTAATAAAGTCCTGCTCTGTTGAATAGCCAAGGTAGATTTCTATTTCTTCCAACAGTAACCTCGAGTGATACAAAGGTAAATGTATATTTTAAATAAGTTCTTAAAAAAACAAACAAACGAATACATTCTTTTTTTTTTTTAAGATTTTACTTATTTATTTGACAGAGAGAAAGAGATCACACGTAGACAGAGAGGCAGGCAGAGGCGGGGGTGGGGTGGGGAAGCAGGCCCCCTGCTGAGCAGAGAGCCTGATGCGGGGCTTGATACCAGGACCCTGAGATCCAAATGAACACATTCTTAAAACAGGACTCTCCCCCTACATTTTGGTTCAAAAGGATCTGATGTGGGGCCTGAACATCCATATTTTTAACAAAAGGCCCCAGAAATTATAATGGTCTGTCAAGATCAGAAAACTGTAAGTTAGGAACTGACTGCCCTGGTAATTGTGCATTGTATTGGACGCAGTCCTCAACTTCATAACCTTGATAATTACAACTCAAAGATGTATATTCTGAAGAACCCCAGAAAAAAGTGAGTCTAGTTTTGTGAGGGAGAAAAACTTTTCATTTTGCTTGTAATGAAAGGCAATACAAACAACATTCTTTTCTAGTAATGTGGAAGAGGATATCTCCCTTCATGAGCTCCTAAATTTTCTATGCGATTTTACAAAACCATTATCAGTTCTAAGGATGTTTCAAAGAAATGAATTATTTCTATGTGCCCCTATGTGACCACAATTTTAATCTGACCCATTCCTGAGAATGTCAACCCTGATTACTTGATGAAGGTGGACACTGCTAGGCTTCTAAGCTGAAATCTACTCTTTTGTAATTAGTAGTTATTTTGTGGGGAGATTCTAAAAAACTAGGTGAACATTCCATTCTTTTTTTTTTTTTTAATTTATTTATTTGTTAGAGAGAGCGAGCGAGCACAGGCAGACAGAGTGGTAGGCAGAGGGAGAAGCAGGCTCCCTGCCGAGCAAGGAGCCCGATGTGGGACTCGATCCCAGGATGCTGGGATCACGACCTGAGCCGAAGGCAGCCGCCCAACCAACTGAGCCACTCAGGCGTCCCGGTAAACATTCCATTCTTAATCAGACTTTCAGATTATTCATTTATTTATTTATATCTCAGTGGAGTTGTTTCCTATTTTATTCAAAGACTTATAGCACCTCTTGCCCCCCCAAATTAAAGGAAGAAAGTATGGAATGGTAGAAGTAAAAAACTGTCTCTATTTGCAAACAACATGACTGGTCACATAGAAGAGCCTAAGGAATTCATAAAACAACTCCTAGAACTATCAGGTAAACTTAGCAAGGTCAAAAGATACAAGGTTAATAAACAAAAATCAATTTATTTTTATACTAGTAGTAGTCAACTGAAAAATGAAATTTAAAACTTTCCACTTGTAAAAATGACCAAAGAAATTAAATACTTAAGAATAAACTTAACAGGGGTGCCTAGGTGGCTCAGTTGGTTGAGCGTCCGACTCTTGATTTCAGCACAGGTCATGATTTAAGGGTGGTGAGACTGAGTCCTGTGACGAGCTCCATGCTCAGTGCGGAGTCAGCTCAAGATTCTCCCAGGTCCCCCCTTCCCCCACTCATGCACACATAACACACACACTCTCTCTCAAATAAATACAATTTTTAATAAAGAATAAACTTAACAGAAGATGTACAAGATCTCTACATTCCAAGTTACAAAATAGTGTCAAGAGAAATTAAAGGCTTTAAAAAATGAAAGGATGTATTATGTTCATGGTTTAGAAGACTTCATACATTGTTATGATGCTAATTATTCTCAAGCTGATCTATTCATTCAAGTCAATCCTATCTTAATTCTAGCAATCTTTTTATTTTTTTATTCTAGCAATCTTTTTATTTTTTTATTTATTTTTTTTTTTTAAAGATTTTATTTATTTATTTGTCAGAGAGAGAGAGAGGGAGAGAGAGCGAACGAGCACAGGCAGGCAGAGTGGCAGGCAGAGGCAGAGGGAGAAGCAGGCTCCCTGCTGAGCAAGGAGCCCGATGCGGGACTCGATCCCAGGACGCTGGGATCATGACCTGAGCCGAAGGCAGCTGCTTAACCAACTGAGCCACCCAGGCGTCCCTCTAGCAATCTTTTTAAAATTGATAGACTGATAGATTCAAAACTGGTAAGATTCTAAAATTTATTTTAAAAAAACCACAAACACACATATACACACACACAGACCAAACTGCCAAAGCAAATTATAGTAATTAAGACAGTATGGTATTGATGAAAAAAGAGACTTACAGATCAAATGAACAGAGTACAAAAACATACCCAAACATATATGGCCAATTAATTTTCAACAAAGATGCCACACAATTTATGGGAAAGGATAATCATTTCAACAAAAAATGCTGGAAAATATTAACACCTATCCTTACCTCACACCCCACACAAAATTAATTTGAAATGCACCACAGACCTTAATGTCAAAGCTGCAACGTCAAGAAAAACACAGGAGTATTCAGTGTAACCTTGAATAAGAGTCCTCAGATTGGACATTTTTCTTAAGAGGACAGAGACTGAGCACATTTTTAAGAGTCATCTGTATTCCTTTTCTGTGAGCTGCCATTCAATTCTCTGCCCAATATTCTATTGGGTTTGTGGTCTTATTTGTAGGATATTAAGGAAATTAGCTTTTTGTTGGTGACAGGAATTGAAAAGTTTTTCAGTCTGCACTTTCTCATGTGACTTTGCATATGGCATATGCTGCCATTTAGAAATTTATTTATATAATCAAATATATCAATCTTTCTTCTAATAAAGGCATCTGAATCTAAGTTCTTGTTTAGAAAGCCACACTTCCCAAGTTTATAAAGAAATAACCTATGTCTCCTTCCAGTATTTTTATTTTTTCTGCATTTAATCTTGACTCATGTAATATTTACACTGTGTGCATTTTTTACTTTATAATTTATTGTGTTTTCTTTTTTAAAAAATTTTATTTATTTATTTGACAAAGAGAGAGAGAGAGAGCAAACACACACAAGCAGAGGGAGCAGCAAATGAAGAGGGAAAAACAGACTTCCTGCTCAGCAGGGATCTTGACACGGGGCAACTCAGGGCTCAATCTTAGGACCCTGAGACCATGACTTGAGCCCAAGGCAGATGCTTAACAACTGAGGCACCCAGGCGCCCTTTTTTTTTTTTTTTTTTTTACTTTAACACAGAGGGCTACCTGTCTCAATATAATTTACTATAGTAAATTATATGAGATGCCGTATATTATTTGGTTTATACCAGGATTCTCAATTCTGTTCAATTTATCTGTCCATTCAAGAATATTGTTTTAATTATTGAGGCTCTGTAATATGTTTTAAATTTGGTACCACTAGCCTTCTTGTCCCCTGCTCCCCCACACTGACACCCTTCTATCTCAGTTTTCCTTTACATTACTACCAAAAAATTAAAAAATCCTAATTAAAAACACCAAAACTGTTTGTTGGAATTACGTTATAATTTTATAAAATTTATCCTACAAAAATATCAAATGCACACAGAAATAAAAGAGCATAATTAACTTTCATGTACTTGTCATCTACCTTCAACAAATCTCAATGGTTTTGGATTACACTAAATTTTAAATTAATTTTGGGAAAATCAATATCCTTATGGCACTGATTGTCTTTTTGTAAGAACATGGTCTATCTTTAAAATTATTTATCCTTTTTCTGTCTTTTAGTAGTAAAGCTGTTTGCGTATAAGTTTTATTTCTAGTTATGTTATTTTGTAGCTCAATAATGTACTAAACTATTTTATTATTTGTTATCATTTTTTAGTTGATTCACTTGAAGTGCCTAGGTCTGAATCACAAAATCTACAAATAAACTGGTTTTATCTACTTTTCTTTTTTTTTTTTTTTTTAAGATTTTATTTATTTGACACACAGAGAGATCACAAATAGGCAGAGAGGCAGGCAGAGAGAGAGAGGGGGAAGCAGGCTCCCTGCTGAGCAGAAAGCCCTGTGCAGGGCTCAATCCCAGGACCCTGAGATCATGACCTGAGCCGAAGGCAGAGTTTAACCCAGAGCCACCCAGGCGCCCCTTATCCCCTTTTTGATTTATCTTCTACGTTCTCTTTTCTAACAGCACTGACTAGTACTGCTGGTAAAATATTAAATAATGGTGTAATAGTAGCCATCTAAATCCTGTTTTAATTATAGAGGAAATGTGTTTAGTATTTCCCCATTAACCATGATACAGATTTTCAGTTGAGATAAGTATACTTTATCATATAAGCTATTATTGATATTTATATTTATTTTAATTTATTATATTTGTATTTTTAATTTATTATATTTATATAATATATTTATCATTGATATTTATTGATATCTCACTATTCATATTTTCTCATTTAAAACAATCAAGAATATAAATTATATTTTATCAAAAACCTTTTGACTATCTATGAATACAGGTATGATTTTTATGTCTTAGCTCTAAGCCCTACTCATATGATTGATTATACAACATTTTGCTCCAATTCCCTTTTGTCTGGTATCAATAACACCATGACTGCTACTTTCATTATGAGGGGATTTGCCTATCCATTTTCATCCTTTAGACTTTTCCAAATAATTTTGTTTTAGATATGCCTCTATAAAGTATAGAGAATTATGGTTTTTTGTTTTTTTTTTTTTTTTTGTGATCCAAACTGAATTTTTTTTCTCTGAATAGGTGAGTTTAACCCGTTTACATTTATGGATATGACAAACATTTTTTTGGATCATCCTTTACCCCATTTTATCTTTTCTGTATCTGTAATTTTTCTTTTGTTTTTAAGTAGTTCACTACATGATCTTTTGGACTTTTTCCCAAGGATTAGTTCTTACATTTAGGAAGTTTGTGTTTTTGTTTTCATAGCTAACTTTGTAATTACATTACAGAATACTTTCAGTTCTCTATTTTCAACACTATTAATCTCCTATCATGAACAATGATGAAATTAGTATATTTCTTTATTCCTCCCTTCCCTTTTTTCATATTTTTTTTAAATTCAAAAGATAATGTATTGATGATACTAACAGTGAATACAGAAGTGGGCACAGAGTTAATATGCAGCTTAGTAGAAATCAAACCATGTCATAGTCCAACTGACTTCAAGGTGGGAAATGGCACTTCACATTTTTTAAATGTCACTATTATTAAGGTATAATTTATATGCAATAATGAAACTTGCTCTTGGGGCGCCTGGGTGGCTCAGTGGGTTAAAGCCTCTGCCTTCAGCTCAGGTCATGATCCCAGGGTTCTGGGATCGAGCCCCACATCGGGCTCTCTGCTCCGCGGGGAGCCTGGTTCCTCCTCTCTCTCTGCCTGCCTCTCTGCCTACTTGTGATCTCTGTCTGTCAAATAAATAAATAAAAAATCTTAAAAAAAAAAAAAACTTGCTCTTTTTGGCCTTTTTGGTGTATTATTGTACGTGATTTGATAAATATATACAGTCACATAATCACCACTACAATCAATATAGATAGTCTCTCACCACAATCCTCACTGCTAGATTTTAATCAATACTACTATTTTAATATTAACTCTGCAGTGCTAAATGTGCTTACAATTCTATTACTTGATTTGTCAGCTTTAAATGAGATTCCATGAATTCTTGCTATTAAAGATAATGCAACTCAAGTATATACGCTTCTTCCCACCTGCCTCCTGCATTCTTTTTCCAATTTTTGTAAAATGTAGTATTTGACACTGTTAGAGTATAAAATATATACATTCTAGGTAATAATCCTAAAACTTGTTTTTGTCTTAATTCTAGTTGTAAAAATATGCATAGGTCATAGCACATCATTCTTTCCCCCCAATTTTTAATTTAAATTCCATCTAGCTATCATACAACGCAATATTAGCTTCAGGTATAGAATTTCGTGATTTGTCACTTATGTACAACACCCTGTGCTCATGACAGGTGCCCCTCCTTATACCCATTAGGTATTTAACCCATCTCCCTGTCCACAGCATATCATTTTCTTAGTTTTCCTCTTTATCTATAGGTTAGCTGAATGTAAAACACTATGGTTCCTGAACACAACTAGTACTTTATAAATCTTAGCTAAAAATAGTAGAAGCAATCTTTAGTAAATACATTTTCATTAACTTTATAAAATCATTTTTATTAGTAGTAATAGTGGTAAATAAATACCTCCAAAATACTGGAGAATTTGCTAGGTGATAACAGGGAGAATATACACTCTGGCTGACTGTGTTTTATAAAGGACTTCCTCCATACCATCATATGTATAGTGAGACATAAATTGAACCTAAATTCATGGAAAAATATCAATTGTGGTCCCTTCATGCTGATATGAATCTTTAGTATTTTCCCCTCTCATAATTCAATCATTCTTTTTAAAAAATCATTGCATTAACTGCTTATTAAATCTTTCTTTCAGAAAAACATAAAAGAAAAATTTGCTTTGTAACAGAAGAACGAGCACCTGATGACTGGTGATATTCATTAGGCATACTCAAACACAAAAGAAGTTAAATGGTCTACTTCACGTTACTCATTTCCGACTTTGCCTTCTTTTCTCAATTCTGTCAATGAGCAACATTCAATAGCACTGCCTAGGCAGTTAAATGCTGCCCTCTCTTCAATATGCTTCCAGATTACCTTAATGCTAATACGAGCTATATAAAAATATGAAAAGAACTAGACTTAGGAGACTCCAATTCATCCCTGATGATGGGAAATACTCTGTTACTGTTTCATCAACTATAACCTCATTATTTTCATGCTGTAAGTTCTTAATGAATTTCACTGAGAGTTCCATTTAAATGCATTAAGTTGCTGTCAGTCCTTCAGTAAGATCAATGAATACCATTCGGGGAGGTATGGAAACAGTTTCCTGAATCTTTCCTACAATGTCAAGGCAAGAATCAGAATCAAAAAAGTACACTTTAGTAGGGATACAAAAAGGGATTCTGAAAAGAATATGAATATTGGAATTGGCAGATCTCAGTTTTTAAAAAAAAATAGTCAAAGCTTGACCACTTAATATGCGTCCTCTAGGACACCTTTGTTTCTAAAGTCAAAGGGCTGTTGTGACGATTATACATGTAATAATATAAATAAAAGTATAGTATTAAGCAGCTAGTAGAACAATCAACAAATGGTAGTGATATTAGTTTCAGTCACTAAGTATAACAGTCATTTTAAAAAAAGCCACTCAACTATAGATAGATGTAGCCGATTTTTGCAGGGTAAAGTATATCTAAAAATTCTAGCCAGGTTCATGTCAGAGATCAGTAATACATCTTGAAATGCTTGCAGGAAATATAGTGATAAAATAAATGAAAGTATTTTGAAAAAGAAAGGCAAACCATTTAAAAGCTAGTATAATAGAATTCTATTGTACTGGAGAATTTTCTGTGCTTTGTTTTGGCCTCACTGATTTTTACGGTACCATAATTGCCAAAGTGATTTCACAGAATATGGATGGGCAGGAGGCATAATTATGATCGAGTGCTTTATGTCATTAGCTCAAAATGTCCAATTTTCATCTACCTTTTTTTACATAATAATTTTTCAGATTTTATATTTTATTTATCTATTTGAGACAGACAGAAAGCATGAGATGAGGGGAGGGAAGGAGAGGGACAGAGGGAAAGGGAGAAGCGAATCCCCCACTAAGCAGGGCTCCACCTCAAGACCCTGAGACCATGACCTGAGTTGAAGGCAGACACTTAACCAACTGAGCCATCCAGGTGCCCCTTTACATAATAATTTTAACAACTGTACTCTGGCCACAGAAACCACTTGTTGATCTTGAAGCTTTGAGAAAGTGAAAGTTCAGGGAGAGGTGAATGAAGGGAGACAGATGCCATTCAATTCAGTTTTAATGACTTGATTCAATAAACTTACATGATGCTCTATCTATGTTCCAGGAGCAGTAGAGCTTGTTCAAGAGTCAAATATGGATAAAATATAATCCCTGCCTTGAAACGGACTGTTTGTATATAACTGTTCACAGCAGAAGGCTTATAACAACACAATCTCACTTACAGTATACAGAATATGAGAAAGCTTTCCAAATTTATTGGGATCCAATAAAAAATACTGATAAAAAATCCAGTACATCCAGTATAAAATACTTATTGGGTATGCTGCACTTCATAAAGTCATTTTTTTAAATGTTCTCATTAAATTACAGAGATGACAGGTTTATATAGTGAGGTCACGGAAAATTTTCCAGTAAAGTAGGTACTTTCCAACCTAGTATGAAATACTCTATTAGAAAAAAACAAACACCTAGATGTCATAAGGATTAAAAATCAAAAGCAGTTTCTGTTAAGATTTTGATCTCAACATCAAATAGCTTCCAAAGCTAATCCTACCACTAGTATTTTTATACAAAGCATTCTTGAAATACCATTAACTTGGAGTCCTGCATATCTTCTATAATGTTCTACTATCAACAGTATAGTAAACGACTGTCTTCAAACTTCATCTAATGGAAACATCTTTCATTTCTATTGGGAACTTTCTCAGTCATGCATAGTTTATTTGAAATCCAAAGGTTCACTTGGTTCTGCCAGACTAAAATTACATTATTAAAACTAGAATTTTTACTCACCCGATCCTCCTTTTGCCAAGTATTTGTTCTTTGCATAAAGGACAGAATCTAACATAGACTCAAAAAGAAGAAAATAGCCCTGCATAAATAAACATAAAAAAAGGATTTTAGAAATGTGTAATCAATATCCTCATAAGTATGTCAACTTAAATATCTGGGCTACTCTCTCTATAAAAGATATTTTTTGGTCTCTGCCATGTAATTTTCTACAAAGTTTGAAGTTACCTTCTGCATTAAATTCTCCAAGTACATTTAAAAAATCAGGCCAGGGTATAAAGTGGACTCAGACAGTTTATTACAGTCAAATGTACTGAACCTTCTTAATCTGTGCTTCTGCTTTCTAGACCATTGTTTCTTCCTCATTAAAAGGAAAATCTGAGACAGAAATTGTTAATGTACCCTCTAATTACCTAGAATATTGCAGTATTAATCCAGACAGTGGTTCTCAACCAGATTTTTGTCCACTGGAGGACATCTGACAATATCTAGTGCCATTTTTGATGATCACAACCAGGGGGCAAGGAAGGGTGCTACTGGCATCTAGTCAGGTAAAGTCAAGAAATGTTGATAAACATGCTACAATGCACAAGAAGCTCTATGACAAAGAACGGTCCAACCCCAAAAGTTGATAGGGCTAAGGTTAAGAAAGCCTAGTCTAGGGGCACCTGGGTGGTTCAGCGGGTTAAAGCCTCTGCCTTCAGCTCTGGTCATGATCCCAGGGTCCTGGGATCGAGCCCCGCATCAGGCTCTCTGCTCAGCAGGGAGTCCGCTTCCCCACCCCCTGCCTCAGCCTACTTGTGATCTCTGTCTGGCAAATAAATAAATAAAATCTTAAAAAAAAAAAAAAAGAAAGCCTAGTCTAGAATAGCATTTCCCAAAGAGCTTCTTATCCAGTGAGTTTCTCTTTTGTTAAAAAAGTAAATAAATAAAGGAAGGAAGAAAGAAAGAAAAGAAAAAGAAAGAAAGAAAAAAAAAAGGAGGGAATCTTTAAGAAACCCCAGATGCTTTATCCTCCTCTTGAGATTCATAATGCACGTCATCACGTTGATAGTTCTGGGAAGTGTTACGGTAAAGAGGACTACTGAACATATCTTAACTATATGTTACCCTTTTGCTTACAAATCTCTTTTTTCCCCTACTTTACACCTATCAATACCTTGCAAAACTTGTGTTCTATGTTCATGAAATACAGCCCTGCAGTACTCCAGATTTTAGACACCAGTAATGAATCCTCCACCCAGAAAGGATAATCATAGCACAGGTGAAAAGAAAATTTACCACTACTGGTATCATGAGTAAGGGATCGATCAAAGACAGCTTGAGTCAGTCTTTCTCTTTCTAGAGTCTACCCTGCTCCCCACCTGGAGCAGCAGGAAGAGTCAAGTAAGTGCTCAGTACAGTGCTTAGCACAGCAAACCAACAGGAATTCTGCCCTAATGACAGCATTCTAAATAAAAACTGTTCTCACTTACTCATTTGTTCTGTGCACAAATAACTGACAGGACAAATGCAATACTCTTTAGCCACATGAACAAAGACTTTTTAAAAAAATTAATTTATTTATTTTAATAAACATATAATGTATTTTTATCCCCAGGGGTACAGGTCTGTGAATCGCCAGGTTTACACATTTCACAGCACTCATTATAGCACATACCCTCCCCAATGTCCATATCCCCACCACCCTCTACCGTCCCCCCTCCCCCCAGCAACCCTCAGTCTGTTTTTTGAGATTGAGTGTTTTATGGTTTGTCTCCCTCCCAATCCCATCTTCTTTCATTTTTTCTTTTCCTACTTCCCCAACCCCCCAACATCGCATCTTTTTAAAGGGGTCTCTAGAATAGGAAAACCTGCAAACTTGAGATGGATAATCTTCACAAGGGATTATTATCATTATTTTTAAAGATTTTATTTATTTATTTGAGAGAGACAGATTGAGAGAGAGAGGGAGAGAGCATAAGAGGGGGGGAGGGTCAGAGAGAGAAACAGACTCCCTGCTGAGCAGGGAACCCCATGCAGGACTCAATCCCAAGACTTGAGGATCATGACCTGAGCCAAAGGCAGATCCCTTAACAAACTGAGCCACTGAGGTGCCCCAAATCTTCACAAAAGATTAACAGCACATTTAAATTTATAGAAAATACAGCTCACAAGCCTGAATCACTTTAAAAAAAACCCACCTAATTAAACTGCCACTAGCAACTCTACATTGATGTTTACCCACTCCCAGCAACATGCCAATTCACTGAAAAGAAAATACTTGTCTACAAAAGGAAAACTTAGCAACAAAGCCTTTTATTAATTTGTTTACATTAGGAAAATTAAGGATTTGGTGGAAGCTGTTCTTCTGGTTAGAGCATCTCAGTAATATGTCTAACTCTTACAAGTTTGTTCACTATTAATATTATCTGTGTATTCAAATAGCAAGGAACTTTTGGAAGTCAACTAAGAAATTTTTATCAATCTGACATAATTCATGCAGATCTATGCACACAACTCCTTGTAAATAAGCATTCGTGTGTTGATTAAAGTGAATTTTAATTGAATTATTCAAAGAGAAGTCTTCTGTTTTCCTCGTATTACTTCTTTTTTCAGATGAGCCAAGACTATGTATATGTGTGCACAGACAAAGGAAAAAGATCAGCTGGTAAAACATTTTGATAGGGAAAAAACAGTCCCTATTTGCAAGATTGCTGCATGTTAAAACATTAATTTAAATAAAATAAATTAATTCACATTTTGATACGTACTAAATATTCATTAGTATGTCTAGTCTTTTTTGGAAGGGGGCAAAAAAAATTAGTTTGTCATTGATTTGGCACTGTGTCAAACTGTTTTTAGTATTAACTTTCAAAGTAGTTGGCAAAAAGCTAAGTATTTGCTTCCTATGTCCAAACTGTCTTACCTCCATGTACTACAAATAAACCAAACTCTTTTCCATCAGTAACTGAAAGTAGCTCCTTCTAACAACATGCTTATTTACTATATCTATGATAAAGTTATTATTGGCTATCCATTAGAAATTAAATTGTGGCATATTTTAAACCGGTGCTACAGTCAATGCCAATAGTGGTGAAAAGGGTATACTCCTGGGTTTAAATCCCAGTGGAGTCCCTTTTTAGAAAAGATTTTATTTATTTGAGAGAGAGAGAGAGACCCCATAAGCATGAGTGGGGAGGGGGGAGGAGGAGGCAGGGGGAGAAGGAGAAGCAGACTCCCTGCTTGGGGGGGGGGGCTCGATTCCAAGACCCTGGGATCATGAGATAAGTCAAAGGCAGACATTTAACTGACTGAGCCATCTGGGCACATCATGGAGCCCCCTTTCTCTATATGACCTTGGACAAATTAATATCATTGTGCCTCAGTTTCTTCATCTATAAAGTGACAACTAAGGTATTCTACTTTATAAGGCTGTTCCGAAGATTAAATATGTTAATACATATAAAAGATTAGAACAATAAATCTTATTAATTTAGCCTAAAATTTAAGAGCTATTTAAAAAATATATTTGTGAAGGCTTATCAAAATTTTAAAATTATATTTGATAATTAGAAAATAAAGTTTTACCAGGCTGTCCAGAATCATCTCATGTTTATTTAGTCAATGGGTCCTATATTACAACCCATGAGTCAGAACTGGAATTCCTCTTTTTTCTTTTTCCAGGGGGTTTAGAGAATACATTTTCTTGTGTCACTTCTTTCAGACCGGTGAAGATTATGTATATGTGTGCACATACAAAAAAATATAAAACACTCAAAATTTCTTTACATTAAGAAATAGAATTTTAAGACCCCCCCAAAAATAATTTGGTCACAATGGCCAAATTAGTGCCAATTCCAACGTTAAGATTCTTCTCACAAAGATAATCACAGGGAATTTTTCCCCCCAAGACAAAAAAACCCCAAACCAGCTTTATTTAATACTTCAAATTTTGGTATTTACACTTAAGACACTCCCATATGTCTGCTTCTATTTAAAATAGTTAACATCAATAAACATTTTTCCACATAGCCTATAATGATTACCTTCACTAAGCTTACAATTCTGATTAAACCATATTAGAGATAGTTCCTAAGGTTTTAACTATTCAAACAACCTAATATCACATTACAGACATCAACAATAGAGAAGTTCAATGCCTTAAGTCATGTGACTGGATGAATAACACTGGACGATTTTTTGCTCCCCTTAGAAGACACTGGTTTTATGATTCAATTCCTATTGCTGCTAAATTAAACAGTAAAATCAAGTGCAAACAAACAAAAGAAAGATAATCATCCTTGGCAGCAAAAATACTCTTTCAATAAATGCCATGTTGTTCCTTGCCATTTTTTCAATCAGTCATCATTACTGATCAGAGAATTTCTGAAAGCAAACAATCAAATGCTTTTGTTGATACAGGTAAAGGACTTAGCACAGTTCTTGGCACAGGGTTAATATATAAAACCTGTGAAAAACTGTATCACATAATTCTTTAATTTGGTAGAAATCACTATGTGGGCTCAGCTACCATGTCGTAGAACTGGGCTAATATGGATGGAAGCAGAAGGCTAATGCAAGTCTTTCTTCTTTCACCTTTCCCCATTTTTATCTCCCTTTTCTCTCTGCACTGTTGTACGATTAATAATGGTATTCTATAGCTATAAATTTTGTACTTCAGTATCGAGGTATTGCTTATGTAAGTATATGATGAGGCTCCGATCTATCGAAGCAGTTTGTAAGCCTTAACTTAAAGATTAGCTAAACTAGTAAATCAGCGGAAAAGCATTCCTTCAAACCAAGAACAGATTAATATTTCTTCACATTTAGACTCAGTGAAGACTGACAATTTCATTGGTCATTCATTTCACTCAGCAGTCAGATTTCTGCTCAACTATTACCTCCTCAAAAAGGATTTTCCTGATGTCTCCACATAAAATAGCATCTTTTTCCTCTATTAAGCTCCATCTATTTACCTTACTTTGTACTTCACTGTGACACTCATGAATTAAAATGTGGTTTATTTTTGTGTTTAACTCTTGACTAAAATGTAAGGTCCAAGAGGAGCAAGGACTTTATACTGTTTGAAGGTGCATTCCTGAGGGCTATAAATGTGGCTAGTAGATTGTAGGAACTCAGTAAAAAACTTCTGAATAAATAAAAAAATAAGAGTTATTAGTATCACACATTATTATATTTGTTAAAAATGAAACAGTACCCGCTTTTTCTTATTTTTCTCGTACTTAATAAAACTGGGTATTTTAAGAACGCTTTTTGAGCCCAACATGGTGCCTGAACTCACAACCCTGAGAACAAGACCTGGGCTGAGATCAAGAGCTGGCATAAACTACAGGATTTAAAACACGGCTCACAGTCACAGAAATAGTTGAACGACCCAGAATTTGAACCTTGGTTTAACTACAGAGTCACGTTCTGAATAACTATCTTATATTGATTTTTTCTAAAAAAAGAAAATTTTTTTTATTTATTTGCAGACAGAAATACAGCAAGAGAGGGAACACAAGCAGGGGGAGTAGGAGAGGGAGAAGCAGGCTTCCTGCTGAGAAGGGAGCCCGATGAGGGGCTCAATCCCAGAACCCTGGGATCATGACCTGAGGTGAAGGCAAACATTTAATGACTGAGCCACCCAGGAACCCCCCCATGTTGCTTCTTAAATTGATATACCTAAATGAGAATAAGATTTAGTGTTTGTATTATATTACCTTTGTAATTAAGGACTCGAGTGTTCTGAAATGAAAAATTTCCCATTAAACATATCAAATAAGATTAGAATTTATAATAGGTATTTGAGTCATAATATGTCAGAGTGATAGCCTAGTTGGCAACTGGGTATAAGCACTGTACATTATGAAAATTATCAGTTTAGAAAATCAATGCAAATATTAGAATATATGTAGAACCAATATATGACATCTATGAAATAAATTAACATACCTAGCTTTAAATATTAGCAGATGAAAAGATTTATATATGTATTGCTAACTGTTGTCCTTTCTCTCAACTTTCCACTTTGCTAAACTTCATTTTACTATAGGCTCTCTACGTGATAGAACAGCCTTTAATTTCCTGGGAACTGTCCTTGGTTCTGAACCAAGTCATTTATTACTGATATCAGAAGGCGCTCCTCCAAATGCCCGGCTCATCTGCAGTGTAATTCAGACTGTAATTTCACAGGCTGCTGCCTCACCTGTAGGGGTGCCATCTGGAAGAGAATTATACCCAATATTTTCTCCCATGATGCTCATGGGGCACTCTTTTTTCCAAAGAGACATTTACTTTTTTAAAATTAAAATTTGCATTTATACTTCAAAAATTAGTTACCACAAAAGGAACACATTGGATTAAATCTGGGACTAAGATATTAACATTATTCATTGAAATGGGAACCTTATTTTTAAAATGTCTGTTCATATCTCCTTAGAATAAATTAGTGATAAAAGATACTTCTGATACATTCAGTATAAAGTTTTCTCTCTTTTTTTTAGTACAAATAACTGAGTTACTGATACACCCTGAGGCAGAATTAATTATTAAAAAAGAGAGGCAGGGGAGAGTTCCAGATAAAATGAAGAGTTAA
The DNA here is from genome assembly GCF_963455335.1 of Martes martes. Taxonomy (NCBI): domain Eukaryota; kingdom Metazoa; phylum Chordata; class Mammalia; order Carnivora; family Mustelidae; genus Martes; species Martes martes. The sequence continues at coordinate 41,601,641 of NC_137898.1, forward strand.
TCTGTGGAAAGTCTAGTGACAAATAATAACTGAATTTATCTAAATATAAAAATAAAAGATTGGCTACAAAATCTAAACCCAATTTTCAGTATACTTCTGAAGCATAATAAATATTTCATGATACTTTTTTCCAATACTACTCTCAGTTCTATAAAATTTACTGTAGATAGAACTGTTACCTACAGTGACTAGGACTATTAATTGGTTGTTAACTGAAAACAAGACGCTTTAAGAAAAAAACACAAATAAATGTAGATATGTTTACTAATACTTTTTAAAAAAGGTTTTATTTATTTATTTGACAGAGAGGGACAACACAAGCAGGGGGAGTAGGAGAGGGAGAAGCAGGCTTCCTGCTGAGCAGGGAGTCCAATGCGGAACTCGATCCCAGGACCCAGGAATCACAATCACGACCTGAGCGGAAGGTAGACACTTAAGGACTGAGCCACCTAGGCGTCCCTTTTAACTAATACTCTTTAAGGGGGAATCTATCAATGAGGATCATCACAATTTTCATTGCATAAACCACACTTATAATGTACTGTAAGTAATTTCCAGTTTGGGTTATTTTAAAATAGAAAAAAGAATCTAAGGGTACCTTGCCAAGTGGCGAATCTCTGAATTCCATAATTCCCACCTACTTGCTTCTATTCTGTCACAATCGTTTTACTCACTACTTTACTCAACTGGAATCTTTTTTATAGTGTGTTCAATAGTTTATGCTAATATTAACTGATATTATATAAAGAAGCAGGGAAACTAACACAATCAGCTCTTGGTAAACCTATAACACAACTAATACAAGCAAAACAGGAGGAGCACCCTGAAGGTAATTTACCTGCTTTAAGTGTTCAGTTAGCCATTGAAATCTAGCACGTTATACAGAGAGAACGCAGAACATTATTAATTTGCTGAATTAAATGCAGATTGGTTAAGGAAGTGTCTATTGTATATCTGTGTGACAAAATATATTCTTAATGATGATAACCTTTTAAAGAAAATCTTCCTTGATGTCCCATATTAGGTTACGTGTCCTTTATAATATGATCTCATTTAGAAGTTGAGTTATTATCAGTGCATAGGAATGAGAACTAAAGGGTTTCTCAACCTCGGCACTACTGACATTTTGGGCCAGGTAATATTTTCTTGTGGAGACAATCCTGTCCACTGTATGATGTGTAGTAGTACTCCTGGCTTCTACCTACCACAGGCCCACCAGCACTCTCCTCCTGTCTCTCTTCCTCCCTAACCGCCTCCCCTCTACCGGCTATAAAAACCTAAGATGTTTCCATACATTTCCCAATGCCCAAATATTCCCAGGTGGGCAAAACTGGATACCCTTCACCATGAGAACCGCTCTAAAGACATCCAAAAAGTAATTAGATCAGTACTTTCTCCTAATCTACAATGCTCTCTGCTAAAAATGTACCAAACTTCAGTTTTTACAGGATATAATATAATCTTTATTTATTTCACTGTTAACATTTATAATAGCCTTACACACTGAATACCTGAATTGTAAAGTTTTTTTCAGTGATTCCCCAGTCTATCTCTGGCCTCTTTCAACTTAACATGTGCTAATGCGAATGAATGTATCACAAATGTTATAGAGAAAATACTGAGATACTTTCCTTACTGACAGCTCTACAATGACTGAGACAGGTGTTACAGTCACACACTTGGCAAAGGCAAGATGGCCGCTGTTATCATGCAACAAGAATATTGTAGGTTTTGCATTTGTTTACTGTGGAATAGGTAAGAAAAATAATGTTTTGAACATGTATATGTACACACATATACACACAGACATCTTTTCAATGTTTTACATATATGGCTAAGATAAACTTCTTCAAAGCAGAATTTCTGGATTAAAAGACATGCACATTTAAGAATTTGATCTGTGTCATCAAAATGCCTCCAGAAAGACTGACAATTTTTATTCCCACAACTACCTAAGTGAATTAAAGACTTACAAATAGCTTAAAAAGACATAAAGTCTGTGGAGAATATTTTCATGTTCTGGGGTGGGGTAGAAGTATTAACTATAAAGAAAAAGACATAAGTTTGACTAGATTAAAATTCAGAACCTCTGTTCATCAAAAGAACATAAAAAGAATTAAAAAGGCAGAGTTTGAAAAGATACCAAACACACACATATCTTTACTTCCCACAAAGAACACTATTCATTAAGAAAAAAACAGGTAAGGGGCGCCTGGGTGGCACAGTGGGTTAAGCCTCTGCCTTAGGCACAGGTCACTATCTCAGAGTCCTGGGATCAAGCCCCACATTGGGATCTCTGCTCAGTGGGGAGCCTGCTTCCCCCAACCCTCTCTCTGCCTGCTGCTCTGCCTACTTGTGATCTCTAACTGTCAAATAAATAAATAAATAAAATCTTAAAAAAAAAAAGGAAAGAAAAAAACAGATAATCCAAAGGAAAATGGACAAAGAATTATACACAATTATACAAAACAGGAAATCCAAAGAGCCAATAATCACATATAGAGCTGGTGAACCTCATTACTAATTCAACACAAATAGAAACTACTATTAACTAGCAGAGTGGCAATAATTACAAAATCATACAATGTCCAGTGTTGACAAGTCTATGGAACAATAAAAAAAAGTTTCACAACCCTTAATAAGAAAAGTCTGGCATCATCTAGTAATGGAGAAGAGCAGTACGCCCTGTTATCTAGCCATTCTACTTCCAGATAAACGTGTAGAAAAGCACGCTTGAGTGTAATGGCACACATGTACCTGTATACAACGGCACTATTATTTGTCATGGTGAAAGAACCGGAAATGATCCAGTGTCCACCAACTGTAGCATAATAAACATACTGTTAAACAGTCACATAATAGAATATACAAAAATGAAAATGAACAAATGATCCATACTGGCATTATTGATGAATGTTACAAACATGACTTAGTGAAGCAAGCAAAAAGCTATTTTTAATACAAAAACATAGTTATGTTTTTATTCCATTTACATAAATCTCAAAAACTGGAAAATATAAACTAAACTGATTAGGAATATAAATGTAAGTGGCAAAAACATAAAGCAAGTAAATGACTACCACAGAGGTCAGTAGAGTAGAGTAAGCTTTCTGGGATGGGAAAGAAGTTGTAGCAGACACAATTAAAAAATAAAAAGAGAAATTTAAATATATTTGAGAAGATATGTAAAAAAAGACATCTGAAGATGAAATCAGTATATAAAGATATTTGAAGAAAGCTGAAAAGATACTTGGCAGCTGCTTTCTATATTTTGATCCAACTAATGATTACACAGGTGTTCATTATATAACTATTTCTTTTTTTTTTTTTAAAGATTTTTTTTATTTATTTGACAGATGGAGATCACAAGTAGGCAGAGAAGCAGGCAGAGATAGAGGAGGAAGCAGGCTCCCCGCTGAGCAGAGAGCCCGACGTGGGGCTCTATCCCAGGACCCTGGGATCATGACCTGAGCTGAAGGCAGAGGCTTTAACCCACTGAGCCACCCAGGCCCCCATATATAACTATTTCTTACACTCGTCTGTAAGTTTATCCTATCTTCTGTGCATGTTGTATTTCACAATTTATTAAAAGGAAGATTTTATGACTAGTTATATAATATGCAATAGTCTGGGAGAAGGCAAAAGAAACACACACTCAAATCTGTTTGTAAATGTTAAAATGTGTCTGGAATAGTACACAATTAATGAGAAAAGTGTTAAAGTAAACTAAAGGACCAAATTTAACAGGGACAAAGAACAATACTTCATAATGATAAAGAAGCCAAACTTTATCAATAATACATAACAACTCTAATGTGTATGTACCTAAAAACTACATAAAAATACCTGAAGCAAAAACTGACAGAAGTCAAAAGAGAAACAACTCCTGAACTATAGGTAGAAACTGCATTATTTTTCTTTTAGTGGTTAATAGAACAGATAGACTTAAAATAATAAGCACTTAAAAGATTTGAATCATACTGTCAACCAACTTGACCCAATTGACAAGTATATAACAGTCCATTCAACAACAGCAGAATACACATTCATTTAAATGAATGTGGAACACTCAACAAAACAGACCATATTCTTGGCCATAAAGCAAGTCTGAACAAATTTAATGTAATGGTAACATATACATTATGTCCCCTGATACCAACCAAATTAAATCATAAATCATTAACAGAAAGGTACCTAAAAAATTTCCAAACATTTAGAAATTAAACAACACACTTCTAAATAATTCATTTACCAAAGCAGAGATCACAAGGTAATATTTTGAGTTGAACAAAAAATTTACAGGATACAGCTACAGTAGTCATAATGGGAAATTTATAGATTTAAAAGAGGAGAAAAAAGCAAGGTGTAGGATAATATGCAGAATATGCTTATTCTAAACTAGATATAAGGGTGGGGCTTGCCATGTATTTTGTTTACTGCTTTATTCTGCCTAGAACAGCCTCAGCCACATAGCAGCCTCCCAATATTTGTTGAAGAAATGAATGAATGTGACAAGAAGTAGAGACATATGTTATAACTTATTATAATGTTTCAGAAAGGATACACTAGAATTTGGTAACAGATTTTGTTGGGGGATTCAGTGTAGGTCCTGAGTGGTAGTGTAAAGACAAGATGAAATTTGTAACTTCTATGTATTATTCAGTCAAAAAGTATTTTACATGTATATAACAACTATTTGTCAGAGCAGCTCCTATTTTATTATTACTTCACTTAATTGTTCCTTTCCATGCAAGAAAAATGAAAATAATAATAATAAAATAATAATAATAGCAGCTACCATTTATTATGTGCTTTCAACCCTCTGTCAAGGCTACTTCCTTCCTTCTGCATACTCTTCTGAAGTTTTAAAAACTTTACCATCTTAAAGGTCTTTCCCCTAGATGGCACTCTCACTTAATGAACAAAAGACGGAGAGTCAAATTGGTTCTTTTGTTCAAACTGCAGCAAAAGGTCCAATAAGCAAGACTATCAAAGGTAAAACCAGAGGTGCCTAGGTGACTCACTCGGCTGACCGTCTGACTCTTGGTTTCAGCTCAGGTCATAATCTCAGGGTTGTGATAGGCCCACAGCAGGCTCCACAGGGGAGTCTGCTTGAAATTCTTTCCCTTACCCTCTTCTGCCCCTCTCCCTGCTCACATGCTCCACCCCCCCTAAAATAAATAAATAGATCTTAAAGAAAAAGAAAAAGGCAAAACTGAATCATCTCAAGATCTTTCCAAATACACTTAAGGGTCTTACTCCAGAGTTACAGAATCATGATTGTTTCCAAGGATAAGAGTATGAAATGCAGTATTAATTCTTACTTTTTAAAAAAGGTTTTATTTCTCCAACGTGGGGCTCAAACTCACAACAATCCTGAGATCAAGAGTTGTGTACTCTACCAACTGAGCGAGGCAAGTGCCCCAAAGAATATTTTTTTTTAAAAAAGATTTTATTTCTTTATTTGACACAGAGAGCATGTACAAGCAGGGGGAGCAGAGGGAGAAGCAGGCTCCCCGCTGAGCAGGGAGCCAGATGTGGGACTCAATCCCAGGACCCTGAGATCATGACCTGAGCTGAAGGCAGAGGCTTAACCCACTGAGCCACCCAGGCACCCTGAATATTAAGTTTTAAAAGTGTTCTCAACCCCCATACAAGTCGGAAAAAAACCCATTAATTATAACTGGCTATTCTACTTTAAAAATTACAACTAAAGTATTAGCTAGTATTTTTATTAAAGAGAATTCTATTAGAGTACATATATATATATATAAAACAATTTATAAAATATGCTAACTTTTGTTTAACACAAGAGTGAAAATATAAATACATACATATCTAATATTTTTTAAATAAGTCAAAAGCATAAAAAAGGTTATTCACTAAGAGACAAAAGAAATAGAATCACATCATTTCTTCATAATTAAAACACAAAATTAAACTAAATAAAGGAAGAAACAATGTCCCAAATTGAAGAACAGGAAATAAATAAATCTGATTGTATGTCACGTTGGTTACCTAACCAGTGAAAATAATTACTTCAAATGACTTTCAAACACAGTACACTGTGCATTTCCTATGATATATTCTAGAACAAAAGAAATTACAAGGAAATCTTCAATTGCATGTAGAAGCCTTACTGTTAGTAATAAAGGTGGTATAAAATTTGTGAAACTACAATAGGCAATTACATGATAAAGGCAATAAGTAATTAGCATTATCTTAAAAATCAAGATTTTCTGTAGAGAAGAAATATAAGTATAAAATTAAAAGCTTTAAAAATTCCATAATCTTAATTTGGAAAAATCAGTATAAACTCAAAATTTTTCATATTAAAAAAAAAAAACTAGCTACATCTGTCTACGAAAATAAACATACAAGCAATGACATTGCATTGATAATTCATTACTCTGAAAATGGCAAATAAATAGGAAATATTGAGATTTTATCCTATTTTTCCTATTCAACTACGGTTCATAACCAAATATTTCATGAGAGAAAGTACTTCGGGAATAATTTCAGCTAACAAATAAAGAATAATCGGTACAGGTAGAAAATCATAATTTGGCAACTTTTAATGAAGTAAGGAAATCATTTTCAATGCTTCTAAAACCATTAGGTAGGTTTATAATGAATAGATTAGCCTGATAGCTCCAAAAAGCCACTGATCAACTTTAACATAATAGAAAGAGACAACCAGAGGGGGTATAGCTCAGTGGAAGAGCATTTGACTGCAGATATTGAGTCCCTTGTTCAATGCAACAGAAACTAACCACCACTGCTCCCCACGAAGTATTCTGGGGTAAGAAGGACAACTTTAATATGTTAAAGCTCTATTTCTGGACCCCATATTTCTGGTTTACAAGAAATACAAAGGATAGAAAAACATGTTAAGTGACACCATGAGGATGCAATTGTCAAAATCTAGAATGCAGAAAACTCTACAGGGCAACTGACTCAGTTTCTCAAAGAATGGCAAGAAAAAAAAAGGAGAAGGTGAACCTATAGACTATAGATTTTAGACTCGATACCAAAAGCATGATCCATAAAAATAAAATTGATAAATTGGACTTCATCAAAATTAAAAACTTTTGCTCTGTGAAAGGCTTTGTTAAGAGGATTGGCTACAGATTGGGAAAAATATCTGCAAACCACATATCCAATTAAAAGCTAGTAAAAAAGAACTACCAAACTCAGCAGTAAAAAATCCAATTAGAAAATGAGAAAAAGACACAGACATTTTATTGATTTTAGAAAAGATACAGAAGGCAGATAGATATGCATATGGAAAGATGTTTAACATCATTAACCATTAGGGAAATGCAAATTAAAATTACAATAAGAGGGGCGCCTGGGTAGCTCAGTGGGTTAAGCCTCTGCCTTCGGCTCAGGTCATGGTCTCAGGGTCCTGGGATCGAGCCCCACATCGGGCTCTCTGCTCAGCAGAGAGCCTGCTTCCCCTTCTCTCTCTGCCTGCCTCTCTGCCTACTTGTGATCTCTGTCTGTCAAATAAATAACAAATATTTTTAAAAAATTACAATAAGATATCACTATACACATATCAGAATGGCTTCAATTAAAAAATAGTGAGAATATACAATGTTGGCAAGAATGTAGACAGATGTTGCCACTGGAATGGTCACGTATTGCCTGTAAGGATATAAAATGGTACAGCCCCTCTGCAAAACAGTTTGGCAGTTTCTTATGGAACTAAACATGCAATTACCATATGACTAGCTATTGTACTCTTGGGCATATACCTGAGAGAAAGGAAAACTTATGTACACACAAAATTATATACACAAATGTTCATACAGCTTTATCTGCAAGAGCCCCAAAGCCCCAATAGCCCCTGGATATTCTTCAAAAGTTAAATGGTTAAAACAAGTATGGTATATCCATACCATGGAATACTACTAAGAAAGAGGGGAGAGACTATGGATATGTACAATAATTTGGATGAATCTTCAGGGAACTAAACTAATGAAAAAAGCCAACCCCAAAAGGCCATATACTGTACAATTCCATTTCATTCCTGAAATGACAAAATTATACAAATTGAGAACAGATTAGTGACTGTCAGAAGTCAAGGCTGGGGAGTAGAAGAGGGAGGTGGGTGTGGCCATAAAAGGATAACAGAAGGGCTTCTTGTAGTGATGAAACTGTTCTGTATCCAATGGTATCACTATCAATATTCTAGTTGTGCTGTTGCACCATAGATTTTCAAGCTATTATCATTAAGAGAAACTGGGTAAAGAGAATAAGGCATTTCTCTATTATTTCTTACCACTGCATGTGATATAATCTACAATTAACTCAAAATAAAGAGCTTAATTAAAAAAAGATTTATAAGACAAATTAATCAAATGCAGCATGTATATATAACTCATATCCTGATTCAAACAAATCAAATATAAGAATATATATATATAATTCATGAAGCAATCAGGGAAATGTGGACACAGCCTGAATATTAGGAATTTTTTTTGTAATATGGAATTGTGCCTATATTGGTAATTTTGTTTAGGCTCAATGACATAATACATAAAGGCATAATAAATATGGATTTTAAAAAGTCTTTATCATTAAAAAAGATAGCAAAAAAATGTAATAGTGCAAAGATAAAACAAAAACTGCAAAATATTGATAATTGTTGAAGCTAGGTGATAGGTGCATAAGATTCATTGAAACATTCGTTCTGAAGTTTTTACATTGGAAATTTTCCCTAATAAAGTGTTTTTAAAAATTAAAAAGAATAAGTGACAGTAGTCTGCATTTGTAAATGTCCCAGGTACACAGCAAAACAAATGTCAAATCATTTGGGGTAAAACCCAAGCACCAAAGAGTTTTCCATAGATAAAGTTCATTAGAAAATAAATGGCAGAGTATCTAATAGTACTACACACTCAAATAAACAAGCACCAAGCACCATGAATGAAGGCTAGTAGAAACAACAGTCAGCAAAAGAAGACCTGCAATTTATAATTTATGAGATTAAGAGGCTTGAAGATAAGAGTAACAAGCAAACAAAATTTTAAAAGAACCTAAAAAAAAAGAATCTAAAAAAATTTTTTAAAGAGATAAAACTCAATAGATGAGTTTAACAGATAATTAGAAAGATTCAGAAAAAATTAGTTAAAAGTTGGAAGACTGAAGAAATTATCCAGAATACAGTCAAAAGAGTCAGAACAACAGAAAATATGAAGAAGTATAAGAGGCATAGAAGATAGATAAGTCTAATAAACATGTAATGGCAATTCTAAAAAGATTTATTAAGCAAGAAACAAAAACTCTAACAATAAAAGAATTCTGGTAAACATAAGACTGTCTTATTCATCAAATCACACCAAAAAATAATGCAATGACAAGCTATGTGCTGCTAACAAACATAATTGATAGGGAATCCATCAGTGGTATCCATCAAGACAAGCTAGGTTATCCTACCTTAACAAACAGTTTCCAAATCATCACCGAAAACAAGATTTATTTCTTATATTACAGGCTGACAAGAGTCATTGCTTATTATAATTCCTCAGGAGTCAGGCTGACAAGCTTCCACAGTAACTGATGCATAGAAAGGGGATAAGGCAAACTGTGCACTGGATATTAAACATTCTGACTGGATAGGACTTTCACTGGCCAGAGTAAGCCACAGGGCCACATCTGACTTCGAAGGGGACAGAGAGTTAAATTCTAATATGTGCCCAGAAACCACGAGATGCAGAAAACGAAAGAAGAGTCCTAACAACAGACTGGCAACTCAAATACACAAGGAGTGCTCAGAAAAAAAATTAAAAAATAAAGATCTTCAAAAGAAATACAGCCAAAAGAAACTGACTGAAATTTCGCAGAATGCCAAAATGAGCCATAAGCACACTGAATGTGGGAACTGTTAGTTCTTAAACATTATTAAGTATTTGAATTATGTAGTGCCTCTCAAGTTCTTATACAATTGCACTCCAGAATTTCCTTCTCTGGTTACATAATGAAATGGAAAAAACTAGGAATTAAAAACAGTCACAAAATTTATTATTTTTTATCTTGGGAACAAGCTTGTAATGGGTTGTATCTGTTGGCCATATAAAAGAATGAGGTTTCTTTCTGTCTTTGCAATCTCTTTGTGATTGCCTGTGACGCACATCACAGTCTGGCTTACTCCTTATCTAACAAAAAAAAGTGTGTGTGTATTTTCTCTTCTAAAAAACAGTGGTCACAATAGAACTGAACAAGAAAAGAGAAAATGATGTCAAAACTGATATCCATAAGAAAACAAATGTAAAATAGGTGCTCTTCAGGGTTTACTGGTTCTGCAATGAGGGCTCCTTAGAGCACCTCATCAGCTTATGTGGAGAACAAGGCCGCAGTGCCTTTATTTTATTAATGGTAGATTATCTCCCAAATATAATACTTGAGTGTTTCTTCTTTTAATAACAGCATAAAGGATAATAATTCAGGAAAAAAGTAATACTTAAAACGATTTTTAAAAATCACTTGACTGTTGGGACACCTGGGTGGCTCAGTTGGTTAAGCGTCTGCCTTTGGCTCAGGTCATGATCCCAGGGTCCTGGGATGGAGTCCCGTATCGGGCTCCTTGCTCAGCAGGAGCCTGCTTCTCCCTCCACCTGCCATACCCTGCTTATGCTCTCTCTCTCTCTCTCTCTGACAAACAAAAAATAAAATCTTACCAAAAAAATCACTTGAATGTGGGATTCAGCTAAATCAGTACTTAGAAGTATTAGCTTCAAATGCCAAGTACTAGAAAAAAAAAAAAGTTGGAAATCAATGATCTACACTTCCTTTTCAAGAAGCTAGAAAAGAGCAGCAAATCAAACTCTAAAGAGAGTAGAGGGAAATAATAGAGACTGAAGCAGGAATCAATATGATAGAAAACAAATGTTGATTGAGAAAAATCAACAAAGGCACAATTCGGGTTCTTTGGAAAGAGCAGTGACAAACCTTTAGCAAAACTGATCAAAACAAATTACATGTCATTTCCTAATAACAGGAACCAGTTTAAACCTTGAGTTTGTTTCTGGTCACTTGCTTTTATTGGATAGAAGCACAAATTAATAAAATTAAGACTGAATACTGAATTCCTGAGAAGGTCCTCACATTCACTCAACTTCACGTTACTTTAAATTGGGTATTCCCAAATAAATGTTCTAGTATTAAAAATGGATAAAGGGAAAAAAAATGGATAAAGGTTCGAGAATGGAAAATGGCGCAGACCAAATCGATGTATCACCACTACTGAAGTATTTACTCAAAATATATAATCTACCAAAAACAGGTCAGAAAAAACATTCATTCATTAGAACAGATCAAAATTTACTGTTAACTCACTCCTGCCCTAATTCTCACTTCACCTAACTAAACAGTGACTTCATAGTTCTGCCATCTAAATTTTACCAATTAGGAGCCTCTAGTAAAGAAAATATAACATGTAACAGATCTTTACTCCAAGAGAAGAAAACCTCTGAGGACAATTATCTTCATCAAGCCTTTTTTAAAAAAAATTTTTAATAAACATATGTTTTTATCTCCAGGGGTACAGGTCTGTGACTCGCCAGGTTTACACATTTCACAGCACTCATCATAGCACATACCCTCCCCAATGTCCATATCCCCACCACCCTCTCCTGTCCCCACTCCCCCCAGCAACCCTCAGTCTGTTTTTTGAGATTGAGTCTTTTATGGTTTGTCTACCTCCCGATCCCATCTTCTTTGATTTTTTCTTTTCCTACCCCCCAAAGCCCCCATGTTGCATCTCCACTTCCTCATATCAGGGAGATCATATGATAGTTGTCTTTCTCCGACTGACTCACTTTGCTAAGCATAATACCCTCTAGTTCCACGCACGTCGTCGCAAATGGCAAGATTTCATTTCTTTTGATGGCTGCATAGTATTCCATTGTATATATATACCACCTCTTCTTTATCCATTCATCTGTTAATGGACATCTAGGTTCTTTCCACAGTTTGGCTATTGTGGACATTGCTGCCATAAACATTCGGGTGCACGTGCCCCTTCGGAGCACCACGTTTGTATCTTTAGGATATATATCCAGCAGTGCAATTGCTGGGTCATAGGGTAGCTCTATTTTCAGTTTTTTGAGGAACCTCCACACTGTTTTCCAGAGTGGCTGCAGCAGCTTGCATTCCCACCAGCAGTGTAGGAGGGTTCCCCTCTCTCCGCATCCTCGCCAGCATCTGTCATTTTCTGACTTGTTAATTTTAGCCATTCTGACTGGTGTGAGGTGGTATCTCATTGTGGTTTTGATTTGTATTTCCCTGATGCTGAGAGATGTGGAGCATTTTTTCATGTGTCTGTTGGCCATCTGGATGTCTTCTTTGCAGAAATGTCTGTTCATGTCCTCTGCCCAATTCTTGATTGAATTATTTGTTCTTTGGGTGTTGAGTTTGCTAAGCTCTTTATAGATTTTGGATACTAGCCCCTTATCTGATATGTCTTTTGCAAATATCTTCTCCCATTCCGTCAGTTGTCTCTTGGTTTTGTTAACTGTTTGCAGGCTGTGCAAAAGTTTTGATCTTGATGAAATCGCAATAGTTCATTTTTGCCCTTACTTCCCTTGCCTTTGGCAATGTTCCTAGGAAGAAGTTGCTGTGGCTGAGGTCGAAGAGGTTGCTGCCTGTGTTCTCCTCAAGGATTTTGATGGATTCCTTTCTCACATTGAGGTCCTTCATCCATTTTGAGTCTATTTTTGTGTGTGGTATAAGGAAGTGGTCCAATTTCATTTTTCTGCATGTGGCCATCTAATTTTCCCAGCACCATTTGTTGAAGAGGCTGTCTTTTTTCCATTGGACATTCTTTCCTGCTTTGTCGAAGATTAGTTGACCATAGAGTTGAGGGTCCATTTCTGGGCTCTCTACTCTGTTCCACTGGTCTATGTGTCTGTTTTTATGCCAGTACCATGCTGTCTTGGTGATCACAGCTTTGTAGTAAAGCTTGAAATCAGGCAACTTGATGCTGCCAGTTTTGTTTTTCTTTTTCAACCGTTCCTTAGCAATTCAGTTTCTCTTCTGATTCCATACAAATTTTAGGATTATTTGCTCCAGCTCTTTGAAAAATACCAGTGGGATTTTGATTGGAATGGCATTGAAAGTATAGATTGCTCTAGGCAGTATAGACATTTTAACAATGTTTATTCTTCCGATCCAAGAGCACAGAATGGTCTTCCATCTTTTTGTGTCTTCTTTGATTTCTTTCATGAGTATTTTATAGTTTTCTGAGTATAGATCCTTTGCCTCTTTGGTTAGGTTTATGCCTAGGTATCTTATGGTTTTGGGTACAATTGTAAATGGGATTGACTCCTTAATTTCTCTTTCTTCTGTCTTGTTGTTGGTGTAAAGAAATGCAACTGGTTTCTGTGCACTGACTTTATATCCTGACACTTTACCGAATTCCTGTACAAGTTCTAGCAGTTTTGGAGTGGAGCCTTTTGAGTTTTCCACATATAGTATCACATCATCTGCAAAGAGTGATAGTTTGACTTCTTCTTTGCCAATTTGGATGCCTTTAATTTCTTTTTGTTGTCTGATTGCTGAGGCTAGGACTTCTAGTACTATGTTGAGTAGCAGTGGTGATAACGGACATCCCTGCTGTGTTCCTGACCTTAGCGGAAAAGCTTTCAGTTTTTCTCCATTGAGAATGATATTTGCATGCAGTGGGTTTTTCATAGATGGCTTTGATAATATTGAGGTATGTGCCCTCTATCCCTACACTTTGAAGAGTTTAAATCAGGAAGGGATGCTGCACTTTGTCAAATGCTTTTTCAGCATCTACTGAGAGTATCATATGGTTCTTGTTCTTTCTTTTATTAATGTATTGTATCACATTGATTGATTTGCAGATGTTGAACCAACCTTGCAGCCTTGGAATAAATCCCACTTGGTCGTGGTGAATAATCCTTTTAATGTACTGTTGGATCCTATTGGCTAGTATTTTGGTGAGAATTTTCGCCATCTGTGTTCATCAAGGATATTGGCCTGTAATTCTCTTTTTTGGTAGGATCCTTGTCTGGTTTTGGGATCAAGGTGATCCTGGCCTCATAAAATGAGTTTGGAAGTTTCTTTTCCATTTCTATTTCTTGAAACAGTTTCAAGAGAACAGGAATTAATTCTTCTTTAAATGTTTGGTAGAATTCCCCTGGGAAGCCGTCTGGCCCTGGGCTTTTATTTGTTTGGAGATTTTTGATGACTGTTTCAATCTCCTTACTGGTTATAGGTCTGTTCAGGTTTTCTATTTCTTCCTGGTTCAGTTGTGGTAGTTTATATGTTTCTAGAAATGTATCCATTTCTTCCAGGTTGTCGAATTTGTTGGAGTAGAGTTGCTCGTAGTATGTTCTTATAATTGTTTGTATTTCTTTGGTGTTGGTTGTGATCTCTCCTCTTTCATTCATGATTTTATTTATTTGGGTCCTTTCTCTTTTCTTTTTGAGAAGTCTGGCCAGGGGTTTGTCAATCTTATTAATTCTTTCAAAGAACCAGCTCCTAGTTTTGTTGATTTGTTCTATTGTTTTTTTAGTTTCTATTTCATTGATTTCTGCTCTGATCTTTATGATTTCTCTTCTCCTGCTGGGTTTAGGCTTTCTTTGTTGTTCTTTCTCCAGCTCCTTTAGGTGTAGGGTTAGGTTGTGTACTTGAGACCTTTCTTGTTTCTTGAGAAAGGCTAGTACCGCTATATATTTTCCTCTCAGGACTGCCTTTGTTGTGTCCCACAGATTTTGAACCATTGTGTTTTCATTATCATTTGTTTCCATGAATTTTTTCAATTCTTCTTTAATTTCCTGGTTGACCCATTCATTTTTTAGAAGGATGCTGTTTAGTCTCCATGTATTTGGGTTCTTTCCAAATTTCCTCTTGTGATTGAGTTCTAGCTTCAGAGCATTGTGGTCTGAAAATATGCAGGGAATGATCCCAATCTTTTGATACCAGTTGAGAAGTGATTTATGACCCAGGATGTGGTCTACTCTGGAGAATGTTCCATGTGCACTAGAGAAGAACGTGTATTCTGTTGCCTTGGGATGGAATGTTCTGAATATATCTGTGATGTCCATCTGGTCCAGTGTGTCATTCAAGGCCTTTATTTCCTTGTTGATCTTTTGCTCAGATGATCTGTCCATTTCAGTGAGGGGAGTGTTAAAGTCCCCTACTATTATTGTATTATTGTCTATGTGTTTCTTTGATTTTGTTATTAATTGGTTTATATAGTTGGCTGCTCCCATGTTAGGGGCATAGATATTTACGATTGTTAGGTCTTCTTGTTGGACAGACCCTTTGAGTAGGATATAGTGTCCTTCCTCATCTCTTATTATAGTCTTTGGCTTAAAATCTAATTGATCTGATATAAGGATTGCACCCCAGCTTTCTTCTGATGTCCATTAGCATGATACATTGTTTTCCACCCCCTCACTTTAAATCTGGGGGTGTCTTCGGGTCTAAAATGAGTTTCTTGTAGGCAGCATATGGATGGGTTTTGTTTTTTTATCCATTCTGATACCCTGTGTCTTTTGATTGGTGCATTTAGCCCATTAACATTCAGGGTAACTATTGAGAGATATGAATTTAGTGCCATTGTATTGCCTGTAAGGTGACTGGTACTGTATATTGTCTCTGTTCCTTTCTGATCTACTACTTTTAGAGTCTCTCTTTGCTTAGAGGACCCCTTTCAATATTTCCTGTAGAGCTGGTTTGGTGTTTGCAAATTCTTCCAGCTTTTGTTTGTCCTGGAAGCTTTTTATCTCTCCTTCTATTTTCAATGATAGCCTAGCTGGATATAGTATTCTTGGCTGCATGTTTTTCTCGTTTGGTGCTCTGAATATATCATGCCAGTTCTTTCTGGCCTGCCAGGTCTCTGTGGATAAGTCTACTGCCAATCTAATGTTTTTACCCTTGTATGTTACAGACTTCTTTTCCCAGACTGCTTTCAGGATTTTCTCTTTGTCGCTAAGACTTGTAAATTTTACTATCAGGTGACAGGGTGTGGACCTATTTTTATTGATTTTGAGGGGCGTTCTTTGCATCTCCTGGATTTTGATGTTTGTTCCCTTTGCCATATTAGGGAATTTCTCTACAATAATTGTCTCCAATATACCTTCTGCTCCCCTCTCTCTTTCTTCTTCTTCTGGAATCCCAATTATTCTAATGTTGTGTCGTCTTATGGTGTCACTTACCTCTCAAATTCTCTCCTCGTGGTCCAGTATTTGTTTGTCTCTCTTTTGCTCAGCTTCTTTATTGTCTGTCATTTCGTGTTCTATGTCACTAATTCTTTCTTCTGCCTCATTTATCCAAGCAGTAAGAGCTTCCATTTTTGATTGCACCTCATTAATAGCTTCTTTTATTTCAATTTGGTTAGATTTTAGTTCCTTTAGTTCTCCAGAAAGGGCTTTTATCTCTCCGGAGAGGGTCTCTCTAATATCTTCCATGCCTTTTTCGATTCCGGCTAGAACCTTGAGAATTGTCATTCTGAACTCTAGATCTGTGATATTACCAACGCCCGTATTGATTAGGTCCCTAGCCTTCGGTACTGCTTCTTGTTCTTCTCTTTGTGGTGAGTTTTTCCACCTTGTCATTTTGTCCAGATAAGAATATATAAAGGAGCAAATAAAATGTTAAAAGGGTGGCAAAGATCCCAGGGAAATGTGCTTTAACCAAATCAGAAGAGACCCCAAATCATGGGAGGGAGAAAGGGGACAAACAAGAAAAAAAAAAGAAAACTAAACAAATAAGGAAAAAATATTAAAAAAAGAAAATATATGTATATACAAAAAATATAGTTAGATACAATGGAGGATAAAATATGACTATAATAATGAAGGTTCAAAAAAGATTATTATTATTATTTTGGGGGGGGAAGGTATTGTTAAGATAAACTAGTTTGAAAAAAAGTTAAAAAAGGAAAGGGTAAAAGTTAAAAAAAAATTAGCAGAAGAATAAAAAAAAAATTAACTGCAAGACTAAAGAATCATGGGGAGAAAGCCATGAATTCCTTGCTTTGCTTTCTCCTCCTCTGGAATTCTGCTATTCTCCTTGGTAAGTGAAGTTGGTCTTGGCTGGCTTTCTTGTTGATCTTCTGGGGGAGAGGCCTGCTGTAGTGATTCTCAAGTGTCTTTGCCGCAGGCGAAATTGTCCCGCCCTTATCCGGGGCCGGGCTAAGTAATCCGCTTGGGTTGGCTTTCAGGAGCTTTTGTTCCCTGAGCGCTTTCCGTTCAGGAGGGTGGGAATGATTATGGCGGCGTCCCGATCTCTAGCCCGGAGGAGCCGAGAGCTCGGGGTCCTGCTCCTCAGTGCGCCCTCAGAGAAAAGCACCCAATTGCTCCCGTCTCCCTGGCTTCTGGTCGCGTTTGGAGAAAAGCGCTCAGTCGCTTGCACTTGGAGAAAAGCACCTGGTCGCTTCCGCTCCCTGGCCTCCAGCCACGCTCTGAGCTAACCCAGCCTGCGACAGGTTCAAAGTAACCCCGAGCTGAGAGCTTACTCCTGGGCTTTGTCACTGTAGCCGGCTTCCCCGCTCTAATACCTGCGAGCTCTGCGACACTTAGACACCCCCAGTCCTTCTGTGATCCTGTGGGACCTGGGGTTATGCTGACCCCACGTAAGCTGCACCCCGGTTTAGCCTCTGGAGCGATGTCCTTCCGTGGAGCAGATTTTTAAAAGTCCTGATTTTGTGCTCCGTTGCTCCGCCGCGTGCCGGGACCGGCCCCTCCCCTCATCAAGCCTTTTTAAATCAGTTTCAAAAAGCAGTGTAAGTCATGGCTTCTTAAACTTGTCCCTTAAAGTAGCTCTAATGGCAAAAGAGAATGAACTGAAACTCCCAAGGAACTAGGAAGGACTTAGTAAAATCAGCCCTGGGAAGACTTAAAAAGCTATGAAAGCTGATGTTTTATCTTAAAAATTGGTGAAATTTTGCATTCCACTTCAAAGAAATACAAATAATGCTTTTTCCCTCCCCAATCTTCATACTATACCTAATCTGTTATTTCTCAAACACATGATTGGCAGGTTCTCTAAATCCAGGCTGAGGTGTGTAAGAAAGTTTTCTTTATTACAAATTGGTGACATTTATATGATTACTCAATTCTTGTGAATCAAGTATCTGTTCACGGATAATTTTTGAGGTGAAACACTTCACACTAATTACAATAATTACCACTGTGCCACCTCAGTTACATAGGATCATCTAAGTGAGTTTATATTAAATGTCCAACTGTCTGAAAATGCAAACTAGAAATTTTAGGAGCTTTCTTTCACTCACAGGTAGAAGTAAACAACATTACTACTTCTGCTTTAATACAGGGCTCATAAACCAAGGGAAAAGCACTAAGAATGTTCTTCACCTAAGTGTTAATAGTCTTTACTTCAAGTATATTATCATTTTCAAATTTTACTTATTGAATAACCTAGTTAGGCAGCTCATTCATTAGTTAGCAAGTGCTTAACAGACTATACAACTTTCAAAACCAAATAGCTAACTGAGATTCTATTATGCGCAGAAACTGCTTCAAGAAATTTGTATCTATTAATTTATTTAATCCTCATAAAAACCCTATGAAGTAGGTATTTCTATTATCTTCATTTTATAGAGAAAGAAACTGAGGCACAGACAAGTTCAGTAACATGCCCAAGGCAACAAACCCAAGCAGCACAAAAGGGCGAAGGGTAAGGCAGTCTGACTTCAGGGCAACATGGTTAACCCTCTCATATGTTTCCCCCCTGAGTTCATGTGCCGTATAGCAAATTATAAATAAGATCATATCTACGGCCAGTGAATTTCTACGTGGTAAAGTTCTCTTGTGGGGTACATTCCCTCATCATTTACTAATGCTAAGCCCTGTGATAGAATTTGGCCATACCAAGTAAATGCTGGCTCCCAGTCTCAGGAGAAAGGAAAAAAGTACATGAACAATTAATTACAATACAGTGTAATCTGTGTTGTTAAAAACCAGACCAGGAAAGGCCACCTGTCCTCATGGCAGTTGGCTGAAATGGCATGGCTTCACTGTCAGACTAAACTAAAGATGACAAAAATATTTTAACACCCACCAGTTTAAAATGTGACCTATGACAGGCTTCCTGGTCACTCTGTGGATTGCTGATAAGCCAAATCACAAGCCATGTTGTTTTTTAAATGGTATCTTGAAATGCTACTCATTAATAAAGAGTATTAAATATGAACAGACAATATCACTATGGGTGTGTGCATGCATGTCAGATACACTTGTGCTGGTGAAGATGGGGTAGGAAAGTTAATTCCTAAATTTCAAGGACACATCCAAGAATATTTGAGTGAAGAAAAATTTTAGGTAGCTTCTGTGAAAAGCAAGCTGAGATAGAAAAATTGCAACAAAGGACCTTAGGCAATTTGAATGCAGGTCAGTAATGATCACGATAATGAAATATAATGTGTAATTCTGCCGATAATTCTGATGACAGAAAAATAAAGGTGCAAACAAGAATCATTGCTGGCAATCGTATCATATGATGCCAGGATCTTATCTACATATTTACAAGGAGGTCACGCTAAAGACATAGATGGAAAACACGAACACCAAATGAGTTAATCTGGCTTAACTGGTCTGTAGCACAGAATTAGGGACACTTGGGCGCCTGGGTGGCTCAGTCGGTTAAAGCCTCTGCCTTCGGCTCAGGTCATGATCCCAGGGTCCTGGGATCAAGCCCTGCATCAGGCTCTCTGCTCAGCAAGGAGCCTGCTTCCCCCTCTCTCTATCTGCCTGCCTCTCTGCCTACTTGTGATCTCTGTCAAATAAATAAATAAAATGTTTAAAAAAAAAGAATTAGGGACACTTACTTTGAACAGTTTTATTAGGCAATTAGAAATAAACTGTCATAAAGAATGGTTCTATTGGTGGAGTAAATTTATGGATAAAGAAAGGAGATACTCATGGGTATAAATATTAACATCTTGTAGAGATTAAACTGACTTAACTCATATTTATTTATTTCAGTTATTTATTTAATATTGGCTAATTTAATATCAGTTATTTATTTAATATCAGTTATTTATTTAACTGACAAAAATTTTAACAAATGGAAATTCCATTCAATAAAAATGAAAATGTAAAATTAAAGGAAAGCCTAAATCTTGAAATTCATAACTCTAAGAGGCAAGTGATGTCCTATTAAATAACACGCTAATAGCAATGGTTTGGCTTTTAAAATTACATCCTTAACTAAGGACATCTTCCAAAATAAAGGCAAAGTTCATGAATAGTTGTAGACAAAAAAATAAATCTAGATTAACATGGAATAGTTAGGGGACTACAGGAGAAGAAAAGAGATGTACATCTCTGTAACATATGATACCTACATTGCTACATTAAACATCTGAGTCCAATTTTTACGCAGAGTATGTATTTTTTTGTCTTTTCTTGTTGAACTTTTTAAAAAAGACAAAAAAATTTATGCTATGGCTTAAAATTGTGTGTTTCTAGATTTTTGTATCATTACCACCATATGTTTAAAAAAAAAAAAGGAAAGAGGATACTATGCAATATATTTTAGTTTTAAGATGCTGGCTAATGGAAATGTGCGTTTAAAATACTCAATGATTGGGGCACCTGGGTGGCTCATTGGGTTAAGCCTCTGCCTTCGGCTCAAGTCATGGTCTCAGGGTCCTGGGATTGAGCCCCGCACTGGGCTCTCTGCTCACCAGGAAGCCTGCTTCCCATTCTCTCTCTCTGCCTGCTGCTCTGCGCCTACTTGTGATCTCTCTCTGTGTCAAATAAATAAATAAAATCTTTGAAAAAAAAAACTCAATGATTTACCACTTGCCCACTATTTCAGCCAAAGCAGAAATATCTGGAAAATGTTGGATATATTTTAAAAAGCGTATCTGTTCTTCCTGCTTAATTAGGTATTTGGAATTTTCCAACTACTGAGCTCAGAAATCCTGGAAGTACCCAATTTAAATAAGAACTTATAGGATTTAGAAAGTACTATAAATGATTATTACCAATCCACAAAGTTGACTCAAACATTTTAGCACAAACCTATTTAAAAAGCTTAACGCAAATTTTATTAGAGAAATAAGGCTATCCAAAGTTGACTGCCTTAGAATAACTGCATTAGAGTGTCTAATGCTCCACCTAACTCATTTAACACCATCTGCTAGACTTCAATTCCACTGATACCTATAAGGAAAGGGAGACAGTAAGATAATGCAAACTCTTAAGTTACACCCTTGTAAAGAGGAATAAGGAAAAGTTCTTAGTTAACACTTCTTGAATACACTGATTTACTTCTCTTAGGGAAGGGCTTCTGAAAGCATCTTGGTTCCAAACAACTGGTTTTCATTCCAGGTTCCTGTGACTCAGAATTATCTCTATTATACTGCCTTCCTAATAAAGGCAGAGATCATATCTGACCAATCCTCCAAAATGAGAGGTACCCTTTACACCAATTACAGTCTAGGAGACCAGAAACCATAGGTCATGAAATAGAGAAAAATGAATGCAGGAAGTTGTTACCTTTTACAGAAAGGGTAAAAGATACGATACGGTAAGTGATCAAGAAGAGACGGAGACAACTAGACACCAGCAGACACCAGGAAGGAACTACTATTCCTAGGCTAGAGAGACAAAAGGAAGAAGCACTGCTGCAAGAGTCCGCGGCCAGAGTCACACAGTCACTGGAATTAATGACAGACTTATCCAGCAGGAATTGGAGTCACAAAAGAAATAGCTTCTGTCAGCAATATAACTAGAGGCAAACAGAAGCAAAGAAATGTCCTGACTTTTCCCTTTCTTTAAATCCCCCATCAGTGTTTCCCATTGGGTTTCTCAAACCCCATGGAAGATGGCTGTCCCTGGAGCCTAGAAAAAGCAGCCTGCAGAATTAGCCCTCCTTCAGTACAGAAGCAAGTAGGGGTAGTGTGTAAAATGCACCTGAGGACAAATAAGCCCAAGACCAGCACAGCCTTTCAATAAAGTTCATATTGTAAATGTGACGATCTCACAAATTCAGTCAACCTAGTTAATTTTTTGCTATTATACCAACTGGCTCTAAGATTTCAACAGAATATTCGTACTTCTAGATCATCTTTCAGATTTTAAAATAAAAATTCCTAGAACATCAATATCTAGAAGTATAATTCTGCTAGGCAGGTCAAGAACGATGCAACTAGTTATACCCAGATATGCAAAAATGTTCAACTGAGGTGACAGGAAGTTTAGTAAAGTCTGTCTCAGTTTGCTTATATCCTAATTTGGAGTAATTTAAGAGATGCATTTTCCAAGAAAAGCAAAATGGTCCCTGGAGAAATGAGGATGTCAGCCAACATTCAGTATACACTATTATAAATTATTCCTGAGTAAATGCCTCAAATGTGCTTCTACAAAGCACCTTTAAAAGATCCTGGATTTTTAATTATATGTAACTAAACCCCTATCTTTTCACCCAAATCATACAAGAAATCAGAGTGCTAATACAAATTCTTTGGTATAAGATAAATAATGACACTGTGATTAAAAATTATTAAAAGCCAACTCTACCATAAAAAAACAGCATACTCTTTCATGTACAAAAGAGGTACCACTAACAATGGTGACTGTCACCAGCTCTAGACTGAAATTTACTTATACATTAAATCTGAACATTTCAAAAGCTCCCTGAAATCCCTCCTATTTTGCTATGTTTATTCAAAATGTACAGATAATATAAAGCATAATGCATTTTCCCAAAAATTTTTGATAAGTTCATTTAGTGAAAATATATGTATCATATACAGGTTTTTTAAAAAGGCTTAAAAACCTTCCAAATACTTAACAAATCTTTATTTAGAAGTACTAACTTGTCTTCATCAAATTGGCATTATCAACAAGTCAAATTAGTTGTTGAATACCATTAGTTTTACTTCATATACATTTAAAAATAAACATTCTGTACCCTGACTGATGATTTCCAAAGCAAATTCTAAAACTATATAACATATCTCAATTTTATTGTGTGATAAAGGACACTGAGTACATGGCCTGACATAAGAAAGACAGGATATTCAGTATTACAGCAATACTGGCAACATCATGTTAAGTTTGATCAAACAGTCCTAGTAAGTCCTTACTAGACCTCAAAGACTTTTCAGCAAACAATTGTAGTTCTCTACAAATTTAGAAAACAGAAAAATAATAATTCCTTATTATGATTTTAAAAGTAAAAAAGCTAATTTATTCTCTTTTTAATAAGATTACAAATAGCCAGTAAGTGCCATATCAGAATAAACTACCATAAAAAGATTGTAGCTGTTTTTAAAATAATGCCATTTTTCGGCCATTTATCAAATATAATTAAATGCAGAAAACTACTACCTTATTCATTGCTTTCTTTTTTTAAAACCAATACAAGTCTTTTCTATAAACACTTACCATCCACTCAGATATAATAACATCCACTTTTTCTACCGGAAGGCAAACTTCTTCAATCTTTCCTTTAATTAGTATAATAGTATCTTCAAGTTTATTTAGTCTGAAAATTATTATAATGAATTAAATTAGTATGTTAGACTCAGAAAACTAGTCAAATTACATAATTTCTTGGTAACTGTTCGGGTTATTTTGTATGTTCTAAGTTTGATTACTCCCTGAGCACTAGAATTAATTTTTGATCACTGCATAAATGTCCGCAAATGTTTCTGATTAATATGGCAATACCCTGAACCAATATTGAAAACTTCAGCCTGAAAAGAAATCTGAATTTTATCAAGAATGTATGTCAATAAAGTTACTGTTTTGTTTTGTTTTTTTCCAAAGGGAGGGGTGGAGAGAGACATACAGAGCAGGCAACAAGAGTATATTTTAAAGGCAAGCTGTGTTTCACAGTGAAGAGAGAATTAAAAGCCAGAAACTCTTTATTTGAACTCTAGATCCCTTAGTAATTGTCAGCTAAGTGATCTTCATCAAATTATATCATAATCTTCTGAGCCCGTGTGCTCATGTGTAACAGAGAATGATGATGCCTTCCCTATCTACTTCACAGCCTATTATGAGGATCAAATATCTGTGAAAGCAGCACATACATCCTCAGCACGTTATTTCCTCAAAATATTGTATGCTGCATAAAACCTGACTGTCTACTACCACCTTAAATTATTTAACCTTGTCCACTGACATTCATTAGGTATTTTGATATGCTTGGTCTAAGACTAGCACGTATTTTTCACCTTCCTTTTAAAATATGAAGTAGACAACGGAGTTAAGGAGATGATTTCAAAAAGTTAAAAGCAAGCTGCTAAGTTTATATCTAGTTAAATAAACTCTCATTCCTCAGAGGATGTATATCTGAATTACAAAGGACTTTTTCTGCTAACAAAGGAGGACGTCTTTTCCCAACTTCACTGAAGTATCATTTACATAAAATTAAGTGCATTCATTTAAAGGGTAAATTTTGTTGACTTTTACAAGAGAGACATTTGAGTGATCAATATCATCATCAATATACAGAACATTTCTACCTCCTTGAATTCATTAGTACTCTTTCCCAGAAAATCCTCCTGTTCACAAGCAAACATTGATTTTCCTTCTTTCATTACATATTAGATTTTTATTTTGTAGTTTCTTATAAATGAAATGATAACAAATGTACGTTTTTGCGTGTGGTTTCTTTCAATAAGCATACTTTTTAGATTCATGTATACTTTTGTGTATATCACTAGTGCATTCCTTATTGTTGCTTAGTATTCCCGTGTGGATAAAACAATTTTGTTTATCCATACATCCATGGATGGGATTTCTGCCTGCCGCTACCTCTGACTGCACTCTCTCTCTCGCAAATAAATAAAATCTTAAAAATATATATATGTTCATAGGGATACTGGTCTGTAGTTTATTTTCTTGGAATATCTGTTTGACTTTAGTATCACTGTAATAGCCTTTTAAATTATGTTGTGAAAGGTCCTGTCCACCTCTAAGAGTTTAGTATTAATTCCTCATTAAATGTTATAAGAAATTTGCTATTTGAGCTTGCAGCTTAATTTATGGGAAGGATTGTAATTACCAACTCATTTTCTGTTTTTTCCTTTTCTTCCTCCTTCCTTCCTTCCTTTCTTTCTTAAGATTTTATTTATTTATTTGAGATAGAGATAGCGAGAGATGAAGCCCAGGCAGGGGGAGAGGGAGAAGCAGGCTCCGGCTGAGCAAAGAGCCTTGATGTAGGGCTTGATCCTAGGACCCTGGGATCATGACCTGAGCCGTAGGTAGACGGTTAACAGGCTGAGCCACCCAAGCACCCACCAATTCATTTTATTTATTAGATCTAGGTATATTCAGACTTTCTAGTTCTTCTAGAATCAATTTTGATAACTTTCATTTTTCAGAGTATTTTTCCATTTTACCTAAATTGTTATTATTTATTGGCATAAAGGTGTTTGTAATATTCCTTCATTATCTTTTGTCTATATGATCTGTAGTGATGTTCCCCTCTTCAATCCTAATACTGATAATTTGTATCTTCTTTTTCTTCTTGATAATTCCAGTTAGAGGTTTATTAATGCTATCTTCTTTAAATATATTTTGTTTTCATTAATTTTCTCTATTGTTTTGTTTTGTATTGCACTGACCTCTGATCTTTACTTTCTTTCTTGGTATATTTCACTTTTCTTTCTCTACCATATCTTAAGATGAAACATTAGGATCATGGATTTTAAATACTTCTTCTTTTCTAATATAAGCATTTAAAACTAAATTTCCTCCTGAGTATGGCTTCAGCTGCATCCCACAAATTTTGATACACTGTGCTTTTAATGCAGTTCAAAATATTTTCTATAGTCTTTCTTTTGTTATTTCTTCTTTGAACCATGCGTTATTTAGAAATGTGTTATTTAACTGCCAAATATTTTGGATCTATCAGATATCTTTCTGTTATTGATTTATAATTAAATTTTAGTAAGCTAAGAAGCTCAGTCTATAAGATTTAAGTTTTTTTTCAACTTATTGAGACTTCTTTTTATTGTCTTATATGTAATCTACGTTGATGAATGTTCTATGTGCACTTAAAAAGAATATCATTCTGGGGCGCCTGGGTGAATCAGTGGGATAGGCCTCTGCCTTCAGCTCGGGTCATGATCTCAGGGTCCTGGGATTGAGCCCTGCATCGGGCTCTCTGCACAGCGGGGAGCCTGCTTCCTCCTCTCTCTCTGCCTGCTTCTCTGCCTACTTGTGATCTCTCTCTTAAAAAAAAAAAAAAAAAAAAGAATATCATTCTGCTATTTTTTGATAAAGTGTTATGTAAGTGTCAACTAGATCTTCTATACTTCTATTCATTTTATATCTACTTGTTCTATCAATTATTGACAGAAAAGTACTGATTATCTCCTGATATGATTATAAACTTGTCTATTTCCCCTTTAATTTCTGTGTTTTTGCTTCATGTATTCTGAAGCCTTTGTTAGATGACTATAGGTTTAGTATTATCACATATTCTTGATTATTTAATCTCTTTATCATTATGAAATACCCTTCTGAACTCCTAAAGTTTTATAATGTTTTGCTTATATGACATTTATATATTCGTTTCAGCTTTATAAATTACTTGTGTCTTCATACCATTACCTTTCCCCATTCTTTTACTTCTAATCTATGGCATTTTTGTATTTAGACTGGATTTTTTTGAAGCTAGAAAATAGATGGGTCTTATGTTTATCCAGTTTGACAATCTCGGTCTTTTTATGTACTTATTTATGTATTATTTATTTATTTATTTATTTATCTGCCTTTTTAAAAAAAAATTATGTTCAATTAGCCAACATATAGTACATCATTAGTTTCTGATGTAGAGCACTGAGTGTTACACATAATCTGTCTTTGAATTGAATCTTTAGAACAAGGACTGTAAAATTATGGCCTTCTAGCCTGTGCCCATTTTTGTATGTTCACAGGCTTAGGCGTTGTTAAGAAGGAAGAAGCAAGCTAGAAGGAAGCAGCGCAAGTGACTCACAAAGTTTAAAATATTTACAATCTGGCCATTTACAAAAAGGTTTGCTAACACTCACTTTAGAGCACTACAGAAGCATAGCTAAGACAAAGAACATAGTGAGAAGATCTACAATAGAAAAAAATGAGGTCACAGAAAGAAAAGAAATAAAAGGAACAGGGGGAAAAAAAAAAAAACCCTTGAAGAAATAAAGGATGAGGGATGCCTGGGTGGCTCAGTCCATTAAGTGTCTGCCTTTAGCTCAGATTATGATCCCAGGGTCCTGGGATTAAGTCCTGCATCAGGCTCCTTACTCAGCAGGGAGCCTACTTCTCCCTCTGCCTACCATTCCCCTTGCTTGTATTCTCACACTCTCTCGCTCTCTCTGGCAGATAAACAATAAAATCTTAAAAAAAAAAAAGGATAAGAATTTTCTAGAACAGGCTAAAAGCATTAAGCCACAGATGAATCCAAAGAATCTAAGACTAATTTCTTTTAAATCTATAAATTACAACTTCAATAAATCAAAAACAAAGACAAAATTTCCAACAAAGACAGGTTATCTCCAATAAAAATAAGTTACTCTGACATGTGACTTCTTAATAGCAACAACAGAGGCCAGAAGGTAATAGAATGATAATACCAATGAACTAGAGCAGAGGTAGGCAAACTTTTTATTAACTTGCCAAATAATAAATATTTTAGACTCCCAGGCCATATGGTTTCTGCTTGCAACTACTCAAATGCTATTGTTGGATAAAAGCAGCTATAGACAATATGTAAACAAAAGGGCATGGCTATATCCTAACTTTATTTACAAAACATGTGGCCAGTCCATGGCTGAAGTTTGTGGACTTCCATACTAGAGCATTATGACACCAATCCAGAATTGCCACACAGATAAAATATCTCCAAGATAGAAGCAGAATATATTTTTGAACAAACCAACACCATTTTGATTTTGTTTGGCTACAGCCATAAGTACACAATGAAAAAAAATGTTAAAGAATTAGTTCAGGAAGATGGAAAATGATCTCAGATACTGAAATATGAAGGAATAAGAAAAGAGGATGGACTTATGGGTGAGTGAATGCAAAGGATCACGAACCACAGATTTTACCCAGGGTCAAGCTTTACAATTTCAAAAATATAGGCAATTTAGAGGTTCTAATTAGGGAGAAGTCTGGGACATTAAGGGCAGCTGCTTTGGTCTTTCCTTCTCTATGTCAGGCATGTATTCTCTCACCCAGTGTAGACACACGATCTCTAAATAAGGAGCTCCTCTCCATGTACCAGATTGTTCCCTACTACATGAGTCTCTTGACTGTTAATATCTTTGAAATTATTAATGAAGCTTACTACTGGGTAATATCTCTGGGTAACCAGATTTGTGTGAGTCTACTGGAAAATAAGTTAGCTCAGTGTGGTGCTAGTAGGAGAACTCTCATACAGATCCATGAATCACAAAGGTTCGGGGCACTTTTAAACCAGGAAAAGGAGGGAAATAAAAAAATAGAAAGATTAATCCTCAGATGGTTACCTAGACATCTTTGGTATGAAATGAGAATACTCAGACTCATAGAAACTGGCCATTGGCCTGGCAGGCATCAGTAGGCGGAAGGGAAGACAGTGAAAAGTTCTATTCTCTGGCTGTTTATTAGCATGTCTGAGAAATACTAGTCCTTTCAGGGAGGAGAGAGAGGAAGGAGAAAAAAACCCTGCAAGAACAATTTTTCCTCTCACTGGAAAGCCTCCTTGTGCTTATATGGCTACTTGGGGAGATGAAGTATCCATTAGGAAAGTAATGAACTTACGGCTATAGGTTATCCCAAAGGTAGATGGAGGACAAGGTGAGAGGACTCCTGAGTGCTGGGCGTATTTTGTGAAAGAAATAGGGCATTTCACAAAGACATACCAGAAAAGCCTAGTGAATCATTACTGGCATGGACAATCAGGAGGATGCATCACTTATTTTACATACAACAGAGCAGAAAGGATTACTTGAGTTGATGATAGATTCCTATGTTGCGGTGAACAGGTGCTTCTAGGTGGTACAACAACTAAATGCTCAGTAAGTAAGAGCTGGGCTACAGTATACCTACCCCATGAGGGTAACTGCTCTATCCTCTTCCCAACACACAGATAGCCAGCCCTCTAAAGCAGAAGGAATGCTGTGAGTGCAAGTAAACTTAGACTGGCTTCACAAATAACAATATGATTGAATGCTACTGACAGAGATGATGATGTGGAACTCAGTGACTCCTCATTCTTGAGCATTTTAAAGATTTTATTTATTTGATAGACAGAGATCACAAGTAGGCAGAGAGGCACGCAGACAGAGAGATAGGAAGCGAAGCAGGCTCCCCACGGAGCTGAGAGCCCGATGCAGGGCTCGTTCCCAGGAGCCTGCGATCATGACCTGAGCAGAAGGCAGAGGCCTCAACCCACTGAGCCACCCAGGTGCCCCCATTCTTGAGCATTTTATGCAACCTTGTAATCAAGATGTAGTTTCTGATTACATTAATTACCAAGAATGGGACTCCATGATGTTGCTGACATACAAAAGAAAGGGGTGGGATCAACAAAAGAAAAAAATGGAGTAAACAAAACCCAGCTCATTGAGAAGGACAGTTTAGATGGCTTTGGAAAAACAGTGTGAAAAAGAGGAATTAGATAAGTTCACTACTAAGGAGTTAGTAACAAGCTTTGTAGAGGATGGTTCATATCTTAGTAGGTTCATCAGGGTCTTTACAGGGTTATTCTTAGCAGAAATTATTGCAGAAAATGTTATAAGAAGAAGTTAAAACAGCTGACTTGTGATTCATGTGTAACCTCTACTGGGGGATATTCAACCTGTGGATAAATTTTCCATTAAAAGTGACTTAATGTCTTTGAATTATCTGGGAGGTTAGAAATAATAACAATACACTTTGATATATTTTAATTTCCAAAGTTTAAGTGTTTCATGTTCCTTACAGAAATACAACTGATTTTTTTTATGTTATGTCAGTCATTATACAGTATATCATTAGTTTTGATGTAAGGAGGGCACGTATTGCATAGAGCACTGGGTGTTACGTGCAAACAATGAATCATGGAACACCACATCAAATACAAGTAATTTTTGTATATTGATTTGTATTCAGCGTCTTGATAATTTTATTATTGGAATAATTTATTTACCATTTATTTCTGAAGTGCATATTTATAAACATACCATTAGTAAATATGAATAGTTTTCTTTTCTCATTTTCAATTCTCATAACTTTCTTTTTAATGCCTTGCTGTACTGGGATCTCCTTTACAGAGTTAGACAGAAATAGTGATGGCAGATATCTCTGTCCTATTCCTGAACTTAAAGCAAATGCTTTCAATGCCTCATCAAGACATGGGCCTTAGGGCTTGTGTTTTTTTGTAGGTACTATATCTCATGTTAGGACATTCATTTTTAGCTCTAGTTCGCTAAGAACTGTAATCCACTGATATATGGCATGGATATGGAATTTTATCAAGCCATTTTTTCTACATCTAGTGAGATGATCTCAATAGACTGTTCTGGCTGATGTTCTCATACGTAACCAACCTTATATTCTTGGGATAAACTTTACCTTTCAATATATTGCTCAATTAGTTTTCTAATATTTTGATTAAAATTTTTGCATATATGTTCATGAATGAGTAACCTGTAATTTTCTGTTCTACTGCCTTAGTAGAATTTCAGTATAAAGGTTATACTACCCTCATATATGGGTGCTT
The DNA here is from genome assembly GCF_963455335.1 of Martes martes. Classification (NCBI taxonomy): domain Eukaryota; kingdom Metazoa; phylum Chordata; class Mammalia; order Carnivora; family Mustelidae; genus Martes; species Martes martes. Next base: position 41,632,334 of record NC_137898.1, read on the forward strand.
GATTCTTGACAAAGATGAATGACACTGCAAAGTGGAGAGCAAAGAATGGTCTCTGTAATAAGTGAGACTGGGACAACTAGGTCATTTAAACAGATTACAAAAAAAAAAAAAAAAGAATAAAACTGGATCACTACTTCATCCAATATACAAAAACAATGCCCAAGAGATCACAGGCCTAAATGTAAAAAACACAACTATAAAGCATTTACAACAGAATATAGGAGAATATCTCAATAAGCTCAAAAATAGCCTTAAACAAGAATGTTGCTGTGTGAAAATTGAGAATTCAGTACATCAAAAGACATTATGAAGGGAAAACGCACACAAGAACAAGAGAAGATATCTGCACTATATAACACCTATAAACAACTAAAATTTTAAAAATATAAAGATCTCCTACAAATAAAGGAAAAGCTCCAACTCAACAAAAATCTGAGAAAAGATATCAACAGATATTTCACAGAAAAGAAAACTCAAACAGCCAGTAATCACTGAAAAAGGTGCTCAGCCTCATTAATAACCACAGAAATGCAAATTTAAATTGTAATGAGGTGCTCTAAGACCAACTGGAAAAAAATGGAAAAGATAAGACAATACCAACCAGAACCATTATATATAAAAAGTCTGTAATAGAATTTTTCGTAATAGCTCTAATCTGAAAAACCTAAAAAATGTCCACCAAGAATGGATCAGAAAATTGTGATATAGTCATCAACTACAGTCCTTACAATAATAACCAGGAATGAACTCCAGTTACACGTACCATGAATGAACACTAAGAAAAAAAATGTTGACTATAAGAATCTAGACAAAAAGAATGCATAATATATCATTTTATGTATTTAAAAATCAGAGTTGAGTAAACTAAACTATCTTAAATGGATGGCAATGTCAGTGGTTAAAGTAGAAAGCAAACAAAAGAAGTAATTACTATCAAAGTCAAGATGGTAACTCAAAGAGGCAAGGGCAGCATCTGACTGAAAAAGGGCAAAATGGAGGTGGGTGGGATTCTATCTACAGTGTGGTAAAGTTCAATTTCTTGTTATTTATGCACATTTAATACATATGTTATATTTCACACAAAAGTTAAGAAAAAGGAATTGTTTATTATATTTGTTTTTTTTTTCAAATAAGCACTTAATAAAATTTCTGATAAAACTGCTGTGGTTGCTTACTATTTACTAAAATATTTATGTGGCTCCAACAGTTACAAACACTTCAAAATAAACAAAAAGTGAGCTTCCTAAAAGAGCAAAATCTTCCCATTGCCTGGAAATATCTTCAGAATGCTAATGCTGAAACAAGATGTGTTCTGTAAAAGGCCATCTGCTCAGGCTGTTTATTGTCTGCTACAAGTCATAATCCTACTTGCATCAGTAATTACTTGTTCAAATATAAATATAACAGGAAAGATTAAGATTTCAGGCAACACACAGAAAAAAAGACAAAGGCCATAATTCCCAGTAATTCTGTATTAAACAGCTCAACACAGGTATCATTCACATAGATAACCTCTTTCTTGAGACTGCTCATCTTAATCACCACCTGATTTCCCATTCATGAAAAAAACTATACCTTTTACTGACTTTTCTCAAGTGTCTACTCACTAAACCTTTCTTTAGCATAAAAGCATGCCAAATGAATTTTATCTCTAGAATCACCGGCTCAGAAACTAGCATAGCTTTAATCTACAGAAATATGACAATGTAAGAAGAAGAATATTTTAAGTAAGTCTCTTAACTCCAGTGAGTACTCCAGTGAGTACTAAAACCATCTATTTTTCTGAGTGAAAATTCTGTTAGGAAATAAGATGGGGAAAATATTGGTCATTCTATCATAAAAGTAGCAATTTAACTTTTATTTCACGATTCACAATATCAGCATGATTAATTATCTTATACTGGGCATACAGAGTTGAAAGACACAGTCCACACATTTATGAACACGGTCTAAGGGAGACAGAACAGTAAGCAGCATAGGGTATCACAGGAGCTTATATAAAAAGCCCTTAAGTAAGTGAGGGACATTTGAGTTTAACCAGTACCCACAAAAAGACATACATGTTTTTGTGGGTAAGGGAGGGTCACCTCTGTGGGCATGTGTCTGTGTGTGTGTATGGAAGAGAAATGCAAATCTGAAGAACTATAAATAATTCGATATGATTAGAGCAAGAAGAACACAGTGACGATTATGAGAGGTAGAGGTGATACTGAAGAGTCTAGATTTTATTTAAAGGCAGTAAAGAGTCATTTCATGATTTTTTAGAACGGGAAACATAGGATCAAATGTGTAATGTACTTCTGTCCGATGTGACTTAGATTAAAGACCTCGTCTAGTCCAAAGAAGAACATGGTCTAATAGGGAGATAAACGCAAGCAGAGTAAAGCATCAGAGAAGCTCCTGCAATGAAGACCTGTAGTCAAGTAGGTGGCATTTAAAGTTTGTAACAAAGTAATTATGGAGTTCGTCTAGAAGAATACATGAGTGCTAGGGAAGGGCAGGGAGGGAATATCCTGATACAAAAACATATAAGGTTTACATAGTATTACTTTGCTTTCATTTTACTGTGGCACCCAAGCACAGATATTTCTCTTTTGTTCCCTAAGCACACAGAAATGACAATAAAGCAATGCAAAATACGACAATAAATTGAAAAGTGCATAAAGATTTTAGGAGGTGGTATCAAAGAAGCAAAGATTCTGATAATTTAGTGGGAGAAGAAAGGGGGTTAAATTCTATTGGTAAACTTGTCAAGAAGGCTCCAGGGCTTAGTGTACATAGCAGAGATTATAGTGGAGGTAGAAGTCATTCTTCACAACACAGAGCCCTGCAGTAAAAAGGTATACAAGGTAGAAGTGACGGACACCGAAAAATCAATGAAAGAAAGGGAGGTCTCCCTCTGCTCCTCTCAGAGACAAATCACATTCCAGCTATCTTTACTAAAAAATCTAGTCCTCCATTCATAAATCCAAACAAAAAAACAAGGATTTTGTTTTTCTTAAGATTTTATTTTTTTATTTGATAGAGAGAGAACACAAGCAGGGGGAGCTGTACAGAGAGAGGGAGAATCAGGCTTCCCTCCAAGCAGGGAGCTTGACGTGGAGTTGGATTCCAGAACCCTGGGATCATGATCTAATCCAAAGGCAGACACTTAACAGAATGAGCCACCCAGGTACCCTAAAAAACAAGGATTCTTAACCATTTGAGACAAAGGATAGATGCAAGTACATCCCATGAAAAATAAATACTACCAGGCAGATCATTTCAAATGCAGGCCCCTGACATAGAGTCAGAATAAGTTGTACATTCCTTAAATACAATGAACTGCCTCCCTCCCAAATTATCATTTGTGTTTACAGGTGTGTAGCTGTGGGATTACCAGCACTGAAAACATTTATTGTTTAAAATTAGCAATAACTCGGCTTCTAATATAATGAAAAAAAAAAGATGAAAAGAATCATCTGGATTCAGGCACAGAAAATGGGCTTTCAGGTTTGATGTTGATTTACCTTTGAATGTTTGATGTCCCAGGTCTTAAAAATTTATTAATTTATAAATTCATTCATTAAATATTTAAACTGAATACCTACCATGTGCCACACACATCACCTTTCCTGGTGGCAAAAAAAAAAAAAAAAAAAAAGAGAAAAATCCCTGTCTAAACTTGAGGAACTGAAATTCTGGAAAATCTTGCATTTCTATGTATTTCATCTCCTGACCTAAAGCTTTAAAAAGCCTTACCAAGGGGCGCCTGGGTGGCTTAGTGATTAAAGCCTCTGCCTTCAGCTTAGGTCATGGTCCCAGGGTCCTGGGGGGTCCTGGGATCAAGCCCCACATTGGGCTCTCTGCTCAGTGGGGAGAGACTGCGTCCCTTCCTCTCTCTCTGCCTGCCTCTCTGCCTACTTGTGATCTGTCAGATAAATAAATATCTTTAAAAAATAAATAAATAAATAAATAAATAAATAAATAAAAATTAAAAAGCCTTACCAAAATGCTGATAGTGATCTCTCATACTAGGATCACAGAAAATCTTTAGTTTCTTCTTTATCCTCTCTACGTTTTCCCAACACAAAACATTCTTTTCCCCTACTTTTTTACTTAAAGGGGAGGAGAACTGAGTAGGGAAATCAGTCCCACTGCCCTGGAGAGAATGGCTGACAGCTGCTGGAAGCAAAGGCAAAGTACAAATAACCAAACCGGTTACATGCAGCTGTATGAATTCAGGTGAGAAATATAAGAATCTGAATTAAGACATGGATTCAAGACATGTCAATGATAGACGAGGGATGGATTTGAGAAACAATAAGGATTCTCAGTTAACAGGATTCTCTCCAACAGGAATGTTGGTTAAAAAAAAGAAGCAATAGTCAAGTATGAATCCCAGGTTTTCAATTTTTACCCGTGAGAAAAGCACCAATACAGATCTATTCTCTCAGGTCTTATCTCTGTAACCATGGCAATAATTCTTGACCAGACTCTACAAAACTCCTGAACACTCACATAGTTGGAGGGTAATGATGCTCTTCTATATGCCCCAAGCCATGGACCAAGAAAAACCAGCCTGACACCATGTTTAAAGCAAACATGAATATTCCTGTTGTGTACGTGGGGTCTGACATGCATTTACACCATGGGGGGGGGGTGTCACAGAGCAGGCGCCTATATGACCAGCTCTCTTTGAGAACTACGGACTCTAAGACTCAAGCAAACTTCCTTAGGAAGAGACATCTTACATGTGCCTCTGAGGTTTGCAGCTAGAGAGAAATGTACATTTTGCGTGACTCTTGCGAAGAAAGGATTACTTGGGAGCCTCTACATGACCTCTTTACTGAAGGGTATCTTTTTCTTGCTGTCCCTGAACTATGTCTTTTGCTATGTATATAAATCTTAACTGTGAATACAACTCTATATTGAATGTAAGGAGTTTTCCCAGTGAACCACTGGACTAGAGGGCAGTCATGAGACCTTCAAAACAGGATCACTGAGCGGACAGGAAATTAAGAATTTGGTGGGGTGGAGAAGAAATGAATTTAGTTTTCTTGTACAGTGTCTCGATCACCTTCATTACCTTCATTAGAATTCTACAGTTTTTGAGCAGCAAATATGTTTTCTGCCATTTTAACTTCATTAGCAGTTCAAAATTCTCTGCAGCTTTAACTCACTCTTCTGTGTTATTTCCACTGAATTTAGAAACAAAATGTAAAGGAACATCCTTACTTCAAGAATTTATCCTCGTATATTTTGTGATCTTGTTCCAAATCTGATATAGGAATCACCACTATCTTTGAAATCATTATGTCAATTCTTCTCAAAGAACTTTACCAAGCCATCTGCCATGAATCAGACACTTTGCTAGGTGTTCAGAATAAAATGATTAAGAAAATATAGCTCCTGTCCTAGAATCCAGAGGACACCTAAATAAACATGACAACAGATCAAATATTCTCTAGGCTTTTCTTAATGTTTCATTTCTAACAGTATTCTAGATACAGGCAATATAAAAGATTGCATCTTTAATGTCATGGTGAGACTGAAAGCATTGCACCGTGGCTGTATGATGGATCAACCTCCTCCTGGAAGCTCCTGTGCAACAACATGCAGAAGTCTGAATAATGAGCTATTCCATGGCTGAGTCAATGAGCAGCCAAAGGCAGCCCGAGTTAACATCAAAAATTTTACCAGATGCTACCCCTGTTTCCTCAGGGTGAACACAGTATACAATTGTCTGGCAATTCCATAGCTTTGCTGTCCTTAGGTAAGTTTATGTTTCTAAAATGATCATTCACTGCGGAGTTCGAAGTACAACAGCATGAATAAGAGACAATTTTTCGTCCTTCCATGTTTCACTTGGAGTTCTATTTGGCCCTGCTAATACAACATCTTTGAAAACCTATATTCTACTTTATATCATGTCTGCAACCTCAAAACTGCAAGCCTGACCTTCATCTTAAGCCCAAATATACATATATATTTATGTGTGATATATATTATAAGCCCTAATATACATGTCAGTTTAGATTAAAATCATTATTTACTCCATTCTAAACTCATTTCTTTAGAAATATTAGATCTCTTTTTTTAAATAAAGGGATACAAATTATTTTATCACATTCTGAATGTAATTCAAGGACTGTACACTAAATATATTTAAAAATAATGAAAAATGCATTTTAAAAGTGTCCCTCTTAGAATTTAAAGTGCTTTTTTACAGATATAAGCTTACAGAGTTTTATAGAAACTCTACTGTGTACAGATTGCTGACAAAACAGCCTCAGAAGAGCAAAGACTCAGAGCCTGCTAACTGGAAGAGTTGTTTTCACTGACTGTGATAATTCTGGAAAGCTCCAATATACAATAATAGACAATTATAAGAGAACTTGAGAGGGGGCACCTGGGTGGCTCTGTCAGTTGAGCGTCTGACTCTTGGCTTGGCTCAGGTCATGATTCTAGGGTCATGAGATCCAGCCCCAGGTCAGGCTCTATGTTCAGCATATAGTCTGCTTGAGACTCTTTCTCACTCTCCCTCTGTCTCTCCTATCCACCCCATGGATGCAGCAGCTCTCTCTCTACAGAAGAAGAAGAAGAAAAACGAGAAAGAGGAGGAAGAAATAATCTTGGGGGAAAAAAAAGAGAGAGAAAGAAGATGGGAGTAGATTTGAAGGGAAGAGAGTGAATACAGAATGAAACTGGCCAAAACTTGAAGTTTAATGGTTTAAGGGAGTAGAGACTGTGAACAATTGGGAGAAAAAATGCAGAAAAGAGAGTCATCATATTTTGGGGGGATAGCTACAATAAATGATATTTTAGAAACATAACCAACAAAATATAAAATATTACTTGAGGCACTGGTGCCAAGCTAAACATACCACTACTACTACTAATTAATAATATTACATTTACTGCTAAAATTTAGTAAGCAGGTACATGTCAGCCATTTTGTAAACCACCATGAATGGATTCAATCCTTATAACAATCTTACCACCATCAACCTCACTTTATAAAGGAAGAAACCGGAGATTAAAGAAGTAATTTGATCATTACTATGTAGCTAATTAATCAAAAAGCCAAAACCAGAAATCAAGTCATGTGTTTCCAGATGCTGAGAGAAATATGCTAGACTGCCTCCTCATCTGGTAGAACAATTAGCCAGTAAACTGTGGGATTTTTAACAGTAAACTGTCTCCTGCATACCTTTTTAGAGAGACATTCACAAATAGAAAAATAGAAGTTCTTTTACCCAACAGTATAAATTTCAAATTTTCAAATGGAAGACAAGGGAGAGATGCTTACAGACACTATGGATGTAACTATCTTTTTCACAAAATAAAATAGGCAAAGGTCAAAATCTCTTCAGAAACAGTGTAATGTTGGTTTAGCTAAAACAAAATTTATCTAAAGCAAAAAGGGCTGATTTTCAAATTCTATGGGTTCTAAGTAAAGCAAATTATTGAGTACAACTAACACAAGCCCTGTAAGTAGTTAAACGGAGATACAGCCCAGTAAATCAGCTGTGAGGATGAGGGAATCAGGCTGCCCGGGATCTAATCCTGGCTCCACTACAAATATGGAGACTTACTCAATCTCTGCCATAATTTCTTCATCTCTATAATAAGGATAATCATATACTGTAATTACATCTACCTCAAATGAGATTCAACAGAGAGTACTAAATTAATGTTAGCAATTTTTAAAAAAGATTTTATTTATTTATTTGACAGAGAGAGATCACAAGTAGACAGTGAGGCAGGCAGAGAGAGAGGGGGAAGCAGGCTCCCCGCTGAGCAGAGAGCCCGATGCGGGGCTTGATCCCAGGACCCTGAGATCATGACCTGGGCTGAAGGCAGAGGCTTTAACCCACTGAGCCACCCAGGCACCCCAGCAATTTTTATTATTAAAATGAAGTACCTAAAACCGAGTGCTAAGTCATTTTCAATAAATGCCCTTATGCAAAAGTTCCATACACTGCAGCACTACATTTTATATACAATGAATGTGAATATAATCATTGTATAAAGATATTTCTAAAAAGTCACTAGGCAATTATGTGAAACAAAAATAAAACAATATAAAATAAAATGACTTATCACCATCCTTTTCCTTTTCTTCCATAAAGGAATTAAAATGAGAGCACTTTGTAGAAACCAAAAGTGAAAATTAACATGTAAATGTACATGGTCTTTTATAAGATTAGAGCTTCAAGTAGAAATATCTTACCATAATCTTCCTACCAAAAATGTATTTTTGATAATTGTTCTAAAACAATCTCTTCTTGAGAACTCTGGTTCTCATATTTGTTTGGATGGCAATGCACAAGCAAGTGAGGGTGTTCTTTATGGAAACCCCAAAATGATGATGATGTCCTTACTGGCATCCTAAGAACTAGGAAAAACTTCACTAGATTACAGAGTTACCTATATACATGCAACATATATGCCATTTTCTCCAGTATGAAAAGAATAAGCACAAACCCAGAACTATGAAAAATCTAACCAAGACCATTGTAATTTTTCATTAAGATCAATTTGGTACTTGTTAATAATAATAGTAGCTAACGTTTGAATACCTATTATGTGCCAAGCAATATGCCAAAGAGTTATATGTATATCTTACTTATAACTTACCTTGCTCATAATCATGAGGTATTATTATTTTAATTTTGACAGTGAAACAGCAGGTGTCAAAGAGGTTAGATATAATTTAAGTTCAAATAGCTGGTAAGCAGGAGTGAGGATTCAAACCAATCCTGACTCAAACTTTGCACTCTTAACCACAACACTAAACTCTACATGATACAATAATATCTACAAGTTTAAACATCTTACATAATTATATTCAAATTTAATACTAATAAGGAAGAATTAATATTAATCAATTTTAAGAACAGAACATGAAGTATCAATGGGGGGACCATTTAAGAACTATTGTTGGGGATGTAGTGTATGCAGGTAATTATAGTTAATAATATTGTATTTATACACTTAAAAGTTTATACACTTGAAAGTTCCTAAGAGAGTAGATTTTAAATGTTTTCAACACAAAAAGAAATGGTAGTAACATGATGCAATGGAGGTGTTAGGTAATGTTAACCGTAGCATACACAAAGGTATGGAAGCAATACATTGTATATCTTCAACTTATACAATGTTATATGTCAATTTTATCTCAATAAAGCAGTGGGGAGCCATGGGGGAGAGAATTGCTGAGAAGCTCCTATTAGTTATTTACTCTGAAAATTACTCCCAAGTTCCAAGTATAAGGTGCTTTGTTAAGAACACAGCTGAAGAAATCTAGTTCTCTAAGCCATAGTTCAAATAAAGTCCTTCTTACTATGACATAAGCCAATTTGTAAAGTCAATCCTTGATCAATTAACCTAACTCCTCAAAGAGAGGAGATATTATAGAGAATAAAATTAAGTTTTAGGAGATAATCTAAATCCACTCTGCTTTGTTTGTAATCATTTCGGAATTCACTTATTTTAATTTGAAGGAGGCGCAAATGTTAGTATTGTAAAAAAGGAAAAATATAACCCTTAGTCTTTAGTCTGATTGCTATTTGCTGAATATGAAATGAATATTCAGTTTTGTTGAGTCCTCTAACAATATTACCTTATATGTCAATGATTTCTAATTTTGTATTATTATAATTAGCATATTTATATCCATAATTGGAAAGATAAGAAATTGTATAAAAATAATTCTCATCAGTGAGAACTGTGAAATGACTGTTCATACCTCAAACATTCCTAGTTCAATCTAACCTAAAATCTTATTATTCTGGAATGAATTTTTACTAAAAGACACACGTCTTGAGTCTGCTTCAGACAGCTATTACAGACAAGAGGATTAATCATCATATTTAAAAATAATCTTAAATCAAGCCTTAAAATACATCTACCTTATGATATCCATTGCCTGGTAAAGTATTTCAGACTGATCAACTCCAAGAACTTTCTTTGCCCCAGCTTTAGCTGCAAACATAGAGAGAATTCCAGTTCCACAACCAACATCCAAAACCACCTGGTGTAATAAAAAAACAGATGTTATTGAGAAGGTCTAGTATTTTAAGTTCTATTTATATATATGACATTACCGGGAAGGAACAGACCACAAAATTTAAAATTTTACAGATCAATGATAGTAGTAATTTCTATTAAAAAAAACTAAAGGGGCGCCTGGGTGGCTCAGTGGGTTAAAGCCTCTGCCTTCCGCTCAGGTCATGATCCCAGGGTCCTGGGATCGAGCCCCACATCCCTGCTCAGCAGGGAGCCTGCTTCCTCCTTGCTCTCTGCCTGCCTCTCTGCCTACTTGTGATCTCTGCCTGTCAAATAAATAAATAAAATCGTAAAAAAAAAAAAATCATTACAATGGGCTGTTTTAAATTCTTTTGGGGGGGGTATATAAGTTCTGTGCCTAACATGGGCTTGAACTCATGACTCCAAGAATGAGTCTTGTGCTCTACTGATTAAGCCAACTGGGCACCCTGGTTGTTTTACATTCTCAATAGCATATCTGGCTATATTCTGCTACAATCAGATGCAACAATGTAAATTAAGAGATGTTTTATATGAAATATGTAATTTGTATAGACCTCATAGGGAAGTATTCTGTTTATAATTTCCCTACTGTATGTATGCATGCTCTAATTAAGGTTTAGTAGTTCTAAATTTTAGCCGAAATAAACTTTCTCAAGTTTGAAAGGCAGGAATTAACTTAAGCAGGTAAGAGCCTCATCCAATACAATTAACACATGCTTATAAAGGAATCCTAGATGTAGAATATTGTCATATCCCCTCCAGATCCAAAATTAAATATTCAACTCATTTAAATAATACAGGTACATTAAAAATACATTGGCTTCCAGAATTCAGAACTTCAAAATATAAGTTTTAAAAATGATCCTCGGGGCTCCTGGGTGGCTCAGTCAGTTAAGTGTCTGCCTTCGGCTCAGGTCATGATCCCAGGGTCCTGGGACGGAGCCCCAAATCGGGCTCCCTGCCCAGTGGGGAGCCTGCTTCTCCCTCTCCTCCCTGCTTGTGCTCTCTCTCACTATCTCTGTCTCTCTCTCTCTCTCTCTCAAATAAATAAAATCTTTAATAAGTAAAAAAAATAAAATAAAAATGATACTCATTATCATTAGTGAAGGTAATAATAAGAATCAAAGTTTAAGATGATACTGGAGAGGTACCTGGGTGGCTCAGTGGGTTAAGCCTCTGCCTTCGGCCCAGGTCATGATCTCAGGGTCCTGGGATCAAGCCCCACACAGGGCTCTCTGCTCAGTGGGGAGCCTGCTTCCCCCCTCTCTCTCTGCCTGCCTCTCTGCCTACTTGTGATCTCTGTCAAATAAATAAATAAAATCTTTTTTTAAAAAAATGATGATACTGGAGACAAGTAAAAAGCAATTACTTCTAAATCAAGAACTGCATGTTATTTTCAGGATTGTATAGTGAAACCTGCAAAAACAAAAACAGGGCACCTGGGTGGCTCAGTGGGTTAAGCCTCTGTCTTCGGCTCAGGTCATGATCTCAGGATCCTGGGATTGAGTCCCACATTGGGCTCTCTGCTTGGCAGGGAGCCTGCTTCCTACTCTCTCTCTCTGCCTGCCTCTCTGCCTACTTGTGATCTCTCTCTGTCAAATAAATAAATAAAATCTTTAAAAAAAACAGAAACAAAAACAAATTGCTGAGGACACACATTAGGCAAAGTACTCAGAGGTATACTACTCTGTGAAATTACTGAAAACTGTAGGGCCTTAAGTCTTTCATTATTGATGGTCTAAATCCTATGTACTTATCCCAAAATATGAAATGATTTCAGTATTCTGTAAATATTAGTGCAGTTAAGAGCAGGCACTGATCACAGTGATGGGATATGGCCACAAACAAGACCAAGCCCCTGTCTTAAGGAAGGGGGAGATTCTCTTGTGGAGAAGACCAATGAATGAACAAATATAAAATAACGTCAGGTGGTAGTGTTATAAAGAAATTCAAGCACCAGAGTAGAGGTTAGAGCAGGGAAGAGGGGACACATCTTTTCGGAATTTTAAATAGGTCTGTGAATATGTTTCCCCACATGTGAGCACAGAACTGAAGGCAATTAGCATTCTATGCAGAGATCTGGAGAAGTGTCTTCTGGCCACGGAGGATATTAAAGGCAAGGCACGAAATACCAGGCAAAGCTAGACCAATGTGGCTAAGCTGGGTGAGAAAAGGTGGAGGTGAGGTCAGAGGTTAAGAAGGGGCCATATCACACAGAACTTTTGGATTTTATTCTGAGTAACGGGAAGTTATCGTAAGAAAAACAGAACGAGAATTAAGAATTTATTAAACTGTTCAAGAATTATTTTATTCTTCAGCTAGGTAATAAAGTCAAATAGTTTAAACATAAAAACTGTATTTCTTAGTTATCCTTCAAGAGACTTTCTATGCAAATGTAATGCAACACATTTTTTTTCCTTCCCCTTTTACCCTCGCTCTGTACTGCTTTTTGTATTTAACAATGTAATGTAGAGATCTTTCTGTATCAATTTACAGAACTTCTTTCTCTCATACAGTTGTATAGGATTCCATATTATGGCTGCACCATAATCTACGGACCTAGTTCTCTACTGATGGACATTTAGGTAGTTTCTGAAATTTTCCTAAGATAATCAAAGGTATAAATAACCTTATACCCAACTGCATTCACACATGAGCAAATCTATCACAGAGAATATACATATTTGTAATCATGGCAGACATAATCAAATAAATTCTCTTCCTTGGGCCAATCTAACCAGCAACGTTTAAGTGCTGATGTCCTTACAGGTGAGACTAGCCTATGGAACATACAATCACACTTCTGGCTATTTGCCAATCTTGCAAGTACAAAATAATAATATACTGGTCTAGTTAAAACATGTATTTCCATTATCACAAGATCTAGCATCATTCCTTACATTGTAGAGCCATATGTAGTTCTTTGTTTAGAAACTATCTACTTATATACCCCTCCTCTATTTCTCCAGTCAAGTTTTCTCTTATCAAATTTCTAATCAAAATTTTCTTAACAAATCTTGTCAAACAACAATTCTTTGTAAGTTAAGGAAATTAAACCTCCATAATAAAACCTGGAATGTTTCTCTCAGCATATTTTTTTTAAGGAACTCTTGTTTTAGTAGCTATGAGAGACTGATTTTTTTTTAAAGATTTTTTAAAATATATTCATTCTGAGAGAGAAAGAGAGCATGAGTAGAAGGAGAGGCAGAGGGAGAGGGAGAAGCAGACTCTATGCTGACAATGGAGTCTGACGCGGGGCTCGATCCCAGGACCCCAGGATCATGACTTGAGCTGAAGGCAGTTAACTGATGGAGCCACCCAGGTGCCCCACTCTCAGCATATATTTTTGTCTTTTGATTCAGCTTACAGTGACTTTTGTTATGTAGAAATTCTTTACTTACAGTAAAACTCATCAATCATGTCTTTTATGGCTTCCTTCTGGATTTTCATAATTAGACTGACCCTCCCCATCTTCCCTATTTCATCCTCATACATTTCCTTCTGGTATATTTATGGTTTCATTAATATACTCTGTTTTGGGGCGCCTGGGTGGCTCAGTGGGTTAAAGCCTCTGCCTTCAGCTCAGGTCATGATCTCAGGGTCCTGGGATCGAGTCCCACATCGGGCTTTCTGCTCAGGGGGGAGCCTGCTTCCCCCTCTCTCTCTGCCTAGTTGTGATTTCTGTCAAATAAATAAAATATTAGAAAAAAATATATATATATATACTGTTTTTATCATAGTTTATATTAAGAGGTATGGTTTCAACCTTACTTCTGTTCAGATGGCTAACCAACTGTTCCAACACACTATTAAACAGTCTGTTTCCCTTACTAATTTGATATTGACTGTTAAGATCTGCTGAATATCTGTGTCCTTCCAGAATTTATATGTAGAAATCCTAACCAAAAGTGATGGTATTAGAAACGAGGGTCTTTGGGAGGTAACTGGGTCATAAGGGCAAAGCCTCATGAATGCAATTAGTACCCTTATAAAAGAGGCCCCAGGACAGATTCCTCTCCAGAGGAAGAAGGCATTTTATGAACCACAAAGCAGGCCTTCACCAGAATTAGCCAGTGCCATGATCTTGGACTTCCCAGCCTCTATAACTGTGAGAAATAGATTTCTGTTGTTACAAGCCACTAATAAGTTCATGGTATTTTTGTTACAGCAACCTGAATGGGACCTGGAGCATTAAGTAAAAATTATGTATATATTTTGGATTTCTATTCTGCTCCATTAGTTTATATAATCATGTACCAGTAACTATACTAATTACAGAAGCTTTACAGAATGTTTTAGCACTTAGTAAGGCTGGTCCACTCTCTGGGCCACCCTCACTGCAAAATTTTTTTCACAGTGTTTCTGGAAAATTCTGTATATTTATTTTTTCATAAGAACAAGAGAATAAACTTGTCTAGGCTTTAAAAAAAATCTTAGTATTTTTATGGGGATTGAGCTAAAAATTCTAAGTTAATTTAGGGAAAAAGGACAATTGGAGTTTTCCTACTCAAGAACACAGGCTTTCAGTTTGTTTAAATTAACTATCATGTTCTTCAGATTTAAAAGTTTTTTTTCATATTAGCCCTGCACATTATTTAAGTTTGTTCATATGCATTTTATCTTCCATATTGTTTACTGTTATGAGTGGAGTGCTTCATTCCATTATATTTTGAAAACATAATTTACTAGAACTGACTCCAAAAGAGAGAAAATCTAAACAGCCTGATTTTCACTGAAGCAATAAAATTGTCAAAAGTTTACTACTCTGTGTCTCCTATCCTGTGTCCCCCAAAGAAGGACAAGGCCCGGATGCTTTCATCCGGAGAGAATCTGTGCCCCGTCTGAGTTGAGTCACCACATTTTAACATAACTACTTTAACAAAAAGAAGTTAAGGATTTTAAGATGGAAACTATACGTCATTGCAAACAAAACTAAAACATTTCCTTAAGTTACAAATAAAATGTGTTAACCATAACAGCAAGAAAATATTATAATAGGTAGCATATATGCTTACAGTACATTAGTTTGAAATATTATATGGCATAAAATAAAAATGGAAAAATATATAACATAATCATAAGTGCTAAGTTCCTAGAAACTTTCAGTGAAATAAAGTATCTGCAAAATTTCAAAATTAAAAATAAAAAGTCAGAGTGGAATTTAGAAGTTTGATACTATAGTATTTGGTAATGGTGACTGGGAATATCAACAGTCACACATTGTTTATGGAAAGACAGGCTGGCAGCACTAATACCATCTAAGGTATAAATAATCTTTTTTGACTCAGGAAGTCTACTGCTAGGAATTTATGTTATTATTGTACTCTTATGTATTTTAAAAACAAATTTAAGTATTTTATATTTTTAAATGAATTATTTCTAGTATTAAAAATTAAAACTTATGGACATTCTTACATTGGACATATGAGCCATTAAAAGAATGTTAATAAGGAATCATCTCTAAGGAAAGTTGCTGAATGAAGAAAGCTTAGTACAAAAGGATACATATTATATACTACAATTAAAGTATGTGTTCTTTTGTAACACTATATGCACACACACATAATTTATATACACATGCGTGTGTGTGTGTGTGTCTTAATGCTCATTTTGCAAATGAGGAATGTGAGAGAGTTTCAGAGAGAGAAAAGGGTACAGGTCAGGATCATAAAGTTGCTAATTTGTAAGGCTAACATGCAAACATAGGCCAATCTGCTTCTAAAGCTATATTTAAAAAAATATTTTAATTATATATTAATTACTTATTACACCTAGCTCAAAACTAGGTAATAAACTAAAAACTTAATATAATCAAAGGAAAGTAAAAATGATGACAGAATAAACTAACATTATTTTATAAAATGTTGAAGGAATTTGATTCCTTTTTCTTAAAAAAAAAAGGAGAAGGAAAAAAGTGAATCAATTTAACTGTAGATAATAATCAAAAGGATAGTGAAGGCACTTAACTGTGAATTTCTTCAATGGACTACAAATAGAAATTATGAGTGCATGATAACACGATTAAATGCCACCCAAAGTTAAATTAAATCTGAGAAACCATATGGCCTCCACAGGAGGTTTGTGAATTCAAACAATAATAAGAAAGGAATAGAGGAAAGAAGGCAAGAAGGGGGATTGAGAAAGAGAAGCAAGGAAGAAACGCATTTGTAATTATAAACACCTTTTTGAAAAATAAATCTCTACTATGCACTACATAATATGATATAGGAGCTAGGGTTGTATAAAATTTGTCTACCTAATACAGATAAAAGCAAACAAAAACAATGTTAATAAAACTTAGGAAAATAAGTTATTTCATACATTTAAAAAAGAATTAGATTTAAATAATTTTATGAACATATTCTATCATGGCGCACAAAAATCATATGACTAAATATGAAAAATAATGTCAATTAAAATATAACTAATGCATCCCACTCTAATTATTCATTCTATCCTAACATAATGGTGTTTCAACTGCAATGGCATAGGCTTAAGGGCACCAAACTAGGAGTAAAAACCCTCAGGTTTGTTTTTATTTTAGCTGCCTGTTTTAGGGCAGGTCAATTAACCTATTGGTCTCAAATATCTACATGTGCAAAATGAGATAAACACTTGCCCTGCCTAGTTGCAGGTATATTATACAGTGACAATGACACAACATGTTTGAAAGCAATATATAAATTATCAAATGCTACTTAAATATATGATAGTAAATTTTCTAAATCTGTAGCCACAGTATAATAAAGAATAGTATTCCACAGCACTTAAAAATATGAAAGCTCTAGATTATTAAATATTGTTAATTACAGAAATTAAACCATGAAAGTGTTCTAAGGAATTAAAAATTGATAGTTTTAATATTTTACATTGCAGTATGTTTTTGAGAAGTCATAAATGCCAAGCAAAACTAATTACACATTGATTAACTTAGATGAAAACATTTTAGAGAAACTGCTAAGGAAAAACAGTCCCAAATTATTAATAAGCTGTTTTCTGACTTTGGCAGATTTACTGTCTTCAGTAGGAGCAGTAAGTAAAACACAAAATAACTGAACATTATCTATTTTCCATAGGCATGTATTTTGTCTGAAAATGTGTAACAAATATATATAACATTTCTATAATACCATTAAAATAAAAAACTAGAAGCAGAAGTGACTGTGTATGTCTATGAATCCACTAAGATGCATTCCCTACATGTAGAAATATTCAGAATTACTTAATTTCTCAGTGAATACTCTTCTAATTACAGATATTTATGCCTTTTCAGTAGAGTCTTGGAAATCTACTGGAAAAGATACTTTTAACTTACTTTCACTTAACAAATTCTTACAGTATTTATATCAAAAAGTATTATGAAAAGATGGCTCAAAAACAGTGCTTTCGCAATTTAAAAAAAATCATAATATCTTCAAACCAGAAGGGGTTAAAATGATTTCATTTTACAGATGAGGCCCAAAGAAATCCACTCACTTGTCTAAAATTATTATTTATCTGGTTCCTGAGAAGCCAGGCAGGACTAATGATGCCCAGACCAGTACATGCTTAATTTCTCTACAACATATTAATGAAAAAAATAAAACAAAAATCTGGGCACAGTCTACCTACAAATATAAAGCAAAATTTTTAATAGTAACACACTTGCTTCATGGGAAACAAAATGGTTTTTAGGACATATTAAATAAATTGTTCCAGCACTTGGGTATAAATATAAAAACTATAAAAAAATTCTTAGTCTCTGCTGTCATAACATGTAAAAAGCACACAAAAAAGCTAAGTACAAAGAACTGATAAAAACCAAGCTTTTAAAAATGAAATCACCTATTTGTGTATACAGGGGATCAGTAAATACAAAGAAACACATACTATCATAAACCTTTCATTAGGTAATGCTTTGGTGAAGATATCAGAGAACCATATAAATTCCAACTGTCTAACTCAGTGAAGTCACAAGTAAAACATAGCTCTTGGGAAACAGATATGGAAAATGAAAAGCCAATCTGTATTATATTCCAAACAAAATGCAAATCAGGAAAAGGATTTTTTTAAATATAAAGATTGCTAGCCATTGCTGCAATACCATGTGAAGCTTATAAAATAACCTTCGAGAACTACCTTTTAAAATGAAGGTGAAAGGGGAATTATAAAAACCTGGTATGTTATCAATATATATGTTCTTGAAGTGGAAAGGGTGGGGGAAAATTCCCAAACAAAGTATATATGTGGCAGAAATGATAATATTTTTTACTAAATTAGTGGACTAATTTCCACCAAGAAAGAACAAACAGAAAATTTGAACTTTTAGGTAAACATGCCAACACAGAAAAGGAGGGAAGGAGGAAGTGAAGAAAAAATGAAAACAATTCATAAGGGAGGAAATACAAATGACAAAAATTTCAAACACACACACACACACACACACACACACAGTGTGAAATTCTATCTTTGAAAAAACCTGAAATGGTATTAAGACTAAATGTAAAACACAAAGTGTCTTATAAAGGAGTAGATGAGGTCTTAAAAGAAAGCACTTAAGTTCTACCTTACAATATTTGACCCTACTTATAACGTCTTAAAATTATTAATTTTTAACTAATTAACACATACTAATCACTAAAAGTATGCTTTGGTACAGGGCTTATCTGATACATTTGAATTTCATAGGAATCACAGTACATCAACAATATGGTTTAAGCAAAATAATCTGGATAAGTAAAGTTTAACTATACCATGTCATTGTACTTAATGAATTTCAATTTTAAAAAAATCTGTAGACTGAATAACAGCACCAATCAGCATTTCTGCTATCAGGATTCTGCACCACAGAGAAGCGTCATAAAAGTCTCCCACGAAATAAAGCCAGAGTACACTAAATCAACTGCTAGCACAATGAGACCCAAATGAGGACTTCTACTGCCCAAGAGCCTCGCGAAAGGTACAATTCTGTAGCCAATGCTGCTCACCTTGTCTTTGAAGATATGTGGATTTTGATATATAAAATCTCGGTAACTTTCTGTTCGTACTTTGTCCTAGAGTGGAGAAAGAAAAACATTCTGTTTATAGGATAGACTGAAAATATAAAAATTTCTAGGAAGATTATTTGTTATTTTATCACACATTGCTAGTTTGCTTGGAAAGCTAAGCTTAATTTCTTTGTCCTAAAAGAAAACAATAAAAAATAGAAATGCTAACAACACACAAAGAAAATTACTGAAAGTTGGATAAGGTCTAAATTCTTAAAGATGTACACATTTTTGTCTCACCACGTGTTATCACTTCAAGACTTCAACTGATAATTAAAGCTAACAGAAGCTGAACATGATGTTTTGCTCCAAATAGGGCCTGGAGTCTAGAGCCTGTATAGTAAAGGGAGTCTACTAGGTTAAATGTTAAAATGCTACGTTAAAATATGGGAGAAAAAGAGCCAAAACAGAGAAATGTTAAAAGTTGTGGTTACATATAAAAAAATGAAGCCACACGGAGTATGGTTTTTCTAAGAAAGTCACTGATCATTACCTATCTGGTTTATAATCCTGTATTGTTTCTAGAAATGTCTGTAGTAGGAAATGATGCTTAAAAGCCTATAATCTCAGAGGTAAATCATTTGAGCCCTGCAGCTCACATTTGAGACTTCTACACTCTGGAGTCTCACATGACCTGCGACTGACGCAGGCATTGAATGTGAACATTTATTTTAGTTCATGAATAGAGCCGATTCCCTTTTAAATTACTTTAGTTGAGACACATATAGACAGCAAATTAAGCAGTAAGGGCCTCTGCTGCCAAGTAAATAAAATGAGCACAATAAAAATAGAATAGGAATTCCAGTTTTAGGTTTCACACTAGGTAAAGAGAAATGTTACAGCAAATACTATGATATCAAAATTCATGCAATTCATACTCTTCAAAAAACAATTTTAGGCCGAAAAACCCCCCCAAACCCCATATAATGTCTCAAATTAAAAGCCAAGTTGTTCTACTTAATTACAGGATATAAAAAAATGGGGAACTGCAGAATTAATTCCATGTTTTCTGATGGAATTATTTCTAATTGCTTTATATAAAAAAATGTATACCATTCCATACATTTGTCATTTCTATACTCATCTTGTACTACAGCCAGTGATTTTTGGTGAGTGAACATCAGTCTAGGAGGCAGTCACTCAGAAAGCTCTCGCCAACCACACTGCCTCACCACTGCTCCAACTTGATCGCAAGCACCCGAATGCCTGTCCTAAATCCATGCACCGCTGTTCCCTCAACTACAGTCCTTCATCCGGGCTCTTTTTATAGATCCATCTGCTTTCATTCACGTGCAATAAAATCCAAAGTATACCAGAGTGCCTTGGGCATAGCAGAGCTTCAGTTCAGTAACTGAAGTTTTGAAAGGAAAACCACTAAAAATGAAAATGCAAGCAAATAAAAGACTAGCACTCATAACCACTTGTAAAAATATATTCTAAGAAAACACAAACACTTCAATTCAAAATAAGATAACAGAAATTAAAAAAAATTCTTTTTCACCAGCCTATTTAAACTAAGGAACACAAAAAAAGCTCTAATACTAAGAAGCAACATCATTTTTTAAGACTCGTAAAGTGCCATGGAACTATTCCTACAAATACAAAAAAAATTTAAGAATGAGACTACAGAAAAGTATATACTATGAATTTTATGTATATATAACAGTATGTTTTAAATGTATAGGCTCATGAAGGTGGAAGGAATGCATGAGTCAGATGGAGATACAATCAGAAGAATGCAGTAAAGAAAAATTATATAATGGTACTATGATGTGATAAATGTTTACCAGGATGAACAATATTTTTCTTGGAAAAAAAAGAGAGTGATACATCTCAGATTTACAACATTAGTCAAGAATGACTGTTCTTCAGAAAGATAAAGTGGCAAAGGATTTTGAAAATTCATGTAATCCATCCCTCCATCAGCTGTTATCTCTGGGATTCAAAAATGTTATCTTCATCTGAATTCTAGAAAGTAAGATCACAAGTACCTTTATTTATAATTATAATCACAACATATACCATCATTGAAATACCTGAGACTAAGCAATCAAAAAATCCAAATACTCTTACCATAAAAGCAAGGCTAATTCTAAGCATAAAAATAAATCCAATCCATGGTTTCTCAATTTTAAATTATCTACAAATATCAAATGAGATTGTGGTAATAGCACAACCTTAAACAGATTATGTGAGCTAAGAATTGCTTTGATAAGAAACAGAATATTGCTAGATACACAGAACATTTCCTACTCACCCACAGTATGTAAGTTAGCAAAATATAAATTGGATAAATAGTTCTTTTTGCAAGGAATATATGCTTATTTCTTATGAACACTTAATCAAGTCATCCCCAAGGAGAGGTAATTACATTGTGTAACAGCTAATGGGAAGTGAGGCATGGAAAATTATATTAATAGGGATTCTTAAACGATTCTCTAAAAGGGAAAAGGTAGTACTGAAAACTTCAAGGTGGAATTTCTTAAATCCATATGTACATCAAAAGGACTTAAAGATGTATGACCAGGTGTAAAGATCCTCTAGTTATGGATATACAGCTACAAATGTCCAGGACAGATATTTGGAAATAAGTAGTCAAAATGGATTTCCCTGATGATTGTATTTAGGATACGTTTAAGTCCTACCTACTTGGAGTCTCAGTAACCTTATCTGTCTGAAAACCCACACAATTTCCATACCAAAGGCATTAAAGGTTCATGGCATTTAAATTGATGGGGTGATTTAAAATGACAAACATGGGCTTAAGTGAACCCCTTAAAAAGAATTCTAGACACAATAAAATTAATTTTAACAAAGAAAACAGAGTAAATCAATTTCTTTTAAACAAACTCACTCCGACTTAAAATAATTTATCACTTATAAGATAACTTATTTATAATGCTATGCCATTACCCAAGTGACAACAAAAAGCACAACCTACTGTGACATGTCATTATTAAAGAAATGACATGACACTGCTTTAACACACCCCAAGTAATTACAATTACTATTAATCAGGAGACCTCCACCCTGTGATCTTGCAAACCTGACTCAACAAAATACATACGTTATTATTAAATATCCCTGGTTATTTTAAATCTATCTGTGTCAGAGGAACATGGTCTCCAGGCTTTCCAAAATAAAACAATCTTGTGAGGAAGGATTTAGGAATGCATTTTTTGTTGGCTGGATTTAAGAAAAGGCAGTGGCATCTAAAATTTACAGAGATGAACATCTAACACTTTCATGAAGTTTTTTACATTCCAACACTTGTTCTACCATAGTTTTATCGAATTAAAAAATTAGATGTTACTATTTTACAATCTATAATACATAATCAAATGTGTAATTACTAGGTATGGCTAGAAATTTACTTATATTTTATATGGACATTATCATTATAAAAATTAAAACTAACCAAATTTAAAAACCTGATTTGACCAATTTAGGAAATTCTACATATCGATGATTTCAAATGTAACAAAGTTATGCTATGACAATTATAAAAATTATTTACAATTAAGCTTTTTACCAAAAAATTATCTGCCCAAACTGAAGTCAATATTACTATTTAGAACACTAAAATTAATCATCCCCTTTGTACATTAAAAGGCAAATGTATAATGTTACTATTTAATAGTTGCTCCTGAGAAGATGAAAACCAGCAGCAGTTTTCTCCAATGTTTTATTTCAAGCAAAAGTAAAGATTTCATAAAGACTAAGAATGATCTTAAATTGAATTTACAGTGGCTGTGATGCTCCTGTAGTCTTTTTAACCCAAGATGCGCTATAAAGCACCAAAGAGATTTAAAAAGCAGTTCTAAGAAAACACACAAAAAAACCCCAGTTCTCCTACAGAATATATATTAAGAACTTGTTTCATTCGGTTTTTCCTTTAGCACGGATTTGGAGCACTTTGTGCTCTTTTCTAACCTTTAGCATTTCTTCATGTATCCCATAATGCCCGTATGAGCTGAAATAAACGCCATCCTCATCTTCCTGGAGGTCTGCAATGGCAGTAGTAGATGACGAGCAGGTTCTGACATCTGCGTTCATCACAAAATCCTGAGCAAATTGTCTGTAATCAATTTGAAATACACCCCTGAGACAGGTTTATTGGACCATGAAAAAAGGAAAGGCTAGAGGTTGAGGGAGAAGAAAGGGGAGGGAGTCTGGTATGCAGTGTGATGAGCCTCTAACTCAACATTCTATCTGAAGCAACGGAAGGCTCCCCCTGCTGGATCTTAAGCAACAGCATGTGCAAACTCAGACGTAAATATGCCTTCTGCGAACCACAGAAACACTGCCAACAGAAGATTATAGCTGTTTGTATCTTTCAACTGAACAAAACCACATTATTTTTATTCAATTTTATTATTTCTATTGTTCTAAAATCTTATTTTAGCAGGTGAATGAATCATTGTGGTATATTTCAACACTATTAATATTCTTTGAAACCACAATATTTCATCAAAGGGTTATATGGGCAGAAAGTTGACCCAAATTGAGAATTATTTACCTACACCACCACCACCCACTGCAGCTCTAAAACTCAATTCCCTCTCTGATGACAACATATTAAGTATCTATAACGTATGCACGGGGGAGAGATGCTAAGGAGCGGGGGCAGACAGTGAAGTTATTGTTGGTTACTAGATTAACCAGCATAAAATCTCAAAAAGGAAAGGGAACCACAGTCAGCTACACTTTGTTCCCTGGACATTCTAGCAAACCATCAAATGGGTACTGAGGGAATGGCAACCAACTTACAAAAATCCAACAGCTAAAGCTATACTTTGAAGAAATGCAGAATCTCAGGCCCTACTTCAGACCTCTGAATCAGAATGTACAGTTTAACAAATTCCCAAGTGATTCACATGCACATTAAATTCTGTGAAGTATATTCTGTGAAGTAAACCAGTAGAAGGCTAATTTACTCACTGGACAAAATCATTCTATGTATCTCGTTTTCCAATACTACATAATTATATTTTGGTTCTTTAAAAACAAAAATTTCAACACTGTATTGTCCCCAAATCTAAAAAATATTAATTACTCCCCCTTAAGAGGCTAGGAGAAAAAAAGTAAGTGGAGAAATCTATTAGATTCTATTAGATTACCAAGTAATTCAAAGGAAGGCAATATCAAAGAACAAAAACACTCAAGAGGACAACACTCCTATAACAATAACCGCAAGTACAAAAGTAATTATAAAGAATGTGAAAACAGGTAAAACCACAAAATTTTGTTAATCAACTATAACATATAAAAATGTTGCATACCATTCATTAACTTAAAATAAATTTAAAATTAAATACCTACATTGTGCTTTCCAATACATGAAATGTTTTACCATATTCCACCTTTTTATTAGTGGTATTACTTTGGGGATCTAAATAACTAATATTCTGTAAGATTGATAAATTACTTCATTCTTTGCAGATCCTCACGCGCTCTAGCTAATGCAGCTTCAGCAGACAGTGCCCTGGCTTCCATATGTTTCAATTTTTCAACAACAGATGTGTTTTCACTGAGTCCATTGGGGTATGAGAATGGGACTGACACTGGTTCATAAAGATCTTCTACATCTAAAGAAATAAATGGACATTATTATCAGGCCATCTTCTGACAATGAAGCAAATATAAACATGTTATCAATAAATATATACTAAGTGCCTATTATGCAGCCAACTGAGAAATAGTTGTAGAAGTACTTCTAGTTAAATAAATCTTTAATATCCAAACTGTTTCCATTTAAATTTAAAGAGCATTCTGTTAGTCTAACTTTTTCATTAGGTGGCTAAATTAACCATATATTAAAGCATTAATTATACTGAACCAAACTCAGGAAGAAGCAAAAAAATGGAAGGAAAAAGCCCTAAGATGTATTGATCACCAGATTTCTTTCAAGAACACACATTACATCTTGTTTCTTCCTCAAAACAAACCCAAGATATGAATATTTATCCCTATTTTAAGGCATGGGAAATATAAATTTCAGAGAAATTAAGGGAGCAGCCCGAAGTCACTTGGTGATTTAATAAAAAAACTAAGATACAAACCCATGCCTGCCCTCCTAGCTCATATTCTTGCCACTACACTAGGTCCCTTCTCAGACTCTGAGTCTTTATCTATAGAATAACAGGTATTACATTTAGATATTCACTAAGGACAGTGTGTACATAAAGAATTCTATACATTCAGTAACTTTTTTATCCTAGGTAATGGGTAGTGTAATCTATACACCAATGTCTTATTGCTGGTATTATTGACATCCTAATTCCTAATATCAAAAGACTTAACTTTAATATCTTGATGTATAAACTCATTAACTTCCACTGTAGAACTAACAACTCTGCAAACAGAAGTTAATATATGGAGTTAGTGACTGTGGTCAAAATCCCAGTGTCTATTAATCAGTCCAATTAACCTTCAGATCAACTTAAAACAATAAAAATGATGCAGATATATTTTCTCTTCAGTAAAGCACTGGAAGAAATATGGCTTTATTTTTCCATATTCAGTTTTTAGTTGTGACACTTACAGAGTTGAGAAAAAAGAACTAAGCTTAACAAATACATGAGAAGACTAGACTAGACTAGAGCCTACACTGAACTCCGTCTAAGAGCAGTAGTAAAATATGCCACTAATCTCCAATTAGTCTGGCAGAATACTGAGTCACTGTTTTAAAACAACTATAGATTCATTTGCTATTTACTTCACCAAAATTTAATGAGAACAACAAAATATGTTAAGGACAGTACACCATATTTTCTACTTCTTACTACAACTCATTTTCAAACTTCTTCAAACTGTTTACAAGCCAGCTTGTTGGTCTAAATTACAGATGAGAACTGAACAAAGGAATTGATTTCTTTGTTTCAGCAAGTTTCTCTGTTTGCTTTTTGCTGCAATAGAAGACAGAATAATCTTTCAACACTAATAATATGTAGATAATCATATAAAGGAAATGTTGAAAAGGAGAAACGATTCAGTCAACATTAAGATCCATAACTACAATGTATCAAAAGTCTAATTCAAAGTCCTAAACCATATTCAGGAAGATGAATTTCCACATCTACATTCTGTCTCAGGAGGTTCAGATCACCTGGATACTTCATTTTGGCAGCTGAGAACTACCACAAAGGACGGTCAATTCATCAAGAAGGCATAACAATTATAAGTATAAAGTATAAGTATATGAGTATAAACCTCACAAAAGCAAAAACTGATAGAATTAAAAGGCAAAAACAGACAATTCTTCAGTCATAGAAATGTAAATACACCCCATCAATGACTGATGAATTAGAGAAATTAAAAAACATATAAAAGATCACAACTAAAATATCCAATACCTCGAACTATTTCTAGACTAGTGGACCCAAAAACTGTATCTGACACTCCTTAGAGGACTGATTTTACAGTCAGTCTGTCAACTTGAATTTGTCTGATGTTTTTTCATTATTGGAATAAAGTACAGCAGAAAAATGATGTTGTATCCTGAGTGCGTTTTTCCAAGGTGTCAATAGGACTTATTAATGGTCATGTTAACCTTGATCAGTCAGTTGTGGGAGTGTCTGCTGGAAAAGTTAACATCTCCTTTGTATTTAAACTTCCTGGGGAGATATTCTGAACTATGCAAATCCTATTTCATATTAAATTTTTACCCACTGATCTTAGCATCCATTGGTGCATCTTTTCTGCAAGTTATTACTACGGTGTTTGCATGATGGTCATTTTCTCTCTTCCCTTCTAAAATTTTACTCTAGGTTTGAACTGCTCCTTCTCCATTTATTTATTTAGTTGATTATGTCAGTATGGATTCAGGTATATTTATTCTATCCTATGAGCTAAAACCCAGTACTATCACTTTGTGTTCCTCAAATTACTCAAGCTTTGGCCATGAAGAGTCCTTCAGGTTGGCTCCTGTATTCCTGTAAGTCTTCCTTCTTCCCACCTGTAAGTCTTCCCTCTTCCCACCCCCACCCCCCCCCCTTTCCTTTTTAAGCACTTCCTTACTCTGTGGCACAAACTGTTCCAGACTCGTCTTGTATCACCCTATGCCATCCATGGAATCAATCACTTCTCCAAATTTTTAAAAAAATTTTTATTGGACAATGGTGTTAAAATCTGGGCAATAGGCATGTTTACTGCTACTGGGGTTTTTCTAAGCTTTCTCAACAGAGCCAGGAAATACATGTGTGTATACTAACAGACACATGCACAGACACCTGTATTCCCATACCTATGTGCATGTATATTAAAAACTGAGTTGATACTGATACCTCTGATTCCAATCTATCACTATAGGACTCATTTCATCCTTCTGTACTTCCTTATCTGACACCTCCTTCCCAACAGTGAGAAACCTAGCTCTTATTATCTGTAATATATTTACTTACTTGTCCATGCTATCACAGACAATACATAGTCCGAGAATTGCTAGCTCAAACCTTACGAGAAAAATCTTTACTGACTAGATTACAGAATTTATGTAGTCTTTTTTGCAATATCCAGTCAAGATTTTAGTGACTCAAACAGCTCTTTCCTTCCCCACCCCCTTCAGCATTACATTAGTCCTGTGTTAATACAGCTAAGTTCATTCATTAAGTGTTTGTGTTCCATTTTGCACCACCACTACCCTCATACCTCCTGGTTGCTTTGTTGTTGTTTTTAATTACATGAAGACTATGAGAAATAATACTTCTGTCCTAAGAGTGGGGGCTATACAGAAGGTACATTCTCCGAGAAATGTCACTCCCCATTATCCCTGTTACGTCCACCCCACTGTGCCCTTCTATCGCTGTCCCACTAAACCCCATACGTTAACTGCTCTCTCTAGTCTCTAGCTTATCTTTACTGTATTTCTCTTGTACAAATGAGCAGACACACGCGTTTTCTCAAATCCCTTCCTTTCTTACATGAAAAGAATATCACACCATAGATACTCCTTTGAGCTTTGCCTTTTCTTATTTAACTGTATGTCTTGGAAATCACTCTATCAGTTCAGAGAACTTTGGGTTGTTTTTTTTTAATAGACGGTGTGGACCTACCAGAGTTTACTCAACTACTCTTCTATGTATGAGCACTTAGGCTGTTGTCAATATTTAGAAATTATAATGTTATCTTGAATAATCTTGCATACATGTATTTTCAGAATGTTGGATGTGTACCTTCAGAGCAGATTCTTATCTGTGAAACTGCTGTGTTGAAAAGTAAGGGCACATACAGTTTAGTTAGGTGTTGCCAAATTTGCATTCTACTAGCAATGTATCACAGTGCCTGTACCTTCTCTGTCAATAAAATACGTCATATTTTAAAAATATTTACTGGTCTGATAGGTAAGAAAAGGTATCTCATTGCTGGGCTACTTTTGAACTCTTTTTGGTGAACTATCTCATCATGTACTTTTTCCTATTGTTCTATCAAGTGTTTGATCCTTTGTCCCTCAATGTTTAAAGGTTCTTTGTTTATAAAAGAATACCGACACTCTGTGGAATATTTTCCAAATATTACATTGTACTTTAAAAAAAACACAACTCATTTTATTTACTCAGATTTCATTAGTTTTTCCCTAACATCCCCTTTCTGTCCCAAGAGCCTATCCAGGATACTATAATTCATTCAGTTGTCGTATCTCCTTAAGCCTCTCTTAACTATGACGATTTCTCAGATGTTTCTTGTTTTTGATGACCTTGATAGTTTTAAGGAGTACTGGTCAGGTAGTTTGTAGAATGACCCTTACTTTGTGTGTCTGATGGATTTTCATGGTTAGACTGAGGTTATTGGTTTTGGGGAGGAAGACTAGAGGGAAAGTGCCATTCTCATCACACATTATAAAGAGTTTATAACATCAACGTGATTTATCACTGATGTGATTATCTGGCTACGCTAGTGTTTGCCAGGTTTCTCCCTTATAGTTACTTGGCCTCCCCTTATACTATACTTGCATTGCCTATTTTCTTAGTCATCTTTTTTTATTAATTCGATCATCTTTAAATCCTCAAAGCCTAATACTTAGCAGATGCTTGATAAATATTTACTGAAAGGCAGTGGAGGTTCAGTGGTCAATAAGCTTGGAGCCAAGACAGCAATGACCTTCTCTTCCATCTCTCTCCACCAAGGGCTAGGAGCACTATTTGAGAGAACACAGGCAGCACACTCAAGGACATGCCCAGTTCAAGTTCTCCTTTTTTACTGGCCTCTTTGAGTGTTCCAGATCACAGTCGTGGCTTCTTCATCCAAACTCCTGTAGACCTTATTTATTTGCTAGTAACAATAAATTCTCTTTTATTAAGCAGTTAACCCTCTGACAGGTACTGTGCTAATATGCATTATCTTTGCAACAAATCTACAAGGTTAAGTGTCATTACAACCTTTTTACAAATTAGGGCTGAAGGAAATTAACTTAATATACCCATTGGAGAGTTAGATTCAATACTGATCTGCACCCACAGTGACCAGCATACAACATTCAATATCTGTTGATATAACCTTTCCCTCTTCTGAACAGTACCACCTTTTCTACTTCTCAAAAAACTTGTCATATTTGACCTAATACAAGACAGACATTTAAAAACAAAATATTCTTAATACTGTGGCCTCCCTATGGGAAAGAGTCATTTCTTCATGTTTCTAAGGCATTTGATGTACTACTTTTATCCTGTGAGTGTTCAGTGGATGATTTTGAATTTAGGAAGTCATGAAGAGCACTTAGTGGGCACTTTGTCATTTATCAGAGGTCACTTTGATCACTCTGGGGAGAAATGAGATTAGAGAGAATTTGTAAAAACAGGAAAAAATCAACCTGGGACTCACCAAATTTTGGAGCCAGAAAGAATCTCAGATGAAAACTTAGTAACAAAAAGTTCTGTCCAGGGTTAAACAGTTCCTGAATCCAACATTAAAGTCCTAACTACTACATCACAGTACCATACATCTTAATGATTGTCCTTCTCAAGGAAATGAGTAGTTTTCTATAGCTCTCACTAATCAGAGAACTGCTCAAGTCCACACTGTCAAATTTCTGTATGTGAAGGGACATGTCCTTTTAGAATGGTCTTACTGACCTGAAGAGAGCAAATGCTTTACATCTAAATAAGTATAAATGAGGGGGAAAAAAGTATTAACCCTGATAAGTTATAACAATAAAGTATCTATAAGAAGCCAATAGAATTTTCCTAAGATCCTTGTTTAATAAGGAATGAGCTGGGGTACCCGGGTGGCTCACTCAGTTAAGAGCCTGACTCCTGATTTCGGCTCAGGTCATGATCTCTTAGGTCTTGGGATCAAGCCCCGCCTCGAGCTCCACACTCAGCAGTAATTCTGCTTGAGATTCTCTCCCTCAACCTCTCTGCCCACTCACATGTACACACTCACACTCTCCCTCTCTCAGATAAATAAATCTTAAAAAGAGTAAAATAAGGAATGAGCGAGTACACAGAGCAAATAAGAAAGCTATAGTCAAGAAATGAAAGTGGCCCTGCCACAAGGAAGGCTGTAGAGTTAGTGTATGTAGATAAGCCCCTGGAAATTCGAGTGGGATCTGTTTTGCATCAAAACAAAATCTCAGTAAATTAGGTGTCTTAAATTAAGTCAATTATCTGATCTAAATGCATCAGACAAAAGCAGCAAATACTATTAAAACTACTTCAATGTTACACTGAAGCAGAAAAAAATAAAAAAGTCATTTTGAATCAGTAGATTTAAAAATTTTGGTTAATTAAAAATAAATTTAAAATTCAGTTAATTTTAGTTAAATTAGCTAAATTAAAATTTTAGTCAATTTTAGTAGACTAAAAATTAGTCTACAATTAAAAATTATTGGGGCGCCTGGGTGGTTCAGTGGTTAAGCATCTGTCTTCCGCATGGGTCCTGATCCCAGGGTCTTGGGATCGAGCCCCACATCTGGCTCCCTGCTCCTCAGGAAGCCTACTTCTCCCTCTCCTACTCCCCCTACTTGTGTTCCCTCTCTCACTGTCTCTGTCAAATAAATGAATAAATAATCTTTAAAAAAATTTTCTCAAGTGTCCCTATGTTTCAGAACATCTTATACATAGTATTGAAACAAACTTCTACCTCTAAATTTCTCTCTAGTAATGGTCACTGTAACTATCAAACAGCTTTCGTACTGAAACCAACTATCTGGTAAAGTCTTTAGAGAATTAAGGAGATGATATATTTTCTTAGAAAACTTAACCACCATTTGCCATTATAAATGACCCTGTGTTAAAGCAGACCCAGTAGGTTCATCTTACCAAATTGAAGTAATAGGTCATCTTCTAATACTGGCTTCAAATACTCTTCTTTCTCCCAAGGCACTGGGTTGTATATGGAATTCATATACTCAACTGTAGGGTTCTGGATGTAAAATTAATTGCATGTTTTTTCATTGTATATAGTCACAACGCCCCCACCCAGCAAAAAGTAGAAAAACTAAGCAAAAAAACAAAGGGAACCATGTCTACCTCACAAAAAATCTGTATCTAAGGAGTCTCTGCTTCACCTGTCATTTCATTAACTTGACTGGATGATTGCTTAGATTAAGCAATATGGTTTCAATGCACCTTTTTATTGTTTGGATTTAGGGGAAGTAGCATCATAAACATTCATTGGAATAGAAGTGAAAAAAGGACTAAGTATTTGAAAAATAGAACAAAAAGACAACCACAGTACTTGAAATCACACTAGTAATTACTTCTGATTCAGGGAAATCCTGTGTATCAGTATTATCCGACACTGAATTATTTTTTCACATAGCATCAATTCACCTCTTGGACATAGTTAAAAATGATACCTTACTAAGCATGGTGTGTATTCATTTACTTGGTGCTTGTTACGTTGTACTAGTTCCTAATGTCCATGATTCCCCCAGTATGATTACATAGCAGTTCTTCGAATTCTTCTAAAATCAACACCCCAACAGGAACTGTGGTATTTCTTTAGTTTCCAAACAAAACTGTAAATGAAGCTACCGACTTACCTTGAGTCTAATAAAATTTATTAGCTTAATGTATCCATAAAATTCAAGTCCTAATGAGGAAAAAAAAGATAATTCACCTATTTTAATATGCATTTTGTTTAAATGGCATATTCTATAGAGGCTTCTCTGATTAGATAATAAAATATTTCTGTTCTCTAAACTACAACTTAAAATAATTTGAATTTCTAATTAAGAATTAGAATAGTATCTTTAATACTTCTCAGTATTTTAATTGAGAAACAGCCACATGGATAACAATTTCTAATGTTTTTCTTGCATTTCTGAAAAAGGAGGAAATTAATTTTTTGAATTCAAACTTTCATTTGTAAGAACAATACAAATCAGGAAAATTTGGTTATAGATTTTAACAAGTATTTGGCAGCTGATATTAGAGCCAAAAGTCTCTAAATCCCCTATTTTTAGGGTGCCTACCAAATTATAATTTTGCCTGGACATGGAGTATTCAAATTATACACCAGCTTTTACATTAAGTAAGTGATATAAATTAAAAAACAAAGAGGCTTGTTCTCTTTCCAGAAATGAAGCACCATTTAAAACATGGAAAAGTAACAGAATATCCAACTGAGTATTATTTGTTGTGAAAAATGTTGTTATGAGAAACATAACAGCATTGAAGATGTTTTATATGCACAATAGCATATAAAAACCTCTATTCGTTAAGTAAAAAAAATTTAAAAATTATAGAGTATGATTCTAATTTAGTTTAAAAATGCACATTAAAAAAAACCAATAAATCATTCATGTCTTATAAAAGCAGCCGCAGTTGAATTTATGATTTATAAACATATTTCATCACACATTTAATGTTAATGTATTTGCTATTTGATAGCAAATACAGGGACAAAAAACCCCAATTCTGTATTTAGTTAATTTTATTGGAACAGTGTAACTCTTTTGCATACATTTAAAAAAGTAGACTTTAATTATAAGGGAAGTATGTTCAAACACAAGTTTGAAAAGAATCATCTAAATATTTTGCTTACCACCTTAACTTCATAACTCCTTTTTCTATACTCTTAACAAACTCAACCTTTCTGCTTTGAAGTTCATGTTATGCTTTGAACTGGTAAGTTGTCTTTTTTCACAATGACCCACCTCCTTTTCCAAAGTCCACCTCTATCCTTGCTCTCCCTAATTCTAATATGATAAAAATGCAATCATATGCCAAGGTTGCTTTTTTCCCCCTTTTTAGTTGTACAGTCAATATAAGCTTAAATAGAGTGAATCTCATCTAGAAGAATGATTATTATTAGTCCTCCTTCGAAGGCCACTTGTCAAAAAAACTTCGTAAGAGAGGTTTTTGTTGTATTTTTCATGACACTGAACTTGTGTAGGAAAGGAAAGGTCTGGAAGAATACAAAGTTTGAACTTAAATTCTACAATGAAAATTTCCTTTATTCTAAAAAATACTCACCATGTTTATGGACCATGTTATCAATATTAAATTGATGCTCAGACTTACAGTGTGAAAATGTTTCTTCAGCAGATGTAAATAACCTGAAAAATCAAACCATAACTTCATGAAATAGTCCTCTCAAAAGTCTAAACATTGATTTCAGGTTAAATACACCTCCCCCCATTCTGCTAAGTCCTATTTTATATCCAATTAAGAAAAATCAAACATGCCTGTAGATGAGAGAGACCCAGCATTTCTAAAGGGAACTAGTAACCTCTGTGTCCCATTATATACCCTACAAACTACATTTTAAACGTCAAAGTTAATTTATTTGCCGAATAATAGCACTAAGTTTATCAAAAAGCTTTTAAGGAAGAGAACTCCCTTTGAAAGATAGTTTCTCTCAAGAGATGAAAACTCCCTACAGAAGATTTCTTTTCTGCTCTGTGTCAATGCTACTTCCAGAGGCTTTGAACTGAGAGTGCTCAGAGTGCTTTTAGAAATAAAGCATAAAATGTAATTTTTACAGCTGGCATACTCCCAAAGTGCTTATTTCAAAGATGACCTTGCAGTGTTCTGAAAGTACTTGTGTTACAGACACGGTGAGGACCAAGCCTCTTCATTACGTGACCTGTGAAACTAAAGGATACTTGAGATAGGAATACACAGCGAGGAGCTACCTATCTCCTTCACAGGCCTAGCACCTATGCAGCTGTTACTTTTCAACAAATGTTTACCTTGTTGTACTTATACGGCTTACCACGAAGTACACCCCTGATGCTCAATAAGTGTTATTTTACGACAACTGGAGTGTAGTGGACATTCTGTACCCAGGCAAATGGCGCTACATGTGAGAACAATGACGAATCAAGAGGAGCTAATATACCACCAATCAGCACCGTGCCTAGATTTATAGAAAACTGGAAAATGTTTGTTCAAGTAACACTGGCCGATGCCAAGCAGGCCTCTTTCACACCCACTTCCAAAAGGCTGACCAGAGTCAAAGCTTACTGAGATGAAGAGGCAGAATTTTAAGTGGAAAAACATGGATTTGGATATACGACAAACCCTTTGTGAACGAGTTACTGATACCATCGCTTCTTTCTCCCTAAGTGAAAAGGGCATCAATTTCTTTCCCTTCAAGAGATGGCAAGCCCCTACCTAACAAAGGTGATTCTTCAGATGGCGCAAGTGGAAATAGTACACCTGAGAAGCTCTGCACTCATTAATGAATTATAGAGCGATAAAGCTGGAAGGGCCCTCAGGGATTATCTGGTTTAGTGACTGGCAAACTTATCTCAGAATCATCTCAGAAAATGCCTTTATAAAAATGTAAGATTCCGAGGTCCCGCGCCTGATTTAGAAGGGCGGAGGCGCCGGGCTGAGCATCCTTTAAAGTCTCAGGAGCCAAGGGTGCACCACTAGACTTGGGAACCACAGATTCAGAGTTCACGCAAGGGGAAACTGAGGCCGGCGGAAAAGAAGCAAGTATAACGTGGTTTCCAGTTCACGGCTCCTCCCTCTACAGCACGGTGCTTCGTCTCAACAAACCCTCACTCCACAGCACTGGTTCAAGGATTCGTGGCCAGGCCGCTCGGGCCAGGCTTCAGACGAACGGGCCACACGGACGCACCGGGCGCGGGCACCCTAGGGGTGGCGCCTGGTACTGAGGCGGACGAACCTGTCACAGAACAGGCAGGGGGTCTGCTGCTTGTCGTGGGGGGGCTCGGCATCGTCCTCATCCTCCCAGGCGGCCTCGTCCCCGCTGTCGGACAGCTCTGGCAGGTCGTCCTCGTCCTCCACAGCGCCCCGGCCGCCTAGCACACGCAAACGATCAGCCCGGCCCCGGACGGACGCCAGTGCGAGCCGGACGCACGAGGAGCAGGGTGGGGGGTGCGACGCCCTCCGCCCCGCTCCCCCGCGGCCCTCGCCAGCGCCTCCCCACTCCCAGCTAGGCCCCACCGTCCCGCCCCGCAAATGGGACAGGCAGCGGGAGGGGTAGGTCTTTCTCCCGCCCCGCGGGCTGCGCGCCGGGCGAACAGGGTGCTAAGAAGCCAGGGATACCCACCCGCAGCGCCCGACGCTAAGGAGCACATGGCTGT
Source organism: Martes martes (assembly GCF_963455335.1). Classification (NCBI taxonomy): domain Eukaryota; kingdom Metazoa; phylum Chordata; class Mammalia; order Carnivora; family Mustelidae; genus Martes; species Martes martes. The sequence goes on from NC_137898.1 coordinate 41,667,896, forward strand.
GTTGCCCGGAACCCCGCGCGCCTGGGGGCGGGGACCAGGCTGGGCAGCGCGCGCGCAGCCGCCGCCGAGCTCTCCGGGCCCGGAAGCCTAGGAACGAGCGCGAGCGCGCGGCAGGGATGCCACTCGCGGAGCCTCACAGCCGCCCAGAAACGCGAGAACGCGCGCGCGCGGGCTTGGGAGCGCTTCCGGCCTCGAGGCCGCGATCGTTGGTCACGTGAGTTGCGTGGGCGGGGCGGGAGCCCGTTCTCCGCTTCCTCCAGCGCCAAGGTTCACGTATCGCGCGCAGATTCGGCGATGAATCTGGTACTAAGCGTCGCAGGCTTTGATGTGACTTTTGTCTCCTCCTCGCGCTGCGGCAGGTCTCTCCGGGAGGCCTTCGCCTGCGCCCCTGAACCCAGAAGCGCAGACACCCGCCGCCGCGGCTTTACAGTGTCCACCGCGCCCTCTGTGCGTCTCCAACTCGACCGAATGGGCTGTTAGTGGAGGGGGCGGCCGACCCGCGGCGCCCTCTTGTGGTAGAGGAGGCGGAGCGCAGGCAAGGACCTCAGACTCCACTGATTCTGGGATCTCTGATTCCCTTGGGGTCTAGAGGGGACTGCAGGAGCCAGTGTGGGCGTACTAGAGCACTCATAGGTGCCAAAGCCTGGCGGACCGTTTTAAGGATTTTAGTCTTTTAAGTGCAGTGGTTAAGTGAGAGCATGGACTCAGATCCAACCTACTTAGTCTGAATCCTCCTCCTGTCACTTTGTCAGTCTGATCTTGAGCAAGGTTGACTTCTCACCACCTCCACTTCCTCATCTACAAAACAGGGATAATGAATGCACTAGCAATAGAGCCACTATAAGGATAAAATGAGTTAATACGTGTAAAGTGCTTGGGCAGTAAGTTGTTAACTTTATCCTAAACAATGGGTAGCAGCTGAGAGTGGCTCTTCCATACGTTCAGAAAGGGACGTTATGGCTGCTGGGTGGGAAGAACACAAAGGTTCTGTGCTTCATGCCTTTTTTTTCACCTTTCCTAACGTGTACTCAAACTACAGACCGCTTTGTTGGGTAGGAGTGGGCAGCAGTAATTTCTGTAGGTAATTGACCAAGCTTTAGTTCCAGAGACTAGCACATGTTTATCCAATTAAATTGACTACCTTGGCCTACCAGACTCCACATAATCCTACCTGATTTCCATATCAACCCAACCCTTCAGCCTTTGATTTAGAGCTGATCATCTTCCCACCTCAAAGCTTTTGCTAAGAATTCTCCACAAATATGAACCATCATTTCTCAAGAAGTTTCCACCGTCTTTCCAGCAGCCCTCCATTAGTTTCTTTCTTAGCATGTACCATTTGCTTGTTCGTTTGCTTGTTCTGGTTTTACCCCCAACACTGTACCATGAGGGTAAGGGCCTTTTCTCTTTGCTTTCATTTCTCTGGCACATAATAGATGGCCTAACTCATGGTAGGTACTTGGTAAATTTGCTGAATAAAAATGATGCCTTCTATTGCTAAACTCTTCTGAATGTACTCCTCTTATCTGTAAACCAGAGGACAGAATCTATCAAATATTAGTTTTTAATATTTGTCCTTATACTGCCGGGATAGCTGCTGGCTCCAACAGGTTAGACTTACTGTTCACTGATGTATCCATACTTCCTGTGTGTCCAGGAGCATAGGAAGCATTCAGTATGGTGAATGAATTCAAGGCCTTTTGTAACCTGGGCCCATCTACCTTTTTGCTTCATCCTTCCAACATAAACTCCTTCTCCAGCATAGGCCATCATCTCCCTGTGTCTGTAACATTTGGAGGGAAATCTGCTAAATTCCTTTGTAACACCCAGTCAACACTAAAGTAAGTAACCCACAGTCTAGAAGGGTGACTGAGCCAGAATCTTGTCTCTTAAGTTTGTGTCTCACCACGATGCTGGGCTTGGGAAGAAGCCACCTTCCTCTCTACTCCAAAGACGAACACAGACTGACCCTCCCCCTAACATCCCATCTCACTATTGAGGCCAGAACAAAAAGTTAAACATGACCTGACGGAAGGTTTGGTGGGTAAGGAAATAACAGAGAGAGAATAAGTTAAAATTGGCCACTGGGGCTAGCTGCTTTTAGAGCCCACAGGCCTCAGGATGTCCTCATGGGGTCCCCTCACTTCATGCTGTTCTTTGGAACCCCTGCCTGGCAGGAGAAATGTTCCATCTCCTTCCTAAAGTCCACATCCTAAGACCCCACCCCTTCCTAAAATACGTCTCTTTCCTGGGTGACTGACAATGGGACTGTCCAATCCCTTCTACGGATATATACCCCCAATTAAAGGGGATGGCCTTTATCCTCTGGTGTCTCCTGAAGCTTGAAATGTACCTGGCATACTACAGACCCGGTAAAAATGGACTGAATCATTCAAATCACTGTCTCTCTCAGCATAGACATTAAGACAGGTTTCACCACTAACCTTTGTTCGTGGATGGAAATTAACACTAGCTAGTCGACTTTGACCCTCCTTCCACATCTTTCTTTCCTTTTCCATAGTTTTTAAAGTGTGGCACTTTGACATACACTTCTACTGGCTATGTGAACTTTTTGTGGTTAATCACTACTGGGATCCTAGACCCTATAAAAGAAATAAATATTTCAATTTTATTCATCCATAGCAAGTACTCATCCAGTCACTGTTAACTGTTACTTCCCGGAAATACACGGCTACCAGAGGCTTTTGGAGAGTGGTTAAAAATAATACAAGCTATGGGTCAGGCTGATTCGGGTTAGAATCCTGGCTTTGCCACTCCCAGCTTCTGGTCTTCAGCTTTGGTCCCTTGAGCAACGCACTTAACCACAATGAGCTCCAGTTCCCCATCTGAGACATGGGGATGATAGTAGCACCTGTAAGGACTGTAAGGATTGTGGAGGGTTACAAGACAGAGAGTAAAGGCTGGTACTTAGCCAGTACTGGATAAATACTAGCTCTATTCTGTCATTCCACTGGCCAAAATGCTGCGTATCAGCACTGACACTTAGACATTTCCTAATGATCACCCAGGACTTATCCATTTATCTTCCTTCCTATATTTAATTCTCCCATGAATTTTACAAGCTCGGTTATATAATGGCTTTTATTATACATCGTAAAGAAGTAGTAAGGCAAGATGCCCCTGATACAAATAACGGCAGTCAGCAGTGGGTAACTCAAAGACACAAATGACAATTTTAGAACAGAAATCATCTGCATAACATATAAGATTTGTGCAGACAAGCCTTTCAAAGCGGGCCTCCCCACCAGTGGCACCAGAACCACTAGGGGAAGCTTTAAGAAAAACAACAGGTTCCTGTGCTCATGCCCTGAAGATTCTGCTTCAGAGGTTTGAGGTACAGCCTATGGATCTCTGTTTTTGAAAAGCTCCCTGGGCAATGTATCGATGTATCCCTGGGCAATGTACCGACCAGGCTCCTCACTGCTGGTGCAGGACACAGTAATTTGTTACTGGATCCGGCAGCTGAAACTAGGGAAACCACAGTTAAAGCACACTGACTTTTTTTAGACCCTGAAAGTACCAATTAGGCAGTGGGTGTTGAGTTCCAGTAGAAAGTGTTTCTCCGGTACGGTCATGGCGTGAGAGAGCTATCGGATTTCCCCAGGTCATGGATGGCCTTATTATCGAGAAGTTCCTTCTTCTTGCCACTTGGGTTCACAGCGTTGTTCAGCATTGCCCTAACCACAGTCGTCACTGGCACAGAGTGCCCACTGGCCCAAGATTCTGGTAAGGAGCCAAAGAATTTCCTAACCAACCACTCCCCTGGGCGAGATTCTTGCCTATCACACAGCAGAACTCTAAAGAGAAAAAGAAAAGCAGAGGAAGAGATGGTTTATTGTCTTCAGACCATACAGGGTGTTATGAACTGTACTGTGCCCACCAAATTCATGTTGAAGCTCTAACCCCCAGTGAGGCTGTATTTGAAAACAGTGCGTTTATGGGGTAATTCGGATTAGTTTAGGTCACAAGGGTGGGACCTTGATCTGACAGGATGGGTATCCTTACAGGAGAGGGAGAGATTTCAGATACCTCTCCACACACACACAGAGGAAAGACCATGTCAGGGCACAGAGAGGAGGCCATCTACAAACCAGGAAGAGAGGCCTCAGCAGACATGGACTCTGAAGGCAACTTAACTTTGGATTCTACCCTCGAGAATTCCGAGAAAATAAATTTCTGTTGCTTATGCCACCCAGTCTGTGGTGTTATTCTGTTACGGCAGCCTAAACAGATTAATACAATGCGTGAAAGGTTTTATTTGGCGAATGAAGAGGATTTTTTTTTTTTTTAAGGCAGCAAAAGCGACCCAGGAAATTCCAGACTACTCTGAACCTGGCACCAACAAATGGTCTACCCTTTCCTTCAAAGCCAGAAGGCATGTTCTTCAGAGGAGCAATTCAACTCTAAACAACTTTTTTCATACCTTAGATACCCTAGTTGTCAACCTCTTCACATGAAAAACTAACTTCTAGGGAATAACGAACAGTAGCGTACTATTAGGAAGTATGAATACTTACCCAGGCCTAAAGACAGAGTAACGATCAAACTGTAATTCTTCAACCCTCGCTTCCACTTCTCCCTGTTAATAAAAACCACTCGTATTTAATCAAGAAGACCAATTTACCGTAATGCTTATGAAGGGAATAACTTGGGGGTTTGAAGATAATCTGCTTCTGCGGGTCTCAACAATTGTAAATATTGTTATCGGGAATTTTCGAATCTGGGAAGTTAAGGAAGAGATCGTTTATCCCGATAGGCAGTAAAGAGTTATAAAAGATGTCCTGAATGAGAGGATGGCTGCCCAGTCAGTCCGGCCTCTCATGTGACTGATTTTAGAACAGATCCAGAGAGTAGGTAACCTGTTAGGAGCTCAGCCATCAGTGAGTAACTTCTCCTTAATCTGGAATTAACATTGCAGGCTGATGAACATCAACCCTTTTCTGGTTTCTAGATAGTTCCAGTGGGTCAGAAGATGCACAGACTCTCTCTGTTACTGTCTTCCTTACAAATCCCATCGGATTTCAAGAGACAGTGAGATTACATCTATACGATGGCTTTAAATTAAATTTGTTAAACAAACCATGAATTTTCATGCCAGGCATCTCTAAGAACAGAAGTGCCAGAGGAGCTCAGGCCACAGGGACACCTGAAGGCCTTGCGAATTCAGTGGCACGCTCTCCTCTTTCTTGGCCTGTTCATACTGTTCATTTGGTGCCTCACCTGACACGTCACATCATCTTGGGTAGCTTTTTAAAAAATTCATTAAAAATTAATGTTTTTTAGTATATTCACAGATATACTTCACCACAACCTAAGTTTAGAATTATTTCTTCACCCCCCTGCAAAAAACGCTACACCAACTAGCACTTACTCCCATCCCCTCCCCACCAGCCCTAGCCAACCATTAATCTTCCTGTCTCTATATTTGCCTATTCTGGATATTTCATATACACAGAATTCTACAACTTGTGGCCTTTTGTGACCGGACTCTCTCTTTTAGCATAATGTTTTTAAGGTTCACCCATCTTATAGCATGGATCATGCCTTTTTACGGGTGACTAATATTCTTTCCTATATATGTATCAGATTTTATTCAACCATTCATCAGCTGATGGATATTTGTGTTGTTTCTACTCTGGCTATTGTGAATAATGCTGCCTCGACCATTCATATACCAGTGTTTATGTGGACAGATCTCTTAGCTTTTATGAAGATAGGTTCTGTCTCTATTAGCAGGGTGCATAGAAGAGTTAACATAGCAGGCGGACATTGTTACCTTAGAAAGGTCTGCCTGCAAGGTGACCTTTGGTTTGTGTCTGGGAACTTGGATTTCAGGAGTGTCCCCATCATTTCCTAACTGATAGGGTGGTTTATATTGCCTAAGCTATTTGTACAAATTATGTGGCTTATGTTGAACATTTGCTTTCCCTCTGGAAGTTTATAATTTTTTTTCCACACTCAAGGTGCCAATGTAATTGACTCCATCAAAACTGAACTCCAGTGCTCAGGCAAATTTTTCTCATTTCTCAACACTCATTGCTGAAGAAATTAAGCATGTGCGACTCTATTGAGAGAAGACTGTTGGAAGCTCACACCCATTTCCTCTGGACTTCACTCCATGCACTCCTTCTCTTTACTGACTTTGGGCTTCGCAGCCTTTTATTGTAATAAATCATAGCTATGAATATAACTATATGTGGTGTCTTGCGAGACCTTCTATCAAATTACCAAACTTGGGGCTAGCCTTGGGGAATCCCCAAAGAAGCAGATTAGAGTTACCTTGAGGTAAGAGCCACAACCAATACTACAATATCACCTACTCTGGGAAAGTTTAAGAATCACTGCCTCAAAGTCTCTTCTAATACTAAGATTCCATTCTGCCATTCAAGACCAGAGCTGTCACAACTGATTTTGTGATTATCAAATAATCAACACAGGGAAAGACATTGGATTTCAAATCACTCCTGTTTACAAAATATATCCATGCAAAAAACAGTACCTGCTGCTATGAAAAAATGGATAACATAGTGCATTTCTGCATCACTTAACATTTTACATTACTTAGTATTGCCAATTAGCCAGGGTTCTCCAAAGTATATGAAAGACAGAAACGTGCACAAACCTTAACTTGCAGATATAAAAAACTGCTTGACTTATCAGCTCCCTTAGAGGACAGCAAGTTAAAATGTTTGCACCCTCCAGCTTTTGCCAGCTCTGCAGACTTGAGGACATAATCTCGATCGACACGAACAAATCCTTCCTGAGGGGGAAAAAGGGTGTGAGTTATTTCCAAAAAGCTATGAGTTCATCTTAAAGATGACTACTCAGGTTGGGCGACAGGCTAGGAGGCCTGCAGGGGAACAGGAATCTAAATAAAATGCGTCCAAGCAGAGGCTCCGGGAAACGCTCCAAGTGTGATCCTCAGGACAGAGAGCCCAGCTGCGGCAGCAAGGCCAGTGAAATAATAAGAACAGTGACATTGAGACACAAACACCAAACAAATCTGCAAGGAACAAAAGGAATAATAAGACCAGGCTAAGAAATGGCTTGAAGTCACACATCTCTTTGTCTTTTAGTCACTTACCGATTCTCAATTTTCTCTGTGTCAGCTCTAATGGGCAGGGGTCTTGTGGCATAGCTGAGAACACTATCCAGGCACTATCAGAACAAAGTCCATTTAATTTCCCACTTTTGTGTATGTTTTACAATATACTTCATATACCAGGAAAGAGTGAATCCTCACTTTTTTTACTGATGGGTATATAATCAAGAATGTTTGGGGACCCCTGGTCTAGACTCAGTTGGGTGAGTGTACTGGTAGGGTATTTCTTCTCAATTCATATCTCAGCATTAGTGTATGCGCAACACATGACAGGTAATCTCAAAAGATTTAAACAGATGAATAAAAGCCCAATGAAAGCAGAGAAAGGCAAATCCAGTTAGGAAACAAAACAAAACAAAACAAAAAAAACTAAGTGGCAATAAATGGGAGAGGGGAGAATGGTGCAAACAGTAGAATGTAAACTCACTTCCAGGGCCTAATGGAGGGACACATGCCTGTACCCAGACGAGGGAAAGCCGGAAGCAACAGCCTCTCAGGACCACCACCAATGCTGGCATCCTCAAAATCCAGAGTGCTGGAGAGGAGTCTAAAGCCTAGTAAACTTTAGACCTACAACTACATAATGAGGTTTTCTATAAGGATGATTCCAAATCGGAAGACTATGTTACCACCGTAATGATTTTTTTTAGTTCAAGATTTACCCTAGGGGACTTATTGATCCTAAATGTTTTATTTCATAAGGAGAGGTGGGTCTTGCACCTCCGGAAACACCATATCCAACCGCTTCATTGGGAGATGTGAAAACAAGGTCCAGTGATCTGGTGAACGTCTGGTCGGAAGAGAAAGCTGAGAGCGGAATGCTGATTCTTGCTTCTGAGTCATGCTCTCCACTGTGCCCAGTTCCTGCTCATCTCACACTGCCTGCAGCTAATGCAGAGGGCTCACTCATAACTGGGGTGGCCCCACAAAGATGTCTGTGTGCCCATCCCCGTACCTGTGAATACGTTAGGTTATACAGCAAAGGGAAGTTCAGGCTGCAGGGGGAATTAAGGTTTCTAATCAGCTGACCTTAAAATAAGGTTATTCTGTGTGATCCAACTGGGCCCAATGTAATCACAAGAGTCCTTAAAGGTGGAAAAGGGAAGCGGAAGAGAAGGGATGAGCTATGCAGTGTGAGGAGTACTCAGTCCCCTGTTCCTGGCCCTGAAGAGGGAGGGAGGGGACTGCACACCAGGGAACGCAGGCGGCCCCTAGAAGCTGGAAAATGTAACAGAATGGATTCGCCCCCCCACCCAGAGCCTCCAGAAGGGAATACAGCCCTGTCAACCCCTTGATTTTACCTCAGCAAAATCCATGTTGCATTTCTTACTTATAGAACTGTAAGATGATACATTTATATTGTTTTAAGCCACTAAAGTTGAGGCAATTTGTTACAGCAGCAATAGGAAACTAATCAGATTTCAATTTTAAAACAACAGGCCCAAACTTTTCCAGATTTGTGTGGAAGTCAGTCATAAAAGAAAAGTAAGCATATTGTAAGTATAGAGCTCGGTGACTTTTCATCAACTGAACACCCTCTGTAAGCAACCCCCAGATCAAGAACTAGAATGTCATCCTGAACCCCAAAAGCCTCTCCTGTCCTCCTGTCAGCAGTGACAGTATATTTTTAACCACACCCGCTACCTGCAGAGCAGTGTTAGGTCTCACTTGGCGTAACATAAACGTCACTGGTCACCACACATCACCACCCCTTTTTCCATGTTGTACACGTCCACGTTTGAGCCTCACAACAGACTCGCCTACGCACTGACTCCAACTCACGGTGCTGCTCTTCCACACCTGTGTGAAGCAAACCGCGTTTCTGCCCTGCCCCTCAGGGAGGGCCCTGAGTCTCCTCAGAGCCAGTCTCCGAATTGAGATTTTACATGTGCTGAAGGAATCCCCAAACTCTGATTCCGAGAACAGGTCTGTTATTCACAATGAAATCACAGCGTTGACTGGTGAAATCAATTCCTTTTCATTGTTGCTGCTGTTTTAGCCCTATTTCTTGGAAGCGTCATCATAGTTGTCTCTGATAAAATGCTTTTTTTTCCTTTCATCAGCTTCTTTAAAAAATAAAGGAAAGATTCAGCCAATCACAAGTCCCTGGACCGACGCTGTCTCTCTCCCTTAATCCAGGGCCAGTAAAGGGATAATTTGATTAAACTGAGACCCTAATTTATTTGGCTTTAGTTCTGGATCAACCTCTTCTTAATAGAGTCCTGCCATCTCCAATTGTTTGATGAAAATTAAAGTGACATAAATGCCATGGGACTTTTTCAATCTGATTAGTCAGCGAGAGCACGTCAATACCACCCTAGCCATCAGACTCTGGCGTCCTTCCTTTCACGGGCCTGGCTAACAACTGACAACCGCTCCGTGAAGGACGAGCGCCCACGCTGCTGCGCAGACCCCCACACTGGGCCCGTCATCCCTGTTCAATGGGCCCTGTTGATGAGGTGCCCATACCTTTCTCCACTGCTGTTCTCTGGACAAAGCTAAATATTGTTTTATTAGCAATCAATGGCTGTTAATCCAAAATGATTTCACAAATCCTCTGAGCCCCCAAGCTAATTATAAATACGCATTTTTCCAAGCCCACAATTTTTGAATTTCACTTCCCCCACCCTGATGCGTGGCCTTTTAGCTGATGAATGAAACTCAAAAGCAGAGGGGTCAACGGCTTTCAAGGACTTAGAAACCAAACTTAAGCGTGGATCCTGGTGACAGACTTGGAGATACCGACACACACTAATTTTCTCTGCAGTGAGGAAGATTCCATTTAGAGATAGAAGGAAGCTGTCTTTAAAATCTAATTAACTTCCTTTCTTGTTCTCTAGCGGTGCAGATAAAAACAACAACAACAACAACAACAACAGAAGAAGAAACAAGCTAAAACAAGCTATTTCATAACCCAGAAACACAGTTTTCATGTGTTTTCCCAGAAAAACCATATTTAGTTTCCCAAACCATATGGCAAGAGAAAAGACATCTCTTCTGAGAGCATTACAACCATTCTGTTGCAGTGTCTTTATGATTCTTTACTCAGTGTGTCTTATTTTAAGCTAGGAATCAGAGCTTCTTCCAGAAAAAGGAACTGATTAAGTAAGTTCCTACTATAAATTTCCTTTCCCAGCACCCGCTCGAAAGAATAAACACAACGTAATACAACTTGGCAGAATCTCCACAGGCTCCACAAACCATTTACTCTTTAAATCTTATTAAAATCCAAGTACTACTTTAAGAAATACTACTTAAGAAATTCTTTAAGAAATACTACTAAGTATTTCTTCTAATCTTCTTTACACATGCCTATAAACTAGGAACACACCAGCTTACAAACAACCTCTCCTAATGAGGTATTTCAGCACTGACGGGCATGACCAGAGAGCACCCCACAGTGACTCAACATCCGGGGCTTCCTTTTCCAAGGAGGAAGGATCTGTCCTTCTGTAAAGGGGCGCACTTAGCCACATTCCTGCTTCAGATTCCTTTCTGCTTTACTCCCATTTCAACCCAGGCCTATAAATTAGACTAGAAGACAGAGATGCAGAAAAACAACAAATGGTATAATCCAAGACCTCATTTGTTGGTGTTTCTGGAGAGCATCTCTCTATTTGATGTACAGTGGTAGAACCAAGATCCTGGTTAGGGAAAAAGCTCTGGATATAAAAAGAAAATCAAACAGATAACTAAGGTTCCTGAGTCTATCTCTTATGTTCTCACATAATGTTTCCATGTGGGGTCTTCTTTTCTCTGGGTGATGGAAGTCAAAGAATTCTGCAGACTAAAGGGAGTCTCAGTGGCCACCTCTTTCTCAGTACTGACGAGGAGGCACCTGCCCATGGGAGCGACCCAGCTCACCCAAGGTCCCATGGCTATTTGGTATCCAACCACAGGCTCAAGCCACAGAGGCCCTATGACTTCACAAGCCCCCTTCTAGACATCGAATCAAATGGTACACATTACAACAGCAGCAAGCTTTTCTCATAAAGGATGAGAGAGCAAACCCTTTCAGATTTGCAGGTTTCTGTTATAGCAACACAGCTCTGCCATCACAGCAGCCACAGATAATACATAAAGTAATGAGAGTAGTAGTGTTCCAATAAAACTTTATCGATACTGAAATTGGAATTTCTTAAATTTTCACATGACATATTATTCCCCTTTTGATATTTTTTAGCCATTTGAAAATACAAAAATCTTCTTAGCTCCATGGGCTATACAAAAACACAAAGGCTGTATGTGGCCCACAGCCTTGGTCCGCAAACCCCTGGATTTGAAGGATGTTTCATTAGAATCAGAAGCCAGGAGACTCTAACAAGGCTTCATGAATGTTACAATGGCTGCTTTAATCACATTACTGGCATTGTCCACTCAACAGAATCCAAGAACCTGGACTGCGAGGAAGCCAATGGAGAGGCAAAACCTTATGATACCACCTCGAACTCACTAGCCACATCCTTCTCTGAATACAAATAAGGAGAAAATGCTATTCTCAGTGACATCTGCGAGTTTCTGCTCTACACCCCAAGCCAATGTCTTCAAAGGGTATTGCAACCTTTACTTGCACACAAGTTGCTTCTTAAAGCCAGTTGAAGGCCATCTGGGACTCCAGTACATAGAAAAGCAGCAGGAGAGGAAGACTAACACACCCTAATGCCTTGTGAAAGCAGCTCCAACAAGAGGATGGTTGGTTTCGTCTAAATCTCCCAAGATGCTACAAATAGTTGCCAAATTTCCAGCCTTGGAGATTCAGACCCAGTAGATCTGGGGCCAAGTAAGGAAGCCACTGCACGGACTGGAGAGCTGGGGCCTGTGGATGTGAGAAAGATCAGCATCTAACACGATTTAAAGAAATGGTTTTCCAAACAGCTGAAAGGGCCAACAGACCTATCCCTACACCAGTTTCAGAGGAAATCTGAGAAGACTGAACTTTATGGGTTGTAATGTTTTCCCCAAAACTCCCACGTTGAAATCATGAGTTCTAGTATCTCAGAGTGTGACCTTATTTGGAAATGGTGTCATTGCTGGTGACATTAAGTTAAGGTGAGGTCATACTGAGTAGGGTGGTTCTTAATCTACTTGGACTAGGGCTGTTGTAAAAAGGAGATATTTGGACAGAGCCCAATATCCCAGACGTACTTGGGAAAAACACTGAATGAAGAGTTACACATAGAAGGAGGTCATCTATGTCATCTATGAGTCAAGAAGAGAAGCCTGGAAGATCCTTCCCTCCCAGCCCTCAGGGGAACCAAAGCTGCCAACACCTTGGTCTCAGACTTCAAGCCCCTAGAGCTGTGAGACACTAAATTCCTGCTGTTTAAGCCACCCTAGGTATGGTGCTTTGTTATAAGAGCCCCAGCAAATTCACACACTGAAGATCACAGAGAAACAAGATGGCTACTCAGAGGGTGTCAATAATGAGACAGAAACCCGGAATTTCTTGACATTTCTATACTGGAAAGTCCTATTGCTAAGGTAAACTGCGGGATGTTCCAGTTACAAAACAGCTCCAGAATGACACCAGGCTTGTACCAGCTTCTTGGTATCTACCTGATGAGCTCTTTTTTCTGTAGACAGGGCTGCCGACCCAGAATACCAGTAGGATGAGCTTGGAAACCCACAGTCCCCATCAAACAACTATTACTACCTAGCCATCTGTGAACTGTCACCTCTTTTGAATTGCCTAAAGTTATCACAACCTCCAAATTTTGTATTGCATCCAACCTAAATTAGCATCAAATTTCTTTAAAAAAGACTTTCTGGAAGAAATGTCAGCTTACTTTCTGTCACTATCCTCTTGAACCATTTAAACCCCAACTCATTTCTGAGATTACGTTTGGCTTACTAGTTTTTTTCTCTGCTTACCCATTAATCCTGTTATCTTTTCAAACTGATTTTGGAGCCTGAGGGGTGGGGAACCAACTCCATCTTAAAAAAAAAATAGTCTGGAGAGGGAAGATATCAGATTCCTCTGATTAAAATTGCTTTACACAATTTCAGTGCAACAAAGCAATTTAGACTTTTTCTTGGGGCACCCTATAATGAGATTTGCCTTATGTCATGAAAATCAACTGCTCTATGCCTAATGCAGTGGTTTTTATTTTGCTGAGTCACTGCCAAAATCAGGCTAGCACTTCAGACAGTTCAACTTGCGGTGTACTAGAACAAAAGTTTTTCAATGCTTTTTGGAGGGCACACTGCTTGTGACTCTTCTGGGACAGAAACTATACTAGATGCTGAGCAGGAAAATGACCCTTTCTAGGAGACACAATGTGCTAATTCCTGGGAGATTAAACTTCTCTATAATCCAGACTTCCCAGCACAGAGCTCAAAACCCAGCTGGGTTCCAAAGTGGACATGACAGAACCGCAGAAGATTTGGAAATACATCCCTACCAAAAGCATAAATAGAATATTCTTTGAATCACCAACAGGGCCAGAGAAATACATCTGAGCTGAACTCCTTAGTTGATATGAACCAACAGTTCTTAACCACATGCCCTCCTAATGAGTCTGATACACGCGCCTGTTTATAAATCTATGATAAGGCCCCACGGCAACATCATGGTCCTGCATATTTAATAGACACATTTAGGCACCTGTGTGGCTCAGTCCGTTAAGCATCCAACTCTTGCTTTCGGCTCAGGTCATGATCTCAGGGTTGTGAGATCGAGTCCCACTTCGGGGCTCCGCAATGGGCATGGAGCCCATTTGGGATTCTCTCCCTGTCTCTCTGCCACTCCCATCTCCCTCCCCTGCCACTTTCACTCTTGCACTCTCTAATAAATAAATAAATAAATAAATAAACACATTTAGCTCTGACAATCTCCTGCCAGAGGAATAAACTATAGTCAAGGTATAAATTAAGATGTAGTAACACTTGCTGAGGATCTACATAGTAAGGGATGACTTTTTTTTTTTTTTAAGATTTTATTTATTTATTTGACAGAGGGAGAGATCACAAGTAGGTAGAGAGGCAGGCAGAGAGAGGGGGGGAAGCAGGCTCCCTGCTGAGCAGAGAGCCCGATGGGGGGCTTGATGCTATGACCCTGAGACCACGACCTGAGCCAAAGGCAGAGGCTTAACCCACTGAGCCACCCAGACGCCCGTAAGCAATGACTTTTAACTAGATAGTAACCTAGGACTTCTGGACAGAGGCAGAAGTGATTTAGAACACCATCAAAAAGAAGATAAAACGTGGATTAGAACAGTTCTGCGTCAGTTAGGGCTGAATCACCACTAAAGGCTGAGTCATCACTAATGGCTAGCTGAATCGTGCCTCTGTTCTGATGTTCTGTATCTTAAGTTTAAAACTTGGCATGAAAATAGGTTGATGTAAATCATTCATGTGAGAGAGAACGCTTTAAATTTAAAACATTTATAAGAAAAAAAAAAGCTTATTGCTAACAGCATGAGCCAGTTACTTTTACTCAGACATAATGGTTTGCCTTAGTCAGGGGATGTAAAGACAGCAATATTTGTAAGAGGCAAGACCTTGTAAATATTTATGATGTCTCCAGCACGAAGGCCTGAACTCAAGGGTTACTTTGAAGGAAAGATGAATTTATCAGTACTATTCAAAGTACAGCAAAGGCTACGGCAGTATATGAAATCGTAAATGATAAGAGCTTATTACATGTCGGCACTACGGATGTAAAGAAAAAGAGTAAGCAAGAAAGGAATCGTTGACATTACCAGCCAGCGAAAGAGAAAGGGGTCTATGTCTTCCTTACCGCCCCGGCTTTTTTTCTGGTAGTACCCAGGCAACAAAATCCAACATCATGACCTTGAAAGGCAGAAGCGTAGTCATCCAACTTCTCAAAGTCCACCACTTCTTGATTCTAGACAACAAGGACACAGCTGTATATAACTTGATGTTATTAAAAAAGAGGGGAAAAAATACTCCTCTAGATTTAAAGAATAAATTACAGAACATTACTAAACAGGCTTCTCATTTATCATCAAACTTTGCAAGTTCTCTGCTCTGGCATCTCTTTCTCCTGCCATTCTTCTTCTATCTTTTCCATGCACGTCTATTTAGTAGGGCAGATTCCTACGGCACGAGAATCATAATTCCACAGAGTGCTTATTTTACCTACTAAGAAACCTCTGATAGAGCTAGAGTGGCACTGGTGCAGAGTGGCAAAAAATTGGGGCATTAGATATTAAACATGGATACACTTAATAACTTACACAATATTAATAAGGTACTGGGTAGTTTTTAAGACCTATGAGCAAGTGACTGTTACAGGTACTGTTCACCAAATGGATACTTTGCTGGGAGACAAACCAGGTTTAATAATATAATTAAACAGAAGTTAAATTAAGGAAAATGCATAATCATATTATAAAAAATTTTTGCAAGCTCATCTTTTTCCCACTAAAAAGCAATTATCTGAATTCAAAATCAACAATGCACTGTATGTCCATGGTACACATAACTGGACCATAAGTGATTCAGATCTCTAAATTCAGGTTCAATTATAATTTTCTCTCTGGAAACATAAAAGACCTGTCTATACTACCAGGAGGGACACCAGTGAAGTACAATGTCAGGGCAAGTAATGGTGTTTGGGATCTCAAAGGCCTAGGTTCAACTCTTGAGCCTGCTACTTAGTAAGCATGTAATTTTGGTCAAGTTATATGCCTCAGTTTTTCCAGCAATAAAATGGGAATGATAATCTTTCCTTCAGTCCAATTCATGAACCACCCGTGTTAGAATCAGCCAGTGAGTGCTTGATAAAAAGGCATCTTAGGAGGTGTCACACCAATACTTCTGAAGCAGAAAATGCTTTTTTTAAAAAAAAAGATTTTATTTATTTATTTGACACACAGAGAGAGTGAGTGAGAGAGGGAATACAGGCAGGGGTAGTGGGAGAAAGAAAAGCAGGCTTTGCACTGAGCAGGGAAGCCTGATGCAGGGCTTGATCCCAGGACCCTGAGATCATGACCTGAGCTGAAGGCAGACACTTAATGACTGAGCCACCCAGGCACCCCAGAAAATGCACTTTTAATAAGCATCCTAAGTAATTCTTGTGCTCACTCAGATTTAAGAACCTCCATGTAGGGATGCCTGGGTGGCTTAGAGAGTTAAGGGTCCGTCTCTTGCTTGTGGCTGAGGTCATGGGGAGATCAAGCCCAGTTCAGCGGGGAGTCTGCTTTTCCCTCTCCTCTGACCCTCCTCCTGCTCATGCACTCTCTCACTCTCTCTCTCTCAAACAAATAAATAAATCTTAAAAAAAAAAAAAAAAAAAGAACCTCCATGTCACTTCACAACTTTGTTGTGAAACTTTAAAAAGATAGTTTGAGAAGTTCTCATCATCCAGGAATTCAAATAAAATGTAGTTTTCCTTCCCTACCATCAGCTCTTTCAAAACGATTTTTCTGGCACTGTGAGCATGCTGAAGAAAAATATGTTCCCATTAAGTGGATAACCAAAAGACATGCCACCAATACTCAATTATCAAAGCACAGAACTCAGTATCAGTTTCTAATTACCAGAGGTATTTGACACACTCCATGAAGCCAGATGTGAAGACCACATATGAACTAAGTCTGAGCAAAGATGTCCATTTTGAACAGAAAAGTCCTGATGGACACAGAATAGATGTAAAATGATCTGACCATGGACCTACAGGGGTTAAGAATATTTATTTGTGAGACCACTTGTTGTTTGGGATGTTCTACCTGTGAAGCCTGTGGGACCAACTTCTATAGCTATGGGGGTCTCGGGATCACACTATAGTTTAATTTACTGTATTTCACAACTCTCTTTACATGGGGAAAGGGATCTCCACAGAGCTCAGACTGCAAACATTTAGGGGAAGTCTGGCGTATCCTTTGGTGAACCATGAAAGTGTGACAATGAAGAGAATATTCCACTTACAAGGCTACAGCCCTGGGAAGTTAGGTACGGCAATTCTTGTAGGTGAATAATCTCACCTTTATTGCCATAGACCTTGCCTGCAATTAACTGACATTAATACTGAGTGGGCAGGTAAATAAAACAGGCAAAATGGTTGAGAAAATGGCCCCAGGTAATCAGGTGGTCTCCAGAACCCAGCTTGAATGGCTCTGAAAACTGGCTCTTCTGTCTTCTGAGCCCTCATTACAAGCCAGGCTGGCCTTCTAGGGGTCTAGATGGAGAGAAGGGCTTTGCCCAAGGTCATACAGTGAGTGGGGAGGCCAACCCGGGCCTGTAACCAGGACTCCAGCTTCCAGGAGGGACTCTCACACACCATTCTGGGCCACACTGTGATCACCTCTCCTCCACCACAGGCCGGGAAATGTTCAGCCTTTAGACATGAATATATGTTCACTCCGCAGAATCACTGCTATTACATTTTTGAGTTCCAGCTCAAATACCCACCACATTTTTATAAGCATCTTCATCGAAGGTGAGCTTTCTCCGGCCAATGAGCGTGACTTTGGAAAACAGGCTCTGTTCCAAGATTTCTTTTAAGAGCGCTCTGCCGGTTTCTCCGCTGGCGCCCAGAATAAAGACAGATTTATTTTGCATCCTGAAGTCTTCCCGAAGCTTCGGCAGTGCCTCAGTCTCGGCCATGCTGCAGAAATAACATCGATAGCTGCTGTTCTTGGGATGTTTAAGGGATGGCCCTTGCTTATCCGGGGTAACAGTGGCGGTTTATTTGCTCTGGGAAAAGATATGTTATTCTCCGCAGTCTCGGCCCAGGGGAAAGTGCTGAATCACCCGCAGGGCGTGGCACCCCGGCCATCGCCCGAACCAGAGCCAATCTACACCTCCGAAGGGACCCTAACAGGAGAATGCGCCCAGGTGCCATGGCATCTAAAGGCCTCGTTCCCGACGCTACTCCGGGTTCCAACCCCATCCCTCCTCCCCCCACTGGGGTGCAAGGGCCCAGCTCGGTCCCCTGCGCGGAGGGGTTACCTGGAGCCAGGCCCCGACCCCGCGTCCTCACGCCGCAGCAGGAGCAGGGCGGCGACCAGTGTCACGGCCGCAGCCGCCACCGCCGCCGCGCTCAGCGCCGCGGGCCCGGCTGTCCGGGCTTCACCCCCTCCCCGCGGTTCTTTGTCCCCTCGCCCCATTTGGCGGGTGCCCCTCCCAGGTGTTCCCGGGGGTCTCCAGCAGCAGAGTCTGCGCCTACCCGATTACGTCTTCGGGTGACTCCGCGACGCCGCTTCCTCGCCCCGCCTAGCGGGGCGGGGCCTGGGGGAGGGCGGGGTGCGGACGGGTGTTTGGGCGCAGGGCCAGGTCCGCCACCAACACGTGCGCGGCGCCAGGCGGTGTCGCGAGCTTGGAGACCGCCCCCTAAACGTCAGCAATCGCGAGCACCCTCTTTCCGCGCTTCGTGTCACCACCCAGGCTAAGCTCGCCCCATCCATGGCCTCAGCCAATAGACCGGACCTTTGCTGGTTTCTAAAACGTTTCAGTTGTATATTGGACAACTCTGTCTCAAGTTCAGCACGTCAAAACCTTAACCTTTGCCACCCAACCACCCCAAACAGATGGAACAAACCTACTCCTTGCCTCTCGTGGGTCTCACTGTTCCTATGCATTCTCACACTCCTCACCTCTCCCTCCTCTATCAAGTCAGAAATTTGGGCGGTCCCCTTTGACTCCTTTTCCTGGCTTTTCCACAGCCCATTTTAATCAAGTCCTGTCCTATCTGCCTTTCAGATACTTCTCTTGTGTAAGCCTTGCTCTCGCCATAGCTCACCAGCATAACCAGTTTCCCTGCCCTGGCCCAGGCGGTGAGCCAGGGTGACCTTCCACACCCCATCCCGTGGTTCGCTCTCCCAAGCCACATCAGCGGTGTTTAGAACGTAACAGTCTACACCAGACAAGCTCTGGATCTTGGAAGTTCTGGACAGGAGTTAGAATCACAAGGAGATAGAATCACAATATCTGTTGTTCAGACAACAGAGACAGAGTGTGTTGTTGGTTATTTGGGGCTGTCCAGGACTCAAATTCCATCCCTATTTTTGGGAATTCCAAAATAAGTGGGAGGCAGGACCCCACCTCCCACTCTAGAAGCCAAGTGAAAGCTTTGTTACCTCACTCAACTCCTTGGGAATTGTATGTAGGTGAGACCTGAGTTCAGTTCATCAGACACTGCCATCCAGGTTTTTCCGCTTTGCGGGGAGTATTAAGTAGATGCAGTGGAAGCCTGAGATAGGGTTTGGCTGGGTGGGACAAAGGTATAGGATAAGGGCATCCTCTGATCTGTCAGCCAGCTGATGGTGTGCTCGGTTCTGTGTTTTGCCTCCTTAATTCCAGACTGTTTTCAGAGCCTGTTCTTTATAGTTTCTGTTATTCTTCCAAAAATTTCGTTTCCTGCTTAAATTAACCAGAGCTACTTTCTCTTGCTTGCAATAAAAAACCTTGAATGATACAGAGCAGAGTGATTTGTTCCCCACTGGCCTGTCACAGTGCTTAGACCCCTCCCTTTAGTCCCTACAGCTTTTCTACTAAAATGCAACTTAAAATCTTGTTAGCTAGCCCTGTCTCAAGAATTCGTTCATCGTATCTGTTGCAGAGATTATTAACTTTCCTCTACTGTCCATTCTTCTTCTCTTCCTTATTATTTTTTAGTTGTGGCATAATTGCTATACAATAAAACACACCCGTCCTAACAGTTCAGTTCCATGATTTTAGACAATTGTGTATACGCCTAGGTAACCCACCTAAACCAAGATGTAGAACATTTCAGTCATCTTGGAATCATACCTTCATTTCTCTTTCTAGGCAATCCCTCCCCATCCAAGAAGCAACCATTTTCTGATCTATTAATACAGATTAGTTTTGTCTCCTACAGAACTTCATTCAATAAAATCGTACAGCGTATACTCTTTGGTGCCTCAAGTTTTTCTGCTCAACATGCTTTTAAGACTCATCCGTATTGTTTGTAGGGTTGCATTATGACCTTCAAAGGCCCTAGTGACCTCATGGGCCCCTTTCTTAATAAAAAAATAAAGTTAAAAATTCATCTTTTATATCTGTGTTACTATACAAATATGTCTGTATTAATTAACATTAATTAAATGTTCTCTTCAGGCTTAAAGTTCATTTTTTCCTCCTGATTGTAAAGAAATTGGAACATTCTCATGGGCCTGGGCACTGTACCTACTGTGCCAAATGGTTAAGACAGCCCTGGTTTTTTCATGTATCAGTACTTTGTTCCTCTGTATTGCTGAGTGGCATTCCATTGTATGAATATCCCACAACAGGTTGCATTATCCTCCTCTTGATGGACATTATTCTCCTCTTAGTTTGTTTCCTGATTTTGGCTATGATGAATAAGGCTCCTATGAACATTCTTGTACCAGTCTTTCTGTGGACATGTATTTTTATTACTCTTAGGTAAATACCTAGGAGAGGAATGACTGAAGAGTTCGCTCAGCTGAACACACCATTTTATACTCCTACCCACTTGGTATCATCAACCTTTTTAATTTTAGTCATTTAGTGAATGTTAAATGATGATATGGCTCCTCATCTTTCTTTTAGCAATATATCTGACCACATGGCTGTCCATTTAAATTCTGTATTTCCCAGTATCACTTGCAAGCCAATGTAACCATGTGACAATGTTTTAGCCGATGAGTGGCAAGCAGATATAATATGTACCTGTTTGAATCACATTCTATTTCATTTATTTTTGCATTTTTTAAAGATTTATTTTTTTATTTGAGAGAGAAAGCATGAACGGGGCCGGGGCCGGGAGAAGGAGAGAAAGAATCCACAAGCAGACCCCCTGCTGAACATGGGGCTGGTCCTGGGGTTTGATCCCACAGCCCTGAGGTCGTGACCTGAGCCAAAATTAAGAGTTGGAGGCCTAACCAACTGAGCCACCCAGGTGCCCCTTGAATCACATTTTAAGAAGGAAGTTACCTGCTCTCCCTCCACTTTCCCTTTCCTCCTATCATTAGGCCAGAACATGAATGTGGTGCATACTGAGCCAATAAGCCACCTAGTGAGCCAGCTCTGACCATGGGAAGAAAACACCCCAGCCCATTCAGAGCAAGAAGTTAGAACCTGAGTCCCTGGATGACTTCCTAGAACGGAGACATTTACCCAGCCTGGACTGTCTGCCCTCCTGTGGGCAGTGGGAGAGAAGTGAACGTCTGTCATGTTGGAGCCACCATAATTTTGCTTCCGAGGCTTAGCCAGCAGTTGCCTAAAACCCTTTTAGTCAATCTTGCCAATGGACACTTAGTGATTTTTTAATGTGAGCTAAATACTGTGCTAGGTACTATAGATTTTTCCAAGATGAATCAGATACCAGATACAATTACTCTCACCTGAAAAGGCAAGTCATGAATAATACTTGAGGAGCCAAAAAGAAGTACATGATAACATTCTCAAGCATCCCCAAAACCTTCATAGGGTTTTGCACATGCTAAATGCCAAGTGAGTATACAGACAAGTGATGGAAACTCAGAGAAAGACAAGCCCATGACTTTTTTTCTCTGACAGTTGGCAAGCATCAAAGCCCTGAGATAATGTGACATGTTCTAAGCCACAAAAGTCCATGGT
This sequence comes from Martes martes, assembly GCF_963455335.1. Classification (NCBI taxonomy): domain Eukaryota; kingdom Metazoa; phylum Chordata; class Mammalia; order Carnivora; family Mustelidae; genus Martes; species Martes martes. The sequence continues at coordinate 41,689,542 of NC_137898.1, forward strand.
CAGTGGAGAGAGAAAAGCATAAGGGAAGGAGGGGAAAAGGAACATGGAAAGATCCTGGGTGAGAAGACCTATGCAGCAAGTTCAGGTTTGACATCACCTTTACTTAAATGAAGTCTGTTCATTATCTTGGCCTCCATTTTGTTACCTGTAAAATGAGAACTGTTTTATTAGGTTTATTTTGCTCCAAGAAGCAGAGACTCTCACCCATGCTATATTGTAGGTGAGTACTGTAAGGACACACATATTGTGTAGGGGAGACCGAATCTCCCAGAAACCTGAAATATGATCTGCCGTAGGGTCGGGCTTCATGGAGACAGAACTGGAAGGGTCGTTCCGTGTTTGGCTCAGATGGAAATTCTTTAGGGTCAAGAATCCGTGCATCTTCACTTTTCAGCTATATTTTTAGTTACACCTTAATTTAGACTCTGTTTGAAGCAATTGAAACACTACCTCAAAATGCTTGGAGCAAAAAAGAAAATATACTGGCTCATGCAAATGAAAAATTAGTGTGCGTGACAGCCGTGGGCATAACCTAGAGTCAGGTCTTAGCCAACAGGGCCAGGACTCAGTCCTTCTGGCTGCCTGGACTCTGGTCTCCTTCAAGTTGATCTTCTTTCAGACCTCACAAGATAACCTGAAGGATGTGAGCAGCTCCAGCCCTTCACCCTCTGTTTCAGCCAGGGTCGAAGACAGGAAAGCTAATGGCACTCCAAGTGGGTAATCTAGGGTAAGTGTACTAAAAGGATCGTGTTTAAAAGATCAAAGGTGGGAGAGATGATGAGTCACCAGAACTTAGAGAGGACTGTCCCACAGGAGCTGTGATCTTCAGTGGAGGAGACTCCACTGGGGAGAAGTCAGGGGAATGATACCCCAGACATTCTCTTCTCCCTCCCTCTGGTCTCCTGCTGGTACTTTTAACTGGCTGAATTCAACTAGAAGTCAGGGGGAACTTGCATGGTGCAGACTAGGTTTCTCAGAGGCAGAGAGCAGGGTGAAGAAATGAGGAGAGGAGATCATTCAAGACATCAAGTGCATCCTCCCAGATTCAAGTTTAACAGAAAAGGTCACAATTGCAAACAAAAATCCCCAGTTGTACCTCTTCATTCTGATTACATTCTGACCATCACCGTGGCCAATGGAATGAAGCCTGGATGGAGGTGAGGAGGTAGAGCCCCCAAGGAAAGCAGATGTCACTATTAAGAGAAGAAAAGCGAATGGATGTTAAATGGCATCTGAAGTGGTCATACTTGTCCATTTGTTATCCATTTATCCATAAACATCCATACTGGATAATTTTTTTTTTTTGTAAAGGAGGGCTATACATGAATGTAGCATGACTGGGACATCTGGTTGGGAACAGAGAGTTTGGATTTGGTAGAGATAGGTTTTTGGAAGAAAATTTTGCAGTATTCCCTGTCACAGAACAAATGCAACCATGAATTGCATTCAACAATTTAGGAGGCTGATTTAGTATATCTACTTATGTTTTTGACAGTGGTTTTTTTTTTCCCCCTTTTGAAAGCTGTGAGAGTGGAGGGCTCTTGGCATATGTGCCATGTTTCCTTTCCTGCTGCCATGCTAATTTTTTTTTCATTTTATAGGTGGAGAAACTGAGTCACATATCTGTTAAATATTTGATCTAACATCATAGAGTTAAACTTTGGTGTCAGAACAAGAACCTAGATATCCAGATCAATGACAAAATATTTAGTGATACTACTGCAATTCTAGAATCTTTTTTATGAAAGCATAGTTCTTCTTGTTTTTAGCTGATTGTCCTATATTTGTTGTTGTAATATTCAGGTTCCCTAGCATTTTGGAGTGTATTCTGTCAGTGATCTATGTTGGGGGAATGTGGTAGGTGGGAGTGTGGCTGGTTTTGAGGGGCCAAAAAAATCAAGATGGGAGGATGAAAGCATATGACAGGGACAGAGGAGAGGACACTGGAGAGGCAGGTGGGGTCTAGACTGTAAAGGACCTCCTAACATAATTTATCATTGTAATTATTACTTATTTTTTTAATTTACTAAACTTGATTTCTTACCATTGTACTTTCAATGGTTTTATTCAATTTAAAGTAGTGGCATATTACTTTAATTACTATTAGTACATTTATTAATACTTATTACTAGCAATACATTTAAAACAGGATGTAAGAATGAGGAAATTTTAAAAATTTATTAAACATTTTAAAAAATACTAAGAAAAAGGGAATGTATAGTACATGCAGGATATGACAAATTCATGAAGATAGTATTTAAATGAGTACCATTTGGAAAACACTGGTTGCTGGGCATTTTTCATTTATCCCTGCAGACCTACTTTTCACCCTGCACCTTTTTCCATGACCCCAGACCTGACCTTCAAGGCATGCACCATCTGGTCTCCCTTGTCCTCTGGCTTCTGGTAGAATTTGGCCAGTGGGAAGCACAGGCAGGAGATGGAAAGGGGAAGAAGTGTGAATTTAGGGTGTTTATCCTCCCAAGTCCCTTCTTAAGGGTTCTTGTGGGTTGGCGCTCTGATAGAGAGCACAATTCCTGCCTGCCCACCTCCCTTGCAGTTACAGGCACTCTCCCAAGTTTTGGTAAGCACCTCCTGATGCCACCCATTCAGACCCTAGTGTGGTAAAGCCTCCTGCTAGTGCTGGCATTGGGACCCAGCACCATTCCTTGTTTGTTCTTCTTAACCTTTCCACACCCTTGTTAACTCTTCTCTTTTTAAAAGCTCTTCCGTTCTACCATTTGAACACACTATTATTTACTGCCAAAACTCTGACCAGTGCACCAGTTACATTGGAATTCCTGAACTTTTAAGTCAGGCAGAAGTAGATGTAAATCCTGGACAGCCTCTGAATAGCTGTGTGGCCTTGGTCAAGTCCAAGTGGCCAAGCAAGTATCCATCAACCCAAGAAGCGTCTACCTTATGAGGTCAGGCACCACATTTATCTCACCACCAGAGCCCTAGCTTTGGGGGCAGTGTTTAGCACTTAGTAGGTGTTCAAGAAAATTTTGGTGTACATGGATTTTCTATATAGGAGACCTAGGAGAGAAAGAGGTCAGCATGTCAAATACCCTTACTTTACAGATAATGCCCAAGAACGAGGCATGACTTGTGCAAGCAGTAAGCCTCAGGCGTGCTCTTTAATAGTGACAACATGGAGAAGGCTAAAAAGAGGAGGAAATATGACAAGGAGCTCATGGACAAAGGTGTCTTGCCCACACCACCCCATGTCCTTGCAGAGCTCATCTCCTTCCCCAAACCACAACACCTCAAAAGACAGCTCCCTTCTGAGGGGGGAATTCATTGTGTTAGCACGTCTGCTTTCCAGTAAGAAGAAGCAACATGAGGCGTGCCTGCGAGGCTCAGTTGGTTAAATGTCTGCCTTTGGCTCAGGTCATGATTCTAGGGTCCTGGGATCGAGCCCTGCATTGGGCTCCCTCCTCAGCAGAGAGCCTGTTTCTCCCTCCCCCTCTGCTTGCTGCTCTGCCTACTTGTGATCTCTCTCTCTCTGTCAAATAAATAAATAAAATTTTCAAGAAGAAGAATGAGGGGGAGGGGGAGGAGGAGAAGAGGCAGCAGCAGCAGCAGCACCAAGAGGGAAATCATGTTAAGGATCTGAGGGTCCTAGACAGAAGACCATGAAGGGGAACCAGCCTGGAACAGAGGGTTTATCTGAGACATAGGGCTGGATGAGTGGGGAAGCCACAGATGTCTTGAGCCCTAAAAGTCAAGAAGAAGTGAAGGCCTGGTGCACTAGTGTTCTAGGGCCACCATAACAAATCACCAAAGCAGACAGCTTATAACAACAGAAAATTATTCTTCCCCAAGTCTGGGGGCCAGAAATCTGCAGCTGGGGGGCAGCAGGGCCACGTTCCTGCTGGAGATGTAGGGGAGAACTGTTCCTTCCTTCTTCCAGCTTCTGGAGGATCCAGGCATTCCATGGTTGTGGCTATAGTATTCTCACTCTGCCTGTCTGTACATGGCCTTCTCCTCTGTGTGTCTGTGTCTTCTCTATGTTACAAGGATACTTGTCGTTGGATCGCCTAGGTAATCCAAGATGATCTCATTTGGAGACCTTTAACTTAATTACATCTGTCAAGATTATTTTTTCCAAATAAGGTGACATTCACAGGGGGTTAGGATGTGGACATATCTTTTGAGGGCCACCATTCAACCCACTACAGATGGCAAATGGGACAAATGTTAGTCAAATTTAAGCAAAAGAGTTGCTCGATGAGCTCTGCATTTAGTGGGTGAAGGTGAAGCTGGCAGGGGTATGCAGAGAAGGGATAAATACAGAAGAGGGCTTGTAGTTGAAGCCCTCACCAGAGTAACCCAAAGCAGGAAGGTGTGGACTGGAGAATCACAGCAGGAAAGAGGAGGAAGTAAAGTATATGAGAGACTTTCTAAAATAACTGTCATCCTTGGTTATTCAAAGTTCTGTGCAATAGAGAGAGCATAGGATTTCAAGTTATAAGCCCCAGCTTCAACGTGACTTGCTGTACATTTGGTTAAGTCTTTCTTTGTAGTCTCCTCACCTATAAATGGGGGGATAATAGCAAAACCAGCTGACTGCCCAGATTAATGGCAAAGTTCCAATTAGACAGGACACGGGAAGGCAGAGGAGGCTAGTTAACTGGATATGCCATGGGATCAGTGCACCTGGTTTAAAGTCCGGGCTCTGCCACCAGCAGCTAAATGACTTTTGGCAAGTTCCTTAGACTTTCTATTCCCTGGCTTTCCCATCTGTCAAGTGTGAATGATGGTAATTACTTAACTCATGGAGGTTTTGTTGGGTGGTTCAATGAGATGATCCAAATAAAGCACTTAGTACCTAGCATTTGACAGGCACTGAATACATGTCTTGTTACAGGGAGGAACTTTGCAAACTTTGTTTTTAAGAAAATCTAAGTACTGAGTGACTTGTCATTCTGACTACTCTGAAGCATCTCTTGAAGTTTCAGAAAAATGAAGATGGCTGGGTCTTGCCCTAGACCTAGAATCAAGATCCATCGTTGGTTTTTTTTTTTTAAGATTTTATTTATTCATTTGAGACATTAATACAGACAGAGAGAGAGCTGAGCGGAGGGGAGGCAGAGGAAAAAGGAGAAGCAGACTCCCCACTGAGCGGATAGCCCTACATGTGGTTCCATCTCAGGACCCAGAGATCATGACCTGAGCTGAAAGCAGACCCTAACCATCTGAGCCACCCAGGTGCTCCAAGATCCATAGTTTTTAATGCTTCTCAGATGAATCTGCTGCACGAAGGAGAAATTCACCACAGCAGAACATGTTATTAGGATCCATTTCCTAATATCCATAAGGAGAACAAAAAGTCTTTACTTTAAAGAGACCATGTAAGTGGCCTGAAGTATCCCGAGCCTAACTCCTCCTTTAAAAAAAGTGTAGTACTTATTACATGTCATGTACCATTAATGACTTATGTATTGACTCATTTAATACCCACAACATCTTTACAGAGCAGGAATTTTTGGTATTACAGATAAGGAAACTGAGGCACAGAAAGGTTAAGCAGCTCACCAAAATTCACCTAGTTAGAAAGGTAGGTAGGTAGTACTGGCGTTGGAACAACAGTCTTCTGGTTCAAACAATGACCCCTGACGGATTCTCTGAAAGCCGTAGTGTCTCTCAAGCACATGACCTCTCTAAACCTCAGTTTCCCTATCTGTAAAATGAGGATTATAACATGACTTACTTCACAGGGGACTCGTGAAAATTAAGTGGGATGCTTTACGCAGAGTACTCAGCAATGTATTTAGAATCTACTAAGCACCGATTGAAAGTCAGCCATATTATTCATAATTTTAATATAGGATCACTAATTGTTTAGTTATATGGAAATATAAGGCAGGTTCCAGCTTCAGTGTAAGAATCTTTTATTTCCCAGCTGCTGGGGCAGGACACCTGATTTAAGGCCATGTGGGAATCTGTCACTTGAGTTTTCCTCCTAAGCTCTGTTCGAGTCCAGCACTGGCATGTAAGAATTCTTTGGTGTGTGCAAGAAGGCTTGAAGAGCTAAAAGGCCCATTTCATTAGCGAAGAAACACAAAGTGCGCGACACCAAAGGGCAAGCCTCTTTAAGTAAAGGAAAAATGAATGGGGAACAGCTGAGTCTTCTTCCGAAGAGAACTTCCCGCCGTTTCAACTTCTCAGGGAATTCAGAGCCTTGGCCCGAGGAAGAGGGAGAGACCTAGAGGCCAGTGAGAGCGGTCCTGCCGGATAACACATGTGACACACACTTCCCCTACGTGGTGCTGTTTACCGGCGGTGTGATTCTCTAGGAATAGGAGCGGGGGGGGGGGGGGGGAGAAGTCAGACTGATAAAGGAGATCACAGCCCCTAGGGGGACTGGGGAAGCCCAGGTCACATAATATTTTACAACTCCTGACACAGGCACTGGTTACAGTAGCGTGCGGAGAGACAAAACGAAAGTGTGGTCTGTAAGGGTGTGTGCTCATCCTGTAGGAAACAGATCCGGTTTCGGTTTCACGCCCCTCCACTCCCGCCCGCGTCAGCACCCTTGATTAGTTTCCGCCACAAAGCACCAGGGGGAGCCAGAGATGGCGGAAACGTCTGTCTTCTCTGGACCCCCAGTGTTAGAAAATCCTCTCTGATCTTCATGTAGTGAAGGGATGCTCACTATTAGTTCTTTTTATTTTATTTTATTATTTTATTATTTTTTAAAGATTTTATTTATTTATTTGACAGACGGAGATCACAAGTAGGCAGAGATGCAGGCAGAGAGAGAGAGGAGGAAGCAGGCTTCCTGCTGAGCAGAGAGCCTGATGCGGGGCTCGATTCCAGGACCCTGGGATCATGACCCGAGCCAAAGGCAGAGGCTTTAACCCACTGAGCCACCCAGGCGCCCCTGATTGATTTTTTTTTTTTTAATGAAATGACTATAGGCATAAGTTTACTGGCTAATACTTTTGGGCGAGGTCGGTAGTTCACAAATGAAAAAATAGTTAAGCACTGTTGGAGAATGCAGAAGTAAAGGAGATTGCTAGGGATGAACTAATCCATTTGTCAAACATCTATTAGCTGCTTTCTGTGTGCCTGCTGGTTAGATGCTGGCGGGGACACAAAAAGTGAACACATGATTTCCTCCTGAACTCCTTAGCAACTCACAAGTCAAATGTTCATAATGCTCTCTGGAACTCTCCTTAGCCTCTTCATCTATTCACCATTAACGTCTTCAGAGGAAGTCTGTGGAAGGGATAAGCACAAAGGCCTTGGAGTAAGACAGCTGGGTTTGATTCCCCGCTCTGCCACTTTCTAGCTAGGAAGCTGCCTGTGCCCTACTTTCCTCATTTGTAAACTGAGGAGGTTACAATACCTACCTCGTTGGGTGTTGCAAGGTTTCACTGAGATAATTCATGCAAAGTGTTTGGTACCGTGTCATATTTAAGAGCTCAATGTCTGTTCATTCTTATCCAGATACTACCCATCCTTGGGAGTCCAGCTGAAATCACAGAGAGATTAGGTCCTAAGGCATTGTCTCATATAATTATGCAGGCCAATAAACTCTCTTTTGGTTCAATCACTTGCAACTGAAAGCATCCTGACTTATATGGCAGCTATATTTATTAATTCTCAAATCTGTGTCAGTTTCTGTGCAAAGTAATTTCCATGTCTTTACTGTCTTCTCTTTTAATCCTCATAATAGCTCTATGAGGTAGAGATGAAATGGGTACTGATATGATTCTCATTTTATAGATGAGGAAACAGTAAAAAGCATTAAGTAGCCCATGTAAGTTCACACAGCTAAAAAATAGAAGAATCAAGGTCTGAAGCCATTTCTAGTCTTACTCTTACTATAAAATTGATGTTCCCAGAAATGACAAAACCATGTGCTTTTGTAACATGTTAGAAAGTATGACCTCGGTCATTTGAGACTCCATGTTACAGGCACACTTCCATACACTGGAACCTCCACTGACTTTTCCTTTCCCTGAGTACTGGTCAAGGTCACTATCAGAGCCCTCACATTTATCCCTCAATTACCCACCATGCACTCCTATTTACAGTCTTACTAGTAGGAACAGTCCATGAAGGCAGGACTTTGTGTTGTCCTCTGTTATGTCCCCAACACCTAGGAGGACACTTGACACAATATAGGCACTAAACAAACATTTTCTGAGTGGCCGAACAAACAAATATGGTTCAGCTTTCCTTGACCACATTGGACTACTTGGAGACTAGATTACTTCAGAACATTATGCATTTGACAACATTGGTCAAAAATTCCTTTGGGGGGGGCGCCTGTGTGACTCAGTTGGTTAAGCATCTGCTTTCAGTTCAGGTCATGGTCCCGGGGTCCTGGGATCGAGCCCCACATCAGGCTCCCTGCTCAGCAAAGAGTCTGCTCTCTTCTCTCTCTGCCCCACCTCCCACCCTCTTGAGTGTGTGCTCTCTCCCCCTACCTCAAGTAAATAAGTAAAATCTTTTTAAAAATCCCTTTTTGTTTCTTTCTTCCATATCATCTCATCATAAGAGCTAAATGCACATGTGTACACATGTTGACCGATAGATATTTTAACTCTATCCTTAAAACGAGCTCCTTTCCTTCAGATTCCATAGCAGGATCCTGTGAGCACTTGCTTAGTCCACCTCAACTGAATGTGAATGTTCTCACCTCTGTTCTAGGCTCCATCCTTAAGGAAAAAGCAGGGTTTACATTCTTGTCACTGTTGTGATGGAACTGGCCACAGCATAGAGCCTGAAAGATCTGGGGTCTCATCCCAGCCTTGCCACTACTCCTTTAGCCTCACTAAACCTCCATTTCCTCAGGTGTAAAATAGGAATGATCTCTCAGCTTTCTGTGAGGATCAAATTATATGGTTATGAAAAGGCTGAAAAACCTAGCAAGATATCCAAAGGAAGGCATAAATTTAATACATACATACTATTTCTGGGTAAAAGAGGTTTAAAAACCTCATTTTGATGACTGAATGTCTTATATTGATTGGCTTGTGAGGGTAGCATAGGATTTGGCCAAATGCAAACTGGAAATAATTTAGCTACATAGAATTTGGAAGAAAGCTATTTGGTTGAAATTAACTTGGCTCCTAGGACAATTTCGTCAAAATATGGTTCGGTGAGCAAACTAAATTAGAAAAAAACCTAATTTTTCTCCGTTACCGGTTTTACAAAAATTGGTTGTCTTGGTTTACTTTGGGGAGAGGATTTTTAAAAAAAAAAAAATCTTTTAGCATTTTTGTCATTTTGAGGAATTTATATTTCTTTTCTTCTGAAGTCATTTTAAGTACGCCTTTGAGTTGGAGTTTTCATCAGTTTGGCCATTTGTCAAATAGGTTTCCTCTCAGGAGATCCATTGGACATGGATTAGTTATTTATAATGGGAATTCATAACTGAGTCATTATAAAAACGAATTGTCAGAACACAGTCAGCTACTTGACAACTATTGTAGTTTGTCTTTCAAACATCAGAGCTCTTAGAAACTGGTTGGTTTGGGGTCTTTTTACCACTTTTATGCAATTTACTGTTAAGAGAGCAATGAAGGGGAGAAAATCTCGAGTGCAGGGGAGGGAGCATTCAGGATTCCAGCGTGGACAAAGACACCATTATCTGCAAAGAACCTTCGAAAATCTCAATTTAAATGTAAAACTCAACTGTTGAAGTGGAAAAGGAAAGATTGCATAGGAGGAAGGCAGTGAGGGGTTTTTACTGGTCTTGGTGTTGTCAGCTCGGAGGAGAGCACAAGAGGGCAGTGCAGTGCTAAGTATGTCAGAGCTGACTGCAGCGACAGACGGTCAGGAAAGGGAAAAAGTCAGACTCTTAGAAACAGAACACGATGGTGTCTGTCAGGATCGGGGAGGTAGGGGGATGTGGGGAAGGTTGGTAAAAGTGTACAGACTTCCTTTAGAACGGATGCCTTGGCACACAAGATTCTTGGGACAATTGGAAAGGACAAGGGACAGGAAGTGCTCAGGACAAAAGAGCTGCAGCAGAACTGATTACTATTATTGCCAAATTTTGTTACAATGCTTCCCATTTCTGAGCAAGATAAGTAATATGCAATCTGATTACGATAGCAGACAGTTCATTTTCCTCCTCTTCCTGGGTGAAAAGTGTAATTAGTTTAGAACATGCATTCTCATGGTGAAAAACCATCTATTGACTATGGAGATTGGTATAGTATAACTCATTGGAATGTAGAAATTAGAGTTTCTGCAGAAACACAGCAGATGAAAATGTCCTATTATATGTAACGATGTTGGTAAAGAAAGTTTATGAGGGGTGCCTGGTTGGCTCATTTTGTGGAGCATGTGGGGTTGTGAGTTTGAGCCCCATGTTGGGCATAGAGATTACTTAAATATGAAACCTTAAGGGGCGCTGAGCAGCTCAGTCGGTTTAGCTCAGGTCATGACCCCAGGGTCTTGGAATCAAACCCCACATAGGCGGTCCTCTGCTCAGCAGGGAGCCTGCTTCTCCCTCTCCCTCTGCCTACTGCTCCCCCTGCTTGTGCTCTCACTCTCTCCCTGTCAAATTAATAAATAAACAAAATATTTTTAAAAATCTTAAAAACAACAACAAAGGTTTATGAGTAGAGCCCAGCAGGTCAAGAATTCATAATCCCGGGGCACCTGGGTGGCTCAGTGGGTTAAGCCTCTGCCTTCGGCTCAGGTCATGATCTCAGGGTCCTGGGATTGAGTCCCACATCGCATCGGGCTCTCTGCTTGGCAGGGAGCCTGCTTCCTACTCTCTCTCTGCCTGCCTCTCTGCCTACTTGTGATCTCTGTCAAATAAATAAATAAAATCTTTAAAAAAAATACACATAAAATTTAAAAAAAAGAATTCATAATCCCATTTTTCTTGTCAAATCCCAATACCCGTTCTAATAACAGTAGTAACAATAATAATAATGTAGTCCTTATTTTTTCAATATAAAAGACTGCCAAACCTTAACTGGTGAAAAGAATTCACCTGGGCATACAACAACCATCCTTCCATGATTTCAATCATAATAAATCACTGTGCTATGAATGTATCAGTGAACAAGTCAATGTTGTCTGGTGAGAGTTTAAAGAAAGGAGAACCAAGGACCAGAAGGAGTCCCTGAAGCTCCCTGGTCCCCCAGAGATTGTTGCATGGGAGTCTAACACTTCATAGGGGTAAATATTCTGCAGATTCAGGAAGATTTCTACCATCACTACCGACCTGGACACATCCAGGCTGAATCAAGAATTCATCTGGGAATTCAAGTAGAAAGACTTGAATTTATTTTCATATTGTACATAAGCAAAAAGATGAGTACAATATCAGCTGCTAGTATTTTGGGTTTCTGGTGATCTGAAATACTCTCTCTATATACCCTTTAGAAACCTTACTTTTTAATTATAATGTAGCATCCTGCCTTATATCCTTTTTGGTACAAATCGAGCTACATGTAAATGATTGGAATGAAATGCAAACATAGTAATTAAATCTTAAGATAAACATGTGCTTGTTGTGTTAAAATAATTTTACATGCTTATTAAGATAAAACATCCAAAATATAAGCATTTATTTGAAGTTAATTTCGGCAATAGTCTGGTTGTGCTAATACAACAAAAAATAACCCCCACATAGCCATGTTATACTGGAGAGGATTCACCACCCTCTCCTGTAACTTCAAAAGCACCTGCTTTAATTCACTCTGCTTATAACAAAATCATCATTCAGTTTTCTTTTTTTTTTTAAGGTTTTATTTATTTATTTGCCACAGAAAGGGAGAGAGAGAGAGAGAAAGAGCACAAGCAGGAGAAGGGGCAGGCAGAGGGAGAAGCAGGCTCCCACTCAGCAAGGAGCCTGGCAGGAGACTTGATCCCAGGACCCGGGGATCATGACCTGACCTGAGCCGAAGGCAGACGCTGAACTGACTGAACCACCCAGGCGACCCATCATTCAGTTTACTAATATTCTACAAAAATGGATATCAAAGCTACTATCTTAAATGTATTGTGCTTTGATAATGAAATGTGCACTGCAGGGACACCTGGGTGGGGGCTCAGTTGGTTAGGCATCTGCCCTTGGCTCAAGTCATGATCCCAGGGTCCTAGGATTGAGCCCCGCATTGGGCCCCTTGTTCAGGGGAGAGTCTGCTTCTCTCTCTGCCCACCTCTGCCCCTGCTCATGTTCTCTCTCCCTCTCTCTCTCTGATAAAGAAATAAATAAAATCTTAAAAAGAAATGTTCACTGCAACTATCTGAGTTGCAAGGACTATATGTTGACCGGAGTAAAGAAGAAAACCAAAAATGTGTTCTTTGTAGGAAAACTAGTGATTTAAATCAAACCAATTCTAAGAGAGTAATGGTTATCAACTTGGGTAACTATGGCTAGTGGCCACATGAATGGCTTCATCTGCCAACTAAATTCCTCAATTTAAAGTTGGATGGTCCTTCCCCTTGGAACTGCACAGGGGAGATCACACACTTCCGACAGGGCCAACATCAATTCATTTGGTTGGTATTCCTCTTTTCCCTGGGATAAGACAGACTGCCAGAGAACATTAGTTCACTCTGCGGTCATGGTTCAAAAGTGAAACTAATTGTTAATAAAACATGTTAATTGTCAGAAACAGATGCTTTAATATGGGTAGGTCATTCTTAACAGTGTAATCAAAGCTCTTGGAATGATGATCTGCCCTTGAAATATGGATTCCAGAACTCCCGAATTTAAGAGTTGGAGTTTTTAAGCCGTTCCTGCAGCCTCTTGGGATTAAGGTGGAGACTCTTCTGACCTTATAAAACTCCCCAGGACTCTATTCCTATCTTACTAATTGATTCTATGTGCCTACTCACACGAATGTTTAAGTTCTTTCCTGGAGTCCAAAGTGAATCTGATATACATGGAAAAAGACCACTGAATTTGGAATCAAAAGATCTGGACTTGACACTTTCTATTTGACCTTTGGCCAAATCCTTTATCCTTTCTGGGGTTCGGTTTCCTCATCTGTAAAGCTAATAGTCCTCACCTACCTCAAAAGAGATGTGAGAATCAAATGAGCTAAGGTATGTGAAAACATTCAATAATCACAAAGCTGCAGACATTTAGGAAGTTTATAAAAAACTAAAATCGGGTTTAGATCTTAAACAATTATGCTACTAGGAATTTTGGTTATGATTATTCTCCATCTATATTGGACATTCCACTCACGCAGGGATCTGACACCTAGGACAAAGTTCTACAGAATTCCCGCACCCATCCACTGCTCCTAGACTTTCTAAGCAGTTGGGGAACTGTCAGCCATTACACAAATTAAGCCGTTACCGAAATGACTAGTACTATTATACTAAGAGCCCGTGAGCCACCTGTTTCAGAAAAGCCTGAGGCTAAGTTGTCTAATAAGGCCTGGGCTGAGGAGCTTCGTCTTGGAATGTAAAATGCATATCCTTTATGAATAAATCTAGCTTCCAAAGAATGTGACCGTCCAGAGAATCACGCAATCCTAACATGCTAGTCAGCAGCCCCAAAGTCGAAGGCCCATATTGACAAGCAAAGTAGCAGGGAAAGTATCTGCCATTTGCACAGGGCTTTCCAGTTTTCTATGTATTTCCATATGCTACAAATTGAATGTGTATATGACTCTCATTATAGGGGCACTGTCAGTAATTTGAGAAGTGGCAACAAAAACTAAGGAAGGAAACAGCATGAGTTAAACCCTTCACAAATATCTTAAAGCAAAACTGTAAAACAGATTAAATACACAGACGTATACCAAATTGAGCTATGGTATTAATATCAATCAGAATATAAAGCCATGCTTGTATACAGTGGAGCAAAGATTTGTGTCCACTCAGTGTTTATTTCCTCCTTCCTCCCTTAGTTTCCTAACTCTCTTTTGGGAAAATATTACTCACTTTCTAGTATCTATGTACTTTTGGTAATACTGATCTCATCCTTTGGTCTTGGGGTTAGCCCTGATTGCTCTATACCAATCTGAATAGTCCTGACCTCTGTCATTATTCAGGAGTGGTCCTATCACGAGAAAACTTAGAAATTTTGTTTGAAGGTTATAGGAAGCACCTTTCCTCCTAGATGTGAAGGAGAAAGTCCACAGCCCAGAATACCACTGGCAGCCATTGTAAAACTAAGAATGAAACCAACCTACCAATAAATACACCTACTAGAAGAGCAGAGCAGAGCTGTACACAGAAGAGGGGTGGAGCCTAATCCATCTCAGGGCTTTCCAGTTATGAAAGCCAACATTTCCATCTACTTGGAAATTTCTGTTCTTGCCATACAAATCACCTGAAATGATATATTTAATAAAGTACTTTTCCATCATCTATTGCATAATTGGACCCTCATATTGACTCAGTGGAGTGGGTTTTAGTGTCATCTGTACTTAACAGTAGAGGAAAGAACTCTCAGGTTCATGACCCGCCCAAGTCCATCCATACCGCAGTACATGTTACAGCTGGAAATGGAATCAGGTGTTCTAGTCTAAAACAATTGCTGTCTAGTCCACCGTGTCATGTTGAAACGCCTAGTTAAGAGCACATTTTTGAACTTTTATGACTTAGGCAACATATAAGGTTTTGTAATTATTAATATTATTAAAACATAGTAGGCATACACTATAAAATCTAGAATCTCAATCTTTGGTTCTCAGCAGTGGTTAGATTCCTTAATTTTTAAAATCTTTTTGCCATATGGGTCCTAACCTGTGGTCTGAGTATGGTGTAATTTTTATTGAGCGTAAGCCAGTTCTTGCTCTGTGCTGCACAACAAATCAGAAATACTGATCTTAAATTATGTGAAAGTTGAGCTATAAACATCTCATGGTTAGTGCTACTGGCACTGATGCTAAGAGCATCACAAAGAATCTTCAAATTGCTCAATCTCAAAGCATCTGTCAATCTCAAACCATTATTCTTTGAAGATAGATAAGACCCTGTATTAACCTATTGTTAATTTCTCAGTGTTTTGCTAAAAAGCCCCTTTGCCAATGTCATGGATGTGAAGTCTCATTTTAACAGAAAGGCTCTACTGATATTCATTCAGCAAAAAATTTTAAGGACAGACTATGTGTCAGAAACTACTGGAACTCAGTTACACATTTGAATAAACCATTTTATTCTACCCTTGCATTTACCTGTCCTTTTGTTTTAATCCAGTCAGCCAGTAATTAGCAATCTTCTAGGTCGAGCATCTTCTAGGGAATGTGAGGGATTCAAGAAGTGCTCTTTGTCTTTGAGAAACTCATGAAAGACTTGGAAAAAAAAAGAAATACTGAAACATAAAACCATGTAAGAAAAACTGAATTACATGCTCATAATGAATATCAGAATGGACCCAGTTTTCAGAAAAGACTTCAGGAAGGTAGTAAAACACAAAATCAGTACCAATAGGGGTAAAAATCCTATTTTCCTTAATAGAGGGTCACTATGCCTCAAGAAGACCTACCTCTATAAATTATGCTCAATTTATGCAAAGATTACTGCTTTTTCACCTGGTTTAATCATCTGATACTAGGAATAAAACTAAAACCTTCTTCATGGGTGGTTGTGATTATCCAATCAGATGTATGAGATGAAAGCATTTTAATACCAGTTAGGATGCTTTCAGTTGTAAGTAACAGAAAACCAACTTTAATTTGAGCTTAGAGGATACAAGGAATGTACAGGCACCTGGGTGGCTCAGTTGGTTAAGCTTCTGACTCTTGGTTTCAGGTCGGGTCATGGTCCTAGGGTCGTGAGATGGAGCCCTACATCGGGTTGTACGCTTAGCACAGAGTCTGTTTGAGATTCTTCCCCCGCCCCCAACTCCCTCCCCTTCTGCTTCTCCCCCTATTAGTGCTCCCTTTCTCTAAAATAAATAAACATAGTCTTAAAAAATAATACAAATAATGTATTCTCTTCCTTAACTCTACAGTGGATCCAACTTTAAGTACAGCTTGAAGAGGGCTCTACCATTGTTTCTGTCTGATTTTCTTGAATTTTTCCTTCTTTGTGTAACGTCTTCATCTTTAGGTTGGCTTCCTGTGCTTTTCAGAGTTTAATACCAAGACCCTCCTCATCAGAATCTCCTCCTGAAGTAGAATCTTTGGATGTAGGATGGGGAGAGGGTGTCCAGCATGTTTATGTATGAACAATATTTCAGGTAACCCTAAGGCACACTAAAGACTGGGAACCACTGGATAGCTCTGAAGGAGGGAGGCTGAAAGAACATAGTGTACTCCAGATTTTCCTATCATAGGTTAGAATAACTATAAAGCTTTAGCTAACTACTTTAAAGCACAAGTCCATTTATTCTTATTCTAAAGGTACTCAGAAAGGAACTGAAGTCTGAGACTCTGTAAACATGATGTTTACCTCCAGTCTCTTGCCTGTATCCTTCCCTTCAGACATTTAGCACATCCACCATTTTCTTTGCACGAGACTCTATAGAGGGAGAGGCAGATGGAAAGTGAACCTGCAGAGAGTATCACTGGAATTTTTTAGAGGAACAAAGAAAACAGACTCTGGCTATATTAAGGAAAAACAAAAGAAGTCCATAAAGTAGACACTAGGTGCTCACAGAATTGCCAAGAGGCTGAGAGACCAGGCTTGGAGACAGTGAAGGAAGCATGAGACTCCTGAGACTCCTGGGAGGGTAAGCATCAGGAATGGCTACACCAATAGTCTAGTCCGAAGTCTACTCTGCAATGCAGATGATGTCCATCTCTCCCAAATCCTTGCACTGCTTGCTCAAGATTGATCCACCAGAAGTCACATGTCTATTATATCTTACATGAAATGGAGAGTGAAATCTAGCACCTTGGGCTTCTAGGATAGGAGCTAGCTACTATCTCCTACCAAGACTACAACACAAAAGGGAAGTATCCAGAAAGGAAATAAGAAGTGAGACTACCTACAATTCAATATCAAAAAAGCAAGTAACCTGATTAAAACATGGGTAAAGGACATGAACAGACATTTCTCCAAAGAAGATATATGAAATGGCCACTGAGGCATGAATACGTGCTCAACATCACTCATCATCAGGGAAATGCAAATCAAAACCACAAAGAGCTATCACCTCACAGAAGTTAGGAAGGCAATTATAAAAAAGGAAAGATAAGCACTGGCAAGGATATGAAGAAATTGGAACCCTTGTACAATGTTGGTGAGAATGGAAAATGGTACAACTCCTAAGCAAAACAGTATGGAGGTTCCTCAAAAAATTAAAAATAAACTTACCATGTTATCTAGCAATTCTATTTCTGGGTATTATATATAAAAGAATTGAAATCAGGATCTCAAAGATACATCTGCACATCCATGTTTGCTGCAGCATTATTTACAGTAGCCGAGATACAGAGAAAATCCAACTATCATCAACAGATGAATGGATAAAGAAAATGTGGCATATACATACTATGAAATATTATTCAGCCTTAAAAAAGAAGAAAATCCTACCACTTGCCGTAACATGGATACACCTGGAAGACATGATATGAAGTGAAATAAGCCAGTCTCAGAAAGACAAATACCGTAGGGTTCCACTTATATTAATAATCAGACTTACAAAAGTAGAGAGTAGAATGGTGGTTGCCAGGAGCTGGAAATGGAAAATTGTTGTTCAATGCTTCAGTTACACAAGATGAGTAAGTTCCAAAGGTCTGTGATACAATATAGTGCTTATAATTAACATGGTATTGTGCCCTTAAAGATATATTAAATGGGTACATCTCATAGTAAGCATTCTTACCACAAGAAAAAAGGAGGACACAAAAAACTTTTGAAAGTGAAGGATATTTATTACCGTCATTGTGGTGATGGCACCATGGGTGTATGCATAAGTCTAAACTCATCAAATTGTACATATTAAAAATGTACAGTTCTTGGTTCATGAATTATATCTCAATAAAGGCATTAAAAAAAAAAAGTCGTGGGACTAATGAATGGCTGGGCAGCCAAATAATGGCAATTGCCCATTACAGGGGGTTCTGCACTAAAGCGTTTTCCAAAGAACACGGAGCCTGCCATCCAGAAAAGACCCCCCCCCCCCGGGTTTAAACAGTAGCATGACAGGCGGCCACACAGCACCACTAATGAGTACCAAGAAGGGACCAAATGAAGTTCCAAATTTTCATCCATCCCACTTAGGCGACATGCAGGGCGTCTGATGAGCAGAGAAAACGCAGAGGAAATGTCCAGTGGGGGGGCTGTTTTTCCTTTCCGATAGTATTTATTTCTGGGAGTCACATTTATGTCTAGTGAGACTTAAATTCAGAACTTGGGAGTCTTCCTAGGATCATAGAAACTCTAGTCTGTGAAAACCACTGGAAATCAAATAGCACACTGGTTTGAAAAGGTCCTTGCTTCAGACGCCCTTCTTCACAGCCTGGTATGTACAGTAGATCTAAGTACGGCTGCGGTGGTCGGTGGTCGGAGTGGGGTGCAGTCCTGAGCCGCCTGCGTGGCTTCCCTCATGTCATCCACACCCTCCCAACCACCCCCCGACGCCAGACAAGCCCCTCGAAGCACCTGTGCCACCCTAAGTTAGTCACCTACTGCTGCAATAAAGCTGCATAGTAAACCAATCCTCAAACTCGAGGCGTTGTAACAAAGGGCATTTATTTTATCTCACAGTTCTGCAGAAGGCATGGGGTGTTGCGTGGATTAGCGGAAGGAAAGGTAAGTAACTGTTTAGAGTTTAAGGGAAGCCAAGAAGGCCCTGCTGCCATAGTATATACTGCAAGTCCTTCCATCGATGATACCCTCCTTCGAGTTCTCCCCTTCCTCTCCTGTTTCAATCAGATTCTGTGAATTTACAGACTGTCTGCTCTGTTTTTGGTCCTATACTGGGTACTTGAGAAGCAGAATTCAACCTATGGTGGGAGCTTTTTCACGAATTTACCCTAAAGTATGAATGATTTATGGGATTTGTTCGCCTCATAACTTATAGCCACAGAGAGCACCGATGTCCACGTGAATGAAGGCAGTAGGGCCCTTTTGGGCAGAAGGGCAGGACACAAACAAAGTTGCTGAGGATTCCCTCAGCCTATTGTGCAAAGATCTATATCTTATACTTTTTATATTTCCCAGGACCCCTAACACAGCGTGTGTATTCAATCGATGATCAGTAAATACTTCAGTAATTTGTTCATTTGATGAATTTGCATGCACCTGTTGTCTCCCAGGCAGCAGGTACTCATCAACTGATTGCTCTGTCTAGCAAAACAACTCCAAGAGATCATCACCATTCTTCTTGACTCACTACTTCCAAAAGGCATTGGTACCGTAGGTCCAACAGGACACGTTACACAGCCAAACTCTGTGAACTAGAGAGTGTTGCACAAATAACCAGGGATTTCCCTTATTATCAACATCGATATGGAGCAGAAATGAGAGGCTTAAAATATGATCCCTGCTTCGGGTTCTAGAAGGATAGAGTTCTTGGATGAGGAAGGAACTCCAAAACTAATTTTTTTTTATCATTTGATCATTTACGATGCCCCCAGACACTATAGTAGTTGCCAAGAGTATGGCAGTGAACAAGACTTCACATCCTGTGTCCTCATGGAACTCGCAGTCCAGTGTGCTGAGGGCTAAGAGCCAAGTGGTGATTGTGATTTCTCTAAGTCAAACTGTACTGAACTTTCTTTCTGTGCCAGGCCTGTACTAGGAGCATAAGTGTTTAAAAAATAAAGAAAAGAAGAACAACCACAAGCCATCCTTGCTTCTAGGCTACTCACAGACAAGCAGCTAGAACGCTAGAATGACGTGCTGACGTTGCTATCATCCAGGATGTACTTGGACAGCTCCAGGACACGGAACAGGCTGCTGTGACGTCTAATTGGAGAGGAGGTGTCTGAGGAAACCCCACAGAAACACTGACACGGGCTGAGCTTTATCAGAAGCAGAGTTCACCAGAGGGATCTGTGATTGTTAAGACTTCATCCTTATGGTTAATGCTGGACTATTCAAAATATATTGCTGCAGAGGACACTCAAACAGACACAGAAACCACTGCAGCAAGGTAGACTTGGGCTTAAGTTGGCTCATTTATAAGTGCAGTTTCTTAAAAGTTACTTTCCCCCTGATTTTGTGAAAACGTCCCCACTGAGACCTTGTCATCAGTAACACATCACTCTGGACACCAGGTGTTTGTCGACAAATGTGGTTGACAGTCCACTGATTTTCCTGTTTTAACTTTGTCTCTCCTAGACGTTGTTTACCGACCTGAACCATGACAAGTTGAAAGGGAGAAGGTGGGAGAGAGGGGGAGGGGAGAAAGAGAGAGAGAGAAGGAGGAAGAGGAGGAGGAGGAAAGGAGGGTAGGAAGGGAGGGAGGGAAGGAGCGGTGGGAGGGAGGGATGGAGGGAAGGAAGGGATAAGATCCATTCCAGGGACAGATTCATTTGGAGATTAGAATCCAGTACAAAAGAGACACTAATTTTAAAAAAGAACATCATGGCCTGCCACCAACAGACGTGAGACAAGCAGGTTAAAGAGCCAAGAGAAAAACAATGAAAATAAGCAGCTGAAAACAACCAGACAGCAGGGAGTCAGAGAAGACAGGTGATGGAGAGGCACCCAGAGGAGGTGACCTCATTCCAAAAAACAGGCAGAAACTAGGATGTTGCTCTACTTACTAGGAAAAAGGGTAAAAAGTATGTAAAAATTTACCCCTATGCATACAATCACCTAAAAATAAAAATTGCTTCAGCAGAGGTAAAGTGGTTAGAAAACTGGCTGTTTGCAGAGAAGGAAAATGACCATTTCCTATCCTGTGCGCAATGAGCAGTCTGAAAACTGTCTCCCCAAAGCCCGCTGAGCGCGTGCTTTGAGGGACCTAATGGTGGATGAGGGTAGGAGGAGGGTGGGGAGGTAGTTCCCCCACCCCTCTACTGAGCTTTTGTCCCAGGGCAATTTCCCACTTTGATGATGGTTCCTATTTGTCACTAGCTTGGGTTCCACTAAGAAGTCTTTTTCAGCTATTTTGCAAAAGAACAGTTGGAATAGATCCCCAGGTAAGATGACAAGGCCTATTTCTGATTGCTGTGGCTGACTTCTAGAAAGTTCCATCCCTTGAAATGTTCGGATCCCAGGCAGCTGCACAGGACTTGATTTTCAAATAGAGTCCTGGGACCATCACTTCCCCCGGGGGGGATTTGCCCTTTAAGCTGCAGAGCGACAGGCGTCAAACGATACCCATCCTGACGCCAGGAGCCCAGGGAGAAATTTTACATTTCACAGCTGAACCAAACTTCACAATGCGCCAGGAAAGAATTGGTAAAAGGTTGAGCTAGAGCTACGGTCTTCAAATTGGAATACTAATGATGACCTTTAATGAAGCCTGACAGTACAATCTGTTTCTCATTGTTGCTTAAGGGCCAGCTCCCAAGCACACCCTGGCTTTCAAGGAAGGGACAGACTGGGATAAATGGACCCTGCTGGTGAGCAGGCCTGAGCACAGCTGATCTTTCAGCCAGGATTAAATTAATTAAAGTGATTCTCTCAGCCAAAGAATTAGTCTTTTTATCTGTCATTATTGTATTGTTTATTAATCTCCAATGGGGGCTAATTGGTATCTGAGCTTTTGGGGACAAGGGATCTTAGAGTGATAGGGATGAAATTGTTCTCATTTGGAATGGGGTGAACAGGAAGGGTTGTCTTAGTTCTAGATGTGAAACGAGCTTGTTAATTTAAGACCTTCATCAAAAGACTACAACAGCCCAAGGCAAGAACAGTAAGGCAAAATGAACCTATATGGAGGAAGGTTTAGCTGTGTTGGCTTTGGCCCAGATTAGTAATCAATGGATAGTCACTAAGAAACCTACTGCAAAGGTGGCATGGTGCCAGGGAATTAGAGGGACCCATTCATATGCCATGGCTCCTTAAATAGGGTGCACTTTAGTTAATGAGATGCCTGAGTCCTATGCCCCAGAGGAATCTGGAAAAAAAAAAACAAAACAAAACTTGAATACCCGTCTAGTTCAAACTCCCAATTTAACAGATAATAAGGAAATTTCAATCAGTCGTGAGGAAGTTTCTCAGGGCTGGGGTATTTCTTAAAGTGGGAAAAACATATCAGGCCAGGCTTCAACATCCAGACGTCACCTGGGTCCAAAGGCAATATGATCCCTCCTCCTTCTCTGCTTTCAGTTCTACTCTCAGGGCTGGGATGAACATGGAGGGATGACCCCCAGAGGAGATCTTGCGCCTGGGAAGATAGGGGAGGAGTAGATACATGTCTTGAGCCATCCTAGCCTAGGAAAAGAGAGAAACAAAATTCTGCTGGTGTTAGTGAAGGCTAAGTTTGCAAGTGAGGGAAGTTCTACTGTCCCATGCCTCATGGCTGCTCCAGGAAGGTATGCTCTGGGGGAATTCCTGTTCTGAAGGCTGCCCTGCTTTAGCAGTTCTCTCCTATTGCTCTGAGCTCTGGCATCTAGGGATTGCCAAAGAAGCAAATCGATTTCAAGACATTATTTTGCAAGCTTGCAATCTCTCTGGCAATAACAACCCTTAAAACCATGGTGGGCTGCAAGACAGCTCGTGTTCTGTTAGTGACAGCAGACGAAGGCCCAAAGCCAGAAATTCCGTTCATATCCCTAAACGCAGACACCACTCTCATGGTTTCTGTCTCTCAGCAATAGTCTTGCTACTCTATTCCCACTCTGATCACGTGGTGCCACCTTGGCCTCTGCAAGCAACGTAGTAGCCTGAGGTAGGAAACAGTCCAGGCTGCCTCCCAGTGAATGGCTGTTTATAACGGAGTCAAGATAAGGAGTACATAGCAGCAGGTGTCTGGGAGCAGTAGAGAGGGTCAGGCTTCCCTGTCACACAGTTATACTGAGACCCCCAATATTATTTTTTATTCTGTATTCTGTCTCCTTCCTTTGTTTATCCTATCCAGAGCACCAATAAGGATTCAGCTTTTTCAACTCACATAGGTACGGCCGTCTTGAATTACTGGCCATAGCAGGAAGAGCATCTCAGTAAAGACCCTTTGTTGCTGGCGCTCACTTGATGTATGCTGGAAACTCACAAGGGCTCAGCCCTGTAGTGAGCATCTCTGCCCATGTCAATGGAGCTCGCCTGGTAAAGGGTAGGGACAATTTCAGAAGCTGCACACTACAGGGGTCACTTCCGCTGCTGCTGTCACTGGAGAGGAGATGTGACCTGCTGTTTCTTTGCTGGCTCTCATTCAGAGGGGAAAAATTAAAAGACTTGTGTCCCACAGGACTGCCCCCTCTAAGCCATCTGGTTATAAAGCATGGGCTTTTCTTAAAGGCTTTCCCATCTGCACCCACTTGTAGTTCTAGGTTTTAGGCTGCTCTAGAACCCGGGACAGGATACCTAGGAGGGAAAAGAGAAGCAACCTTGGAGGTTCACGGCTGGGTAGTCCCTCAGACACTGGGTTTCCCCACAGTCTGCTGCTCTACCCCCCTCCCAGAGTCCTCTGATAGTTGCTTTACACATTCTGTCCAGGGTTTTAGTTGTAGTCAGTGGAAGCAATGGAGTGGGGGAGGCTTTTTCCATCTGGATCAAAACCAGAACGCTTCCGTGTCTTTTTAACATGTGTCCATTATTCTTTGAACATATCCTTGTTTCTGATTAAACAAGGCTCTGGGCTGATCTTAGATTGTCTTTGCCTCAGCCCTTGAACCAGTCATTTCTCAAAGGAGCTCTGGTTCCTTTTAGCAGAGAACAGTATTGGGGAACCAAGATCCAGACACTAGATTGCTACTGCTTTTGGACTTTGCTTCTTCTGGGCCCTTTCCTGCTCCCAGGTTCTCTCGGTGGACAGACCTTAAAGAAGCAGCCACGGAGCCACAGATAATTGTGCTACCCGGCTATTTGGTTTTAACATTTTAAAGTTACGTTAAAATAAGTAAAATTAGGGGCACCTGGGTGGCTCAGTGGGTTAAAGCCTCTGCCTTCGGCTCAGGTTATGATCTCAGGGTCCTGGGATCGACCCCTGCAACCGTTCTCTGCTCAGCAGGGAGCCTGCTTCCCACCCCCCACTGCCTGCCTCTCTGCCTACTTGTGATCTCTCTCTCTCTCTGTCAAATAAATAATAAAATAAAATCTTTTTAAAAAGTAAGTAAAATTAGAAATTTATTCGACAATACACTAGTTGCACTAACCAAGTTTCAAGTGCTCAAGAGCCACATGTGGACAGTGACAACCGTATAGAATATTGCTGATATGGAACATTTCTGTCATTGCAATGTTGGTCCAGATAATTTCAGCCAAAAAAGTTATTATCTATATTGTTTGTAAAAATAAAGCATAAAGCCTACATCAGTGTTTTCAGAATATCTAGACCTTAGATTAAATACACAACATCACCTATAAGAGGCATACATACAACCCAGGATTTGCCTTACAGCAAAAGGATGGTCGATACCTTCAAACAATCGAGGTGCTTTTGAGGCCAGCCGTTTATCTGTTTAAGTCAGCTTTCGCTCTCAAAGAAGACCAGGGATTATAACTGAGCATCTTCTCGAGAATCCAGTGCAACCAGTTTCTTACACCAAACACAAAAATAAACTCAAAATGGATTCAAGACCTAAATGTGAGACGTGAAACCATGAAGCTCGCAACAGAAAACATGGGCGCTAATTTATTTGACATCGGCCTCAGCAACATCCTTCTAGATATGTCTCCACAGGCAAGGGAAACAAATGCAAAAATAAAACTATGGGGACTACTCAAATAAAACGTTTTGCACCATCAACAAAACAAAAGGGAACTTACTGAATAGGAGAAAATATTCTGATAAGGGATTAATATAAATTGTATCATGAACTTATACAACTCAACACCAAAAAGACACAAAAAATCCAATTAAAAACGGGTCAAGCACTTGAATAGACATCTGTCCAAATAAGACCTACCAATGGCAGAGAGACACATGGAAAAATGCTCAGCATCACTAACCATCAGGGAAATGCAAATCATAACCACAATAAGATATCATCTTATACTTGTCAGAATGGCTAGAATCAAAAAGACAAGAAATAACAAGTGTTGGTGAGGATGTGGAGAAAAAGGAACTCTCATGCACTGTCACTGAGAACGTAAATTGGTATAGCCATCATGGAAAATAATATATTGGTTCTTTAAAAAATTAAAATATAAATATCAGACAGAATGGGAGAAGATATTTGCAAACGACATATCAGATAAAGGGCTAGTATCCAAAATCTATAAAGAGCTTAGCAAACTCCACATCCAAAGAACAAATAATCCAATCAAGAAATGGGCAGAGGACATGAACAGACATTTCTGCAAAGAAGACATCCAGATGGCCAATAGACACATGAAAAAATGCTTCACATAACTCAGCATCAGGGAAATACAAATCAAAACCACAATGAGATACCACTTCACACCCGTCCGAATGGCTAAAATTAACAAGTCAGGAAATGACAGATGCTGGCGAGGATGTGGAGAAAGGGGAACCCTCCTACATTGTTGGTGGGAATGCAAGCTCGTGCAACCACTCTGGAAAAAAGCATGGAGGTTCCTCAAAAAGTTGAACATAGAGTTACCCTATAAAACAGCACAGTGCATAATGTCCTTCTTGTTTGAGTACCTTAGGATGGAGACTTTGATGTCTTGAAAACTGTTGAAGAAACTGATACAGTTCTCACTTTTTCAGCATCCTTACTAAAGCATCATAAATCCAGGTCAGCTGACAGTGATTGTTTAGAGGAAAAGAGAAAAAAAACAGTCTCAAAATTGTGTCATAGAATAAAAGATGATAGAGCTACACCAGGAATTTTAAAAATATATAGATATAGATATAGATATAGTCATTAAATGAGATATCTCATTTAATGATATATTTATCATTATCAAATGTTATTCAATATTTAAATATTAATATTTATTTAACATTTATATTAATAATATAATATATATAAATATTTAATATTAAAATGATCTATTTATCATCATTAAATGAGATAATGCACATACAGAGCTTAGTATAACACTTGGCACAAACAGTGAGTTCTTGTTACATTTTAGCTATTCTTTTGATTCCTTTTTTTTTTTTTTTTAATAGAAGTTTAGTTTCTTTTTTAAAAAGAGATTTGTTTGGGCGCCTGGGTGGCTCAGTGGGTTAAAGCCTCTGCCTTCGGCTCAGGTCATGATCCCAGGGTCCTGGGATCGAGCCCCACATTGGGCTCTCTGCTCAGCAGGAAGCCTGCTTCCTCCTCTCTCTCTGCCTGCCTCTCTGCCTACTTGTGATCTCTCTCTGTCAAATAAATAAAATCTTTTAAAAAAAATTAAAAAAATAAAAAGAGATTTGTTTTAGAGAGAGAGAGCATGAGCAAGGGGAGGGGCGAGGGAGTGAGTGAGAATTTTTTTTTTTAAGATTTTATTTATGTATTTGACAGAGAGACACAGCAAGAGAGGGGGCATGAGCAGGGGGAGCAGCAGAGGGAGAGGGAGAAGCAGGCTGCCTGCTAAGCAGCCCCATGCAGGACTCGATCATGACCTGAGCCAAAGGCAGCCACTTAACCAACTGAGACACCCAGGTGCCCAGAGAGTGAGAATCCTAAGCAGACTCCACGTGGGTCATGGAACCCGACACAGGGCTCAATCCCAGAACCCTGAGATCACTACCTAAGCCGAAATCAAGAATTGGACGCTCAACCATCTGAGGCACCCAGGCACCCCAGAAGTTTAGTTTCTGAGTCCAAGTATATTCTCTTTCCTCCTTCTTTTATGGTGACGAATTTCACAACTATGTGGAGCCCTTTTGGTAAGCTCTCTGCATATATTATCTCATTTAAACCTCAAACAACCCAGTGAGGTAGGTACCATTATTATACCAAGCTCCAGTTTAGAGTAAATATCTTGCCCAGAATCACAAAGCTTGCAAGTGGTAGAGGAGAGATTTTGTGCATATCATCTGGCTCTAGAGCCAGGACTTCTAATCCCCGTGTAAGAAATTCCAAAATGAGTTGCAAAATCCTTTCACATTTATTATGTGAAAAGGTTCAGAAAATATTGACGCCAAAATATAAAGCCTTGTATATGATAAGACACACTTTGCCCTCTAATACCTAGTGCAAAAAGAGGTTGGGGACATAGATTTAGAAACAATGTTGATGCTCGATGATGACGATGATGATGATAGCAAACACATATAGTACTTATTTCGTATCAGACACTGTTCCAAGCGCTTTATATATACTAACTCATTCAATTTTCGCAATAACCCTATAAGGTAAATACTATTATTATAACTATTTTTCAAAAGAGGAAATGAAGCAGAGAGGTTTAGTGACTTACACAAAACTCCACACAACCAGTAAGCTTGAATCTGGGATTTGAACTCAGGTAGTCTCCAGAGTTCACACTCCCACCCACCATACTATATTGTCCCAGTGCCGCTATCCCATAGCTAATGATCTCTGTTACTGAAGAAATCATTCAACCATGACTACCCCTGCCATGTTGAACTTAAAATTCCTCAAAATTGGGGTGCCTGGGTGGCTCAGTTGGTTAAGTGTCTGCCTTTGGCTCAGGTCATGACCCCAGGGTCCTGGAATCGAGTCCCACCTCAGGCTCTGCCTGCTGCTCCCCCAGCTTGTGCTCTTTCTCCCTCCCTCTCTCTCCCTCTTTGCCAAAGAAATAAATAAAATCTTTTTAAAAAACTTCCTCAAAATTGAGGCTATAAAGTCGTTAGCCTTATCCAAAGAGAAGCATATAAATAGTAAATTTAAAGGAGCATATCCAGTTCTTATGTGTAATCTGTTCCCTTAGGGCCACTGGAATTCCTATTCTCCTCCAGTCCCTCCCACATTTGCTTATTATTTCTTTATCATTCGCATAAACACACACACACACACACACACACACACACACACACACACATGCACGCACCTCCTTTAGAAAAACTCAACCATTATGTTTGTCTTTCTGAATTATTCTGACTCTTTGCACTTGAGACTTGTAGCTCCTTGAGTCGCAATATGCCTGAAACAAAAGAGGAGATCAGTTGAAAAACATGAGTGGATTTTCTTAGAAAATTGCATGCTTCCATCACAGGCCTGTTGTGAGGATCAAAGTGAGAATGTGCGTGATCTTGCTTTGAAAATTCTGAAGGCCTTCTGAAGTGTAAGGGGTAGTTATTGTTACCATACTAAAAACAAAACCCTGAGCTCGCTTCCCAAAACAATTCCCCAAACACAGTATCAATGGGAAGGCAGAGTTGTGGTTCACAGTCTCTCTTCTTATTGGGTCGGACTTTAGAGTTTTTGTGGTTTTTTTTTTTTCATAGCCATTAATATTTGTTTCCTTGGAGTTGCACAAGGCTTGCACAAGCTCACGCAGACTGTGCAGTAAGATTCGTTTATGAATTGGCCAACAGATGACACCTTTTTTTCAAGGAAATTTGCATTTGTCATTGCAATAATTGAATTCACTGCTCAACACATGAATAAATTCCTCAAAGAAGTCTTTGTGTTGTGCTTGGGATTAAGAGTACTTTTTTCTGTCAAAGCAAGGCAAATTCTGCCTGAAATGAGTTTCTTTCTGCAGCACAAAAAAGTGAGTCGGTGAAAAGATGTTAAGACAATCCTTTGCATATGAAGACCTCAGTTGAACCAACTTCCCCTATGACGTGAGTAAAGTCAGAACATTTCTCTGGACCTTAGTTTTCCTAGCTACAGAATGGGGAGGATGGCCTAGAATTCTGTGATCAACTTCAGACTCTAATATTTTATGATCCTATGAATGTTCCCTCCAGAGATGCCCAAAAAATTAAATATGGTATGTCTCACCCTAACAATGGAAAAACCTTAGTGCTCCAGAAGGAAATGTAAGACTTCATTCTATCTGCATTATAATAAAAAATATGTACCTCTAACTTTATAGTTCACAGAGTGTTTTCACATATATTATTTCATTTGATCCCTACCATAAATCTTTGAAATAGCAATTTTTATTCCATTTTACAGATGATGAACTTGAAACTCAGAGCAAGTTGTTAAAAGTCTCTTCCAAAATTCCACACTTAATAAATGGTGAGTCCAGAACTCAAAATGTGGGTCTGAAGTAGTATAATTTCACCTCCTACTCCACGATGCCTGACAACTTATTATAGGAGATTTTTATTCCTTCCTTATGGGTCGCAGATGTTGGTATTGAAAATTATGCCAGGGACGCATATATTCTTGCATGAAACGATGATAAGAAATGAGCAAGATGAGCAAGAAAGTAGAACTCTTACTGAGCCTATTTCATAAGCATCATAAAGGCAAAGGTCCCACAAGCATACCAAATGCTGTATCTCAACATTCACTCGCTTCTTCATTCATTCATGAATTCAGCACAGATTTGCAAGCCATTCAGTATTACTAGGCATGGTGCTAGGAGACAACAGCATTGAATAAGACAATGTATAAAATATATAATACAACAGGAAAAACAGACAAATAGGAATCATTACTAATCTTCGGCTAAGCAAAATTTAGAATGTTATAGGAACATTGAGAAAAAGCATGTGACTGTCTGCAGCATTCCCAAAGAACACAGCTTTCAAAACGAGAACTGGAGGAAAGGCAGACTACTGCTCACATAAGCAAGAGGGAGATGTAAACAAGAGGGAGATGTTCTTTTTTTAAAAGATTTTATTTTCTTATTTGACAGAGAGAGAGAGAGAGAGAGAACCAGCAGGCAGAGTGGCAGGCAGAGGGAGAGGGAGAAGGAGGCTCCCCACTGAGCAGGGAGCCCAATGTGAGACTCCATCCCAGGACACTGGGATCATGACCTGAGATAAAGGCAGACGCCCAACTGACTGAGCCACCCAGGTGTCCCGAGGAAGATGTTCTATGTAGAAAGAAGAGCATGTGCCAAGGCAATCCTTGCTTTTACTTTTAAAAAGTTACTGTCACTTTCAAAAACACGTTTCTAAGATTTTTAAAGTACAAAAATGATGAGTGTGTTGTGTCAAAGGAAATGATATAAAGGTCTATAAAGAATAAGTTAATATTCTAGCTCTATCCTCTTCCCATTTCTACTTAACCAGTATGAATTGTTCTTGTGTAGAATACCCCCCACGTCCCCCCATTATACTGTTATGATGTAGCTAATTTGTTTCAAAGTGCTTGAATCCAGACAGTGTGATTTTAGTTCGGGTTGGTTGGTTGAAGTCACAAGCCAAGCCAAGTCAGTTGCCCTAATTCAGATGTGGCTACTATAATTGCATCAGTTATCTTCATCTTTGATCAACACAAAGGCATTTCACTGATCAGTATAGTAAATGTTGGAAATGGGTTTTTCACAGGTAAAATAGTAGCTTATTAGCATCATAGTTTTTTTTTTAAAGATTTTATTTATTTAGTATATGTGCTGCCGAAGCGAGCACAAAGATTTTATTTATTTATTTGACAGATCACAAGTAGGCAGAGAAGCAGGCAGAGAGAGGGGGGGGAAGCAGGCTCCCCACTGAGCAGAGAGCCCGACCCGGGGCTCGATCCCAGGACCCTGGGATCATGACCTGAGCCGAAAGCAGAGGCTTTAACCCACTGAGCCACCCAGGCGCCCCAGCATCATAGATGTTTAAAATGGGTTCTCATTGGTGAAATTGGTGGTGTTCAATTACATACGACTGATCTAAACTCTTTTAGAGACACCCTATCTCCTTGCATGGATAGGGTTTAAATGTCTAACAAGGTCTGTAGCCTTCTCCCTCAGGGGTGGTGTCTAAGACTTGATCCTAAAGAGTACTGATCCAGCGGCACCTGGGTGGCTCAGTCTCTTAAGTGTCTTGCCTTCTGCTCAGTTTGTATTCCCTGGGTCCTGGGATCGAGCCCCGCATTGGGCTCCCTGCTCAGCGGGGAGCCTGCTTCTCCCTCTCCTGCTCCCCCTGCTGTGTTCTCTGTCAAACAAATAAATAAAATCTTAAAAAGAAAAGAAGAGTACTGATCTAGTTTGGGAGGATTTCTGAGGGCCTGATACAGACCATAAGGAGAATAGAATCCTTCCCCGCCATATTGTCACATCTGGCTCAAGGGAACCTATCATGCAAGATGGTGAGTAAAACAACTAAAGGACTGAGCGGAACTTAGCTGAGCTTCTATGACTGGTGATATGACCTGTGTGTGCTTGCTTGTTATAAACGTTTATGAATAAAGTGGGATTGGGTCCGAGACTTGCTAACCAAACCTACCTAAAACTTTCTCTTTTTAAAGATTTTATTTGTGCATTTATTAAATATTATCAAATAGAGAGTGTGTCTGCATGCATGCTTGTTCAAGTGGGGAAGATCTGAGGGCGAGGGAGAGGGAGGAAGAATCTGAAGCGGACTTTGTCCTGAGTGCAGAGACCAGACTCAGGGGGCTCCATCCCACCATCAGGAGATCTCCACCCATGACTGGATCTCCACTTCTGATCTCCACCAGAGCCAAAACCAAAAGTCGGATGCTTAACTAACTGAGCCACCCTGGTGTCCCAAACCTACCTGAAACTTTTAAGAGGTTAATATTATTTACTAATACGACCCTAGTCACATTTAATGCATGACTAAATTGGCTTAGATAAATTCATAGTACACACAGATAACCTCATGCACACATACTTGTAAAAGTTTATAAAGTAAAAATCTATCATACCAGATTCATTTTTTAATTTTTAATTTATTTTCTTTTTTAAAAAATATTTTATTTATTTATTTGACAGAGGGAGAGAGATCACAAGTAGACAGAGCAGCAGGCAGAGGGAGAGGGGGAAGCAGGCGTCCCGCTGAGCAGAGAGCCTGATACGGGGCTCGATCCCAGGACCCTGAGATCAGACCTGGGCCGAAGGCAGAGGCTTAAACCACTGAGCCACCCAGGTGCCCCTCGTTTTTTTTTAATTTAATAAATACACGGGATGCAACTAGGTGAAGGGAGAAAGAAGTAATTTGTTTAAAGACTGAAAAAGATTCCATAGAGTAGATATACTCATTTGTTATACCATTTACCAGATACCACTATTAATGAATGTTTTCAGTTTTATTTTTGTTTCTATGATTATAAGGATTGCTATAATAAGCACTCTTGAACTTAGAACCTTATTTTAATGTTTTTATTTCTATGGAATGTGTTTTTTTAAAGCAGGATTGCTAGAGGTAATGGAAGTTTAATACACTGAAATGAAGTCTATTTTAATATGTATCGCCAGATTACTTTCCCAAAAGCCTGTAATAATAGACACATTCCCATAACCCATTGATTTATGGGAATAGCAGTTTTCTAGCATCTTCTCCAAGTCACAATGGTATTGCTCTCTTAATGTTTTGCCAATTTGATGGGCAAAATGATGCTTCATTGCTACTGTGTTTGGCATCTCCCTGATTACTGAGGTTAAGTCTTTTGTCTTATGTTTTAGGACTCTGGGATTTCTTCTTAAGTGAATTTCCTGTTTATATTATTTGCTCAATTCTAAGGTTTGTTTTTTAAGATTTATGGGAGCATATAGAATAATAGAAAGATTGTTTTGTTTGTAATGTAGTTCTCATTTTTTTCTAGGCTACCACTGCTTTTTAATTTTGTCATGGTATATGTGTCACTTTAAAAAACAATCTCGAAAAACAGACTGAGGGTTGCTGGGGGGAGGGGGGAACGGGCGAGGGTGGTGGGGATTTGATGAGTGCTGTGAAATGTGTAAACCTGGCGATTCACAGACCTCTACCCCTGGGATAAAAATACATTTTATGTTTATTAAAATAAAAAAAAAATCTCTCCCTTATATGTTTATAAAAAAATTAAAAAAAACAAAAAACAAAAAACATCTCTCTTCCATCACAGCCTCAGGGTCCTATGACAGGAAGGTTTCCCTCACAACAGGTTTCTACAAACATGTTTCCAAATTTTCTAAAATTTTAATTTTATTTTAAAACATTGAAGAATGTAATCCCTCTGTAATTTTTCAATAAGTTGTGAGTAAGGGGGTCTTTTTCTTCTAGGAAGGTAGTCAGTACCATTTATAAAATGAAACATGTATTTTTCCTGAAGTTGAATGCCACATCTCATATCTTTTTTTTTTGTTTTTTAAAGTAGGCTCCATGTCCAGCATGAGGCCCTACACGGGGCTTGAGCTCATGACCCTGAGATCAAGACCTGAGCAGAGATCAAGAGTCAAATGTTTAACTGACTGAGCCACCCAGGTGCCCCATACATCTTATATCCTAAGTTCTCAAATGCATAGATCTCTCTTTTTTTTTTTTTAATTTTTCTATTTGACTCCAAAGCTTGCTTGCTTTTTTTCTTTCTTTATATTTTTCTATTTTCCTGCCACTCTTACACTGTGAAAACAACAGACTTATAATAAGTCCTACTTTCCTTGGCTGGTTTTTATTTATTAAGAAAAATGAACTAGGGGGCGCCTGTGTGGCTCCATCGTTAAGAGTCTGCCTTTGGGTCAGGTCATGCTCTCAGGACCCTGGAAGAGAGCCCTGCTTTGGGATCCTTGCTCAGAGGGAAGCCTGCTTCTCCCTTTCCCACTCTCCTTGTTTGTGTTCCCTTTCTTGCTGTGTCTCTCTCTGTCAAATAAAAAACCAAAATCTTAAAAAAAAAAAAAAAAAGAAAGAAAAGAAAGAAAAGAAAAATGAATTAGGTGAGACAGCAAATTATTTAAATTTTTAAAGTTTATTATTCAAATGAGAAAGGAAATGGAAAACAGG
Source organism: Martes martes (assembly GCF_963455335.1). Taxonomy (NCBI): domain Eukaryota; kingdom Metazoa; phylum Chordata; class Mammalia; order Carnivora; family Mustelidae; genus Martes; species Martes martes. The sequence goes on from NC_137898.1 coordinate 41,723,188, forward strand.
CTGTAAGTCAGGTTTACCTAACTAAGCGACTCTGGAAATGTCCCTGACTTCCCTCGACTTGCTCATCTGCAAACTTGGCATTTATAATTGCCACTTACTCCACAGGTTTATTTTAAATAGCTAAGGAAGTTAGACATGTAAATTCTAAATGTTAGTTAATGTGTAAATTCTAAATGGTGTTACATGTGTCAGTTACCCACTGTCATGTAGGATATAATATGTGGGATACCTAATTCTTTATGGACTATGCTTGGATCTGCAAGCATGACCACCTCTTATAAAGTGTCATGAGCCTGCTTTCGTTTCTCCCTGTCAGAACCGAGGAATGGTCTACAAGACATTAAAATCACATGTGTTTTCAAAGCCCTGGCCAACTAATTGGGAAGAACTATAGAAAACAAATGGCAATGATGAACAATGCGGGGTAGAAAAGCTGCCTCCCCAAATCCCCAGGTTAAATAGACTTAAGAATCCCATGTTGTGGCCTGGCCTGGGGAGGATTCTAAGAGGATCATTCCCCCATGGCAGCCTGGGTAAAGGGTGAAAGGTTAACAGGCCAATCCCAGGACAAGGTGTTGGCCCAAATTAGGTGTTTAGAACATTTGCTGAAGGACTTAAGTCTGCTGAGTTCTTTATTTCCAACAGCAAAAGTGTTTAGGGAACAACAAAAAAAAGACTTTTGTAAGGAAGAATTCAAGAAATCTATTTGGGTCCTCTCTTCTCCAAGGGAACCAAAAAGGTTAAAAATTTCCCCCCTATTTCAAGGAGATGATTACAAATAAAAAGCAATAAAGCTTGTTTTGTGTTCTGGGAACGAACACAAATTGGTAGCAGCTCCCTTTCGTTTGGAATTACTCTTCCACTGAGACCAAGCAGAACCACCAAGAAGTACTTATGATTACCTAGTGCTCTGGCATCTAAATACTTCCAATATTTTTTCTGCATTTTAGGACAATGAATTATCCAGGGAAATCCAGGTTTGGGGCAAGGGCAGGAAGAAGGAGATAATTTTTTTTTTAAAGATTTTATTTATTTATCAGAAAGAGTGAGCACAGGCAGAGAGGCAGGCAGAGGCAGAGGGAGAAGCAGGCTCCCCGCTGAGCAAGGAGCCCGATGGGGGACTCGATCCCAGGACCCCGGGATCACGACCTGAGCCAAAGGCAGCTGCTTAACCAACTGAGCCACCCAGGCTTCCCAGAAGGAGATAATTTAAGAGCTGGAGTAAAGAAGTGTAATTGGACACCTGCCTCACCCTATAACCCCACACACTCCAAAGGCCAGAAGAATTTTCTGCAGTCATCCTGCAAAGTACTTAAGCAATGACTTTGGCTACGCTGTTATCCAAAGATGGAATCTATAGCGATGAGATCATGTGCCTGGAAAATGACATTTTTGAGGGGGAGAGAAAATCATTTCTTCAGGCATTTTTTACAACACGCTCTGAAAATGTGCCTGGCCAATTTCATCCAGCACCAGAACTCTCATATCATCTCTCTGAATTCTGATGATGTCGGCATAGATAGAACACAAAGAATTACATCAGTAAATTCATGAAACGGGCACCAATTGAGTAAGAGTTTACCTTGATTTTGCAAGAAAATTTTAAAAACCGATGCTTTGGTATCTCACACTAACTCCAAACTCCATAAACTAAAAAAAATTAGAAAATATAGTGTATTAGATTCAGATAAAAAGGTAAATAGTGGAGGGACAGTGGTGGTGGCAATTATTCTGTTTACAGAAGGAACTGTGAGAATTCTTTCAGATTGCAAGATGCCTTAATGGATTTACATGTGGTATACAGGAGGCAAAAATGTGAATTATGACCTTCTGTGTAAGATAAAATAAAATGCTTCAAAGGCAGACGATGAGCTTGAAACCCCAATTCTTAGCAGCATGAAATCCTTCTCATCTCTGGTCTCTTGTAACTAAGTGCACATTTTCAAAAAATGCCTGCTGGAGGTTGAGGTGCTCTCTGTGGAGGATGGAACAAAGCCATCTCTCCTGGAGAGCCATCCCAGAAGGTCCCACACATCCCTCGCTGCTTCTCCCTGTGTCGCTGCCCTCAGACACCTGCAGGAACACTTCCCTCCGGGTGTCCTGCCTCCCTCCCTCCAGGGCGCTTTTGGTCTTTCTTTCCCTGTACCTGGTCGAGAGCCCAGGACGTTCTAGTTTTGAAGTAGAGAACTGAAAAGTCTCTCACTTTATTTTACTTTTAGATTCTATTTATTTATTTGAGAGACAGTGAGAGAGACAGCGAGAGCCAGAGAGAAAGCGTGAGTGGAGGGGAGGAGCAGAGGCAGAAGCAGAAGCAGACTCTCCACTAAACAAGCAGCCCAACATGGGGCTCGATCCTAGGACCCGGGGATCATGACCTGAGCCAAAGGCAGACGCTTAACCCACTGAGCCACCCAGGTGCTCTGACTCCCATTTTATTTTTTTTTAAATATTTTATTTATTTATTTGACAGACAGAGATCACAAGTAGGCAGAGAGGCAGGCAGAGAGAGAGGAAGGGAAGCAGGCTCCCCGCTGAGCAGAGAGCCCGATGTGGGGCTCAATCTCAGGACCCTGGGATCATGACCTGAGCCGAAAGCAGAAGCTTTAACCCACTGAGCCACCCAGGTGCCCCTGGGACTCCCATTTTAGAAAGGTTTGACTCTGCTTTTTTTCTGCTAGGCCCCATTGACTCATGTTTCATATTTTGCCTCTGAATAAGCCACAGAAGCTATGTTCCCACTCCAAGCAGGAAGCAAGAAAGTTTATCCTAAGCCCCAAACACCTGACAATATCTAAAAAGGGCAACGCAACATCCCAAACATGTCCCAAGACACTAGCTTCAAACAAACCTCAGCAGACACTGGCATCAATGTCCCCTCCTTCAGCAATTTAACAATTAGCAATTTTACACATTCCCTGGATCCTTTTCTCGCATAAATCCCTAATCCCAAGCAACGATGAATCTCATTGTTCTCTCCTTTCCCAATCTCCCACACACTCCGTATGCAATTCCCTGTCACTCACGCTATTCAATAAACTGTTACCACTTTCTCTGCCTTGCGTTTGATTTCTATCCTGTGTGAAGCCAAGGACCCTCTTGGCTGCTCCTGTGGGACCCTCCCCTGTGTTCCTGGTCTGGCCTGGCCACACCAGTTTGATTAAATTTTGTTAAATAAAGGAAGCAAGGAGGAGGAGGCCCTCATGAACACCTAGCCTCTTCAGGAGTTGTGGGAAAAGGTGGGAGCAGAGGCTGTATTTATTCCACAAATAGTGATTAACTATTTACAACCTGCCAGACGCTGTGCTGGGTTGTGGGGATAAAGACAAGTGAAACTGGGTTTCTGCCTTCAGGCAGTTTATAATCCACTAGATCACTGAAGCCAACACAAGTTACCATGGAGATGATGGAGCAATGAAAAGAGGAAGGGGGTGTGTAGCCTGAGAAAGGAGGTTTGAATCCTTCCTCATCATCCCCGAGCTGGTTAACTTGATAACCAATTCGTGTTAGTGTAGCCTCTACTTATGCCACGGAACCTCCGTGTCAAAGTCTGAATCATACCCACTTTAATAAGTGGCTGGTAAGAATCAAGAAGAGAAAGCATGCTATGACATCCAGCCATCCCTGGCACCCCACACACACTCAGGTGGGTCCATGTTCCTCTTCACTTTAATGAAAAGTGAGGGTAGAATATAAATTTATTTCTGTGCTATGATGACAGCTATGTAATCATTATGCATGCTTCTGGGCCAACAGTAGGAGAGAGAGTGCATGAAAAAAATAATAAAATCCATGCAGAGGGGGATTAGAGGTGATTTTTCTCCCCCGCCCCCCAGGCTTTTTATTATGTTTCATTGATCCTTGGAAAATAAATAATTTTTAAAAGTCCAACTTATTGGGGCACCTGGGTAGCTCAGTGGGTTAAAGTCTCTGCCTTCGGCTCGGGTCATGATCTCAGGGTCCTGGGATCAAGCCCGGCATCGGGCTCTCTGCTCAGCAGGGAGCCTGCTCTCCACCAGCCCCCTGCCTCTCTGCCTACTTGTGATCTCTGTCTGCCAAGTGAATAAGTGAAATCTTTAAAAAAAAAGAAAGAAAGAAAGAAAAAATCCAACTTATTGTAGGGTGAAGAGAATAAGAGATATCCTTATGGAAACAGGCATGTAAACTTACTATTTTTCCAGTTGAGACAGTTTGTAGAAAATTAGTCATAACATGTAAAGGTCTTTCTTCACTATGAGAAAATTAGAGAAATACCTCCAAGCCTGATTTTGTTCTTTCCACAAACCCTCCTTCTGTTCTTTCGCTGGCATTTCAAAACACCTCAGGCTGAAGAGAACCCTGGCAAAGCACAGAAAAATTCCGAGTTTTGCCCAGTCAAGAGAGTGTATCCCTGGTTGAGCACCTCACAATTTCCCCATGGGGGGTTCCTTCGGTTTACACCAATCTGAGGACTAGGAAGATAATATAAACACAGGGTGGGGGGGTGAGCCCACAGAGAATTAGGGGGCCTTGAACAATCCAGCTGTTAACTTCTAAACTATCAGGACACAGTATCAGCTAAAGAAAATTTCTGAAGTTGGGCTCCCACTCACGAGCCTTTGGCCCCTGGTTAAGACTCCTGGGGTTGGAGTGATCTTTCTAAGTTGTAGGATAGGTCATGACTCTGCTGAAAGGCTTCTGCGCCTCCTGGATATCACAAAATAGATAGGCGCTAATCTCACTGAGAAAGTCTTTATATTGGGACATGTCAAATTCACGATGTGGGGATACAGCTTTCTAAGGTTTTGGTTTTTGCTTGAAATCTCAAATTTGACCATTAGCCACAGGGGCCATGAGTTGGTTTTCTTGAAATGACAGGTCCATCGCATTCTTTTGTAAGAAAATATCTGTCAAGTGCCCACGTCTGAATAAGCCCAGTTGGTTGCTCTTTCACGTAAAAATGGTATTTCATGGAAAGTCAGTAGTTCAGCCCAGGATTTGAACCATCAGTCAGGGCTTGCCTTGAAGTAATCATCACGTTTTGGTCTGAAGATGTGCTTCATATGCACTTCCTAGATCATCGCACAGAATATTAAAAAGATATGTAATCAAGGGTCAAGATTTGATCAAACTAATGATTTTCACTCTTCATTCTCAAGAGAGCCTGGAATTTTTTTGTTTTCCCGCAAGTGAGGGGTGGTGAAGACTACAACGATTGTTCTAGCCATGCTGTGCACTGGTTTGTGCTAAGCTTCCGGTTTTACCACCATTGTTTTTGCACCATCAAGGTAAATGTCAACCTATCAAAATAGGCAAATATCATCTGAGCATCAGGTAAAAATAGTTTTGGGGCACCTGGGTGGCTCAGTCGGTTGGGGATCTGTCTTCAGCTCAGGTCATGATCTCAGGGTCCTGGGATCGAGCCCCACATCGAGCTCCCTGCTCCGGGGAGCCTGCTTCTCTCCCTCTCCCCCACCCCCACTCATGCTCTCTCTCTCTCTCTCAAATAGATAAATAAACTCTTGAAAAAAAAAAAAAAGGTAAAAATAGTTTGACCCCACAGACTCACTTTGAATGACGGTGCTAGACCGCAGGTCATGAGGGCCAGGCCAGTGTCCCATGGAGCACTGAAGCCTGCTCATACTGGCTTGCAAGAGCTTATGGTTAATTTTTTGAGAATTTTTGCAAGACGCTTGACATCACATCAGTGGTTAGAAATGATCCATGGTAGGAACCTTTACTCCATGGAAGAGAGTGGACTTACAAATCAGGGTCTTTTTTCTCTTCCAGAGACCTGTTTGTCATCCGTCTACCAATATACCACTGTCTCTGTCCCTATTTCCTTGTGAATCAAAGTGGTGAATGATATTGAGTCAAACTCCCTCTCGCTGCTCCCCAGCAGTTTCTCAGGCCCTTCCTCCTGTGGGGAAAGAAAAAAAGCCCCTACCAGAGGCCACTCTCATGTCGCTGTGTATGCCTAAACACCCAATGGCCAGATTTATTAACTTCATATCTTTAGCGAGGAGTTCATGTCAGACCTACCACAGGCCTAAAGATGGCTCCTGCTGGGCCCCCAGGACGAGGACAAATGTTTAGGCTAAGAGTGCGAGCATGGCATGAATAGACCTAAATTAGGCCGGGTCTAATAACCCGTTTACTAACACCTGTATTAGTCCTCTATCACTAGGGGTGAACTGCTGTCGGACAAGGCATAATCCCATAAGCTTTCCATTTGCATATCCCTCATTAGCTGATTAAAACCTGAAGAAGGCAGGTTTCTGCAGCTGGTGGGCCCATTCCTTCACACTGTCTGCCTGGGTGGTTTGGGTAATGAAGTCATGTGGGTGGATGTGAGGTTTATATGTATGGAAGGGATTAAGAGCATTAGGATTTGTGTGAGCTGATGTTGCCATATTCTCTCTACTGGAACCCAGTAATTGGATGGGAGGAGAAATGGCAGACCCATTAGTTTTGTCTGTTTACTCAGGAGCAGGGTGCTAGAGATTCAATTTTGCTTTCTTTGGCTCCCTCGCCTTTGTGCAGCAGGCCTGCTTTGTCTCCTCCAGCCCTGAGCACCTCCAAACGCCAGCCAGCCCCACTAAGGCGATTCAGCCACAAAGGAGAGACGTCGGTGCCTCGGGGCCCGAGGAAGAGAAAATGCAGCCCTGACTCAAGTACTACTTGAAGGCAGTCCCATCCTGCTACCCCAATCCTGGGAGACAGAGCAAGAGATAATTGAAATTTATCAACACTTCTGGAGCCCTTTTTTGATTATTTTATTAGTTCTCCACGTTTGGGATTAACAATCCTCAGCATCAAACGCACCGCAGGCTCCTTACTTGGGAAATGAATGGTTAGACATTTCGGGAGTCTTAACAAAGCAATTGTTGTATTTGCCGGGTTTGCATAATTTTAATAGATGAAAAATAACACGAAGAAAAAATCCATTTCCTGTGCTGTTTGTACAGCTGGAGACAGAGCTCCTTGTGCTTGATGATGTAAGAGATGCACCATTGTCTCGCCCCTAACCCCAACAATGAGGTCCCACTAATGTCGTTAACAAAACCAGACCAGGCAATTCGGAAAACTTTGAAGCTGAACATTGTCTCCAAAGTGTATGGGGCGCCACAGACAGAACTATGTTTATTCATCAGCAGTGCTGGGGTTTGCAAAGCCGGGAGATGACTTGCACCAGCAAAGAGTGAAGAAGGGAAATGTGGGCGGATCACAAGGCCCGAGTTTGAAGCCAGGGAACATAGGAGGGAAATGTGGATGAGGAATTTTATTTGTCTTCCATAAAAATACTGGAGTAGTATAGGAGACTATATCAACTCACTTAGATTCTGTGAAGGTTTATTTTGTATTTTTAGTTTCCTTTATTAAAAGCCACAGCCCCTACACAGATCAACCGCTCCCAAATTGTAAAGTGAAACTTGCAGCGCAAGTACTTTCATAAATTGCTGACATAGTCCACTGCAATTGGGTTTTGCTGCGGTATGTCTTTACTGAGGGGACACATTAAAAAATCCACCAAATGCAAGTCTGAGTGTTTGAGTTGGGTCATTTGCAGGGTTTTTAATGACAATTTGTTTAGCGAGATTAAAGGATCCAAAGAGACCCTCATAAGCAACAGAGAACTAGCAATACCTATTATAAAAGGTTTCTCATAGTAAAAGCAAATCTTCAAAAACAAAACAAACAAAAAACCAACAAGCAAGCTAGAAAAACAAACAGATGAATAAAACCATCCTGTGGGCATATTTATGTGTGTTTCGCCAAACTGTAAAACAAAACTCTCCATTTCTATCTCCCTCTGCCTCTATTATTTTTAATTATTTTGTCCATTCCTGGTAACACTGTTAGTAAAAGCAGTTGGATCCTCTGTGTCACATGCTCGATTCAGCTAACGTTTTTGAGCCCCTACTCTCTGTTGTGTTAGGGTTAGAACACACTCAACAAAGCATGCCTAGTTTCAACCCCCATCGGGCATTACCAGTATGCATGAAAGGAAACATAATTAGAAAGATAGAGAGGAAAAGAGAGGAAAAAGTTTAAACCTGGCTCATATGATCCTTGATGCCAGAGATTTGTCAAATCTCAAGAATAGAATGAACCTTAAAGGTCCTCAAACCCAACCATGCAACCAAGCCTCTAAATCCCCTCTTAGCAAAAATTCAATATACCCCCTTACATGTTCCAAGCGTTTGTGACCTAGCATGTCCTTAAATCTTTGTAATCCTGATCTACAAATTGATCTTCTAGCCACTTTGCCTCCCACCAAAGCTTATCTTTGCATAATATATTCTTCATGGGGAAAAATTTAGCATTTTTTGAGCCCTCACTTACCATACAGCATGCCAAACATACAGCATCCTGTGAAGTGGGAATAGTCATTCTCATTTGTAAGTAATGAAACCGAGGTCAGCGAGGCTAAGCAGCCTACCCAAGGACACACAGCCTCTAAGCAGATCAACTTCCTGTTACATAACAAACCACTTCCAAACTCATAGTTTAAAACAACAGCTGTTTTATTATTTCTTGTGATTCTGTGTTTTGGCTAGAAGATTATGCTGCTCTGGGCTGGGATGGCTGGGGCTGGATGGCCTAGGATAGCCTCACTTACAGGTCTGGGCCTCAAGTGGGATGATGAGGACGGCTGGTCCAGGTCATCCTTAAGGAGGCTAATGTTGATTTGTTTAGATAGTGACAGCCTTTCAAGACAGTGAGAGCAGAGGCTACAAGGCCTACTGAGGTCTAGGCCCTGAACTCATAGCTACTTCCTTGTATTCTGTTGATCAAAGCAAGTCACAAAGCCACTCCAGACTCAATGGGTAGGAAAATAGAATCTACCTCTTGATGGGAAGAGCTGTAGAGAATTGTTGGCCATTTGCACTTGAACACATGGTCTGTGATCCACACTCTTAACTCTAGAGCCAGAGAGTCTACATGCACATCTTGGCCTTGCTAGGTGTTATGATGCCTTGGGAAATGTAACTGACCTCTTCCCATCTGTTTCCTCATCTGTAAAATGAGGATACTAATAGGACTCTTCTAGAAGCATAGTTATGAGGACTAAATGAGTGGATATATTAATGCGCTTAGAATACTGCCTGGTACAGAGTCTGCACAAAAAGTGATGATGATTATTGTTGTTGTTAATAGTCCATATGTTGTACTGGCTATCTCAATATTTACTAATGTTTAGTATGTGCTAAGAGCTGGGGACACAAAACAAAGGAGCTGAGTGGGAAACATTTAATCCTCATTTCCTCCTCTTTATGTAGCCTCCACGTTGGGCGCTTTACAGAGAGTTCTTCACTTAATTCTTATAAAAATCTAGTAGTTTAGATGTTATTCTCCCTGGTGACAGGTAAGCTGAGGTAACAAGACATGGTCTTTTTTCTCAAAAAGCTCAGATTTGAGAGTGAAAATCTTTACCAAGAAATGACATTTGTTAGGTTATTTCACAAGACACAGTTGTGTATTACTAACTCACTGGGGCTCAACAGCAATTTGTCACCTCTGTTAAGCAGATGAAGACCCTGGTATGCAGAGAAGTTAAGTCTAAGAGAGGTCCACAGTTAGTACAGAGAAGAGGCTGGACTAGGACTGGTGTTTCAGGCACTCCATTTTAAGCTTTTCCATGACATCCAAATGTCTCACTTACTTAGTTCAGTAATTGTCATGTGGGGAAGAAAAAAGATGCCCAGAAATTGCTAAGAAAAACTTGGCTAGAGGAAGGCAGAACAATGAAATGGAGCATAACACGGCTGCCTCTGGAACCTTCCACACCTTGGCATAACACTTCCAGTTGTTTGCTGAGATCAAGTTTGGATGTGGTATGCCTACTGAGCAGATATAACATGAATGGATCATAGCCTTTTCAGGACTAGAGTCAGGGAGTCCAGTTCATAAAAGGAAACAGTTCCATGGCCAGCTTGGTCAGCTCACAGATGCAAAGCATTAATCAAAGACTAGGACACTCATGACTGGAAGAGCTTTTTTTTTTTTTTTTTTTTTAAGATTTTATTTATTTATTTGACAGACAGAGATCACAAGTAGGCAGAGAGGCAGGCAGAGAGAGGGGAGGAAGCAGGCCCCCTGCTGAGCAGAGAGCCCAACGTGGGGCTAGATCCCAGGACCCTGGGATCATGACCCGAGCCGAAGGCAGAGGCTTTAACCCACTGAGCCACCCAGGCGCCCCTGGAAGAGCTTTTTGAAAGACTGGGGATCTTCTACTTAATTTAGGTTGGCAACAGCTCCCAATCCAGGGCTGACTGGCACATGTGGGTTCCCTTTGTACTGTGGAGGGGACTGAACATGCCATAGAAAGAGCAGGGTTGGAGTCAAAACAGACCTGGATTTTGATCCTGGTGGCATGGCTATGCACTGGGCATAGTCCTTTGCTCTGTGACTCCTTTAGATGGCTGCTGTGTGGAGTATGTGAAGTCCTGCATACAGAGTGCTGAGCATGGTGCCCGGCACACAGTAAACTCTTCTTATTGGTGAAGGAAGAATTGATACAATCAGAGTGACGAACCCAGGCATCACCAAATCCTGCCCTGCACTCTGCCCTCCTTCCGAGGGAGTTAAACACATGAGGAACAAAAGTGGAAGGAAATCAAAGTGGCTTTTTGGCATTCCCTACTGGCACATCCTTGTTCTCATGTTCAGAAAAGCTTTGGTGGAGCACATGGTTTCAGCTTAAGGATGAAGCAGACTTTGCATTCTCCTCTCCTCCCAAATTTCAATCTCAGAATCATCTACCTTCTGGGGGATTTACAGGAAAAGGAAGTCAAACAAGAGAAAGAAAAAAGCTGCCCAGGTTTGGAAAGAAGGAAGAGAGGGAATAAAAGAGAAAGAAAGGAAGAAGCAGTGGGGGAGGGGAGGAGAGGAAGAAACAGAGGGAGAGAGAGATGACTGGGCCCACGCTCATGTGCCCAGAACCCTGCCTGGATCTGCTCACTACACAGAGGTAGGAGGAAATGGTAGTGGTGTTTTAACACAGTGACCCTGTCTATTGATAACCATGACCCATTCAATGTTTCAGATTCTTGTTATTCATTTAGCAATGCTTCTTCCCTTGACCGGGTTATGGAAGATGGTGAGTGGAGGCAGGCATTGGGAGACTAGGCTGGAGACTCACCTACCCTATGGCACCCAACACACTGTAACCATAATCACTGTCATTGCCATGGTTGCCATTGTTATGCTCCCATGCTTCAGTGTCCCCATTACCAGTGGAAAAGAAATTGAATCATAAGGACTTCCTTTCAGCTCTGAATAAATTATAGCAATATTTCAGAAAAATGTGGATGAATAAAAACCTATGTAAATAAAAATTTATTTTCTAATGATACACTGAGAGAAAGCATGACATAAAAATAGAGCAGAGAATCCTACACGGGCATATTATTTAACCTCTCTGAGTCTTAGTTTTCCGATCTATAAATAAGAACTAATGATAACTATCTCCCAAATTTGGGAGAATGAGTTAATGTAGAATAAAGTTTTATAGGTGCCTAAGATTCAAGACATAGTACTTCATTGTTATTATAAATATATTGTATAAGAGTTTATCATCAGTTCATACCTTCATTACGCTATTCAAGGTACTCCTATTTTTCAACTTTAAGTGTTTCATTCCTTATCCACCACCACCCCAGGTCCAAGAGGAGCACTAGAGTAGAAGTAGTATCAGATTCAGATTCAGTAAGAACTTGAATTGAACCTATGATCTGCAGTTTTATCGTTTTACGACTTGGAACAAATCATCTACATTCTCTGAACTGCTTCCTCACCTAGAGGTAATTGTGTGGCAAAACTTCTAGTTGTCAACCCCAGGATCCATTCTCTTCCTTTTTATCTGAGCATGCTGCTGCCTGATTAGAAGACTACATTTCCCAGCATCCTCTGCAGCTAGCTGTGTTCACATGACTGAAACTGGGCCAGTGAGATCTAATTAGGAGGGTTCCATGCCCTTCTTTAATTTTTCTTAGTTGTTGGAAAAAGGCATAATGGCTGGAACTCAACAAACTTCTTGGCCCCTGAGGATGACTGAACAGAGCTAGAAGAGCTTAAATACTGAGATAGTGTGACTCCCGTGCCAGCCCTACAAAGACTACCTCTGATTATCCTTATGGGTAATTAAAAATAACCCACCAATTTAAGCTAATTTTACTTTGAGTTTTCTGTCAGCTGTGGTCAAACCTTTATAAGATAATGAATGTTAAAGTGGTTGGTACATTGTAGGCCCTCAATAATTTTAGTTTCCTTCTCTTATCTTTCCAGCAATTTCATTCTTCTTACAAAGCCAGAGAGCCTTTCTTAAATTCAAATATTAAACACCAAATTCCACAGATACGCTCATGTTATCCTGATTTCAAAGTCATTGATGGGGTCATGATGAAGGTCAGAGGAAATACTTCTGTAAAAGTACTTTGTACATTGTAAATCTCCATCTATAGGAGGCATGGAGACCTTTCTCAGTATGGCCACATCTCTGACCAGCCTTGTTCCTGTTCTTGTCTCCTGCCTAATCTCTCCTATCCTCTCCTAATATTTCCTTCCAGACATCTCATTTTCTCTCTATACCAAACTGAATGCCTCATGCATAAGTCTCAACTTTTTCTACTTAAGGCAGAGAAGAATAAGCACAAACCCCAAGAATATCTGGGGACAAAGCCTAAAGCAACCTTATAGAAAAGCCCAGAATTTCTTGGCAGCATTAGACTTTATCTCAAAAAATTAATTTGAATTTTTTCTCCTTTACTATATACTCCTGTTTACATTAAAAAATATACTATTTAAATCATTCACCCTTGAGGTAACTGTGGTTTTGAGAACTCAGATCCAGATCTGGGGAAGGAAGGCCACATTTGTCATATCTGTGCTTTTTGTGCTGTTTCTTCTGCCAGAAATGTCTTTCCCTGAACTTTCTCCTTCTTAAGTCTCCTCTGTAAACATGTTCTCAATTCCTTCAAGCAGACTGAGTCACTCTCTGGCATGTTGTACACTCCTCTACTATAGTACTTGAGAGATTATATCTGAACTGGTTTCGGGGCACATGGTGTTAGAAGTGAGATGGCTATATCTCCCATTAGTCTATAAGATCCTCCAGGGAAATGACTAGAATTTTGTACCATCATCACCACTATAACCACCACATACCCATACCCAATATGGCCTCATACTATGCCTAGTCCATAACAGATGCTTGTTCAAAATTAGATGCAGGGAATAAACTGGTGAATGTTCAACAAATAAGTCAAAAGAAGAGATATCTTTGTGAACCTTAGACTTCAAATTTCACCCCCATGCCTCATCTAGTTTGGCTTAGGTCAATGCCAGCTGTGATCTCCTCCATGTATATGGTTTAATACGCTTCTAAAATGGACCCTGAACCCTTCTACATGTACAATGGATAGATAAAAGCAACCATCTCCAACTCAAGTCAGCCTAGCCAGGAAAATCCACTGCCAATGTCCCAGTGGTCTCCGAAATGTCAATACTATGAAGGTTGACGCTAAGCTCTGCACACCCCCACATTATCAAATGCCCGTTTGCTTCATGTTTTGTCTGGTCTGTCAGCACCATTTACTGCTGAGCAGGTCCCTTATCTTTATTGATCACTTAATTTATCTTTTCTTAACTTCCCTTGCACCGTCTGGTGCCGTGTGTCCGTCTGTTGAGGCTGTCATGACTGGTTTGCTCTTGAAATAATAGGGGCAGCAGGTGGTGTGACTAAGTCGACCCTTCGCAGAATGGGGGACCATTCCCAGTCCCTGTCTCAACCTGCCAGTGTGTCTACACCCTCCCAGCTGTTCCACATTAAAGCAGTCAACTGTGACTTTACAGTCCGAGTTTTACACAACTGTTTTACAAACTGGGAAGAAGGTCTTTTGTCACAAATCCTTTGTCAGGCAGTAGAATGGGGGGAGAGAAAGCCAGTTCTGAGACTTGGTGCATTTTAATGATTATGCAGATAGATGCATACGCCTTTACTTTGGTAAAAAGGGGTGTGGGTTGGGGGTTGGAGGCTGGCTGGGAGGAGAGAGCAAACTGACTCCTTGCTCTTGGGACAATTTAGTAAGGGGAGCAACTGCTCTTTCAATACTAGTTTCAGCTTCAAACACTACTCCGTGAAAACCTTCGTTCCTCTTGTAAAGTGAGAATAAGGGCAATTAGAGCCCTATGTTCCAGGGTCAGTACTCTGGGGGCAAGTGTTTGCAATTGAGAAAACAGCAAGAAAATTATGCCTTTGGGATTTGAAAGCCAAGTGCCTTTATGTCTTGGGGCTTGTAATCACATGTGAGAAGCCATGAGACAAAGTGAAAAGAGCAGAGAGTTTTGAGTCAAACAGATCCCAGCTCCAAAATTCAGTGATTTTGACATATCTCACTGTTGACAATATGGTATATTCTAATTCCTATTTCTTAATACAGAAATCTTTGATATGACATTTATCTCTATAACCAGGGGTTGATTAATCAAAACGTTTAAATAATGAAAACCCATCTCTCTCTCTCTTCTGCTCTACAAACACACACCCATACACCCACCCCTTCACTTTGATTATAAGCTAAAAGGCAAGGGAAAGACAATTTAAACTTATCATTGTGGAAAGAATATATTAGGCTAAGAGTCAAGAAATCTTTCATTCTCTCTTGTCAACACTAACAAGCTGGTTCAGTTTATGCATAGCACTTAAGCACTGTGAGCTTAGTTAGGAATAATCAATCAGAGAAAGATAATTATCATATGGTTTCACTCATATGTGGAATATAAGAAATAATGCAGAGGACAATATGGGAAAGGGGGGGAAACTGAATGGGAAGAAATCAGAGAGGGAGACCGACCATGAGAGACTCTTGACTCTCAAAAACAAACTGAAGATTGTGGTTAGGGAGGCGGTTGGGTGGATGGAGTAACTGGGTGTTGAGCCTTAAGGAGGACACATGATGTGATGAGCACTGGGTGTTATATGTAACTAATGAATCATTGAACACTATATCAAAAACTAGTGATGTACTATATGTTGTACTATATGTTGGCTAATTGAATTTAAATAATAAAAAAAGGGAACTATCAAATGTAGTTTATTTCTAAGGTGGGTGAATCCAGAAAGTGGATGGTAATGGTAGAGTGAGGAGAGTAGAATCATTGTCTTTCTTTTTCCTCATTTATATAGGTTTGCAGAGACAGAATTTCTACTTTCTTCTAGATGTTAGAACGACAGTTAGCCCTTCCTCCTAATGACTACTCTCTAAGGTGGGAGAGGGCTAGATTCTCTGCAGTCACTTCTCTCTCGGGTGATGTGGGGCATTAAAGTTTGCTGACGCCTGCCCTTTTCTCTTTCTGGTTGGCTGGCCCAGAGGTCACAGGTACTATACTCTCCTTCCAGCTCTCATCTCTTAATCCTTGTGGTGAACAAATCTGGGTTAGAACTCAGGTCCCATCAGTGAAAGCAGAAATACTCAAATGTGACCTGCTGACCCAAAGGTTTATGACCAATCCATGATAAGAAATGCAGACACAGTCATTAAGCATTTAGAAATCGGTCAATTCAACCTAAGCATGAAGCAAGTTCATTTTTCATATTAAAAACTAAATATTGGGGCGCCTGGGTGGCTCAGTGGGTTAAGGCCTCTGCCTTCGGCTCAGGTCATGATCCCGGGGGCCTGGGATCGAGCCCCGCATCGGGCTCTCTGCTCAGCCAGAAGCCTGCTTCCTCCTCTCTCTCTCTCTGCCTGCCTCTCTGCCTACTTGTGATCTGTCTGTCAAATAAATAAATAAAGTCTTTAAAAAAAAAAACAAACAAAAAAAACCCCAAAAAAACCACAACTAAATATTGATATGGCCAAGAGGAAAATATACAGCATTAAACGTTCATATTGGAAACTAAGTAAGATCTTTAATCAATAATCTAAGATTCCATTTATGAAATTTAAAAGAAGGGATCAAATTAAAACCAAAGCAAGCAAAGGGAGGGACACAATGAAGAGCAGAAATCAATAAAATTTAAAAAATAGAGACAAATCAATAAAGTTAAAAGTTTTCCCTTGAAAAGATCAATAAAGTTGATAAACTTCTAGGCATGTTGATCAAGGAAAAAAAAGAGGAAAGACACAGATTACCAGTATTAGCAATGAAAGAGAGGACATCAATATAAACCCTACACAAACTAAAAGGATAATAAAATAATATTATAAACATCTTTACATCAACAAATTTATAGCTTAGGAGAAATAGACAAATTCCTTGAAAGATATAAAGTAATCAAGAAGAAATAGATAATCTTAATGGTCCTTTATTATTTTCTGAACATTCAGGCATGATACTCTCCAGCTTATATTCTAGACCCTAGATTATGTTCTTTTGGTGTCTCCCACAGCTCTTCAGTGTCTTACTCATATAAGGCACATAGCTATCTGTTTAATAAGTGCCATTTTAAAACTTATTTTTATTTTTTATTTATTTTTCTTAAGTAAGCTCCAAGACCAATATGGGGGTTTGAACTTACAACCCCAAGACCAAGAGTCACATGCTCTACTGCCTGAGCCAGCTTTATTTATTAAAGCAAATGAATTTGTTTTCCAAGCTATGCTATAAACAATACTTCAGGCCTAGAATGGGTTCACTGGTGAATTCTACCAAACATTTAAGGACGAAATATGCCAATTTCATACAAACACTTACACAAAATAGAAGGGACGAAAACATTTCCTGAGTCATTTTATGAGGCCAGCATTATCCTGATAGCAAACTCAGAGAAAGACATTATATGAAAAGAATTTCATGGATACAAACACAGGAATCCTTAACAAAATTTTGTCAGACTGAATCCATCAATATATAAAAGATTATACTTCATGATCAAATAGAGTTCATCCCCCAAATGCAAGGTTGATTCAATATTTGAAAGTTAGCCAGTCATGCCAGCGAACTAAAAACAAAATGGTCTGTGCTCATATTATAGGTGCAAAAGAAAAAAAAAAGTAGTTGACAAAAATCCAACATCCATTCATGATATGATAACATTTTCAGCAAGCTAGGAGTAGGAAGGAATTTCCTCAACCTTATAGAGACCATTTACGAAAACTTATAACTAACATTGTACTTAGTGGTAAGAAAGGGGGTAATATTCTCACTAAAATCAAGGAGGCAAGGATGTTTTTGCTCCATTATATTGGAGATTGTAACCAGTGCAAAGATGCAAGAAAAATAAATAAAATAATTGTAAAAGAAGAAATAAAACTCTTTATTTGCAGACAACATGATCATCCAGTAGAAAATCCACATAATCTATTTTTTAACGGCCCTAGAAATAATAAGTGACTTTAGCAAGGTTTAATATGCAAGTCAATTTACAAAAATCAATTATTTCTATTTATTAGCAATGGACAATCAAATTAAATTTTTAAATCTCACTTGCGATAGCATCAAAAAACATGCAAAAAATGAAGTAAATCTAAGCAAATATGTGTAAGATTTATGTGGTGAAAATTATAAAACACTGATAAGAGGAATTAAATACCTACATAAATAGATATACCATATTTATGGATTACAAGACTCAATACCAGGAAGATGTCAGCTCTGCTTAAATTGGTCTATAGATTTAAATAAATCTCAATCAAAATACCAGTAGGATACTTTACATAAAATATAAATCAAAAGCTTATTCTAAAATTAATATAGAAAATCTCGGGGCGTCTGGGTGGCTCAGTGGGTTAAAGCCTCTGCCTTCGGCTCAGGTCATGATCCCAGGTCCTGAGATCAAGCCCCGCATCGGGCTCTCTGCTCAGCCGGAAGCCTGCTTCACCCTCTTTCTCTGCCTGCCTCTCTGCCTATTTGTGATCTCTGTCAAATAAATAAATAAAATCTTAAAAAAAATTTTAAAATTAATATAGAAAATCTAATGCCTAAAGTAGCCAAAACAACTTTGAAAAAATAGAACGTTAACTGATTTTGAGGAACCCTTGTGCACTAAAATATTAAAAATATTAAAAATAGAAATATCATATGACCCAATAATTCCACTATTGAATATTTACCCAAAGAAAGTGAAAACACTAATTTGAAAATATAAATGCACCCCTATATTTAATGCAGCATTATATACAATAGCCAAGATATGGAAGCAGACCAAGTGTCCATCAATAGATGAATAGAAAAGGAAAACATGGTTCTTATATAAACAATGGAATATTATGCAACCACAAAAAAGGATGAGAGCGAGTCATCTGAAATAACATGGATGGACGTAAAGGGTATTCTGCTAAGTAAAATAAGTCAGACTGAGAAAGACAAATAACATATGATCCCATTCATAAGTGGGATCTAAAAACAAATAATCAAATGAATAAACAACAACAACAAAAGCAGAATCAGACCTAAATACGAAGAACAATCTGATGGTTATCAGAGGGAGGGGGGTGGGAGAATGGGTAAAATAGGTGAAGGGTGAGGGAGATACAGCTTTTGTGTTATGGAATAAGTAAGTCACAGGAATACAAGGCACAATATAAGGAATACAGTCAATGATATTGTAATAAGGATGTAATGGGACAGATGGTAGCTACGCTTAAGATGAACACAACTTAATGTACAAACTTGTTAAATCACTATGTTGTACACCTGAAACTGAAATTGTGTGTCACCTATACTTAAAAAAGAACTTACTATAATGCTACACTAATAAAGATAGTGAGATAGTCAAGTAAATATAGACATATAGATTAAAACAATAGAGGATCTACAAATTTGCCACAGACATAGCCAAATGATTTTTCACAAAACTGTCCAGGTTATTCAATGGGGAAAGTGTAGTCTTTTCAGTAAATGGTGCTGGAAATAAGTGGAACATTCATATGCCAAAAAATTAAAATGAAATAAAATCTCAATTTTTAGTCACCACATAAACAAAAGTTAACCCAAAATGGTCACAGATGTAAATGTAAAGACTAAAACTATAAAATCCCTAGAATAAAATATGGGAAAATATCTTTACGATTTTATATTAAGCAAATATTTCTTAAATTTAAGACACAAAAACCATGAATCATAACAGGAAAAAAACTGATTAAATGGACTTAATAAAACTTTTAAATTTATGTTCTTTAAAAGCCATAACTAGGGGTGCCTGGGTGGCTCAGTGGGTTAAAGCCTCTGCCTTCGGTTCAGGTCATGATCTCAGGGTCCTGGGATCGAGCCCCACATTGGGCTCTCTGCTCAGCAGGGAGCCTGCTTCTCCCTCCCTCTCTCTACCTGCCTCTCTGCCTACTCGTGATCTCTGTCCAACAAATAAATAAAATCTTAAAAAAAATAAAAGCAATTACTAGAAAAATAAAAAAAATCAAACCACAGAGACAAAATATTTGCAAATAATTTGATGAAGGACTTACATTCAGAACATCTAAAAACTCTTTATAATAAGAAAAAATTTTTGGTTAGCAAATTATTTGAACATACACATCACCAAAGAAGAGATGTGAATGACGAATAAGCACATGGAAACATGCTAACATCATTAGTTACTAAGGAAATGCAAGTTAAAACCACAATGAGATGCCACTTGTTAAAATGGCTAAAAGAAAACACAGCCGACTGTAGGAAGTGCAGGTGAGGATGTAGAGCAAATGGAACTCTCATGCATTGTTGGTGAATATACACAACAGTGTAGTCACTTTGGAAAACAATTTGACAGCTTCATATAAAGGTAAGATTTGTGCTTACCATATGACCCAGTAATTTCACTCCTAGCTATTTACCCAAGAGGAAGGCTGACTCACATACCAATAAAACCTGTAGTGACTGGTGCTGGCAACTTCATCCATAGTCACTAAAAATCAGAAATAACCCATATGGTTTATCAACCGGTGAATAGATAAACAAAGTTTGTTAAATTCAACCACTCAACAATTAAAATACTACTCAGCAATGAAAATGAATGAATTACTGATGCATATAATAACATGATGAATCTCAAAAGCGTCATGCCGAGTCAAAGAAGTCACACAAAAAGGCTCCATGCTGTATAGTTCCATGTATATGACAATTTATTACTTGTTTTATTGTTGTTTCTGGAGATTTTCTATTTCTTTCTTGTCTTTGTCACTTTTGGTCTTTCCTTTTCAAAGAGTCCCCCTTAATATTTATATGACTTTTTGAAACAATATGAAATTCTTTGCAAATTTGTGTGTCATTCTTGCTCAGAGGCCAAGCTAATTTTTCTGTTTCACTCCAATTTTAGTATACGCACTGTCCAAACAAGCACTATATGATATTTCTTTAAAAGGCAAAACTAGGGGCGCCTGGGTGGCTCAGTGGGTTAAAGCCTCTGCCTTCGGCTCAGGTCATGATCTCAGGGTCCTGGGATCAAGCCCCACATCGGGTTCTCTGCTCAACAGGGAGCCTGCTTCCCACTCTCTCTCTCTGCCTGCCTCTCTGCCTACTTGTGATCTCTCTCTCCCTGTGAAATAAATAAAATCTTAAAAAAAAAAAGATACAAATTTCCAGTTATAGAAGGAATAATTCTGGGGATCCAAGGAACAGCATGGTGACAAGAGTTAACACTCTCTGTCTGTCAGACACTCTCTATCAAATAAATAAATAAAATCTTTAAATAAATAAATAAATAAAAGGCAAAACTATAAGCAACAGGGTCAGAGTTGCCAGAGCTAGCATGAGGTAACATTTTGGGGATAATCAGACTATTTTATATCTTGAGTGGTTGGTGAGTTTTAAAAATGTTTGAATGTACACACAATTGTACAATTGCATCCTTTACAACTATTAAAATGACATTGAAGGAAATATATATATATTCATAACAATCTATGTGTGTGTATATATATATGTATATATACATAGACAGAATTTTTTTTTTCAGAGAGGAAATAGGGAAGGACAAAGAGAGAGGGAGAGAAATTTAAGCAGCCTCCATGTCCAGCATGGAGCCTGACACAGGGCTCGGTATCACAACCTTGAGATCACGACCTGAGCTGAAATCAAGTGAGACATTTAACTGCTTGAGCCACACAGGCACCCTTATTTGGGCATATTTTTAAGAGTGATGTAATATACCCAAAGAGGGTTTATTTTAAAATTTCTAAAATGATTCAACATAAAATAATCTATTTTTTTCATAAAATAATCTATTAACATCCATTCCTGATTTTAAAAAACCTCAATAAACAAAAAAAGTAATAATGTAACTTACTATGCTACCAAAACATAACATTATGAGGAATTACCTGAAATTCTCAGCCAAGATTCTTCTAAGTAATAAAATGCCAGAAAAAGAAATGAAATGAAAAATCGGAAAAGTAGAGACAGTTATAATTATTTATAGATTATATAATTTGCCATACGGAAAAACCAAGAAAATAAAGACAAGGAAGTCCTGTTAAATGTTTCAGCATAGATGAACCTTGACAACACTATGCTAAGTGAAATAAAGCAGTTATGAAAAGATAAAAACTGTGTTCTCCCACTTATATGAAGCATCTAAAGTAGTCAGACCAATTAAAAGAGAAATTACAAATAAAGGGCTAGGAGAGGGGAAAAGGCAGTTGGTATTCAGTGGATATAGAGTTTCAGTTTTGCAAGGTGAGAGGTCTATAGATCTTATTGCACAACAATATGCATATAATTAACACTACTGTATTATACACTAAAATGGTTAAAATTATAAATTTTATCTTATGAGTTTTTTAAACAATATAAAAAGTACTATTGGAACTAATTACACTATTTGTCTATTATTGAACAATAATTTATGAATAGAATGCTATAGAAAAGTAGCAACCAGTTGGAAAATATCATGGAAAAATAGGTGCCAGTAGTAATAACAAGAAGAATGATATAATATCTTGGATGAAGCAAAACTTGCAGAACCTATTTATTTATTTATTTATTTATTTATTAATTATTTATTTATTTGAGAGGGAGAGAGAGAGAAAGCACAAGTAGTGGGAGGGGCAGGGGGAAAAGCATGTAGGGCTTGATCCTAGGTCCCTGGGATCATCATCTGAGCCAAAGGCAGATAATTAACTGAAGGAGCCACCCAGGCACCCAAACCTATTTAAAATAACTATAATTTTCTAGATATGTCTAGCAAAAATTTTCTAGATATGTCTCTTTAGGCAAGGGAAATAAAAGCAAAAATAAACTATTTTCAGCTACAACTTTTTTTTAAAAAGATTTCACTTATTTGACAGAGAGAGATCACAAGTAGGCAGAGAGACAGGCAGAGAGAGAGAGAGAGAGGAGGAAGCAGGCTCCCTACCAAGCAGAGAGCCGGATGCAGCACTAGATCCCAGAACCCTGATATCATGACCCAAGCTGAAGGTAGAGGTTTAACCCACTGAGCCACCCAAGCACCCCCCTAAAAACAAACTATTTTCAAAATAAAAAGCTTCTGCACGGAGAAGAAAACAACAAACAAAATTAAAAGGCAGTCAGCTGAATGGGAGAAGATATCTTCAAATGACATATCCAATAAAGGGTTAGTATACAAAATATATAAAGAATTTATATAAATCAACACCCAGAAACAAAGAATCCAATCAAAAAAATGGGAAGAAGAAATGACCAGACATTTTTCCAAAGATATGCAGATGGCCAAGAGACATACGATAAGTGGCTTAACATCTCATCAGGGAAATGCAAATCGAAACTACAATGAGATATCACCTCAAACCTGTCAGAATGACTCAATTCAACAACACAAGAAACAAGAGTTGCTGAGGATGTGGAGAAAAAGGAACCCTCTGGCACTGTTGGTGGGAATGCCAACTAGTGCAGTCACTGTGGAAAACAGTATGGAGGTTCCTCAAAAAGTTCAAAAAATAGAACTATCTTATGATCCAGTAATCATGCTACTGGGTATTTACCTCCAAAACACAAAAACACTAATTCAAAGGGATATATGCCCCTCTGTGTTTATAACAGCATTATTTACAATAACCAAATTATGGAAGCAGCCCAAGTGTCCATCGATAGATGAATGGATAAAGAAGATGTGATACAGGGGCGCCTGGGTGGCTCAGGGCGTTAAAGCTTCTGCCTTCGGCTCAGGTCATGATCTCAGGGCCTGGGATCGAGCCCCGCATCAGGCTCTTTGCTCGACGGGGAGCCTGCTTCCACCTCTCTCTCTGCCTGCCTCTCTGCCTTCTTGTGATCTCTCTCTCTCTCTGTCAAATAAATAAATAAATAAATAAATCTTTAAAAAAAAAAAAAAGAAGATGTGATACACACCACACACACACACACACACACACACACACACACACACACAGAGGAATATTACTCAACCATAAAAAAGAATGAACTCCTGCCATTTGCAATGACATGGATGGAGCTAGAGTGCAATGTTAAGTGAAGTAAATCAATCAGAAAAAGACAAATAACCACACACTTTCACTCATATGTGTAATTTAAGAAACAACAAAAGAACAAAGAGAGACAAACCAAGAAATAAACTCTTAACTATAGAGAACAAACTGATGGTTACTAGAGGGGAGGAGGGTACAGAGATGGGTTAAATAGGTAATGGGTATTAAGGAGGGCACTTGTCATGAGCACCAGATGTTGTACATAAGTGATAAATGACTAAATTCTTTACCTGAGACTAATATAACACTGTATGTTAACTATATTGGAATTAAAATACAATAAACAAAACAACTATAAAATTTTACTGAAGAACATAAATGAAAACTCAAGTAAATGGTGAGACATGGTGTGTCCTTCAATGATAAGGCTGATTATATTAAAGATGCAAATTCTTCTCAGATTAATCTATGATTTAATGAAATTTCAAAAAATGTTCCAATTATATATTATAAAACTCAAATATAATTTTAAGTATATCCAGAACATTAAGGTCTGAGAATAGTCTAGAACATTTTTTAGAAGTATTATAAACAGTGTAAAAGACACAGAGGTACTTGTCTTAGATATTAAATATTAGAATATATTATAAAACAATAGTAATTAAAACAGTGTGGCAATGTGAATTTTCATTTTTAGAAAAGACAGGAAATTTTTTGGAACACAATGATAAGTTCAGAAACATACCTTTGTATATAATGAACTTGATAAGTGATTCAAAATGTTGAGGAAAAGATCTAAGGTCCATTATCAATAAGTAGAGGTGGGACAACTGGCTCATCATTTGGGGAAAAAATGTTAAATCCTTATTCTTTGTGACATATCCAAATAAATTCCAAATGCTCCATTTATTTAAATGTAAAAGATAAATATCCAGCTAATCATAGAGTGGAGGAGGACTTCACAAGGTTGAGTTCTGATATAGATCTATAAGGAAAGGTTGACAAGTTAGAACAAAGTTAAAACTTCAATGAAGAAAATATTAGGAACATAACGGAAAGAAGCAAATGACAACAGAAAACACATCTGCATTACAATAGATCATCAAAAGAACAATAAACTTCTTACAAATAAATGAGATAAAAATTTAACTAGAGATACAGGCCATGGACATAAGGAGAAATCCATAATATAATTCATAGAAATAGGAAATGCACATCAGAAAAGATATCCAACTTCCTAGTAATCAAATAAATCCAACTTAAAATTGGAATTTGGGGGCACTTGGGTGGCTTAGTTGATTAAGTGTCCAACTCACGGTTTTGGCTCAGGTCATGATCTCAGAGCCATGAGGTGGAGCCCCACAACGGGCTCTGCAATCAGCATGGAGTCTGCTTGAGATTTTCTCTCCCCCTCTCTCTCAAGTAAATAAATAAATCTTTTTAAAAAATTTTAAGAGAAAATCGGAATTTGTTTTAATTTTAAAAATATTACCTGCAGTGTTCATCTTTATTATGCTGGTGGTAGATATGAATTTATACCACTTTACCAGGAAATCTGATAATACCCTCTAAAAATTCAGAAATATTTGTATCTTTTGACTCAGAAATTTCCCTGCAAAAAATTTATATTAAAGAAAACATTAGGGGCGCCTGAGTGGCTCAGTGGGTTAAGCCCCTGACTTTGGCTCAGGTCATGATCTCAGGGTCCTGGGATCCAGCCCCGCATGGGGCGCTCTGCTCAGTGGGGAGCCTGCTTCCTCCTCTCTCTCTGCCTGCCTCTCTGCCTACTTGTGATCTCTCTCTGTCAAATAAGTAAATAAAATCTTAAAAAAAAAAAAAGAAAACATTGTTCAAGAGTGCAATCTGCAAGGATATTCAACAGAACATTGTTTATAAGTATAAAAACTTGGAAACAGCTGAAACAGATTGGTTTTAAAAATGTTTGTACACAAGATTGCATCCTTTGCAACTATTAACATGACATTGTAGGAAAATATTTAATACCATAGAAAGCTGCTTAAGGAGAAAAGTAGATGCAGTATGATCTCATTTGGTAAATTAAGAAAAAATACTCAAAAAGAGTGGAATATACAAGTCAAAGTGTTAATAATGACTTTTCTCTTTTGTATCCTATATTATCTAAATTCTTGAATTTGCATGTCATCCTTGCTCAGGGGCCATGCTAATCTTCTCTGTATCGTTCCAATTTTAGTATATGTGCTGCCAAAGCGAGCACTATTATTAAATTCTCTAAAGTGAAAAATTCCATTTAAAAATGATCCATTGCTTATTTTGTTTATGTTGTCCTTATGTTGCAGAGTAAATCTAACCATCTTCATACAATATGTGATTCTGTATGTCAAGTTTGGGCCATATTTTTATCATATCATATTCCAATTATTTATTTAAATGCCTATCTCTAGCAGACCATGATGTCTTTCAGACTTAATTCATCTTCAGTATGTAATACAATATTCCTTACATGTGATGAATAAATATTTAAATTTGAAAAAAAAAAGATGCTTCACCAAGTAAGAGATAGGGGTGACAAACACATGTCAAGATGCTCACTTTCAATAGTTAAAGAAATACAAATTAAAACCACAATGAGATACCATTTCATACCCATTAGAACGACTGAAGATTTTTTTAAAATGACAATACAGAGTTCTAGTGAGCAATGAACTCTCATATATCACTGGTAGGAATGCAAAATGGGAAGCTACTTTGGAAAACTACGACAGTTTCTTAGAAGGCTAAATATACAACATGCATAAAACGCAGCAACCCCAGGTATTTACTCAAGAGATATGGAAACATGTGTCTTTCATGCAAATACTTATAGCAATTTTATCCATAATTAACCAAAACTAGAGACAAGTCAGTGGTCGCTCCACTTGTGCATGGATAAATAAATTGTACTATGTCCCATACAATGGAACACTGCTCAGCAGTGGAAAGGAATAAATAAAATAATGGATACAAACAACAACACAGCTGAATCGCAAAAGCAATTTGTTAAAGGAAAGAAGCTAGACATGCGTGGCTACATAATACACGGTTTTATTTATATGTCATTTTGGAAAGGAAAAATCGCAGTATCAGAAACCACATCAGTGGTTGTCAAGGAGGAAGTGGTGAGAGGAGTTTAATTGCAAGGGAACTTTCTGGGATGATGAAATATTCTATACCTTGATTGGTCCCATAACTGTATACCTTTATTCTTACCACACTGTGCACCTAAAAAAGTGTGAATTCTGCTGTATGTAAATTATACTTCAATAAATTTGACTTATAGAAACTATTCATATACACAATGTGTACTCAAAGTATGCATATAGGCATTAAATGTGGGGAACTGCTCTTTTACTTACCATTTTTATTATGATTTAGAAGTGGCAAAAAGTCATGAGTGTACTAGTAAT
This sequence comes from Martes martes, assembly GCF_963455335.1. Lineage (NCBI taxonomy): Eukaryota > Metazoa > Chordata > Mammalia > Carnivora > Mustelidae > Martes > Martes martes. The sequence continues at coordinate 41,749,928 of NC_137898.1, forward strand.
TTTATATACTAATTGCCCATAGGCACACTTTTGATGAACTATATATACAGTTTTGTAATTCTTCTACTTCTGTTGTTTAATTACATTAATGGAAATATAATTTTATACCTAATAAACACCTCAATTTGTGTTTTATATGTCTTTGCTTTCTTCATTTCATTTGCCTAGTACTTCATTGCTACTGCATTTGATACACTTAGAGGTCAGTAATAGATTGGGAATTAAAAAAAGAAAAACTGGTTCTTCAGTACAGATAGTTCTAGAAGAACCATTCTGGAGGCTGTGAGTGTAGAGCCTTGCCCCCTTCCCGTGTCTGTGTGTGTTGTTTCCCTTGTAACTAGTTTGGATCACTTTCCATCCTGCAGAGCCAATCTCCTCTTTACAAGCAGGTAACAATTTTAGAAGTTCCACTGGGTCTCAAGTTCAAGATTATTTTCCAATGCAGCTCTACTGACAATCTATGACTAATCTATGACTAATTCTCTTTCTGAAATTGGCATTTGACAATGGAGGGAATGATTGGACACATCAAAACTTTAACATGAAGATCCTTCCAGTTTTAAAACTTTGAGATTCTACCAATCTCTACCAAATAAATAAATTTATTTATTTAAAACAAACAAACAAGCAATGCTCGGGGTTTTTTCCAGTGTCAATGCACAGAGAAACCTCCTTACCCTAGTCCTTTTCACCAATCAATCCTGGCCACTTCCCTTCAATCCAGCCAACAGTTACAGATACCTCTTCTTTATCAGGTCCCTACTCATGTAATAAGTCTATAACAGGGAAGATGAACTAAAATCCATGTCCTCCAAGAATGTATAGCTTATCTTATGATAAGAATTGTTTTTCAAAACAGTGATTTCAAAGCCAGTAAGGTCAATAATTATCAAGAAAAATTCAGTTGGGTTTTCTTTCTTAGGTAATTAAATAATTAGCTTGATTTTTATAAACTTCTGTTCTCCTATTGTCTTGGGCTTTTGTTTAAAATTGTTCTGTATTTACTTACATACTTAGAGGTTTTTCAGTTGAGATAATAGACACAGCATTAATTTCCTCCGGTTTGTTGATATGTTCAAGTATTGGAAGATAAGGTGTATATAGAGATCCTCATTTCCAATCTTTTTCTCTGCTGAAATGTGAAGGCCAGGACCTTAAGAGATAATCTAAATGATTTTTATTTTGAAACTAACTGTTTAAGCCCAACTACCAATTAAAAAAAAAAACCTTCTTTCTGGAAATTTTTATGAAAAGTTCTGACTTTCCTGATAAGCCCCCCTATTTTTGTATATTACAAAATGGGATTTATGTAATTTATCATATTTCCCTTTGGTTTAAGCCAAAGATTATATCTCCAGTTTATGATTACTTAATCCTTCCTTTATATGGTTTTTCTAAAAAAACCGTCTTGCAACTTTATTTAAACTATCTCAGAACTTCTGTGGAAGATAGCAGGTATACAGCACTCAAAAGTAGAATGATTAAACTAATAATGGCAGTTTAAGAATGGGTTCTATTAGGTCTTTCCTTTCTTTGCATTACTATTTTGTTTAATTACTTAGCTTTCAAGGACTTTCAAGAGCCTAAATTTATTACTTTTAATGAAATCCTATAATGATATATAATCAGGTACAAATATTTATTACATCAAAATTGGATATTGTTTATTATTTCCCTCCTAATGAAATCAAGGATGACTTATTAGGTTTCGGGGGGGGGATAATTTTTTTTAAACAAAAATAAAAAAATTCATAAGTAACTAAAACCATGTAGTAGGGAATTCTATTCCCCAAGAAAATCCTAGGTAAAAATTTGAAATTAGGCTTTAAGAAAAAAATTCAAAATAGTATACAAGGTATCTTGGCAACATGAATAACAAGCAACATGTTTTCTTAAGCGTCAAAAATTTTTAAATTTTAACCTATAACCAAACTCTGACCTTCAGGTTTACCATGGAATACAAGCTTCATCAAAGATGATCCTATTTCCAATATCTCTTTTACCTCCTGCATCAGTAGCAAAACAATGTGAGCAAGCAGCTGAAATGCTTGCCATCACACCCTGAAAGCTGGACTTTTTCTAAACATCATCATTTAAAAGTTCTCCAGTTGGTGTTATTTACTGTGGTCAGGCGATCAAATAGCAGGGTCTCTCACCTCAGGGACCCAGGGTGTAAATTAGAGAGAAAGCACAAGTGAACGGAGTTTGGTGGTCATTTGAGACCCTGATGGACATTTGTCTACCTCACAAAAGCCTCTGTACAATTGGGCTCAATTTGTCACAACTGACAGTTTCTGCTCTAAAGAGGCCCAGATCTGGAGTGGCACAGATGTTATAGTTTTTCTCATTCCTCCATTTGACACAGGGACGAAATTCACCCAGCAGAGTTAATCCTTCCAAGCAGTCTGCACAACCCCAAACAGGAAACTTTTCTCTTTTCTTCCTCTCTCCACAGAGTTCTGATCAGTTCCCTTAGGGAGAGAGAAGCCAGCCCCCTGCCACGGCCAGTTCGGAGCAGCAAGAGACCTACAGGGACACAATCATCTCAGGAACCACTAGAATGGGCTACAAAATGCCAGCTGAGAGAACTTCCCCACAGAAGTCTCTGACCTTCTGGAAGGCAGAGCCCAGCCTATCCATTGCTATATCTCCTACCACAAAAGCCCAACTTGGTTGATCTCAGAATAGGCTGTCCATAAATGTTACATGAAATTGACCGAGGAGTTTGACATGTCACCTTATATGTCAATGAGCCCATCTCAAATTCCCCTTACACTAGTTTCAAAGAAAGCCCAATTTGTAATCAGGTATCTACAGCAGGGTCCTAAGAAGGTACAACTGCAGTAGTTTCTAGTAGCAAAACTCAACAAATGCCTGTGGTTTTTGTTCCCAGAAAAATAACCCAAGAAAACAAAAATGGTTGTGTAGGCACCTTGCAGTGAGTACAGTTTCCAAATAACTGTCTTAAGTGTAATTGAATCCGTCCTTTAACAACTCACAAATTATCTCCTGACAACTTGAAATAATAGACCTTTTTGTTAAAAGGAGAAAGCTTGTGGAGACCAAAGGTTAAACAGGTCTTTTCATCATGATAAATCACTGGTTAATGAGGTCACTATTGTTGGGTATTATGACCATTCCCTTTAATGCCATTACCTCCTGGTTGTAAAGCTGACACTACTAATGGTCTTCATTCTTTGAACTTCTCCACAATATTGACTGGCTTCCCGGAGCAGATGTTCCTTGGATGAGATTGCAAGAGGGACTACAATTCTTAATCATGGAAAGAGTTTCAGGCAAGCTAATGGAATCCAGGCGGTCTAGGCATTTGCAGAAAGGCAGTAAGATGTAGCAGGAAAAAAACAAGGACACAGCTTTAATTCTGGTATAACAACATCAATTTGCCATGAGGACCTGAGGCAATGTAATGTGGTAACTAGCACTGAGAGCTTAATGAATGCTCATTAATTAGAAGTAAGGTGACAAGTGCAATTAATATTTGTTTCGCTCCTTAAACATCACAATAGCATATGCCGTCTCACTTATCCTTATGAAAACCCTGGAAGTTGCATACATTGCCATCACTTTTAGATAAAGAGGCTGAGATCCTGTAGAGAAATTATTTCCCTCGGTCCTGCAGATACCAGATGATAAGGAACACGAACTTCATGCTCTCCCATACAGCCATGGCCGCCAGGAGAAGAAACTAACCAGTTATGCCCCAGACTGTGTAGTATCAACAGCTACTCCAAAGAGTTCCTTTACAAATGCCAAGTGCACAAGAGAGTAGTTCTTCCTTTGCATTTGATGAACGAACAGAAATACAACTATCTAATTTTCATAATAGAAAGATTTTAGAGATCAGTGATGTGGGGAACACAGGCAGGCAGCTTAGCAACACTTGAAGTCAGGCAACAATGAATGTACCATCAATGTCAAATCTGTAGCAGCATTCTAGGGGCAGAATGGCTTCCAGGGCACATGTGCAATTTTTGAATCACAGAGATTCCTTTCCTTCTTGTTGTTGTTGTGTTGTATTGTTTTGCTTTATTTTGTTTACCCGGGTCAAAGAATGAAAACATGAATGAATAATCCAGATATGTTGCTAATATGAAGTTAAATATGTGTGATACCTTCCAAAGCCACACATGATTAGTATTGTGTAGACAAGAGATACAGAATTTTGGCATGAATTATACATCCTATCCAACAACTACTGTCCACTGCCTTTGTTGGAGGAAACAGCAGCAATGCACTTGTGGTCACCTGAGGGCTAGCAGGCACTTGAAAAATTTGAGTTAAACTGAAAAATATTTGTATGAATTTATACCATTTTTGTTTCATCAAGACTGGAAGCATTGAAAGAACTTAAATGCTTTACTCTTTGGGTTGCTAATAAAGAACTTTTCTCCTAAGGGAATGAATGTGGAATCACCAATGCTTGCTGCCTTTTCTCCCCCTCATAAGTAATCGTATCCAACAACTTTAAGCAACCTTTGTTACTTCAACCCCGAGTCCAGCCAAAACAGCGTGGGTTTGCGTTGCTTTTGCGAGGACACTGAAGATTCGGGGTGGGGGGGAGGGGGGCGATAAAAGCAATTTAAAAAAAGGCAGAAGCAACAGAATCATCTGTATCCAGCATACTGGACTCTCACTAAAGACGCGGACTGTATTTTATTCACTTTTCTACCCAGCAGACAGAAAGCATTTGATACATGTCTACCGAATTAATTAAATAAATACATCAAGATACAAATGCATGAATGAAAACTTCACAGATACACTGTAGATAAGAGCTTAATTACTTTAGACTTTCTTTTCTAAAGCTGGCTCCCTTCAAGTACTTAATTTGTTATCACAATATCCATGGGTCAGTTAGGTGGGGAATCATCTTGTCTATGTTGACAGATGAAGAAACGGGTCCACAGAGCAGGGAGCAAATGACATAAGAGTGAAATATTAATTTCAACAAGACTTTGCTCTATTTTTTTTTTTTTTTATTGTGAAAGGGAAACCATCCAAAGGAAAACTGATCAAGTAAATGCAAGACACAGTCTCGGTTGTGCATATGCCTGCAAAGAGGAAAGAGGTTTCCGTTCTAGGAAAAAGAGTTAAAATCTCCCCTTTTGCACAACAAAGAATGGAACATGGTATTGAAACATTGAGTTAATCTCCCAAGTGCTTTGTCTCTGCACCACCAAAGACACCGAAATGGGGGGAAATGCTGGATGTCTGGACTCTCATATCAAAGCCCTAATAATTAGCTCTTTTTCACTTTTTTTGAGAACACAACCCTGGAACCACAGGGGGGATTAGGCAAATGTTAATTAGTAGGGCTTAATGTCCAAACCAAAGCTCAGACCAGGCCTTTTCAGCATTCAGATGAAATCTGAAAAAAAGTCAGGAACACTTTGCAATGTTTCAAAATATATGAATACTAAGTCCTGTATTGGTAAAATGGATATCCTGCTTAATTTCATTTTTCACCCATTTAGGTATCACAGAGAATCTAAATTGGAGATTAAACCCCATTCTTTTCCTTTCAGGGTTTGTACAGACTCGGTCTCTAATTAACTTAAATAAGTAATTCCAAGAACCTCTGGACAAGTCAGTAGACAGAGACATGCTGGGAGGCTGGCAATTTACATTTTGCTTGAACTGAACAACAATCCTGTACGGTGTTAGGTTTGGCTGGTATAATTACTCCTATTTTAGATGAAAGAACTGAGGCTCACAGGTAAAATGAGGCTAGGACATAACAACTACTAAAGAAAGACCCTTGCCTCTCTGCTTCAATGATTATGGGACTTCTGTCAACAGCTCAGTTTGGTGGTCAGCAGAATGGGGTTTCCAATGTCTGCCGCTCCTTAAAATGCCTCCATCTGATCTGGGCGATAGTATGGAGGGGCCAGATAGCTTCAGCTGTAACTCCAGGGGTGATCAGCTCACAGGTTGTCAAGAGAGCATGACCCACGAGTGGTGAGCTAACGCTATCTCAGAAAAGATATACTCCAGAAAAGGCCAAGTCATTCTTGATTGGTAATTCACACTTTGCTAACTAGCATAGGGAAGTCAAACAGGGGAACACTGGCAGTGGAACAAACATCCTGTTAAACAGTATTATAAATGTTAGGAAATCAGCTCTCATTGGTAAAGTGAGAGGCAATCAAGTTTCAGGGATGGGCTAAAACAGGTTAGGGTTAGGGTTCCATCCCATGCTAATGTGAACATGGTGTAAGAGCCTACTGAGGTTATTTTCTGAACCCCAAAGGAATGCACCCATGGCTTGACCTCTAATTGGTCCTGCATTCAGCCATTGCTTTAGGAGGGTTTCTGATTGTGCGATGCCAACTAGAAGGCAGAGAACACTGCCCAGAAATGCTGCTGTGTCTGCTGCAGGTGAATCTTTCATATGCATGACTGTTGGAACACCTGACAGAACAGAGAGCTGGCAACTAATCAGGCTCTCAGGTCAGAGGATAGAAATCACACAGAACTGTTAGTAAATATCTGTATGTGTCCAGAATTTAGCCTAAGGCTTACCTACCTTACAATCTTATAACACGATTTGGGAGAGAAGCTAACTTACCCACCACTAACTACAACTATCTACCAAAATGAATCTGAGTTATTCACGAATCAGATTGGGTCAGGTCCGTTCATAACAACCCGCATTAGTGTGAGCCAGACATGGGCTAAAGTGCAGCTTTGCAAATCAGTCACTGAACCACAGTTGTGGTTTCCTCAGTGAGGCTTCTGGCTCTGTGGTTCTTTGATTGCACATGAGCTCTGGGTGAGGATTTCTGTTAATGACCTAGACAGTTACTTCATTCTGCATTTTCATTTCCCCATCTACAAAATGCAGATAATAACTGTGTCTACCTCATAGCATTATCGTGAAGAATAAAAGAGATGATCATGAAAAATAAATAGGAGAGATGATCATGCAAAATTACATCAGTGATCATCACATAGTAAGTGCTCGCTACATGTGACCCGCTGATTATTACTGTTATAATTTCAAAGATTCCAATTCTTTCACTTCATCCAAGACGTGCTTTCTCCTGGAGGTAAACACTCCAGGAAAGAAGAGGTTCTGCACAGATGAGAGGCTAGCCTCTACTAGAAGGCTCAACCCTTAGTTTTCTGTGAGTTGAATGATTCCCCCCTCTGCGAAAGCCAGCTGGCTGAGCCGCCATTCTGGCTAAAAGTCCTACAGACCATGGTGCTCCTGGTCCCTCTGTTTCCAACTGGAGGGCTTCGGAGAGAAGGGAAGCAGAGGTGGAGTTCAGGATGCAAAGGTACCCCTGAAGTGAGGCAGGTGAACAAAAGAAAGCATATTACCCATTTAGCCTCCTTGGGTTTCTCCCACAGTGCAGAAATTTATTGATAGGAAGAAGGCATTTCTTCAATCAATAAGTCATTTCAAACAACTGTAGCAGACATTTGCCATTGTTTTTGGTTAGTAAGCACCAACCTCCCTGTCTTTTGGGGAAACCGCCTCCATGATCTCAGCATGAGCCCCAGCTCTACTTTCCACAGCAGAAAATGATGAGTCGGATATGCCCTCTCCTCACATGACCAATGCTTCCATGGGGCCTCACACACCCAGGGGGTACACACGCCTGCAGCAACATTGACATCCAAGATCCCCATGAGACTACTGCCACATCACGATTTTAGCACTATTTCTTGCTGCTTCAACCTCTTTCTGAGCCTGGTCCCCCAACCTGCCCATTACTTTGGTGATCTACCTTGTTCTTTAAAGCATGTTCCTCTTTGGATTAAGTTTTCCAGAGGGATTTTCTGTGGCTTACAGCTAAAAGCCCAGGCTGATTTACCAAACTATTATTGGGCACCCCCGATGCCCCAGTCACAGGAGCAAAACAGAAGAGATCCAAATACCCTGAGAAGCTTGCCTTTCAGGAGGGGTAGAAGACAGGTACCCAACCCATCAGACCCTCCCTGATGCATCACTGTGATCACTTAGTGCTTACCCTGCCCCTAACATTGCCTGTCAACAGGATATATTCTGATCTTTAGAATCATTATATTCCCAGCATTTAGTACAGGCTTTGGCAGGGAGATGGGTTCAATATGTGTTTGCTGAAGGAGTGAATGAGGAAATGAAAAAATACATTACAATGTGTCACCAGGGGTCAGTCTTCCCCGATATTACTACGCGGATCCGATCGTATAAAAGGAAGGCAGGATCAATGTTTTATTCTCTCCCTTTACTTATTTAGAATAATGAGTTGGTGCTGTAGGATCTTCCGAAGATTACACATGAGGTTCTGTTTTGGAATCTTTTGATTAGCACTTTGAATTAGGAATTTAAATATATTTAATGTGTTCAACCCATTGCTGTTATTAGTCTCATTGATACACAAATTGTGCCAGCTTTGGGCAAGAGAAAACTCTTCAAGTTGGCCCCATTAAACAGCTGCAGAAAATTTAATAATGCATTTGAAAGTCCGATTAGCAATTGTTTAAAACTTTTTGATTGCCTGTATTTTTCAACATTAAAGGTGGTTTTTGTTTTTTTTTTTTTCATTTAAGAAAGTTATAAAAATTGCTCTGTGTTCAGCCCGGTGAATGGTGCTTGTAAGCGTCCATATACGTGTCTCTCTTAGTGTCCTATCTTGCCTGATAGAGGGTCTTTCTCCCAGACACAGTCCTTTGCAGGCCACGGCAACCTGCAAGCATTCGGCAGTCCTAAACTGTATCCATGAAATGACACAGATGACAATCACACGGACACAATGAGACTAAGGTAGTGGTCCTGGGGTTGAAAGAAGTTAAATGAAACCAGGAGGCCATTAGACTCTGGTGGGCTCTAATGCCATGGCAGTCTACATAAGCAAACCAAAATCTAAGTCTATAAGTGCTTCAAAGTTACAGCATCAAAACCTAAGGACAACCAACTGGAAAGAGTCAACTAGGCTTTGAGCTAGAGCCAATCAAACAATTTTCTTGCTTTGCTTGCACCTCATTTCTAAAAGTCCTCACCCAGCTCCTGTTGGTGGAGGACTCCTAACCACCTCTGGTTTGGTGTAGCCAACTGGGATCACTGCTTTCTCAGATAAACTCCTAAAAAAATTTTTTTTAAAGATCTTATTTATTTATTTGACAGAGAGAGAGAGAGAGATCACAAGTAGGCAGAGAGGCAGGCAGAGAGAGAGGAGGAAGCAGGCTCCTCACGGAGCAGAGAGCCCGATGCGGGGCTGGATCCCAGGACCCTGAGATCATGACCTGAGCCGAAGGCAGAGGCCTAACCCACTGAGCCACCCAGGCATCCCAACTCTTAAAATTTTTAATATGCTTCCATTTACCTTTAAACAGGAAGGAATGACGATAGCCCTTCTGATAAGAGGAAATCGGGAAAAACTGGGGAGAGGGGGGTGACAGTTGACTCAGAACATGAAGCAAATGCATGAGATTGTGCCAAATGATGTAGGTAAGGCAACGGACAAAGGCGACCACAATGGTAGGGGAGCAGCGTGGGCAAGGGTCAAGGGTGGAATCTGGGGGAGCTCAGAGCCTGCTCAGCAGGAGCATGGGTGCCTGGAAGGCTAGGGGATCTAGGAGTTAGGGGACACACTGTGAAGGATAGAAAGTGCCCACCAGAGTACGTGTAAGCGTTTTTGCTTTTTCAAAGGACTTGTCTTATGCTGGAAGTCTTCCCTGTATAGTTGCCTTGTGTAGGTCTGGTTAATGTGGGCTCTTTCCTTCTTTCCTTTGCCTCTGATTTGGGAGACAACTCTCCTGTACCCCCAATATGGATCATTCTCTCCTCAAAAAGGTGAGTATATCAGTTTCATTTCCACGAAGACAGCCCACACTGGCTGCAGCCCCACCCACAAATGCAGAGAGCCCCAAGTTGAAGACCCAACTAAAGAGACGGCCATGGCCAGACAGATTCTGCCAAGTCCCCCACTGCCTGCATGCAGTGCCCCCCAGCTGCGTGCCTCTGCTGAAGCATGTGGCTCTACAGGCTCCGCTCATTTATCGGGTTTCCAAGTGAAAGAAGTAAAATTTGTAAAAAATGCTCATTTCATGTACGCTGATTAGCATAAAATCGTTCCTTTGTCTCAGGTGCTAAGAAGGACAATGGCTGGTGAGATGGTCCCTCTCCCTTCCTCTGTCCTGAGTACAGCAGGCCAGGCCACACAAAGACCGCAGGGAACCAGAATCAGCCAGACTTGTAACTGTGAACACCAAAAGGAGGGTGCTCTGGCCCAGAACTCCTTCATCTCTAGGCCCAAGTATAAAACAGGACCTGGACCTCTGGACACGACAGAAAATACTCCTCCCCGAAGTGCAGCTTCTGCTCTCATTCAGGAGTTGAAGGTTGAGACATCAGACACTTCATTTACTCATTTATTCTTTTACTGTTTCTGCACTGGCTTCTGTGCCCTAGACACTTACTAAGTACTGATTTGTCCAGACCTTTGAGAAAGAGATGGGAAAAAGCAAATCAAGCCAAGGACTTTTCCAAGAATAACCTGGAAAAATTCACCAGCCCCGTGATGCTGAGATCCAAATACACATATTCGATTCCCAAATGCACAATTTTTCTACACTTTAGTATCAATCAACTAGGGATAAGTCCTATAACCAGTAGCACCTGAAAATTCTAAATGGCAGGAATTTTCCTTTCTTGGTGGTATATAAAATAATAGTGTGTATAGCAATTGAGGGTGTCTTGGATTGGGCGACAAAACCTCACAAAGTCAATGGTAAGACATCTGAAATCGATAAACAGAGAAAAAACCCTGGTAATGGCAAACTCTGCCCATCTTCAAGGAATTCCCTCCCCATCCCAATCCACCAAAGAAATATTTTCCAATAGGCAGAATTTTGTTTTATGAATCTGAATACGAGACTGTATATATAAAATTCCCTAAGAGCATCTGCTTCCCAGCAAAAGAGCATGGAAACAGAATCAGCTCTGGGCACACAGACTTGGTTCTAAATGTATTTCTGGTACTTACTATTCACTTTCCATTTGGAAGCCTCTCTTACATTATCTGGAAAAGGTAGACAACATTTCCTTCCCAGAAGCTGTGAGGTTAAGTGACATAAAGTGTGGCACATAGGAGATGCTCAATAAATGCTACTTCTCTTTTTATATAGAATTATGTGTTATACTTGACATAAGAGTTAAAAAAAAAAGAAAGAAAGAAAGAAAGAAAGCAAGCAAGCAAGTTCATTCAGTCTGCAAAATGTACCCATCAGGCAAGGAACTGGTAACCTGAACAAGGTCACACATCTGGTAAAGGAAACGTGGCTGGGTTTCCAAACAGTCTAGTTCCCTATTCTCTAGACGACAGCCAACTCCGTCAAAACCCTTATCACGGGCCCCAAGCCCCACACTCTGGTTCCTAAAGAGCCCCAACCCATTCAAAGGACGAAGCTCAGAATAAACAAACCCAGAGAATGACATTAAAATGGCTAGGCTCTTTATAAGACATTGATTGATTCTAGTGAACATCTGTGTGAGTTATTGTGTCAAAAATGCAGGGGTCATCATTAGCTCTGATATGATCCGATGCCTGTGACCCTCTTCCTCTGACGTCCTCTGGGGGCCACCAGTTCTGCCGACACAGCTGCCCTGCCATCCCAGTTTGTGGCTATATTGACACAGCCATTTTCATGGTAGGCCTGTTGTAAATTTGTTGTTACATGGTGCGTCTGCCCCAAATTGCACGGTGTACGTAAATTTTTGTGTGTGTGGCGGGCCTGGCACGGGGGTTGGGGGGGGTACCGGGACTGAATGGAGCCTGTGATGGGGCAGCCCGCAGGAGACCTAACCCTGATAAATTGTTTACTTGTTAGCGATGGGGCTCAAGAGTGGGCCGGGGGCTGCAGGCTCAGCGGGACAGACGTAGAAGGTGGACCCACGCCAATTACCGGCCATTGTGGTGTCGCACCCCATGATTGACACCAATGTCTCCCCTCTCACCATGGGTCCTTTTACTATCCCAGACCCAACACAAGCCCCACTGTGCTAATACCATGGTGTCTTCAATTTCCTCTGCTGCCAGCGAAAATTAACCTAGGCCTCCGGCCTGCAGAAAACCTAAGGCCTTTATTTTATTACGCATTTTCCCCCAGTTTTTCAAGGATGAGTTAAAAAATAGAGGTTGCTAAGGCCAGTTGGGCAACAAAGGAAGCAAAGGGACAAACATTATCTTTGGATGACTGACTTCAAAGTTAATGATCTTCCCCACTGAACTGCGCCCTCCACTCCTCAATGAGGTCTACGCTATCAGATAAAGAAGCGCTTCTTTAATCCACGAACACTCCTTTGTCCCTTTGTGGCAAAATGATCATTTCATCAGTTTCGGGTACTCTCTGCCCGGAGAGTTTTTAGCCTGAGTGATTCAGAGCAGGAGAGACAGAGAAGGGTATTTCTCTACTGCATTTTTCCTCAAGTGACGGCTGAATAACTATGCAAAAAAATTAAGGCATAATGACCCAGCAACAGTGACAAAACCTAATTAGTCACGGAGGCCACTGGGTAATGAGCCGCAAAACCCGGCTCTTGAGTGTGTAATAACTGTATTTTTCTCCATTTCTTCCCCTTTAGTCACAGCCTTGTGTGGCATTTTTAACAAACTAAAATGGCACCAGATGCAACAGGGTTCAGACATTTTAACTTGAATTAAGAAACCATATGTTCCGATAAGTCATGGTCTCTTCTTTCCCACAGACTAGGTCCTCCATCTGTGAGGTAACACTCTGGTGATGAGGGAACGATGGTCATTGGGATGAGAACCCCACAAAGATGACTGGGTGTTGGGGTTGGGAGTGGGGCCTCCAGAACCCTTCTGAGACAGAGGTTCCAGCCCCCCTGGCGGCCTTGATATTCCAGATGTGAGGCAGACATACTCCCGGAGCACAGTTAGACTGAGAAGTTTAAGTAGGAAGAGAAGGTAGGAGGAGGCAGAGGTGGGAAGGACTCTGTGTCCAAACAAGAGAGTCTGGATTGCTGAGGACTGTCTGTAACCATTTATGACAACATTAGCCACTTCTGAGTGGCTTAAGGCACACGTTAGCCACATCTGAGACTCACAAAAATCTTAGGGTGTAGGATAGGCCTCCTCACCTCCATCTTTTTGAGGTTAGGCAACCAAGGATCAGTGAGGTTAGGAACTTGCCCATCGTCCTGGTCGGAAATGCAGAAATCAAGATTGGAAGCCACATCTATAATGTTCCCTCTTTCTTGTCATTATGTACTATTTATAATAATTTCCTCTTGGGATGCCTGGGTGGCTCAAAGGGTTAAGCCTCTGCCTTCAGCTCAGATCATGATCTCAGGGACCTGGGATCCAGCCCCGCACTGGGCTCTCTGCTCAGTAGGGAGCCTGCTTCTCCCTCTCTCTGCCAACTTGTGATTTCTGTCAAAAAAAAAAAAAAAACTAAATAATTTCCTCTTAAAATTAGAAAGATTTTAAAGGTTAGATGACATATCACATAGTTTGGCATGATATCTCTCTTTGCTCTCCCCCCATTCCCCAGATCCAAAGTCAGTTAGGTAAGATGTCATTAATCCATCATTTGAATTTTGAATAGGGCATCATCCAGGGTGTGCCCTTGGCCCCACTCTGTGTTTAAAGTGGGGGGCTTCCGATCCCAGCCCAGGGAGACACTGCCCGACAGTGTTAATGTGTGTTTCTCTTTTGCTTTCTGTGAATGTCGTCTTATTTCTGGCTGTTACCAACTACGGTGCTGTGACTGGGCTTAATGAAACAGCAGGTATTTATGATCTTTGTTCTCTGAGAGAGAGGAAGGCAGACTTTTCTTTTGTCCTCCTCCATACCTGGCAGACCAAGGAAAAGTCTCCCCTGGCTGAAACCAACTCTCCCTAGACTTCAGTAAGAACCTCATTTCCTCCGGAGCCTCTGACCATGGAATCCCATGAGGGCACCTTGAATGCGAAATCCCATGTGGAATACGGGGTATAGAATTACCCAAAGAATGCAGACACAGGTTTGGACAAAGACCACTACCTCCTTGGGGAATTTTAAAACAGCATGCATTAAAAAAAAGAAAATCCAACACCAATTTTTCCCCTATAACAGGAACAACATATAAAATTTAAAACAACAACAACAACAAAAAACCAACCAACCAACCAACAAAACAAACAAACAAACAAACAAAAACAGGACCAGCTGTACCAGTCGGGGATTTACAAAGTATAAATAGTTCTAACTCCCCATATAACTCTGACACAGCATGGCCTTGTGTCTGGGACTACGTATTGTGACAGTTCTTTGTGTCTCTAACCCAGGACCAGCCGCATCATTTGCTGGGCCCAGGGCACGATAAAAATGTGGGGTCCCTTGTTCAAATATTAAGAATTTCAGGATGGCTAGAGCAGGGCATTCAACCCAGTGCAGGGCCCTTGCAAGCTCAGGATCCTGTGCGATGGCGCAGGTCACGCCGCCATGAAGCCGGCCCCTTGAAGAGAGCTACCGCGTCAGAATCAGGTAGGAAAGGCACGCACTCCACCACCGGGAACAGAGAAGTCCGCCCCACATTATTTCAGCTTCTCACTCAGAACCGCTCAAAGTTGACTCTTTCTTCTCTAAACTTTGAACTTGAGAAAGTCTACTTTGGCATCTCAGCAGTACTGTATGGAAAATGGGGAGTCTCACCGCGCAGACAATGCCATTTCTTCTTGACTCTTCTCCAAACTTTCATCTATTCTCGTCCCGGCAAGCTTGGCTGCTCTGTTCATTGGGCCTTTTCCTGCACTCAAGTCAAGTCATTATCCTCTTTTTATATACTGCACTTCGTGCCCTTGTGAACCTGTTGAAAAATCCTGAAAGAGAGTTGAAAAGTACCACTGGCTCCTAAAAATAGTGCTGACTAGGAGGCAGAAAGGGGGAACTCCGGTTTTATTCAGTGCTAAAGATAACACCACCAGAATGATAGACTCCTCCGAATTGTTTGTCCCCACTGGCCATTGTCCCCTGAGCACTGAATGAGCCTCTCAGCAGCTCATGAGGGCCTGTCACAGGTAGGCACCCAACAGGGATAATTCCCAGCCTATGCTTGACTGCCCCTTTATAGACACTCACTCATGGTTCTGAAAGGGCTCAGACACTGTTGAATAAACTCCTACTCGCTTCCATAAACTTTTTCTCCCACTGAATTTTCCGGGGATGTGAGCAGCTTCCCAGCCTCGCCGGAGGATGCTTCTGAATGCACTCCTGTTCTGAATCAAAGCCTGACAGCCAAGCCTCTTTCCAAAACAAGAGAGAAAAACGGGGCTGTTCGTCCCCAGGACAAATCTGTGCTTTCTCCTGCAGGTGGAGGCCAACTCCCAGTGGCTCAGGCCTTCTTCCTGTTCTTCTCATGGGTTTATTTATTTGGCTTGGAGGAGACTATTTCCCACCTCTGGAAGGAAAAAGCCTCTGTTTGTTGTCCGAGCCCTGTCGCTTCTGGTTTTGATAAAGAAGGGCAACCCCTGCAGGGCATAGAGACTCTGGGGGTGTCTTTGTCTTCAGAACGGCAAAGAAGAACATGCAGGAGCTTTGGAGCTGCACGAAGCTGGGTTGGAATCCAAGCTCTACCTCTTACTAACCTGTGGAGCCGCAGGTCACTCGCCTTTCTGAGCCACGGTTTTCTCAAGTGTAAAATGCAGCTAATAATAACCTATCTCACAGGCTCTTTTCTTCTGGAGGTTAAAATACATCACGTATGTAAAATATTTAGTAAGATGTCCAGTAGGAAACAGAGCTCAATAGAAAAGTCGGCTTTATTATGATATTACTCTGTTTTTCTTCTGGTATTCCTCGCATTTACCAGACTCAGGAGCCCTTTCAAGCCAGTCGCTGGCTTCTGAAGGACACTCCCCCACCTACAATTCAGAGACCTCTAAAGTGGCTTCTCAGTAAAGTAGACAATGCTTCTTCCTTAATACTTATAACCCAACTCTTTAAAATGTCCTAGGTGGACGCATGTTGTTAACACTTGTTTTAAGGTCACTAAGGCAACAGGCATGAGAATACTTGGGAAGGAAATCAGATGAGACTCTCACTACTGTTCTTTCTATTCTGTAGTCCTTGCTCACCCTCTGTTTCATTGGATGAAATGAACAAAGTGAATGCTTTACCCTCCTCTTCCAAAAGCATTTCTTTTAGCCAGAAAGAGAAAGATGAGTCCAAGAGTAATGGCAGCATCCCAACCCTTCCTTTGCCCTCGCATTTCCCTGGAACATCACTGACACACAATATGCAAACTTGAAGGACATCCATCTTTGAGATCTCAATTTCTAAATGCCAAGTACTTCCTTGATAAAACCAGAAGTGATTTCATCTACATGCTGATTGGTGTGTGGATCTTTAAACATCAGCAGGGCTGGGGGCTAGAGCTGAGGCTGCCCCACTGAGCCTATTAGCATTCCTTCTCTGATAAGAATAAACACGATGGTGCCTGATTCTTTGTTCCCCCTTTAGGATTAGTGCAAATCTCCCTGAGGCAAAGTACTACCAGGATTTCTGGGAAGTCAAACCAGCGTGAAACTTGGTCCTTGTCCTCCCAGGGGTCACAGCCCTGCTTCTTGGTCCTCTTTTCTCCCAATGCTATAATGTTAACATCCCCTTTATTTTGAAATATAGACATTATCATACATGATATAATCTACTTACATATATAATTACAAAAAAAAACAACATATGCCCTATCACTAATATAAAGGAGAAATAAAAAGAAAATAATTTATAATAAAACAACGTGTATTTTGATATGTGACTACTAGAGGTAGGTTACGCTCCTGGTTTAAGAGAAGTCAGAAGTTTTGGTCTACATATAGAATCAACGTAAATGTCATTAGCATAAAAGCTGACTCTAATGTAATGGCTATATTATGTTGGAGACTCAAATACCATAAGCGGTGTTGTCATCAGTAGCTGTAATTTTCTGAAATGGTGAAAAATTCTTGGCCAAAGACCAAGCTAGACAAAGTATAATCATTACTTTTTTTCCCCTCTTAAACAATGGTCACTGCACTCCTGGAAAATTCTCCACATGTTAAAACTGTACAGAGATTACTTGATGTCTATATTTAAAGCAGAGTTAGGTTTGAACCTTATGGATAATTATGAACAAATTTTTAACTTTGGATGTCTCATGGAGCACAGAAGAGTTCTGTGGGTTATGGGATTAATTCTTCATTGCCTGGGACTGTCCTATGCATTGCCCCTGCACAGTAAGTAACAGTGATCCTCTCGATCAACGTGATGCTCAATCTGCACAGGCATATATTTCCAAAACGCCTCCTAGAGACAGGGCTGCACCTACTGAAGACCACTAGCTTAGAGTTCAGTTGTGGGGGGAGTTTCATACCCCAAAAGACAATCAGTAATATAAGCAATCATCTGTTAAGTTTCAAATCAGTCATTCATCAGGTACTATGCAAAGGAGGGCAAGAAAACCATGGGTTCAAGACATTGGGAAATTCTTTACAACCAAGCATGGTTTCAGAAGAAGTATAGATTTTGAAATCAGACAGCCCTGGGTTCAGAATCCCAACTTTGACATTTATTCCCTGGGTGAATTTGGGTCGGTAATTTAATTTCTCCAAGGCTTCTCCTGATTGCCTATAGAATGAGAGTAATAATACTACATTGGAAGCTACAGAGAAAGAATTAAATGAGATTATATATTTAAAGTATGTAGTAGAATACCTAGTTCATGGCTGATGCCAAACAAATGTTAGCTGTCATTGGTATAAAGAGAGTCGCTTCAGCTGCCCCTTGAAGGATGGTAGGAATGGCGGGGGGGTGGAGGGGCGTGGAGAGGCAAGGTAGGCACAACATGAGCAAAGGCCTACAGGCAGAATTTGTATGGTGGGTTTTAGGGCAAAGTCAGGCTGGCAAACGGAGTGGGAGTGGGAGGCATGACTGGCAAGGTGGACACAGTTAAGAGTGTGAAACCTTGAATGTTTGGCTAAGGAGGCTGTCGTTTATTCTTGTGGGCTAAGGGAGTCAATGAACGTGGACCAGTCTGAGACCAACCGGGGTTAGATTCAATGGCAGACAAGCCCAGCAAGAGCTACAGCCTCTCTGCTCTAAACAGGACTATTCTGTGCCACGTGCTTCTCTCACTGCTCTACACCTCAGCTGACATGAATGAAGGTGGACTTGGGCTTAAGGGCAGCCTGTCCCTGACCTGTGACTTATCCTTAAAAAGCCTGCTAGCAAAACTGAGTTGAGCTAATCAGATTCTTCTTTGGGGAATTTGAAAAGAGTAAGATAATAGTTGCTAGAGATGAACAGAAAATCTCAGTGCAGACCTGGGGCCAGGGTGTCCACTTGGACTATGGACACACTGAAACTAGGAGAAAGCCAGTTGACAGACAGCTAGGTGACTGGCTCAGACATAAACAAGAGAAGCAACATCATTATGAGAAACTACATGGCCCATAAAAGAGTCCAAGAGAGTAGATACCAGTGGTACAGGTAGTTTTCTGGTTCTAGTTTCAGTTTATGTATATCCTGACAAAAATTTCCCTTTCCTTAAGGTTAGTCAAGTGGATTCATGATCCCACATGCCCAAACTTCTCTAAGCACAGTAGTGTTTATCACTTCTGGAGGTTCCTGGAAAAAAAAGATTCCAATCCTTTTAAAAGTCTCATGCATATTAATATCTCAACTTTGGATGCAGTCTAGTTGTACAGGAATATGCCCAGTTACCATCTATGACACCATAACAAAGACAAAGAATGGATTCTGATCAAAGAAGGTGATTATTAAGCCTTATGTTTAACTTCCCCTCTCGCAACAAAAGTTCTACTAAAATTATCAAAGAAAATCAACTGTTAGGAGGAAAATCCATTTTCTCACTGGACACTAGGGAATGGTGCCACCCACATGTCAACAATGTTAAGGAATTTCTGCAGATTACAGTGCAAGCAGTCCCATATTTCTGGAGGGACCAACAAGATGCCACGTGGGAAAAAAGACTGAGTCATAAAGGAAGAGACCCCTATGGAGCCCAGACAACAGTCCCTAGCATGCAGCATTTCTGGCAGAAAAATCAATGAAGGGACAAATTCCAGGTTTTTTAAAGCTATAAAAGGGCAGCGTGCTAGAATTCAAAAGGGATCAGGACCCTGCTGCAAGAGACCATACCTGGCATGGATGGAAGATCTGTCAAAATATACAGGAGAGCCTGCCCAATGTGGCTCCCAGCAAGAGCACCCCGCAAGTGAAAGAAAAGAATGGGGTGAAGTTAATCCAGACAACTACATCCAAGGGAGAAACAACTCACATACGAAAAGTAAATATCCCTGCTTTGACACCTCTGGTGGCTGCTTCCTTCTGCTCCATGATGAAGGTATCTCTGATCAGTGAAAGACAGACAGAGGTCATGGGTTGCCCTTCATAGCCATTCTCCTCCTCTTCCTAAGTAGTGAGAGCTTTAGCAGAGTGTATTGCTGCTTAGAATAAAAAGAGCATTTCCCAGTCTCCTTTGCAGTTAGGATTCAGTCATGTGACTAAGTTCTGGCCAATGGGATGTAAGTAAAAGTATCACATGGCAGCTTCCATCAGCCTCCCTTAGTCTCTTTTTTCTCCTTTCCTCCATCCTGCTACTGGGAATGTAGGTGTGATGCCTGCGACTCTACAATGGGCCATGGGAATAAGGAATACACTTTATGGTGGCAAAGCTAAAGGAGCCCATGTCCCTGAGGACTTAGAGAGAGCTGCCTTACCAGTGTTAGACTGATTCTGTCCAGATTTCTACATAAGACAGAAACAGATTTCTATCTCATTCAAAATACTGTTATTCCCTATATCTGATCCAGCCAAACCTAATTCTGATTCAAAGAGTAAAAGTATAGTAACTCAGAAGTGTGCACTTTCCCCTTCATCTGAGCTTAAAGAGATATATAAAGGTCACACATAATTAATTATGGAACTTTCGATACCAGACAAAACTTTCCATTATAAAGATGAGCAAAAGGAGAGCGCTCCTTGCATACACAAGAATATGCAGCAATTCAAAAGAAAGGACCGAAAAGGGATGAGAAAATAAGGAGCCCTAAGAAGCAAAGGAGAACCACAGAAACAATTCCAATTTTAATAACCTCTAGAAGCTATTGCTTCTATAAAACAGGACAAAATCTGCAACAAAAAGAAAAGAATCTATGCAGAGGAAAGTTTTCATAAATGAAAGGTTGACTACTGGATTTTAGAATGCAATATGCAATGAAGGCAATAAACAATAGACTGAGTACTGCAGAAAGCTGGGTGTCCCTGGCTGCCTGCATTGTACATTCTAAGCTTTAAGTTCTCAAGCTTACAGCCCAGTTCATCCCACTCTTCCCAGCATCTGACTTCACTTATTTCACTACGAATATTAAGTCTATCAGGTGTGAAATCTCTCCAGCTTTTCTCTATGCACCTACACCCAGTTCCTACCTGCCTGCACTCTGACCTAAAACCCCTTGAATCTAAGAGGAAAATGCATATCTTCCTGCTTTAAGGCCAGTCTTTTTTTTTTTTTTTAATTTTATTTATTTATTTGACAGAGAGAGATCACAAGTAGGCAGAGAAGCAGGCAGAGAGAGGGGGAGCAGGCTCCCTGTTGAGCAGAGAGCCCGATGCGGGGCTCGATCCCAGGACCCTGAGATCGTGACCTGAGCTGAAGGCAGAGGCTTAACCCACTGAGCCACCCAGGCGCCCCAAGGCCAGTCTTTTTATCTCCATCCTTGATCACTCCCTTCTCTGATTTCTCTAAGATCAGAAATCTGTTCTTCCTCTGTCCTCTACATCATTACCTTTTCATTCTTTGCTGAGTCCTTCTGTGCAGATGACAAATACATTAAAATCTTCCATCTTTTTAAAGATCCTGCAAATCCTTTTTCTCTCTTTTTAAGTCATCTCTACACCCAATGTGGGGCTTGAACTCACAACCCTGAAATCAAGAGTCACATGCTCTATTGACTGAGCCAGACACGAGTCCCCCAAATCCTATAATTTTTCATCCTCCACTAGTACCACATCACCTATCATCTGTCCATCCCCAAAAGAATAGGTGACACACACTCTATTTTCTCACTTCCTAAGCACTATTTCTTAAGTAAGTTGTTAAGTAAATTGGTTTTCCTTGTTATAAAATATGTTAGTTGTAGAAACTTTGAAATATGTAAAACGACACATCAAAAAATCATAGATATATTTACAACTTAGTAACAATTATTGTGACTATTCTAGAGATTTTTCTATGCACCTAGTCTTTATATAGTAGAATATAAAACCCAATCCTACTGTAAATATAGTTTTGTAGGCCTTTTCTCACTTTATGTAATACTTTGGAATTTTTCCATGCCATCTAATTTTCTGCAAAAATATATTCACTTAAAGACCTGTACACAAATGTTCATAGCAGCACTATTCACAAGACCCTAAAGGGATAAATAACTTAAACAGCCATCAACTGATGAATAGCTAAACAAAATGTGTTATACCCATACACTGAAATACTCTTCATGCATAGAAAGGAATGAAATACTGGTACATGATACAATATGGATAAATCTTGAAAACATTACATTAAGTGAAAGAAAGAAGCCAGGCACAAAGGTAACCTTGGATGGTTCTAAATATATTAAATGACCAGAACAGGCAAATCCTGAAAGATTAGTGGTTGTCCGGGGCTGGAGAGAGGAAGAATAGGGAGTAACGTTTAATGGGTAGGGAGTTTTCTTTCGGGATAAGGAAAATACTCTGGAACTAGATTATGGTAATGATGGCACAACACTGTGAATGTAATCAATGCCATGGAATCGTATATCATAAAAGGATTAAAATGGTCTACTTTAAGGTTATATGTGTTTTACCACAATTTAAAAAATGATGCTTGATGACTGCAAACAATTACATTGCATGGCCATGACATAATTTATTTAATAATCTTTTTATTATACAATATTCAAGTTTTGCCTTTCTTAAAAAAAGATTTTACTTATTTATTTGAGAGAGAGAGACAGCATGTGCGTGGGGGGGAGGGGCAGGGGGAGAAGCAGACTCCCTGCTAAGCAGGGAGCCCTACGTGGTGGTTGATCCTAGGACCCTGGGATTGCGACCCAAGCCAAAGGCAGACACTCAACCAAGTGAGTCACCAGGCAGCCGTAAATTTTGCTTTTAACTCAATATTACAATAAAGTTATTTTATGATTAATCTGACTCAGATTGTGATAAATGACAGTTGGCTTGATACACATTTTTCTTTGATACACATTTTTAAAATTGGGTTACAGAAGTACTAATCTATTTCTAGTACTCTAGGCATTTTAATCAGAAATAAGTCCTCAACTTCATATATATATATATGTGTGTGTGTGTGTGTGTTATATTTTTTCTTGTTTTGTCATAATATATTTTACTTACATATTTTCTTGGAGCAGACTATTCTTGCATTCCTGTTACATATTTTACTTGGTCAAAAGGTAATTCTACCCAATTCTGTATAGTAGCATTTAAAAAAAATTCTTCCACCCATATTCACAAATGAGATTTACAGCAATGTTTCCACGCTGGTGTCTTAGAGTGTCTGCAGAACATCAAATACATTTGGAAAACATTTGGGGGAATGCCTTCAACAGGGTTTCTTTATAGCAGAGATCCTCAGAGCCTTTAATATGCAAACATGCCCTGTGAATCTCCAGGGGAAAGATATGAGAATTTCCCACATCTATCTGACTTTAGGACGCATTTTTCAGGTCACAGGTATTACTAGAACAGTGTTCCATCATGGGGAAGTGTGTTGCATGCAATACAATTGGGAAATTCCAGTTTAATTTTTTTGTGGCCTGAAATTGAGCATATTAATACTTTGTTTACATCATAAACTAAAGTTGGACACCTCTTTATCATTTCCTGTGCTCTGAAACATATGTTTTCTTTCTCTCTCAATCTGATTTCTCAGAGGCTTGTCGTTTTTATTGATTTTATCCAAGAACTACTATTGGATAACTGTGAATTCAGTCTCTCTCTGTCTAATCTAGTCACTTCTGTTCTCATCTGCATTATTTCCTGCTGTATCCTCTAGTAGCTTATCAGGAAAATAGAAACAATGGAACAGAGGAAAGTTTTCATAAATGAAAGGTTGACAGAGAGAATATATCATAAGGAATCAGTGAAATAAGTATGCAAGGACTTACAGGGCAGAGGGGTCTCTGAGGTGGCACAGAGCCACTAAATACAAACACAGCTGCCAGTCCCCAGAGGGAGCAAAGGAGGAGTTTGAGGTTTTAGAACCTGGAGCCTTAGAGGAGGCAGCTCTGGGAACTTAGGCCCTGGTGTCTGAGGAGGAGCTGCTATCTGCTACTGCGAGGATCTTTGAGGGGGAATGAGGAGGCTGGCTCGCGGAGTGTGGACATAAGCGGGAAATGGGACACATTGCAGCTGCCATGCCGAAGAACTGTTGTGAGGTGACAGGGAGAGAAGCAGTGATATAGATATATGATATATATCATATATACATATGCCATATCTTCTTTATTCATCTATTGATGGATACTTGAGTTGCTTCTATATCTCAGTGATTGTAAATAATGCTGCAACACAGGAATGCATATAACTTTTCAAACTAGTGTTTTTGTTTTCTTTGGGTAAATACCCAGTAGTAGAATTACTGGGTCATACCGTAACTCTATTTTTAATTTTTTGAGGAACCTCCTTACTGTTTTTCATAATGGCTTCATTAATATGCATTCCTGCCAACAGCACACACGGGTTCCTTTTCCTCCACATCCTTGCCACTACTTCTTTCTTGCGTTTTCATTCTAACCATTCTGACAGGTGTGAGGTGATCTCTCGTGATTTTGATTTGCATTTCCCTGATGATGCGTGATGTTGAGTATCTTTTCATGTGCCTGTTGGCCATTTGTATGTCATCTTTGGAAATATGTCTTTTCAGGTCCTCTGCCCATTTTTTAATCAGATCATTTTTTTGTTTTGAGGGCTTTTTTTTTTTTTTTTTTTTTTGGTGTTGAGCTGTGTAAGTTCCTTGTATAGTTTTCAAGTTTCTTCACAAACTCTTCCAAAAAAAGAAAAGGAAGGAAAGCTTCCAAATTCATTCTGCAAGGCTAGCATTAACCTGATACCAAAACCAGATAAAGACAGTACCCCCCAAAAAGAGAATTACAGACCAATATTCAATTTGATGAATATACATGGAAAAATCCTCAACAAAATATTAGGAAACTGAATCCAACAATACATTAAAATATTATTCACCATAACCAATGGCCATATATTCCAGGGTTACAAGGGTACTTCAATATTCACAAATCATTCAGTGTGATATAGCACATTAACAAGAGAAAGGATAAAAGCCATATGATCAACTCAATAGATTCAGAAAAAGCCTTTGACAAAATACATCATTCATAATAAAAACTCTCAACAAAGTAGTTTTAGGGGAAAACATACTTCAACATATTAAAGGCCATATATGAAAAACCCACAGTGAATATCATACTCAATAGGGAAAAACTGAGAGCTTTTCCTCTAAGATAAGGAACAAGACAAGGATGTCCCTCTTACCACTTTTATTTAACATAGTACTGGAAGTCCTGGCCACAGCAATCAGACAAGAAGGAGGAAGATGAGGTGGAGGAGAAACAAAAGCATCCAAATTGGTAAGGGAGAAATAAAACTTTCACTAGTTGCAGATGACATGATACTAAATTAAGAAACTCTAAGGACTCCACCAAAAAACTTCTAAAACTGCTCAATGAATTTAGTAAGGTTGTGGAATATGAAATCAATATACAGAAAGCTGTTGTACTTCTATACACTAATAGTGAAGTGACAGAAAGAGAAATTAAGAAACAATCCCATTTGTAATTGCACCAAAAAGAATAAAATACCTAGGAATAGACTTAACCAAGGAGGTAAAAGACCTTATTCTGAAAATTCATTCTTTTAAAGTATACAATTCATTGATTTTTTTTTTTTAGTATATTCATCATGTTGTGCAACCATCACTTCTACCTAATTCTAGAAATTTTTTGTCATTCCCAAAAGAAACCTCATGCCTAACAGTCACTCTGCATTCCTCACTGCCCCAACCCATGGCAACCATTAATGTTCTATCTATCTCTACAGGTTTACCTATTTTGGACATTTCATATAAATAGAATGATCCAACATATGATCTTCTTTTTCTGGCTTCTTGGCATAATGTTTTCAAGGTTCATTCATGTTATAGCATGTATTCAGTACTTCGTTCTTTTCCTTGCTGAATAATATTCCATTATGTGAATATACCATATTTTATTATTCATTCATCAACTGATGGACATTTGGCTGTTAACATTTTTTAGCAATTATGAATATTGCTACGATGAATATTCATTACAAGTTTTTGTGAGAACAATTCTGTTGAATATATAATCTTTCATTTATTCTTAAACACATGTTCCATTTAATTATTAGTTATATTTAAAAGCTGATACCTTTAACCCAAAGAGGCAAAGGATCTCTATTCAGAAAGTTATAGAATACTCATGAAGAAAATTGAGGAAGATATGAAGAAATGGAAAAATGTTCCATGCTCATGGATTAGAAGAACAAATATTGTTAAAATGTCTATGCTTCCTAGAGCAATCTATACAATCAATGCAATCCCTATCAAAATACCATCAACTTTTTTCACAGAGCTGGAACAAATAATCCTGAAATTTGTATGGAACCAGAGAAGACCCCAAATACCCAAAGGAATGTTGAAAAAGAAAACCAAAACTGGTGGCATCATAATTCCAGACTTCAAGCTCTATTACAAAACTGTAATCATCAAGACAGTATGGTACTGGCACAAAAAACAGATGCACAGATTAATGGAAGAAAATAGAGAACCCAGAAATGGACCCTCAACTTTATGGTCAACTAATCTTCAACAAAGCAGTAAAGAATATCCAGTGGAAAAAAAGACAATCTCTCCAACGAAATGGTGTTGGGAAAACTGGACAGCCACATGCAGAAGAATGAAACTGGACCATTTTCTTACACCATACACAACAAAAGACTCAAAATGGATGAAAGACCTAAATGTAAGACAGGAATCCATCAAAATCCTAGAAGAGAACACAGGCAGCAACCTCTGTGACCTTGGCCACGGCAGCTTCTTGCTAGACACATCTCTCTCCAAAGGCAGGAGAAACAAAGGCAAAAATGAATCATTGGGACTTCATCAAGATAAAAAGCTTTTGCACAGCAAAGGAAACAGTTGACAAAAACAAAAGACAACTAACAGAATGGGAGAAGATATTTGCAAATGACATATCAGGTATGGATTAGTATCAGATATTATCAGATATGACATATCAGATAAAGGATTAGTATAAAATCAATAAAGAAATCAAACTCAACACCCAAAAAAACAAATAATCCAGTCAAGAAATGGGCAGAAGACATGAACAAACATTTCTCCAAGAAGACATCCAAATGGCCAACAGACATATGAAGAACTGCTCCACATCACTTGGCATCAGGGAAATACAAATCAAAACCACAATAAGATATCACCTCACATTAGTCAAAATGGCTAAAATCAACAAGTCAGGATAACGACAGATGTTGGGGAGGATGTGGAGAAAGGTGAACCCTCTTACACTGCTGGTGGGAGTGCAAGCTGGTGCAGCCACTCTGGAAAACAGCATGGAGGTTCTTCAAAAAGTTGAACATGGAGTTACCCTATAACCCAACAATTGCACTACTTGGTATTTACCCCAAAGATACAAATGTAATGATCTGAAGGGGTACCTGCACCCCAATGTTTATAGCAGCAATGTCCACAATAGGCAAACTATGGAAAGAGCCCAGATGTCCACTGATAGATGAATGGATAAAGAAGATGTGGTGTGTGTGTATATATATACACAATAGAATACTATTTAGCCATTAAAAAAATGAAATCTTTTCATTTGCAATGATGTGGCTGGAACTAGAGGGTATTATGCTAAGTGAAATAAGTCAGTCAGAGAAAGACAATTTTCATATGATCTCACTCATATGTGGAATTTAAGAAACAAAATGAAGGATCATAGGGGAAGAGAAGAAAAAAAATAAAACAAGACGACATCAGAGAGGGAGACAAACCATAAGAAACACTTAATTATAGGAAACAAACTGAGGGTTGTTGGAGGGGAGGGAGGTGGGGGGATGGGGTCACTGCATGATGGACATTAAGGAGGACACACGATGTGATGAGCACTGGGTATTATATAAGACTGATTAATCACTGAACTCTACCTGTGAAACCGGTAATATGCTATATGTTAATTGACTCAATTTAAATTAAAAAAAATTTTTTTAAAAGCTGATACTTTTAAGCTTAGCAGTCTTGCTCCAGATACAGACTTTTCATATCCAGTAGTGTTTGATATTCAGTGTTTTCACTAATGCCACTTTAAAGATTTCATTTATTTATTTACTTTAGAGAAAGGGAGTGTTCACATGCACATGAATGGGGGGAGGGACAGAGAAGGAGGGGTAGAGGGGAAGAGAGAGGGTTGAGACATTTTTGTGCACTGAGCACAGAGCTGGATGTGACACTCTATCCCATGACCCCAAGATCATGATCGGAACTGAAACCAAGTCAGAAGCTCAACCGACTGAGCCACCCAGGCACCCCTTACTAATGCCACTTTCTAAACAATTATTAAAGTTTTTATTTTTTTCTTTCACTCACTTGTTTTTTAAAAAGTTGTGTATTTCAACTTTTGTTTCAATTACAGAGGGCATTTAATGCTATTAAAATGTGTTGAGCTTTTCTTTGTGGCCTAATATATTTTCAATGTTTTATACAATCCATGGATGCCTAAAAGGCTTTGTTGCACACATTTTTAAAAATTACATTTTGTATACTGTCCTTTTTGTCTACTTGATATCAGATAATGATAATCATATCTTTCATAATAATTTTGTCTCTCAATTTCTCTTTATGTTTCACACAATTTTGACTTTATATATTTTTGGTACTTCATTAGTTGACTCATAAAAGTTCTATGAATTCTCTCTTGTGAATTCAACTTATTATCAATATAAATTCAAACTATTTATTTTATTAATGATTTTCTTTTACCCGGAACACACTCCAGACAAGACAGTTTGTATGCTTTTTCTAATTATCTTTTCTAGCTAGATTCCTTTGCAATTGTTTTCAGTAGTAATACTGAACTGTTTTTTATGACAATCATTCAGCATTAATTCTAAGTTTAATTTTGTCCCCAAATATTGCATGTACTGTCCCACACAGAGTGTCTAAAAATTAAATTATTTATTCTTTGAGGAGAAGATAGTGGAGTGACAATTTTGGACCATGTCTGCCTAATAAAAACCAAAAATGCCAAATATTTATTGAGCATTATCTACAGCTAAGATCTGTCACAAAAATCCTACTTGGATTACATAGTCCTCACTAAAAGATGGTGATCTTGACCACTTTGTTCCCTGACTCTACACACCTCACCACCATATTTCTTTCTTTGGCAGTGTCTCTTTCCATACCCTGCTGGAAAATCAGGTTCATACAATGTGACATCCTTTCCTTGCCACAGCTGATGGGAACGAGGCTAGACATCTGACCCAGGGCATCCACCTATAAACTAGGCTGAATCCCTTCTATATTTTGACCAAGAGACCCAAAGACATTAGAGAGTTGTGGGTACTTGGGTGACACATTTATGTGGAGTTCACTGGGCATTCACCTCCACAACCACATGAATGTTGACAATGCAGTGTGTGGGAAATTGAGACAAATGTGTAGAGAGAAGTAGTGTCAGAGATCACGTGTATTCCAGAGGAGAGAGAGATGGAAAGACAGCTGTCTGATCAACTTCCAGTTCCTGTGGAGTTTAGTTGTACTTCCTATATTTTGTTACTGTGAGATTTCCTTGCCTCCTTTTTATAATCTCCCTTTACCTTCCACTAGTTTTGGTGGCCTTCTGTTTCTTGGATGAACTCTGATTAAAATGGGGCCCAGATTAGATGCATATTTAGCTAGGTGAGACACTGTTGCAGAATGGATTTTCCAAAGAGGGACACAGTAATATCTCCTATACAATATACTCTCCTGGAACCCTGCCACTCTCAGATAAAAGGTGAAATCTATGCCCTCTCCCACTCAGTATAGGTGGGTCTTGGTGACTGCTTTGACTAATACTGTGCTATAGAAATGACACTATGTGAATTCCAAGGCTAGGTCATCAAAATGTCTTGTCTTCTCAGGATACTTGCTCTTGGAACCCAACTCTATACTGTAAGGAACCTGAAGCAATTAGCAGAGAGGCGCACGGAAAGGAACCCTGAAGGTCCCAGCCCACAGCCCCCGCTGCGCTCTCCTCTAACAACCAGCATCGACTTACCAGCCAAGAGAAGGAGCCATTGTGAAAGTGGATCTTCCAGGCCTGAGCTAAGCTGCCCGGGCTGATACCACATGAAGCACAGACGGAGCGGTTCCTAGTAAGACCTGCCCTAATTGCAGATTCTTGAGCAAAATAAATGATCATTGTTTTAAGCCACAAAGTACAGGGGTTTTTTCCTCCCCTAAGGAACAGATAAGGGACATAAATAACACATTAAGCCACAGTCATTCATTAATACACAGTTTCTCCTTAGCAGGGACCTAGCAAAAGGGACATAGAGAGGGACGCCTGGGTGGCTCAGTAGGTTAAGCTGCTGCCTTCGGCTCAGGTCATGATCACAGAGTCTTGAAATCGAGTCCCACGTCCGGCTCCTTGCTCGGCCAGGAGACTGCTTCTCTGTCCGCCTCTGCCTGCCACTCTGCCTGCTTGCGTGTGCTCGCGCTCTCTCTCTTTCTCTCTCTCTCTCTCTCTCTGATAAAGAAAGAAAGAAAGAAAGAAAGAAAGAAAGAAAGAAAGAAAGAAAGAAAGAAAGAATCTTTTTTTTTAAAAAAAGGGACATAGAGAAGGAGGCTGTAGGATGGGGAGACAGAGAACAAACAAAGAGACAAAAAGCCACATTATAGGTGCCCACAAGGAGTGCATGTGGACACCTAAAAGGCAGTTTAGTAAAGAAGTGGTTGGAAAGGGAAGAAGGATTGGAGAAGAGAAGGACTTCTCATCGGCAGACGTCCCATGAGTGGTTTGGAGGACATGAAGGAGGTGGTGATGGGAAGTGTGAGAGGCTGACCTGAATTGTCAACTCCTACAGGGTGTGCCCCCTGCTTTTTTCATTCATTACTGTACCCACAAAGGACGGCACAATGCCATTTACATAGTAGGTCCTTAATAAATTTTTTTTTCTTGATAAATGTTTTAAATTAACTTTAAGGAATAGAAATTTCATAAGGCTCTAGTCATAATATTTGCTTGTAAAGAAGAGAAACCCCACCAAACTAGTTTAAGTAAAAGGGAGTTTAGCATGATGATAAAAGGGAACGTCCCATAATCAAATTGCAGAAGTACAGTAGGGTCTCAAAAGAACAGAAAAAAATCCAGTTTCCTCTTCACCTGGAGCCATGTGACTCTCTCCCTTGGGCTTCTTTGTCCATATCTCAACCACTCTCCCTCTGTAAATTACTCTCCTCTGACAAGCTTTTAGTTTCTATTCTCCCCAGATTCCATCTGCATGAGGTCTGGGATGGCCATACTGGCTACCCCACAAGCCTACAGCTCTAATGACCAGCAATGAAGACTGGCTCAATCTCTGCCTCAATTTCCAACTCCCAGGAGAGAGACTCTCAATAGCTCATCTTGGCCCACGAGTCTGCAACAGTCTAAGCAGTTGTGACCTGGCTGGATTCATGCGGTTCTTTGAGTTTCCGCTTCTAAATTGTGAGTGAGCCAGATTTCCTAAGACAGGGCGTTGTTGGGGAAGGGGGGAATGGTGATGCTGTGACATGGATAAGCACAGAGTTAAGGGGATTGCTTTCCACCCTTCAAGGCTTTGGGCCATAGTCCATGGTCCTATGAAAATGGGTTTAGGATCTAAAACCATCATAGCCATAGAAATACCATCAGCAAGTTTTTAATAATTGGCATCACCTCTATACTACTCACGGTCACTCTCAGACTATTAGGGCCTATAATCAGCCAATGATTAGATTGCTATTAGTGCAAATAGCAATCCCCTTTCTAAACTTTCCAGGACTCCAACCTTCTAACAACATGTATAGAAGGACATAGGAACCAGTGCATTACTTTGGATCACTCTCCTGTGTTGAGGCAGAAAAGAGAAGAGTCGATTTCTGCAGAGGACCCACATAAGGCTGATGGTCTGGAAGGGTCTTCAGACTCTGCACAGATCCCCTAGTGGCCTGAGGGGGGCAGTGCTACCTCCCATGCTCCCATCTGATTTTCGAGGAGCAGCTCACAATAAAGAGAATCTGGTTAATTATTTTTTACTCTTTGGGCCACAAGCAAAAGAACACATATTATAAGTTCCAAAGTCAGACCTAGAAAAAGAATGACCTAATAATATACTACATTTTAATCCCTGCTTGCACACATTTTTCTGATAAAAGGTGATCAAAATCCAAATGGAACAGTTTTTTAAAATTGCACTTCCTTCATTCTGGTATTCTGTTCTGTGTTTTAATTAGTGTGATGATAGAAACCTCAAAAGCCATCATGTGGACTAAATTGACAAAATGATTTATGAGTAAAAGCCCTCAAATGCCAAATTTATATCATATTAGTTTAAAAAATGTCTATACATAATTGATTTTTGTTTCCTAAACACACACAAAACCCCCCAAAAAACCCAGAGAAACTCCATTTCTTGCATCAAAATACTTTTTTAAAAAAATTCTTTTTTCAATCTTTGAAGATCCAGGCTCTTGGTAAACCTAGAGTTGCCTGGGTTGACTGACAGTATCTGTCAGAGGCAATGAACTCCACTTCAACGTTGCCTTTATGCTGGTGTGTCAAGTTGTTCAACTGTGACCCTTCCATCTGTTCCAGCTAATCTGAAAGTCATTTAGACCCGCTTCCCCATTCATTTGAAACACAGCACATTCTCCTGTTAACACACATATGCAAAGCTCTGCTGTCAGCAACCTTCGGGTTTTTTTTGAAAAGTCTCACTTACAACATCTGTATAAACATTTACACAACAGAAAATCCATTTGTTGACTATTACTGCCTCCCTAACTGAATTTTTTTCAGACATTTCTAAGTATAGGGTCATTCTGAACAGACATTGAGCAGTTTACTTCCCCAATTTACTTTTTAAGCAGGAATGATCCCTTGCTGTTGACATGTCAAAAAAATCTTTCTGTGTTGTATCTTAAGACTTCTTAACAATTCATAGTCTTACTTGCTAGGATTCAATTGACACTGAAAATGCTTGCATAGTCTTTGTTTTTAAGCAAGTTTAGAAGCATGTAGTAAAGTTCATCTGACCTACTGAACGGGAATCTCTGGGGTAGGGCTCTGGGAATCCGTATACTCAAAAAGTCCAAGAGATTTTGAGAATCCACAGGTCTGGTTAGTTACACTTTACTAAGATGCCTTATACTGCATGATTCTGCTTTCTTATTTGTATGACTCATACGATCCCATTAAAGGACTCAGAACTTGAATAAAGTACTTAGTGGAAGGTAAAAAACAAAACATAATAAAATAAAGAAAACAGAAAAGCTTATTTGAGTGATTTACCTGGATGTTTCTTTGCATTGTTTGCAAATTGAAACTGCATTTAGATGGGATGCAGCAGGAATGTTCCTATAATGCTCAATGAATTAAGACCTCCTCTGGTCCAGAACTCTAAAATTGCCTTGCTTTATTTTAAACTGGTTCCTTCTCTGTCCTCTGTCCAGATCTATACTGCATTTCTCAGGTCTGGCCTCAACCGTGACATTGAATCTCTGTGTGACCTTGCCAGTAAAGTTAGTTTTCCTCTCTGAGATGTAGTTTGAATGAAGTAAGAGAAGATGATCTCAGAAGTCCCTTTTGGCTTTGACATTCTTTGGGCACCTAAAACAAGTTCTATATATCCTTTTCCTCTCTGATAAAATTACCTCCAACCCAGAACATTCATTATCTCCAACCATATCTGGTCCTCTCACTGTGGTTAAAGGACAGGTAAGCCTTCTGATAAGTTATATGACCTTGAACAAATCATTTGATTTTCTCAAGCTTTAGTTTTTTCATTTGTAAAACTGAAATAATATCTGCTCAAGTACAAAAGTAAGTACAAAAAGAGATAAGTGAGAAATGCTTCCTAAACTGTAACTTGTATAGATGCCATTATTATTTTTATTGTAATTATTAATACTGCTCCTACTGCTCATAAGTTGTCCTTCTCTGAACCACGATCATAAATAAAGTGCCACCTTATAAATTACTGTTTGGGAAACCTATGTAGAAAAATGAAAGTGTACTCTAGACATGTGTTTCAAAAGCTTCAAAAACACAACTTTTGGCACAATAATTTTACTTTTTTTTTTTTGAGAGAGAGAAAGAGAGAGAGAGTGTGTGTGTGTGTGTGTGTGTGTCTGTCTGTCTGTGTGTGTGTGCATGCATGGGGGATGTGCAGAAGGAGAGGGGGAGAGAGAGAATCTTAAGCAGGATCAATGTTCAGCATGGAGCCAGACAAGGGGCTTACTCATGACTCAGAGATCATAACCTGAGCCAAAATCAAGAGTCAGACACTGAACCAACTGAGCCACCCAGGTGCCCCACAATAATTTTACTTCTAGGAATGTATCAAAATATATGTCCTATACTTTGTATAAGGATATCCATAAAGCACTGTTTATAATAGCCCATATTAAAACCAATCCAATGCCCATGAGTACATTATTTTATAGTCATCACTGAGATACTCTGTAGCCAATAAAAATGGTGTTTTGGAAAAGTATTTAATGACTTAGAACATGCTCATACTACACAATAAGGAGCAAAAACAGAGCAAGATGCAGATTTTCATTTCAGTACAATTTCAGTATTAAGATAAAATATATTGTCTAAACAGATCTCAAAGAAAAAAAGATATATTGAAGTATTTACAGTGTTTGTAAACAATGGGAGCATAGATAAGTTATGTTTTCTATTTGTCTCTGTATTATTTTGGTGAAATGTGTTATTTTGGTGAAACTGCAGCACATCCTCCCTTCCCAAGTTTCAAATTCTGTGTTCAGTCACCCACCAAACACGTATCTAGTACGTCCTGTGTGTCTGTGCCCATCACTGGACATGATGGAGATAAGGAGGTGTATAGCATGGTCATAACATTTGAGCTTATAGTCTAGAAGGAAAAAATGTTTCTTATACAGAGAAATGCAGTAATAATGAGTCTTTAGAATAGTACAAGTGAATTTCCATTTGAAATTAAGAGAGGAATTTTCTCTGAAGATATAACAGATAAACTATTAAACCCTGCAAGAACTGTTAATGAGGTAATAAGCAGTTCACAGAAATATTTTAATCAGATTCAAGTCTTCATAGACTGTACCTTCTTTTTTTTTTTTAAGATTTTATTTATTATTTATTTGACAGGCAGAGATCACAAGTAGGCAGAGAGGCAGGCAGAGAGAGAGGGGGAAGCAGGCTCCCCGCCAAGCAGAGAGCCCAATGTGGGGCTTGATCCCAGGACCCTGGGATCATGACCTGAGCTGAAAGCAGAGGCTTTAACCCACAGAGCCACGCAGGTGCCCCTAGACTCTACCTTCTCATCAGGAAATATGGAGTATTTTAGTTTAATCTAATGGTCTTGTCAAATTATGTCCCAGCCCATATTTGCCTAAATAATAGATAAAATTTAATTCTTCAGTACTCCATTGTTAAGAAGTGAGATACCCAAGAAAGAATCTGAAGTCTTCAAATAGCCCGAAGCCACCAAAATCATATGTGGGCACCTGGATTCATCTAGTTACTCTCACTGAGTCCCCTAAACTCAGGGGTACAACTCCACATAGGCTGGAGCTAACATGAGGAGAAAAAGAACACTTTCTATCCAGCCCAGAATCCTCTACCTAAGGGAGAAAACAAATGAAATATAGTTGGAGGCTGTGATGCTGGACCTATAGTGGAAATTCAAATAAAATTCTCTACAGAGCTGTCCTAGCTTCCACCTTCCACAGCATCATCTTCTATTTGTGATTAGATTAGAGTCAGAACATCCATTTAGATGAGCACATCTAATTTAAAGCATGATGGGTCATGAACTTCAGTTGCTTCCAGTGGCCATGCAGCTCATGGAGACATGTGGACTGGATAGACAGAAGACACTGATATGGTGCCACAATAAGATGGAGAATATGTGTCTTACCTAATGGCACACTCTTTAATGTAAACAGCACCGTGCTAGCACAATACTTTTACATCTGTCAGCTAGATTGGCCTCCTTCTCCTGCAGCCAGTGTGTACCCTGCATAGAAGAGCCTATGGAGAAGAAAGTCCATCGGCCCATTATTCATGGTTCTAGGTAAGGGTCATTAGTTGTTGTTTTTTTTTTTTTTTAGATTTTATTTATTTATTAGACACACAGAGAAAGATCACAAGTAGGCACAGAGGAGGCAGAGAGAGAGGGGGAAAGCAGGCTCCCTGCTGAGCAGAGAGCCCGATGCGGGGCTCAATCCCAGGACCCTGAGATCATGACCTGAGCCGAAGGCAGAGGCTTAACCCACTGAGCCACCCAGGGGCCCCAAGGGTCACTAGTTTTTCCCACCAATTCCAGTTTTGGTTCCTGGGAGTGGTTCCTCCTCAATAAGGAATAGAAAAGAATAATATATAGAATATATATATGGAATAAGGAATAGAAGAGAAGCTGAGAGATAACCCCACATGACTAGAGAGTCAGGCAGAGCGAAAGTCTTAACCAGAGGAATGTAAAAGAGAGAAATCACACCAAACCATCAGAACTGAATAAGAGTTACTGGTCTCCTTTTGGTGTCCCCAGATCATGAGACAAATTGCTCTGTGCCACTGGCTCTGACTAGAGACAACTGTGCCCCTAGGAGCCATTGGGCAGCATCTAGAGACATTATTGATGATCTCAACCTTGGACAGGGATGGGGGTGGCACGTGACTGGCATCGCGTGGGTAGAGCCAGGGATGTTGCTAAACATCATAGAGCCCACAGGACATTCTCCCACAACAACAACAAAAAATGTCAACAGTTTGGAATATAAAGTGAGGGGTCTCTTTAAAGTGAGGGGTTAGGAAAGAGATCTGCGGAGATTACATTTGGGGTGAAATCTTACTGATCCAGAGGATCCAGAAAGATCCAGGGGCAGAGTGGCCCAAGCAAAGGGAACAATAGGAGCAAAGACGCTGAGGTGGGAACAAGCTTGGTATCGTTGAGGACAGAAATCTGACTAACCCTGCTTCCCCTTGCCTTGTTTGCCATGGAATTTGCTGCACATAAAAATGAACTGCAACACAAATTTTAAATTCTTAATAGCGCCTTTAGCAATCATGTTATAAATGGGGAAACTGAGACTCAGAAAGTCAAAGTAAGGTAAGGTCACATAACAAATCAGTGGCAAAGAACTCAGGTCTGACTGCCATTTTTGTATCCTTCTTGGACATGGTGGTTTAACCATCACTGATTTTGTTTTCTATCCTTTATCTACATAACATTTCTCTAAATAAAACTTACTCTGTAAGTACTTTATGTATGATATTTAAAACATGTTATCTTATAAAAGTGTACTGCATTATCTAATCATCATCATGATACTCTAAGGGAGTTCTGACTACCCCTGTTTTACAGATAGTGACTTGGAGATTCAGAGAGGTGAGCATCTAGCCCAAGAGGACAGAGCTCATTAGTGGAAATAAGAAGTAACCCAAATCTGATTGGCTTTGAGTTCCTCTCCTGTGCAACGTGACCTCTAGGTTAGATACCTTCCCAAAGTCACTTGAGTGGTGGGCTAGCTGAAGTCTTCTGGAACTGTGGATGAACAAAAGAGGACTCACGGCTAACCATCAGGAGCCCTCCGGGTTTGATTCCATGTAGAAAGAAACTATTTTCCAAAGGCAAGGTAGTCAGCGCCTCCTGGGTTGTGATCCCACCCCCCACCCCAGATTTACTGAGGTATAACTGACTAGTAAAACTGTATATAATAGGGTATGTGACATGATTTAATATGTGTATACATTGTGAAATGATTTCCACAACCAAGTTAATTAACAGATCCATTGCCTCCTAGTACCGTGTGCTTGTGTGTGTGTGTGTGTGAACACCTAAGACTTACTCTAGAAATACACTCTTGCAACTATGGTCACCATGATGTACACTGGATCCCCAGAACTTACTCACCTTGTAACTGAAAGTTTATATCCTGTAACTAACATCTCATTTTCTCCACCACCCAGCCCCGGGCAACTACCATTCTATCCTCTGTTTCTGAGCTCAATTTTTTAGATTCCACATGCAAGTGAGATCATATAGTACTTCTCTTTCTGAATCTGGCTTATTTTACTTAGCATACTGTCCCCCAGTTTTATCCATGTTGTCCCAAATGGCAGGATTTCCTTTTTAATGACTGAATAATATTCCATTCTTTATGCATTCATCTGTTGACACTTAGGTTGTTTCCATATCTTGGCTATTGTGAATAATACAGAAATGATCACGGGAATGCAATATCTCTTCATGAAACCGATTTCATCTCCTTTGGATATTTAACCAGAAGTGAAACTGCTGGACCATATGGTAATTCTACTTCTAATTTCTTGCATTTTTTTCATACTATTTTCCATAATGGTTATGCCAATCTGCCTCCTGACCAGCAAGGTACAAGGGTTCCCTTTTCTCCAGATCCTCACCAACACTTGTTATCTCTTGTCTTTTTGATAATAGTCAACCTAACCGGTAATAGGTGATATCTTGTCATGGTTTTGATTTAGATTTTACTGATAATTAGTGATGTTGAGCATATTCTCATGTACCTGTTAGCCATCTCTCTGTCTTCTTTTAGAAAAATGTCTGTTCAGGGAACCTGTGTGGCTCAGAGGGTTAAGTCTCTGCCTTCGGCTCGGGTTACGGTCCCAGGGTCCCGGAATCAAGTCCCACATCAGGCTCTGTGCTCAGCGGGAGCCTGCTTCTTTCTCTCCCTCTGCCTACCATTTCCTCTGTTTGTGCTCTCTCTCTCTGTCAAATAAATAAAATCTTTAAAAAAAAAAAAAAAGAAAAATGTCTGTTCAGGTCCTTTACCCACTTTTATAATTGAGTTGTTTGTTTTTTGCTATTGAATTGTATTTGTTTATTATATATTTTATATATTAACCCTTTATCAGATATATAGTTTATAAATATTTTCTCCTATTCTGTAGGTTGCCTTTTATTTTGTTGATTAGTTCTTTCACCGTACAGAAGCTTTTTGACTTAATGTAGCCCCATCAGTTTATTTTTGCTTTTGTTGCCTGTGCTTTTGGTGTCACATCCAAAAAATCATTGCTAAGACTGATGTTAAAGAGCTTTTCTTCTATGTTTTCTTCTAGGAGTTTTATTTATTATATTTATTTTATTTATTATTTCAGGGTATTTAAGTCTTTAATTCATTTCAAGTTAATTCTTGTGTATGGTATAAGATAAGCATCCAATTTCATTCTTTTGGATGTGGATCCCTGGAAAGCAAAGATGGTTCAACATGTATAAGCCAATAAATGTGATATATCACATTAATAGAATGAGGGATAAAAATCATATAGTCATCTCAATTGATGCAGGAAAAACATTTGTCAAAATTCAATATCCCATCATGATAAAAACTCTCAACAAATTAAGTATAGAAGAAATGTACCTCAACATAATAAAGGCTATATATATGACATGTTCACAACTAACACCATTTTATTGCCTTTTTAAAAAGATTTTATTTATTTATTTGAGACAGAAAAAAGAGAGAGAGTGAAGACAATTAGGGGGAGCGGCAGGCAGAGGGAGAGGGCGAAGCAGACTCCCTACTGAGCAGGGAGCCTGATACAGGGCTCTATCCCAGGACTGTGGGAACATGTGATCATGATTATGACCAATGTGAGATCATGACTAGAGCAGAAGGCATACACTTAGCCGACTGAGCCACCCGGGCACCCTGCTAACATTATTTTCAACAGTGAAAAGCTAAAAGCTTTTCCTCTAAAATCAGGAACGAGACAAGGGTGCTCACTCTTACCAATTTTATTCAACAAAGTACTAGCAGTCCTAGCCAGATCAATTAGACAAGAAAAAGAAGTAAACGGCATAACATTTAGAAAAGAAGTTAAATTGTCTCTGTTTGCAGGTGACATGATCTTACATATAAAAAACCCTAAAGAGTCCACTAAAAATTTGTTAGAACTAACAAACAAATTAGGTAAAGTTGCAGAACACAAAATCAACATATAAAAATCAGTTGTATTTCTAGACAGTAAATACAAACTCACCAAAAGAGAAATTAGGAAAAGAAAAATCCCACTATGATTGCATCAAAAATAGTAAGATACTTAGGAATTAATTGAACCAAAGTCCATAAAAGATATGTGAATTGAATACGCTGTGTAAGACTTTGATGAAATAAATGGAGGAAGACACAAATAAATGGAAAGGTCCTGTGTTTATGGATTAGAAGAATGAAAACTGTTAAAATGTCCTTACTACCCAAAGTGATCTACAAATTCAGTATAATCCCTATCAAAATTCCCATAGCATTTTTCACAGAAACAGAAAAAAAAAATCCTAAAATTCATATGGAACCAGAAAGACCTCAAAAGCCAAAGCAATCTTGAGAAAGAAAAACAAAGGTGTAGTCATCACACTTCCTGATTTCAAACTATATTAAAAAGCTATAGTAATCCACACAGCATGGCACTGGCTCAAAAACCCACAGACCAGTGGAACAGAATAGAGAGCCCAGAAATAAACCCTCCCACATACAGTCAACTAATATCTGACAAGGGTGCTGAGAACATTCACTGGCAAAAGTACGGCCTCTAATAATGATTGGGGGAACTGGAGTGTGATCTGAAGTGTCAGGGAGAGACTGTGTTGCAAACTCACCATACCCCCATCATGCTCTGAATTGCTCAGCTTGAACCAGGGTCAGATATTCTAGAACAAAAAAGCGGGCTTTAAATTTATGTCTCCTGAGAGGCTTAACACAGAGGTTTTTCATTCTAATGCTGAGGAACAAGATAGATGGATCCATCTCTGCCAGCAAACAGGGTTTGATGAGCTGAGGAAGGAAAGAGAGAATATGGAGTTGCCAAGGCTGGCATGGACATCAGGGCACCCCAAACTGATACCACTTCACCCTGCTGCCCCAGAGCCAGCACAGGAAGGGTTCTGTCACTACTGGCTGAACTGAGTGGAACTGCACTGCCTTTACTCACAATAAGGATAATTACACTTGGGAGAGTTCCTGAGACGGGCCTGGCTTATGCCCGTTGTCTTGGCATAATTATTCATAATTATTCATAATTCATAGCCAATGCTCACACTGTCCCAGGTAGGATAACACATTATAGGCTCAGGAGCCCCAGGCCCCCTGGGCCATAGCAGCAGGGCAGCCCCAGGCAATGTTGAGGGTGTATCTGGCTGAGTCTCAGCCTCTCTCCACCTACCCGGTGCATAAGGGGCAGTGAGTCAGCCCAAACAACAGACCAGCAACCAGCCAGATGGAAGCAAGGGTCTATTCAATTGTCGCCATCAGGTCCCAGGTCCCTAATATGGCCGTAGAGGACATCTATTGCCTTCAACTGTCATTCATTCCTACACCTTCTAGGAAGGCTCCTGGACTGTGCTTAGGAAACCGCACTCCCAGCACTATTAAGCCACAGGGACTCAGGCATGAACATGTGACCCAGGCTGGTCAATTTCATATCCTTGGTCACAGGGTTTGGTTCAAGGATGGGCATGTGACCCAAGCGTGGCCAATTACAGTTTGACACTAGACTGCCCACATTTGAAAAAAATTTCTCTGCTATGGGGTGCCAGACAACCTCAAAAAGCAGAATCTGGTTGGACTGCTGAGAAATTAAGTGAAAGCCTGGTGTCACTGGGAACAATATTTCCACTGAGAGGAAACCCCATACAAGAATGGAATCAACACAGGGGAAAGGCAGAACAGAGAACAGGAGAGAAGGAGATGAATCCCAAGAACAGTGTTTAAACTCCTGCATCCAGGGGGCCCAAAGCTAGTATTGCCCTAAGTTTTTTAGTTAGGACTGATAAACCAATAATTTCCTTTCCCCCCCCTTAATCAAATATATGTTGGATTTCTATCTCCTAGAAAATAAGAAAGACAATCCTGGCTAATATCAAGACATTAACAACAACAACAAAAAAATTCACCTTTTTGAGTTAAGAAACTTGAGAACAGGTACCAAGCAGGCAGTGTCACAGAACCCAGTCCTGAGACATGATTGTCAAAGTTCATCCTGAGCTGAGCAGTGGGCTCTACAGCATTCCTGACAAGAACTGCCCAGGCTGCTTGAACTCTTCCTGTGATGCCAAACTTGCTCCCAGAAGCATCCTCATCTGTCGCTGGCAGACCCAGATGTTCCAACAGAGCTGCTGTGCCCACCCTCCAACTCCTGGCAGCTCCAACAAACAGCTTCTGAGTCAGTCCGCAACAGCCACAGAATAAGCCTGCTCGCTCTGCCTTACACGATGCTTCAGGTATCTGAAGGCAGATCTCTTGCTGTTCAGAGACAGCTGTTCCCACAAGCCATGGTTCCGGAGCCTCTATCAGTGTTCAGAGGTCTCTGGAATTCTCACGGAATACACTCCCACCCTCTAATTATAATCATTACCACAATAGCCAGGATAGATTCAGCATTTACTATTAGCCAGGCAATGTGCTACATTCTTGCCACAAGCTTTATATCATTTAATCCTCACAACCACCCTAGATGAGATGGGTACTATTAGTATCCCCATTTCACAGATGAGAAAATGGAGGCTTCGAAGAATCGAATTCAGACCATGTTCACCACTACATGATACTGCTTTTATGGCCTGTGGCAAGGGCCTTATATTGCACATGGAACTTGGGTATTAACTCTGTACCATACTGCATTTGTACAGATAGCTACATAATATCAATACAACATTCATGAGAAAACACATTTATTTCTACTGGTTAAAGCCCCAAATTTGTGGTAATTTGTTACAGCGGCCACGGGAAGCTAACACAACTGCTGAGCAGTTTTGGCTCCTAATTCCCTAAACTAAGGATGCAACTGTATCTTCCAATCTTAAACCTGCAGCAGTCTAAAAAAATCACACCCTCTACATGTATAACCATGCAGCTGCTAACATGTAGACCCACCTAAACACAGGGCCCATCTATGTCAGAGTGGGACTCCAGTTTCACAACAGTTATTACTAGACAAAGGGCTCTGTGGTTCAGTAAGGAAGTTTGGGAAATTGAGTTGAAAATATTTTTTGAAGTTTCTCTATTACAGGACTTCTCAGAGCCTTTAACATGCTAAAGGACTCTGTGAGTCTCCAAGTAGAATGTGGTCTTTACCAAGCTATTTGATTAAAATCATTCCAACCCTTCTAAGGGCAAGTGTTGAAAAGACCACAGTTAGAAGGAAAATGTCCAGCCCAACCACCTCATGGCCCTCATTATAAAACTGAAGTCCAGAGCCATTGTTTTGCCAAAATCCCACTGTTTGCTGGTAGAGGCATGTTCAGAGTTATAACCCAGGCCTCCTAACACTATTTTTTTTAATTTAAATTCAATTAGACAATATATAGTACATCATTAGTTTTTGATGATTCATTAGTTGCGTCTAACACCCAGGGCTCCTCTCATCACATGCCCTCCTTAATGCCCATCCCACAGTTACCCCATCCCCCCACCCACCTCCCTTTCTGAAACCCTCAGTTTGTTTCCCAGAGTCCAGAGTGTCTCATGGTTTTTCTCCCTCTCTGATGACTTCTCATTCAGTTTTACCCCCTTCCCTTATGATCCTCTGCACTATTTCTTATATTCCACATATAAATGAAACCACATGCTAATTGTCTTTCTCTGATTGACTTATTTCACTTAGCATAATACCCTCTAGTTCCATCCATGTCGATGTGAATGGTAGGTCTTCATCCTTTCTGATGGCTGAGTAATATTCCCTTGTATATATGGACCCCATCATCCTTATCCATTCATCTGTTGAAAGACATCTCAGCTCCTTCCACAGTTTGGCTATTGTGGACATTGCTGCTATGAACACTGGGGTGCAGGCACCCCTTCTTTTCACTACATCTATATCTTTGGGGTAAATACCCAGTAGTGCAATAGCTGGGATGTATTCCTGGGATGCAAGGGTGGTTCAACATTCACAAATCAATCAACATGATAGATCACATTAATAAAAGAAAAGACAAGAACCATATGATCCTCTCAACTGATGCAGAAAAAGCATTTTACAAAATACAGCATCCTTTCTTGATTAAAACTCTTCCAAGTAGAAGGATAGAGGAAACATACCTTCCAACATTCTGTCCAGTATTCCTCTTACAAAATAGCTGAATGTCTGAAAAGGAAGTACTGAATGTTATGTTCAAAATAAAGGGAGGTGGGTTCTCCAAAGACAACTTTATTGAAAGGAACATTTTTTGCAGTGAGTGAACAGCTTCTAGAATGCAGCAATGAGATATGAGGCAAGGTGGATTTTTTCCTATCTTTTGTTATTGGCATTGACCCTGAAGGCCCTCGGTCCTCCCCTGAAGCTTAAGGGGCTTAGATCAAGGGCAGATTTTGAAATTGAACTTATTCAGATTAAGCAAAACCTCCAGTGAGAGGATTTACTCCCCACAAGCTGTTGCCAAGTTGGGGCTGTCCAGGCCAGGCCCATTTTCCTGAGCCACAGTCAACTCATTGCTGGCAGTGTCCTGCTGGCCACTTTCCTTGGACATTAAACATTCGGTTTCCTCAGCCTCCTGCATCCTTTTCGGTTTCTCTGAAAATTTTAAGCAGGGTTCTGGCAG
The DNA here is from genome assembly GCF_963455335.1 of Martes martes. Taxonomy (NCBI): domain Eukaryota; kingdom Metazoa; phylum Chordata; class Mammalia; order Carnivora; family Mustelidae; genus Martes; species Martes martes. Next base: position 41,793,841 of record NC_137898.1, read on the forward strand.
GCTGCAGATTTTCTAACAATTGTACAAGGAGATGATCCCAGGGAACACAGCCAGAGATCCAGAGTTCTAGAACAATACTCCTTCCTTATCAGTTAGCTGCTGACAAATCACAGTGAGATCATTCCTGGTGAGGACATTTTGCCACGATAACACTCCAGGACACAGGGGAGCAGTCAGGAGCCCAGGGTTACAAGGAGCTGGTTGTTTGACGGGTTTTCTTTTAATGTTTTATACCTCTGGTTTGCCAGTTGCTAATTTTCCTCCACAAATCTGAGAAATTGTCACTGATTTTAAGACATGGACGTGGCTGGGATAATAGTTGCAAATCTATCCCTCGATGTGGGGGTTCTATTTCTGGGTCACAACACGATCCCCCGTCTGTGTACTCTGCCTTCAGAAATGAGTTTCTCTCAGTATTCGGGAGGCTTCATGTCTCAAGTTTTTCTCTTTTGGGTCTGTGTTGTAAAAATAGCTTCAATGCTTTTTTTTTTTCCTTATAACAAGTAATACACACACACACACACACACACACATGTTTAGAAATACAACAGAAACAAAGAAGAAAATAAAAATCTCCTATAACCTTACCACTAAGAGATGGAGATCATTAACATTTTAGGCTCCAAAATTTTTGTTATCATTGTTGTTGTTGTTGTTGTAGTTGTTATGGGGAGGCTCCAAGTCCTTTGAGAGTCATTTTTAAATATCTTGACAGGATGTTGGTGAGTCCAGATGTTGAGGCTGGTTTCTCTAATCCCTGCAAGATGGAAGGCAAGCCTGTGTACTTCAATGCTGCACCAAGTACGAAGAAAACTGCTGACAGCTTATTGAACTACTATTTCCAGAAAAATCAGGCTGAATGGGGTCTGAGAACCCCACTGAATGAGAGAGAAAACGGAGCACAGGAGAGTGACTGTCTTCCCCATAACACCCAACATCTCAGAGGGAGCAGAGGGACAAAGAAAACCATCTCCTGGTTCTCGTTTTAGTGGTTTTTCCCTTCATCATGCCAGTTAACTCACTACAAATGAATTACAGTAATAAAATTCAATTTGAGTAAAAACATTTGGCTATGCCAACACTCAAAGCATGAGGAATTTTTAGGTATTAATTATTTGGTATTGTGAACAAAGAGTCACATAAATATAAATGTCCAAACTACGAACAGCCAGCTTTCTAGGCACAAAGACTTTCAGCTAAATTTTAACCAATTTCAGTGGAAATTATTCTAAATGTGCCATATTAAAGACAGGCACATTTAATAACAATCTTCTCTTGACTCAAAGTCGTAATTATGAGCCTCAGTTTCAAGTCTATACTGTAATACAGTGAGATCTTCTCAGACTGGTAAATTGTAAAACCCTGAAGGGCTCTAGACTGCTAAGTTTTTATCATTTTGTGTTGGCTTTATACAGATTTTTTTGTTCCCCCTTCACAATCAAGCTGTCAGCTATTACTTCTTGCTGTTCCCAACGTGTCTGAGACCCTCTCCTCATTTGTTTCCCATGCGCTATGCTGCTTTTAATCTAATGTGTGCCATGAAGCAGACATCCATGTTTGTTAGAATTATTTGTAATGTAAGAGTAAGTAGGCTCTGAGTGAGTAGCAAGGGGCTCTCAGTTATAAAATTAGTGCAGACTTAGGGACATACATTTTGCTTGCTCAGAAGACTTTTTACATTTTCTTTCTCTTTAGATTGGCAAATAAATAATGTCCAGATAAATGATACAGTACTCTAAAAACATAGATATAGGGGCACCTGGGTGGCTCAGTTGGTTAAGCAGCTGCCTTCAGCTCAGGTAGTGATACCAGGGTCCTGGGATCGAGTCCCGAATTGGGCTCCCTGCTCAGTGGGGAGCCTGGTTCTCCCTCTCCCTCTGCCTGCCGCTCTGCCTACTTGTGCTCTCTATCTCTCTGTCAAATAAATAAATAAAATCTTAAAAAAATAAAATAAAAACATAGATATAAACAGACGTGAGGAATTCAGATATCACTTGCTCATTTACATACATCAGTCTTTGCTTGGGAAGAGCCTAAATCCCTAAGCAATAGTGTGGGTTCTGGGGTCTTAAGTTGTCTCTTTCATTCCTTTTAAATTTCTAAAATCACTTTCCAACAAAAAATTGGTCTTTTCTGAACTCAAGTGGAGGGTGAGTGGAAACACGGCCGTGGCTTTCCCTCATGAGAGGCTGGCAAAGAGAGAGGACAGGTCTCCCCATGAGGGCTGCTTTCCCCCAGCAGCTGCAGTCCTCCCCTCGGAGGGACACAAGTTGCCAACATTGTCACTTCTTCACTTGTTACTTGTGTATTTGAGGAAAGATTAAAATTTCCCTTTTTCCAAACTTTACAATTCTTTTACATGATCAGTAAGACTGATTTTCCTATGTGGGCACCATGTTTTCTTCCAGATTCTAAACTTCTAAGAATATGCTCACTGAGAAGAAACAAGTGCACGAGGTGAACCAGTAAACAGCTAACGTCCAAGCTCACAGGAGGCTGAAATCATTTTTAAAGCTACCATTAAAAATGGGGCTGTGGGAGCGGCGTGGGCTGCAAAAGCCAAGCAATTTGCAAACTTATGCCAAGACGGGGCATTACTCAATGCAAACACCTGCTAGGGAGCGATTATCAAATTATCCACAGCGTAACTCTGACCCTGCAAGTTGACTTTCCTCTCCCCCCAACTCCACAGTTGTTTGTATTTACCAGTAAACACCCACACTCCCCACACTCTGGTAAACCAAAAGGCCAAATTAAGCAACTCACACAGGAGTTAATGAGGGGTTGTAATAACACCAGCCCGGCAACACTGGGACGGGACATTAACAATCTACATAGGACTTCCACACACAGCATCTCACTGGTGGCTTGAAATCACAGCACGCCAAGGTATCACCAATGAGTTTTCCCCCCAAATGTGCAACACTATAAAATAAAAAGTGAGGTTAAACTCTAATCCCAAGATTCCCTTCTATTTCATCCCACCGCACCCCCACCAACCACCTTTCTTTCCAGCTGTCAGTTTTTAAAGTGTATGTTTTAATTTTCCACGGTTGACCACATCCAAAGCTGTTTTAAGGGGCATGGGATTCTATTCTTCTCTAAAATCTATATGCAGCCGTGGATTACCACAGCTGGCTCTGGTAACATTTGCAAATTCTAACTTACTATCTAAGACTATTTCTAAGGCTATTGTGAGTGACATTAGGCCCATTTCTGGCAAGAAATCCTCTAGTTGTAATGTATACCGTCTTAAATGGGTCTTTTTGTGATCATGGTCTCTACCCTTAAACAAATGCGGGGCATATTTTCCCTGATGGGTGTCCCAAGGAGAGCTTGGGAAGAAATCATCATTATCAAGGCGGTTCACCCAGACACACAGACTTGCTTGTTACCGTATTTAAAGAAGTGGCCACAAAGAAATAGTCATTGGATTTACAATAGGGGAAACCTAGTATGCATTTCCAAGGAATCACATTTTGGGGAGAATTACAGAATAATTACACATATGCTTAGATCGCGAGCATTCAATGAAGCGGACAGTATTTTGAGGATTTAAGATGTTGGTGTTGTGGTCGTCTCTAAGAAACCGGGATAATTCAGACATTCAAATGCAAAACCGCACCATTTGGAGAGTGTAATGCGGTCTGTTCTGGTCACTGTTACAAATTCGGAAAGGATTCCCTGGCTGCAGACATTAGAGGCACTTAATACTTAAATCTGTTTCCAAATGTAAAGCATAGAACAAAAGTTCTGGGCATTAATGAAACGTATCCTAACACTGGTGTGCTGACACATTTCATTAAAGTGTCACTTTGGGAGAGTAAAAAATAATGACAAGAGCTTTGCTGTGTGCAACTTGATAAGGTCCTCAGATGAAATATCATTAACTAATAACACATTAAACATCCATTTTAACACTATCAGGATTTTCAGATCGCGCTTGAATTAATTTCATGCCTAGGATGTTGACTATAACCAATTACTATAAATTAATCTCTTTTATGGGTCTAAATACTGATTGTTTATTCATGTTAGTTTTATTTTGACTGCCAGGAAATCGAGAATTTTTGGAAGTTATTTCAATTTTCTCAAGAAAAACACTTTAAAATATCAAATATCTTGTTTACTTATGAGGCCAGCCATTGGTTATTTCCTGAATATCCTGCATTTTAAAAAATACACACTTTTCCCATTTTTGTTGGGTGACAGGCAAAATACTTGTCCACTGAACTCTAAAAAGTTCTAAGTGTTCTTCTAAGCTCGATAGTTTTTCTTCTTTTGAAATCTTTTGATGAAAGATTTCAACAAATATAGACCAAAAGTCAGTATTTTATCATGTTGTCTAACAAAAAGTCTTCCAATTTAATGTTCCAGTTTAAAGCTAAGTAGTTTTCTATTCAGGAAACCTTTCCACATTTAAATATATGTAATTCATATTTTGAGTAAATTTTTGAAACTTCCCCTTCAAAGACCTTGTGTTCCAAATATCAAAATAACAAGCATTTTGCAATTTTGGCAATTATGTCGATACTCTTAACTGACAGATTTATCTTGGGTGTTTTCCCACATTTATAGATTTGTTTGATTTTGTGCAGAAGAGTCATTCTATAAAATGTAGCAAGGCAAGAAATTCCCAAGCTGGGCCTACGCAGCCAAGAATCAAGTTGCAAAATAACACAAAACAGAAAAGATGAAATAGAGAAATTAATCTAAAGCAAAACAAGAGAACGGCACAAGAAACTTAGAGCTGGCAATCTCACAATGTGAAAGGTTAATCACAAGATTTAAAATCTAATCTTGCTTTCAAAGGCAGTTCATGTAATTGCATACATTGTAAAGGGACATGAGAACAGTGGGAAAAGAAAAAAAATTTAAACAAGCAGGCTTGATATAAGCTGTAAATTTAATATGGAGAAAAGCAGAAAATTAGCAAGAGTAGGCACAAACCTCAGAAAAGGGTCAGCCAAGGAACTGGGACAGTAGAAATAGCCCCAACTAGACATGTCTAAAGAAAGGGGAACTTTAATTTTGGATAAATATGTATTTGAATAGAATGCTCTCTAAAGATGTTTTAGATTTAACTGCATTCATTCGTGTTGTCTAACAAGTATTTCTAGGGGGCCTATCCTGTGCTGATACTATAGGAATGCAAAAATAAATTGGACACCAGAGGAAGAAAGTCATAGCTCCCTAGAACACAAAGCAGAAAGTACTAAGTGAGTTGAGAAGTGGGAGAAATCACTCCATAAAGAGGATGGCTTTTAAACTATGCTTAGAAGGATGGCAGGACTTGGTCGTATGCAGATGGGAAAGTATGGACTTTGTGCAGAAGTCAGAAATGATTTCAGGCTGATGGGTAGCGTAGTCTCCCTAGGCAGGAGCAGGGACATGTGGGAGGCATCAGAGGACCTGGAGGAGTTTGACTTCATTCTCTGGAAAGTGGGAAACTACTGGAGTTCTTGAATCCCCAGAAGGGGAAGATGCTGACGTGTTGGAGAAGGTTCACTTGTACGGGGCAGCCAAGAAGAGAAAGGAGAAAATGGAATCTTAGTGGAATATATTTCAGGACAGCAAAAACGGAGAGGTTTGTGTTCTTGGGCTACAGAAGGTAGAAAGAATATTTAGGGGTCATGGGTTTCTTAATTTCAAGATGCCATTTCTTGCTAATTGGAAAAGCAGTAAGAGGTGCCACTGAAGGATATGCAGTTTATCAGAGAACCATGGAAGCCCCTGGCCAGTGCATATTCCTCAGACCGAATCTGCTGGTTTCCCGGAGAGAGGGGTACGATCTGGGTGCATGTCGAATGCCAGGGACTGAACAGATAATAATCACCCCCGAGCGTATATGGAATTCCTCATCAGAACTGGGATTTGGATACATCTTGGGCCCAACCATGATATACAACTGCCAGCCAGTTGCATATCTGCATGTGGGCTATATGTAGAAGTGTGTGAAAAAGGAAGGAAGCCTCCTGAACATTGGGAAAGGGGAGCAGGAATGCACCGTGTCAGCCAACATTTTTAAAGGCTTTCAGTAACAACTATGTGGTGTGAGGGTTTGGAGTAATGTACTAGTGACCAAAAAATTTTTTTTGGTTTTCATAGGGGCATTTTAAAATGTCATATATTTTATACTTCTTTATACTTACACTTTTCAAAGTGGCTTTTTAAAATGATATTATTTCATTTCCCCCAATAGCCCCATTATTGTTGTTTACAGAAGGAGTTACAGAAGCCCAGAGAGGTTGTGTGGCTTCGCCTCAGACCTTACAACCTCTTGGTAGAGGAGTGAGCAGCCAGAACACAGGTTTCTTGAATCTCCCTGCACTTCAACACTTGGCCTCCTCCTACCCGTAATCAACAAATGTCTATTGGGCATCTATTCCACAGAAGACATGTTCCTAAGTCTGAGGAAAGCCTCAAGTTTTCCTGAGAGTTTTCACAGAAAAATCCTAGCAGAGTTTTTGGTGCCAAATGAAAACCTGGCTCATCTTCCCTGCATTAGAGCCCCCTGGTGGCAGGTAAAATAAGACTTACGACGGAGGATGTCCTGGGAAGTGTTGAGATCCAGACATCTCAAGAAGTCCTTAGGCTATGACTGTATGGAAAGATGAAATCACGAAAACATAGAAAATAAGTTTTAGAAGGGCTCATCTAATCTAGTGCTCTCGCTTGTCAGAGTAAGCAGCTGATGTCCAGAGAGACTGAGCAATGTGTTCATGGCAGCACAGCATCCTAAGCTAGTGCTTCTCTCCATTAAGAAAGGCACAGCTCAGCATCTTCCTTATTTACTTATTCTTCTTGTGGGTTAACATTCATGCTACAGAAACAATGCTCTCCTTAGGAAGTAGGATACAAAAGGGTAAGTGCCTGGTATTTGCCCAAATAACTGTATAGTTGGGACACCTCCTGGCTCCTCCTTTTAATAGTTACATGACCCATGTGACTTCAACCTCCTCATCCCCCTCTCAGCTTCAGTTTCCTCATTTGTAAAGTAGGAGTAGAGATAGCTCCCACCAGACAGTCTTGTTTTAAGGGTTAAATGAAATAATGCAAGTGACACACTTAGCACCAGCCTGGATATAATAAACCTTTGATATATGGTTATTATTATTATTACTCTTGATTACATTAAAATGAACTATAATTTATATATATGTATATATGAATAAGCAAATATTAACAATAGCTATCAATAGAATGCTTACTGTAGATTCGAGGTTTAATTTATAAACAACAATAGGTACTTCGTTTGAATGCCTAGGTATTTTGCAAATATTAAGTAATTAACTCACAAGAAACCTATAGGTAGGTATTTACAGATGAAGCCTTTGAAGTTGAAATAGGTACCATAACTTGTTGACAGCCTTATTTCAAATAACTGGCAAAGCCTAGTTCTTCAAGTTAAATCCAGCATTCTTTTCACTGTGTGACTAACAACTGTGTCATTAAGTCTTTATGTCTTTTGGGATTGTTGTATAGGGCAATCCTGAGTTTCACATGTGAAAAATTGAACATAACATCACCTGATGGGCACTTTACTCAGTCTGTAACTTTATATTCCTTCTAAGACTTATTTTTTTGGAAATACAATAGGAAAAATAAGATCCTTCCAAAATAAAATTATTGGAAGTTTTCAAGATTCTTTAGAGAATTAAATCAAAGAAATGTGGTGGATATTTGTTTTTATAATAAATACGTTGCCCCGGAATTTCTGTTTATATCCCGAAGCTACTTGAACTGATCTTGACAGAAGGCATTTAAGAGAATGTCTGCTGTGTCCATGTTCACAAAATCGGAGCCTATGGTACCTACAACAGAATATGACCTTCTTGTGTCCATGTAATTAATTATTAAGAACACTCTCTTTTACTCTCAAAAGGGTAAAGGTTGTACAATAAATTATACAGCCATCCTACCAATAAATCATGGGGACAAAGATAATTTCTCAACTTCTTTGAAATTAAAAAAATGGAAGAAGACTATTGGACTAACCCTCTTATCATAAACTACCATGAAAACTGCACAAAATAGATGAAACAAGTACTTTCATAATTGGACAACAGTCAGCTCAGGACTATGAGATAAGCACTACGATTGTCCCAGATTTCTTCACATAGGCATTTTCTAAACCTCAGTGCAGATACTGAGAATCAAGCAGAGCACAGTAGTCTCACTGAACAGAGGAGACAGAGGTCAGATTTCAGAGAGGCTGAGACAACCAGAATTTGTGAAGGGAAAGTACTGGTGAGAAGAAAGCTACACAGTAGAAGATCCCTATAAATCTGTATGAAGTCCCATGAGTCTCTGACTAAACATGAACCTGCACGTGCATAGGGCAAGACACCACAGCCCAGTCAAAGAACAACTGCGGGAGAGCTAGAAGCTGAACAGACCCAGCACAGGGCTGAGAGCATTTGAGTTCTCCAGAGTGGTGAGATCTGACAGAATACACAGGACACTAAATAGAAATCCCAGAAAGATCACAGCTTAAAAGTAGGGTTAAATTAACCTAAGGGTAAAGGTTTTTCTAGTCTTACCCTAGTAAAGCCTTATTTTTAAAAAATCCTTTACAGAATAAATCTGATCATCCACAAAAATAATTACCTGAAAGAATAAAATTCAACATGCTTTAAAGAAAGACCACAAGCTACAGACTCTCAAAGGTTTAGCACCCACAAAGTCCAGAATATAATTTTAAAATGACTAGCCTATGAAGAGTCAGGAAAATACATTCTGTAACCATACCCATAAAAAAAATAAATCATTAGAACAGACCCAAAAATAGGAGAGAAGATGGAAGAAGTGAAAAAAGAATTTAAAATGTCTGTTATAAACAGGTTCAATAATTTAAAGGAAAACATGAACACAATGAGGAGGCAGATGGAAACTTAAATGAAGTAAAGGGAAACTCTAGATTTTAAAAAGACAATTTCTGAAATGAAAAATTCACTGGATAGATGTAATAGGTTAGGTACTGCAGAAGAAAATATTAGCGAATTTAGCATGGCATCATAAATTATCCAAACTACAGCAATAAAGAAAAAAGCCTTAGAAACTTAACAGTGCTTCAGTGAACCGTGGAAGAACATTAAGTGGTAATTGGGCTTCCAGAAGGAGAGGAGATGGAGTGGTGGCAAAGGATAAAATTTGATGAATTGTGGTTGAAAATTTTCCAGGTTTAATAAAAGTGTATTAATCTGCAGATCCACAAAGTACAATGAATTCCAAAAATAACAACAAAAAAACCCCACACAAGGTACATCTTCATCAAATTGCTGAAAAACAGTTATAAAAAGACTAAAGAGAAGTCAGAGAGGGAAAAAGAAGACAATACATACAGAGGAATGAAGAGAAGGATAATCATTGATTTCACAATGTAAACAATGCAAACCAAGAGATAATGGAACGTTTTTCTAAATGTTGAAAGAAAAAAAAGATGTTAAATTTGTATTATTAACATCACTTACAAAAGCATCAAAAAATATGAAAACCCAGAGATAAGTTTAACAAAATATAGTTCAGACCAGTACAGTCAAAATTTAAAAACCACTAGTAAAAATTAAAGAAGCCCCAAATGTTCATGGGTTGATAGACTCAATATTGCCAAAATGTCCATTTTCCATAGATTGAGCTGTATTTCAAAGCAATTCAAATGAAAATCGAAGCAGGTTATTTAAAAAGAAATTGAAAGCTGATTCAAAAGTTTATGTGGAAATGCAAAATAACTAGAATAATTAAGACAATTTTTAAAAAGAAGAGTCAATTTAGAGGGCTTATAATACCTGATTTTAAGACTCATAAAAATTACAGCAATCAAGACCATGTGCTAGTACAGTAAGGACAGACATAAAGATAAACAGAGGAGAAGAAAGAGAGAGTTCATTTGATTTTCAAAAATGGTATCAATAATATAATTCAATGGGAAAGAAAAGGAATTCACTTCAACTAATGGTTAATGGTGCTGGAACCACTGGATATCCCTATGAAAGAAAATGAACTTAACCGGTACCTCTCACCTATACCAAAGTAAACTTAAAATGGATCATAAGTCTAAATGTAAAAGTTGAAACTATAAAATGTCTAGAAGAAACATAGAAAAAAATCTTTATCCTCTTGTGATAGGCAAAGATTTCTTAAACACAATACAAAAGCACTAGCAATAAGAGAAAAATATTGACAAATTGGATTTCACCAAAATTTAAAAGTCTGATTTTGAAGAAATACTTACAAAAAAGAAACATCAATCTTCATGCGAGGAAAAAAATATCCATGTTACATATATCTGACAAAGGACTTGTGTCCAGAATAAATACAAAGAACACTTACAATTCAATAAGAAGAAGACAACCTACTTTAAAAGCGGGCAAACGATTTGTACAGCAAGCACTTCACAAAACAATACACACACACACAGCCAACCAATAAATATGTGAAAAGTTGGCTAACATCATTTAGTAACCAGGTAAATGCAAATTAAAACCACAATCAGATCCAAGTCCTGTTGATGATGTAGAGCAAGTGAAACTCTCATACATTGTAAGTGGGACAACCACTTTGGAAAATAGTTTGGCAGTATGTCTTAAAGTTACATAGAACACAACAAATTCACTCTTAGATGTTTCTTCAAGAGAAATGAAAACATGTCCTGAAAAACAACAACTTACGTCTGAATGTCCATGGCAGCTTCATTTATAATATCACCAAAATGGGAATAACCCAAATGTTGGCAAAACCCAAATAATGTTATCATCAGGTGAATGGATAAACCAATTACGGTATATTCATATTGTGGAACACTGCTCAACCATGAAAAGGAGCACAGATCTCAAAAACATTATGCTGAGCAAAAGTACTCAGCCACATTCAGCATGATCTCATTATATGGCATTCTGCAACAGGCAAATTGATCAGAAATTAGATCATTTCTGTTACTGAAATTAGATCAGTGGTTGCTTGGAGGGGGCTGGAGTGAGATGAGGAATTGACTTGGATACTTATGAGGGAATTTCTGGAGGTGATAAAAATGTTCTAAGCCTTGATCGGTGGCGTTACCAAAACTCTATGAACAGCACATTTTAAATGAGTGTATTTTATCGTATCTTAATTATAATACAGTAAGTTTTTTTTATAAGAGGGAAAGGGGAGGGAAAGGGGGAAAGATTTGGAACATTATTCAGCTATTAGAGAATAAGGTAGGTAAATATTTTGGAATATAAAGATATAATATTAAGTGAAAAATATAAATTGTCAGATAGTACCATTGATCACTGACCATTGATTGTTTATCATTAAACATATTGTTTATCTATTTATGCATCCATGGGCACTTGGGTTGCTTCCATCCTTTGGCTATTGCAAATATGCCACTATGAATGCTATTGTACAAATATCTGCCTAAATTTCTGTTTTCTATTTTTTAGGGTATATACCTACAGGTAGAATTGCTGGGTCATGTGGATCATATAATTCTATGTGTAATTTTTCCCCCCTCATCTGTAAAATGGGTATGATAATCCCTATACTGTCCACACCCATAGGGTTATTGGAACCAAATATAAAACCCCATTGTAAGTTGTTAAACATCAAATTCGTGTAAGAGATTATGAGAAAGTATTTAGGTGGGAGAGTACAATCCTCAAAATAAAATACGTATACACAGTTTTAACAAAAGTGAAGAATAACTAAAATTAACATTTATTGAGTGCTTACCTGTGCGAAGCATGTACTAAGCATTTTACAGGTCTTAGCAAACTTAAGCCTCATAATGATCTTTTGAAGCAGGCATTCCTACCATCATTTAACACCTGAGAAAACTGAGGTAGAGAAAAGCTACAATAACTTGCCCAAAGTCATACAGCTGATAAGTAAGAGAGCAAGAAATAACTTCAAGTAGCAACATTTCCCCCCGCTTGTCAGAGTTCTTTCAACATCCAGTTGGTTTTATCATAATTTACAATGACAAATTATAAAAGAATAAATGCAGTTATCTCAATTCAAAGCCATATAAGGAGTCTATGAAATGCAGAGAGAAATAAATCTGTTATTATAAATGCTACTCAAGTTTACATGGCTTCGACTCAGATTCTGGAAAGAAAGAGGAGTCCAGATGTTTTAAGCACCAACTTTCTAGAGCTAAAAAAAAAAAAAGGCTTTGGAAAAGATTTTGGCCTTCTTGTTACCTGAGGAGACTGGGTCAGGGGATGGGTGGTGGAGCACGGAGGGTGGGGGATAAGTCTGCCACTGACATCTGCACAAAAGAAAAAGAAAGCACAGGAAAGCCTACACCCAGAGGCATGTTCAGGCCAACAGGAGACACACCATATTTCTGATGAGGTCTTCGCGCCTTCCTTGTCTTCAAGTGAAAACTGGAGCCATGAAATCCCCGTTTTGTTAACACTAAGATATGGTAATGCCAACCATTCATGACCATAAGCATGGAAAATTGATGAAATTACAGTCTGTTCAGGGAAGTAATATGGGGATGAGAGAAAAAAACCTTGCCTGTGTTAGAATCGTGGTGGCAGCTTTTTTAAAACAGGTGAACATTTTCTTCCCCTTCTGCTGGAAAACATCCCTTTGTGCAATATGCCAAGTGGATGCTTATGGAAAAAGGTCAAAGAAAAAAGAAAATGACACAAATAATTGAGATATTTTTACGGGCATGAAAGTCCATGAGCATTTCATTAGTATCATTGCAGCAACTTTCTGCTCTCAAAGAAGTAGCCAAATTGAAATTCTAGCCTACTATTTACTTAATGAGCAAAAGAATGTGATTATGTTGCCATAACATTAAGATTTGAGATGGTCATGTGACAGGTGTGAAGAAAGTCAGGGTTAAGGAATCTAAGTAAAATTAACCTGGCCTTTTCCCATGAATGCTTTCCAACAGAATACGTCAAAAACCCATCACTTCTTCGTGAGCTAATGACAGCCACAATGCAATGTTCAGAGCAATGTATTTCTAGCATATGCTATACTGAAGTTTCAAGCAATTGAAAAATATTGCTGTATGTGATCGCAGAGCACTCAGTGTCCATCTCAAGTACTATTTCCCAAGGCTACATAATTGTGTCAGCTAGTTACAGCTGTTTAACAAGTCAACCCAAAAGTTTGTGGCTTCAACAACTACTTTAAGTTCTCATGAGTTATGCTGGTGTGCATGAGATGTGGCTGATCTCAGGCTCACTCATAATGTTCATTGTGGGTTGACTGGTCTACGATGGCTTTGGCTGGTCTGGTATGACTGTCCCCTGCCCTCACGTGGTGGGGTGTCCTCCAGCAGGCTAGTCCCATGTTTTTGCTTAAGTCAATGAAAAAGTTCTGAGAAAAAGAATAAAAGCAATCAAGGCCTCTTGACATCTAGCCTCAGAGCTGACACAAGGTCTCTTCACTACCCTCTATTGGCCCCAAATAAGACATAATTAGTCCAGGTTCAAAGGGTAGAGAACGAGAGTCCATCTCTGGATGTGAGAAAGTGCAAAATAATGTTGCCAAGGAGAAGAATAGAAGCCACAATAACATTCTACTTGGAGGGGCTCTTGAGTGGCTCAGTGGGTTAAGTGACCAACTGTTGATTTCAGTTCAGGTCATGATTTCCGGGTCCTGAGATCGAGCCCTACCTTGGGCTCCATCCTGGACATGGACTGTGCCTGAGATTCTCTCTCTCCTTTCCCACTGCCCCTCTGCCCCATGCACATGTGTGCTGTCTCTCTTTCCAAAAAAATCTATTTGGGAAAGGATTGCCCCAAATTTACAAATATATTAGAATCCCAAAGAACACTGGTACTCTATTGTTTGACTCTCCAGATGCATATTCCTAAGATAACAAATGTTGCTGTTAGGTTTTCCAGTAAATCAATGAGTCTATTATTACACATGGTTGAAGAAACAACCATGCATTTGTCAATGTAACCTAAAAAAAAAAAAATGCTGCTGCTAGTAAAATAACATAGAGGAAATTAGCAGGAAATCAGAAATTGCTTTTTATTTCTTAAAGGTGCCTTAGGAGAGAAAGTTTTGTTAGAAGAAGGTGACTACAGTTATTTTGAACCACTGACATAGTAAGTGACCTGTGAGAAAATCAGGAGCACCTTGTCTCCAAGTCTTTCTTCACCATCTACCACCATCACTATTCCCTACCCACCAGACATAAATAGTTTGAGTTCTAAACCCCCACCCCCCTCCAATCCCATTCTTGTACTTACTACTGGGAAATGCAGGCAACTGAAGTAATTTGTAGGCTTGGAAGCCTTGAGTCCAATGAGGAGTTTCTATAATGATTCTGAAAAGAACTTCTGTTCACTTTTCAGTGATTAGAATTTAATGTCACTTATTCTTTTTCTTAAAATTTACTTATATTTCAAACATAGGGAAAAATACAGAGAATCCTGTAACAAACACTCCTGTATCTACGGTTCAAGCTCTACTTACTCTGAAAATGGTCATGTTTGTTTTACATTTCTTTTGAAGAAATAAAGCATTACTGATAGTTTTCCCTGTATTTCCCTCCCTGATCTCATCTCTCCCTCCCTTCTTCCTCAAAGTAACCACTAACCTGAATTTTTCATCAGTTATCAGTCCCATGAATATTTTATACTTCTCCCTGTGTAGGTATTCATAAACAGTATATAGCTTTGTCTCACTAGTTCTAAACTTCATATAAATTGCTTTTATATATTGGACCTATATATCTGTATCTTGCTTTTTTCACTCAACATTTTAATTTTTTTAAATTTTTTTTATTTAAGTAATCTCTACACCCAACATGGGGTTTGAACTTATGACCCGGAGATCAAGAGTCACATGCTCTTCCAATTGAACCAGCCAGGTACCCCTCACTCAACATTTTTACTTATTCATTCATTCATTCATTCATTCATTCATAGAGCTGGAGGAAAAGGGGGAGGAGGGACAAAGAGAGAGGAAGAGAGAAAAACTTTTTAAAGATTTTATTTATTTATTTATTTGAGAGAGAGAGAGAGCATGTGCACATATGAGAGAGAGCAGCAGGATGAGGAGCAGAGGCAGAATTAGATGATGTGGGACTTGATCCTCAAAGACCCTGGAATCATGACCTGAGGGAAAGGCAGGTGCTTAACTGACTGAGCCACCCAGGCACCCTGAAATGAGAGAATCTTAAGCTGGCTCCACACCCAGCACAGAGCCAGACACTGGGCTCAATCTCCTGACCCTGAGATCATGACCTGAGCAGAAATCAAGAGTCGGACACTTAACTGACTGGGCCACCTAGGTGACCCTCAACATTTTAAAAAGATTTTTCCATGTTTTTGAACAACACTTGTTTACTGATTTTCAGTGTTGAAGAGTTTTCGATTGTATGGCTATGTCAGATGTACTTTTCCATTCCCCCACTGAAGGACATTAAGTTGCTTGTCATTTTGTCTACTATAAACATTGTAATTAATCTTCTTGTGCATATTTTTGTATAATATGTACACTGGCATATATGACTAGAAGTGGAATTTCTACATTTTAGTGCATGAGCATTTTCAACTCTCGTAAGTATTACCAAATTACTCCTACTGGCTGTGTTTGGGAGTACATGCTAATTCACCTCTAGAACTGTCAGCTTTTCACATTTTACAACTTGATGAGTATGGTAGCATATCTCAGCATTTTAATTTTCCTCATTACTATGGAGACGGAATTTTTCTGTTTATTGAGCTCTTCATTTGTGAATTACTTGTTCATATTTCTTGTTCATTTATTATTGTATTGTTTTTTCCTGTGGCTTGTGTATTTTTTCAACATGAATAATTACCCATTTGTCATATAAATAGTAAAGATTTTTTTCCTCTGTCACATTTAGCCTTCAACCAAGTTTATGGCGTTTTGGCTTTATAGAACTTTAAAGTTTGTATTCAAATGCCCCAAAGTTTTCCCTAATTTTTATCAAATGCCATTTTCCTGCCCATGCCTTAGATTCTTACTACTCAAAATGTGGTCCATAGACCAGCAGCATCAATATCATCTGAGAATCATGGCTTAGAACCACTATTGGAGATTCTCTCCCCTCTGACCTTCTCCAGGACTGTAAAGGATACGCCTTCAGTTATTCCCTCTTTTTCTTGCATCATCTGAATCTTCCTCTCTGTTATATCTTTCCTGCTCCAGTATATGCAGTCTCAAACCGTCCTTGATCCAAATTCTCCTCCAGCTGCTGCTTCATTTTTTTGGGTCCCCTTTTCAGCAAAGCTTTTCACACCAGCTGTCCAGATGCATGGCCCCTCCTTGATCAGATCCTGAGCACTCTCCAGCTACTTCTATCTGGCTCCGGCTTCCCCCACTCCCCTGAGACTGACCTTATCCAAGTCAGCACCCAGATCTTGGCTGCAGAATTCAAAGGTCATTTGTCAGTCATCATCTTATAAGAACTTTGAGCAGCACTGGACCCCACCAACCCCACTCTCCTTAAAACATATTTCTCTCTTTGCTTCTGTGAATCTAGACTCCTGATTTTCCTCCTACTTCACTGGCTGTTCGTTCTCTGCCTCCTTTTCTGGTTCATCTTTCTTTCCCTAACTCCCTACATATAAGAATGAGGCAAGGTTTGGTCCTAGTCCTTTTAGATGTACACGCTTCCAAGGTTGCTTCAGCCGTTCCCATGGCTTGAAATCAGAGGCATACCCAGAGCAAGGCAATGGGTGCCCTCATCCCTCATATAATCAGTAAGAGAGTGCATTATCTATACAGATTTTCAAAACAACATGCCAATTATGCGTGGGTCTGATTTTTAGTGTCACCAATTCTAGATAGCATCAGTCATAAAATACTCCTTTTAGAGGGAGAGATCTTATTGATTTATGTTCTAAACAATGGTTTAATTAATCTTGAGTTTTAATAAAAATCTGAAGCTTCAAATTACCGTATTTGTATTACTTTTCTTTAATAAGTGTGTATTCTACATGGAATTTGGAAAAACCCATTTATACAGTCAGCTCTTCCCTTCTCCCACAGACTCAGCTGCATGCATTAATTTCAAGAGAGGTTCCTAATACTCTGAAATTACTCAATCTTGTGTCAGATACAGTTCATGTCTCTTCCCCTGGAATACCAATATTCCTGTGATTTGGCAGTAGATTCAAAATAAGCAATGACAGTACAGTGACTATAAAAAATGACAAAATCAAACTTGAGTTATTTCATCTGTCATTCTGTGTGAACATTCAGAGTATCTGCCTTCAAAATTTAAAATAGTGAAACTAAGTGTGAACTACAAAGTGTAATACTTTTGTTGGCAAGTATAAAATATAATTCATAAATATTTTACTAAATTTGGAGAATATCTTTAAAATGAAAATGAAAATGAATTCTTACAATTTTACTTGTTAATTTTTTATTTTAAAACTAAAGAATAAATTAAGAAAATCTGAGTATTTCCAATTATTACAGGATTATTGGGAAAAATATTTTGTCATATAAAGGAGGGAGTGTTAAAAAAAAAAAAAGATCCACTCTGGGGTGCCTGGGTAGCTCAGTCGGTTAAGCATCTGCCTTCGGCTCAGGTCCTGATCCCAGGGTCCTGAGATGGAACCCCACATCGGGCTCCCTGCTCAGTGGGGAACCTGCTTCTCCCTCTGCCCCTCCACCTCTCTTGTTCTCTCTTATGCACATGTGTGCGCTAAAATAAATAAAATCTTAAAATTCATAAATAAATGTTAAATATTTGGGGGAAAAAAGACCCACTCTGGGTATCAAGCACATTATGTGTGCTTCCACTTGAAATGCTAATTTATGCGCATTTCCTAATTTCTCTTTCTCTCCTAGATCTCTCTTAACATCCCCAAATTAATGTATCCAAGTGACTGCCCAAGTGATTCTTTCTGGATACCCTACAGACATCTCAAAACTAGTCAACTAAATGGACCTGTTGATTTTACCCCATCTCACCACCCCAGCCTGTACCTCCTTCCAGGCTTCTGAGTGAATGACCCAATGATGACCCACCCAGTTATTCTAGCCAAATTCCAGGGGACATTGTTGATTCTTCCATTTCCCCCATTTCCATACCCAAGTAATCCCCATGGAATTTCCACTAGTATCATCAGAGTTCAAAGGGTCTACAAATCCTCCTCAACTTATGTCCTGATAAACCCACTGAAGGTTGAAAATACCGTAGGTTGAAAATGCATCTAATATACTTAAGTTACTGAACAAAAGAGCTTAGTCTTGCCTACCTTAAACATGCTCAGAACACTTACAGTAGGCCATAGTTGGGCCAAACCATCTCACGCAAAGCCTATTTTATAATAAAGCACTGAATATTTCATGTAATTTATTGAATATTGTACTGAAAGTGAAAGAGTGGTTGTAAGTGTATTGGTTTTCTAACCATCTGATTGCAGGGATGACCAGAGCTGTGGCTCACTGCCACTGCCCAGTGTCATGGGAGAGGATCTTACTGCATATTGCTAGCCGAGGAAAAGATCAAAATTTACACTTCGAAGTACAGCTTCTGTGGAACACATATCGTTTTCACACCACAGTAGAGTTGGAAAATCGTAAACTGAACCACCATAAATTAGGGACCATCTGTAGGCCTCAAGCTCTCAGTCCCTCAGCTTTAGAACCTACCTGTCCAATGCATGCCTCTCACAAAGGCCCTAGACCTGGCGATGCTGATGCCTCTCAAATGTTCCAGTGATCTCCCATTGCTGAGTGTCATGACCATGGCCTGCAAGCATTTTCTGTCCAATATCGTGTCAGAACACTTCCATCCTCACTCACTCTGTTACCTCCGAGGTCTTGCCTCAGATTCCCAGACACCCCACTCCTTCCCTCCAACTCAGAGCCCTTGACCTGCTCTCTCCTAGTCCTGGAGAAGCCCAGGAGGTTTTCACCCTGCTCTTATAAGGGCCCATTCATTGTCATCCTTCACTTGGGGTTTAAATGCCATGTCTTTAGAGCAGCTTTCTTTGATCTTACTTACATCCATTATCAACTTAATACTATTTATTTGGAGTCAAAACATGGAAAGAGCCCAGATGGCCATCAATACAGGAATGGATAAAGAAGATGGGGTATACGCCCCCCCCCCCCACACAACGGAATATTACCCAGCCATCAAAAGAATGAAATCTCACTATTTGCAATGACATGGATGGAACTAGAGGGTCTTATGCTGAGAGAACTAAGTCAGAGAAAGACAAATATCATATGATTTCACTTATCTGTGGAATTTAAGAAACAAAACAGATGAACATAGGAGAAGGGAGGGAAAAATAAAATGCAATGCAATAAGAGAGAGAGAGACACCATAAGAGACTCTGAACTCTAGGAGACAAATGGAGGGTAGCTGGGGGGAGGTGGGTGGGAGATGGAGTAACTGGGTGATGGGTATTAAGGAGGGCATGTGATGTACTGAGCACTGGGTGTCATATACAACTGATGAATCACTAAATTCTACCCCTGAAACTAACAATACACTATGTGTTAATTTAAATGAATTTAAATTTTAGAGGATCCTGTTTATTTGGCTCCTGGTGAATGGTTTCTCTCTGCCATGATAACATAAGCTCCAAGGGAACAGGTCTGCTTGCTCCCCACTCTTTCCCCAGTGACTAGTGCAGTGTGGACACACGTAGGGCACATGGTAAACCCTTGTTGAGAATGAGTGAATGAGCCCTCCCCTCCTGCTTGCATCCATATGATTGCTGTGAAGCTGCTAAGCTCTTGGGTGCCACACCCCACTGGCCCAGGACAGGACATCCTCCTCCCACTGAAACACTGAGTCTCTGCCTCAGGATTTTGGAAATGGGATGAGGGAGTCATTGCAGCCCTTGTAGATAACCTAGGGCCTCTCAATGACTTTGTTTTTTATTATTATTTATATAGCCAGAAAAACAGAGACAACAAATTGGCAGAGAAATAAATAAAGCAGATGTACACAAAGACCAGGAAATGCAAGAGACAGAGTGTCCTAACGGCATTCTTGTGCCTGGTCCTAGTTCCTCTGAGGCTGCTGCAGGCCCCTCCTTGGTAGCCACTAGATAAAGCAGAATCCACATACCAAAGACCCCTTTTGCTTAAGTTTGTTCAGACTGAGCTGCTCTCACCTGGAACCTTACAAGTGCCATAAAAGCATGCTTTTTTCATCAAGAAGTCACCAGATAAACGACAGCTATAAGTTGCTGTGCTCATCAGTGAACAGGCTAAGAACTAAGGGTAAGTAAGTGGGCATAAGTCGATGTTGCTCTGAAAAAAAGACATTGACCATCTGAACTGGCATTTACCAGCCAAAAAAGACAGCAAGAAAATGAAATAAAAGATCAAAGGACTCACTGGGAAGAGTGGAGAGTGATGGGCAGGAGGAGAAGGCGTCCTCAGGGACAAGGAAGTAGCCAACAGGGAGGGTGGGGTGACAACACATGCGCTTTGATAGACGTGGTATAACCATGATGAAATTAGACATCCTAGACGGCATTCACACATCAGATATTCCCCCCAGTCTCTACTGTGCAGAGTATTGGTGTGGCCTGCACTTCTGCTTCGGGTAGGAGTGGTGGTCCAAAATCCAGGCCAAGCTCTGCTTTCTAACTCTGAGTTTGTAGGAGCTGTAACTGCCCAAAACAAGTGTGTGTGTGGGGGGGGGAGGCGTCTCTGTTTAAAGTTCACACAAGGAAGAGTAGGGGTCCTGAGACCCAAATCTTCTTGAAAATGATCAAGGACAGGTCGTATCTTCAGGGTACTTTTACACTAAATCCATACATTGTTATACTACAAAACTCTTCCCTAGAAAGGAAGAGAGGGATATCCTCAACTTATATCCTGAGCTAAATCTTGAACTATTTCGGGCAGGCAAGCAAGAGGTCCAGGCATTTTGAGGAAGCAGACACTACATATAAAAGCATAACACGTGATGATTTGTGTCAGAAAAACTAGAGAAGTGGGTGAAGAGAAGAAATGGGCAGGAATGATGCTAGAAAGGAAAGAAGCCATCAGGAAGAGCCTTGTGTTCTATGCTAAGCAGTCTGGTCTTCATCCTCTAGTCCACAGAGCTACTAAGGGGATTTAAGCCAGAGAGTGACCTGGATGGGGATGGTGGGTGAATTAGAGAAGGCCAGGCCTGGAAGCAGGGAGACTAGGCTGTTAATAACAGGCCGGGTCAGGGCTGCTGGGGGCCTAACGAAAGCAGGGGCAAAGGCAGCTGAAGGAGGAAACAGGTTGAGTGACATTTAAGGAGTGTAAAGGAGGTAATCTGGAGACCATAAGTCCCAGTTTGCCCAAGACAGTTTCAATTTACATCTGTTGTCCCGGCCCAATTATTAACAGTACCCTCTTGGATTCACAAAACTGTTCTGATTTGGGGCGCCTGAGTGGCTCAGCGGGCTAATCTTCTGCATTCAGCTCAGGTCATGATCTCAGGGTCCTGGGATCGAGTCCCATATCTGGCTCTCTGCTCAGCAGGGAGCCTGCTCCCCCACCACCTGCCTACTTGTGATCTCTGTTTGCCAAATAAATAAATAAAATCTTAAAAAAAAAAACTATCCTGATTTGAGGGATAAATTATATGCTTTCCCTACTTATAGGACACAAAGGAGAGAGAAGAGTCTAGGCTGCCCTTTGGGATCTGGCTTAGACAGCCCTAACCTTCATGATTCTAGTTACTAGTGTAGAGAATAGAAAAGGAGCAGGTTTGGGCCAGAAAATAATAAGATGATCACATACTGGCTTTAAAGCACTAGTAAGACACTTGAATGAAATTATCAAGTAAATAGCTTAAAATGTACTAAAATATAGTATATAGAATGCTGTAACTCAAAAGACCATAAGAGACTCTGAAACTATCTGTCATTGTTACATGATTCTTTCCCCGAAAATTTTCCTCCAATCCTCGAATGTACCAAGTTCTACATCAGAAACTCAAAATCACTGATAGAAAGTTGAAGATACACCCACAATACATGAAAAGAGCAAAACCAATGGATTTCACTGATGGATACTGACAAAGGAATTTGGTTTCTCCTACCAAATCTTTTCCCAGTGGAAACCTTCCTGCCTTGGATAAGAATGTTTTATAGAAATGTCAGCATGCCCAGGTTCCCAGAGAAGGGATTTAAATTACATACCATAAGTCAATAAAAAAAATTTTTTTCATGTAGTCATTTTAGGCCAAAACATTCCAAAACATAAAGAACAAATGTTCACAGACTGCAGTTAAAAAGCACTTTCTGCATTCTGGATCAAAATCAAATGAGAAGACTAATATATGATAAACCGAGAACTAGTTTTTTTTCATGACCTCCACCACGCACTCTACAGCTTCCGAAAATTTAGCACAGTTCCTTAAGCAATCCTGACTCCCCCAAACACACACACACACACACACACACGCGCGCGTGCACGCGCGCACGCACACACACACACACATACCACTGATATGTGGGATGAACTTCAGCAAAGAAACAATTTGTCACAGCACCAGCTAAAACAGGAAGTGTCTGCAAGACTGATTAGACTTACTATTACAGGCTCTAGCACCCATCAGAACAGCGATGACTGTGCCTTTTTGTTATAGCATGGGCTATGGAGCAGTAATCAGGCAGAATCTGAAGGCCTTGCAAGACAACAGCACTCGCTCATGCCTGGGCCATTGGAGATGGCCCTGCCCAGCCCCACCAACCTCGTCTCCTTCTGACATGACCACTCTGCCCATCTTGCCCTCTTGCCAGCCTCATCAGGCTGCATTTACACCTGTACAATCCTAACATTACACACCAGTACCATCATGATCGATTAAGGAGACCTACCAAAGAATAGTTTTGCTCAATGAAATGTTTTTTAATTGCATTAAAACTTGGTAATTTCATTCATGTGGTGTAATTTCAAGAAGGAGGGCACAGAGTCCTAGATGTACCCACTTCTCTCTTGCCTCTAACCGGTTGAGGTTCAGAGAAGAAAGAAATCAGGGGAGGAAGATGAGAAGAGGGACTAAAAGATGATCTGGTCAAGCCCCTTGGTTTACAAATGAGCTACTAGCAAGAACAAGCGGCATAAACAGGTTTCGGAACAAACAACTCACTCTTAGTAAGCATACAGCTCAACTGACAGGGCAGACTCGCATAGGTAAACTACAGAGGGCCCAACAAGCCAAGACGGTTTATGGGGCTATATATTTAACAAAGAGAATGGAAAGCAGTGTTTTATTGAAATTAGTGGAGTTACAGTTGTTTGGAGTGCTTCTGTAGAGGCCATTCCATCAACATCATTCTTCCATCTTCTTTGACCTTGACCTTCAAAACTAATTTTTCCATGGAGCAATGTCCACACATAGGCCAGATCATTTAAGAAAGAGAAATTAAGGTCTCACATAATGTTTCCTCCCAAATTCCTGGGGATTACAGATACTGAATCAAAAGTTGGGCCCAGAGGTTGCTGGCCTCTTAGAGTCGGGAATGGTTAGTTTCATGTGTCAACTTAGCTAGGCTATCACACTCAGTTATTTACTCAAACACTAATCTAGGTGTTGCTGTGAAGGTGTTTTGAAGAAGTGGTTAACACCTAAAATTGACTAACCTTAACGAGAGGACATTATACCTGACAATATGTGTGGGTATCATTCAATCAGTTGAAGGTCCTAAGAGAAAAAAATGGGGTTTTCTGAAAAAGGAATTCTGCCTCAAAATTGCAGATAGACATCATCTGAATGTCTGACACTGCCTCTCTCTTCCGTGCTTACTGCACAGACTTGCAGGATAATAAGCATCCTGCAGGGGAAAAAAATTACAAATGAGGTTGACAGGTGTGCCCACAACCAATTTAAGCTTTCCCAGGCAGTCAGGCTAAAAAAGCATATATCTGTTGGGGCCAAAGGGACATCTTCAGCAGGTGACCCTTTCATTTTCCACTAACTCAATTTGTGTAGAAATAAGCATAGCTCATTGACTAAATCTGCCTTTCTCTTGAAGAAGAACTTGATACGGCTTGAGATTGCTAACTTAATTCTCATCTCCGGTTACGATCAGGAAGCTATATTTTTACTTGATTAAAATGAAGAAATCTGAGACCTGGAAAGAACCGTGGAATACATCTGGTTGAGCCTCTCCATCAATAGTGAGGGTCTGGAAGGGCACAGAGAAACACTCGCAGGAGACATGGCAGGGAATGAGCAGTGGGATCAGAAACTACAGAGTGAGAGCAATCCAAGGTGCCCTAGTAGACTGTCCACGCTGTGTGGGGTACGGCAAAGACGGATGTTGGGGGTGACAGGGTGGATGTTCTATCTGCAGCAAGAATGGCCCTCTGGTGATCACTTGCACCCTCTCATGGGAAGCCCTCAGCCCTCTCTCCAACCTCTGCTTAAATACTTTCAGTGATGGGGCTTTTGACATTTGTTAGGCAGATCCAAACAAAGCTTGTTTTTTTCTGGTTGAACTAAATCTATTTCCTTGAAATTTCATACCCATTTCCTCAGCGGTTCTCACTTTGGCTGACATTTAGGCTTACCTGTGGAACTTCTAAAAAAATTCAGGCTACACACCAGGTCAGTCAAATGAGAATTTCTGAGGGTCAAACCCAGGCTTACAGATATTGCTTAAAGTCCCTCAGGTGGTCCCACATGGAAGCCGAGTTTGAAAACCCCTGCATTCAGCCCAGTTCCTGTGTTTGTTTGCTAGGGCTGCCATAACCAAATGCTGCAGACTAGGTGGCTTAACCAACAGAAATTAATTTTCTCACAAGTACAGAGGCTAGAAGTCCAAGATCAAGGTGTCGGCCTCTCTCCTTGGCATGCAGACGGATGTCTTCTCACTGTGTTCTCACATGGCCTTTCCTCTGTATGTATCCCTGATATCTGTCTGTCTCTCTCTTCCAATCAGGCCCCCTTACGATCTCATTTAAACTTAATCACCTCCATAACAGTCCAGTCTCCAAACACAGTCATGTTGGAGGCTAGGGCTTCACGTATGACTTTAGGGGGGTGGAGGACACAATTTTGTCCATACAGTTCAGCTCACCCACCAGAACTGGTTAACTGAGAGCACCTTACACAGTGCCATGGCACCCAGGTGTGCATGAAATGTCCGGTGCGGAGGTGGCCAGTGGATTCTGGGGCCATCAGGGGCACTAGGCGGTTATCCAGGCATCCCTGAAAGTAGCACTGAGCATGGCCAGATGCCATGACCAGCAATCTCATGAACCCCAAAACCAGCCAACAAAATGAGCCATGCCGGGCCCTCACTTTTCTGCCAGATGGATGAGCCAAGATTCTCCCCCAGGCAGACAGCTGCAGAGCACCCACCAAGCTACTGGAGGAGTTCAGAAGCCCAAGGAGCACAGAGTACAGGACAAAGAGATGGGCTAGAGGCCACACAGGTGCAGTTCCAGGTGGTGGCTTCTACCCTCTCCCTTCACATATATCAGATGACATACTGTGACAGACGAGCTGGTGGCAGGCAAGCAGATTCTGCAAATTAGAGCCTCATTGCTATTTTGAAATACTAGCAATTTAGATGCCTTGAACAGTAACTGGCTCTTAGCAAGCCTCAATAAATAACTACTGAATGAACAAATAGATAAATGGAAATATTCGATTGGATTTTAAATCCATTAGAAATATTATAAGAGATTTCAACAAAGACCTTAAAAGTCCTTACATTTCATTTTTTTAAAAGATTTTTTATTTATTTAACAGAGAGAGAGAGATCACAAGTAGGCAGAGAGGCAGGCAGAGAGAGACAAGGAAGCAGGCTCCCTTCTGAGCAGAGAGCCCTATGCGGAACTCGATCCCAGGACCCCGAGATCATGACCTGGGCCGAAGGCAGAGGCTTAACCCACTGAGCCACCCAGGTGCCTCCTTAAGTTTCATTTTAACTCTTAAAATTTTTTGAATTGTTGGAAAAATATTTTTAATTTTGTCTCCTGACTGGAAAAAGGTTTTATTGTTGTGATTTTTAAAAATTTAAAGAGCTTATCATTAAATAGTCCTGGTCAGAATTGTGTGTAGCTATTTCAAGTTTAAAACCTGATTTTAAGAGGCACCTGAGTGGCTCAGTCGGTTAGGCACCTGCCTTCAGCTCAGGTCATGATCTCAGGGTCCTGAGACTGAGTCCAGCATAAGGCTTCCTCCCCCTCCCCTTGCTCATGTTCACTCTCTCTCTCAAATAAATAAATAAATAAATACTCTTAAAAAAAAAAAAAAACTGATATAAAAAGAAAATGTCATGTTCACTGAGGTAATGCAACTCATTGTTTCCAAGCAGTGTTCCAAAGCAAATTCTTCATCACATTTTAAAAAGATTTTATTGAAGAGGTACTTTTAAAAACATATTTGATATATCTTCCTTAATACTTTGTATTTTATTTTCCTTATCATAATTACATGATATATAAAGAAAATAACAGTGAAAATTTTCACCAAACCTCATATAGACATCTGTAAATCCCCTCTAGTTTACTACTATATCTTACAAATATTCTTTTTCATGTGTTATAACTTGAAAAATTAAGGAGCCACTGCCTTCTACTTCTACCAGTAAATGATACTACTATCGAAATTATTAATCTTAACACCTGGGAGTCACCTGATTTCTCTTTTCCTTCAAGTTCTAAATCAAATCCTCCAGACAGTTCAGTTGTGGCTACTTTCAAAATTGTCCCTTCTCTGTCCACTTCTCTCTGTCTCCAATGCATCTAGTTGGACTAAGCCACCATCTGGATTATTACAAAAAATTTTTTTAAGGTTTATGTATGTATTTGAGAGAGAGAGAGCCGGGGGGGAAAGGCAAAGGAAGAGGGAGAAGGAAACTCAAGCAGACTCTGTGCTGAGTGCAGAGCCCAACACAGGGCTCAATCTCATGACTCTTAGATCATGATCTGAGCTTAAACCAAGAAGCAGACAATTAACGGACTATGCCACCCAGGCACCCCTGGATTATTGCAAAAGACTCTTAACTGAGCTTCCATTTTCTGCTTTTCTTGCTTTTCTCCAATTCCTTCTCCACATAGCAGTTAGGGTGTTCTTTTAATATCTTAATTAGGTCAGGTAGGCCAGACTCCTTCCTAAGGCCTAAAAGCCCTAATAATCTGGCCTTTGCCTTCCTCTCTAACCTCATCCCTAGGGCCCTCCCACTCTTGCATGATATGCTCCAGTCATACTAGCCTTCTTTCTGATACACGGGGAGAGAATATTCTGGGCTAAAAGGTCAAAGCCAAGGGGAGATCCTAAGCCAGCCATTAGAAAGTGAAGAGTCTATAGTTTCAGGAACATCTGAGTTGGAGTCTTATAGGAAGCTACAAGACAGATGAGATCACCAAGGAAGTGTGTTTAGAAAGAGAGAGTACTGAAAACTGAGCCATGGCCACAGCAATCAGACAACAAAAAGAAAGAAAAGGCATCCAAATCAGTAAGGAAGAAGTAAGACTCTCACTTTTTACAGATGACATGATACTATATGTAGAAAATCCAAAAGGCTCCCCAAAAAACTGCTAGAACTCATAAATGAATTCAGTAAAGTTGCAGGATACAATATCATCATAGAGAAGTCTGTTGCACTTCTATATACCAATAGTGAAGCAGCAGAAAGAGAAATTAAGAATACAATCCCATTTAAAATTACTCCAAAAATAGGATACTTAAGAGTAAACCTAACCAAAGAGGTGAAAGAACTGTACTCTGAAAACTATAAAACACCGATTAAAAGAAATGGAAGATGACACAAAGACATGGAAAGGCATTTATGCTCATAGATTGGAAGAACAAATATTGTTCAAATGTCTATGCTACACAAAGCGATCTATACATTTAATGCAATCTCTATCAAAATACCAAGAGCATTTTTCACAGAACTAAAACAATCTTTAAATTTGTATGGAACCACAGAAAACCCAAATTACCAGAGCAATCTTGAAAACTAAGAGCAAAGCTGGAGGCATCACATTTCCAGACTTCAAGTTATATTACAAAGCTGTAGTAATGAAAACAGTATGGTACTGGCACAAAAATAGACACATAGATCAACAGAATGAAGAGAAAATCCAGAAGCGAACCCAAAATTTTATGGTCAGTTAATCTTCAACAAAGCAGGAAAGAACATTCAATGGGAGAAAGAGAGTCTCTTCAACAAATGGTGTTGGGAAAACTGGACAGCCACATGCAAAAGAATGGAACTGGACCACTTTCTTACATCACACACAAAAACAGACTCAAGATGCATTAAAGATCTAAATGTGAGACCTAAAACCCTAAAAATCCTAGAAGAGAGCCCAGGCAGGAACTTCTTTGGCATTAGACGTAGCAGATTTTTTCTAGATAGGGCCCAAGAGGCAAGGGAAACAAAAGTAAAAATAAACTTTTTTTGTAATACATCAAAATAAAAAGCTTCTGCACAGTGAAAGAAATAATCAACAAAACTAAAAGGCAACCCATAGAATGGGAGAAGATATTGATATGACATATCCAATAAAGGCCTAGTTTCCAAAATATATAAACAATTTATAAAACTCAACGTTCAAAATAAAAGAATCCAATTTAAAAATGGGCAGAAGACATGAACAGACATTTCTCCAAAAAAGACATACAGATAACCAACAGAGAAGATGTTCACTACCACTTACCATCAGGGAAATGCCAATCTAAACTAAAACGACCTATCACCTCACACCCATCAGAATGGCTAAAACCAGTACACAAGAAACAGCAAGTGTTGGTGGGGATGTTGGAGACAAAGGAACCCTCTTGCACTATTGGTGGGAATGAAAACTTATGCAGCCGCTGTGGAAAATAGTATGGAGGGTCCTCAAACTACCCTATGATCCAGCAATTGCGCTAATTGGCATTTACCCAAAGAATAAAAAAACACCAATTCAAAGAGATACATGCATCCCTATGTTTATAGCAGCATTATTTATAATAGCCAAATTACAGAAGGAGCCCAAGTGTCCACTGATTGATGACTGGATAAAGAAGAGGTGGGGTGTGTGTGTATGTGTGTGTGTGTATGTGTTGGACTATTATTCAGCTGTAAAAAAAAAAAAAGAAATCTTGCCATTTGCAATGACATGGATGGAGCTAAAGAGCATAATATTAAGCAATGTAAGTCAGAGAATTCCACTCAGATGTGGAATTTCAGAAACAAAACAAACAAGTGGGGGTACCTGGGTGGCTCAGTGGGTTAAAGCCTCTGCATTTGGCTCAGGTCATGATCTCAGGGTTCTGGGATCAAGCCCTGCATCGGGCTCTCTGCTTAGCAGGGAGCCTGCTTCCCCCCCCCCCCTTCTGCTGCTCTGCCTACTTGTGATCTCTCTCTCCCTGTCAAATAAATAAATAATCTTAAAAACAAAAAAACAAGTGAAGGGAACAAAAGAGAGAGAGAGTGAGACAAAGCAAGAAACAGACTGTTAACTATAGAGAACACACTGGTGGTTACTAGAGCGGGTAAGGGGATGGGTGAAATAGGCGATAGGGATTAAGGAGGGCACTTGTGATGAGCACTGGGTGATGGATGGGAAGTGCTGAGTCATTATATCGTACACCTGAAACTTATGTAAGACTGCATGTTAACTACACTGGAATTAAAACAAATCTTAAAAAACAACAACAACAACAACACCGGGCCATGGTGTTCTTTCAACGTTTAAAGGTCAGGGAGAGGGAAAGGAACCTGCAACAGAGAGTGAGAAGTAGCAGCCAGAGGCCTAGGGGAAAATCCAGGAGATTTGGGGGGCCTTAGGAGCTCTCTGAGAAGCTTGTCAGAAACATACATTTTCAGAAATCACCACTGAATTTTTCAGAACAAAGATGGACACCCAAAATGTGTGTGTGTGTGTGTGTTTTAAACAAGCACTCCTAGTCTTGTTATTAACAGAGAAGTCTGGGAAACACTGCCCTAGAGCTTGGCCCAATCAGAAAAACCACCTTCTCCAGGGCCTTTTTCAAGCATATACTTTCCAGGGACCTCACCCCCAAATACATGGAACCTGAATCCCTGAGTCCCCCTAAGGAACTTAGAATTTGGAAGTTTTTATTTCTTCCCAGAACTTGCTCTAAAACAACCCAAACACTTTTGCTCTTGAACCAATGAATCAGTAGTTCTCTCTTCATTTACAAAGACTGATGGACCATTTCTACCATCTCTTAAACTGGAGATACATTCAGTAGAACCATGTGGAATTTATGTTGGCACATGCGTGGTATGCTCAGGTCCTGGCAAAGAGTCGGACGTTTGAACTAGAATTAACACCAACTAACAAATGAATAGGAATCCCCAACAGAAGGGCAAACGAAAAGTTAGAGCTCTCCACTCAAATTTCTGAGCTGGCTTCTCTTCGGAAAGCACACGGAGCTCATCTTCTCTGAGTCCCAGGGACCACAACGCCCTTTCCCGAGTGTTCTAAGGCTGGCCGTGTCAAGACGATACCTACCCAGCCTGAGTTACTGGGGTCCCCAGGCTGCCTGTCCCAACCCAACCTGCTCCATCTGGCCCTTTTTAATTCTGTGAGCACAGACTCTTCCTAAATTGCCTTACTCTGTTAAAGAAAAAAACAAAAACAAAACAAAACCAAGCCTCCTCATCCATTTGATCAGAATGGGAAACTTTTTGCCCTTTCTGACAGAAAGCATTCCGTGTTGGCCACCTGACGGGTACTCGGGGTTAATTAGAAAATCCCCATCAAGAGTTCAGAGGCCAATATCAGCTGTCAAAATCCCACATTCCCCTCTCTCCCCTCTTTCAAGTGCAAAACAACCTGGTCTGAAGATGCGCGGGAGATAAAAGGGCACACAGCAGCGCTGGGGGCTTTGACGCGGCCCTATTCACCGCCCCACCACCATGAATACGGCAAAATCTCAAATGAAAGTTTTAATCTCCCCACTGCATTCAGCCTAAAGAGAAAAGGGCTTCCTTTTAACATTTTCCCCCCTTAAACCTTTTGTGTTACAATGCTCCTGAAAAAAGCGGAGATTTCACTCTGACCCGGCGAGGGCTTTACGCCAAAGAAAGCAATGCACCTCAAACCCTTTGTGCTGCTATAAGAAGGGCCGGCCGGCTCGAGGCGACGCGCGCGAAAGCGACAACCAGGATGGGGCGCGCGGGGGCGGAGGGTGCCAGCGTCTCCGGAGATGCCCAGCTCCGGCCTCTCCGTCGACTCGACTGCGGGTACAAGAGTGATCACGCCACGGGCTCCACGGCTTTCGAAACCGAGGAGTCTGGGATGGGAGCGCGACAGGCGTGGGTGTTTCCCAGCCCCGACACCGATCTGAAACCCAACCGCACCCGCAGACCCGTAGGCCCAGTTAGACCCTTTGTTTTCACACTCGAACGGATAATCAAGACAGCTCCCCTCCAAGTTCAATGCTTTCCAAGACACCCTTTGGGGAGAACCTTGGACTGGGTGTCCACAAGACCCTGGGTGATTTTAGGAAGCAGATCTGGCTGCCTCTACGTGCCTACCTTTGGACGCGGACTTGGGCCCCTCCGCGAGCGCGGGCTCCTGCCTTAGGCACTGCGCCTTTGCGCACAAACGGTGCCTCCCAGGCGGACCCGCTTGTTCCCAGCAGGACCGGGAGAAGGGCAGAGCGGTGGTCTTTTCTGCCTTCACAGTTACTCTCTTTGCATATAATTAATGCTACTGGGGTGCTTGTGACCAAAAAACCAGCCCTCCCCTTCTTCAACCATTAAAAACAAACAAACAAAAAAAAAAAAACCCTTTTAAGAAGTATGACGCTCCCTTATTTCCTCCAAAGAGCTGCCCCAAATGTTTGAAATTAGCACCTGATATTAATCCAAAGCCACAGTTCTAAACCCAACACGGTTATATTAGCGCCTTAATTTGGCGTTGCTTATTCACTGACAGCCCAGTGAATGCCACGTTTTCAAAAGGGTGTTTTCGTGGAGCGGCCAGAGTTCAAAAGGTCCTAAGGGCGCGCCCAGCTCTCAGTGCGAGCTGCGTGCAGGGGCAGCCAGAGCTCGTTCCAAAGCAGCCCCTGGGGGTCCCTCCAAGAAGTCCTCAAAAACCGGGAACGCACCCCTTCCCTCCGCGTTTCCGCTTCTTCTTGTTCGGATAGTCTGCCTCGCTGGCCTTTCCACCATTTCCTAATATGATTTTTATTGAGGGTCATGGACACCTTGGCAGATACGTTGTCATTGTTCATGGCAAAATTGTTTCGTTTGATACTCTTCTTTTAAAAAAAAATCTATTTGTAAAAAGGTTCCTTCCCTCTCTGACAAGGTCTTTTTGGCGTCAGTGGCTGGGAGTGTGTGAGTCTTCAGGACAGTGACAGGCAGGGGGATAGTTTCAAAAGATGTCTCAAATTCGTTAAGTTTGAAAAAACAGCATTGGAAAGGAGGGGGGTGGAGGCAGACAAAGGCCAAATAGCATTTAAAATTACTACATGTATCTGTGTTGAATCTCAAGTATTAACATGAAAAGCACATATAGCGACTTTAAAGATGCTTTCCTTTTCATTTGGCACTCGCTGAATAAAAGGTTGTAGAAAATGCTCCTTTGATCATTTTTAGGCTGTGAAATTTTAGTCAACTTCTTATGCCAAACACAAGCACACATACAGACACACTACCAAACTGAGAGTAGGGATAAACTGAAAATGCTGATCAGCTTTTCTCCATCCACATTTTAACTCCAAAGTCAATATTAAAGAACTAAATGGATATATGCCTCACTAAATGTTTTTAAATTCCTTTCCAGTTCTAATCTATAAATAACTTAATTTCATTCTCTGAGTAATTCAAATGAAGCTATCTTTTTTAAAAAAACCATAACTACCTGGAGAATTGGATTAATGCAGTAAAATTTAAGTACTAACTTTAACACTAAAGCACACACTTTTGAAAAATTCTGTTTGTACAAAGTCACACTACAAATGCACAAAAATTGCTGCATTTAAAGGAACACTACTACAAATTATTCTGTAAAGCGAAGGAGACTTTTCTAATGGGAATCAACACCCCCTACCAATCTGTTTTGTAGGTCTGATTTTTTTTAAAACCAGATTTCTTTGAAAACCAGTAGATTTCTTATACACAAATAAGGCTATATTCATAATATACTCAAATTAACAGTTTTCCAGAACCAAATACAAACTAAATAGATTGGGTGGCTTTTCTTTTTCGTAAGCAAGAAAAAGTGGAGTCTAAATGTCATTTTTATAATGATGTCATCAATTTAAAATCATGTATGTTTTTAAAGACACTTGACATTTTCTCTCATTAGGGAAAATGGCATGAAATATAAAACCTAGGGCTATCTCTCCCCCCCACTCCTCCATAGGGATATATCTTGAGCAGTTAAAAAAAAAATCACTCAGAGAAAATAAAGCTGTTTTTAACTCCTTCGCTAAATAAATGTGTCAATTTTCCATCTTTATGAAGAGGAAACAAGATCATCCAATTTAAGTATCCTTTGTTGTAGCTGAAGTATGAGTAATGTAACTTTTACATACGTCAATTTAATGTGGCTTTTGGAGGATAAGTTTTCATTTGATTTTGATGCTTTCTCCAGAAGTTTTTAAAAAGGGGAAAAGGAAAAACAATGAATGCAATTGTTTATAAATTTCAGTTAAGGCAAGGTGCAAGAGGAACAAGGTTGTAAGATACGGTGAAGTCGACGCTTTGTCAGAACCATATCAGAACTCAGCAATCTGAAAATTCATTTGTGAATTTTGTTACAAACTGGAGTAGTATTTCTCATCGGAACATTTTCTGCTTGTCTTAAGGGAAAAGCCAACCTAGTATCAGTGACCTGTCGTGCTACCTACCTCCTCCAATTAGACAAGTCTTTTGCCTTTGTGGGAATAATTACCCACATGAGTCATTAGTTTCAGACTAACTGAATCTGAAAACCCCAGTCAGAGTGGTCTTTTCATGCTTACAAAGTCAGCAGGCATCTTGCCTCTCATAAAGCCTAAAATCTAGCAAGCACATCCAGAATAATTCACATCACTGCCCCTGAAACCCTTTGAAGCAAATAAACAGAAAAGAAAAGAAAAAGAAAAAGATTAAGATTTGAACTCAATTTAAACATGTTAACAGTAACCCTATATTATTCCAGATTTTACCCAGCTGTTTTGGATCTTTAGTGAATTTGAACAAGAGAGCAAACCTGTTTTAAGGATTAGAGGATATAAAAGTTCAAAAGGAGTCGAACCCTTTTCTGAACTACATGTCTCCTACCCTGGCTTCTTGCTTGGCAGACTTTTAGGACTCAGTGCCATTGATTTCTTTCTCAGTTTCTTTTGCTACAGTGATCTGGTTCTTATAATTACTCTCCCAACCAGATCTCCCATATTCTTAAAAACCATAAACATGGGTCACACAGGGTGGGCTCAAAATCATTTGTCTCATGGGGCATCGGGATTTATTTCTGAAGGCATTAGTAATCGTTGATGTCAAGTTCAATGAAAGAGGGCTTAGTTTTACCCCTTTTTTATTAGGAAGACAAGAGGACGAAAAAACCTAAATATGACCACATTTAGGGTAAAGTTGCAACCACTTGTCAACTAATCACTTCCCTAAAAAGAATGAATTTACTTAGTTTTCCCAGAACTGTAGAGAAAAAGACATTCTCAGGCACAAGAAATTTAATATTTAGTAGAAACTGATTCTGTGGATTAGGTTCGCATGGAGAGCAAAAGGCAAACATTTGAGCATAACAGAAGGTAAAGAAGCTTGAAAATGAATGACTAGAAGGGAACTATTAGTATGTAGGATCAATCTCTGTACCTGTGCTGATCAGAAGAGAGTTTGCCATTACAATCAGATCAATCAAGCTCCATAAAAGATACTTCAGGGGCTCCGGTGAAGGATCATTCTCAAGCATCCTTAATTTGGGGGTAAAATGATGAAGTGCCTGGAAATGTACACTTCATTTGTTTGGGGAAGGGAGAAATCAGGATAGAAGAGTCCTACAATGCAGGCGATCATCACAAGAATTCTCTCTGATTTCCACTTTCACGGATGAGTAAAATAAGTTTGGAAAGTCTCAGTTTCTTGAACAAGGAGGGCATCAACTACTTGGTGGGGCTGAAATTTTGATTCAAGTCTACTCTTTCCAAAATACCATGTTGCCCAAAAATAAAAGTAAATAATAAATAAATAAAATACCATGCTGCCACTCTACTCAAGAGTAGGGAAGCACATGTTAAATGTTCATAGAAAGCAGTATACAGAGATTTAGGTCTTGAGGCCTCTTTTTCTGTTATCTATTCTTGCATCATTCATTTCAACAAGTTAATAAATATTCATTAAGCATCTTTTACTTTCCACCACTCCCAAAAGATATTTGGTAAAGGTTCTGTGCCTTGCCCAGGGTTTCACAGAACCCAGGCAATCAAACCAGAGTCCAAGCCCTTAGGTTAAGCATCATTCTTAACTGCTACTGTTGTGGTCTTGCAATATAAGTGATCCGGCCAAAGAAGGAGAGACATTGCATCAAGTTGATCTGCCAAGAGGATGTGTGCTTTCTAGCTCAATGGGAAATATGGCATTTAGGCAGGTTTCTTGAGTAACAAGAATGAGTCATTGACCCAGTGTAACAACAGCAAGGATGATGGAGACATCCAAGAAAA
This sequence comes from Martes martes, assembly GCF_963455335.1. Lineage (NCBI taxonomy): Eukaryota > Metazoa > Chordata > Mammalia > Carnivora > Mustelidae > Martes > Martes martes. Next base: position 41,829,386 of record NC_137898.1, read on the forward strand.
TGGGATTGACTTCCTACAAAGCAAAAACAATAACATAGTCCTTCTCGGTTAGATTAAGAATAAGTGGAAAATTATGATACATACAAAGAAACAAGTAACATTTAGAAAATATACAAAATACAGAAAAATTATAAAATTATAAATTGAAAATAAAAATAATCCATAGTCCTGTCACTCAGAGGGAGTCACGACATTTTTGGTAACATACATGTATACCTACATATGTAGTACAAATGTACATGTGCACTTTAACTAGAATATCTTTTATGTAATTTCAAATTTGGCTTTCTCATGACTAATTACTATGTTAGATGCATTTGCCCATGCCATTAAAAAGTCTTTGGAAACATTCTAGTTTGTTTTTTTTTTAAGATTTTTAAAAATTAATTAGTTTATTTGAGAGAGAGAGAGAGAGTGAGGGAGAGAGAGACCACATGAACAGGGGGAGGTGCAGAGGGAAAGGGAGAAGGAGACGCCCCCACTGAGCAGGGAGCCTCACACAGGACTTGATCCCAGGACCCTGGGATAATGACCTGAACCAAAGACAGATGCTTAACTGACTGAGCTACCCAGGTGCCCTCTTCTCTCTTTTTTTTTTTTCCCCAAGATTATTTATTTATTTGAGAGAGAGAGAGCACGAGAGGGAGGGGCAGAGGGAGAGAGAACCTCAGGCAGACTCCAGACTGAGCCCTGAGTGCAGAGTCCCATGTGGGGCTCCCACATGACACTGAGATCGGGACCTGAACCAAAACCAACTGACTGTACCACCGAGGCACCCCTGGAAATATTACATGCCATAATTTATTAAACCAATTCCCCATAGTTGGGCACTTAGTAATTCTATTTTTTGCTACTTTAAGTTGCTTCATGTTGTACCAGTGTTTTGTATCTTTGTGGACATCTCTGATGATTTCATCAAGATTAAACAACACTTTTCAGGTTCTTGATATATATCACCATGGTGTCTTCCAAAATGTTTGTGTCCATTTACACTCCATGAACAAGATACAAGAACAGTCTCTTCACTACTAGGTAATGATATATATATATTTTTAAATGTCTACCAACTGAATGGAAAACATGTTATTACTTGAAGTTCCTTCATTATTAGTTTGACTATTTTATAATATTTAATTAATATTTAATAATATTTAATTAATAAATAATTAATATTTCTTGATATTTTTGTCTTGTATGTATAATCTTTAAGTCCTTCGCCTTTTCTGTTATAGGTATGTTTGACTTGTTGATTGCAAAGAGCTTTGCATATTAAGAATATTAAATAATTACTTAAAAAGAACACTAAATAATTGCATAGAATTACATTTTGACCTGCTTTTCAAGGTCCAGATGAAATTATGTATCTTTCACTGTGCCTTTCCTGACTCCTTCAACCCTAACTCCAGTCTCCTGCTGCTAAAATCCTAATACAATATTCAATACTGAATCATACACTATTTAGAGTCCTTTAGAGCTTTTTCTTTTGTCCTCCCAAATAACTTTCCAGAGGAGAGTTTGTCTTCTAACAAATACAAAGATGGCCAACTTGACATCTCTGAGTTCTCAGTGTCATTAGCTATGACACTGTTGTAATTTAACAGACAATGGAACTGGGGGTCAGTCCACACCATCAGCTACTACATGGTTATCCTAAGTACTTGACCAGGCTTTCTGACTCTTCCTGCAGTGCACCTCCCAATTCTCACGTTAGGATATTTAAATTGAGATAAAATCTTAACCTCATCTTAACATTTTCTCTTAGTTTATTTTAAATATATGAGACACAGTTCAAAGGGCTGACAAAGGAGACTTAGTTGGTAAGAAATAGAAAAAAATTCTGGATATTTTTTGTAAAGAAAACTGAATTCTTCTTTTTTTCCTGCTCATAATTACTTTACTGATCCTTTGCTTTTAGAGTAAAGAATATAAAATTTGCCCAGAACTTGTTTTTATGGGTTTATATATAAAAAGAATTTTCATGTGTCACCCTAAAATTACAGTACAAATCAGCAACAATATCAGAAATGAAATGAAATAGTCTATGGTTTTCAACATTTTGTTCCTCCCAAATCTTACTCCAGAAGTCAAGTCTTTACAAATCATTCAGATGTTGGAATGACTGACTTTATCTTTTTATTGGGAATTTACCCAGCACTTACCCATAAAAGATTTCTATTTAAAAATTGCTCTCTGAATTAAAAATAGAGCTACCCTATGACCCTGCAATTGCACTACTGGGTATTTACCCCAAAGATACACTTGTAGTGAAAAGAAGGGCCATCTGTACCTCAATGTTCATAGCAGCAATGGCCACAGTCGCCAAACTGTGGAAAGAGCCAAGATGTCCTTCAACGGACGAAAGGATAAAGAAGATATGGTCCATATATACAATGGAGTATTATGCCTCCATCAGAAAGGATGAATACCCAACTTTTGTATCAACAGGGATGGGACTGGAGGAGAGTCCAGAGCTGAGTGAAATAAGCAGAGAGAGTCAATTATCATATGGTTTCACTCACTTGTGGAGCATAAGGAATAACATGGAGGACATTGGGAGAAGGAGAGGAGAAGGGTGTTGGGGGAAATTGGAGGGGGAGATGAACCATGAGAGACTGTGGACTCTGAGAAACAAACTAAGGGTTCTGGAGGGGAGGGGTCTGGGTGAGCCTGGTGGTGGGTATTGTGGAGGGCACGTATTGCATGGAGCACTGGGTGTGGTGCATAAACACTGAATCTTGGAACACTGAAAAAATAAAATAAAGTTAAAAAATAAAAAAAATCGGTCTCTATTTACAATAGCCAAATTATGGAGGGAGCCCAAGTGTCCATCGATCGAAGAATGAATAAAGAAAATGTGGTATATATGTATAATGGATTATTACTCAGCCATAAAAAAGAATGAAATCTTGTCATTTACAACAACATGGATGGAGCTCGAGACTATAATGCTAAGTGAAATAAGTCAGTCAGAGAAAGACAAATATCACATGACTTCACAAAAATGTGGAACTTCAGAAACAAAACAAATGAACAATAGGGGAAAAAAGAGAGAGAGAGATAAACCAAGAAACAGACTCTTAACTGTAGAGAACAAACTGATGGTTACCAGAGGGGTGGAGGTGAGGGGATGGGTGAAATAGGTGAAAGGAACTGAGAGTACATTTATTCTGATGAGCACTGAATAATGTATAGAACTGTTGAAATACTATATTATACACCTGCAACTAATATTACATTTTATGTTAACTATACTGGAATTAAATTTTTTTAATTAAAAAATAAATAAAATAAAAATCACTTTCTCTGAAATGGAGAAAACTCTAGGAATGGCTTAGAATCTAGAGAGGAATCTGAAAAATCACTTTTTATTGTGTGTGTGGGAGGCCGGGGAGATAGAGAGAGGATCATATTTGATTTCTGCACAGTGTATTATTTTCATGCAATCTAACATGACTTAGCTAGGGAGAAGATGAATAAGGAGATAGAAAAGGTCATTTGAAAAGATGAAAGTCGTGCCTCCTCTCTGGAATTGGGCAGGTATGTGTTTTAGAAAGGCCTTTAAGGTTCTCCTAGAGAAAAGGCCTGATTTGAATGTCATTAACATGGCTGGACTCTCAGGCCTTCTAAAATGGTCTTTCATTTCCATGTGAATATTGGAAAATGCCCTTCTTGGGGGTGGGGAGTATGGGCAGGGGGACCAGACCTCTTTGCCTACATCTTGGCTAATTTACATGCTCTCCAATGGAGGTCATATCGATATGAGACCCAACCTCTGTCAGTTTTGCGGGTCCCTTAACCTGAGAACCTTGAAGCCCATTGAGAGCTATTCATACTTGGCAGATTGATTTCTTTAGTCATTTTGTCATAGTAACTGACAATTCACTGCCATCCAAGTGTATCTGGGAGCACAATGCCCACATAAATATTGTTGGCAATTCTCAGCATATCCCTTTGTGGAAATAGTAGGTTCATTTACTTCTGCCACTCGACTTTCTATAGCTATGTGGCAGAAGATCATTTCCTCTGCAACCATATAGCTGACAGGCCCAGTAGGGCTTGTTTCAAAGAAGCAGAGAGTTCAGAATTCCCCATCAGTGCAGAATAAAATGAATCAAAACTTCGAACACGGGTTAATCTGGAAGAGGAGACGGGGGTCAACAAGATTCTCATCAACATGAAAACTTTGATGAGAATCAGGTGCAGCCCGAGTCCCAGAGCTGTTCTGGAGCATTTGGAACATAGGAATAATAAACAGGGAAATATCTCTATTTTAAAAGATCACTTGAAAAACAAAGGGCAGTGAATCCTTAATCACACCAGCTAATTTGAAAGGCGCGTTCTGAACTGTGCTGACTCACAGAGCATGTGGGACACTTTCTAAGAGCACCGCAAAGAGTGCCAGGGTGGCCTTGATCTACAGATGTCCTTGTTGTTGTCCCAGCTGTTAGTCCAAACATCTCTGACTGGAGAGGTGGCTGCAGGTGACATGGCAGAAGAAGCACAGGTTCTGGCAGTAAACATTCCGGGATTTGATATCTGGCTCCGCTGCTTAGCCACTGAAGGTCCCTTAACCTTTCTGGACTCAGTTTCACCACCTGCAAAATGGGATTATAAAGGTACCCACTTTATAGGGGTGATCATAAGAATTAAATTAGAAAATGTATTCATTTAATAAATCTTTTCCGAGTTCCTCCTCTGCCTTAGGCACAGACTACAGGACTAAAAAATGAAAACCTTCGAGTGGGGAGGTCTCTGTCTTTGATTTTAGTGCCTCCAATCAGAATGGAAAATAAAATTGCTTCAACATAAGATATGATTCTCTAAGCTGGCTTGGAAAAGTCAGGGAGGGCTTCTCAGAGAAGATAGCTCTTGAGATTTGAAAGAAGAGAAGTTTGTCAATCAGACTGGCAGAAAGGAGACATCCCAGGCAGATGTGAAGGCAAGAGGCATAGGTGATACCTCTCTTATTGTTGCTGGAGTACGACGTGCATGAAGCATGTGGCAGAAGATGAGGCTGGCAGCGAGAGGACCAGATCGTAGAGAGCTTTGTGCGTGCCCAATGCAGAGTTCACTTTTGATCCTATAGTCACAAGGAGCCTTGGAAACACGCCCGTTCCCTGTTGAGCATTTACCATGTGCTGTGCTCAATCACTGTGATACTCTTTGTCAGGGGTAATCAAAGCTGATGTCACCATGGGAGTTGACTTTCACTTAGTTCCTTGTGATGAAAACAGTGAACCATGTTTGCGTTCGGGGGTGTGGGGAGGAAGGGGGTGGCAGATAAACCTTTTGAAATCTTCTATCCACATCTGGGGCCAGGAGGCATGGATCCACCTCCAACTGGTTTCTTTATCTGTCTGAACCTTTCCTGTCTCTCTGCAGTGTGGATAACATCTGCCAAGCATCAGTGTAGAACTTTCATGGCATAAGGGATTGCCAGCACCTTGAAAAATTAAATGCTGCCTAAGGCTACGATCTGTGCCAATTTTCTCCTTCCTGTCTCTGGAGTGTGTGGCTAGGACGCTTGAATACCCGAAGGAGCGCAAGCTCACAGAGATGGGAGCCCCAGGCCTCCTAAGCCCAATGAAGCAGGATGTAAAATTTCCCAGAGGGCTAGTTCCACCCCCTAGTTCTGAGGCCCATGTGATGAGAGTCAGGACTTTTTGAGTACTGGGAAGACCAATCCTAGAAATCCAGATGCCTGGGCTTTACCACTCCCCAGCTCTGTGACCTTGGGGAAGTCACTTCACCACAGTGAGCTTCAGCTCCCTGATCTCAAAAATGGGAATCAGTGGTAATAATTCACCTGCTTACTGTATAGCAGTACAAGGTCTACGATGACCCTGTGTTCAGGTTATCTATTGCTGCATAACAATTACTCCAAGACATAGTGTCTTACAACCACAACATCGACCTCGTTCACAAATCTGCAATCTGGACAGGGCTCAGTGGAGACATCCTGTCTCTGCCTCACTTGGTTCGGTCAGCCAGGGCCCCTCCATGGCTGGGGCTGGGGTCTCAGAAGGTTCATGCGCTCACATGTCTGGCAGTCAGTGCTACTGTTGACCATCTCGGTGCTTACTCGTGACATGGTAGCAGGTTAAAGGACAAGTGCCTGAGATAGGCAGAGCACCAGGCCAAAGCCATACCGTTCTATGACCTAGCCTCCGAGGTCATGTAGCACCACTTCTGCCATTTTCCCATTAGTCACATCAGTTACAAGTCCCACTGGGGTTCAAAAAGAGGGAACACACACCCCACCTCTCCAAAGGAGGAGTGTCAGTGACACTGGAAGACAGTGATGTGAGATGGGATATTCCTAGGGCCATCTTCGGAAAATAGGACATAGGAAACAGCTCTGTTAAGTCACATGAATGGTGTTGCTAATACTCAGGCCTTCCCCTTAAGTGCTATTTCACATATTTAACAGGTACTATTATTATTAAACTCTTTATTTGTCTAATATTGATTGATACCTACTAAATGCAGGCACTGTCCAAGAGGCTTTTGAGGGCAGGACCTTGTTTCACACATATAAAAAACATGAGAAGTAGGATTTCTGATCTCTATTTTAGAGTAAACTGAGGCTCAGGGCATTTAAGTGACGGATTTCATTCATTCACTCAGTAAATATATATGAAACATCTACTTTCTGTCAGGCAACATGCTCAGAGGGAAATAACAGTAAACAAAACAGATATGATCTCTGCATCATCTAGGGGAGGAGAAAAAATAAAAAACTAAATAATCATAAAAGAAGCTGATTATCATTATGATCAACACTATAGTGGTGAGACCCCATGTAGACTGGTGTTCAAGGAAGGCTTCCCTAAAACATAACATTTTAAATGACACCAGAAGAATGAGTGGCAGTGAGAATGGGGGTGGGGGTGCAGGAGAGCTGTCCAGGCAGGAGGAGCAGGCTATGCAAAAGCCCTGGGGTAGAGGGAAAAGGATATAGCTGGAGTAGAGACAGTGAGGATGAGCTTGCTGTAAGATGCAGCCAGTTGGAGAAACAGACAAAACACACACACACAAAACAAAACAAAAAGCCACAAGAGCATACCAAGCTTTGCCCAGTCATAAGCCAGATCTGCAGAGTCAGGTCCTGAACTTAGGGCTTCTGAGCACCCATGGAAGGGCTCTCTCTTCCCAGGACAACTGCCTGGTCTCCATTAGGCAGAGAGCCACCTTCCCACCATCTCCAACAGATTATATTATATGGGTTAGGATAGGCCACAGGTTTTTCCCACTCAGGTGACAGGTTTTGAAGGGCTCCATGTTCCCCCTCTATGATCAATCTCTATAGTATTGAGGTGTGGAGACTCTGCAGGGACTAAGTGCTTATTACTCAGCTAATTATTCCCAGCATGACAATGAATCGTGCCGACTCCCTCATACCAAATCCCCAAAAGGCAGATACCCAGATGCTGATCTAAGAACAAGGAGGCTCCCTAGAATCTCAATGGCACTTTACTGGGTGGAAATGAGAAAGCGTAATCTTTTCCAAGCCTCAATTTGCCCTTTTGTGAAATGGGAGAAATGCTACTCAATTACTTCCTGTCCAATTTATAAAAAATTAATTGCACTGAATCTAAAATAATCAGCTCAGTTATGCACTCCCACACAGGGACCATATTCTTTGCTGTTCTCGTACAAGAACCAATAAGGTGAGGAGAGTATGATGGCAGGACTCCAGGGAGAGAGAATCTCAGTGCTGAGTTGGACAATCAGAAAAGAATGTTTGCAAATAGAAAACTGTTTTTACAGAGCATGCTTCTCAGCAGAGGGTGGAACTCATTCCAAAAAGTTCTGTTTAGATTTTTGAAAGAAAACATCCTGGTTTCTCTCTTGGCAGCTGTTTAGGCTACTGGCAGCTTGGAAGTGAAATTTTTTTTTCTTTCTCTCTTTAGCGAAAGATGCATTACTGGGTACTCAGCCACTAGGAGAAAAATGTTTTTTTGTTCATTTGGTTGGTTGGTTTTTTGGTTTTTTGTTGTTGTTTTTTTGTGTTTTGTTTTTTTGGGAGATGGGCACTGTGTACAAAGTATTCTGATTCACACTGTCATTTCTAATCATCAGGTCTGTTTTACTGTGTTTTCAAGTAATAGAATGATTAACCCAAGATCCTTTACATAAATCTCTTCCCATGTGTTTATTCATAATAATAATTAAAAAGCCCTCAAATGACAACCTTAGAATTACTCACCAAAGCCTGATAAAGCATTACAGAGTTAAAAAGAAAGGCCACCTCTTCCCAGATCAATTTTAGCAAATGGCTGAGAGTTTTGGTAGTAACTCGGTCATTCTTCTGGGAACAAGCCTATGACTGTTCCCATCTTAAGCAGCTATTACTGACAAGCGACACCTGGAACTTCCAGGCACTCAAAAGGATTATTATAACCTCACCACAAATTGCTCATCTGAGATAAAATCTGGGGAGCGATTCTTAACTCAGAAACCATCCAAATTGCCCTTGAGATGAAAGTTAGCTAGAAATAAGGAGGCAGTCAGGAAACAAGATGTTCTTTGGGGAAAAGAGCCCCACTGTAGTTTTCCCTGTAGTGATCCTTTCACTGTGTAAGGGACCTTGAATCCAGGAACACCTGCTCACGTGCTTCCGTCTAGAACATTTCACATCGCGGTCACCTAGCTCTTCTGGACATGGGTCTGATTTTCCTACCAAGCCTAAGCACCAAGGTAGGTTACGCTTAATTGTCATCGGGTATCTATTGTGAAAGGTTAAAAAAAATAAGTTCATAAACAGCTCTGATGCAGTGGTTAAGCTACCACTTATAACTGAAAATACCTGAGAATATAATTATGGTCCTATTCTTACCAGCATAAAAATTTCTTGGTATTTTCAGACTAACCTGTGTAGCAGCTGTCTAACCAATCAATCGACACACTGTTGACCCAATCTTCTACCTGGTAATTATAAATCACACATGTGGCAGCCCAGGCTGCAGTATGAACATTGTGGGAAATGAGGGTATAACCCAGTGGGACAAGGTGACCCTGGAGAGCCTTCCATTAGCTGGTCCCGTGCAAAGGATCTAAAAACCTATAGACTATGGCCCTTGCTCTTTGGGAGACAACCTCTGTCCATAAGCCATTCCCCTGATTAATTTAAACCACCTTTCACCAGGTACAAATGAATATATAATCATAATGTGAAAAAATTATATGTCATAAAAATAACTATTTCCTATGGGGATGTAAATGAGAACTTAAGTATTATACTCATGGGACTAACATCTATAGTTATGATCAAAACACCCATCCACCTATTTATTCTACCATGATTTATCAGGCATGGATTTGGGCACTGGAAATAAAGTGATAATCAAGATATCCATCATCACTGCCATCATGGAACTTGAACCTGGAAGGAATGAACTCTGTGTACTTGTAAATTTAAATGTGATAATGTGTTATAAAAAAAGAAATGCCAGATGCCATAGGACCGAATTTTTCTAGTGAGTGCAATTAGGTAAGTTTTCCTAGAGGAAATGACGTTGAAACATCCAGTGCTGAGATCTGGCCTTACCAGGAGGACGTGGGGTGGTAGAGTGTCCCAGGCAGAGAGAAGAGAAAATGCCTTCCAAATCTGTTGGGAGGGGCTGAAGGTGCTAGATTATATCCCACGCAGCAGGAGTGTTGGGGATAGGGAGATGGAAGCTGAGGCTAGAGAAATTGCCAGGGGCAAGAAAAAAAAGTGAAAATTTGCAGGCCATGTCAAGGCATTTGGATTTTGTGATTTTCTACTAAATTCAATGGGAAGCCATTGAGTGTTTTTAAACAGAAGACTGAAGGAATGCAGATCTGTATTTCTATTCTTTTTTAAGATTTTCTTGTTTTTTAAGTCATCTTTACACCCAACATGGGGCTCATACTCACAATCCTGAGATCAAGAGTCACGTGATCCGCCGACTGAGCCATCCAGGTGGCCCCAGTAGATCTGCGTTTTTAAAAGACCCCTCTGTCTACTGAAGAATGGCAAAGGGTTTGATCTGGGGCCAGAGAGGACAGGGAGAAAGCCTACAGAGGCTGTCAGGGTAGCACGGTTAAGACAGAATCTGTTGTAGACTAGGGTGGTGGTGTTCGTTCCATTCATTTTTCCAGAGTAATACAAACCACTATCTTCCTGTTTTTATCTCATGATATAGCTGAATCAAACTATGGTAGATAAGTTTGACCAAATATTTTCATAGAATTCAATCCAACTGTATTAAGTGGATACAAACCAAGTATTCAAATATCTAGATTTACAGAGACTTCTACGAAAATGGGAAAATTTTTTTGAGAGCTAGGGGTATATCACCTTGGTTCAGTTATATATATTCACGAACCTAAAATTTTATACATTCTAAATAATGTTCACCTTCTTTAGTCATTCTTTTCTTCCTTTTTCTTTTTTTAACCCCATTACTGCCTTAGTAATGGTCATTACTCACATGACATCTTAAGCTTAGGTGGAACCAAAAGTCTTTACTTTCAAAGATAGCCAGTGTGGGGTTCTCTGGATCTGCCTCAATCACTGAAGATGATAACAAAGGAAACAGAAGACAGAATTACAAGGGAAAGCTTTTCTAAACCCACCACTGGGCAAATAATTCAGCAGTAGTCCAAATAGTGGCTAAAAGAATTGATGCTGGCTTAAAGGTAGGGGACTAAGAGTATCACATTTCCCACCAGATTGTGTCTAACTTCTATAAATGTTCAAATTGGCTATTTCCTATTACAATCCCAAACAAGAACAGTCATCAATATTACATTTGTTCAATCAAATACTATCTACCATGTGCAAGACAAATTTTTACAGGAGCAACGATGTGAAATCCATTATTCTTCATATTAACAAGTATAGCAGATCACAAAGTAAAAGAGAATTTTAAAAAGAGACTTTAAGGAAATGGGCCTCTTAAAATCACACCTATGATGAAAATCAGCAGTTTTGAATACTGGGGATGGACAAATAAAAGCTAAAAATGTAAGAAGTCATAAGTCAATACTTATTAAAATTCAAGAGCGTCCATGACCAAAATGATTCCAGAAATACTTACAGGAAATTAAATACGTACTTAAAGGGAAAGGTTTGGAAAATGCATGCAATATTATATAGCAAATTTAGTGTCACTTCAGAACGTTAACTTTAATACAAAATACAAAATTGACAAACCAAACAGAATTTACAAAACTATAAATATTATGCTCTGTCCCCTAATTCCAAAATATCCTCTGTGGACAGTAAACTTCTCAAGGGCAAAGTTGAGTTCTTATTTATACTTTGTCTCTAGATTCTGAAAAAAATCTTGGGTGAATTACTAAATCTTTAAAAAGTTGGAATACACTTAGTCTGGGAGTTGATTTATACTTAGCTATACCTATTACTTAATACAATTGTCAGGAAAGTTAGGAATGAGGAAAAATCATAAACATTTTCAAGATGAAAATGTCTTAAGAACCATTCAATCTTTAGAGCTCATGGGATAAAAGGTACTTTGAATTCCTGACCAAATCCAGATAATCTGGTCTCAACACTCAAAGGTATTGAGTCTTTGTTTTTTGTTGGATATGCAGTCTTCTTCCTACAACATCTAATTCATATAATTTAATGGCTGATTATCTAATTTGTGACCAACCCAAATCCCTTTCCTGTCCTCATCTTCCCCAGTGGCCTTTTTTCTGTCCCTTTGTTTACTTTAATTAATCCATCCTCTTTTCTCCAGACTGGCAGAGTAAAGGAGATTCACCTCAGTCAGACATTGTCCTTCCTTCCCTCTCTTACCTCTTGCTTTCTCTCTCTCTTCCTCCTTTATACCAATTTTTTTTCTTTATTTATATCAAAGTAGTATCTGTACGTAATTGTAAATGCTCCAACGGTACTCCAGAGCTTACGTAATAATCCTCAGTCACCTCCCCTCACATTCACTCCCTGCCCCCCCATTTACTCTCTAGATAGAACTATTTTCATATATTTTTAAACAATTTCTTCTGGTATTTGCCTCCATGCATCTAAAGAGCTTGCTTCTAGTTCTTTAATTGATGTGTACATTTTAGACATTATCTGTTAAATTTCTGTCATGGACAATGATGGTTGACCCCTCTCGCTCAATGCTTCCCACCCGTTCTCCTACGATAATTATATCACTATTTTTTAAAATTTTATTTATTTATTTGACAGAGATCACAAGTAGGCAGAGAGGCAGGCAGAGAGAGAGAGGAGGAAGCAGGCTCCCTGCGGAGCAGAGAACCCAATGCGGGACTCGATCCCAGGACCCTGGGATCATGACTGGAGCTGAAGGCAGAGGCTTTAACCCACTGAGCCACCCAGGCGCCCCTATATTACTATTTTTGATGTAATCACCTGACATGTTTGCTCTACTACAAGTGTGCAAATATAGTTCATTGTTGACTATGGTTCCGTTGCCTTTATTGTACAGCTTTTCTTTTTCCTACAGCTAATAATTTCTTCTTTCTATTTATATAGCTCTCTGCATAGCTCTCATTATGTTCCAAAACTCTCCCTCAGAATTATGAAACACCTCTAAATACTGTCCTCTTGTTCATGTAGTCAAATGAATCCGATGATCATCAGCTCCCTGGCTCCTCCTGGGCCTTGCATCTGCTTGCTTCTCCCTGTATCCTCTAGTTCTGCTGCCCCAGACTTGCCTTTGCTTCTCCCCTGGGTTGAATCCCTTATTTCTAGGACCCCATGTCTTCTTCCTCGTTTATCCGCTTTTGGTAAAGCATCTCCTTCTGAAGCTTCTTGAGAAAGGTTGGGAGGCAGGTCTTCTCGCTGCTAAGAGTCCCCTTTCTCATTTTGGAGACTCTTGCTCCATTGCAATGTCCTTTAGGACAGAAGCCATGTGCTATTTTTCTTTGAATCTCCCAGGCTGTGCACCACCCTTCCCCTACTAGTCAGTGCCCGTCATGGACCCTGAATTATCTAGGTCATTTACTTCTTTGCTAATTTATCATCATTCTGCCTTGTGTGCCTTATTTAACCAATGTATCCTTAGTGCATGGTGGCTGCCCACCCCACAAAACCACTGAATGGATAAATACATAAATGAATAAAAATGTGCAGAAAGAGCATGAGTTTGAGAGTTAGACAGACCTACTAAAATACTAGTTTTGTACTTTAGTTCTGAGACTAAGAAGTTTATTAACCATTGCTGAGATTCCATTTTCCCATTGTCAAAAGTAACTACTTCAATTTGTAAAATCAGTGATGATGCTAATCTATTTAGGGTTGAAATAGGATATCTATAACTTACTTTCAAATCGTTCAGCTTCCCCCTCCCCAAATACATGTATATACACAGAGAGAACAGATGAGGCAAAATGGTAACAATTAGGGAATGACAGTAAAGGATATACAGGTGCTCACTGTACTTTCAACTTTTCTCTAAGTTTTACATCTTCAAAGATACAAAATTAAGAGGGAGGAAAAAGCATAGATATTTCAGAGGGTCTTTGTTAGAATTAAACCTGATAATGAAGCACTTAGCATTATGCTTGGGACTATCAGATGCTCAATAAATGTCCTTCATTCCCTGGAACTAATCCCAACCACCTGCAGTGGGCCCTCTCTGACTTCACAGTCCAGCTCCAGAAAATTCTCACTCAAATTTAGTCCAAATTGGTAAGCTGAAAAATGCGCCTCCCCACCAAATATCCATGTCAAATGCTTGGAACCTATGAATGTGACTTCATTTGGTAAAAGGGTCTTTACAAATGTAATCAAGTTATGAGCCCTGAGATGAGATCATTTTGGATTATCTGGGTGGACCTTAAATCCAATGACAAGTTTCCTTGTAAGAGATACACTGAGGAAAAAGTCAGAAGAGAAGGAGGCAATATAAAGACAGAGGCAGAGAGAAGGAGGCAATATAAAGACAGAGGCAGAGACTGGAGGGAGGTGACCACAAGCCATTGAGCCACGGCATGTTGACGGCTACTGGAAGCTGGAAGAGGCAAAGAATGTATCTTCCCCTTAGAGCCCCTAGAGAGAGCACAGCTGTCCAGCACCTTGGACTTGAACCTATGAGCCCCAGAACTGTGAGAGATATTTCTGTTTTCTTGAGATTTAAGATGTTTATGGTCATCCGTTATGTAAACCCTGGGAAATACATACACTCTCTCTTTCGGGAGCCAGGCTCTGCGTGAGTGCCAATAGCCCTCACTCAGCAACTCGAGCCACATTTCTACCATCAGGGCCCTGTTCCCTACCACTGGCTCTCCTTTCTTTCTCTTCTGCTTCCCTGGCAACAACTCTTGTCAGCTGCCACCTGCAAGACTGCTCTGATGCCAGATACCTGCTTGTCTCTCTTTACACGGGATTTGGTCTTCCTCTCTCTCAAGCCTCATGCTGTGAGGCCTAGTTCCCTGGCCCCTGGTGTCTAATTGTCACTGATCTCACTAACCCCATCTATTACCATGCCCCAGATTGGACATCTTTAATATTCAAGAATAATGAGCATAATAATATATGGCGAAAATAAAATCAGTCAGTGGTTGCCTTTGTGAGGGAGACAAAATAATGGGGAAGGGGTACAAGAGAACTTATTGAGAGTTATGGGACTGGTCTGTGTATGGATAGGAATCTGGGTTGCATGGATGTTGGCATTTGCCAAAAGTGATCAAACCCTAACATTTAATATCTGAGTATTTTGCTCATGTAAATTATTCCTCAACCAAAAAAGGAAAAAGTTAAAAAGAAAAATAATAAACCTGCTTAAAATAAACAGACTTAGAAGAAAATAAAAGTCATTATTTACTTTAAGGTTCTCACCTTTAGCGCTATCGACATTTTGGGCTAGACAATACACTGAAAAGCAGTATCCCTGGCCTCTACTACTGGTTGCCAATAGCATTCTCCCAGTACCCATCCCCACCACCAAATTTACAACAACTAAAATTGTCTCCAGCCCTGGCCACAGGTTCCCTGGACATTAAGAACCACTGGGTCAGTTAATATGTAGTACCTGACCAGCGCATCCCATGCAGAGTGACTTGTGTCCAATATGATAAGCTTTGGAGGACCAAATGAGAGTGACCTCCAGAGGAGTCTTTGTCTGAAAGGGAAAGAAAATTGGTTGCCAGGGATGTGGGCATGATCTGATATTTCTGTGCTTTTTAGTTCTAGTCACAAAAAGAAAAAGTAGAAAGATGCCTATAGAATAAGAATACCCAAAATGATGGTATAGTACCAATTATGTTTGTAGTCATTGTGGGAGTGGTGATATAATACCAATGATAACTGATATTTATATGTATTATATAATTTTTAGTTCTGTAAAAATCTACTAATTTCTCCCTAACAATATTCCTTTGAGAAAGTGAGATATTAATTTTTCTACTGTATAGACAATAAAATCAGGAGGTAAGAGTTAGGTGACGGCCCAAGGTCACAGGGAGTTAAAAGCTGGAGCCATGGTGTAACCCTTGATCTCCTGGAGGCAGGATACAAATCAGAGAAGACTGTACGTCTAGGTGGAGATCAGAAATCAGTCCCTGAAGGGAACTGGCCTTGCAGGACCAAATCACCTAGGTGAATAATGCATAGTAAAAACTAATAATTTTACTTTAGAAACTACAGCCATTGAGGATTTTCTTCTTCAGTGTGATGTGTAGGAGCACATATTGGGGGGGGGGATGTGTGTGTGTTAAGGTGAGAGCAGCGCCCAGCACAAAGGAAACCTCAGAGAACCCAGTAGAGTGTTTCCCTGCAATGTAAAACCCCATCATCAAGCCAGGACTCCTCATTTCTCAGAAACCTCGCTGTGCTGTAATCACTGTAAAGGCCTCATTGTCTCTTTCTTTATATGTCCCAGCGTGGCTTTTAGGTAATATATGCACAACCTGTTTGCAGTGAATTAAATAGATGTCAGAGATGCAGAATTTCTGAATATGGTCTTCATAGGACCCAGGACTTAGCCCCAGTGTTCATCAATAACACTCCTATTTGCCTGGTTAATTCCCCATCAACTGACAAACTTGCCTGAAACAATGGCTTCTTCAAGAATTTCCCCACTTGGAAGTTCCCAAGGGCTCTTCACTTCTTATGGGCTGAAAGTGTATCTGTTCCGGCTTTGAACATGCCTCACAACTTGATGGTAGCCAATTTATTCAGTGATTGTCTCCTCCCCAAAATCTCAGCCCCGGGGTTCCAGCCATACCAAAACCATCGCAAGCCCCTGAAGATGTTGAAGGGAATGAGAATTGGTTAACTTCTCTCTCTCAGTAGCTAGTATCATTTTATATGTAAAAATTTACCAAGGGGCAACTGGGTGGCTCAGTTGGTTCAGCATCTGACTCTTGATTTTGGCTAAGGTCATTATCTCAGGCACCTCACCCTGGAACCTGTTTGAGAATTCTCTCTCCGTCTCCCTCTGCCCCTGCCCCCACACTCTCATACTCTCTCTCGAATAAATAAATAAATCTTTTTAAAAAATTACCATTACCTCTCTCTCAGAAGGAAGTATACCTTTTGATTTGTATCAGGGAAATGCAAAATGAAAGAACAATGAGATGCCACTACACACCTATTAGAATGTGCAAAATCTCCAACACTGGCAACACCAAACACTGGTAAGAATCCGGCACATAAGAACTCTCCTACATTGCTGGGAGGGATGCAAAATAATGCAAGCACTTAGGAAAGCAGTTTGGAGGTGTCTTGCCAAACTAAACATACTCTTACAGTACAATCCAACTATTGTATTCTTTATAACTTACCCCTAAAGAGCTGAAAACCTAATGTTCATAAAAACCTACACACGAATGTTTATAGCAGCTTTATTCATAATTGCCCAAACTTGGAAACGACTAAGACGTCCTTCAGTAGGTAAATGGAGAAATAAACTGTGGCATATCCAGATGATGGGATATTGTTCAGTACCAAAACAGATGAGTTTTCAAGCCATGAAAAGACATGCAGGAACTTTAAATGCCTATTACTAAGTGAAAGAAGCCAATCTATATGATTTCAACTATATGACATTCTGGAAAAGGCAAAACTTATGCAGACTGTAAGAAGATCAGTGTTTTCCAGGGATGTGTGGGGGGAGAGATAAATAGGGAGAGGATTTTTAGGGGAGTGAAAATACTCTGGATATTATGGTGATGGATATATATCATCATAAATTTGTCCAAGCCCAGAGAATGTGCAACACCAACAGTGAATTAAGGTAAACTGTAGATTTGAGGTAACTATAATGTGTCAATGTAGGCTCATCCTTGGTTAAAAAAAAAAAAAAAGCACAATTCTGGAAAGTAATGTTGATAATGGGGGAGACTATGCGTATGTGGGAGCAGGGGTTATATGGGAAATCTCTTGTACTTTCTTCTCAATTTTGTTGTAAATCTAGAATTACTCTTAAAAAAAAAAAGTCTCTTTTTAAAAAGAGGCTCACCCAGGGCCTCCTGGGTGGCTCAGTCATTTGGGCATCCAACTCCTGATTTTAGCTCAGGTCATGATCTCAGGGTTGTGAGATGGAGCCCTGTGTTGGGTTCCACGCTCGGTGAGGAGTCTGCTTGAGACACTCTCTCCCCTATTTTCCTCCCCCCACTCATGTAATCTCTCTCTAAATAAATACATATTTTTTTTTAAAAAGAGGTTCACCCTTGTTAATAGGAAATGGGACATTATGGATCCTAAAGAAAGGAGGTCCTAGGCTGGGTGGGATTGTGTAGAACACCCTTTCCCTCTCTGTTCTATTAGTCTCTTGTTCCTTAATATTCCTAAGTAACAAAGGCATTTGCTAATTGACATCCTGGGTGTATTTAAGTGAAAAGAAAGTGAAAGAAATATTTGTTGAGTCTCTACCTATAAGCATTTCTTTCATAGCAGGAAGTTTTCATGATAAAATTTGAAATTAATCATGCAATCAATTAGAAAATGGGATTTGCCCTGCTATTATTTTTAAAGTATCTCCATCTGGAATTTGTAGAAATAGGAGCATTTTGAGCCAACGTGGCAGCTTCATTTGAATGGCTTTGGTGCTTTATTTTTCACAACAATGGATGATGAGGGAATGAAGATAATAAGAATGAGTAAGAAATACTAAAGATAGTATCTGCAGTCCTATGAAAAGAAAGCTCTTTATTCTTGAGCAAAGGCTGGAAGTAATCAAAGCTGGATTTGCTAAGTATGGTTTATAGCAATATTTACAATTTCTTTTCTATCATTGAAATGTCTGGAGGAAAAATAACTTTGATATTGAAAATCTGAAACTCAGAATCCTTTGCCCCCTTTCTTCCATTTCATTTTTATAATGCAGTTTCCTAAAATAAGAGCACTGACCCCACTGGCACACCCGGCATCACATACTGAACCAGGCTCTGCCGAGCAGGTACTTATTAAATAAACACGCTATGTCAAAACAGATCCTGAATGGCACGAGTTTTAGAAACCAAATGACTTTCTCTCTGGGATGCCACACAGACCTGAAATTCTTTCCCGAAATACCAGGAAAGATGAGTAAGTCAAAATTGAACCCGTCTATATGTTTTCTGCAACTATGATGTCCTTCGATGAGAACTTGAACCCACCGGATATCTCACTTAGGGCCGACTGCCTGTTCCCCCTCGTTCCCCCTCGGAACCTGATGCTCCCATCTGAGCCAAGACCTAAGTCCCCCAAACCAAGCACAGGAAAAGGGCCCCAGAAGGAGGCGCTTCATCCTAGGAAGAGTTAAACTTCTTCCACTCCAGCCCTTCTCCCTCCACAACACAGCTCTGGGAGCCCCAGAGGGGGCTTTGGCTGCTCTGACTTCTCACACACTCTTCTTTCAAATGAATTTAAACCTTTTCTTGTCCAAATCCCTACAGAAGGAAAAAAAAAAAAAAGTAACCACTCTGCAGTTTTTCTACTATTATGCAAATAAATTAATCAGGCAATGCTCCTGTGAGAATTAATTTATATTTGAATCCAATGAGGCCTGGATACTTGCTAACTGAACCCCCAGGCCAAAGCCCCAGCTAGGTAGCCCCTCATATTATTCCTTTGACGAAACGTGAACTGACATAAATACTATGGCCCCCTTTCAATCCGATTACCCCGTTACTTCACATCAATGGTACCCCAGCCATCAGATTCTGGCGTCTTTCCTTTCACCGACTCCAGGAACAACGGACCCCTCCTCCTTGATAAACAAGCACCCACGCTACCACCTCGTAGCCCCACTCTTAACCCATCATCCTCCCTCAATGGGCTCTATTCGACAAGGTATTTTATTTTGTTTGTAGGAATCAAGGACTGAAAAACAGTTCAAAATCAGGCCTGGCCGAGGCTGTTCATTCAAAGCTGCCCTTTCACACAATTGCTAAGAGCCTCTGGAAATAACACCCCTGAAGTAGCCACCCTTTAATGGACGTCATTCCCTCGGGACGCGACCCCCCTCCCCACATACACACCCCAACCCACTTCATCTCCCTCCATTACGTATTATGGGCTCTTTTTAAAACACACAAAAAACAAACAGCAGCACAGGTTTCCCTTGGCTTGCGTGACCTGAAGCCCAGTCAAAATGAACCTACATTTTAAACCATACCTTTGTACTAAACTCATGTTGACAACCACTAAATTCTTTCCGTTGCTCTGCACAGAAACATAAAAAAAAAAAAAAAAAGGTTCATTTTGTTCCCCACCCCCCCCGCCAACTCTGCCCATTTAAAAAGCTTGTCTAAGTAATCCACCAGGTGGGGGGAAAGCTTTTCTATGTGGGCAGCTCAGTTTCTGGAGCCTCTACCTTGGTAATTAGATTAACAGGCAAATGTGAACAGCAGGGACCAAAACGGTCCCCACTCTTCATTCTTTATGCCATTTGTTGTACGTAACTGATAGCAGAATATCTTGAATGGTAGCAGAAAAAAAAATATGGATTTGTGAACGGCTCTACGCTGAAAGTGGAAACGAGAGAGGAAGAACACAAAGCAAGCTTTATTTAAAACAAAAACAATTCCAAGTAATGGTAATACTTGTTTTTTTGGGGGGGGGGGAAGGGCAGAAGTTATATATGCTCATAAACTGGGGTTATTGGTATGTTTGCTAGCTTTGTAGTTTAATTAGTTTAAATATTTCTGTGCTTACTCTTAGCACAGTCTGAAATAGAGGACAGTGACCCTAGGGCCAATGCTTGTCTTTCTGGATCGATGACGGCCAGTATGTTCTGTAACCACAGTCCTTCAACAGGTTCTGAATCTGAGAAATCTTTTAAAACATATTCTAACTAAGTAGGTATACTAAGAAGCTATGCACTTTTTAGAAACAAAAGAAAGCAAAATAAAAATAAGAATTAAAACACATGAACACTTACTCAGTTAGCTGCAAAGAAAGTTATGATTTTACCAAATACTCTTCATACTTTTTTCATAGCAACTTGCTTTCTTCTGTGCCAGAGGAGAACACCTTTGTTTTCATATAAAGTAGACTTTCATATAAAGTAGACTTTGTTTTCATATGAAGTAGACTTTCATATAAAGTTAGACACAGAGGCACTGTGTTAATTTATTAGATTTGGTGGTGAATTGTCACTAAAAGTGACGGTCTCTTTTCCACCCCTTAGTACTGGTGCCTTTGTCCAAACATCTAAAATTTGCTGCCTGGGATCTGCCAAGTGCAGGGTTAGTAGCTATTCAAGAATGTTGTTACATACCATATTCTTACTCAAAAAGAAATGTAACCACTTTATTCCTCTTTCCCTTGGCCTGGCTGTTCACTATTCATTCAACAAACACTCATTCAGTAACTCTCGATTACTAGCTATGTCCATGGTGGCAAGCGCTCTTGCACTTACAATAATCGATGTGGTAAAATCCTCACTCCGCATCCTTCCTCTACCTACAGTCCGGGGCCAAAGGAATCTTCTGCTGCAAGCTCAGCCCTATTCAGTCCTATCCCTTAACAGGAAACATCTAGGAGACCTAGTTCATGAGCTCGGGGACTCAGCATTCAGTCACCCTCCTTGTGACACCCTTCTTCATGTGACAGAGGTTCCCAGCTGCCCACGTTGACCCCTTGCCCCCGAAGTTCGCATATTGACCCTTTGTCTTCTTGTTCTTCAGTCCCCTACAGATCACCTGCCTGCCCAGAACCCAGTGGTCCTCAACCAGGGGCAGTTTGGGCTCCATGGAGACATTTGGTTGTCATGACTCAGGGGGTGGCCCTGGCATTTCATGGGCAGAGGCCAGCAATGCTGCTAAACATCCTACAGTGTACCACATGACACCCCAAACAAAAACTAGTTAAGAAGCCTTGCTGTCATCAGTCCCCTCCCCAATCCCATAGGCAGCGGAGGCTACTGAGGAGGGACACGAACGTTGAGTCAAATCTTCTGCCACTACAGTAATGACATAATGCCCTGCAGGCTACTTTGTAACTTTTGAGTCTCAAATTTCCTGGTCTGTAAAATGGACTTGTTATGAGGAAATACTATATCTCTGAAGTACTAGCACAACACTCACTAAATAGAAGCCAAAATTATGGTTGAAACTGTATTATCATCCCTAGATGTGTACCCCAAGATCCAATCCCCTGAGTCCTGTTACTTCCTATGAGCTTTCTCTCCCTGCGGATAGATCTGACTATAGATGCTATATGGAGGTATGGATCCAACTCCAGCCTCCAGAGTCCTGGAAGCATTGTTAATTAATAGCAGAACATTATTCCACATAACCCAGAGCTGGTCTTAGAATCCTTCTCTACATATTTTTTGCGGGGGGCAGAGGGAGAGAGAGAATTATAAGCAAGCCCCAAGCTCAGTGCAGAGCTTGACGTGGGGCTAGATCTTCTCATGACCCTGAGATCAGGACCTGAGCTGAAATCAAGAGTCAGATACTTAACCAACTAGACCACCCAGGTCCCTCTACACAGTACATTAGATGCAACTACCATCAGTGAGATTCAGCATATGAACTGAAGTCTATTTGCCATCTTTAATCCATATGTTATCTCTTACTAACTAGAGGTTATCTCTTGCTAGAAATACTGTGTTCCCTATCACTGAAAGTGCTTAAGTAAGGCTAACATGAAAGGGATTTTATTTCTAATAGGCATGGGATTTCATGCATATTAGAATAACCATGTGGCCGCATGAGACATGTACATTGTATCTGCAACCCATATGCTCAAAACACAAGGCATGAGGAAGATGATTTTGGTGAATACCTTAGTCAGATCAGGATAAATTCTCTGATAACCCCAAAATCTTACAATAAAAGCTTACTTCTCATCTATGTTACAGTCCAATACAAGATCAGTGGCTCACCTCCAAGCCATGACTCAGGGTCCTGCATTCATTATGCGCTGTACCTCTACCACTCCAACGTGGGACCTCTGTGTCCCAATGGAAGCAAAGAGAAACAGGGTTCTGTATGAGAGACTCTATAAGCCAAGCCTGGAAGGGATGCACATTCCGCCCACATTCTATTGCCCAGAACTGAGTCTATGGCTCATCTAACTATGAGGAAAACTAGGAAATGCAATATGTCTGTAACAAAGGAGACAAATGGGTATTAGGGAACATTAGCAGTATCTGCAATAATCATTAAAAATTTTTTATAAAACAGGGGCACCTGGGTGGCTCAGTCAGTTAAGCATCTGACTCTTAAATTTTGGCTCAGGTCATGACCTCAGGGTTGTGAGATCAAGCCCCACATCTGACTCCACATTGGGTGTGGAGTCTGCTTAAGATTCTTCCTCTCCTGCTGCCCCTCTCCCACGCCTGCTCATTCTCTCTCTCTCTCTCTCTCTCTCTCAAAAGAACAAATGGGAGGAGGGTGCCAGGGTGATACAGTCAGTTGAGCATCCAACTCTTGGTTTCTGTTCAGGTCATGATCTCAAGGTCATGAGACTGAGCCCCGGGCTGGGCTCTACATTCAGCACAGAGTCTGCTTGAGACTTTCTTTCCCTCTCCTTCTGCCTCTCCCCACTATGCTCTTTCTCTCTCTCAAATAAAAAAAAAAAATCTTAAAATAAAAAAAATTATGAAATAGGAGCCAGACACTAGTAAGAGCAGCTACTAGAACTCAGCCATGGGTCTAACTTGGGTAGGGCACATTTCATGCACTATGCTTCAACATGTAGTAACAGTGTCTGTTGTGTATCTAAAGTCACACCCATTTACCTTTGCTAATAGGGATCTTTGATCAGAAACCCAGTATCTACATAATCTCTAGGAAAGTGACCCTTGATCTACTTAATGACAAATAGCAATTCCATTTCCTTACCAATGACTGGCTTAGATGTGAGCGACTGGCACTATTCTGGCCAATGAGACAGGAGTGGACATCTTCCAGGCAGGCTTCTGGAGAAGACTTCTTTTCCCTGCTGATAAAAGGAGAGAGAAGACAATAAACTGACTCCTTTCTGTTGAGTGTTGTCGTTTGCATGTGATGCATAGAGCTGGGGCAGCCAAAAGAAACTGTGAGGGAGCCAGCCACAGAAGACAGGTCAACATATTAAGGATAGCAGAGCAGAGACAGAAAGAACCCTGATTTTTAAAAAAAAAAAAAATTAATTTTTTTAAAATTTAAATTTAAAAATCTTTTTATAAAAGATTTTGTTTATTAAAAAAGATTTTATTTGTTTACTTTGTGAGAGAGAGAGAAAGATTGGGTGCAGGAGTGGGCAGAGGGGCAAAGAGAAAGGGAGAAGCTCCCTGCTGAGCAGGGAGCCTGATATGGGGTGAGATCCCCTGAGATCATAACCTGAGCTGAAAGCAGATGCTTAATGGACAGAGCCACCCAGGTGCCCCAAGAACCTTGATTTTTGATGATATCAATGGGACAATGAATTAATGAACCCTGGTCCTTCTGGAATTCTTGTTTCAGGAAATAATAACTTCTCTTTGTAGTTTCCTCTATTTTTGATGGATGTTTTGCTAATGCAGCCGGAAGTATCCCAGCTGACAGATGTGTGCTAAGCCCTTTAGATATATACTCTCCAAAATGGAGCCACATTGACCTGTGGCTCATATACGTCTACCTCAGAGCAGGAAAAAACAGCTCCCCTAACTCTGTGGCCCTTGACTACACAGAATTCTCTTTTTAAAAAATCTAACACCTACTTTTACGAATAAAGTAGGTGTTTAAAGTACCACTTCCATTTCTTAATGTTATTGTGAAGATCAAATGACTTCAAGAAGTACTTGGAATAGTATCTGAAATTTGGTAAATGCTAAATATATACTCATATCATTTTTACTAATAGTAGTAGAGGTAGAATTTTCAATTTTTACAAACTAAGGTAAATTTTAACAGTTGCTAAATGCCCTCCAAATGTCAGTTTGGCCTATGAGTATAATGACTTCTTCATCCCCACAGTACTTCAAAGCAAAAGAAGAGGGCTCTGGACCTAGAATTTAAACCACGGATTCATTCTGACAAGCTGCAAAATCCCAAAACTTTCCTCAGAGGTTAGTTCTGAATCAGTACAGAATAAGGGTTATGCACATAGGTCCTTGGGTCAGAATGAGTTCCCAGGCTCAGCTCTGGTATTTCCTGTGCATTAGGATTCAATCAGAAAAGTAGAACCAATGAGCAATATACCACATATACCAGATACGTTTCCATATCAGGCTGGAAGCCACAAACACAAGCTGGAACCCCACAAGAACAGACTGGAACCCATGTCAGTCCCTGCCATGTCTGACCTTATGGGTGTGGATGTCCTGCACAAGCCAGTGCCCTCCTCCAGGGAGGAGGTCCTGGCTCCTGGCTCAGAAGTCAAACAAGCTGGGGACGCTGGAGCCCCAATGTCCAGCTGCTGCCTCACACAGAGGTGAGCCCACTGACCCACTTACAAGATGGCTACTGCTCTCCTTCCACCCTCCAGATCTCTCAAGACTGTGGTGGCCCATCCCCATGGGGACTAGGTGGCAAAGGGAATTCTAAAAAATGGAGGTTAACCTGCCAGGTTGATACAATGCAAAGCCAACATACTTACATTATTAAATTTCTCTAAGTTTCTGTGTCTTCTTCTGTAGATCAGTGAGGATAATAATATTAGGATCCACCTCATAAGGCTGCTTTGAAGATTATTTTAAATAATGCATGGAAAATACTTAATACAGTACTAGGCATAGAATAAGTTCTCAAAAAAGCAAGCTGTGATTATCATGTGTTGTTGTCATTGTTGTTTCATTAAATATCCTACCCCGATATTTAAAAGAAAATCAGGCATAGGATTAGGATATTTAGTTTCCTGAGAAGAAGAGGCACTGATATATACATACATACACACACACATACATACATACACACACAGATATACATACATACATACATACACACACACACACATATATATTATGTATGTATGTATGTATGTATATATACATACATAAATATATAAATATTGGCCAGTTACTGTTCTGGAAAGCAACATTTTCAGCCTTTTAGGGTATTATATCCATTTTACATGAGGCACTTGAAAAAACTAAGGATAGAAAGATTAGGTAACTGGACTCAAGCTAGTAAAGTGGTAATTGGTGCTCTCTCATTCTCTCTCTTTCTCTCTGTAGAATGCCAAGAAAAAAGAAGTATAGGGTCATCAAAACCAAGTGATGAGAAAGTAGCATTTAAACTGCAATCTGAAGGATGAGCAGGAGTTAGTGAAACAAAGCAAACGAATCAAGCAAAGAGAAAAATACATGTAAATGTACACTACTAAGAAAGGGCCTGGCATCCTAGAGGAGAGAGGAGAATGGGGAGGCAAAACTGTGGTAGAGGAGGGGAGAGGGGCTGGGAGGGAACCATCCCTACTTCCTGGAATGGGAAGATCCAGGATGGCACAAGCTGTGTCTGTCTGGTTCATGCCAGTATTCCCAGATCTGGAATCATGCCTGTGGGTACATGGGAGAACCTCAGTAAAGGTTTGTTAACTGAAGGAAGGACAGGGTGAAAAGATATGAGTTATATATTAAAATCTCTAGTTGCTACAAAGTATGCAATAAAGTTGCTATAAAGTATCCTCCCTCTCTCTCTGGCTCCTTCTAGTAACACAGAACTGGCTGCTTATTTTCTTTCTCTTGGCAGCCCTTCAAATCCTTGAATATGGCAGTCATATCTTTGTTGTCTCCATCCCCCAGGCCAACAGCCTCAGCTTCTTGGCATCAGTTTCCCACATGGAGGAATTCCAGTCAATGCTGTCCAAAGAACTTCTGCAATAATGGAAATGTTCTTTATCAGTGCCATCCAATATGGCAGCCATGAGTCCCATGTAGCTACTGAGCATTTGAATTGTGGCTAATGTGACTGGGGAACTATACTTTAAATTTTATTTATATTTAAGCTTTTATTTAAATTATTTCCATTTTATTTGTTTAACTAATTTCTATTTGAATAGTCCCATGTAGCTAATGGCTACTGAATTGGGAACTGCAGTTCTAGCTCTATACACTGACTCTTCTTCTGATAAGATGGACATCTCTGCATTTTCTCTGAGCTTCCCATTTTCTTTACCTTCCTTTCCACCAGAATTAACCAATTCTGATACCCCATGCCCTGTGCTGGGCTTATGTCTCATGTCAGCTGATTAAGTACCCAGGGCTTAAGGATGAGCTGGAACCCCTTTTTTTGATAAATACCGGTTATCAGAGTAGCAACTTTTTGTTTCCTGGGTCACATAATTTCTCTTAGTGATGAGTTCATTAAAATACCTATTTATACACATAGTTTCTGTCTAAGAACCCAAGTGAGGGTTGGGTAAGGATCTGCCAGTGCATTCATCAATTATACTATAAATATTACACATTTATTTCATCTAATGCAATGAGACCAGCAGTTAGTATATATGGGTTGCCGGTGCTATGAAATCGGCTCTCTGCTAAACATATTTGGTCAACTAAGCATAGTCACTGGGAATATCCACTGATGGCCAACAACACCAACTGAATCATCCAAATCAGCAAAGAGGACTGGTCCAGGGGATACAAATGAAGATTACACAGTCTTCTGACAAAATCTGGAGCTTTCCAATCTGACTATTGTCTAGAGAACCAAATAGTATAAAAAGAAGAACTATTAATGATAAAACTTAGAAGAGGTTAGAAGAGAGATCAGTGAATCAAATACACCAAACTTTAAAGCAGGAAAGGTCCTTCTAGGTGAGACAGGAGAGTGCTCCCAGAATTTGAAGGATATATCACTATGTACATAGTCTCTGAACACACACCATATGCCAGGCACCAGGACACGGTGTCAAAGGATATGGTGCCCATCCTCAATGAGTCTACGGTCTACAGGGGAAACAGACATGTAAATTATTCCAATAGGTACAGTTGCCAGATTTAGCAAACAGAGTACAGAATATCCTGTTAAATTTAAATTTCTGATAAACAGTCAACAGTTTTTTTAGTATAGGTATATCCCACACAATATTTGGGACATATTTCCATGAAAATAATATTTGTTTGTTTGAAATTCAAATGTAACTGTGCATTCAGTATTTGATCTGGTGAATCTAAATACAAATATAATGATTAAAGGGGGTATTAGGTACTACAAGAAAATATCCAAGAGGTGCAGACCTCAGAGGCCAAGTCAAAGAAGTCAAAGAAGCGTTAAGTCTTAAGCCAAATTTTTCCAAGCAGCAGAAGTCAGCCAGGCAAAGAGAGTACAGAAGGAGCAGTTTGCACAAAGGCGCCAGGGTTTGAGAGCGCAGGGCACACTTGGGGAAAAGCAAGGAGCTCAACAGGGATAGAATAAATGATAGGTTATAATCTTGGGAACTAAGAGAAAAGCCCAAGTCAGAATAACATCACAGGCTGAGGGATAAAGGGAGAAAACAGAGTTCATAAACACAGCAAGAAGCAGTCTGAGAAAGAAAAAGAAAACCCTGAGACCAAGAAGGAGAGAGAAGTGCAGAGACAAATGCTGCAGGCAGGCCAAGTAAGAAAAGGTCATTGACTAGGCCCACAGGGATGACATCAGTGACACTGACCAAAGCCATTCCAGTAGAATGTGATGGCGCCAGGTTGAGAAAGCTCATGGAGGTGGCAAGAATAAGAGAACCCAAGGGCAGACATTGCGTTCAAAAATTTGATTGTGAAAAAAGTATCATGCTTAGACCTGGACAGACAGGGAAGTGGCCTGGGCTCTGAACTTTAAAGAGGGCCCCAGTTTGTCACCCCTTCAGCTCCACTTATGTCCTGTGGCTGAGGGGACATATTCACATAGAGCCTGCACATTCCTTTAGGCCCTGAAATTCTTTACTCAAATGGAACCAAGACTGTGATCAGAGACTACCCAAGCTTCTTCCTAAATCTCTCTTTCCAAGAGTGAGCCATGCCCCTAGCATGCTCATTCTTAAGCTGAGGCACAGCTCAGGGCCTACTCTTAGGCATGCAAGGATGTGGAGGGATCTTGTACATGTGCTTGAGGTATCCACACTCTTGGATGCATGACCATTCGTGATGCAGGTTGGAGTCAGCATGGGAAGTGGAGTAGGGTATGTCACAGGCTTCCTCCTTCGATCTTATCTCAGGCCTCACAAAAGTTAGAGGAAATATGTCAGAAGAAGTTGTTGGTGATGAACATAAGCCCAAGAGACGATGATTTTGAAAATGAGCACTATTTGATATCTTGTTTTGTTCTTTTAAAGTAAACTCTACGCCCAGCGTGGGGCCTGAACTCACAAGCCTCAGATCCAGAGTCACATGCTCTACCAATTAAGCCAGCCAGGTGACCCAAAAGTGAGCATTATTTCAAAGAATCTGTAGTAAAGGGGATACTGAAGATACAGATAGGGAGAATAACAAAAAAGTGAGGAATTCAGCGGCAAATATTTCCAAGAAAAAACCAATTACAGAAGTGTGGACAGGGTTATGGGACTAAAGAAGAAATGTTAATGCACCCAAAGACTAGCAACAGTGAGAAGCCATCATGTCCCATCTCTAGGCCTGAAAGAGCAACAGGTTGGCAAGAAAACATTGCCAGAGCCCAGGGAGCTTGGGAGCTGTGGCTGTCGTCACTCCCAGAAATTCAACACAGCAAGAAGAGAGGAGTAACAATAAATGCCTGACCCCTCTCTCCTCCTGCCCTTGACTTGATGTCATTGCCTCCCATGGACTGAAACCAACTAGAAGAAACCAGCCAGCAAGGTATCCTGGAGTCAAGACATTTCCTAGAGGCCAGCCTCTTAGGGCCAAAGCAGGGGGAGAGGGGTTGGAAGTAGATTTGGAAGAGCAAAAAGATCATAAGTAACTAATACTGTTCCCAGGGAGGCAGGAGAGGCCTGAACTTGGTGGCAATTGGCAGGAAGGAAATGGAAGGCATTTCTGTTGAATAATAATCTCTTTTTCTCTCCACAGTTAGAGAAGGAGGTTGACAGTGAATGAGGATAAGCAGGCAAGGGAATGTTTGGGTTTAATTCTCACAGACGGCAGTTGGCTTAAGGCCCTTGTGCAGTATAGACAATTCCCTAAGATAAGATTATTTTCCCCAGCCCTTCTCGGTGGAAGAGGATGTCACATTCTCCTAAGCCTCCCTCTCCTTCTCCTGCACTAGCAGAGCCAAAGAGCAGATAAACGTCTTCGGGGATTTTTCCTTCTCTCTTTCTGGAAATAACCTCCAGCACTACCTCAGCCTGGCGCCCACAGATCTCCAGCAACTTAGAGGCCCACCCACCTCAGAACACTTTCCTCTCAAATACTGACTCCTGATTCAAACTTGCCTCCTTATCCAATAGGATTCTCCTTTGACCAAATCAAGACCCCCTACCTGTTATAAGAAATATATTTTTTAAAACTAATTTTCACCACATTATAAAGAACTAGTAGTCTTACCTCGAATCCTCCTGTGGGTATCTGGATTTGCAAACTACCTCTTCGTCCCAAAAGATCAATCTCTAAATTTCAAACAGAGAAAATGAGCTGAAGAGTTTGGGTTGTTTAGAAACAAGGATATTTTGCTTTCTACCGCCTCCAACCAAATGTCCCTAAATCTACAAATGAATCCTCTTCCTTCTATGTTTTAAAACAAACCATCTGGTTGGTTTGTTTGTTTTTAACAAAAGGGAAACAAAAAGGAGAAGGTGAAGAAAGGTTCTGTCTCCGAGATTCTAAGAAGGGTGTCTCAGTGCATAGGCCA
The DNA here is from genome assembly GCF_963455335.1 of Martes martes. Classification (NCBI taxonomy): domain Eukaryota; kingdom Metazoa; phylum Chordata; class Mammalia; order Carnivora; family Mustelidae; genus Martes; species Martes martes. Next base: position 41,859,485 of record NC_137898.1, read on the forward strand.
ACACCTTTATTCCCTTGCAGGCTCTGAAATGTGGGACAAGATGGGATTTAACAAGACAACAAACCCCAGAGGTAGCTCGAGGATTGATCTAAACCTTGCAACACCGACTTCTCACACCCACTCCAAGTAAACTAGACCAGGCTTCTCGGGAGTCCCCTGTTTCTGAAGTGTGTGTGTGGCGGTGAGCAGTGGGCGCGTTCATGGCTCCAGGATCTGTCACCCAACCCACTAGACCGCCAATTCCCCCGCACCCCAGGGGCCAGCTCCACGCCAACACAAAACCAACCTCGCTCTGAGGCGTCTGCTCCCCATCCCGGAGTCCTTGGGGACCTGAAAGAAGGAGGAATCGATTTCATATTCTCTTCTCCCTCCCGCCGTCGACAAAAGCGGCTCTTTCAGGCCCCGAGAAGGGTCCTGTACCCTTTCCCACCCAGCGCCCGTCAGCGAACTTCACCTTCATCCAAGCCGCTTTACCCAGAAAGGCTCTGGGACGGGAAATCAATAGCTCCAGCTTGAGGCGAGGGTAAGGGCCTGGGGGTGGGGGAGATTGGGGCGGACTGCTGGGGAGGCGGCGGGGCGGCGAGGAAAGGGTTCGCTGTGGGGCCGCAACGGGTAATTACAGCAGCTGAAGGGCGCCGCCCAGCACCAGGGGAGCGTGTCAGGGAGAGTCACCTGTTTTACACCTGGCGGCGGGCCACTGCTAGTGGCGGGACCAGCACCGAAGAGGGGCGCTCTCGGGGGCGGGAGGAGGGTGCGGGTCAGTCTACCCGGCGGGCCTCGCGGGCCGGGCAGCCCCAGGGCTTTCCGCTCCGCACCTAGGGCATCACGAGACCCCGGGGCGCAGAAAGCGCGCAGGCGCAGTTCTCCGGGGTCGGCCGCCCCGCCCGGAAGCCGGCAGCGCTCTGGGAGCTCCTTCCCTCCGCTCGGGGCGCGCTCTGGGGACCCAGAATGCCGTCTTTCCAGTGGCCCGAGGGGCCAGACGCTGGGAGCTGATGGGGCCCGTGGTGGGGCGACAAAGAGCTGAGCGTTTTAAAAACTTTAGGTCAGACCTGAAAGGGCCTACCGAGAGCTCGCTAGGGCAGTCCCTCATTTTACACACAGGCACGGCGAGACCCAGGAGACGAGGATTATCCTTAAAGACACCCAGTAAAGTGAAGTGGATCCAAATGTGAGTTAAAAGGATATTTAACCTGCAGCCTGAGGAGAGCTGGCCAAGCAAGGACAAGGAAGGCCATTTATTTTTAAGGCAAGAGAGAGACAAACATTATTAGCTTTGAAAAGAAACAATACAAAATTGATGTCCCAGACAAAGGGGCGGGGGTGGAGAGAAAAAGTACTCAAGGCCCGGCTCTTCTAAATTTAATTTTGATTATTTTGAATGGGCTGAGATCGCCTCTACCGACGCCTCACCGTGTTAATACCGCTGGGCCACAGCGTCCGAGCCCGAGTTAAAGTAACTCCCGCCAGCCGGGCACTGCCCGCCGAGCTGCTCTACAGAGATCCTCTTTCTTCGGGTTAAAAAAAGAAGAAGAAGAAAAAGAAAACACAAAAAACCCACAAAAAAACACAACACACAGTTAACCACCTGTCAGGGCTGAGGATACAATGAGGCTCCTCGAAAAAGAGCTTTTCATGCATGCGTAATATATTTGTTCAGCTATTCACTTAATGAAGCTGATAAATGTGATGCAAGACAATAGTCAAGTTAATCTATTTAGTAAAATGTTTTGAGACTTTCAGGCTACGTTAAGGAGGGGAGCGTTCGGCGACATTTTCATTTAAATGCGCTCATCTCCCCTCTTAGGCTGCACAAGGGGGTTCAGGCAATCTATGTGAATATAATTTCTTATAAATGTGTCTTTAATGGGTTTAATTCACCCTTGCCAGCTGTTTTGGGGGCTATTTTGTAAGAGCAAAACAAACGTTTCAGGCTTGGAAAGCTAGTTAAAATTAGTTTCGGTCAGCGAGGCCAAGCTATATTTCCTGCAAACCATCTGCTTGATTGGCACAATAGAAGGATTTTCAAGGAAAAAAAGGGGGGGGTGAGTGTGAAAGGAATGAGGGGTGGGGGGAGACGCTAGAAAGGGGTGGGGAGGCCGGTAGTTCCTTGTGGCCTATTCTGAAGGTGAACCCCTTTAGAGGTGTCTTAATAGAGCGGGTTGCCTGAAGGGCTGCGGCGACTAGAAGGCTCTTTGGGCCCAAACCTTGTCACCCTCCTCCTTTGCCTAGCCGGTCAGCTCCCTCTTCTCCCGAGAAGCAAAGAAGCCAGGCGGTGCGCGCTCCTTCGCGTCGCCCCCACCCCGCATTTTGCCAAACTTGCAAGACGAGTTCCAAGTGTTGGCAGCTCCTGCCCAGAGCGCAGAGGCCTAGGGGTTCAAACCCTTGCAAAGTGCTACCTTGGGGTCCCAACCTTCCCGAACTTATCGCTCGTTAACTTTTCTGAAGGCAGGGAGTCTTAAGCCACTCTCTACATCGCAGGCACCTCACCTACCTCCGCGCGGCCTGCGCTTACCAGGGTGCCCTGGCTGCGGAGTGCCCCACGACTGGGAGAGCGCGGAGCCTGGGGCTGGGACCCGCCCGCTCTCCACTGGCGGGGAGGAAAGAAATTCCCAGAGAAGGTTCCAAGAGTCCACCCTACGTTCCCAGGAAGGCTTCTGCGGCTTTGGCCTCGTAGGGTGCAGGAGTCCCGGCCATGTCAGCCGCGGGATCCCCGCGCGAGCAGTAGCGTCGTGGGGCAGGCAAGCATCTTAACGCCAGCCAGGGCCTCGGAGTCTGACTTTTCCACTCGCGTTTTTTCCCTTGAAAGAGAAATAGACAACCCAGCTCTGGGAGAGAGGACGTGAGTGACTTCTTTGAAATACACTTGAAGATAACGACATTACCATGAATGGCAGGACGCACAAAACCCCAAGGGCTCAGGTCAAACGGCATTAGTCACAGGTCTTAGCCGCAGCCGCCGCGCCGCGCAGCCCCTTAGGCTATCGCGGGGTTTGAAAAGACGCGTTCAAGGAGATCACTTAAAGTAAGATCCTTTCGTCTGATTTCTTGCTTCCTTAGGATTTATCCTGCCTTTTCACGGAGGGCCAGCCCTCGCCCCCGCCCTCACTTTTCCTCTTTGCGCCTTAGGAATGCTTCAGGGGGCTCTGCAGACAGACTGCTGGAAGCAGAGTCCACGTGGATCGCAGCAAGGGGTTGCTTCCAAAATGTCAGGGCCCCTTTTTAAAAGCAGCGACGTTAGCAGCAGTTAGTCTATAGTAAGGTAGAACGACCGAGATGCGTGTGTGTATGTATGTGGGGGGGGGGGGGTTGTGGAGGGGCGCGCGCATGTGGTAGTGGTGGTAGGGGCGCTTGGAGCGTGTAGTAATAACTAAAAACTACACCTAGAGAAATGCTCTAGGAGGAGAAGAGGCCTAGGGAAGAGGATGTCACTAAGAGGGCTCCAGACTGGCTTTGACTTCTTAGCGCTCCTCCCCTCCCCCCCATAAAAACCTTGCTAAGGGAGGCGATATTCCGACCCTCCAAAGACCGGGCAAGCGCTTCATTGATGGGTAATCCAACACCTGTAGTCATCCCTTTCTTCTTCGGGAACTGACTACAGTTCCAGGAGGGGAGGAAAGGAAAGAGGGAGGGAGGGAGGGAGGGGAGGAAGGGGAGATGGGGAGGAGAATTGGATCTGAGAAGAGTTGGAGGGAGAGAATGCGAAACCAGAGCTGGTCTCCCAGCTTCCAGAAAGCAGCTGGGGACAAGGGTAGTGGGGAATTGATAGCGACAGAAAACTTTGTTTTGTGGCAAGCTTAAAGTGCAGGTGCTCAAGCAGTTTAGACTTTCCTCCCCTATTTTATTGTAAAACTTCAAAAACAAACTTCCAAAGTTCGTCACAGATGTCCCCCCACCTTTCCGGGAACTCCAATTAACTGGAACAATGCATTTCGCATATTTAAAGAGCCACTTATTTAAAAGTTGTTCCTTTCCTTAGAGGTTTTTGGCTGCCTGCCGCCCAGTATGCCTCCATAAGCGTCATGGGCTCAGAAACTCCATACTTGCGTCATCTTCGAGCATTATAATTCGGCTCCAGAGCCTGGCCCTAAATAACTTTTTAATTTGAATCAAGGGAGAGCTTTAGCGGGCTCTGTTTCTGGTTTAATGTGATATAAATCACAGATGCACTTTTATTGAATGGTTAAAGCAGCGACATGGAGATCATCAACACAAAACGCCCTGAACAAAACCATCGAGAGAAATAAAGCTGGTTAATAAGATTTTTGAGAAAGCTTTGTGTTAAAAAGCAAAAAGGAAAACCAGCTGAAGGTGACAGTTAGTTCATGGTTAATAGGATCAGGGCAGCCTGGCGGGGCTGCACACTTCTCTTTGGGGAGGTTCAGCCACACCAAAGAAATGAATGGGACATTTAACACATCTGTTATCTCGCCGAACAGAGAAACTGGGCAATCGAGGTTCAGCGCCACCCTAGACCCAACCCAGAGTAAAGGGAAGGACTGTCTCCAAGAAGATTCTCGTTTGAGGCCCCAGATTAAGCATAGACTCTCCTGACTGTGGGCCAGCATTCTTGGGAATGGCATTCTTCCCACTGTTTTCACATGCTTGTGCACTGCAGTTAGTTAGGAGGCTGCAAAACTTTGGCCAAGTTAAGTGTCCCGCAATAGGTAGAACCCTCAACTTTCACTGCTATGGTTTTAAAAGTCCAGGCTGCAAGTTACAAATGAAACTGCAGAAAGCTCTTTGAGGTTGAAAAGGGGCCAGGGTAGCGTTTCAGCGTTCTGGTCACCTGGCTTGAGGCTGCTTCCGGAAGGAGTAAGTCCTATGTGCAAGTGGAATACCGCCGCCTAGCCTTGGTCCGTTGCTGCTTTCTAATCCTTTACAAGGCCAGCAAGCTGTGAAGTGCTCCTCGGTGACACTTCTAGAGAAATGCGGCTGAAAATCGTTTTAAGTTGCTGGGAGTTTGCAGAAGGAGACAAGTTTTATCATTGAGGTATCTCCCAGCTCTCTCAAACTCCATTAGTTTCCCGACACAAAGGAAGCAAAGACCTCCCCCTCCATCCTTATGGACTCACATCCAATAACCCCAAAGCATTCATTCCAATCTCCCTGTGTTGTTAGAATAGCACCCCACAAACACTGATTTTACCCACCCCTCACATCTGCTTTATGCCTCAGCTGGAGTAGCGTGTAGGGTTACAGACTGAAGAAGCGAGTATATTTTCATGTTCACTGACTTGAAATTTTCCATTGCCCACCCCACAAGGGGAAGGGTTATTTTAGTGATTGCCTGGAGATGAATTTCTATGAATATTTATTGATTTATTTTCCAGGCTCAGCAGGGGAGCTGCAAATAAATTTAGTGCGTTCTTTAAATAATTCCTTTTCTATGAGGCAAGATGTCATCTGAAACTTCTAAATAGGCATTTAATTAGCCCGGGTGTTGCTTCGGAACAAAAACTCCCGGCGAGAGCTTTGGGGGCGCACTGTATTGCAAAGAGGCGGTCGATATGCAGAATTGATGCGCGCCAGCCTTTGTTGCCGGCCCATTGTGCGGGCCATGCTTATGAAGACTAATCCAATCATAAATTGCACCCCTGCGCCAATCAGAGCGCCCAGAGCCTCCGGCGAATGAAGCTCGAGTGGAGAACTTTGTTGAACTTCATTGTCAGAGCCGTCACTTTTCAAAGCGCTTTAACGGGCGGGCCACTATAAAACCATCACCTCGACGGGAGGACCACGGAGGACTCGCAGACGCCCAAGTGGGATCGTTACTTGGAGACGTTTGCCCAAGAGAGAGGGCACTGCGGGGGCGGGAGGGGCGGGAAGAGAGGCTTTTACCCTCCGGCCACTGGAAGAAGGGTTATTCCGCCCGCCCCGCGCCTAACATGATGTTCCCAGGCCTCCTCGCACCCCCCGCCGGGTACCCCAGCCTCCTGCGCCCCACGCCCACCTTAACGCTGCCCCAGTCCCTGCAGTCGGCATTTTCTGGCCACTCCAGCTTCCTGGTGGAGGATCTGATCCGCATCAGCCGGCCTCCCGCTTACCTGCCCCGCAGCTTACCCACCGCCAGCATGTCGCCCCCTAGGCAGGGGGTCCCCACGACTCTCACAGACACCGGGACCTCAGACCTGGGCTCCCCGAGTCCGGGCAGTCGACCAGACGGTTCACCTCAGACGGCCGCCTCACCTGCCAGCGAGCCCACGTTTCTGAAGTTTGGGGTGAACGCCATCCTCTCCTCGGCGCCCAGAACAGGTAAGTGAGCGCAAAACGCTGAGGGCCGGTCCAGGTGCGAGTACTTCTGGCCTCGGTTTCCTGTATGCAGCAGGCACCCACTCACACATCAACGCACATACTTACGCAAGATCCCCGAAGCCTCACGTCTCGCACTGTGAGACTTAAGTCCAGCCAATTCCCGGGAAGAAAAGCTCCAGGTTCGCCCCACCCTCATAATGAACTTGAGCACCTGCAGTCGGAGAGAGCGCACGCCCCTAGGCGTCTGCGTTTCTGCCCTCGAACTTCTGGAAGCCAGTTTTTAAAATCCCAGACAATATATTTACTAGCTTAGCCAGTATTATGGACCTGCAATTCTTTTCTTTCTCTCCCCAATACTACATATCTCTCTAGTGCCCAGGATGAGACTGGGGACGGGCCGATTCTGAGGTGGCGGGTCGCGGGGGGCGCGGGGGAGGGGAGAGGGCGGAAGGATATCCACAGATGGCACAATGTTAGGAAAAGATTTCTTTTACTCTGTCAAAACACCGAGGAAAATGCCTTTGAAGCCAGCCGAAGGATTAATGATATCATGTATTCAATGTTCTGTACAATAATCAAGTACTTAATCAAATTCCCTGTCTCCCTCCTTTTCATTCTTCCTTTATTCTCTGCCAGAAACATCCCCTGCCTTGCTCCAGAGCGTTCCTCCCAAGACTTTCGCCTTTCCCTACTTCGAAGGCTCCTTCCAGCCTTTCATCAGATCTTCTTATTTCCCAGGTAGGTCTCATCCCCCTTCCCTGCCGTCCCCCGTCGCTCCCTGCTCCGAAGCCATATTTCTCCGTCCACCCCTCGGGGTTATGCTCTGGTTCAGAGGTTGCGAGGCGTACAACATTCACGAATCCGTCGCGCCAATTTGATGCCCTATTTAGCACAAGCAGTGACTGCTTGACACTTTGCACCAATTCCCTGCTCTACAAATTAGCAGGAATTGTCATGGTCCCAATTTGAGGCGGTTCCCTTCCCGGCGAGGAGCTGTTGGCATCCCTTCACGCCGCCGTTTTCCCACAGAGTCAGCGCACTTGGCCACGATTCCCCACAAAGGTTTCAGCACCATGACCAATTGGTCAGCTCCTCGGGCAGCCACACACAGATCGGCCCTCGCCCCTCCACGCCGCCGAGAGACACCTACCAGCCGGGGCTAATTTCTCTTTAAGACTCATTCAGGGCTTGGGGCTTTTCACAAGACCACATGGGGTGCCCTCTTGTGTGGGATGCCTGGGGTCGCCCAGGGGGAGGTGGACTAGATCCTCCCACAACCCCAACCTTCTATTTCCAATCTGATTTCCCAACCTCTTCTCAGACCCTTCCCCCACCGCCTTATCTTTTTAAAGACTTTGAGCTTGTAACATAAGAAGTCTGAGAGAAGCCTGCAGTTGGGTCCCAGTCTAAAGGAGAAACACCTTAACACGGTTTATGGGAGGTTTTCATCCTGCAAACCTAGTGGTGACTCAAACTATAGCTCAAAACTCTGCAACCAGCGGAGACTCAGAAGACAGAGGAGAGCCTATAAAGAGAAGAGAGACTGGGCATGGACGGTGGGGGATGGGTAAAACCACGACAACACTCCCAAATATCAGCGAAAGAAACATGCAATTGATTTTTGAAAGGGGGAGAGAGAATTCACCAACAGCCCCCCACCACCATTCACGCTGCTGCTGATAATGGAATTTGCTCCCTTTCTCCCTCATCTCAATGCTCTAACAAAAACAACCCGGGCTTTATAAATAGCTTTTCATGTCCATTTAATGAAAATGATTCCGGGAAGAGAAGCCTCTGCCATCAGTATTCTCCCAATGGTCTTGGCCTGCAGTTGTGTTTAGTTTGAAAGTGTAAATCTCTTTTGTCCCAGTAATATATGGCTTTCGCTGCTTGTCCTCAGTCTTTTTCTGTTAGTTCATTACTACACAATTACCATTCACGCTTCATTAGAGTCTCTGTTTCTTTTTGTTTTTTTTTTTTCCCTCCCTTAAAGCAAAACTCTCCCCCTTTTTATCATGCCAATACCCATTGGGGAGCGGTCAATGTGCTAATTAGCTGCCACTTTTCATGTATTCGGGCTGAATTCTTTACGTTTGTGGGGGAGGGGAGGAAAGATTAATATGAAAAAGATGAATGCTGATTGGATTTTTCAAAAAAAAAAAATCCAAAGAGGATTTTCTTCTGTCAAATCAGTGAAGTACCTCATTTTCATCTAAAGAATACAAAAGCCACCAAGGTGATAAAAAGCTTAAGGGGGAAACCCAGTGGCATCCTCTATATATTTTATCTTTATTTTTGTAATTTGTGTTTTTCTGTTGTTAGTTTAGCTGATACACACAGGTTTGCCCCCTTGAGAATGTTCCCCTGAGACCGTTGAATGTAAAAATGAAACAGGCTATTGTAGGGGCTGTTTTCTGTGTTTCCGTGGTTTTACCTAATCCGGGTTTGCTTGGTTGAAAGGGAAAGTTATTTGGGCGGAAAGCGCCTTTCACTCTCGCAGGTTTGTAGGTTCCTGCCCTATTCTCCAAGAGGAGAAAAAGGGGAGCTTTAAAGAGATGAAGGGATCAGAGAGAAAAACCGAGGGAGGCCCCTAGGGAGGGGCAGACGCTACTGCCCCGGCGGGACGCCGCCCACTCACTCGCAGCCCCTCACTCCCACCCCTCCGCAGCGTCCTCAAGCGTCGTGCCCATCCCGGGGACCTTCTCCTGGCCGCTTGCGGCCCGTGGCAAGCCTCGCCGGGGCATGCTGCGTCGAGCCGTGTTCTCCGATGTGCAGCGCAAGGCGCTGGAGAAGATGTTCCAGAAGCAGAAGTACATCAGCAAGCCCGACCGCAAGAAGTTGGCGGCCAAGTTGGGCTTGAAAGACTCACAAGTGAGAGCGGTCTCCTCCCAGCCCCCAGCCCCCACGCTTCACCCCTCCCCCAGGCATGGTACAACTGGGAGGGTTCTCTGAGACCAGTTCGGTCCCATTGTTCAGATGGGGAAAGTAAGGTTTAGAGAGGGAATGCGTGCACCCGCCAGCTTCCTTGAGGCTCTTCGGGACAGCCCTCTTCTCGCCGGTCTCTACGCTCCACGCCCGGCTCAGCGCCCCCCATCCCCCGCGGACGTCAGGGTCAGAGGTCAGAGGATGGGGTTAGAGCAGCAAGGAGATGAAGAGGGAGTGAGGGTAGGGTGAGTGCCTTGAGCCCCCTGAACCCACATCAGGGCGTGGGCGGCGGACAAGGAGAGGAAGGACTGAGCCCCCTACCCTCCCAGGCGGTCCCGCCAGCGCCCCTCCCCTCGGGCCTTTGTGTGAAGGGCCTGCGCTAACCTCTGCTTGTCCCCCACTCCCTCTCCCCGACTCCCGCCCCGCGCCCCAGGTGAAAATCTGGTTCCAGAACCGACGCATGAAGTGGCGGAACTCCAAGGAGCGCGAGCTCCTGTCTAGCGGGGGCTGCCGAGAGCAGACCCTTCCCACCAAACTCAATCCGCACCCAGACCTCAGCGACGTTGGCCAGAAGGGCCCTGGGGACGACGAAGAGGAAGACGAGGGCCGGGGCAGCCCCCGCCACCGCCTAGTCTATCACGCGTCCCCCGACCCTCGGCACCTGCGGGACCCGCGGCTGGAAGGACCGCTGCCCGCCTCGCCCGCGCACTCGAGCAGCCCCGGCAAGCCTTCGGACTTCTCCGATTCCGAGGAGGATGAGGAGGGAGAAGAGGAGGAGATCACCGTGTCTTAGAAGCCCTCCCCGAGGCCTGGGTACTGTTTAGAAGTGCTTTGAAATTGAAGAGGCGGGATTCCGTCTGCGTGTCTGCTTAGTTCCCGCTGCCCAGACGCTGTGGCTCCCCTTTGCAGAACCGTCACCTCGTCAGGGGCGCCCCAGCCCCTTCTATTGCCCAAAATGGCGTCCCCCCCCCACTACCTCCCAACAGCTCTTTCCACATAAGTGAAACTTGGGTCTTGGTCCCAGCCTTAACTTTTCCACCAGAGCTCCTATCTTGCTTATTGCAAGCTATTTTAAACCCAGTGGGGGTGTTCACATCAATAGCCTGGGTTTAGCAGTGAGCCAGGCTCCGCAGGTCTTTAGCAAAACTCTTAATGGCAAAGGAAACGAAGTTAGGAGTCACAACATCCCAGGCATATGACTCCAAGACCTCTGACTTCCTAGATGCCTCCCACCTTCCTATCTTAGGTTGGAGGGTCACCTACCCAGCCAAATCTGTACACACATGCACACAGACTCCTTCTGGTCTAAGGCACAGCATAAATAACGAGTCTTTTCTGTCATATCCCCAATGCTCTCTGGGCAAAGAAGTGAGTTGTTGAGGGAAAAGTCCATCTCTATTTCTGTATGCATGTTTTAAAGCTTTTTCTTTAAAATTTCTGTATCCATAGTATATGCACCAAGCACTCTACTTTGTGCCCTTTTATTATTTCTGGGGAGATTTCACTGACCTGAAAGGCTCTTGAGCACTGGGCATGATGTGAGCAGAGAGAGAACCCTCAAGCCTCTTTGATTTTGATTTTTTTTTTTTTACTGAACTTTGCTGTCTTTGCACAGCTTTTATGAACTGTACACTATTTTGTACAGATGTGCTGTATGGATATTTTATACCAATGTTATTGTGAATGACTATAAAGGACTGATTAGACTTTCTTCTTTTTTGCAATGGCTTTTAAACTTTAAAAATGTAGCTGTTTAATTGCATAACTTATAAAGAAATACTTATTTTGTATTTTTACCTTGTACAGATTTTTATATATGTATATATGTACCAAATGAAGAAATGCCAAATAAAAAGTAGAATGGACACAGTGGTCAAGTGATCTCATTAATTTACAGAGTGTCTTAGCTGAAAGGGTTGGAGCTTCTAGTCCACGTGCTACTGGAATTTATAGAAGGTAAGCTGATATCCAAGAGGGGATGGCACATATCTAAGGCCCCCCCAGCTGCTTAGTGGCCAAGCTGGAATTAGAACCCATCTCTAACTCTCAGGCGAGTGCCTTTTCTCCTTGCCTGTACCATAAATAACCATAATTGCTATGGTGACAAGTAAAGTAGCTCCAGTAACATGGTACCAACAACTTGAGTCTGCGGTAATCCTTCTCCTCTTTTCTAAGGACTGAAATGATGCACTAAAAGAACTCAGTGAAAGGCATCTTATAATGCTTTCCCTTTTCCTCCTTGAAGGCTTTTATAATTCCTGGTCCCCAGGGAAGCTCAAAGTTGCTCCTGACTTTTGTGTATAAACTGATTTTCTTAGGAATGTCATCTATTGCCATGACGTGGGAGCCCAGATACAGACTCTGGATTGCCCAAGTGAAACTAAATTTCTTTAAAGACAAGCTTTCAACAGAAACAATGCATTTAACCAGCAACTTAGGGATAAAGAACGTCAGGTAGAATGCTGGTAAGGGTTTCTGTATGCTTTAAAAGTTTGGTCTCTTAACCACAGAGACCTGCATTTCTTTATTATCCGAACCCATGCCCCAACAGTGAGGGTGGGAAAAAGTTGCTCAGCTTAAATTTCAGTAGTTTGTATCATATTTAAAGTTAGAATTTCGCTATTCTAAGTGTAATCCTCTTTCTAAAAAACAAAAGGTCTCTCTTCAGATAAGATTCTGATTTCCTCCCGTGTTGGGCCTGTCTCTGACACTGGTAATCACTATTTTCATTATTGTTTAGACATGATCCTGGGAACTCGAAAAAAAAATCTTCATTGTCATAATTGTCTTAATCCGGGAAACCCTCCACATTTCCTCCTCAACACATATGAAAGTACCTAGCACGGCATTCTGTACGTGGTAGGCGTACAAAATTTAGACAAGAGACTCTTTGCTCTGAGTGATTCAGGCGGTTTTCTCCTTCCCCCCTGCTGCTGCCTGGACATCCAGAGATGAGATCCTGAGCAGAAGCAGCTCGCTTTTCCCTCCCTGCTGGCCCAAGCCCACATTTCTTACTTACAGTCAAGAACTATTTTCAGGCGTGGGGATGGATTAGTGTCTACATTTGGAGTCAAAGTCCTTCAGAGGCACGTTCATGTTCATTGCAGCATTCTTCACAATAGCCGAGAGGTAGTCCCATTCACATCATTCACGTTCTTCACAATAGCTTCTGCAATCCAAATGTCCATCGATGGATGAATGAATAAAGAAAATGTGGCATATACACACAATGGGTTATTATTCAGCTTTACGGAAAGAAATCTTGTCACATGCTCAACATGAATGAGCCTTGAGGACATTATGCTATGTGAAATAAGCTAACAATAAAAAGACAAGTACTATATGATTCCACTTATATTAGGTATCTAACATAAGCAAATTAATAGAAACAGAAAGTAGAATTGTGGTTGCCAAGGCCTGGGATAAGGGGGAATAGAGTTGTGCCATGGGCACAGAGTTTCAGTCTCACAAGATGAAAAAGTCCTAGAGATCTGTCATGCAGCAATGTGAATATGGCTAACATTACTGAGTGGCAAATGACTAAGATATAAGACTTTATGTGTGTTTTTTTAAATCTCAATTAAAAGTATTTTTAATGTAAATAAATTGGAAAAATAACCTAGAACAGTTAAAATCCAGCAATGGTCAAAATTACAACCAAATGAAAGAAAGTTGTGGTAAGCAATATTATAGTACAATGTAGACTTCAAAGCAAGAAGCATTCTATGACAAAGTTTTTCTAAATTAAGAAAAGTTAATGGGACACTTGGCTGGTGCAGTCATTACAGCATGCAACTCTTGATCTCTGGGTTGTGAGTTCGAGCCCCACATTGGGGGTAGAGTTTGCGTGAGTGAAAAAGAGAGAGACACCTTTTTCTTTTCCAGGTAGCATCAGGGAGAGTGCAGGAGAGAAGAAAAAGAAGGTTCCTACTGTGCCAGAAACCCTTAAAAAACGGCAAAAGAATTTCGTGGAGTTGAAGATCAAGCATTTGAGAAAGAAGTTGGCCCTAAAGATGCTTTGAAAGGCAAGAAGGGAGCTTATCTATGAAAAAGCTAAGCACTGGGGCACCTGGGTGGCTCAGTTGGTTTAGCATCTGCCTTCAGCTGGGGTCATGGTCCCCGGGTCCTGGGATCAACCCCACCTCAGACTCCCTGCTCAGTGGGGCATCTGCCTCTCCCTCTCCCTCTGCTCTTCCCCCTGCTCATGCTCTCTCAGGCTCTCTCTATGTCAAATAAACAAATAAAATCTTAACAAAGAAAAGAAAAGGAAAAGCTAAGCATTACCACAAGGAATATAGGCAAATGCTCATAACTGAGGTTTGAATGGGTAGGATGGCACAAAAAGAAGGCAACTGCTACGTACCTGCAGAAACCCAAACTGGCATTTATCATTGGGTCCAAGCCAAGAGGTTTAAAAGGTATTGAAGCTTCTTCCCCTTTGCCAGATCATCAATGGCCCTTTGTTAGGATCACCAAGGCTTCAGTGCTAAGGATTGTAAGCTATATAGAGCATGAAGGGACACAGCCCTGAAGTCAGTGCATGAATTGATCCACATGCATGGTTACAGCAAAATCAACAAGAAGAGAATTGTCCTGACAGAGAACACGTTGATTGTTCCCTCTCTTGGTAAACATGGCATCATCTGCACAGAGGATGTGTTGGAAAAAGTGTCAAAGAGGCCAACAGCCTCTTATGGCTCTTTGGTGCTCTTCTCCACAAGGGGCATGAAAAAGAACATCACCCATCTTGTAGAAGGTGGAGATGCTGGCAACAGGGAAGACCAGATGACTAGACTTATTAGAAGGATGAGCTAAGGTACCCACCATGATTATTTTTGTAGTTGGGTCAGTTAGTAAAGAAATACTTTCAAAGTGGGGCAAAAAAGAAAAGAAAAAAGATAGAGGAAAAAAGAGAAAGAGGCAGAGAGAAAAAAAAAAAGAAAAAAAGAGAAGTTAAGAAAACCCAGAAAAGAAAAAAACTACTCTGTATTTTTTTTTTTTTTAAAAACCTGTGCACTACTGCCCGGTAATCACAGAGCTTTACATCTTGAGAACTATGTGTGCCACATTTTGGCTCATTTTCATGACTCTTTTAGCTAAGAGTGTCACAGACGTGATGACCATGTCCCTTTTGCCCACAGTTTCCTTAGTGGTGTGCGTAGTTGCTAACGTGTACTGGGTGTCTGATTTGTGTTGAGTGAATAAATAGATTAAAAGAAGAGACAGAGACACTCCAGAGTCTAGACCATAAGCCTGAAAGTTACAGATCTTTCAAATGAGTTGAAGGATAACTTAGGTCAAAAATGAAGAAAAAGAGACTAAATAAGCTGACCAAATGTGTTTTTCCAAGCCAAAAAAATTATTTTAGCCCAAAAGACCAAAATAGTTGTTATCTATCAGCTGGAGAATAATAAATGCTAAAATGTGTGGCAGGCAGGCGTTCTGCTGGGTGCATTCTGCTAGGTGGGGATCTCATCAAAACATAGATCATAACCCAGGGCTCTGTTGTGCAGCATTGCTAACCACCTGTTGGTTCATGGAACACACTTTAAGTAGCAAAGATTCCTCTGAGTTTTATCCTCACAGTAACCCACCTAAGGTAGATACTATTATCCCCACATACAGATGCCAGAACTGAGTCTGGGTGATTTCCCATGGTTTCCTGAGCTGGAATTCAAATTCAGGTTCATCTTACTCTACTGCACCATCCTGCTCCCTTGGCTAAACTGGTAAAAACTCACTTAACCAAACCCCAATCAGTAAGAACTCTCCAACAGAGCTTTATGCTTTTTAATCTTCTGGAGTTCTTTAAAACCATTATTATGCTCCTAAGTTTTCCACCCCACACCAGCCCTCCTCTCTGTGGCCTAAACCAGTGAACCCTCCAACTGGTGTTAAAAAACACTCTGCAAGGGCGCCTGGGTGCCTCAGCCATTACGTGTCTGCCTTCGGCTCAGGTCGTGATCCCAGGGTCCTGCACAAACCTATTCACCTGGTATTCCCTATTGCCAGCCCCACATTGAGCTCCCTGCTCCGCAGGAAGCCTGCTTTTCCCTCTCCCACTACCCCTGCTTATGTTGCTTCTCTCACTGTATCTCTCTCTGTCAAATAAATAAATAAAATCTTTTAAAATAAATAAAACCCATTTACACTCTGAAATATCTAAAAGATTTTTAGTAACTATGGGTTTTATCTGCCAATATTTTCTATATGAGAGATTGAGACTGAGAAAAATATTTGTTCATCACTTCGTCTTAGAACAATTTCATCAAATAGCAATGTAAACGCCATGTTTGTGAAAATTAAGCATATGTTACAAAACAAAAAAAATAAAACAGTACCATTGTTTTACATTTTTGCAAATCTCTTTAATGGTTGGTTGAAGAGAAGACAGCTGGATTCTCTTATCTATTTCTTTAGTCTGTTGTGCTATGAAGAAAATTTGTCTTCATATAGATATGCAGCTGGAAAGGGATGAGTATTTGTATAGTTTTCTTAGATAATTGTGGCTATTCTTTGATACAACAACAAAACTTAACAAGTGGTAGGTTTTTTTAAAAAGGTTAGCTGCAATTTGGAATCTAAAATTCCATCAAAGAACTTTCCAGCTCCGACACATTAAAATCTATCGGTCCAGGGGCACCTGGGTGGCTCAGTGGGTTAAGCTGCTGCCTTCGGCTCGGGTCATGATCTCAGGGTCCTGGGATCGAGTCCCGTATCTGGCTCTCTGCTCGGCGGGGAGCCTGCTTCCCTCTCTCTCCCTCCCTCTCTCTCTCTCTCTGCTTACTTGTGATCTCTCTCTGTCAAATAAATAAAATCTTTAAAAATAAAAAAAATAAAATCTATCGGTCTGTCTTGCATTTTGAACAGATATTTTTACCCATGTATGATTTCATAACATCATACATTGGCCATTGGGAAAATAATGGTTCGCTGAGTCAGGCAGATATTCTAAATGTGGACCCTTTCATGAATTATCAAATAATATATTTGTTCACATTACCAACCATCCCATCATAAAAGCCTTTTAGTATTGAGAAGCTGTCAAGTTCATGGTAGTAGAAATAAGTTTTTTCGAAAGCTCAAATTTTATTATTGAGACAACAGTGTTTTTTTTTTCAAATGAAAGCCTCACTTCATTTTTGGGAAAATATCTAGGAGATGCTGTTGTTTCTCAGTCATTCATTCAAGTACAAACGGGGTTCTCTGAAAGATGTGGCCAGCTCAAACAACTGCACAAGTGCTAGTCCTTGAAAAAATCACACAGGTGTGCTTTAGGTATAGTTCTCATTTTGTCCTGTATAATATTGAATGATCATATATTTTATACCTAAGTATAGGTTGGAATTTAATGACAATAATTTTTCCTGCCCCATCACTTATTCTTTTTTAAAAAAGATTTTATTTATTTGAGAGAGAGAGAGTAAGAACGAGAGTGCACAAGCAAGGGGGAGGGTCAGAGGGAGAAGCAGGCTCCCCGCTGACCAAGGAGCCTGATGCAGGTCTTGATCCCAGGACCTGGGATCATGACATGAACCAAAGGCAGAGGCTTAACCAACTGAGCCACCCAGGCGCCCTATCTTAGGATATTCTCAGAAGCACAGAATCTGTAAGCACATACTTCCTTAGCCATCAGAAGGAGACACCATGGCACATGTACCCCCTGGGAAGTCCCAGGGCACAGTTATGGGAGGGGCTTTGGGACTCCCAAGGTTTCCAGATCACACTTTGAGAACCACTTACTTAAACATACAAAGAGCTTTGCGAGAGGAGAGATGGCAGAAAACTATCAGGCCAAGTTCCTACTGCCCCATGTAAAAGCTTATCTATGACCATACCTAGGCTTTCCACACATCCTCGTTTGTCAGCTTTCCTTCCTGAAGGAACCCCTTCTCCATCTGTATTCAGCCCATCTTTCTCACTGGCACCTTCTGTATGCGCATTTAAAGATTCATTTATTTATTTGAGAGAGAGAGAGGAAGGTTGTGAGTGAGAGGAGGGGCAGGGGTGAGGGAGAGAGAAACCCAAGCAGACTCCCTGCTGGGCGGGGAGCCCACATGGGCTTGGGGGGTACAAATCTCAGGACACTGAGATTGTGACCTGAGCCAAAACCAAGAGTCAGATGCTTAACTGACTGCACCACCCAGGTGCCCCTTTATGAGAATTTAGGTATGATCACGTCTATCCCTTCCCCCAAACATACCCTTAAAACATCTCTTTCCCCTGCCAGATGTCTCTCAGCTCCTGGAGCCAACTGAGCCTCATTCTGGGATTCTTTATCCTTTGCATTTCCTGTAACTTTTTTTTTCTTGGTCAAGATTTTATTTATTTATTTGGTAGAGAGAGAGAGAGAGAGAGCGCACAAAAAGGGGGAGCAGCAGGCAGAAGGAGAACGAGAAGCAGGCTCCCCACTGAGCAGGGAGCCCGATGCGGGACCCGATCCCAGGACCCTGGAATCATGACCTGAGTTGAAGGCAGACGCCTAACCCACTGAGCCACCCAGGCATCCCTCCCTCAACTGTCGATGTTCCTCCAAAATTCTATCCTTAGCCGCTGTCCTTCTTGTACAAGCTTCTTCCTCTCTGGTTCCAGCTAGCTTCTGTCTGATGACAAGCCCCAATCTCAAAGATCTCTCTCCTCAGCTCCAGACCTAGACAGTCAATAGGGTTTGGAGATTTGGCCTTCCCAAGAACTTGTTAAATTCCATTAGGCCAGGACTAAGTGCTGTGTCTTCTAGTTCCAACACTCCATTCAAACAAAGCAAAGTAAAACAAAACAGTCTTGCCCCTAACTCCATGAATGCCTTCATTTCTCTTGCTCAAAAAAAGTGCTCAAAACCCAAGTGCTGTTCCTGACACTTCCCTTTCTCGTCCACTCCATACACGGAATCATCCTGTCCCTTATTAAATCCTTAATTGACTTTCTATTCTTCTTTTTATTCTTAATGCTACTATCTAAAAGAAAAGCTATTTTATTATTATTTTTATTTTTATGTGCTAGATGAAGGTTGGCATTTTGGATATATCATCTTCAATCTACACTATGACTTTTTCTTTTTTTTTTTTTAGTATTTTTAAAAAAGTTTTTTATAAACATATAATGTACTATTAGCCCCAGGGGTACAGGTCTGTGAATCACCAGGTTTACAGACTTCACAGCACTCACCATAACACATACCCTCCCCAATGTCTATAACCCCACCACTCTCTCCCTACCCCCCTCCCCCCGGCAACCCTCAGTTTGTTTTGTGAGATTAAGAGTCTCTTATGCTTTGTCTCCCTCCCAATCCCATCTTGTTTCGTTTACTCTTTTCCTACTCCCCAAACCCCCCACGTTGTATCTCCACTTCCTCATATCAGGGAGATCATATGATAGTTGTCTTTCTCCGATTGACTCATTTTGCTAAGCATAATACCCTCTAGTTCCATCCTCGTCGTTGCAAATGGCAAGATTTTGTTTCTTTTGATGGCTGCATAGTATTCCATTGTAGATATATACCACATCTTTATCCATTCATCTGTTGATGGACATCTAGGTTCTTTCCATAGTTCGGCTATTGTGGACACTGCTTCTATAAACATTCGGGTGCACGTGCCCCTTTGGATCACTACATTTGTGTCTTTAGGGTAAACACCCAGTATACACTATGACCTCTTAATCCCATTTTACAGATAAGGAAATAGGCTCACAGATCTTCCCGATTATCCCCTTTTCCCAGCACTGAGAGCATCAGGGAAAGCTTCTTGGAGAAATCTGACCAGAGCTTTAAGGGAAGGTGTGTTTTTTAATGGGATAGGAAGAGAAAACCATATACCATACTGGTTCAAGAAACAGTTACAAGAAAGAGCAGAAGGAGGAATCTTTCTGGAATGTGTTTGTGGACATTGATGTTGTAAGGAGATATTTCTACTTAGAGGCGATGAGTTAAAACAAGCAGCCACTAGCAAAACATTTTCAAAATGCCTCTCTTTCCTTTTTTAATAAAAAAGGTTAATAACAATGGCTACTAAGTCCCAGTGTGCTGGGTATACTGCTAACACTCTCATCTATTTTGCATGTAACCTTTGCTACAACCCAGCTTGGGAGTCGCGATACCAGCATGTGACAGAATGGGAAACTGAGGCCGAGTCACTTCCCACCATCTATCCAGATGGCAGAAATTCAAGCACAGTCTCTTTTCACTAAAGGCAGAGGCACCATAGAACCCAAATCTCCACCCCGTCCCCCACCCAACTAACTACCAACTCCAGCCTCTATCAGGGGCCCTTTTGGTAAATATTTACTCCCTTTCCTTTAAAAAGTGGCTTTAGCTGGAGCCTCACCATGTAAATTTGGACAGTATTAACAACCGTGGAAATGGTTTTCCCGTCAAAGACCTACCTACGTCTGTGAGTTTTACATTCTTCAGGAAGAAAAATGTGTCCCTGATTTTAAGTTGATGGCTTAACTTTAAAAGGAAAAAAAAAAAAAAAAGACTTTTGGTGCTGGTGCAGAAACAAGCCCAATTAAATGCAGCTTGGAATTCCAGATGGGCTCCTGCACCAGAAAAAGGACATTAGGTAAAAACCAAGGCAATTGGAATAAAGCATTGACTTTAGTTAATAATAATGTATCGATATCGGTTTATGAATTGGGACAAATGTACCACGGAAAAGCAAGGTGTCAACATTAGGGAGAGGAGTGCCCAGAACTCTCTGTACTGTTTGTGTATCTTTTTCTGTAAATCTAAAATAATCCTCAAATCATACTTTAATTTAAAAAAAAATCCAAATCTGTTTGCATAGATGTGTTGGTAAGGAGAAAACATGACCACATTCTGTATAGTTTAAACGGCAAAAATACTATCCGAACACAGTGCTTATGAAAAGGGAAAGTGGAGTTTCAATTCATTGTTCGGTATCCAGAGCAACAAAAGTGTGCACTCCACCCCTGCCCGAACTCCGTGGGGCTGATGATTCTATTATTTAACCCACTCATCCTTACTCCCCCTCCAACACCTCCCACCCCCAGGATAATGCCTCCTGGAATTCTTTTTGGCACAAACATCTTGTTTCAGTACCGTGTTTAGACTAGGATGGAAAGAGGATTATTTACACTACACAGGCAACCCAACGTGAAAGGACGGGCCACCCCCTACACTTTCCTCAACTTTTCTGTAAATACCACACCCCAGCAGTCACTAAAGCAAAGCAGATCAAGGGGTGAGAGAGCTGAGTTTTTGTCGTTCTTAGCAAAAAGTTTCATGTTGGCTAACAGCATTCTCAAGTCAAAAGGACTTCTTTTTACTGGGATAGATGATTCAGTAGGGCCAAGGTTTGTATTCCAAGAAAACTCGCCTTTTGGAGCTGTAGCTGTAGCAAATGACCAGGAATGAACAATCATCATTGACAAGGCCTTAGACAGACTGATTTACAGAGGCCTGTTTTATGCACAAGTATTTGAGAAAGTAGGTTCTCAAACAAAGTCCTAAGTTTTCCTTGCCCCAATAATTAAAACCCCTCACCTCAGTTCAGAGCTTTAGAATTTTACCTTACATCATCTCATCTGACTTTTATAACAACCCTATGAGATACCCAAGGCAGGATTCATTTTTCCAATGGTTGACTGTATTCCCCAAGTTGGTGTAACCTGTAAATACAAGGGTGGTACGTGAACCAAGGTTTCTGAACCGTCAGGACTCTTTCCTTTCACAAGTATTCATTTATTGTGTGCCTCCTCTGTGTCTAGATCTCTGGTTGTTCCTGAGGATAGAGCCGTACCTGAAAAAAGCACAGATCTTGGTTTCAGAGAGCTTTCAGCCCAGCAGAAGAGCAAGAGAATAACCAAGTCAGTGAACAGATGCATATGTCATTACAGATTGTGATAAAGGCCATCAGGGAAATAGGGGGCAAAGCTAACCAGACAAAGTCTCTTTAAGAAGGTGACATTTTGGCAGAGACCTGAAGGAACCACTGAAGCATGTATTGTGGAAAGAATGATCCAGGCTTCTTAGGACAGAGGTTGTAAAGGGCATGACAGAGGTGGAAAATGCTTGCAAGGAACTCAGAAGCAGGACGTGGGATATGAGAAGGAAAGTATGAACCAAAACAGAGTTGGGGAGATGGGCAAAGAGGGAATCCCTCAGACCTTTAGGGGCTCAGTAAGGGGCTTGAATTTCATTCTACTCACATCAGGAAAGTACAGAAGGGGGTTAAATATGGGTTGATGTGACTAGATGTGGGTTTCTAAACATTGTCCTGAACACTAGGTGAAGAATGGATTGAAGACTGATCTCGTTCTGTCTGTAGGGGTATAGGCAAGAGTGGAGGCAGAATGATCAGTTCGCATTAGCTGGGGTTATGGTGGCCTGGACCAGGGGGGTGCAGGGAGGGTGGAGAGAGGTTGATGGCTAAAAGGAGAATCAACAGATTGTAGGAGTGGATTAAATGTGGCAGGGAGGAGCTGGAGGAATGCATTGTTCAGTAAGAAATCCAGCCACACACCATACATGGATTCATTTATGAAAAAGAGAAGAACATATTTGTTAACAAAGATCCTAAAGGGTGTATCACGTGAGTTGGTAATTTGGGTCTAAGAGAGAGAAAATCTCAAAAGACCACAGTTTACAGAAATATCCATATTTTTCTTCCATGTACAAGTATGGCGCGGGAATGGTGGCTCCAAGCTCATCAGCATCTCAGGCCTCCTGGATCTTTCGGTTTTCCCAATACCCAGTTCCCACTCTGGGGTCTGTGACATTGTGATTTATAATAAGTAATACGCATTTGGTTTCTGGCACAGAACTCCTAAAATCCTTGGAATTTCCTAAGTGATTAGGATGGCAAAGGCCATCACCATGAGGTGACTTTTGTTTTGTTTTTAAAGATTTTATTTTTATTTATTTGATAGAGAGAGGTCACAAGTAGGCAGAGAGGCAGGCAGAGAGAGAAGGGGAAGCAGGCTCCCCACTGAGCAGAGAGCCCAATGCAGGGCTCGATCCCAGGACCCTGAGATCATGACCTGAGCTGAAGGCAGAGGCTTAACCCACTGAGCCACCCAAGTGCCCCATTGAGGAGACTTTTGGAAAGCTCTTAAGGATGGAGGCCGGTTGCCCAGGGAGCCCATCATGGGCTTAGAGGTTTGGAATTTTCAGTCCCACCCCCACCTCTGGGGAGGGGTGAGAGGTCAGAGAGTGAGTTCAATTTCCAATGATTTAATCTGTTGTGTTTATATAATGAAGCCTCCATAAACCACCAGAAGGATGGGGTTTGGAGAGCTACTGGGTTGGTGATTTGGGGGGAGGAATGAACTCAGAGAGAGCACCCCACATACCTTGCCCTATGCATCTCTTCCACCTGGCTGTTCCTGAGTTACATCCTTTGATAATACACCGGAAATATAGTAAGTAGACTGGTCTCCTGAGTTCTGTGTGCCATTCTAACAAATTAATGGAACCCAGGGAGGAGGGGGCTGTGGGAGCCTCCAACTTAGAGCCAGTCGATCAGATGCACATGTAACAGCCTGGACCTGTGGTTGTTATCTGAAGTAGGCATGGTCTCATGGGACTGAGCCCTTTACCTGTGGGAACTGGGGCTATCTCCAGGTAGACAGTATCAGAATCAAGCCGAATCGTAGCACACCCAGCTACCGTCACAGATTGCTTGGTGTGGGGAAAACCCCACCCCTTAGAGGGTCCCAGGTGGCTGCTCTGACTCTGGCCATCAGACAGCAGAAGGGAGGGGTGCCTGGGTCGCTCAGTCTATTAGGTGACCAACTTGTGATTTCAGCTCAGGTCATGATCCCTTGGGTGGTGGGACTGAGCCCTGTGTGGGGCTTCGCACCCAGTGTGGAATCTGCTCGGGATTCTCTCTTCCCTCTCCCTCTGCCCCTTCCCTGCTCTCGGATGCACGTGCTCTCTCTAAAATAAATAAAGAAAGAAATCGTTAAAAAAAAAAAAAGTTGAAGGAAGGAAAGAGAAGGAGAAGGCCATGTCCTTTTCCTCAAAGAAGAGTCTGTGCCATTGCACCCACCAGTTCCCTTTCTGCACCGTGAGCCAGAGCTCGGTCACAGAGCTGCAAGGGAGGGAAGCGTAATCTGACTTCTGGGTCGTTCTAGGACAGACAATGAAGGGGGGAGTCGACACTGGGGGCAACTCTCATTCTGTGCTGCACAGAGCCATGAGAATGTCTGCAGTGCCTCTTTTCCAGGAAGCAGGTGGTGGGTGCTGATGGAAGGACGTTTCGCGTTTCCCCTTATGGTTAGGTCTTGCTTCATTTGTCTACTTGGGGAATGCATTCATGTACTATTTGTGTCCCTTTTTTTTTGTTTGTTTGTTTTAAACCAAAGAAGGGCTGAAGAAGGAGAAGGAGCTTGTGCCAATGCCAGTAAAGGAGTTGGAAAGGAGACAGCCCTAGCGGTGGGAGGAAAAATATGTTGTCAGAGAGGCAATGAGGAGAGCTGTTTCAAGAAGTAGGGGCATGCCCACCCTCCTGAGATTCCTAAAACAGCAAGAAAGATGAGAACAGAAACTGCTTGAGTAGATAGAAATCATCGGGGACCCCGAGAGGACCAGTTTTGCTTGACACATGGGAGTGTAAGCCAGATGGAAGTGAGCTGAATAACAGGTGCCCCCAGAAACAGCCACATGTACACGAAACCTTGCTGTTCAGTAGAAAAGGCGTTTCAGCTCATCGGAGAGAAGACGTGTACTTTGGTAAAGCATGTTGGGACGAGTGCTTCTCCAAAATTCTGCAAACTTCTGACCCTTTGCATTCCATGCAGAAGTTCATTCCAGGAGAATTGAAAACCTAAAAACCTAAGTGTGAAATGCAAAATTTTCAAATAATTAGGAAAATACATCGTGGTAGATGGACAAAGATTTAGTACAA
Source organism: Martes martes (assembly GCF_963455335.1). Lineage (NCBI taxonomy): Eukaryota > Metazoa > Chordata > Mammalia > Carnivora > Mustelidae > Martes > Martes martes. The sequence continues at coordinate 41,883,529 of NC_137898.1, forward strand.
GTCTATCATACTATTCTCTGAATTGTGTTTTAATATATCACAACATTTCTCAGTGCTGAAAATTTAATAGGAGAAGAGGAAGTGGAATAAAATTATAGGCCAGTGTCTTCGTTTGTTCAGACTGTTGTGACAAAGACACCATAGACTAGGGGGAGCGGGGAGGGGGCAGGCTTCTAAACCACAGGAATGTTTTCTCACAGTTCTGGAGGCTGGAGGTCCAAGATCAAGGCGCTCATGGTTGTGTCCGACGAAGTCCACTTCTGGGTTCAGAAACAGCTGTTTTCTCCATGAAGAAGACAGCTTCCTCACATGGAGGAGGTAGCAAGGGAGCTTTCCAAGACATCTATCATCAGGGCACTAATCCCATTCGTGAGGGCCTCACCCTCATGACATAATTCCCCACAAAGGCCCCACTTCCAAGTAGCATCACACTGGGGGGTAGTTTTCAACATATGAATTCGGTGGGGGCAGGGAAGCTGGACACACAGTCCATAGGCTATGGACATACAGCCTACAGCAGCCAGTTTGGAAGACGAACCACGAGAGACTGTGGAGTCTGAGAAACAAACTGAGAGTTTTGGAGGGGAGGGGGGTGGGAGGTTGGGTGAGCAAGCGTGGTGGTGGGTATTAAGGAGGGCATGTATTGCAGGGAGCACTGAGTGTGATGCATGAACAATGAATCTTGGAACACTGAAAACATAAAAATAAAATAAAATAAAAAAATAGAACAGCATAATCCAGCATAGAATGGACTAGAAAATCTCCACGTAAATCCCACGAGTAATGTTTTATGAATTGTTTCAAATGCGTAACATCTGTGTTGGTGTGTGACTACGTGCATGCAGGCTCATGTATGTGACAGCATGTGCTTACATGGCACAAGTGCATGCACGGAGCTGCTTTGTAAAACGTATTTCTTAGGATCATGGTCAAAGGAATCTGAAAGCCACGGTGCGCAAGCATACACAAGGTTTCAAGCCGGTGGACTATGAAAAGAAGCAGAGCAATGGAAAGTAGCTGGAAGTTATGGATGGTTCAACGGGGAAGGTTTTTGTTTTTTTTTTTTCCCCCTCTGTATCTTAAGTCTGTAGATTCTGGATCAGGTTTGTGGGCTGGTGGAAGAGAAGTGAACAGAGAAGCAGAGTTTGGGAATCAGGTTGGGGTGGTGGGTGGGAGTGAGCATGTGAGTGGGATATGCTGAGCACTGATTACACACACAGGGGAGTGTGTGTGTGTGTGTGTGTGTGTGTGTGTGTGTGAGTGTGCATGGGGGAAGGCATTCCCGTGCCCTGTAACCCATGGCTGAGAGTCTGTGTGATGTGACAAGGCAGCTGAGCATAACAGGCTGGCCAACAGGCCGCAGGACAAAGCTCTGGCATCAGGTGCTTCTGGGGTTCAGGAAAGACAAGGGGGTGAAAGTGATCTAGGAGGTGAGCCTTCTCCGGAGTCGTGGGGTGGACCCAGGCATAGACGCTGAAAGGGGCAAGGAGCAAAGGGGCACTGGGGAAACGGGATTCCCTGCAGAGGGGACGTGGGGAGAAAGGGGAAGAGTTCTGGGAAAGGGGAATAGAGGAGGGACAGGCACAGGCCTTTAAATTCCAGTCTGGAGGGGAAACTGGGATACCAAGTTGACACCTTCTTACTGAAGGTCAAGTTACAGGTAGACAGAGTAATAACATCTAAATGCCTCTGCTTACTAGGTACTAGTCTACAAATCATACATTTATTTCCTAACTTATTCATCATAACAACCTTATCCGGTAGGTTTTATTTAATGAACTTATTTTACATCTACAGATAGTGAAACTGAGACACAAAGTGTTAAGAAACTTGCTGGAATGGGACACCTGGGTGGCTCCGTCAGTTAAACGGCTGCCTTCAGCTCAGGTCGTGATCTCAGGGTCCTGGGATCGAGTCCTGCATCGGGCTCCCTGCTCAGTGTGGAGCCTGCTTCCCCCTCTCCCTCTGCTGCTCCCCTTGCTTGTGCTCTCTCCCTCTCTCTCTCTCTCTTTCTGTCAAATAAATAAATAAATAATCTTTAAAAAAGAAAAGAAAAGAAACTTGCTGGAGGTCACAAAACCAGCAGGTGGGAAAGCAGAGCTTCGAATCCTGCCCCAGAGGCCATGCTCTTAACCATTACTTGTCCATACCAGCTCCCACAGTCGGCTGCGCTATGGTAGACGGCACATAGTTATTCCAGACGTCGCTGGTCCACAAAAGGAAAGGCATGATTTGGAAAATAACACCTTTGTCCTACAGTGCTCAAACGTTTGCTATTTGGTCTGAATTATACCCACAAGTCATTTTTGAGTATGTGCTGTGTGCTAGGCATGCTACTGAAATTGGTTAAGGCATTGCCCATAAAACCTCTGGCAAGCACACTTGTATTGCCTGACTGAGAAGCGTAGCAAGACTTCTTTGACCTCGGACTAACTTTTAAGTTAAAATGTATCATCACCGAGACAATACGTTATATGTGAAGACAAATCTTGGTTCACACTTTATCTCTGTCATTGATTGCTGTGTGTACCTTGGCTAAGATGCTCATTTTTTTTTTTTTTTTAGACCTCAGTGTTTCCATAGTTAAAATGGCAGAACACGGGCAGGGGCCCAAGAAAGAAGAGAAAAAAAGATGAGCTTGCTTAATTGGCTCAAAATGACCCTATTTTGATTTACCAAATAGCATTGAATAAGATCACACATTTCTGCTGAAATAAGAAAAGAAATGAATACAGACCAACAAGTCACCAAGCGACTCACAAAGGACGGAAAGGCCTGTGGTCGAGCGCCACGGTTCTTCACCCGGGGACGACGCCTGGAACGTAAGTTCTCTGGCATGGTGTCCACGCTCTGTAGGCAGATTATTACATACTAATAACTACTTTATATTTTCTTACTACTTTGCATCACTGACCTCGCTCGTATTTTCAGGTTGCTTATCATTGGGGAAAAAAAAGGGGTTTTCTTCTTAAATTCTTTCCGGTTGTCTGCATGGCAATGGAGCTGTAATGGCCCTGCCACCACTTAGAGCTGCCCCAAGGGGCGTTACTCATTTCTCGGCCCACCACCACTTAGGACTCTTGGACTCCTCTTCTCAGCAAGATGCCACCACCGCTCCATGGCCCTGATGGAGGAGTGAATGTGGACCATCTTTCTGTGACTGCCTTCTGAAGGGCAGAGTCATGAAAGGGAGAGGCCTCCAGCTGTAACCAAACGCGATGGCGCTCCCCTAGCCCACAAGAGAAGCAGCTGTACTTGTAAGGCGTGCTTTTGGATGCAAATCTCACTCACAGTGGCTGAAAGGGTAGGAACATTTATTATTTCCCTACAAGAAAATCAGACATAGCTGTCCTGGTGTTGAGTCAACATTACCATCAAGGCCTATCTTCTTTTTATCCTCCTACTCAACCTTCCTCAGCATGTTGGCTTCTGAGGTGCTTTTTTCTAAATTGAAAAATAGTTGACATATCAGTTCCAGGGTGCAACATCGTAACCCATCAAATGGTACACATTTTGCAATGCTCACCACAGTAAGTGTGGCTACTATCTGTCACCACACAAAGGGATGACAATATTGACTATATGCCTCAAGCTGTACTTTTTCATCCCCATGACTTATTTATTCTATAACTTATTTCATAACTGGAAATTTGTACCTTTTAATCCCCTTCATCTATTTCACCCATCCACCACCCACCTCCATTTTGACCACCACTCCCCCAGAATTCTGTTTCTATTTTGTTGTAGTTATTTTGTTTTTTTTAGGTTGCATATATAAGTGAAATCATGAATTATTTGTCTTTCTCTGACTGACTTATTCCACTTAGCATAAGACGCTTGAGGTCCATCCACGTTGTCATAAATGGCAAGATTGCATTCTTTTTATGACTCAGAATATTCCATTGTATGTGTATTTCACATTTTCTTTATCCATTCATCTATTAATGGACACTTCGGTTGCGTCTGTATCTTCACTTCATTATTTACTATTGTCAATAGTGCTACAATAAACGTCGGGGTGCATAAGTCCTTCCAAATGAGTGTTTTTGCTTTCTTCTGGAAAATACCCACCAGCGAGGGAGTCCCACATCAGACTTCCTGCTCAGCAGGGAGTCTGCTTCTCCCTCTGCCTGCTGCCCCTCCTGCCTGTGCTCTCTCTCTCTCTGACAAATAGATATATAAAATCTTAAAAAAAAAAAAAAAAGAAAGAAAGAAAAGATAGAAAGGCAGAAGGAAGGAAGGAAGGAAGGAAGGAAGGAAATACCCAGAAGTGTAATAACTGGGTCATATGGTATTTCACCTTCTAGTTTTTTCCTCTACTGTTTTCCACAGTGGTTGTACCGATTTACGTTTCCACCAAGAGTGTACAAGTGTTCCTTTTCCTCCACAATCTCACCAACACTTGTTACTTCTTACCTTTTTGGTATTAGCCATTCTGACTGGTGTGAGTAATGTCTCATTGTGGTTTTAATATGCATTTCTCTGGTAATTAGTGATGTTGAGCATCTTTTCATGTGCCTGTTGGCCATCTGAACGGTCTTCTTTTGGAAAAATGCCTTTTCAGGTCCTCTCCCTATTTTTCTAAGCAGATTATTTATGGGGTTTTTTGTTGTATAAATTCTTTATATATTTTGGATTCTAACCCCTTATCAGATATATCATTTGCAAATCAAGATCTAGCTGCTAAGTGTGTTTCATTGTACAATAATATTGCTTCCATGCCCTTTCTGTGGAGAGAGAATTTTGCTAAGGCAAGTCTGGCCCCATGAAGGACTGGCATTGCTTTGGCTTTGCTGCCCCCTCGTGGCCAATTTGAGGTATAATAGGCTGCCTATAACCAGCCCGCAATGCGGGAGCTGGGAGAGGTCCTTGGTCCCATGCGCATCCTGATTGACCTGCACTCAGGGGAAGCCACAGTCTGTTTCTACTGCACTCTGTCTGCTAGTGATGGGAAAACCATGGCCCTGAGAGGGGGGTGGATCTCTAAGGCAGACAGCTAGGGGAGGAGACAGTAACTCGGGTCTCTAGACCCCAACACTCTTTCCACTGTGTCCTGCCCGAAGCATTCCTGCCAGGCAAGCTAACCTCCAGAGACCACCTGGACTCACCTGCCAACCAGGGCGGGGATCCCTGGTTGGACTCTCACGATGGCGCATTTACTGTTTTAAAAAGCAGCCTGTTCCTCGTGTGTGACCTTAGTTTCCACTCGTCTGGAGCCCAGGCCCACCTCTCTGCATCCTCCCCTTTTGGACAAGTTCCATCTTCTGAGGTCCCAACGCTTCAGCCTCCGACCCAGCGGAGATTGCGGGGTCAAAGAAGTCGGCGCTGGGAGGACAAGGAAAATCGAGGAAGTGTTTCATGGCATCAGCACACTCTGCACACCGCGCCTCCCTGAGTCCTGCAAGACAGGTGTGGTTAGGCCCACTTCACTCCAGGGGGGTTGAGACCTAGGGACAGCCTTAACCTGTCCAAGCTCACATATCAGCTCGTGTCAAGGTGGGTGAAAACCGTGCCCTTGATTTATGGACTGAGAAGCCAACTTCTGAGAACTCAAACCAGGAGCTAGTGGTGGGAGCAGGGGGCTGGGGGGCAGCCTTGGCTACCACTTGCTTTCTGAAAACCTTATTATGAAGAATAGCACTCATAGAAGGAAATGCACAGAAAGCAAAGACACACAGCTCCATGATCTCTTATGTCAGCCAAGTCAGAAAATAGGAGGATGCCAGCACCCCAAGGCCCTTTCTCCTTCCTGACCACCGCCCTTGCTCTCTTTACAGTTCCTCATCTACACAGGCACGCAGCCCTGAATGGTGGTGTGCACTTTCTAGAAACGGAATCTTATTTCGTCATCCTTTTGGGTCTGTCTGCGTTCACTCAACATTCAACTCAATATCTACTCACAAATATGTTCCCTACTGTAGGACACTGACCTACAACAATTTTGTTCATCCTTTTGTCAGCGGATGTGTGGGTTGTTTCCAGGTTTTGTTAGAATGAACACTAGAACTGCTGTGAACAATTGTGTACCTATTTCTTGGCATATGTATGTATTTGTGTGTGTGTGTGTGTATGTATTTCTCTTGGGTGTATGAGTATATTGATGGAGCTGTCTCTACCAATTTGGGCTAACCAAACTGAGCTGTCATAACTAAGTACCACAGACTGGGTGGCTTAAAACAACAGAGAGGTATTCTCTGACAGTTTTAGAAGCTAGAAGTCTAAAAGAACTGCTAAGGAGTCAGCAGGTCTATGCTCCCTTTGAGACTTGAGGGAGGATCTTGCCTCTTCCCAGCTTCTGGGGGAAGCAAGGAACACCTGTGATTAGTGCTTGTCGGCTTCCAGCTCGGCCACTCCGACCTCCACCTCTGTTTTCACACGGTGTTCTTCCCTCATATCTACACACCGTCTTCTTATAAGGACCAGCCACATTGCACGGACTCACCCTACTCCAGGATGACCTCATCTGGACTAAGATGCTATTTCTACATAGGGTCACATGTGGAGGTTCAGGGGGTTAGGACTTCAACATTTCCTTCTAGGGGGACACCACTCAATCCATAATAACAACGAAGAACAGAATTGCTGAGCTGTCCTATCAGATCCTGAGAAAGGGCGTGAGTGTAGATAGTTAATTGGTGCTGTGGGGTCAGGAAGCAGGACTGAGGGCAGCGCTGGGACCAGGGTGAGCCAAGTGAGGGGCCGGGAGTACATCATGGGAGGCGGACTCACTCTCAAGGGTGTGTCCTTGCTGCTCGTCCTCGTGCCACTCTGAGGGAAGGAGTAGACGAAGGTCACCAGGAAGGGAGAAAGCCAGTGAAGAGCTCCTTGATTGGCACTATGGGCCACTAGACCCAGTCTCACTGGGAGCCTCTAGAGAGCCCTGGAGACTGTGCCTCCCACTCATCCCATGGAAGGATGGGAATACCCGGCATCCTTCCCCTGACTGCTTATTCGCTGTGGGTCATCCCTCAGGGCACTAAATCCCCTGTGCGCTGCTGTGAAACTTCCGTGGCACTGGAGAACGGTCTCCGGCAGGGAAGCAGGGACATGCGGGGGCTTGCAGTGGGATACTGTTAGCATGCCAGGTGTCCACAGCAGGCTCAGGTGAAGTCAGGGGTATGGACTGAGGCATCAACGGTGTTTGCCACAGCTCGTGCCTTGCAGTGCTCAGACCGGTCATTTGGTGCATCGAGTCTGTTCTGTTACTGAAAGTCCAAGGCAGCTGCTGGTCAAATTTCCAAAGAAAAGACTCTGAATGGGAGGGTTAGTGGAACAAGCTAGCCTCCTTGCTACAGCTGGTCCCAGGGCCATCACTGATCCTCAGCATCCTTTCCTCAGTCCTGCATTCTGTGATACCCTCAGCCAGCACTTCGTTCCTGGAGGCTCTGAGCAACTGTCTACCTTGGCCTTGTCGGGCTGTGGTGGCAGCAAAGGCCCATTCACAGTTATCACCAGGCCTGGAAATGACCAGGAGATATCCCGAGAGTTCCCCAAGTCCAGACACTCTTGCTCCTGCTCCCATGGAGCAGGCCTAGCTCCCCATCATAATCAGGGTCAGTGATCCTGCCAGCGTCCGCAGTCCCAAGTGATCTCGCTGCAGATGTAGTTTTTTTTTTTTTTTTAAAGATTTTATTTATTTATTTGAGAGAGAGACAGTGAGAGAGAGCATGAGAGGGGAGAAGGTCAGAGGGAGAAGCAGACTCCCCATGGAGCAGGGAGCCCGATATGGGACTTGATCCCAGGACTCCGGGACCATGACCCGAGCCGAAGGCAGTCACTCAACCAACTGAGCCACCCAGGCACCCAGCTGCAGATGTAGTTTTAAAGGCAGTGGTAGAAGTGCAAGAAGAAGAGAAGTCCCCCTCCTCCTGTCTTCTTGCCCATAGGCACAGGGACGGGCACTTCTAATTTTGCAGAGCAGAGCCTAAAGTTGTAGGGCAAGAAGCAAAAAATTCCCCAGGTGGGTTGCTGGAGGGGGCCATTCCTGCTTCCCCTCCTCAGTTCCCAGACTTATGCGTTCTAGTTGTTGGGCACCCAGCAACAAATAGTGGCCAGTGGTTGAACATGTATCATTTCCTGGAAAGCAGTGCTCCAACACAGAATGACTTTCTCAAGCTGGTGCCTGGAGTCTTTAAGAGGACAGTTCAGCCTTGACAGTAGGAACCAGTGGATCCTATTGTCATGTGTCCTCGGTCAAGTTCCCTTCTCCGGGAAATAGGTCCTTTGGTCTGAGATGCTACAGTTCTCTGCAGTAAAGCAAGCATGTGCTGGGTTTATTTGGGGAATGTCTAGTCTATCTTCTTGAACTGTTGTCCGTTCCTGTATCAACATCTTTGTCTTAATGAGTATGACAGTTAAGTCTTCGTATCTGCTAGAGAAAACTCAGTTTTCTTTTCCATTGGCTATGCTTCACTATTTGCATTCCTAAATACATTCAAAATCATCTCATCAATGCCATAAAACTGTGTTGGGCTTTCGAGTGGGATCACATCAAATCTATAGTCCGTTTTGGAAAAACTGACACCTTCACAACACTGATTCTTCTAATCCACAAACATAATATTTATCTCCACATGTGTTTCAGTCTTCCTCAATCTCTCTCCACAATGTTCTATACATTTCTGTGTGGGAGGCTTGCCCACCTTATATTTCATTTATTCCTAGGTATTAGATATTTTTGATGCTTTTAAAACGGTACCTTTGAAATTCTTAAACCTGGGCTGCATAAAGATGTTGACTATTTTTATTTTTTTCAAGTAGCTTCTATCTCTACTGTGGGACTTGAACTCACAATTTGGAGATCAAGAGTTGCATGCTCTACTGACTGAGCCAGCCAGGCGCCCCTGTTCAGTTGATTCTCATGTATTGATTTTGTATCCAGCTGATGTATTCAACTCACTATTTATAATAATGTCTGCGAATTCTTTGGGATTATTTTAAGTACATAATGTTATCTGTGAATAAAAAGGGTAATTTCTTTTCTTTCCAACCCTCTTGCTTCACTCCACTGGTTAGAGTTTCTACTGTGATGTTAAGTGGTGACAGGAGTCATCTTTATCTGTCTGGTCTAAACAGGAAAACATCTGATGATTTATCATTAAATATGATGCTTGCTGGAACGCCTGGCTGGTTCAGTGAGTGGAGCATGCAACTCTTGATCCTGGACCTGTGAGTTCAATCCCTACACCAGGTGTCGAGATTACTGAAAAAATTAAAATAAATGATGCTCTCTGTAGTTCCTACTTCTAATATTTAAATATTTAAGACCTGCTGACTGCAGCCTTGGGAGAAAGTCCCACTCACAAGACCCAGACAAGCCACATCGACTACGGCTTCACAGAGAGAGAAAAGGTTTATTGATTAAAGCGGCTAAATTTTGAGGGCCATTTGTTACACAGCGATACATAACAGGTGTCGAAGGGAAGCATCAGCCTCCCCTCAAAGTCCAGCCTAAGGAGACTGTAGCAGAAAGGGCGTGGGTTTTAGAAGCGGATATGGTGGTTTTGAAGTCATCATGCCCTTTGCCTGTGCTGATCCTATATCAGCATAGGCACAGACAAGACTGTGTAGCAATGGGTAGAACAGATACCCGACATCGGAAATCTTAGGGATTCGGGGTATCTAGTTGCCGAACCATTGTACCAGCTCCCCTTCGTTCTTTCTGACCGGCAGGAAAAACCGCCTCCATAGAACATCTGGATTCTCTCTCCCTCGGGCTGGGACACTGTGGTGCCTGATAGGCGCTGGGCCGCTCACATCACAGGCCACGGAGTCAGCCGTGGAGGGTCTATTTCACAGAGAACCCGCAGGCCTCCCTTCAAGCCTTTAAAGTTTTTGTTGTTGCTGTTCAAAGTGAAGGCTGAGAGGTGATCTCATCTGCCACGGTCTATGCCCTGCGAGGGCTGCCAGCTGCTCGGTGGAACGGGGCCCCTGAGATCAGAGGCAGCCCAGCGAGGCAGGCTTTGGATTTGGAAGACGGGGCTGGAACTCCCAACTCCCAGCCTTCTTAGCTGACAGGATCCTTGGCAAGTGGTTTTCTCTGATCCTGTTTCCTTCACTTGTAAAATGGAAGTAGGAATATTTACCTCCTCAGGGTCCTTTTGTGGATTATACTGGAGCGTTTGGGAAAGCAATTTGGCTATTAATAGGCATTCAATACATTAAAAAAACAAAACAAAAACTTTGCCTGTGCCAAGGAGTCCGTTGGCGGTCTGCCCGGAGACCGATGGGGCTTGCTGCTGCCAGCGCGGTGGAGGACACAGATCACCAGCATCACCCGGGAGGAGGTTAGAAATCAAGACACTTGGGCCACACCCTGGACCTTTCCATCAGAATCTGCATTCCCACAGGATCGCCAAGGACTCATCAAGGTTCAGGGGAGTCCCAAGGTTTGCGTTTCCAATAAGCCCCACAGAAGGAGCAAAAAGTTAGAGGAGAAACTGAGGAGGCGGCGGCGGGATGTAGACGACTTTGTGACGAAGGTAGGTCTGCTAGAGGGAGGGGCTCTCCCTGTTGCTGTATCCAAGGAAGAACAGTTGCTGTTGCCACGCAATCGAACTCCGACGAGGACTTGCTCGAGCACAGAAAAGCCAAACCACTAATCTGAATAAATAAGCATCAATTTTATTGAATCATGAATAATTTAAGACTGGTACAATCATCGGCTTTATTCTCTATGACGTGGGGCGTGATCTCCAGTAGATCATTGGCAAATCCAAAAACCTCATGACAAATGAAAATTAAATAGGGAGGGCGGGAGGGAAGGAGGAAGGAAACATACCGTACACAAAATACTCAATTCCTAGTTTTCTCTTTAAAAATGGCTAGAAAAAATTCATCAAAATGCAGCACTTTAATCGATTATTTACAATTTCTATGTTACAATGAAAAAATGTACATCTTATAGGACATATTTCATCAACTGCTCCACTGGAAACAACTAGATTAAAACAGCAAACCTTCCATTTAATATCCACAAAGTTGGATTATTTTCCTTTTGAAGTAGATTCGCCATGATCAAATTTGAGTACACAGAATTTCGAAGTTGAAGCATCGACAGTGAAATAAAAAATGTCCCCAAGACACAACAAAGGTCTAGGCAAGTCTCATTCCTTGTCCCACCCCTCCCCCACCCCCAAACTTAAATTAAAAGATATTCCCATCTCATTTATGGCCTGTATAACTCTTGGCAGTTTGGGAAGAAGACTTTTGGCTTCCATTGGTAACTCAACATAAATGTTGCATAGAATTTCATACATTTCAAAATTAGCCTAACTGTAGACAAAGGCAAACTGGAAGCATTTCGGACAGAGCCCTAAATGAGTACAAAGTCACTTTGTCAAAGGTGAGTGACACTAAAGTAAAATATGACCGAAATTAGAAATGTGCATATCAGACAACCCTGCTTCCCGAAACTTTAGGAAGGACACGGAGTTGTGAATCACACAAGGACTACACTACTTAAAATCACCGGTCACTAGCCAGGTATTACCAGGGACAGAGGTCTCGGTTCTGAGCCTGGACCCAGCGGGAGGGAAGTCTGTAGTAGAGGGGAGAAGACAGAGAAGGTGAAAAAAAAGGAGGAGGGTTTCAAACAATATTAGCAGGTGTCTACTCACAAGGTGACTGGGAAAACTGCCCCCAAGGAGAAGTCCATTTTATCTCCTCCCAAATTCACAGTATGAGCGTGTAAGGTCATCGTTGGGAAACAGATTGAGAAGGACCACTCTTCAGGTTTACCAGAAGGCTCAGGGTGTGGCCCATGGTCACAGGCTAAATTCATGGTTTGAAGTTTTTATGGGGGAAAAAAAAAAAAAACCAGACAGAACAAGACACACTCACACACCCAGATGGCTAATGAAGGTTTCACACAAGAGAGTCTGAGTTTACGGAGATGAGAGCAAGGACAGCACGGAGAGCTTTTCCATTCACTAGCTAGGGGGACACATTCTCCTTTCCCTCTAAGGAAGAAGAAAGTGGTGTCATCCAATGTCATGCGAGCAGTTTCAAGTCAAGTTCTTGCGGTAAGAAAATGAGAAAAAAATGTACAGAGACAGACCTTCAGAAAAAGAAAGTGTGAAAGGTGGAATAAAAACCCTGATCGTTAACAGAGACACCCCCACTGGGGCCCGATAAAGATTCTCTTTATAAAGCATAAACAAACAACTTACAGATTTACCACTCTCTGTAAAGAAAATACCAGTATGTTGAAGACATATCCTAGTAGGGTGTGTATCAGCAATGTCATGTGGACTTGGAACTTTTGCCTTTTCCTGCATCAGACAGATCACTGTCCAGGCAGAGTGTTAGCCGGAGACTGATAAGAATCTTAAAAAAAAAAAAAAAAAAAAAAGCATCTTTTTTTTTTTTTTTTCTTTTTTCTTTTACCCATGGTCACGCATCCACACAGATGAGTCTTTTGGATGAGAAAAGTCACAGCAACTTGAGTCCTCCTAATGAGTAGATGACTTTTTAGCCCTGTTTGCTCTGATGGGGAAAACAAGAAAAAGAATGATGGACCCCAGGCAGGCACAACACTCGTAAATGAACACGGTTAGTACAAAACCAGTAAGGCATCGCTTTGGGAAGGTCAGCACCGAAGAGGTCAGGCAAGACTCGTCTGGACGGAGGCCGGGGCTTCTGGAAGGGAGCGGCCCCGGCCCCTTGTGGAGTTGCATCACGTTGGTTCTGAGGAAAGTGCAAGTCTTGTGCGAGGTGACCTCAGCACCCCACCTGAGGTTGGGGTTGGCACGCCTGAGGTGTCGATGTGCGTTCTGAAGCCTCAAGGACGAGAAGAAAAGGCAAGGTCCCGGCTCACCCGCGCGTGGAGGATGGGGTCCTGGTCCTCCTAGAAAGGACACGCCCACCCCCACCCCCCGCCGCCCCAGCAGGGCCCCGCGCGGTGTAAAACCGTGGGGATGGACAACCGAACAACCAGAACTCAGCAGGACCAAACCAAAACTCAACTCCTGCGGTTCTTTCTTTCACCAAAGGACTGATTCTGACCAAAGGTTGGGGGGGTGGGGGAAGGGGAGGAAAATCTTCAAAATCAAAGAGTCAGAAGAGGGCAGGGAAACTCAACCTCATTTGCAAGGGGGTAACCAGTTCAAAACAGACCCATTCTCACTGGCCACAGTGTTTGCAGAAAGAAAAACCTGATTCACGGAGACGGGAGGAGGAGGACGCAGACACGCGCTGTCCGCGCCGTGGCCCCATCCGCTCGTGCACGTTCCACTCACGCTCGGACCGACCGGAGGCTGACGGGTCTGGGAGGTGTGGCTGAACGGGAACAGGCAAAAATACCCCTCGGGGAAGGAGAGCACCATTTTTAAAAAGCCAAACAGAACAGCAAGCGGGCTTCGCCTTGCGCTTTGCTTTTGCCTAAGGTGTCCCCGCGCCGCGCTCTGCGCTTGGCTGAGTGGGACCGGGCTGCGCCCGCGCTCTTAGCACCAGCTCTCTCCGTGGCCGGCCGCGGGGGAAGGCGGGGAGGCAGAGGCGGGCGCCCACGGCAAGACCCAGCCAGGGGGTCGGTGTGGAGGGACAGCTGTGTTGCCCGCATTTCCAGCTTGGCTCCAGTCTCTCTGCTCTGGGCAGCTCGCAGCACGATGCTGTTGGGTTTTAGAGCTTCCAAGTTGGTTCTTGGTTTGTGTGTGTGTGTGTGTGTTTGTGTGTTCTTTTTATAAACCTTTCCATTTCAACAGTGATGATCCTTTCCCGAGAAGTAACTTCAGTGTCCTAGGGAGGTCACGGCAACAAGGCAAACGATAACGAAAATAAACGATGAGATAGTGCAGGTCTCACTGTGGAAGGGAGCGGTGCCAAGGCGGCTGGCCCGGGAGGCCCGCACCCAAGTCGAGGCTGGAGGACGAGGGGTCTGGGTATTCCTGCGGCTCTCACGCTGCGGCCGGGGGGCTGGCTCAGGAGGGCATCTTCTGGGGGTGCAGGGGACGCGCATGGAGCAGGGCACGGAGGGGAGAGGCAGGCAGGCTCCACGGCTGGCCCCTGTCACAGAGTAGACTCTAGGGAGGAGTCCAGGATGTCATCCTGATGGCTGTTGCTATTGGAGTCGCTGTCGTAGCTCTGGGGGCTGGAGTAGTTGGCTGCCTCCTGCAGCCTCATCAGCATGTTCATCTGGGGAGAGAGCGAGAACGTGAGCGGCTTTCGGCCTGGCAGCCATCCGCCTCCGGACTTTTCCAGGCTCCTGCTCTGTCCTCCAGACTCACCATGGGCTGCAGCCCACAGTGGAGGCCATGGATGAAAAAACAAAACAAAACTGTGGACTCCGGGCCAGGCTTCCAGGTTTCCAATCCTGCCTCTAGCACTTAGGAGCCACATAACCTCGGGTAAGTTACTTCACCTTTTTGTGTCTCGGCTTCTTCATTGGCCCCATGAGAACAATTGTACCTGTCCTACGATGTTATGGGTGTGGACTGAGTGAATACAGGCAGAGCACAGACAACAAAAGAGGAAGTCTTCTAGGAATCCAGTATTTATTTTGTATTTCTAAGTGACACACCTTACCCAAGCACAGCCCTCAGGCGGCGTGGAGATGCCCGTCCAACCGCCTCGGCACCGCCGACAAGTGAGGCACACGGCTCCCCCTTTGGAGAGCAACAAGCCCATGCGGATGTCTGGCTCTGGCCAGAGGGCAGCCTGAAGCTGGCAACGCTCCCGCTCCTGCTGAGGCCACCACGGGGTGGTAAAGGACAGCACCAGCCACAAGCAGAGCCACAAAGCACAGAGGGGCCTGGATACCAAGGCAAGTTACCTACCATATCTGAGCCCCCAGGTCCTCCTCTGCAGAGCGGAGAGAATAAGAGCACCTGTGTCTCACAAGGTCGAAGGACAGAAGGAGCCTCAGACCCGCAGAACAGGGGCTGGTGCATAGGAAGGTCTCAGTAAAGGAGATCTGCCATCATCACCATCATTTGTTTAAAAAGTTAGAAGAATGTTCTGAGACCTTCCCTGCCTACAGTCTGTTGGTTCTTTGTCTGCCAGTGAAAGGGGGAAGTAGGAATGAATTTTATTTGCAACTGTAAATTGTGTCTTTTTGATTCTATGTAGCAAGTAAGTTAGAAAGAAGGGTCTCTCTGAGCTAGGGCCAAGATGCGAAGCCGCTGGGCATGAAATCCAGCTGCTTCCCAGCCAGCTGCCCCTCAGGATGCCTCATGGTCTCCTTGGGTGAGCCAGGGCGCAGAACCGCCATCAGCGGGGCCTACCGGTGTAGCCACGACCGGGTGAGAGACGGAGCCGAAGCGCAACAGGCAATCCTTGGCAGCCACGATTATTCACTCATCAAACAGCCCCAGTGTGTTTACAGTTTGTATTCTCAAACAAAAAACGAGTCAGTCCTCTTCTCCCAGAGGTCTCAGTCTCATGAGGGAGAGAGAGACCGACCAGTCAACAAGAGACCGCAAGGGCCCTGGGCAGGGAGAAACACCAGGTATCTATTTGTTAAGTGGGGGTGACTGCCCAGCATAGCTCACTTCCGGGGACCTGGGGTCAGAGGGAGAGTTCTATGTAACAATTCCAAGAGCTCCAAGCTTTACCTAAATGCCCTTATGTTTAGTCAGGGACACAAGTACTCCTGCGTAAGAGAAGAGGTTCTGGGGATGAGGGAGCCATGTTTTCCTCTAGAGAGCTCCTAAATTCTATTTTTATGTAAGGAAAGAGCTCATGAGCTTGCAGCTACAAAAACATCTCCATGACACTGGCTTTAGCCATAATTCATGTTGGATGTGGCTGGTCCTTTCTTCTGCAAAACCATTGTTGTAAACACTGTACATAGGTTGTGTATAGTAACATAGTAACTCCCACTTAAAATATAGTTCCTGCTGAGGAAAAGCTCCCAGGACCACAGCTCCTTCCTGCCAGTCAGAAGGATGGCAGACAAGTCACAGCAGCAGTGATGATGACGACGATGATGATATTTATCAAGCAAATCAATTAGTCATCAGGGAAAGAACAACAAGTCAGCTGTCTTTTAATCCTGCTGCATCCCTTATGAATATGTTCTTTCATTAAGTAATGCAAGGGGGGCCTGGGTGGCTCAGTGGGTTAAGCCTCTGCCTGCGGCTCAGGTCATGATCTCAGGGTCCTGGGATCAAGCCCCGAATTGGGCTCTCTGCTCAGCAGGGAGCCTGCGTCCCCCTCTCTCGCTCTGCCTGCCTCTCTGCCTACTTGTGATCTCTGTCTGTCAAATAAAATAAATAAAATCTTTAAAAAAAAAAGTAGCTTTAAAAAAAAAAGCAACGCAAGTCCTATTTTCTGCTGTGTTGTTCCTCTTGCCTTAGCTGCCAAGGGAGCTCAAGGGTAAACTGAAGGCATGATAATGGTCACCTAAGTGTGGGAGGCTCTGGGATATGTGCTTCCACCTTCTTTAATAGAGTTTTCGATTTATTAGGTCTAATTTCACAGTCTCACGTAGGCAAAGAACACTATAATTACAGTGTTAGCGTCCCTGTCCAGGCTCTTCTCAAAGGGCCTTTATTTGTTCTCGTAATGATGGGGGTAAGTAAGAAGCTCAGGCAATGTTACCCAGACTTAGCTCAGGTCGCTGGCCCTGGGACCGTATGCAGGCTGCCCTGTCCTCTGGGAGCCCCTCGTGCCCTCAGACTTCTCCCTGCCTGTGCTCCCGATCAGATGGCTCGACCTTCTGCTCCTTAGAAACAGAGAGCTGCCTCTGCTCGGTCACTGGTGGGAGAGATGAATGGGGCAGGACAGCACGTGATAAAGGTGGCACTCTAGTCAGAGGGCAAAGAGCGGGACAGGGGCATTGAGGCTGGAAAAAAATCACATTCATAACCTTTTACGTTACACTGGAACAAATTTCAGAGGGTTCAAGGCTTTAGTGAGAAACTGACATCATGAGAGATCATGTTGGCAAAAGTGTGACTAACCTTGGGGTGGGTCCAGCCTTCCAAAGTGAGACTCTGGCTTGGTCCCATCTCTGTTCCCAGCATGCCTTGCGTCACGACCAATACACAGTAAGTGCTCAGTAAAAGCTGAGCTGCTCCGGGAGCTAAGACTCACCAGTGGGTCTCCTTCAGCGTCGCTGGGGGGCAACTGCTTGCTCGCAGACCCTTCCCGAGGCATGGAGTAGCCGTCAAAGCCGACATCCTCAGGCCGGAGCTGCAGCAGGGGAGGCCACTCGTGCTGCTGTGGGCTGGCTGCCCAGGGATAGGTGTCCATCACCCACTTGGCGGGGTCCTCCCAGGGGGCCCGTCTTCCATAGAGCTGGAAACAGGCAAAGAAGGAATTGTCTGGGAGTGGCCCAAGACCTCTTCTGCAGCCCTGGTTTTACAGCCTTTGGAAACCTCCTCAAGCCCAGCATGATGCCTTTCCCGATGG
Source organism: Martes martes (assembly GCF_963455335.1). NCBI lineage: Eukaryota > Metazoa > Chordata > Mammalia > Carnivora > Mustelidae > Martes > Martes martes. The sequence continues at coordinate 41,900,878 of NC_137898.1, forward strand.
AGTGACTCCACTTCCAGAATTCTAAGGAAGGAAGCCACCTGAGGTACACATAGCCTGATGTGCTATGACTGAAGGCAACGTGATGTAGGGGTCAAAGGTGCTGGCTTTGGAGACAGGCTGACCTGGGTCCACATCTTAGCTCTGCCACTGCCTCACCACGTCACCCTAAACTCTATGCTTTGCGATTCAATCTGAAAAGCAGCCCCAACTGCATGATTTGAAGCATTTGCTAATTTCTGTGGGGTAAATCCTCCTCCTATGGCCCATTTCAAACTACCAATATGGAATCACGGAATTTGGAGTTGGAAGGAGGTGCTAAGCATTGGCTCACACAAGCCAGCTCTAGTGTCCCATTGGAGGCGCCCCACTCCCCGAGGATGACCTCCCACAGAGATCGAGGGCCAGGCATCAACACCACAGTGGTGGTCACCAATAGCCCCGGTTGGATAAAACCCCATTTCCTGAAGCAGCTCGGACTCTCAGAGCCCCTCCCGGCAGCACCGGTCATTTTCAAACCAGTGCTCTGTTAACAGAGGTTAGGCACGGGTATCAGAATTTTCAGTCTCTCTCTCAACTATTATCCTTCAAAATCGTAACAACTGACAGAAAACGACATTATCACTTAACTTAAGACCTTTTCTTAAACCTTAACTACTTAATGATAAAATTACTGCCCTGACTCTATACTCTTTCAAGGACAGAAACCCAGGATGCGGCCCCTCCCTAAGCGGGGCTGCCTAGGCCTCATCTTCAACTTCTCTCTCATGTCAGCACAGGCTGCCGCATCTCACAGCTGATGGCGTGTCAGCGATGCTTTACAAATACTGAACCGCCATGGGACTCCAAGGGGAAGTACGAGTGCCCGAGTTTCCCAGATGAGGGGACAGACCCAGGGAGGAAAGGCAGCAGAATGGGAATCCAAGTCTGCTAGCCTCCCCACACCACCGAGTCTGAGACGTGGTAGGTGTGCTCGCCCAGCGCAGTGCTGGCTGTGGCTCTGGGAGGCTCCCCCTCGACAGGAAGCCACGGGGTATACAGATCAAAGACTCCTGAACCACCTTGTCTGCACGGTGGCTCCCTCTGCCCTCCCATGACTTCTACAGGTGAGAGGGGAGGTGAGAGGACCTGCTCACAGAACAGAGCTGAGCTCTGACTGCCCAGAAGACCACATCGATCCAGGTCCTAGGCTGCCCCAGCTGGAAGGAACTGGGGTCCCCTGGCCTCATTTACCAGATGGGGTTGTCAGGGCCTAAACAGAAGCGCCAACTGTGAAAGGTTATGGAGCGGAGTTAAGATTCAAACCCAGGGGGGCACCTGGGTGGCTCAGTGGGTTAAAGCCCCTGCCTTCGGCTCGGGTCGTGATCCCGGGGTCCTGGGATCGAGCCCCGCGTCGGGCTCTCTGCTCAGCGGGGAGCCTGCTTCCCTTCCTCTCTCTCTCTCTGCCTACTTGTGATCTCTGTCAAATAAATAAATAAAATCTTAAAAAAAAAAAAAAAGATTCAAACCCAGGGCCTCAGCTTCCTTGTCTGGGCCTTTCTTCCCCTCTCCACCCCTCCTGACTGAGTCCACCTGGTATCAGCAAGGCCACATGACTCAGCCAAAACCAGGCTGGGGAGAGGTAGACCACTGTCCACCAGACAAGGATGTGCCAACTTGGCTCATTCACGACTGCGAACAGCACCTCTGACCTTTATGTCTGATTTGTCAGGGAAGCCACCCACCCTGCCTACACGGCACATGGGCTTACCCATCCCCCCAACTAGTGACTGGCTCCGCCCATGCTCAGGACACGCACACCCTCCTATAACCTCACTGCTTTCTCAGACGCCTGCATCCCTCCTGTCTAGCACCCTGACCCTGTCTGTCGCTAAATCTTCCCTCACCAGGGCAGTGGTGAGTCTCAGGATTCAGCCTGGCATTCTAGAGGCTGTTCATAGTCTGCGCACGAAGGGGTGATGGGAAGGTGTGGGAGGGTGCACGTGCGTGCATGCCAGGAAGGGAGGGAACACACACGTGTTTGGGGGATAGTCAGAACTGAAGAAGGCTGCTCCCGATCAGAAACATGCCTGCAATTTTAGAAGCTTCTCCTGCCGGAGGGAGGTTTGGGCCGCCTTTCCCAAGCCAGACCTCACGCGTGAGCTACTACGTGGCCCTACGTCTGGAGTCAGTCTGGAGGAGGAGAGGCTCAGGGCCGCAGAGCAAGAGGCTGGGATGTGGAGCTCATCCAGCCCTTAGACATAATACGGCCCAGTGGTTTTCAAATATTTGCTCTTCCCCTGACCCTACCAAGGAGTAGCCTGGAGAATCTTCTGGGCTTCACAGAAGCCAGCCGGAAAAAATACTCTTCTAGTCTAAGCTTCTTAGATCACAGAGAACCTGAGGCCTACAGACAGGAGACTCGCCCAGGGTCTCCGCGCCGGTTAGGTCATCCGATAAACACCCCAACGCTCTCCCCCACCCCCCAGGGGAACACGGGTCCTTTGAGTTGCTCTATAGACCTCAGACACTTCAGCAAATGTTTACAATGACAGCTCCAAAGGGGAACAGAACTGGGAACTGAGTCATCAGACAAATGTACACTAGGCCCATGTAAACATCATCTGCAAGGACAGAAAATATTTTTACAAGCTTCCACACTTGCCACTAGACATGTTCAAGACCAGGTGATGAATGACTGGGCTGGGACCGTGGCAGGCAGAGGAATGATCATAAAAGCTCCTAGGCCCCACGGCAGCAGGGCCCTGAGACAGCTCCGGGAAGGGGCGGAGACAGATGGATGGAGAGACAGACAGATGGGACAGTCACCTACCCCTAGGCAGGGAGGCGCCTGGCGTGCCTGATGGCTCAGGAGCTGTGGGCTGAGACAATGGCAATGAATTCCTGAGCCTCTGTGAGCCTCTGACTCCACACCGGGAGGCCATGCTTGCCTGCTCTGAACCACAGTACCCCCACGGCCACATGCTCTTCTCACCTGGTCACATGAGGAGTGACCCCACACGGTGCCCAGCACACAGTCCGCATGGATTCCGGTAACTCAGGGGGGTGGGGAAACAAATGTTTTTTAAAAAAGAGAGGCATCCTTTGGTTACATGAAATCTTATGTAGAAAACCACCCTATGACACATAGCACTTTGGCCCCTGAGCCACCGGAAGCTTCTGGGAGTTAGGGGGTCCTCAGGACAGCCTGAAAATTCCAGAAGGAATGGAGGAGTCAGCCAGACGGTTCCAACGCTGGCTCATCACACTCATCCCACTGAGTGAACTTGGCTAATAGTCAAAAACTCTTGTGAGCCTGTCTCCTCATTTACGAGGTAATCTTTGAGCTGTTAGAACTATAAGAGATCATGCACATCAGGCCCCAAGCAGCACCCAGCAAGTAGCAAGCCCTCAGTCAACGTCAGCGGACTTTCCTTCAAAGCCAGAGGCCTGAAGAGCAGACCAGGTTTCCTCTTGAATCAGTAGATTCTGGCGGTTTTCCTGGGCTCCCCAGGATGATGAGGTCAAGGTCTGGGGCAAGGGGGCTCACTTCTGAGCAGCTTGGTCATATGCTAACTCTGGCACGCTCTTCAAAGATGGTCTTTCAAATGACCTCACAGCATAGGGAAGCCATGACTTTTCCTCCTTCACACTGAACTGGTAAGTCCCATGAGATGGTGGCGTGTCTGTTCCCTGCTCCCGATGGAATGGTCTATAGCCATCCCCAAATCCTTTCAACCTGTTGCCTCCTCACTCCTAGTGGGAAGGAGACACAATGCTCCTTCACCATGAACCCCAGGAAGGGCAGTTTACACTCTGTGCCCAGAAGGCCTTTGAAATTCAGGTCTAAAGGAGCAGGGTCCTGGCACGTCCACCCTGGGTGAGGACCAACGGGGAACCACTTGATGGGTAGTTCAAGGCTGGAGCATCCTTGTGTCTCTCCACTCCCGGTTTGGGGCTCACTGCGCAAAGGAGGCCGGCCCTTAACCAACAGAGCCCAGGGGTTCTTCCAAGAATGCTCTGAAGTCACTCCCTATCTGTCATCACAAGATAAATTTGGAGCAAAGAAGAAGCAAATGAACAAGCGAAAGGTGAGGCAGAAATAAGAGGAAATGGTGCATTTCCTCCACCTCTAATGCCTCTACTTGTTTTGAGCAGCATGGGGGTCTCCCAGAGGGGCTGGGCATAGCACAGCCCCGGGAAGCCACGGAGGGTGAACAGAGGAGAGGGGCTTCTGAAATGCAACAGACTTCAGGAGTCCAGCATGTGGGACAAGCATTCTGCTGGAATGACTGCATGGCCACTTGGCTTTATGGCACTAACAGATCATCTGATTAAAGACTAAATTAGGGTCTGGTGACCCAGGCCAGTGAATTTATCTACCCAGGGAGATTCTTACTGCAAAGATCTGAAATCCTCACACCTTTCTTTACGAAACCCACCAGACACAGGAGAAATGCTGCCATCAGGGAATGGTCTTCACACACGACCAATGAATAATTTGGGGCTGACCAAGGGACTGCCTAACTTCTTGCTGGTCTGCCTTCACAGTGCATTTCTGTTTCCACGGGTCCCTGCATTTGCAGGACCTGTCCTCCAGTTCCATGGAACAGGAGTCACAAGAAGCACGTTCCTTTCCCAGTTCTTGCCATCCCACGTGCTCCCCGGAAACCATGGGCACCACTGCATGGCACAAAGCCGTCCCATATTCACCGGGCTCAGCCACATGTACAGCAGTGACACACACAGACTACAGCTACGAACGGGCTGTACCCCACACATGCACGTTGGGGTGCCCCCTCCTATGCCCCCCACAGGCATACAGCAGCCTCTTGGGTCTCCAGGTGCCCAGTATGGAGGAAACCAAGGAGCTCTTAGGAACCTGATGGGTTCCTGGATTCTTCCGCTGTGCCTGATGCCTGCTCATTACTCAGCGTGGGGGCTGTAAGCCTAGGACCTTCTCCAGGGGCCTCCAGGCTCAACAGTGACCCTGGGGCAGGCTCCAACTTGATGCTAAGCCTGTAGCATTCAAGGCTGGGCTGCATGAGAAGCGAGCGGTGCTGCCTTCCAGCTGCTGCTCTGTAGGGATTTGCAACTTCATGGGCCCCAGGGTCCTCCCTGGTGGGGGGGCGGGGTGGCAAGGTGTCCCCTTGGCAGTAGTGAGTGGCAGGTAGTGAGTGCTTTGGGGCTGAGGCCTCAGAACCTGGATTTCAAGCTAGAGGCCTGAACTCAAATCCCAGATTCTTCAAGTGTCCCTTTTATGACCTTGGGCAAGTCACTTACTCTCTTTGAGCCTTAATTTTCCTCTCCTGAAAAATGGAGACAAAAACTAAAAAAAAATCTCTGCTCAAGTCCCGGGACTAAGGCAGGGCTTGAGTCAAAGAGCAGAGGGGAGACTACTTCCCAAACTGTACGCTTCCATTTCTTGTGCGCTCGCCACGCTGGGCGCTTTCTGGCCACAACTGCATTTAATCCTTGTGGTGACTCCTCGTGGTGGAGGACCATCACTCTCCCCTTCTGTCTGCGAGGGCCCTAGGGCACAGAGAGGCTGCCAGCTTGCCTGGGGTCCCACATTAACAGTGGCAGAGCCAGGATATGTCCTATTCCGGGACAGACGGAGGGCCTCCCCCGTGAGGGGCGGTCACGCCACGTCAGTCGGACGTCTAATGGAGGAGATACAGACAACTCCTCTGGTCACCAGAATAGTCCCCACCCCCACCCCAATTTTGAGGAGGCCCGTGGCAAGTGTGCTCCTCACCTGGAGTCCTTCTCGGACGGCTTCCAGGAGATAGGGGATAATCGAGTAGTTCCACAAGTCGGTGAACCACACCCTGGAGCCATCCACATCGATGGGGCACGACAGGAAGAGCCGCGGGCCTGGGGACCACAGGGAAAAAATCAGTCAGAGCTGAAATGGGGGGGGCGGGGGAGGGGTGAAGAGAAGCCACGGTCTTAACAGAGCCCATAGGAAGGACCCCGTGATTTTCTGAATGGCAGTGTAAGTACCGCTTCCCTGGGATCTCTCTCCCCACAAGGAAATCATCCGAGAGAGAGGAGAGGCTTTAAGAGGAGAGATGTTCACCACAACGGGACGAACCCTGAACCCTGAACCCTGCCCGTTGGAACCAGAGGTGCACCCAGCGTCAGAGAAGAGAATCGGTTACTCGAACGATGGTATGGCCACAGCTGATTACTCTGCAGCCTCTGGGAAGGACTGTGAAAACGGAGCCTCAACACAGACTCTCCGGGGACAACGGGAAATAAAAAAGAAAAGAGCATCCTGTGTGCACGCTGTGTTTGCACCCACACAAAGCCTACATGTCCGGATAAGGACAGAACACCGAAGCTCAAATTAATGTTAGGTGAGGATGGTGGGATGGTCAGTCTTTTTTTCTCTGAACCCTAAGCTTCGGGAATGTTGATTGTGTTTTATTTTTAAAGCGGAGCCCATGTCGCCGGGTGGCCTGCCCTTGGGGGAGCCAGCAGCGGTGGCATCGGCCCAGGCTGGCTGCGAGCTCTGATCAGCCCTAGTGGCTGTGCAAAGAGGGGGAGAGAGACAGAACCGGATGCCAATGACTGGCAGCATGGGCTCTGCCCGGGCTGTGACCATCCCTCTGTCCCCTTCTCATCCGTGTGGATAGTGCGGCATCTGGCTGACTTGTGCCTGCCAAGTGCTTTCCCGGCCAGGGCCCCAGGAGCAGCGTCTGTCCCCTGGCAGGCCTCTCACCTACCTATGGTGACGTCTGAGGAGCTGTGAGCCTCCAGGAAGCGGTTGAGGTGATGCCAGACCTTGGGAATCCAGTCGATGATTTTTACCAGCTCCACATTCCGCACTCGCCCACTGATCTCTGTTTCCATGAGCTTCCGCCTCAGGAACCGGCCTAGGAAGCCCTTCACTGGCTCCGTGTGGTTGGCACAAAGCACCCACCTGGAAGAGAGGAAGGTTTCTCTGTTACAAGGACAGGCCTCACTGCTCTGAACACTGCACACACATTAAATCCCAATTCCCTCACGGCAGCCCTGTGACAGAGCTGTGACAGCCATCCCCATTTCACAGATGGAAATGCTGAGGCACAGACAGGTTGCACAGCTTATCCAAGATCAAACAGCTGTTTAACATACAGAAGGGCTAAGATAAGAACCAGCACGGTCCAGCTCCAGAGTCTGAGCTCGAACCACTGAGCCTGCTATGTCTCGTGCTGGAAGTCGGGCTGTGGGCTGGCCTCTGGGGCTGTGACAAAGACTAAGACACAGTCCTTGTTCCCCAGAAGCACACAGTCTAGTGCAGGAAGTAGAAGAGCAGAGGAACGAGAGATGACAAAGCCTGGGGAAACAGCGAATCCTCCTGGAGGAGCGGATGTCTGAGAGCAGGAGGGGCTGGGGAGGGGGGTGGAGACCAGGCTGCCACCTCTGTACAGGTGTGTGGGGTGTTTGGGGGAAAAGCCAGAGATTCAGTGTGACCAGTGTAATTCAGCATTCAGACTTGACCTGCCCACCCACAGGGTCTGATTCCATGTCGGAGGTGATGGGGAGCCACTGAAGGACTTTAAGCATGATGGTTTTCTAGTCAGATTTGGATTCTGGAATGCTCTCTCAGCTGCAACTGGGGCAGCCGAGGGCCTGCAGGGCGCCGAGCTGCGGGTCAGCACAGGGGTTGCAGCGAAGGTGTGCGGGGAGCCGTGGCGGTGGGGAGAGAGGAGAAAACACTGATGAGCCAGGACAGCCTGGCTGCAGAGGTGACCGTGATCTCAGGCCTGGGGGAGTCAACATTTCTGATGATCACAGTTCAGGTCCACTTTCAATAGCTTTCCCTCAGAGATACCTGCAGAGCGGCCAGTGAAAAAGAACCGACGGCCTAGCCCAGAGGGGCTTCCCGGCGGCTTCGAAGGGCCCGGACAGGAGAGGGGCAGTGGGGCAGTCAGCTGGGAGGTGGCGCGGGGCACAGGGCATCCAGCCAAGCAAGACAAGCCACATCGCAATGTTGCATGACCGAGCTGGACAGTCCTTCCCACTTCTCACATCCCAGAATTGACAGCACCTTGGCAGAGGGCCTGGGCAGAGGGCCTCCCAGCAGCTGGAGTTCAAAGCCCCACAGACCCAGCTCTGAGAGGACACTCAAAAGCAAGAGCTTCCGCTTCTCAGGATCACTTGGGGCAGTGAGATGCATCACCAGGGACAGGCAGGGGGCAGGGGGGCAAGGCCAGAGCCACGTCCTTGACACGGTTACCCCAGGGCGGAGACGCAGGGAGACCCAGGCTCCCATCTCAGCTCTGCCACTGACCGGCCAGGTGACCCCACGTGAAGCAATTCTCTCAGCCTCCCTGTCCCAATTTGCAAGATCAGTCTACCTCGTTGAGGCTGTCGTGGGAACGAGATGGGTTACACCCGGGCAAATGCTCAGCACGACAGGCGCCCGACAGCTGTGCCTCACCTGAAGTTGTGATGAAGCTGCAGATTGGGAGTAGAAGAGGTAGCCTGGTTCATGGTGCCGATTATGTAAGGGCTGCGGGGACGGGACAGAAAAGAAGGCTCAGTGAGTCAAAGGCGAGCCAGGGAAGGCGCTAGTGGAAGCCCACGGCGCCTGCCCAAGCAGGCAGATGGCCGCTTGCCTCCCCTGCCCCGCCCTCGGACCCCGGGCTGCAGGGGCACTGTGCCCGTGCGGCACACATCCCGCGGCCACCGTCCTCTGGGGCCATGGGGGCCAGAGCTATCCTTTACCATTTCTGGTCCTTGCAGTTGAGCAGCCCATTGAAGATCTCGCCCAGGGAGCTGACGTGGTGCAGGTTGTCCAGGATGATGACGAGGGGCATGTCCACAGCGTTGTTCTCGCTGCTGCACTGGTCGGCAAGGTTGGACAGGTACTGGCGCAATTCCTGGGGAGGCCGGGGGAAGGCTCAGTGGGGGAATGCTCCCCAATAAAGACGCACGTGCTCGAAGCCTTCACTTTGCCCAGGTCCACACAGGCGGAAAGGTCCTTGAGGAGGCTGTGGTGAGCCTGTGTTGAGGCACTGTGGGGTGCCCAGGCACGGTTGTGTTCCCTGCTCCTATCACTTCTCTGCAAGTGTTGCCATTTTTCTTGATGTTGTTTATTATGCCGACCTTCCAGTAAGTTCCCAAGGGCGGGTGCCTTATACATGTCTGTACTCCCACAGCACCTACCTGAGAGCCACTCACCCAGAAGCCCCTGATGGACGGATACAGCAAAGGAGCGCTCCCCCCACACGTTGAGTGCCGTCACAGACAGCCAACGGCACAGGCACAGGGGAGAGGGCCTACGTGCCGAGGGGGCCCTGGAAGGTTGGGTGAAAGGGTAAGCTCTGGACTGAACTGTGGAGAAGAGGTAGGGGACTGGCTTGGGTTGGAACCAGGATGCATCCCAGCACGGCTGTGGTTAGGGATGTGGGTCAGAAGAGGAGGAGGAAGGATAATGGTGCAGAAGAGGAATGGCTGAAACGGCGAGTAGACGAGCGGTGCGGCACCAGAATACCTGGCTGCTAGTGTTACCGTCGTAGCAATGGTGGCCAGGGACTTAGAGTCTCACACACAGAATCTCTGCAGCCCCACGGTCACCTTCTTGGGTGGGCACTGGGATTCCCTCCCTCTTACCAATGAGGAGGCTAGGGCACATCAAAATCAGGTACCTGGCTCCAGACTCGGGCCTGCCTCGCTCTGGGCTCCTCACCACACCAGCCCGTCCCGTGCATGAGCCCGGCCGCTCAGGGCGGGATGCTTCCCTCCCTCCTACAAACACACACCCAGGCCTCCCTTTTAAGTCCAAGTGTGGCTTGCTAACATCAGAAAAAGCCCCACTTTTTAAGTTACTAGTAATTTCTTCTTCCTTTAGCCCCTTTCCACCAGGGGTTCGTGGCCTCAGATACCTACAAGGACAGAGTTTCCAGAGCCTTCCTTCCCCTACTCGGGCTCGTGGGGTATGGCTGGTAAGCTGCATTCTACCGAGGGTGCTGGTTAAGGGGAACATGGGAGGGGGCTCAAATCTAGCCTGGGCTCAACCCCCAACCATGTGTCTAGGGGGATCCTTCTCTCACTGGTCCTGGGACAGGGTGCTTTTCCCTAAGCGGGCTCACACAGAGACTCTGGGCACCGGCACTCTGAAAACTTCTACTTCTACCCTGACATCAAAAATCACCCAGCAGACTGAATGGCGCAGATTCCCAGCCTGCCAAACCTGCTGAAAGCCATCATCTGGGAATGAGGTCCAGCAATCTGTATTTCTGAGCATGCCAGGTGATTCGTAAGGCAGAAGAGTCATTTCCCAATTGCCTCTGACTCACCAGTCCCCTTGCTCAGGGCCAGCCTGAGCAAATCATCCATCACCTCCCACTGCATGAGCAGCAAACAGGATTGAGAAAGCACTTCCCGGGACCAGGTCCAGACGTCCCCAGGGGTCCCCGTGAAGCAGGACTGAGCCTGATGCCAGCTCTGGAGTCTAGGACTCTGACTTACACTCTAGTCCACTGCTCTGTACCATTAAGGGGTCCTAGGCACACGGCCACCCGCCTCGAGCCTCAGGTCTTGACTCTGTGACGTGAGAGGAGCCACGACCTCCCCCTCGAGGGTACTAGTGTGAGGCAGCCAGTTTGATGGTCATGGGCAACTGGTCTGTGATGGGAGCTGTTACTGTGCATGTCCTCGCTGTTCCTCAAAAGGATGTTTCATTTGGGAGAAACAAGAGCACCAAGCAAGCACATGACAAGTTCTCAGTAAACCAAAATGGATGCTTCTGGGGTGCTCCTAAAGTACTCATAGCACTGGGTGTCCCAGCCAGCTCAGAGCGGGCCAGTGAGAGGTGGGCCACGTCTCCTTACAGGTGGCACCCCTCGCTGCGCCTTCTGCTCCCCCATCCTGATGTCCTCTGCAGGCTTTCGCAAGCCCGAGCGAGCTCACACGGGTGACCGTGCTTCCCCATCAGGGCAGGGGTGGCCTCGACGGCTCGGAGAGGGCCACTCACCGCAGGCCCCAGCTGAGCGGCAGCCTCCACAGGACCTCCTCACCTTGCTGGACTTGTGGTCCACGTTGAAGGTGGCGATGACACCGTCGGTCAGCTCCCGGCCCTCCCGCAGCACGAGGTACTCAGACAGCCGGTTGGCCAGGTAGGTCTTCCCGGTGCCGCTGGGGCCGGAGAGGATGATGCGCCGGTGCTCCACCAGCAGGGACACGTAGCGCTGCAGGATGGGCTTGGGGATCAGGGACTCGAACACCAGCGCGTCCAGGCTGTTCTCTGCAAGCCCTGCATTGGAGAGGGACAGGAAGGGTCTGGAGCCCTGTACGACAGGTGGCTCTGCACATGCCCCCGGGACGTGCCGAACTCTGTCCACGGCAGCCACTCCCCCTGAGACCGCTGTCCACCTGAGTACACGGGAGGCAGGGCACAAGCAGCCATGGCCGTCTGTCTGCTCATAAGCACCGTCTGGCCTGGCACCTGACTCGGCCGACTCACCCAGACTCAGCCTCCACTCCGGCACCCAGGTCCTCGGGCCCTGTCTGTCCTCTGCAGAATTGCTAAGATGCTGGGCTCTGCTTGCCTGTCTGGATTTACCGTGCTGCTGCTGTCTGCCCAAACCAGACCCGAGTCTCCCATGTCTGCCAAGACCCTGGAGTTGCCGGTCACCCTGTTCTCTCTCGTGCCCTAAGGCATTGCTGCCCACACTCAGATATGCCACAGAGGAGGCCACCCTTTCATCTTGAGAACGAAGAAATGCAATTTGATTCAGGGATGTGACGACGGGTAGGTGAAGCTGAGAGGCTACCCAGCAAGACCTCTGAGTCTCAACAATGTCAAAAGGAAATGTATCTTTCCCCTTTCCTAGGTGGGACCGCTCCACCAGTCAGGGCTGTTGGCTTTTTTTTTTTTTTTTTTGGTAAAGATTTTATTTATTTATTTGAGAGAGTGAGTGAAAGAGAGCATGAGCAGAGGGGAAGAGCAGAGGGAGAATCAACCTGGGCCTTGGTCCCAGGACCCCAGGATCATGACCTGAGCCGAAGGCAGCCACTTAACGGACTGAGTCATCCAGGTACCCCAGGGCTGTTGGCTATTTATTTATTTATTTATTTTGGGGGAAAACTTGCATTTGTATTCAGAGAGAGAAAGAGAGCATGTGTGGGACCCCAAGACCCTGAGATCATGGCCTGAGTCAAAACCAAGTCAGATGCTTAACCTGGCTTTTTTAAAACAACTATTTTCTTGATATCATTCTCAAAAGAAGATCCATCCGAGGTCACTGTCTAAAACCTAAAGCAGTTTTGTTAAAACTTACCTTAAGAAAACTAGCGTAGGCAGGTAAAAAGTCAGATGAAGAGCATTTATTCTATTTTATTTTTTTTAAAGATTTCATTTTTAAGTAATCTCTACAACACCCACTGTGGGGCTCAAACTTACAAGCCTGAGATCAACTGAGCCAGCCAGGGCCCCCACTTATTCTGTTTTACAATGTAGTATCTTCCTTCTACAAAATTATTCACTGCAAACACACCTCACAAATGCACTTATATGCTGGTTTCCAATCCTCCCCCAACTTCTGAGAATGGCCCTTACATGCAGCAGACTATTCCAGAATGACCACGATGAAAGTTTCTAAATGACTTATCTTCTGGGTACAGGCCTAAGACTTCCCTGGTACTGAGCTCAGGGTACCCTACACTGGTTGGAACTCGATGCAAAGTGTGGAATGCAGGGTCTCTAGTCTAAACTTAATCACGAGACAGGAAAAAATCCACAGAAACCTCTCTCTCTACATACACGCTGATGTTCTTTTGGTTTTTTGCCCTAGAGCCCCCTGGGAGTGACTATTCTGCCCATGAACTCACTGCAGGGTGTGCCCAGCCACACCCGCACCCCTGGGACCACTGCAGTGGACCATCTGCAGTCCACGGATCTCTCAGCTCTAACTCTTGCATGGTTTATGGTGTCCTGAAGGCAGGGGTTAAAGCACTGCTGGAAAACAGAAGTCAGGTGTCACTTAAAAATAAACCCGAACGGATCCCTCGAGATGTTGAACAACCTGGTGTGCTGACCATGGCAGATTGGGCTGGGGTGGGGGCCGGGCACATTCCACCTTGGCAGACCATCTTGTTCTAGTTTCTACAGAGGTCTGGTCTCTGTGACGGATTGCTCCTTTCACCCCTCAGTGACTGTAGCTGTCACCTACAAGTGACCACGCATGCTCACCAGCGCAGATGAAATGCAGTTGGAGCCCGTGACAGATAAGGCTTTCCCTGAGGGGGTTTTTGTAAAGCAGCACTGTTTTTGATGTGCCTAGTACCCCTTCCTTCTGCGCCTTCTAGTAGGACTCTTCTTTCTTATAGGGAGCTCATTCCAGGGCCTTCAAGCGAGGCTGACACAGCACCTTCAGCGCCCAAGGGCCCAGTCTGGGCTAAATCCTCTCTCAGGCCATGACTGGTTCAGTGATGGCTACTTGACTCAGGTGGGCCAGAATCACCTGCTAGGATTTTCTGTCCCACTTTTCCAAAAGGACATTCTCTTACTTTTAGGTTCCCCAGCCAGAAGGATGAATTGGGGCTACCTGGGCTGTTTCTGCAGCCATGCACAGAGCTCAGAAAATATGCCAAGCTGAGGCAGGACTGGTTCTCAGGGCACTGTCGGGATGCCGGGATCCGGCCGCGTTTGAAGCGGTCCCTGCCATTTTCCAGGTGCGTTTGTTCCCGCTAAAGCTATCTGGGGTAGGTTCCTGTCATTGGCATCCAACGCCACATGTGTGCAGTTTTGCTCACCGATAAGATAAGAAGGCTGTGTGTGAGGCTCGGGTGGTAACATTGCGCTTGGCCCTGGCAGAACAAGGTGAGAATTCATGCTCCTAAGGAATGGTGGGGTGCTTCTGAAATACCTTCCAACCAGGAAACAAAGCTTACGTCAAACCAACCCCAAAATGCCCTGTTAAAACTACAGTCAAAGGCTGTGCCTTGGGGTGCCTGGGTGGCTCAGCATCTGCCTTAGGCTCAGGTCATGATCCCGGGGGCCTGGGATTGAGCCCCGCGTCGGGCTCCCCGCTCAGCGGACAGCCTGCTTCTCCCTCTCACTCTGCCCTCTCCCCTGCTTATGCATGCTCTCTCTGTCAAATAAATAAATAAAATCTTAAAAAAAAAAAAAAGAAAAAGAAAAAGCTGTGCCTTACAGGGAAGTAAGATGGGACAACCTGAAGGTGCTATAGTGTTCGTTAATCCATTCCTTGGCGGGGGGTGAGGGGAAGTTCATAAAATATAGGGGAAAGGAGGGTTTTGCCGTCAAATATATTTGTGTCAGATTGGATTCAACAGTCTTCTTCCTGGTAGGAGTCCATGTATCCGAGGATGGTGTTAGTGCCCCCGTACACTACTGTCTTCCTGTCCCCTGAACACATAATGATGCAGTTTGCTAGACTCATTTGGCCAGGATTCTGCCCCCACAAGATCCTCTGTGGGCTGAGAATCCCTTGGCACGCACTTTGGCCTGGGGCCTAGCATCCCCAGGTGATAAGGCCGCCGGAGACGCCAGCAGGGCCGTGCGTGGGTGAGAGCGGCTCCCACCTGTAGAACGGGACCATGTCCAAGGCCAGCTGGCAAGAGCAACCCACGGGTATTGGTGGAGCCCTGTTTCCGCAGGGCTATTAAGATGCCAACATCTCAGAGTCATAAGGCTTAATGGGACCTTTTGTTATATAATTTCAGCAATAAACTAAAACTATCTGCTTCCTGCGGTGGTGGAAAAAGCTAAAGGCCATTGAACTTGCTTAGGTAAGAGCGACTGTGATTGCAGGGGTTAGAGAAGCCTGCCCGCCACCCCCCCCCACCCCCCCCCCCCCCGCCAACGTGTGCAAACCAAAGGGTGGCCACGGTTTCCTAGGCCAATCATAAAACAAAAACTGCAATTCCCCAAAAACCCCGACCTCCGCCGTCGGCCAAATTACCTTTGACGGTCACAGAGATGGTCGTGTTCTCGCCGACCAGATAGCCACAGGGAAGCAGCTCGGGGGTCTCCGAGGTGTTGCTGCGCTTGATTTCCCCAATGCTGTAGCCCAGAACACTGTCTGAATTCAGCCCCAGCTGACTCACGGGGTCGACGTGGATGATGTATTCCTGGCAAGAATAAAGTCAAGACCCCATCAAAGATGTGGCTAGAAATCTGCCCATGACTCATGTTTTCCTTGAGGGATTTCTGATCATCTTCTCTCTCAGTTGATGCCTGGGTTGAAACCGAACTGTGGAACGAGAAGGGGGCGGGGAGGGGAGAACTTTCTATGGGGATGGCAACCCGAGTACCACAGGCCTCTTCAAGTACAGATTTATTTGGTTAGTGACGTGGAGGGAGCCCTAACATAATCATGAACGTTTAGTCTGGATGAACCAAGCAAGGAAACGTTAGGCTGCTTTTCTTAAATTCAGCTGAAGTCCTGAAGACACCAGGGCCTGGGAATAGTGCTGGAAAACTTGTGAGAGAGAAATTCTGACAAGAACTCTCCACCAGCCCCTCCCCTTGGCTCAGAGCAAATACCACACTGATGATAAAAGGAGCAAACCCCAGGGCTGCAAGAAAAAAAAAAGCAGCTTTTGATCTTTAAACAGGAAAAACTGTGTTTAATTTGGAAAGTACGCCCTCTGAGGTGAGTGACCAAAAGGTTTTAGGTCAGTGAACCTGGCCTGGAGGTCCGTGGGCGAGGAGGTAGCTGGATGATGACCGACGTAGAATTATTAAGGACAGGCCTTGCGACCTTTAATGGTCTCACTTCCTTCCCCGTGATGCCCCATAGGCTCTTTTCAGCCTAAACTGCTGTCTTTTTAATCCGAGGATGGCCCAGCTCCCCATCAGCAGAGCTCAGTTTTGGGCTCCAGGCAGCAGGGCAGGTCTGCCTCAGCCATTTCCATCCCTTGCCCGGTCACATTTCCACAGCCTGCCAAGATGGACAACGATCTTTGGCAGGAGAATAGGGCTTCTTGCACGAGAAACCACCTGAATCTAGAAGCTAGAAAGAGACTGGAGTATACTAGTTAAGTCACATTCTAAAGTCACACCAACTCAGCTGGATCAACATGGATGCATTCTAGCTCCAAGACCTTGGGCAAGTGACCCGAGCCTTACCTTCCTCCTGTTTAAGTGGGAAAATAATAGGACCTTCCTCACAGGCCTGGAAACAAATCGGGGCTAATGCTAGCATGGTCTCTGGCACCAAAAATGCAGGCTACCAATATTACTCAGGGGATGTGATCACTCAACACTTATGATTGCCGACTCCCTTGAGGACAGTAGAAAAAAAAAATGTCCAAGAAGCTTCTTCCAAACCACCTTGTGCTTGAGGTTCACCTCAGGTGAAACATCTGGTTATTCCAGTGATGTGACTAGAACAAATATGGAAATACCAGCCTCTTTGACTCTGGCCATCGATCAGATGTTAATGTCGCATAAAGCGAAAATCATTCACAAACTCTGAAGTGTTGGCTGGGATGCTGGGCAAGTTGGATCAAGTCCCCCGGAAACGAAGAACGGAAATGGCCCTGGCCACAGGGTACTCACTCCAAAGTATATTCCAAGTCAGTTCAATATTCAACTAGCAGTTCACCACATGAGGCTCAGACAATTGCTTGAGGCCAGGGAAACGACTCTCACGGGCTGGCCAACCACCGCCAAGGGTAGCCAGGGGCAGGCTGGCCAATCATCAGCCGGTACTCACCATCCTCCTGTTACTAGAAGTGCCCAGAGACAAGTCCCAGCAACACAAGGATGGGGGCAGACCCAAGCAGTGGCCATGTTCCAGACACAAACCACCCCTTCCCTCCCTGAGCCTGGGCCCCCACACTTCAGGCAGACGACCGCAGCCGTCCTCCTAGACACTTACTTTGAACAGTCGTCTAACCACCCCATCGAGCACATCCCACTTCGTCTTGCCACTAACTCCAATGCAGCCAATAAGAAAGAGGTGTGGTCTGGAATCCTAAGGGTAAGGAAATGTATGCAGGTGAAAAACAGGCCGATCTTTTCTGACACAGTTTAGCAAGGACTCAGATTGCCTTAGAGCGCCACCAATGGTTTGAGAGGGGAATAAAAGTCCCTTTGTTATAACACCAGACACACCGTAGATGGAAAACAATCATCTTAAAAACTTGCCCTGCTCTCTTGCAAAAACAGTACTCCGTGGGTGAGGAAGAGAGGATCTCCTCTCTGGAATCTAGAACCTTCTAAAGGTGTGCCGTGTATAATGCATAGATCACGTCCCTGGCCTGGAATGCTCTCCCTTCTCCTATCTGCCATCTCTCGCTTCCCAAACAAACTCGCTTGCAAACTCACCTCTTCCAGGAAGCCTTCAATGATTAACCCATCAGGCTCAGAGCTCACATTGCTTCACTGGTTCTGTACCGAACTGATATAGGAACATATTCTGTACTTATTTACTTTTAGGTATTCATGTCTTATTTGTAAATCAAGTTTATCTCCTTGTTAGATCTTAAACTCCTTCAGGATAGAATATGTTCGATTCTTTTCTTCTTTTTTAAAGTTTATTGCTTTACTGCTAATTAAAAGTTAAAACATACTCAATTCAGAAAACAAGGAAAACTCTGGGAAGTTGACACACAAAAAATACTTTTTCTATGTCTTGAATTTTGCCCACAGGGCTCTCTGCACAGGGTAGGGCTCATTAATCACAATGATTCAAGAAAAATTAATAGAATATTCCATTTTGTTGCATTTTAAAATCTTAGCTCTGACACGCTCATAGGGATAGAGAATTAGGAGAGTGGCAGCAAGGGGTGGGGTGTCTGTGGCAGTTAAGCAAAGTCAGCAGAGAAAAGAGCACCAGTCTTATGGTGAGACGATCTGGCCTCACCAGTCACCCTGTGACCTGAAGTAAATGACGCCTGGGTGACAAGTTTCTCAGCTGTAAAACGGAGGGGACACCGTCCAGCTGACCCGCTTCACCTGGATCCTGTGGTGATCCAGAACAATACAATTTCTCAAGGGACTCAAGCTTCTGTAAAATGTAGAATTGATCTCCTCCTCTTGAGGATCACTGGATTAAGGCACATCCCCAGGTGTCCGCCGAATTTTTTATAAGAACGTTCTAAGAATGAATTTTCCCTTTGACAATCCTATCATGCCATGACTTAAGCTCTGAAAACGAACCTCTTTAGGTTTGTTTTTATATATAAAAATATATATATATATATTTTTAGGTTCGATGAGGAGAAAAGTCATTGGCAGCTCCAAACTCTGGGCCTTCCCCCTTCTACAAGACCGGAGGGCCAGCCACACCGTAGAATCCTCTGGCAAAGAGAGTCTGGCCATAGACGGCTCTGCTGAGGTGGGCACAACAGGCTCCCAGGCAGTCCTCCACGACAAACAGCGTGTCGGCAAGGATGCAAGAAACAACAAACAAACAGCTGAAGAGGACTTGAAATAACCGCTCGTGAAATCTTTCTCGCTTCTCTGAGAGAGGGTCATTTCAGCGTCGTGTGGACTAAATCAATGACGAAAAGTCAACTCTGCCAACCCCCACCTCTACCCCCAAAATAGTCCCCAGTGTGGGTGTGGCCTCCTCAGGCTCTGGAAGAGAACTAGAACTACTCAGAAAACTCAAGATTCCTCAGCCTGAGGAGTCAGGACGCCCCACCGGCTTCACGTCAGCCACCTCCGTGTCCCACCTTGTCCGCGGGCTCTGCACCCTGGACAAGACTGGTGTCCGGGTCGGCTGCATTGGGTCAGCTTGCCTCTGTGCCTTCCATGCTAACTGTGCTTAGCTGCCTTCTTTCAGAGCACATTAAAGTCAGAAAAGCCGTTTCCAACTGATGTTAGTTGTTTCGTTAGTTTTGTGCGAGTGCGACGGGAGGATTTTTAGTATTATTAGATTTTCCAAACACAAGAGGGAGGGATGGGCTGTTTGCTCACGCTAATTGTGTCAAAATGCTGCCGGGGATTGTGGTTAGTTAAGGAAAGTGTTACTAGGACCTCCGAATCACCTTGGGCGTGGAGGTGATGCGGTCTGATGATGCCATCACTAAGCTAGGTAGTTCTACCTGGAGAAGGGACAAGCAGAGCGGGGAAAGGGATCCAACTAACCTCCTTCCACTTCATTTCCTCCTGAAAGCTGACAACTATCTTAACATGCCTGCCTCCTTCCTTCCGAGCCGAGCATTCACCAGTGTCATCCAGCAACATGTCTGCGAATGGAAAACATCAACAGCCTTAGGCACATGGGGACAGCAAAGCCGGCCTCCTGACACCCCCGCTGCTTGTTGGCACGGCAGCAGGACAAACCAGGTGTCGGGGTGCAGGGACGTGGGGTGGGGTGGGGGAAGGGGAGAGGGCAGAATGGAGAATGCAACCACAGAAACCAATGGTGGACCAACCAAAGAACCAGCAGGCTCACGATGTGCCTTGCCAAATGGAAGTGCGAGGCAGGGGCTCAACCAAAATGAGAGCAACGTAGCATCATGGATAGGAAATCAAAGCGTCAGCCTCCATATGCTTACAAAGAAAACCTAGCTCGTGTATGCTCATGATGGTGCTGGCTGGGAATCCATCCTGAAGGCAGGAATACCACAGACCAAGCCATTGCCCCAGCTGCGACCAGCTACCATGGGGTTTTTATGCAGCATTCAGCTTGTAGGTCAGCCTCTTAAAATGGATCAAACAGAACTCAGCATGGCGGACAAGAGGATCCAAACTCATGGCTTGGAGAACTGGGGGCACTGGAGCAAAGCATGACAGCAGTCTAACGGCTGAGCTCATGTCGGTAGCAGACGCACACCCAGACACACACACACCCCAAGTGCACGCACGCCTGTTGTCTCTCCATTTGATCTGTTCATCTGCTTATCTCAGGGCTCTTACTTGGAGACTGGAGCGCCAGCTGCAGGCCCTGACCTGCCCCCAGCCCCGGGATGCCACTCACCCAGGCTGGTTGACTCCGTGAGGTTCAAGCTGTGCTGGGAGAGGCCCATGGACTGCCTAGGGGAGGCCGAGAGGGACACCTGGGAGGGTGCCCGGCTGCAGCCACTGCCTTGAGACTCGGACTTCAGCCGGTCGTTCTCAGCTTTCAGCTTCTCTATTTCACTCTGCAAAGAGTAAGGGAGAGGCTCGCTTACTAGGTGGATGGAACACAAACAAGCATCTTCTGGAGCAGGAACTGGAAAGTCCCTTGCAGGGATCAGGTGGGAATCCCAGCCGAGGCCCAGCCAGTCACACCATCGGAGAAGTCTGGCCACACTGGCTGCTCTTGGGTACACACAAGACCTGTCTGGCGAGGCAAGGGCCACCCTTGTGGAGAGCTGGCCTTTGGAATGACCTCAGAGATGCTTCCCAGAGTCTGCTGAGTCTTATTATTTTTTTTTTTTTTAAGATTTTATTTATTTATTTGACACAGAGAGAGAGAGATCACAAGTAGGCAGAGAGGCAGGGAGAGAGAGAAGAGGGAAGCAGAGAGAAGAGCTGAGCAGAGAGCCCAATGTAGGGCTCGAACCCAGGACCCTGAGATCATGACCTGAGCCGAAGGCAGAGGCTTCAACCCACTGAGCCATCCAGGTGCCCCTGCTGTCTGAGTCTTAACTGAGAGTCTTTTAATACAAGAGGTTTGTGAGACTCTGGGCTTGGCAGGCTTCCTTTCTGTAGGGCTCAGAGCCTTTAGGAGCTGCTCTGCATGGTGGGGCTCAGAGGGGTCAGAGTGTGCAGCAGTCCTGAACACAGTTGAGCCAGGAGTTCTCCGTTCACAGATCCTCTCATGGAACCAGTGTCCCATGGAACCTCCTTTGGGAAACACTGGTTCTCCAGTGAGGCCCCATGTGGCAGAGCCCATAGGGCTCTTTCTTCTCTACACATGTGTAGGGAAAACCTACCACCTGGACAGCACTGGAGCTACATCCAGAGAAAGCGACGCAGAGAAAGAGTAGCCAGAAGATCCAAAAGCCTTCTAGTCTGGGGGGGAGGGGAGGAGGGGCTCTAAGAACACATTTGGAGGAATCCAGATGAGGGCACTAACTCTTGCAGATGCAGGACCTGGAAAAGCTATGGAGAGAGGGAGGCTAATCCTTGAGTCTGGCTGTGCACAAGGCTCTCCCCGTGGAGGGAACACCAGGACTAGGATACAGAAATCCCTGGTGCAGGCAAAGGGAGCAGTCAGGGGCTCCCTCCGGCTGATGAGTCTGGAAACCGGAATTGCGAGTGGGTGGGTGGCAGATTCCGGGTTACAAAGGATCCTGTAGCAGTCTCTAAGGCCAGAGGAAGGAGACGGCCGCAAGCAAGACGGGGCGGCAGAGCCGCTGGAAGGCACACAAGACAGGGACGCACGGTTCCGCCATTACTCTGAAAAGACTCAACTTTGAGGGCACCTGGGTGGCTCAGTGGGTTGAAGCCTCTGCCTTCAGCTCAGGTCATGATCTGAGAGCCACATCGGGCTCTCTGCTTGGCGCGGATCCTGCTTCCCCCTTTCTCTCTGCCTACTTAGGATCTCTGTCTGTCAAATTAAAAAATAAATAAATAAATAAATAAATAAATAAATAAATAAAAAGACTCAACTTTGAGCAATACCGGGAAAGGCATGAGAAGAGAAGGAGCCTTGCTTCTTTGGAAAAGAAAGAAAAAAGATAGGAGCGGAGAAACAGGTTCAAAAGGCAGAGGGCTGCCACCTTTGGTGGCCCTGGGGGTGTGGTGGAGAGCAGCCCCCTCACCACTCCTTCCCAGACAGCCTGGGGCTTGGGCCCCCTCTCCGGGGCTCACCTGCATCCTGTTCATGGCCTCGCGGAGCTGGTCGAGCTGGTGTGCGGAGCTGAGGGCTTCCAGGCGGATGTCGGTCAGCTTCATCTCCTTGTCCCTCAGCTCATTTCGGAGCTGCATGACCGTCTCGGCTTCACTATCGATGCACTCTGAAATGCTAGGGAAGGAGAGGTGTTACTGATGAGAGCAGCTCTGGGTTCAGCGCCTTTGAGTCCTCCACTGAGCACCGGTCCCTGTCCATCGGCAGGTTCGCTCGGCGGTCACCCCGTCTGACCAGCTGGCAGGGCTTCCCGGAGGCCATAATACCAAAGCCTGAAATTTGCAGACTGACTTGCTTCTCTGCGCTCTTTCTTGGCAGAGCTCAGGCTATCAGGATGGCTTTGGTGTGCCGTTCAGCAAAATTCCAATAATCTGGGATAAACAGCAGCCGGCAAAAGGGAGTAGTAACCCTTGGGGTTTGAAACCGGCCCCCCATCCTAATGTGTACACAGCTGGAGCCCTATAATGACTTCGCATGGCCCTTGAGATCTAAACTCACTCGGAGAAGGAGGGTCAACTGTGTGTTTTAAAGATTAGACACTCTAAGTTCAGACAGCTGGGGGTGGCTTTTATTTGCTCAAAAGTGAAAATAACTGAAAGACTCCAGTGGAAGGTGTTAATCTATTCTGGGTCGCATTCTAAAACTCAACCTTTGGGGCACCTGGGTGGCTCTGTGGGTTAAACCTCTGCCTTCGGCTCAGGTCATGATCTCAGGGTCCTGGGATCAAGCCCCGCATCGGGCTCTCTGCTCAACGGGGAGCCTGCTTCCCCCTCTCTCTCTGCCTGCCTCTCTGCCTACTTGTGACCTCTGTCAAATAAATAAATAAAATCTTTAAAAAGAAAAAAAAAACCCTCAATCTTTTAAGTGTCTTAAGAGCAACATTTTTTCCTTCCCCCACCTGCCCACACTGCTTCATAAGCTCATGGCAAGGAAGAGAAACCCCTCAGATCATCAGAGAGCAGACAGGAAGATACAACACAGCAGTCCCAGTTTTAGGTGAAAACTGAACTATAGTGTGAGGTTGGATGTCGTTCCAGCTGCATGCCAGATCGGGGATCCCGGGACCCCGGGGAGTCCCTCTGTCTTAAGAGCTGGTCCTCTTAGGCTTAGGTCTGCTGTTCAGATACCTGGCAAGCAGCACTAAATGGAAGATCATAAAAGTCACGATGAATGGCCATGCTAGAAAAGGGGACTCTCAAAAAAAAAAAAAAAAAAAAAAGGTCTGTTGATTTCAAAGCTCATTGGATCTGGGGTTAGGGGTGATCCAGAATAAGCAGCTTTGACATTTCTTGGACTGAAGATAGAAAAAAAAGGAAAAAAACAACAACCCACATTCATAAAGTTACAAAGCTGAAGCTGATTATCTCCGAAGGACATGGTGAGCGTGTGGTCTCTGCAGAAGTAATTGTGGAGCCCACTCTCCTAGACCAAGTCCTGGATTTGAGGCCAAACAAAGCCTGACCTGTAAAACTGGTTGAGGGTGTGGAAATGTTCATTGCCAGAAGGAAACCATTTATAATTGTTAAAAGAGATGTAATGTATTTGGGGGCAGAAAGGACTAGAAGAAAAGTTTAACACCTGCACGGCCAAATCTTTTTGTTGTTATTTTCTCAACCTGCACTTGAAGGGTTTTCATTTGAGAGATGGTAAGAGAGGACAACTACCTCTGATTTTTAAAAGTGGTTAGCGGCCAAGGAAGGTTCTCAGCTTCAAAATCTTCTAAAACCTCTAACAAACACCTGAAAATGTTATGATTATTCCCACTCCATGCCTATGAGAAACTAAGGTGAACAGATCTGGGATAAGAGGCTAGAAAATGTCTTCAGACGTCAGATCCTCCTCTCCCACCCACCGCTGTGCTTTGGCTAGACTATGGTTTGTAAGGTTTAACTGTATAGTCATGCCTTTTTCTGGTTTGCCAAGGTTTGCAGCGGGAGCTCGCAAACACTGGTTTCTTCTTGAGAGAGGAGTATGGTTTCCTGGTTTAAATGGAGTGTGAAGTCTGAAGAAAATTCCATCATGACACTCCAGTCTCTGCTAAACTGTGCCCCGCACAGACCTCGGAGGCTCTAATTCACTGCAAGGAATAGTTGGCTTTGATTCACACCGTCAATCTGGTGTGTCTGGCCCTCTGGGGCAGGCGTTTTGCCCCAGTCCCCTCCACATGGTCTGTGCCTTTCCCCAAGAAAGCTTTTGCAGAAAGAGAGACAAGACTTCTTTAGCACCCACTTTGTGGGATATAACACATGGGTTCCTTTGCAAAACCTGGCCAATGACTTGGCAAAGAGAAGCAAACTAAGATAAAGTTTGTGTTGAGAATAAGTGCACTGAGAGTACTGTGCTCCCCCAAAGTGGCCCAGTTCTCAGAA
Source organism: Martes martes (assembly GCF_963455335.1). Taxonomy (NCBI): domain Eukaryota; kingdom Metazoa; phylum Chordata; class Mammalia; order Carnivora; family Mustelidae; genus Martes; species Martes martes. The sequence continues at coordinate 41,924,975 of NC_137898.1, forward strand.
ACACACAACTGCAAGGTGGCAAGGGAAGGATGTCCTACTCAACACAGTGAGGATGTTCAAAATTAAAGTTCAAAACTTTCTAAATTTTCAAAATTTCAAAATTTTCTAGCAATCTCTCTACCCAACGTAGGGCTCTAACCCATAACCCCGATATCAAGAGCCTGGCAGAATCCACCGTCTGAGCCAGCCTGGTGCCCCGAAAACTAAGTTCTTCTGCAACATTCCCAGCTAAGTTTTAGTCTCTAACCCTCTAACCCTAGTGCCCAGGTAGCCTTCTGTTACGTCTCCAAAGATCTGGTTGCACTCAACAGGTTACTCCCTGCATGGCGGCTGGCTGCTCCAGGACCAGGGTTCTCTGCATCATTTCTGGTGCCTAATCACACTGACCTGTATGTAATAGGTGCTTAGCAAATGTTTACTGAATACAGGAACAACTGTGCCAGGTAGCTGAAGAGTATCAGTTTGCCCCATTCACTACTAACTCCATGGAGATGTATTACAATTACCCCTTTCAAACAGGGGGAGGGGTGAGTCCTGGAGAGATTACCATGCCCATGAAAAAAAATCAGGGTAACAGAATCAGGGTAGAATCTGATGGGTCTACTTAAGTCTAGAGCCCATGCTCCCAAACTGTATCCAGCAGGCACTCAGTACATGCTCATCCACTTCATGGACCACTTACTGAAGCAACCTATTGTTGATTTTTTCCTACTCAGTCCCTACCATGTTACTCCCATATTTCCGCTGTCCTGGCCAGATGCAGGGCTGGTGGCATACCTAATTTTAAATGCCTCAAGTGTGGGAAACACTGCCTTCCCACACCACCATTCCTTTCGCCCACAGGGTAGGCACTTTTCTGGGCCCCCGGCTCCTCTGCCTTGGGTTTCTTCTTTGAACTTCCTCTCACTTCTAGATTTGCACATTCTTACAAACCCTTCAAGGTTGGAAAGAAGCATTTGCTTTCTGCCCACCCGCTGGAAAACCAGACCAAAAACAAACATCTCCAGTGTGCACGGATGCTGTGGAATGCTGGAGAAGGGCAGCAGACCAGAGTCGGCCCCGCCCAGTCCCTACAGGGAGAGCGGTCTGGGAGGCAGCGTTCTCGTGATGGCTGCTGGGAAGGCTGCGCGGCCAAGTGCGTCACCCACTCTCCCTCATCCTCTCCGACTGCCTGGCAGCGCGTGGCCCAGCTACCGCCTCCCTCCCAGCAGTTTCTTTTCTCTGCTTCAAGTTTCCTCCCACCTCTCCCCGTCTCGCTGGCTGGTCTCCTTGAGCACCCCGAGGTCAGAGCACCCCGAGCTCAGTCCCTGGCCCTCTGGCTCCTCTCTATTTTTATGCAGCCCTGTGGAGAATCCTCCCGGTTCTCAGCTTTCAGGACCGCCTGTGAGCCCACGTCTCCCAGATCTAGACCTGCAGGAGTCCCAGGCTGGTTGGCATCTCCGCATGGGTGTCTCCGAGCAGCTCGGACTTTACACAGTCAAGCCAGAGCTCCCGATAGCTGCCCTGCCCTGCCCTGCCCATGCCTTCCACTCGTTCCAGAAATGATGCTTCCACAATCCTAGGTACGCAAGCTGCAAATCTAGGAATATTCAAGGATTCTTCTTCTCTTTCTTTCACACCTGACATCACCACATGCTGTCAGCTTTCTTCTAGAACACATCTTAAAATCCATCCAGGACTCACTACTACTATGAGTCACCATGTTTCACCTAATATCTGAATGTCTGCAAATCCAACAGTGCCTACCTCCCTGTGGCTTATGCTGTATTTTGGGGGTGGGGGTGGGGACAAAGAACAAATAACTAATAACTTGAGGAAATCTACACGTCGGGTGGTGACACGGGCCATAGTGAGAAACAGAACACGGCTAAGGGGGTGACGGGGAGTGCTGGCCGGGGGGGCGGGAGCTTATTTTTTGCAAAGGGTGCAGGCAAAGCATTAGTGAGAAGGAAACACTGAGCACCTCAAGAAAGAGAGTATCTAGGGGAAGAGTGGGACAGGCAGAGGACACAGAAAGGACAAAGGTCCGGGGGGGGGGGTGTGAATGGAGTGTTCCAAGGACAGGAAAGAGCCCACAGTGGGGTGGACGAGGGGAAGAGCGCTATTAGCCTTTACGTGGTTGCCTTACTTCCACTCTTGCTCCTCCAGATTCCTTATCTGCAGGGAGGAGACTGATCCTTGTGAAACATGCACTCAGGTGATGTTACATTCCTGCTTGAAATTCCCTGGTGCACGGGGCACCCGGCTGGCTCAGTCAGTGGAGCATATGGCCCTTGATCCTGGGGTCATGAGTTTGAGTCCCACACTGGATGGAAAGATTACTTAAATAAACTTAGGGGGGAAAAAAAAACACCAAACCTCTCCATGGGCTGCCTGAGTAGCTCAGTCCATGAAGCGTCCACCTCTTGATGTTGGCTCAGATCATGATCTCTCAGGGTCGTGAGATCGAGCCCGACATCGGTCTCTGTGCTCAGCAGAGAGTCTGCCTGAGATTCTCTCCCTCTGCACCCTCTACCCTGTGTGGCTGTCTCTCTAAAATAAATAAATCGTAAAACAAAAACAAAAACAAAAAACCCAATAACCCATCACACATAGAAGCGGATGCAAATTTATTTTGACTTTAGTGCCTCCCATGTTCTGGCCCTGCCTCCCTTCATGGCCTCCTTTCTTGCCACTTTCCTACTTCCTATCATGCAGCAGCCACCCTTGCCATACAGTGACCATCCCTCCTCCCCAGCCACACCCAGCCTATCTCCACCTTAGGCTCCTTGCTCTCTCTGGGGGTCTGGAAGGCTGCAGGGAGCCTATTTCCTTCCCCTCCTGGGTACAGAGCTTTCACTTCTTCCCTTGTGGGTGGGACAGCCCTGCTCAGTGGACTGTGGGAAGAGGGGACATGTGTCTCTCCAGGACTGGCCCATAGAACTCTCCTGTACTCTCTCCCCTCCCCCATACCCCACCTGCTGGCTGGACACAGAGCACTCAGCAAAGGACTCAGGTCCTGTGGGACGGCTTGTGCAGAAGATGGAAGGAGCCTTCCGTGGCAGGCCGCCTGCTGACTGACGATGCATACCTGTGCTGGGTTCAGAGTGAACCAGAGATCAACAGTCCCGTGTCAAGCCACTGAGCCCTGAGACCGCATAAGTTACAGCAGCTAGTGTTATGGACCAGAACTTACCAGTGGTCCCTCTTATGCAGATCTCAGCTGGAATATCCCCTCCTTTCCTGGCCACCCTATCCACAGTTGCTGCCGGGTACTCTGTGTCCCAACATACCATTTTAATTCCCAGAGTGAACCCTTAGCTCATTGTTTTCTAGTTTATTCTAGTTTTCTAGTTAATTGTATTCTAGTTTATTCTAGTTTATTTGGTTCATGCCTGCCTCTCACCCGAGGATACAGGGTCTATCAGAATTGGAACTTCATCCCTCTGGTTCACTACTGTACCCGGTGCCTGGCATGGAGCGAGAGCAGAAGCCAGGAGCAGTTGAGGCTCCTCTCACTTCCTGTCTTCTGTGGTGTCCAAGCAGTTGGTGCGCTGCAAAGACTCAGCCCGGCCCCTCATCCACACTACCTGCACCCATCCTGTAAGCCAGCCTTGGGACACAGGTGCGTCTACTGTCTTCAGCAGGGTAGCCTGCTGGCTAAGTGGACTTAGGGACAGCTCTCTACACCTGGCCTCCTGAGACGGAAGGAGCAGAGGAAGGAGGTCCTTCATGCACAGTATCTGACTGGGCCCTCACAAGTATCCAGGGAAATAGATGAAATTAACCTCATTTTCACCCATGATGAAACAGACATGTCCAGACACCCACTTTCTTATCCAACCTCAGCCACAGTGGCTCTCTCCTGGGCACGGTCTCATCTCACTAACTGTCCCTGCAAAGCACTTGGGCTGTAGTTCTTTCACTCCTGGCCTGGTATAACGTGGCCTCTAAGGGAATTCCATCCTATGGGGCAGGGGCGATCTTTTTCACCGCTGCAGGGGACTGGCTGTGCCACCCTCTGAGCTGACACCTGGGTCCCCATCTGTCTATCTCAAGCCATTCCTGATGTGCTCCTGCCTCTGGAGTCTGGGTTTTTCTTTTTAGATGGGGCAGAGGACTGTCTCCCTATACCCCTGATGGAGCAATGATCAGTGGGTGCTCAGTGGAGATCATGGGAGGTTGGCGGGGCAAGAGAAGAGGACTCTTTCCATCTACGTACCTCGTTGCCAAGGGAAATGGCACTTAAGCCAATGTCACGTGAGCAAACACTTGCCTCACTTAACAGAAGCAGCTGCGTTCCCGAAAAGCTCTTTACAAATTGACTCATCTAAAATTTACTAGGGGAGTCCCTGGTGACCAATCATTTTACCAAATATAGAACCCTTTGGTAAAGAGAATTATATCACCGAGTCTTCTCCATTTGTTAAACTTCCAGTGCTGAGAGCTGACCTCAGAGAAAGAGCCAACACCAAATTTTGATCAGAGAAGGATGGCATAATCTCTTTAAGTCTTGCCACAAAAATGAGCTAAAAATTTCAGCAAAAACTAACACTCATAACACTTTCTTCCCCTCTCAGCAAGACGGTCGTAGCCCTTTCCCATCCATTTACCTCGTCTGAGCCTTAGGATCGGATAAGGAGCCAATAACCATTATCCCAGTTTGACAAATAAAAAAAAATGGACACAGGGAGCTTAAGCCCTTGCCCATGGCCACCCAGTGATGCCATCAGAACAACAATGGAAGATTCCTCTCTCTCTCTCGACCTCTCCAGCCCTAAAGCATTGGAGGAACATGCCCAGTCCTATGAAAGCATGATGTACAAAACTCCAAGGAGAACATGGATGGTAACAGGACACCTCTCCATTCCTATCTGGGAGGGCTCCTGGGGGCCAAAGGCATCGTCTGACCCACATGCATCCCCAAGGGACAGACTCACAGGGAGTTGGAGTGGGAGCCCCTCAGCAGTGGCGTGGAACCCGTGGACCCGTTGTGCGGTAACTTGGGTGAGGAAGGCAATGAGGAATCGGTCATCTCCTCGATGTCAGAATGAGAGGACGCGGACTTGGGGGACTTCTTCTTCCCAAAGGCTTGCTTGAAGGAGCTGCGTAACTGAACACACGAGACTGTCAGCCAGGCCGGGGCTGCAACCAACACTCAGGCCTTGGCCAAACAGAGACATGCAGACAAAAGAGCAATTAGTTCTCCCACGTGTCCCCCCGACCAATGACAAAGGTTCCCAACAGCTCTCTTGAATCAGTGCAGTAAGGGAAGAAGAGTTATCTGGTGCTGACAGCTCAGAGGACTGGACCTGTGGGTGACATTCCATGCCTACTCCTGCTTCGAGGCTAGATGCCAACAGCAAGACAGAGCCTGGCTCAGCAGATGGATGGCGGGAGGATGAGGTTACACAGCAACAAAGCAGGAATGCTCGGACATGGTGACGGATGCAGAGATTAGTCATATCAATGGATGGGTTAGCTTGGTATCTGATATTAACGTCGGTCTTGCTTACCTCATTGACCTGCCAGGGAAAACGCAAGCAAAAAAATGGGGAAGGGGAAGGAAAAAAGACAATTTTTAACAGAGAAAGCCAGTGACAGGGAAAGCCTCGGACTTTTCAGACACAACATGGCCAATAGGAAACACCACACACAGAGAAGGTTTCCGGTAGGAACATGAATCTTCCCGCGCATTACAGGCATCTTCCTTCGTTATGAAAGGAAAGGAATAGCACTTCTGGGAGTCCCTACAATCCAAGTGCTTCCAGCTTCTTTGGTGGAAATGACTGCCCCCGACCTTCCTGCGGTTCTCACACTTCTGTCTCTTAAGACCTTAGCTTTTTTTAGGCATGTCTGTGTCTTCTTTTCTCAGCAAGAATAGCTTCACTGCTGCACCAGCCCCAACATGGCTGTAGCGCCTTTGGAGAGATCTACTTAGGCGTTCCTGCTGTCCTTGTGTACACATAAGATGATAGAATAAGCAGGGAATTAGCCATCTCAATTGCTACTCAAAAAAAGTAGGTATTTCTAAGAAACTTATTAACTATATTGGGAAAAAGGGACTGGCATATCACAAATTCCCCAAATTATGAGATGGAGCTGAAAACTCTAATGAGAACATAAAGAATTAAAGTGCAGGGTCTTCTCTGAAAGCCATGATAAGCACGTATTTTTCTAGACCAAAAAAGTTAAGTTTTGTTTTGACAAAAGGTCTTTTTAAAAGTAATTTCCATTTTGCTAAAACCTTTTTTCTGAAAACGTCCTGGCGGTTTTCTTAGCCATTAAGAAATTCTGAAACAGGCCATTCTGAAATAGTTAATGGGATTTTTTTACCCGTCAGTATTACATCCATAAGGAATGGCACATCCAAGTGCGGCTGATCGAGATCCCAATTCCTACTTTTCATCAAATTTCCCGTTACAGAAACAGAAGGATCTGGCACACAAACCATCAACCTGAACACTTGCCCCTACCTCTGGGAAAGGGCCACGTGCAGCAGGAAATGACAAAGATTAGACAGAATTCAGCTTTGAGATCATCTCAAATGATCTTCCCTTCTACCAATAACCAAGAACCGTCTTAATGCAAGTAAATAAGTTTAAGTTCTTGAACTGGAGAAAGTGGATAAACACGGCTTTTCATAGAAAATAATTCTCTCTCATCACTTTGATAATCAAGTCAGACCATATTTTACCAACAATATATTAGAAACAGCAACATACGTTAATGCTATTTAAGGCATAGCAGATGAGTTGACTAAAAGCCATTAGTAATGAAGAAAAAAACTTCATCAGAATGATGAGAGGGTCACACTAAACTGGTCTTACAGTCTTCCAGCACAAGTCATCAGCAACCGAAATTCCTCACACTGCAACTGCTCTATGGCCAGACCTCGCCACCCATCCAAGATAACACAAAATGAGGGAGAATGTATGGAATGGATGAGGACACTGAGGCTACTATGGAAACACGATGCTGTCAGCACTGATGGATGGGGCCCTGTGAGCATTAGTCCACTTCAGATCAACCTGAGCTACCCCTGCACTGAAGACAGGGAGCAGCAAACGCCAACCAGAGAGCTCCCCAGCCTTGACACAACTAAAAATGGGTCGGTACGATGGCACCTGGCTGGCTCGGTCAGCGCAGCATGCGACTCTTGATCTTGGGGTTGTGAGTTCGAGTCTCATGTTGCGCATAGAATCTACTTAAAAAAAAATTAGGTGGGTGGGTGTTAATATTATATTCCCAGGAGAATGGGAAAAAACTGCTCAAGACACCACTATACAGAAGTTCGAGTGGCTCGCTGGGATTAAGGAAACATAGAGAAACAATGCATTGGAGACTGGGTCTATTAAACTTGCCATTTTGAAGAACAACACCCAGTTTAAAACCTTTCACTGACTCCTAATATCGACATTATGAAGAACTTTCACTTCAGAGGGCATGGTTAAAAACTGTTCAGAGAAAATTGGTTTCATGCCATCATAGGTAACTGTGTAAAGAAATAGATAAGGATTCTGGATAATGATGGGATCATTAGCAATATGCACTCCAAAAAATAATAATAATAATAACTAAGAAGAAACCACCGAAGAATAACTTCGTCTAGTACCTGGAACTTCGCAGCTAACGTTACGAGGAGGAGGGAATGACACGTATATGAAATGAAAGATGAGTATGTCACATAAAATCTCATGAAACAGAAAACTCCAAGATGGTGGTACTTTCGTGAGTCCTGGTGCTTGGCTGAGCACAACACTGAATTTGATAGAAATATACCCACAAGCTTCTTTGGATCCACTCCCAAAGATCTATGCTCCGGAGTCAAGAGCTAGCCTGGGGCTCTTTCTGGGGGTGGGGGGTGGGGACACAGGTCTGTTGGTACCCGCGAGGGTCCCCGGCCGCACACTCACCCAATTCTTTCTTTTCTTTTTCTTGGAATCACTCTCTACGTTGCTGCCCACGCTGGAGTGGCTGGTGGCGCTGTTGATGCTGGACACGCTGTCCGAGGAGTGTTGTCTGCGGATACGGAGGTCTGCCGACTGCGAGGTGCCGTTTCCTGGGGACCCAAGGCAGGAGGTCAGCAGCTGCCGCCTTCAGCCCATCCCTCTGTCCCAGGGAAAATGACTCTTACACCTAAATCCACACACCCGGGCACCGCTGGGTATTTCCCATTAGACATGACCTTCTGCTCTCAGCTGCTGGTTTTAAGATCCTTGAGCAGGTCCACGCTATGCCCTCTTTAGTCAATTACCTGAGGGTCCGATCTAGTCACTCCACCAAGAAGAAGTCAGGGGAGGCTTCGAGAGAGAATTCCCTGCCCCTGCCACCAGCTTTCTTAAGCTTGAGACCCGCACCCGATGACGCTTCTGAACCATGGCAGTCACCTGTGTTGTCGGGGTGCCCCCCACCACCCCGCTCTGCCCTGTATGCTCCTGCCTCACTGGCCTTCTCTTGGCCCCTCGGGAATGACCCCCCGTCTCATCTCAGGGTCTTAACGTGTGGGAGCCCATCTTCCTGGAACGTGCTCTTTGCTCACTCGGGCTGCCAGTCCCTCCCATTTCAACTCTGTCATCACATTTCAGAGACCTGGTATCTGAAATCACGGAGATGCCAAATACAGGTTGTGACCAGTTTTCTGCACAAGCACAGAACTAAACCCACAGCCTACTCTTTAAGAGCACCGGCTGCAGAGTCAGTGACCTGGGATCTAGTCCCACTTCGTGTATCTTACTACTGTGACCTCTGGACGGGGCTCTCACCCCCGCAACCCAGTGTTCTCATCAATCCAATGTGGAGAGGACCAGCACTGCGCTTGTAAGGTTGTCGTGGGAGGAAAATGGGAGAGTGAATAGTTTACAATACTGAGCACAGTACTTAGAACACAGTGCGTGTCCCCTAAATGCTGGCAGTCACTGCGACTTCTACCATCACCAACATCGTCAATGCGGCGGGAGGGAACTCGTCCTCACAGCCCCATTTGGCCCCCAGGTTAAGATACACAAGCACGAAGCAACTGACTCAGAAACACTTCTCTGGATGAAGACGAGATACTCATTTCAGGCTGGCCCACGTCCACACGTAAATATAAGGGCACCAGTGAAATTAAGCGAAACACTTTTGACCCTTCGCCAATAGAACAGATTTTCTTCCATTTTTGAGCTACATTAGGAGGAGACTGAGCTGGAAGAGCTATCTTCCTAGAGGCCTGGAGTCACGGACTGCAAGTGTCCTCCTCCCGGGACCCGTCTGACCGACAGGGACACACACCCTGGGGCAGGGAGGCTGCGGCACACGTTGTCAGGGGAAGGTTCCTAAGGGCAGGCAGGTCATTGGTCTGGAGGCTGCCCCCCCTTCCTTTACCTTTGCAGTTGAGCTCCGGCGTGTTAATGACCCCATTAATGGCAGCCTGGGCGGCTGCGTTCTGTTTCTTGAGCAGCTCGATGGTTTTCCTTAACTCATTCAGTTCTGAATCCTGAGGAACAGCAGGAAATACTGGTCACCCTACAGTCACTCTGTACCGAGTTCACATGAACAACTCCGTTTCAGCACGGAGCAGAGGGAACGAAGGAGTTCCACAGAACCTCTGTCCCCTCCCGTAGGACGGATTGATTTTCAATGGGTGTAGAAACACACAAAAGCAGCAGAAATGGGGGCACGTGGGTGGCTTCGTTGGTTAGGCGTCTGCCTTCAGATCGGGTCATGATCTCAGGGTTCTGCGATCAAGCCCCGTGTGGGGCTCCCTGCTCAGCGGGGAATCTGCTGCTCTCTCTGCCCCTCCGCCCTGCTTGTGTTCTCTCTTCCTCTCCCTCTCAAATAAATAAAATCTTAAAAAAAAAAAAAAAAAAAAGGCGGCAGAAACAGGCCTGTGAGATGTGGAGGGCTGCGGCCACGCCACACCCCGCCATCTGGATCAGATGTGCACTCAACAGAGTACAACTCTTTACGATTTGATTCCAAGAGTTCAAATACACTAAAATCCATACCTTCTCTGAAACAAGAGAGCATCTAATTTGGAGCTGTGCTGTCAGTTCTAAGCCGCGGGGAGGCCTTTACCTTTTGCTCAGCCGTCATGGTCAGACTCTGGAGCCTGATGGTCATGTTCCCAAGACTCTGTTCAAAGGCTGCCACCAGATGGGCCTGGAGAAGGAAAGACACAGCCTCGGTTAGACTACCTCGCAAGGCAAGAGGGCCCAGGGGGTGCCGGGTCTTCAGGGCTGAAATCCTCACCGGGGCCCCGTGAGTCAGCTCCCGTCTAATTCTTCAGCCCCTGGAGCCCACTTCCCACCTCTTTGAGATCCAGTCACTCCGGCTCATCGGGTCCTTAAAGACCCTGTGCTTCTTCCCACCTTAGGTCCTTTGTACCTGCTTTCCCCTCTGCCTGCAGTGCCCTTCCTCCGCTGCCTCCCTGTCTGGTTTTTATACATCCTTCTCAAGAGATCTCAGCTCGTGTCTTCATGACACCCCGAGATGGGCTGGTTCCCTCATGGTTACTCTTGAAAGCACGTGGACTGTTGGTCTACGTGCATGTCGGTGTCACAGTTAGGGGCACGGGTACTCCAGCAACTGCTGCCTCCTGCCTCCTCTGCTCCCCCGAGCTTTGCTCTCCAAGTGCCAAGCTCACAGGAGAGGCTCACACTGGGCACGTTTGCAGAATGCATGAACACAGTGGTTGGGCTATTTTGTTTATACTAATCCCAGTTAATAAAAAGCCACTGAAAGGCCCATCTGCTAGGGCCTTATATAGAATAATAGAGAAACCTTATAATACCTCTCTAATATATAAACCTTATAATACCTTATAATACCTTAAAACCTCTAATAAATAGAGAAACCTTCCCCTATTTCTCCAAGGAGTTACGGTTTTCCCTCAAGGCCCCTCCATACTTTTTTTTTTTGGAGAGTGAGCAAGTGAGGGAGAGAGTACATGCTGGAGTAGGGGCAGAGGGAAAGGGAGAAGCAGGCTCCCGGCTGAGCAGGGAGCCTGATGCAGGGCTCGATCCCAGGACTCTGGGATCATGACCTGAGCTGAAGGCAGATGCTTAACAACTGAGCCACCCAGGTGCCCCACCTCCATAATTTTATATACCTGTTAGAACACGACATCAGGCACGCCACTATTTCATATGGTACTAAGACATCCTGAGAAACGCTGCCAATTCTAATTAAAATATGCATCCCACTTGCAGAGATGTTAAAAATGCAGGGAAAAAAACACGTATATTAAGAGTTGAGAAATGAGATGCTTTTCTGTCTGCTCCTTTCTCCTCAACCCTCTTCAAGGACAAGATGCAACCTCGTGTCCTAACACGAAGCCTCTTCCTTCCTCCAGAACAGCCCGTGATATATTGGTTGGTTGACTGAGAGTCCTGATAATATGGTTAAAACCAAGAATAAGGAACGGACAAGAGAGCTAATCCTATTGGCAGCAGTTTCTCCATCTATAAAATGTGTGCAGTGGCTACTCTCCTCCCAGGGTTGTTGTGAGCATTAAGTGAAACAATATAGGTGAACACTGGTCCATAAACATGGGAATGAACAGACACGGTGGGGAAAGGGAAGGAAGAGGTTTGGGATGGATGAAGTGACAAAAGACAGGATGAGAACACAGGTGGGGACAGATCGGGAAAGGGTTGTAGGAGAGGAGTGGGCAGATACAGGAGAAAGAGAAGAGCTAGCAGAGAGACTGTGACTCCTGGGAGGAGGGAGAAGTAAGATCTGATCATGGGGTCTGTAATATTCTAGAGGAAGAGAGGACTGATGTGCTCAGTGAAGAATCAAAGTGAGGGAACCAGGAGACAGGTGGGACATTGTCCCAGGTCATGAGGAGGGTCAGTGGACATTTCAATTTAAAGAGGAGATATCAGAGAAGTGAGTCAGAGGCCTCTCTCACTAGACTTCATCTAACTGAAACGGCTGAGGATAAGGCATCTCTAGCATGAACTAGAGATGTTCTAGCATGTTGGGTCTTTTTTCCAACAGCTGTAGGAGTTAGCAGGGAGCAGGACCTCTTGTAATAGAAATGTTAAGTGGACTGCCCAGTTTCCTTCTGATTGCATGCTCACTCCCTATTAAAAATTGAGAAAATGCTGTTGCATTTTAAAATCAAGAGATATGCCTTTGTTTAGTTTGCCCAGGAGAATATGGCAGAACCAAAGCCAATCAATTCAAGACAGTTTACATAGTGGATGAAGGAAACAGGGCCAGGGCCAGGATGTTGAAATGAATTACTGCTAACCTTGCATTTCAAAGGAACGCCAAGGTCAAATTTAAATGACCGAATTTCCATTTATTTCAATTCTTTGATTGCCACCCAGGATTCTGTTTGTGGGCACTGATACTTTCTATTCCCTCAAAAACAAAAACCTGACCCCAAGAAGACTGCTATTGAGAAAGTGTTTTTGCAAACTCAAGAAGAAGCCATGTTTGCTCTGAAGAACCAGAGGTTTGCATTTTGCTGTCTAGAGAAAGGACTAACTTTGGGTCACCAGCAACTGTGAAAACATGGGCTGAGAGGCTGTTTGGAGCCTGATTCAGAGCCACACAGCAGACTTCTTACCAAGTGCCATTCTCACATTCCCAGAAAAACAAACACGAGTGGTATAAAAACACCCAGAGAAGGTGGCTTTGAGTAGTTTGTCCTAGAAAAACAAACACAGCTTGGCCTGTGAGAAAGACGGCAGACAATAAAACACGTTAGTGCGGCCAGTGGTGTGTGGTAAGACTAAATATTTACTTTCAAACAATACTGGACTCAGTGGCTTTGGTGAGGAGCAAAACATGCTTTTGGAATAATAATAATGCAAGGGATCTCCCTCGGACTCTTCTGGAGCAGAGGGTAGAGTTCCAAATGGCCCAGTGTAAGATCCTTTGGGCAGCACAAGGTCATTGGAGGAAGGAACCCAAGTTTTTTGATAAGTAAACTAATGAAACTAGGTTTTGAGTAAAAGGGCACCAATGGATACCAGGAATTCTTAACTAGGGGAGTAGCTCCAAATCACTTGGGATGGGGGTCGCTGTCAAACCTCACATTTGGATTATATCCAGATTGGCTCATTGGGTCTGGGGTTGGTCTGGATTCAGATGGTACCCAGATGAAGACTATTCATATTAGAATACCTCCGGGATTTTTTTTTTTTTAAAATAAGACCCAGGGGCACCTGGGTGGCTCAATCGTTAAGCATCTGTCTTTGGCTCAGGTCATGACCCCAGGGTCCTGGGATCGAGCCCTGCATCAGGCTCCCTGCTCTGTGGGAAGCCTGCTTCTCCCTCTCCCACTCCTCCTGTTTGTGTTCCCTCTCTTGCTGTGTCTCTCTCTGTCAAATAAATAAATAAAATCTTAAAAAAAAAAAAAAAAGACCTAGTAAGCTTCAAAATTCAGATCTCCCAGCAATTTCTGATGTTCTGCTACCGACGATGGAAGCAGCAGAGAGGAGAAAGTCAGATAACGAAACACATAGTGGCCTGATATGGGAGGGTGAGAAAATAATGCAAAGACTCCCAGAAATGTGAGCGAACTCAGGAGCATGAACAGTGAGAGAAGTTACGAGTTATTGAGCTTGTCATTAAGGTCAAGTACTCCACAAGGTACCCTGTGCACAGACTTTAAAGAGAAATGGTTTCCTTCCATTGGCTCAGGCTTCAGTAGGAACGACCTGGGCAAGAAGCGCAGGTAAATGATTCACTGGAGTATTGATTGACTCAGCTTCCTGGTCCAGAGAAGACAGCCTTTTGAAGTTGCCCTTCATTCTAACAGCATATTATGGGGTCGTGCAGGCTGCTTTGGGACAGGTTCACACACAGGTGTTTGTGGTCTCAGACCGGGCCGTGTGCTCCAGGCAGGATGCCTTGCCTCAGGGGCATCTCTGCACCTTCCAAACCTCAGGCTCTGGCCTCTGAAGGGCAATCCTCACCGGCCCACAGCTCTGCAGTGGGGCTACTTTGCAGACCTGAAGTCTCTGCCTTCACTCTGACCCTCTAATCTTATAACCACGCCACAGTCAGGAAGCTTCATGAAGAGCAAACCAAACCGCCTCACTGCTCTGCTTAAAACACACCAATGGGGCAGCGGGCGGGGGCGGGGGGCGGTGCTCAGGGGGTTAAGCCTCTGCCTTCAGCTCAGGTCATGATCTCAGGGTCCTGGGATCGAGCCCCACATCGGGCTCTCTGCTCAGCAGGGAGCCTGCTTCCCCCCTCTCTCTGCCTGCCTCTCTGCCTACTTGTGATGTCTCTCTGTCAAATAAATAAATAAAATCTTAAAACAACAACAACACACACACACACCAATGAAGCTTTACTTCCTTTAGCCCGAACTGTCCACCTAAGAGCTGAGAGGCTCCGTGATATGCGACGGACCTGCCCCTAGATTTTCTTCGATGTCTCACCTCCCCTCCCCTCCCCTCTTCCTTCTCCCCTTGCCTCTTCCCCATATCCAAGCCACAGATTCTAATTATACACTGAGCTACTTACAGTTTCTAAATGCGCTAATAACTTCACCCTGGGCTTCTGTACAAATACATTTTGCACACTAGTGAGAATGCTGCCTTCCCACGCATCCTCCCCTACACAGCATCCCCCAGATGTCACCTCCTCCCGGAAGCCTTTCCTGACTTCCCCCCTCCCCCACCACGAGACTGAGCTAGGTGATCCTCCTTACACATTCCCACAACCTTCTCCCTTTATCTCTCTCTCTGAACAGTTATCATGTCATAGCTAAACAGTTCTGTCTCAATGGCACCAGAGAAAGCACACGAAGAGGACAGTGACTGTGCCTGCTTTGCTGTTGAACCCATGGTGCCTGAGGCACAGTTGGCACTCAAACAGTTGTTGAATTCAATGCTAGCTGGCAGCATTTCCTGAACACGTAATTGTGGGTATTATAATTATAGAACAGTCAGCTATTTATTTGGAGCCTTAGATTTCTTTTATTTTTTCCCCGCCTGAAGAGGAAAAGTTTCAGAAAGAGGAAGAAAAGGGAAACGAACATTTCTGAGCCCTTAACATATTCCAGTACTGACCACATGACAACCCAGAGAGCAGAAGCTTACCATCCATCATTGCACAGATGAGCCAATACAGGCTCAGAGGCTCAAAGATGCTGCCTGGAGCCCAGAGCCGCTAAGAGCCTGAGTGGACGCTCACAAGGCTAAAGCCATGCCCCTCCCACAGTACTGCTCCCACGGTACTCGGGGGCAGGCGGCCCTGATGGCCCGTCAGAAGGGAGCAGGGAGCAGGGGCTGCCCCCCCACCCATGGCTACCACCCTGTATCTGTACTCACATTTGCGGTCAGCTGCGTGGTCAAAGCTGAAACCTTCTCCTGTGAGGCATCCAGCTCCCGCCGCAGTTTGCGAATCTGAAGGTTGGCAAAGGACAGAGTTACTTGCTTTAAGAGCCCGTTCCCAGGTTGAGCGGGGCGAAGTAGCGGATAATAGCGAAGGAGGGAATGCAACCAGCAAACTGTTCCTTACCTCCGACTGGCACTTTTCTTCTGGCTGCAAGGAAATCATAAGGGAAATTAGACCAGTCGAGGAACAAAGAATGGGGCAATGCAGTCTATGGGGAACACCCAATTTGGATGCTTACAGCAGTCCCCAGAGTTAGGAGTTTCTTTCCTGGTGTATTTTTCTGGATAAACTGGTTCGGTTAATTTGACCAATGAGAAAGGCCAAACAGGAAGAGCATATGATTATAAGAAATTAGGAAGGATGAGAACAACACTGCACTTATTTTGGCTGTGAGGAGCCCCCCTGCTCCCAGGTGAAGATGATACGGTCAGGTGCTCTGGAGAAGGCGTGACAAGAAGGGATGAACCAGGGGCAGATGCCCTCATTTAGCGAATAAATGTACAGGTTCAAAAACATCCCAGGCCACACTGGGGACAACGTACACTAAAGAATTACCAGTCATTCATCTGAATTTGTAATGGGACTGGGCGCTCCTACCGGGAGGACTGCTCATGGGTTAACCGCCGGCTTTACCCCTCCCTCTCTTCTGTCTGAGGCGCTGCCCCAGGACCCGCAGGAAGGCCTCCCAAGTGAGGGAGGCTGGGAGCCCCCGGCAGCCAGCCAACTGACTCCCCAGGTTGTGTGCATCTTCCCACTGCCCCAGCTCACGGCCCCCAGTTACCTGTGACTCTGGGAGGTGTGGGTGCAGCCTGTGGGCCCTCTCACTGGGAGAGTCTCCATCCTGGGGCTGTGTCTGTGGTGACACAGCCACCTGCCAGCCAGGGACTACAAGGTGACCCCTCTCCTTCCATAGGGGGAACTGACAACAAGGGGAATCTTTCTTTCATTCTCTTGCAGTTCTCCCCGGGGGCCCATAAAAAAAGACACCCCCACATTCTGGGCAATGTTGGAAGGATTCCTACCTTCCGTCCATCCCTCCATTCATGCTTCCCTGGGGGTGGGGCAGTGCCTTGGGAGCCAGACAGGCAGGTGAAGATCAGTAAAGACTCTGTTTTATCCTTGGGTCCTAGACCAACCGGATTGGTCCCATCCAATCAATCCTATCAGCTACTAATGACAAACCCATTACTGTAAAAAATCAGCATCTGACCCTGGTGTCTACTTCTCTATCAGCTCAGAATACAGAGTGGTGTGATTCATTACCCTCCCCCAGACCCTACACCCACCAGCGGCAGCAGGTGGGAGGTGGTTCCTGCCTGCTTTCCCTTCTCCCCCTGCTCCCTACCCCACTGCCCAGACTCCTGATGCTGCCCAGGGGGGCCCCTCCCTCCAGCTGGCTTCTAACAACAGCAACTGGTTTTTAGGAATACTGGGGCCAAACCACTTAATCCTCGCAACAGCCCTACAGAGTAGGTCCGTATTCTTTCTGAGGCACAGAGAGGTCAGACCTTGCCTAACGTCACACAGCTGGACAATCTCATCTAAGAAGTGTTTTTGGGAGAACACTGGGAGAGTTCCAGGGCTCACTCTTCCCTCTCTGGGAATATTCATCTATCCCTCTTTGCCCATCTAGGTGTTCATCTCTTCATGTCCACTACCACCACCTATCAAAATTTATGGATTTCCTACTACGTGTCAGGCACTGTGTTAAGAAGCCAGGGTACAGGGGTGACCATGACCGCCAAGTCCTTCACCTCCTATAGTAGGTGGCATTTATTGAATGCTTACCACATGCCACTCTTCTAAGCCCTTTCCTTTCATTATTCATTTAATCCTTGTAACAACCTCCTGAGCTGGTACTAATACTATTCACTCACATTTTGCAGATGAGGAAACTGAGGCACAGGGAGTTTGAATAATTTGCCCATGGTCCCAGCTGTTAAGATGCAGAGCTGGGATTGGACCCATGGTAGTCTGGCTCTAGAGTCTATGATCTTAACAAGAACATTCTCCTTCTTTTACTATAGCTACATTCTCACGGAGGCCTTCCCAAAATCAGGCCCCTGAACTTCTGAGTCTGATCCAAAGGAGAAAGTTAATGGTGAGAACGTCATGGCAATCTAACATTTGGGAGGCTAGCGGAGGTCTGTAAGCAGGCTGAACCATCGAAGTAGGACAAGCCCTACTTCTAAACACTTACGTCCATGGGCCTAACACTCCTTCTCCATACCTCTGCCACCATCTGTCATTCTGCCCATTTGTCTCTAGGTTTGGGCCCCTGTTCTCAACAGCAGCCTGGAAAATCCTGTATTTTGTATCTTACCCCCAGCTGCTGTTCTTCTGTGCCTCTGGGAACTCTAAGTGAGGTTGGGAGCCTCCCTCCATTCAGCAGATCCCCTGAGAACTCAACTGCTGCCCTCTACCATTTAAGAAAGCCAGTCCAAGGCCAGATGTGGCCCCTTAAGAGTTTCTCGACTCCAAGGATTGGCACTGACTTCTCCATGGTAGTTGTTCACCAACATGTTGGCTTTTCTTTCCTTCGTAATTAAAATTTCAGGCAATTTTTAGCCAGAATGAGCATTCTTGAATATCTAGAAATTACATAGACATCAGGGGAAAAACCCATTATCAATCGTCCAATAAGAACCTTTAAGACACTCAGCCATTAAACAGACTCTTTGGTCTGGGCTGATGGCAGCTTAGGAAACCCAACCATCTCGTTTTAGACAAGAAATGACTGGTTCACCTTAACATTTTCAAAGGTGCCTGAGTTTTAGAATTCTATCATTGCCAAGTGGCTAATAAGACAGAAGGGACCCCACGTCGATGCTGGGTGGTACCTCCGTAGCCAGATACAGTTTGGAATCTGCAGACTACTCTAGCGTGAAAACGTTTAAATGTTAGGCTATTTCTTATAAAAGTCTGCAGAAGTAACCTATATGCTCAGAGAAGGCACAGGTAAAAGGAGACCCTTCGACTCAGCAAATGTCAGAAGTTATGGGCAGCCCTGAGATGCCACAGCCCACCCCCCCACCCCCCGGCCGCCGACAGCAAGGACAAAACTGACAGACACCTGGAATAATGAGGTCATTTGTACAAAGTCAAACAGTGAGGAAAAAACGAAGATCGGTTGGGGCACCTGGGTGGCTCAGTGGGTTAAAGCCTCTGCCTTCAGCTCAGGTCATGATCTCAGGGTCCTGGGATCGAGACCCACATCGGGCTCTCTGCTCAGCAGGAAGCCTGCTTCCCCCTCTCTCTCTGCCTGCTGCTCTGCCTACTTGTGATCTCTGTCTGCCAAATAAATAAATAAAATCTTTAAAAAAAAAAAAAAAACGAAACGAAGATCAGGCCCTGGGTCTCTTGCTATCTGGTTAAACACGTAATTGAATACTATTCCTAGGTCTCTGGTAATGTGTGAATTTATATCAATCCAGAAAGAATCATTTGAAATTTCCTCCACACACCTAGAATAAGAGCTATGGAAAGGCTTCTGAGGACAAGACCTTGCAATGGTCTGCATGAAGGCACTGTGGCCAGGAAATGCCAGGGATGGCTTCTGCATCTGAATTCTCACAGCGGGAGCAGCTCATGCTCTTTCCCTCTGAGGCTGGCTGATGTAGGCCAGCCCCTGTTTTTCACTCTTCGAAGAACAATCGGCCCTCTTCGGGCTGACAGGAAACTCTGGGAGCTCCACTGGGAAAACAAGGGGCTCGGGCACAGCGATGTCTGCCGTGGCGGCTCTGTACCACCCCTGTGACAGTAGAGTCCCACAACCCAAGGTGTACTTGGGTGCCTCTGGCCTCAGGAGCCTTCGGCAGCAGGCTCCTCTCTCCACCTACATCCCATCCTGGGGGCTTAGCCTAGAGCCTGGCACAGACTGAGGGCCAGTAAACCCTGTTCAAGAAGTAAATCTAGATCTGAAAGTACCATCTTGGCACCCACATCACCAATTTTCCCTCTTGAAGAAAGGACTTAACGTATGGGCTAGTTGACAGAAGGTCATCTCTATGTTTTCTTAGTAGACAAAGGCTTCAGTGATCTCTAAGAAATGAAAAAGCGAGGGTTCTGTGACTACCCTTCAGACCGGATGACTGGCTGAGGAAGGAGGTGTTCTGGAGGAGGAGAGGCAGGGTGGGTAGGAGCAGAAGAGATCGTTTCAAGGTCCTTCAAGTCAGACCGTGTCAGCGATCCCTGAAGTCTGTTTGCTCGCTACAGGCCTACGAAAGAGTCAGGCCCTAGTCTAGATTTGTCCTGGGGCCATATACAGGTTTTCCTGCTACATACACATATTCCCAGGAACCCAGCACTACCAAAAAGCGAATTACTAAAACCTCTGTCCTCCGTGGAATGAAGGGCAAAAGAATTTCCAATTCTCAATTAATGAAATGATTTTTTTTCCTATAGGAATTCCCAATAAGGTTTCTAAGATAAGCAGTTACGCACATAGCTATAAAAAAGCGAGCACCCCTGAACAAATCCAGAACCGTATTTGATTCCATGTGGATTTGCTCAGCAGAGCACTCATTGAAGCTGGCCAACACCGGCGACAGCCAGCGCCTGCTCTGGGCTGTGTGCACCACCCTCAGTGCTTCACGTGCATTTTCTTATTTCATTGAAGCCTATTTTTTGAACACCTACTACGTGCTTGGCTTTGTTCCAGATGCTAGGAATAAAAACAGAAAAAGTCCTTGTCATCAAAGAATATACGTTGTAGCTCAGTGTCATCTTCCAAACAGTAAATCCACAAGCTCCACAAGCTAAGGGCTGCTATTCTCTCTGCTTGACAGATAAAGCAACCGAGGCAGACAGAAGTTGTTCAAGGCCCTTCTTTCCTAAGGCTACCAGCAGGCGGCCAAGGCTTCTCACACGTTCTAATTAGTTCCCACCCAAAGCACAATGCCACTCTAACAAAGGAGTCAGTTCCTGATTTACTGGTTGAGACGTTACAATTACAATTCAATTACAATTCGTAGCTGTTTGTGAATTTCAAACCTGACTCCCTGATGAATCAGGCTCCTTACAGTGGAGATACTTTCTCTTGGAGAAACAATTTTATTTTACATTTTATTCTTGACACATGTGATAAAGGAGTTCTCACAGTCACAGCCACATAGCATTGATTTATACTCACTGTAGAATAAATTGATGACGTGCTGGAAACCAAGGACAGCGAGGATCCGTGAACTATTAAAGAAAGAAAAGAAAAAAAAAAGGTAAATTGCACAGCTGGCAACTATGGAGCCAAACAGGGAGAGAGGAGGAGAAACTCAGCACTATGGGACACTACCAGGTAAATTCATCTCACCTTGACCCAACTTTTCCTGGTTTGGCAATAGGTCAGAGTCAAATAAGGAATAATTTGCGAAAGGAGTCTCTTTTCCTTTCCCCCTCTACAACCTCTCCGTCATTTTTCCCCCATGAAGATAATACATGATTACTAAGTAAAAATGTTCAAGTACGGAGAAGTGTTAAGAGAACATATTCACTGCCACAACCCACACGACTCATAATTCTATTACCCACAGGCAACCTGTAACCTGTTCTATCCTAGCACATTTTACTCCTTTCTTTCTCATTCCATTCTTCTGCCATCCATGACTTTTCTCTCGTGTATTCCTCTAGGGATGAGACTGTGCTGCATACATGTTGTCTACTCTGCTAGCTTCTGTCACTTGTGTATGCACAAAGATGAGCCCATTATCATGAACACAGGAGGCCGGCTGTTGGCCATAGTCAACTCATTCTAGATGACTGTGTGGTAGAACACTTGTTCAGAACACATTATCTACTGAAGGAGAGATTCTTTTGATTTCTACCACATGTACAAAACGACAATCAAGTGGTGTCCTCTTTTCTGTCTCTGATTGGTTCTTTTGACTCAGAACCATCTTCATACCCGCTTTGCACCCCTTCCCGCCCCCGGCCAGTGGAGTTATTTTATTATTTCTCTGTAATTTTAAATCATGGTCTTTTCTAGGACTAAGTATTCTAACGCACTTCTCTTTCTGGGAACCAGATGCTTTAGCGACATTTTCTTAGTAATCTCTCGACAACTTTTTGAAAGACAAAAAATATGCCAGTGGAGACATCAGAGATGTCTAATTGGGCACAGCTTTCCTGATCACAAGTCGAATGCTCTACCCCCACACTAGCTATCCTCTGTGGTCTGAGAGTGGGAGGCTTGGGAATAACTTTCCATGTGCACTAAAAGGCTTGCCCTTACCACCCAAGAAGTGAACTCAACTTGGATCAGCTTTGGGTAGAAGCTACTTGCCCGTGAGATATCTGACGAACAGCTCAGTCCACCACCCAGGTGCCTCCACACTGTCTTCCCATAAACCTCCTGACCTCCTGCTCTTCCTTTACGTGCTCCCATCCCATTCAGAATCCTGCACTTCTCTCTCGAGCGTGCCCCGCCTAGCACTTGGCCTTCCCAGAGTGTCTGCCTGCACGGTTCCCTTTGTTTTGGATGCTTCTCATTTCTGCCTGTCCAGATCACTGGGCTCAGCTCAAACAAGACTCTCCATGAAGCCTTCCCTCCGTTCCCTGCCTGCCTGCACCGGATACACTCCCTTCCCCTCTGAACCCACACAGTTCTTGACTTGCCTGTCCGGCCCTCCTCTCTCCCGGAAGGTGCCTGCTCTTCTGAGGTTATGGCTACACCATCACTCACATCCACTTTCCTTAGGAAGACTAGGGTTCTAGATCTTTTCCTCCATTCTTCTGCCATCCATGACTTTTCTGGCCCTTGCCCCATAAGAAATCCGTTTATGGCATAAATGGCCAATAATGGCTTCCAGTGTTCATACGTAGACACATCAGCAGACGCCTCTCATGCCCCAAACGAGTGGCCTAATGTTCTAAAGGGGTTAAGGTACTCTAGCCCCATGGGACAGGCAGTAGGGGCAGATTATACTGGAGGCCAAATTGGGGAAGAGACATGGGTAACATGCAGCCACCCTCCAGCTACATCTTCCCATCACACCACCTGCTCAGCCAGCACAGGGCTGCCGTGTGGAACTAGCCTGCTGGAAAATGGAAGTTGGTCTCTTCTGTCTCTCCAGCTCATATGCACAGACTTGGAGACACTGCCCTCAGCAATACCCCAGTGCAGGCCCGGGGCCGCCGGCGAAGAGCTCATCTGGCAGGCTCCTACGGAGGTAATTCTTCTTCCCTGTAATTAACTCCTCTCACTAGGTAAATAGCAACAGCAAGGCCGTGGTCCAAAGAAAGACTCCCTGATTTCCAGAATCAGCTCCAAACTGAATGTGGCTTGCCTGAACCATTACAGTGGGCCTTGCTCCAAGTGAGCTGAACCAAATCAGAGCCTGGGTTATGTGTCTTGGATACTTCTGGACACCAAAGGCACACAAGACTTACAAAGCCAGAATGGCAAAACCACACCATGCATTTTCTGCCCTATACCTATATCTCTAAAATTCTGAAGCTATGTGGGGCACCTGGGTGGCTCAGCGGGTTAAAGCCTCTGCCTTCGGCTTGGGTCATGATCCCAGGATCCTGGATCGAGTCCCACATTGGGCTCTCTGCTCAGCAGGGAGCCTGCTTCCCTTCCTCTCTCTCTGCCTGCTTGTGATCTCTGTCTGTCAAATAAATAAATAAAAATCTTAAAAAAAATAAAAATAAATAAAACAAAATTCTGAAGCTATGAAGAACACAGAGACTTGTCTAGGCCATCTCTGCACCCGAGGAATCCAAAACCCAGAAAGGTTAACTGGTCTGCTTAAGGTCACCCAGCATTCAGGAACAGGATCTGCTGACCAGAAGTATGGAGACTGTTTTGCCCTTAAGAGACCTGATTTAGGGGACACCTGGGTGGCTCAGAGGGTAGGCCTCTGCCTTCGGCTCAGATCACGATTTCAGGGTCCTGGGATCAAGCCCCGCATCAGACTCTCTGCTCAACAGGGAGCCTGCTTCCCTCCTCTCTCTCTGCCTGCCTCTCTGCCTACTTGTGATCTCTCTCTCTCTGTGTCAAATAAATAAATAAAATCTTTTTTTAAAAAAAGTGAGAGACCTGATTTAGGAGTTTCTGATGGTTGTTTTTTGTTTTTGTTTTCATTTTTTGTTTTTTTTTTTGGTAAAGCCTTTTGGTTTGTTTTAGAATGGTTTCCCCAGCCCCTCATCCAATCTACATAGACACAAAGCTGGAACCAAATGAGCGATCAATTGCATGTTTGAGAAAAACATGATTCACCCCTGCCCAAAGTACAGGTGATGATAACGTACATGCTCTAGACAGAATGAAACAAATGGGCATCTTCTAGCCAATAAAGCAATCAAAGGCCCTGATGCATCTTGCATATATCTCCAGCTTCGTACTTATCAAAGCACTTTCTCAAGTGTACCACTGTTGGAAGTGAGAATTTGTAGGTAATAGTCCCAGACAGGGCAGGAGTTCCCACCACTAATACACAGCAGAGTAAATTAAGACCCAGAGAGGCTAAGTGATGTGGCCAAGAACACACAGCCTGTTAGGAGCAGAGACAGGCTTGGAGGCATATAGCCTAGTTCTTACTCCACTGCTGATACTCTCAGAGGTGCTACCAGTGAGGAGGAGGCACGGTTCTGATGGCTAATGGACCACCCTCTGATCCATCAAAGGAAGCAGGACTGAAAACAGAAAACACACTGATGAAGGACCAGTCCGCCTCACCCAGGTAAGAAAGCCCAGTTGTGACCTAGGCAGAGTCAGATGTCAAGGTAGGACTGAACAGGAAAACAGAGGGCTGAAAATCTAGAGTTTGGCACAGAGTCCTGGCTGCACACAGTCCCCAAGGCATTTCTCCGGCCTCATTTTTGCCATAAACAAAACAGGGAGAATGGCCCTTGTGGAGAAGGAGAAAACAAAACCTGACAATTACAACAGTGGCTGCCACTGCTTGAACACTGACTATAAACCTCTTTGGAAGTCATTTTGCCTAAGATGCTTTCTATGGATTTATCTCACCTAATCTTCACTTCAAAGGACTTGACCTTTCCCCAAGTCTAGCAGCAAATGTGCCAGGATTTCAATCACAGGTATAACTCCGGTGCTAGAAACCCAAGTGAGTTGCAAAAAAAAAAAAAAAGTTTTATTTATTAAGAAGCCGCTCTGTTCCTATGGATTCCACATGAATTGTTTAAGATTGCACTAGCAATTAGGGATGACTGGTAAAGTCCCCGGGCAAAGACGTCCATTTTCAAAATGCCTCAAGCATCTCCCTAAATGTACGCTATTAAAGTTGACTTTAAAATTGCATAATGCATCTGATGGAAATTAATTTACCTGAAATAACTTTGAAAGGTTGCATCTGGGCCATGCCTGTACCTAATCTACATATTTATGACTCCCACTTCCTTCAAAATGGAAAGTGCTAATTAAATCCCACAGAAACCTCCCCCACGTCTTTGTGCTAATTCTTCTTCAATTTCTCTCCTGCTTTCTGGTATATGACGTACCTAACTGACTCTTACACAGAGGTTCTGTCTTGTCCAAACATGAGTTGTAAAATTTTCCCCCTGTTTCTCCAACTCTGGGATTTATAAATTCAAAATGGGAAGAACAGCTTTCACCCAATGGAATGAAAAGCATCTAACTGCATGAGCTCTGTCTTGTCTTTGTAAGGCAATAGCCCTGGAAGGAGTAAAAGCAATTCGATGCAAAATTCCCCAAAAGATGAAAATGGTATGCGCTCATCGTGTATCGATAGCAGTCCCTACCCTCTACCCGCCAAACCTGATTTTTACCTCTGCCCTTCAGCTCCACGTCACCATGAATCATTAGGGTTTACAAAAGTCTAGACACTGCTTGTGGGCAAGCATTTTTTATCAATGTCACTTTGACATCCCAGCTATCCCACGGTGGTGCTGCCTGACAGCTTGATTCCAGATGGAATAAAGGAAAGTTCTCGGACGATGAGACTGTAATGGTCCCAGATCTTTATGAGGCGAAGTGTGCTTGTTTGGACAAATCTCGGTCCTGAACACGGTTCACTCAGGCACACACATGACACAGAAGATGAATGTGGCCCAGGACGTGCTCCATATGTGAGTCGTCACAAGTCAGGCTGGGGAATGCTCTGCGGCCACGGTTGGCTAGCACACGGACTAAGAAAAAGTTCAAGACCAGCTGCCTACGCCTTCACCTTCGGGTCAACCTGCGCATCGCTCTGAGGGACCCATGTGGTTAAAGCACGCACTTCTAGCTCTTAAATCCAGCAGAACACTCTGGATAATTCTGGCTCTACCCCTCCTCGATCCTCTGTCCCAGCAGGTGCCCATACATGGATTTGCAGACTTGCTCACTGTGCTCACTGGGTGCAAGGGACACATAAATCAGGGTGAACGGAGGGACGTTGCTAGGAAGATGGACCAAGGGGCAAGTGCCCTGTAACTAAACGCTTTACTCTTTTTCTCTAAGCAAGTACACTGGGCAACAGTGGAAGACTTTATTCTGTTTCTTTCCCTCTCAGTTTGTTTAGGGATTTCTTTAAACAAGACAAGTTCAGGGGCACCTGGGTGGCTCAGTCAGTTAAGCATCTGCCTTTGGCTCAGGTCATGATTCTCAAGTCCCAGGATTGAGTCCCACATTGGGCTCTCTGCTCAGCGGGGAGCCTGTTTCTCCCCCTGCCTGCCATTCCCCCTGCTTGTGCTCTCTCTCCCTCTCTCTCAAATAAATAAAGTCTTTAAAAAAACAAAAATAAAACAAGACAAGTTTGTTCTCTCCTCCCAGGAGGTGCCTGTGCTACTATTTTCCCACTCTCACAGGGGCTGGGGCCAAGGGAAGCACCCATGACCCCCTTGACATTCTCCCGCATTCTCGTCTGTCACTGGCAAAAAAGGCACAACGAGGGCTACGGCCATAGCCTGGGCTCCAATTGCTCTGAGAGTCGCCATCCCCTGGCTGGGGAGTCCCAGCTGCCAGGACCTCACTGCTGACGCTGAGTCTACAGGCTAGGACATGTAATGACATTACCGGGTGAACGTTTATATCTACCGTTGAATTCTCATAATTCCATGAGCTGGGTACTATTACCATTCTCATTTTGTCAGTAAAAAAAAAACAAACAGAGGCACAGGGAGGTGAAGTAACTCGTCCTCTTGGATCATCTACCGAAGAAGCGGGGGAGCCGGAACTCAAACCCTGGTAGTGTTACTCCATAGTTTTAACTACTAGTCAATGAGTACTGACTCCAATATCTTATCATTCCCATCTTTGGAAGCTTTTCGGGGGTGGGGCTGTCCCTCCACAGGGTTTTGACTGCTTGCTTCTCTAGCTCCCACCCTGAGCTGAAGGAACAAAGGGAAAGAGAGATGAACCAAGTTAGGAAGACGCTGGCAATAATGCCCACAGCTACTTTCTCCCAACATTTTGATTAAAATGAACAAAACATAAAAATCCAACTCAAAATATTCACAATTAATGAGCAAAGAAGGAAAAGGGCATGCCTGAAGGAAAAGGGTGTCACTGAATAAAGTTAAAAAAAAAACTGGTTCTTGAGAAATAGAAAATTCTGGAGTGAAGTAGAGAGGCCGGCTGCCCACAGGCCCCCGGACTACACGGGTACGTTAGCCCAGGGAAATGAACTAACTCTCCAGAAACTCAGTCTGCCAAGATGGTGAGCCAGCAGCTAAACCTCAAGATGGAAGCTCATGCCAAGAAGTTGTGGCCTGAGTCCAAGAGGGAGAAGCCTAGAGTAGAACTCGGTCTGCTTCAAGTTCACTCGTGTTTCTTCAGCAGCCTCTTCCCCCCATGAGGTGAATGAACAACCAGGCCCCGCTACTCAGAGTTCCCCAGCCCCAAACCCCAGAGTGAGAGAGAGAGCTGGGAGCACTCCCAGGTGGGCTCTCGGGTCGCGAATGTGGTATGGAGGGCCATTCACCACAACGCAGGACCTGAGACGGTAACCCTCCTTGCTTGCCTTCTTCAAATCCATCCCGGAAGGAGCCCGAGCGGCTCATGGTTCTGCTCTTCTCGTCCAGGGACACGGAGCTATTCCGGAAACGGCTATCGGTGTACGGGTCATACTGCCCGTCGGCATTGGAGAGGCTGTGGGTCCTCAGCATGGTTGGGTTGGACAAGCTCATCTGGGTAACGGTGGTGGGACTCGCTGGAAAAGAAAGGGAGGGGACTGAAAGGTGGGAAAATCATGTCTCTCTTCAAATCCTAGATGGGGTTGACGAGAGGACTGATTAGTATCGATTAGTATCGGCCATATCTGTCCCTGCCAACTTCCCTCCCTAGTCTGTTTTCTAGAAGGCTATCACATTCACATTTGAATAAAACACGGAGAGCTAAAAATAAGGGAGGAAAGGTGGGTCATTTCCAAAGCAAGTCTTTGGGCCTCAGCTTTCCAACTTGGCACGTTCCAACAAGCCAGTGTCACCTTCCAGGCATGAGCTAATTACTCCCCAGGCTCATCTGGAACAACTCCCTCTAAAGCCAAAGCCCAAAATAGTCCAACCGGGCTTTTGATCAGATGGGAAGCATTTGTGCATGACAAGAAACTCCTGCCTCAAAGAGTTACTGCTGGGAAAGAACAACATGAACACAGGTCTCACTGCCTCCAACGGGGCATGCTTGTAATGGCGCCTAAAGAGCTCCAGGGCAAAGAGGCACCTCCCCTCCACCTTGGCCTGAACAGGCTTTTTTTTTTTTTTTATTAAAGTCCTGTCCATTTCAATAATATACAGTATTTCCAAAGTATGTACCTAATTAAAAAGGAAAAGTGAAGTCTTACTTGATGATAAGCCACACCTGTCCTTAAAGACGCCGTGTTTATTATTTGCAATAATCAGAAAAGGCCTCCCTTCTAAAGAGCAAGATGAGAGTGGGCAGGATTTTCTCCCCATCAGTCTGTTAGGGCTCAGCTCCCATTCTTGCTGATAATTCTAGCCAGGACGGATCTTCCCTTTTCCTAACTATATATAATACTCGCTACCTGATCATTGTCGGTTTTTACACAGTTTCATATAAAGCTTTGGATTGTTCTCTTACCCTGATTATGAGTCTGTGTGGGTGTGTTTGTCTCTCTGAAAAAGAATCCATTAACATGTCAGCAGGGGCTGTCTTACAAATTCTTTTCCTTTCCCCACTGTGCCAGTCAAAGCATTATGTCAGTAGTAGGCATTTCCAAGAATACGTGTTCACTCAAATCCGGATCTTTATTTTCCAGCTTAATAGAGCCATGCAGAGGACCAGACACGGGGTACACGACAACTTTTCAGATATAAACCTACGTCTTCAGAGGTCTTAGAAACAATACATTCTTCTCAAAAGTAGAATGGTTAGGGCACCTGGGTGGCTCAGTGGGTTAAAGCCTCTGCCTTCGGCTCAGGTCATGATCCCGGGGTCTTGGGATCGAGCCCCACATCGGGCTCTCTGCTCAGTGAGGAGCCTGCTTCCTCCTAGCTCTCTGCCTCCCTCTCTGCCTACTTGTGATCTGTCAAATAAATAAATAATAATAAAAAAATCTTAAAAAAAAAAAAAAGTAGGATGGTTTGCTCTTTACTATAACCCTACCTACACCAACCACATAAATTACTGATAAAAATACCCAAACCTTTTCTCTTCTCTCTCTTTTGCTATTACTTCTCTATAATCAAGTTACATTGCTGAGGGCTGATCAACACGGAGGGCTTTGACCACTTGGCGATGACCACAGGCTTCCTTCAAAATACAAGATTAACCTCTGCCCCCCAGAGCTGATTCCCACAGCTAACCGTCAGTGGCTACTCACCAAGCTGGGAGAAGTTGAATCTCGTTCCCGAGGGAGACGTGACGCTGGAGCCCGAGGAGAAAGGGGAATTGGCGGCAGGGTCCTGCAGGCCTCCTGCAGAGTGGGACCGTAACCATTCTTTTGCGTCTTCTTGGGTGCGAAGCTGGGAGGTGGGAGTATACCTGGATAGACAGAAATCACGCTGGGATTAACTATGAACGATGCTTATGAACGTGAACTCCGGGGAGCTGATGATAAATAGATGGAAAAAAAAAAACAGAGCCAAAGATGATGTTTAAAGAAAAAAAAAAAATCACATCAGTACATATCCTGAAACTTCATAAGTTTCTCCAAACCTTTTTTGCTACTTGGCTGCCTTTGGGGAAAACTGCAATTCTTTTCAGTGCGGAGGATAAAGGGAGCAAGATCGGTAAAGGCTCAAAGGAGCCGTCCCTGGGCGTATCTGTAACATGTTGATTCACGATAGTGTCATTTCAAAGCCCCCACCTTGACGGGGCTGGGGCAGCCGAAGGAGCTGCTGTCAGAGCTTCGAGGGAGTTTTAATTCAATAGCTCATGGCAGCTGCATTCTCGGGCGCATGTAAGTGGCCTCGCGTCCCAGCGTATCAGAAACCAGACGCGACAGAAAGCGTGACGACACTGTGTTTGCTGCAACGAAGCCTCGGTAAGTCTCTGTAACAGGAACCCCAAATCACTGGGTGCCACAGAAGTCACGGGACCCAGCTCCTCACTTATTATGTAAGAGGTCTGGTAATGGTGTATTCAAGGTCCCCATTGTGCCAGGTGCCTGCACAGGCATCTTGAAAACACCTCCCACCCACCCAGCCATGCAGAGGCTACTATCCCCACTTTACACTGAAAGAAGGGGAGGGCCTGCCTCGCATCACGTGCTGACATTTCATCCATTTTACGTCTGATTCCAAAATCCTGCTCTTCTCATCATGCCCACAGGCAGCATCTCAAATTTCTGAAGTACCCAGTGGCCAGAGTACCTTTGGACTTACACACAGATTACTGTGGGGCGGCTACTGATTATGGAACCAGAGGGATTCTCCGGACTCGAGAAGAAGAGTTGCTGGTATCTTGGCATTGTGCGTGAATGTGTGGGGAGGGAGGAGCTAGGAGGGACAGGCAGAGTGTATCTGCTGTGGCTGATGGACATACAATTTTCTAGGTCCCATCAATTGCATGAAGATAGCCTAGCATGTATCTCTATTCTGAAATTTAAAAAAACAATTTAGGGGCACCCAGGTGGCTCAGTGGGTTAAAGCCTCTGCCTTCAGCTCAGGTCATGATCTCAGGGTCCTGGGATCGAGCCCCGCATCGGGCTCTCTGCTCAGCAGGGAGCCTGCTTCCCCTTCTCTCTCTCTGCCTGCCTCTCTGCCTACTTGTGATTTCTCTCTCTGTGTCAAATAAATAAAAATCTTAAAAAAAAATTTAAAGCTACATCATTTTGATAGAATAGATCCACTGGAAAAAAATATATATTTTAAAAATGTTATTCTTTAGAGGGGTTAGCTTCCTAGATAATTACGCTTTGGAGGCAAGAGTAGGGCCTCAATGTCAAACTCGTCTTGGGAGTGGCCATGAACTAAGTATTATTAGTATGAAGCCCTCAGAGGCACGAAGAAAACCGTGAAGCACAAAGGCCTTTGCCAACTCCCTCCTCTATGGCCACAGTGCTGGACTTCCTCTGGCAGGACGTCTGTTGGGGCATTTTCAATACTCTTATTCTTAGAGTCTCAGAATTGGCTTTCCTCGAGTCCCTACTGAAAGGCAGCATTGATACCTACCTCACATTATTGCTCAAAATGCTCTCAGCCTTAAGAGCTGCAGGTTATTAACCAGAGACAGACATGACAGCAATGAAACATTTCATTCCAAGTTCCATTTTTTTTTTTTTGCGAAAGCACTTAATGCTTAGTGCAGTGTGAAGCAAATGCTACGAAGAAAGAGCAGGGGAAATGACAGTGGCAACCGTCATACAGTAGGACCGCGGGGCAGGCGTTAGAACTCGAGTCCCTCGGGCTGGCAAAGGGAAGGAGATGGCGTGAGCAACGGTGACTTACGGCATCTTGCTTAACCAGGACTTGCACCAAAAATGAGCCACGACTTAACGATGAATGGAAGGACGTTCCTTCCCGGCAGTCTTTTCTTTATACCAAAGCCAATCATCACACCCGTTGTCTAGTCCCGCACCAAAAACAGACACAATTTTCAATGAGAATACTTATAGGAAAGACAAAGCACCTGTCTTTAGTAATTTTCTATGGCCCCCAAAGTTGAATCTTTTCCAACTTGGGGAGATTGTTTCTCTTCTTTGCCCATGTCCTGGCTAACCAACGTGCCGTAAGTCACGTCCTTTCTTTCGGAAGACAGCCGTGAACAGAATGGTCAGGGTGAAGAGCTCACTGATGGAACCCTGTGGTCCCAGGAGAGGCAGTCCCTGCCCTCTGGGCTTGCCAAGGGGTGTTCTTCATGAGATGGCTTTCACGATAATAAGCCTGAAAAAGCACAGCCTCTGCCCAAGCAAAAAAGCCAACAGATGGAGCGATGAGAATGAGAGGGTGCCAGGGGAGCCCCCGTTTCAGAGGGTCCTGCTGCGGTGGCCAAAGCGGGGACCCCAGCCCAGCCCAGCCCTCACTCCTCCCCCAGCCATGAGGGTCACGCAGCCAAGCCCCAAAGCCACACCAGATGGCATGGACGGAAAGAGGAAGCGCAGATACCTGAGTCCTTTTTTAGGCAAAGTGTTCCTATCAAGGTGCGGGTCACTGTAGGAAAGTTAAAACAAAAATGAGAACTTCAGAGAAGCACAGGGAAAGCAGGCAAGGGAAGGAGGGAAAGGCTAAGGAGGGGCCGGAGATCTGGAGCAAGAGACTCACGGCACCAGGGAGCGCTCCCTTCTATCCAGCTGCTCATGCAAGACATCCACATCCACGGAAAACAAGAGACACCTGGTCCTGGGCCTGGCCGACCCCAGCGCACACCTTATATACCCTGAGGCACCAGGAGGCCTGAGCCATCCACTGGACCCCAAACTTTCTCTTTTGTCACAGATGCAAAGCAAAACTCAGGGGCTGCCCCAGGTCGAAGCAGAGCCCACCCCTGCTGCTGCCCAGTCACCCAGGCTTGCACCAGCACCCCTGCTTTTTGGAGAGAGAGATGCCAGCACCCCTGCATCTGACCCTCCCCAAATGCCATTGACGATGACTCCATGTGAGAGAAGGGACTTGCTGGAGGGTGTCAAGAGGCCAGCAGTCTGCATATTTGGAATTCACCTGGAACAACCTGAATTCCAGGTCCCTCTTAGTTTGGTGTAGCTTGGTGAGGAGCCCTGGGCCCGGGTGTGGGCAGGTTTCAACTTGCCTGCTGATAAAGTCAAGGCATTTGGATTTCCAAAGAACAAGGTTTTAAAGGCTTGGTCTGTGAGTCTGACAAAAACAAAGTTTTTGCCACGGACGGGGTGAAGAGGATTTTCATTAATTTTTTTTTTCCTAGCACGAAACAACATCTGGTTGTTGTATTTGGCCAAGCTGAGGCTCCCCCACAAACTGGAGGTCAGTATCCATCTCTGAGGCCCACCCACAGGGCAGCTAGGGGCAAGCGAGCCTCTAAGTTTGCAGAACCTCATCCCTCCATGTCCTCTTTTTCACGATCATTCCAGGAAACGGGCACACAGAACACAACAGCCTGCGAGACGCACCAGCCAAACAGCAGGAAAGGATTTTCTGGAAGGGAAGGGAGCCAGCTGCGTGGGGAGTAGGGGCAGGGGAGACAAAGGTGAGGGCCCCGCCGCACAGTGGGTGGGAGATCATTTCTGGGCTGGGAGGGGGAGGGGAGAGAGAGGGAAGAAAGGGTGGGGAGCTGGGAAGCAGGAGCATGCCACAGGGGGGCGGAGATGCAAAGGAGGGCGTCTGCCGCCCCAGTTCAAGCGGTTGAGCTTCCTTCCCAAGCTGGGGAGGGACGGGCCGGCCCAACTCCACCGCTTCTAGGGCTGGGGTGAACAGCGGAGCAGACCCTCCCTGGCATGTCTGGGGTCACAGCGTACAGCAGAGCCACGAACACAAGCGGCAGCCTCAGGCCAACAGCCTCACACAAGACGTCTGGCTTGACACAGATGGGCAGAGGAACCTGGAGGCTCGGTGGGCTCCCAGGCCTACAATGTCATTACCTGTCCTGTTTCCTGGGCAGAGTACTTCTGCAGAACTTAGGGCTAGCAGCAGGGGAAGAGAGAGGGCTAGAAGTCCAGGCAGGTAGAAAATAAGAGAAGGAACATTAGATGGGAAGAAAGGGGAGGGGTCGGACACACACAATGATTAGAACATTTTTTTTTCTCATTCCCAACGCGCATCCCGGCGTTCTGGCCTACGTGGAGAACAAGACACACAGCACACTGCGGTGAAATTCGGGGCTCTGAGGCCGCTTTGAGTGTCTCGATCACTCTGGTTGGCAGCCCTTTAATAGGAGGGTGCCTGCTGTGATACCCACCAAGTCCACCCCACTGCCTAGAAATGTCTCCTGCCACCCGCTCTGCCTGCACGATGACGGGGGGGGGGGGAATGGGGGGGACGAGCAGCTGATGAACGAACAGGATAAAATGGAAGGACCTCCAAGGAGGAATGCCATTTCCAACGGGAGCATTAAATCTGCAGCCCTCCCTCCGCCGCCACCAGCAGCTCCAAGCACGGAGAATAACCGCGATGGAAAAGGTAACAGGAAGGAGAGCCAAGCTGAATTCCATCCCAGCCTGGCATCCCCACGGAAAAGACAGCAGTGGCTAGAAAGAGCGCACTCTCCCAGGCAAAAGGGAACTAACATTTGGGATTCCTAACATAAACCCTTTGACTTGCAGGAGGGTGTCTCTCTGAGAGATACAGGCGCATGGCACCAACCTCTCCGACAGCGTGGTCTTCACGCTGTTGGTTCTGACGAAGGGAGTCAGGGAGTCGTCCTTAGAGGAGGTGATGAGGCCCGTGGAGGAATTGTGACTCAGCCCCCCTCCGCTGCTGAGGGAGATGTCAATGGACTCGCAGCTGGTGTGGAGGCTGCTGACCGACTGGAAGCCCAGGCCGTCCTTGCTGAGTGCAGATGAGCTGCTGGCGTTGGTGCCCCAGGTGAGGCTGTTGGAAGGGCCCGAATGGGCTGAGCTGGGGCTGGAGGCTAGAGGAGACTGGTTGATATCCAGATTCTTGCTGTAGAGAGGACTGCTGCTTCCGCTGCTCAGGACGCCACTGCCTGAGGGGGACTCTAAGTTACCTTGCTGGGTCGAGGTGGCATGAGGATTGGAGATCACCACTGAGTTTTTCATGGTGTCTGCTGTGGCAATGGGCACTTGCTTGGTAGGCTTCCCACCAAAGAGTCTGTGAAGAGACAAAGGGTTGTGCAGGTTGAACAGCCAGCAACGAGGGGTGCCGAGCTATTAAAGAACGGTGGGGCACAAGTACAGGAGCACTAAGAATCCTGGGGAGGGGGCACAGTCATTGCTACTGAAATGGCTAATGGTGCTCCGCTGGGAAAGGCCGCCATGCAGGAGTCCAGACACCGGTGTCTCACAAGGCTCCAGCTTCAAGTTCGAGGCTGTAGCCGAGACCCTTAGGGCCATGTGGGATAATTTCAATAGGCCTAGCCATGGTGGTCCCAGATCTTGCTTCCCTTCATTTCCATAAATAGGGTAACTAGAAAATTGCCCCAGACCCGAAACATCTAGAGGAAAAGAGCTGTCTTAATCATCTTTGTATCTGAGACCCCAGGCACAAAGCAGGTACTCAGTTCACTTCCAAAGGTTTCGGTTGTTTGGTCTCTAAGAATGACATGAACTGATCAAGAAGACGAGTCTAGATCTGGATGGGGGGCGCCTGGGAAAAGTATCTTCCCAGATTTCTCAAGTGATGGCCCATCTGAAAGATGGGAGGCTACTCCTACCCAACGATCTACACAGAAATCTTGCCGGGGTCATGAGATGTAAGAGCAGATGCACTGGGTCTTGGGGACAGAAATGTCATTTCATGTCATCCCCCCGCTGATGACTGGAAATGTGCTGCCAGAAAAACACGGAATGGCCCATGGTTCTCTCTCTTCCTTTGGCAACAGGACTCTCTGTGAAGAATGGCAAAACAGTGTTAAAGTCCAAGGATGGGGACATGCTCTAGGAATGCAAGTCATTCTATCCACCAAACCCTGCTGGAATGTGCATCTCTGCAGGGACAAAACCACCACCTCTCTTGAGAGGCAGGTCACCTTGCACCCAGCTACTCCGTGGTAGGAGTCTCATCTTTTTTCTCTCCCGGGAGTCCTTACAAATCCCAATTACCATAAAAACAAACATACGCACACATAACTAATCCTCACTACAGTATCTGGTAACAGATTAGAAAATACTTTTTTGGGGCACCTGGGTGGCTCAGTGGGTTAAGCGTCTGCCTTTGGCTCAGATCATGATCTCAGGGTCCTGGGATCGAGCCCCGCATCAGGCTCTCTGCTTAACGGGGAGCCTGCTTCCCCCTCTCTCTCTGCCTGCCTCTCTGCCTAATTGTGATCTCTCTCCCTCTGTCAAATAAATAAATAAAATCTTTATTAAAAAAAAAAAAAGAAAAGAAAATACTTTTTTGCCTGATGACAACTAAAGAATGAGATATCCTCTGGCAGAGTCTTGGCTTTGGCGTGCCTACATACTTCCAGTAACAGGAAGTTCCCTACCTCTAAGGGTAACTCACTCCACTGTCAAGCCCTTTCAGTCACTAGAAAACCAAAATCCTATGCATCTTCTTCCCTTTTACTTGGTGCTCCTAATTCTCCTCCAAAAAAAAAGCCCAGGCTTTTGTCTGCTGGTCCCTCCAGTCATTTGAAGAGCGCTATCACTGGATCTAAGATTTCTCTTCTCTGCACTAAGGCACAAAGAGGAAATTAAGAACACCTCCTAATGATTTAGGAAAAATGTAATTAACAGGATTTGGCTGAAAGTTGTTCAGTGTCGAGCCTAAGAATCTGCATGCATTTTCAAGTATTCTGTAACAGTAGCCTAAGGGTCCAGTAAAATACCTTTGTAGTTACTAAAGGAAATCTATAATACCAAAGAGCGAATATTACATATACTACTTGAGGCAAGAAGCAGAGGAAATTTTCATTTACAAGGCAATCTGTTAGAACAACAAAGAGCAGCCCGATAGGACCTTCTGCTGAAAAAACAATCATTACTGAAATTCTAATAATCAAGTCTAGACAAAGAACAGTGAACTGCTTCACCACAACCTTTCACGTGGCAGGCTTCTTCTGAAGTCTTTTCAGACATTCCTATTCACCCCCAAATATGTATATGTGCACATAATTTTTATTTTTCAGTACTTAATTTTCTATCTGGGACTCACACTCTTTCCTAAGATAAGCCATTTCCTGGGAAGGTAAGATAAGCTCTGTCCTATGCCGTTACAGTTTGAGGATGGTCCAGCAGAGAGGAGGATGAGGTGATACCAGCAAGCAAAAGCTATACACATTTTAAAAGGAACTGCTTAAAAAACACTATTTCCACATAAAAATTCCCATTCAGTGTGGAAATCAGGGAAATGCCTTTTTAAGGAAATAAGAAATCAATTTCTCTTTTTCAGAAACACTTCTGCTTTAAAAGGTTTTTTTGTCTTTGTTTTTTTTTTTTTTTTAAGAAAGCTAGAATTTCAGAAACAAATTTGGAATTAAGCATGCAGTATAAAAAAGTATGTGTGTGGTGGGGGGTAGCATGCTGGGCTAGCTGAGAGAAGGATCTGGCTGAGCTCACAGTCTGGCATAACGATGTAGAATCTCAGCCACAGAATTAATAAGACAAGGGTGGGAAAAAGATCCTTTGCCTTCTCCTCATATGCCCACCTGGGGTCTAGGGGTGTATTAAGATCTCATCTTGGACAGTAGCTAGGTCTGACTGAGCACCTACTATGGGCCAGATACGGCTACACAGGTTAATCTTCACATGAAATCTCAGGTAGGCGTTCCCATTTTACAGATGAGGAAACTGATACAAAACTGTAAAGAAGGGACCCACAGTGGCTGATGCAGGCGGACTCCAGATTTGACCCCAGGATGACAGCTGGGTGTTTTCCTCCCCACATGGGAAAATAATCAGCTGAGTACAAAACTGCTGGCAGGTTCTGACTAAACAGACGTGGAGAAACAGGCTGTTTTCACCAAGGAACAAAAAATGATCCGCTCAGGATGCCATTCCACAGACTCCAGCTCTGCTCAGCACCACTGATCCACTTACCTGCGGAGCGTGGGAGAGGCCACGTCGGGGTACTTGGCTCCCGGCTGGAGGGTCGCCTGTGCCGCACTGGACACAGGCTGGGCGGCTGGGTTCACTTTCACCGAGTTACAGGAAGCCACACTCTCGTTGTCGGATGAGATGCCTTTCTCCTTATCGGTCTGGTTGACCAGGCCCGGCAGAGAGCTGCCCAGGGCCGTTTTGGAAGGCTCCCTCAGCTTGGGCACCGGCAGGCCCGCAGACTTACTGCTGATGTTGGAATCAATGCTGCTGGTGCTAGACCTGTTCCCAGCCCCGTTGCGGCTGGAGGACTTACTGGGCCTTGGCAAACTCCGGTATTGCAAGTTGGTCCGGGAGCTGAGAGCCAGATACCCATCGTCCTGGTTCTGAGGCCCGTCCATGCTCGTCTTCCGGCCGGTGGACCGGCCGACGAGTGCAGACGACTTGGGGATCTTGCCCAGTGTGGCTGACCTGCTGGTGACCGTAGCCCCGCTGGCTGTGATCATGGCAAGCCCAGCGGCCGAGCCGCTCTGCTTCTTGAACCCAAAACTGTTGGCATTGGCAGTGGGGGTCCTGGAACTGCTGGAGAGGGGCTTTTTGGACTCGTCGCCACTGCTGCGGCCTGCGTCTGACGGGGACCGCTTCACCTGGGAAGCTTTGGGAGACAGCCTTCCTTTCTCAGACACCTTTGCATCATCTGTTTTTCCTAAGGGAGAAAGCAGCAAGGTTAGCGTGCACACCAACAACCCATCTGCTTACAATCATCCCCTCCTCCAAAGAACTGGTTCACTTTTTCCTTGGGGAAAGCAGTAGCCTTGGAAGGCAAAGGAAAGAGCTTTTTCTAAAGATAATCTACCCCACTACTGTCGCCGTGAGCCCTCTAGGAGATGTCAGTGACTCTCCTCATTTGCAAACCAGCCTACATTTACCCAGAACAAAGCAAAACGGGCCAATCGCTGGTATGTCTGGGCAAGAGATCCTGCCTTCTACTTACCTTTCTTCCTTCTCTGGCCATTCAAAGGCTCTCCTTAATGTTTTCAGGAGGCATCTCTGCCTTCCTGCAAACACACTACTCTGTTAACACACGTCCCTAAATCACGGGCAACGTGAACTTGACATAAAGGCAGCTCGTAAACTCACGTCCTTGAAAAGCCTGCACACAGGTGTGTGGGCTCTTCCCTAGCACCTGGTTAAGCCCACTCTGTCCCCTTTGGCCGCTGAAGCACCTGCCGAGCTTGAGGCTTACACACGGACCTCTTTCCACATGGGAAAATGCAGGGATGCGAACCTTCCCGAAAGCTAGTTACTGGCAGATCTAAACTCGAAGAAGAAATAGCTGCCCTTGATGGGGACTGAAGCTCTTGCTCGAGTGTCTGCAGGTTTCGGTTTTCAGACCGACAAAGGCAGATGTGAGACAGCACAGCCCCTCACTCACCGGTTCCAGGGGTCTTGAGCGTGCCTGCTGGGGCAGCTGCCTTCGTCCTCGGCATGGTGATGCCCACCTGCGCAGTCATGCCTCGGCGCCACGAGCCCGTCTGTGAGATGACCGAACTCTTCTTGCCCGACGTGCTTTTGTCAGACTCGTCAGACACGTCCGAGGGATTCCGCCTCCACTTGGACCCGGGTTCCATCTTTATGCCGCTGTCTGAGCCTCCGTCGGACTTCTTGACGTCATCGCCCGACCACAGGGACCCCCTCTCCACCTGGGAATGCTTCTCAGCGTCGGTCTGTGGATGAGACGCTGAATGAGTCCTTCCAGAATCCCAGGCCGGATCCCCTCAGCCCGCAGCGAGAACGCCAGCACCACGACAGACGACAACTAGAAAATGTCTGGGCCTTTACAGTCTGGTTATCTTGCTAGAAAGCCTGATTTTTTTTTTTTTTTTTTTGGCTCGAGGAAAGTACAGAATATAACTATGTCCTAGAAGGGAGTAAGAAGTAGGAGGGGCCGGGGGAAAGGGGAACAGAGCCCCACAGAGGAGAAACGTGAGCAGACCGAGACGTGG
Source organism: Martes martes (assembly GCF_963455335.1). NCBI lineage: Eukaryota > Metazoa > Chordata > Mammalia > Carnivora > Mustelidae > Martes > Martes martes. Next base: position 41,964,288 of record NC_137898.1, read on the forward strand.
CCAGGATTCAGCCACCAACTCTTTGCCGCGTGGCGACAAGCGCTTCTAACTCTGGAGACCTCTCTTCATCCAGCACCCAGCCTCCTGGCCTGTTTCCCTTTGTTCTGTCGTCTTCCTAGCACAGCGCTGCAGCCTCACACGCCGATCGAGCATGCAAGGGTGGCTGCTGATTCCACACCGAGCAGAGAGAGACAGAGGGGCTGGGAGGAGACAAACCCTCCAGAGCCGGGGTGCCGGATCCCACCCCGCTCCATTTATATGCCACTGCTTTGCTCCTCTTGTGGGATTTGGTTCAGACGAGGGCTATAATTAGCTAGCTTTCTTTGGAAGAGCCCTGACCTGCTGGCCATGGAACCCAGGAGGGGACAGAAGTGTGATGTTAATGATTCACCCCAGTGAAAAGACACAAAGCTAACCAGAATGCTTTGGGAGCCTCCCTAGGGGGCAGGGGCCAGTCCGAGGGGATGACAGGAGGGAGAAACGGAGCAGTGAATGCAGGTGGCTGTTAGCAACACTCTAGGCTGGCCACACTGAATGACAAGGCCTGTGTTTGCTATACCTGACTACCAACAGTAGGCAACGCCATTAGGGCAGGAAATCACAATGATTACCTGGCAAGAATCTGGCCTAACGCCTTTCACCCTAGAGTAGTACTAGTATCCGTGCCTTCCTCTGTGGATATACCATGGTATGGGACAAAGCTGAACACAGACAAGCCCCACTTAAGTCACTTCTCGGTCACCACCACAGCCTCTCTCTGCCCCCTCAACCCTGCATCCTTCCTAAATTCCAGTTCTCCATCACAGCCACCCGATGGTACCTTTCCTGGTTTGGTCATGCCTCAAACATATACTGAGTTCCCTCCGGGTACTAGGCACCAGAAGGAGGAGGGAGACAAAAGACTCACACCCTGGCTGTGGGCAGCTCCCCGTTCAGCTGTGGCAAGGGACAGAGACAGGGTGTTCCTGCCTCTGAACACAGCGGGAGCTGCATCAAGGCTTGACGAGCAAAGGAGGGAACCAACGAACTCATGCTTTTCTAGCGACAGCACCCTTCAACAAAACGGTCTCCGATCCCAACCACTCTCCGGTTAAGGAGCGTCATGACAAGACGCCTTCATCGCAGCTTTACAGATGAGCTGAGGCTTAAGTGACCCCCTCCCTGTCCTAGCTACTCCAGCCCGTGTTTCTTCCTCTGAACACTTCCAGTCGATTCCTTCAACCAGAGTTCCTCCAAGCCCGCCATCTGCCAGGCGCCATGGAAAGTCTGAGGATCCAAGTGTCAGATTAAGTCCCATCCCTTCTGGAGCCTACGATCCAGGGAAAGAGGCAGCGGTTGGCTAAGTAAATACAAATAAATGAGTAATGATGAATTATGAAATTTTATAAGCGAAAGGACAAGGAGTAAGAAATAGAAATACACTGATGTAATTCAGTTGATGAGGAGGAAGATGGGGGACAGTGGTCAGGCCTTTTTGAAAAGTGCCCTGAAGAGTGAGAAGGAACTTACTGAGAAGAGTTTAGGGAAGAGCATGCCAGGCAGGGGGGAACAGCACATGCAAAGGTCCTGAGACAGGAAAGAGAGTACTTTTAGAAGCATTCAATCCACGATTATTTCCTGGGTGCCACCATACACCAGGCAAACTTATGGGGCCTGGGACCCCATTGTAGTAAATGAGTAAGAACAAGTACAAGTCATTAACTTCTTGGAGCTTATGTTCAAGTACATTCTGACACATTCCCACACACTCCAGGAAATACTGAAAACTTAGCACTTAACTACCATCTGGGTATTAGTTATTATTAGTTATTCTTTACATGTTCCTATTCCTTATTTTCCCTAATCAGATTGTAGTGATGCTAAGAGTAGTAGCAGTGACAATTAACATTTATTAAGCACTTACTATGTGCTAGGCACTGGGCCAAGGTGCTTCTCATGTATCATTTAATTGAATCCTCAACAAAAATCCATGAGGAAGTTACAGTTCATATTATTACTTTACCTATGAAAACTGAGGCACAGAGTAGAAAAAAAAAACTGCCCAAGACTCACTTCCAAGTGAGGAAGTGGCTAGCCAAGGATTCTAGGAAGTCTTAAATGCAGAGGCCAGATTTTAACCACTACGCCACACTGCCTTCCTGGAGAGTAAGTCGAAGGACAAGAGACAGTTCCGCATGTCTCACACAATACCTCACACAATACCTCACACAATACCTACACCGAGTAGATTCCCCTTCCATACTGGCTGGCTGTGCCCCAACTCCAGCCCCAGAGCAGCTCCAGCCTAGCCTCTGGGTGCGACTCCAAGACCTCTGATTTACCCAGTGACAGAGGGAAGGCACATGGTCTTGGCCCAGGACTATGACTTGGATCTTCCCTCTAGACGGAACATCCAACCATCACAGCCCCAACTAGGCCCAGGGCAGTAGCCTTCCCAGCACTACTGTGCATAGCAGGCCTGGGACACTCTACTGGTTTTAGGTTCTCAATTCCTTAACAAAACCTTCTTGGTTTATGTGCCAGATCATGTAGTAGCATCACTAGAGATCAAAAGATGAAAAAGTGGGGCACCTGGGTGGTTCAGTCGGTCGGGCACCCGTCTTTGACTCAGGTTGTGATTCTGGAGTCCTGGGATCGAGCCCCGCATGGGGATCCCTGCTCGGTAAGAGTCTGCTTCTCCCTCTCCCCCCTCAGCTTGTGCTCTCTCGCTCATTCTCCCTCTCAAATGAATAAATAAAATCTTTAAAAAAAAAAAAATGAAAAATTCCCAGCCTCTCTGTTCGCAGAGCTGACGAGTGAAGGGTAGCAAGACAGCTGCCTGAGGCTGTGCAAAGAGCTGTGTCCTTCCCTCGGCTCTCCACGCCTTTGTCAGTTGTTCTCACTTCCAACGGCTCCTAATTTTGGAAAAGATTTTCATACTGCCCCTACCTGGAAGTCCACTAGCTCATCCCAAAGGGTAGGCAGGGAAACAACCAAACACAGGTGGGGAGAAGACCTGCCATTTTGGAGGCTCGCCACTGAGGGCCCACAGAAGGGAGGCTGATCTGCAGAGTGAGAGGTGGAACCAAGGTGGGCCCCGTGTCCTTCTGCATATATTATTAGCTCATCTAACCCTCTGAGCTTGTCCTATTATCCATATGTGACAGACCAGCAAAGTATAGGGGGGAAGAAGGACAGTGACTTGCCTACAGTCACAAGCAGCAGCACCTAGCCGGTGGGCGGAAGGGGCATCCTCCCTGCCCCCAGCCAAACCCTACCCCTACATCCAGACCAACGGCTAGAGAACAGCCAAGAGCTCCAGGCTCACTCGAGGCCTCACACAGGACAGGAATCCCTGCCACAGAACTCAGAATTTTGTTTCCTTGAGTAGCAAAAATTAAACTCACATGGGATTATCTTCCTCCCCATGTATACTAAAAACTGCACAGGCAGTGAAAATTAAAGGCATTTTGATAGACGCTTCTTTGTATCTTGGCACCTGGAATGGAACCTTGCACAGACTGAGGGGAAATACTGAATGACCAAGGACATGAATGGACAAATGATCACGTGGGAGAGAGAGGTGTTTGTCACGAGTCCTCTACCACCAACACACTGTCCTAAAAATAAAATGCTGCAAAATATAAAATGAATTGCAAGATATATTAAGAACACAGCCAAACTTTGGTTACTGACATGAACGGAGGGAAGGAGGCAGAGGGGCAGGTAATCTAGAGGAAGGAAGGAAAGAAGGAAAAAGAAAAAATGAAACTCCTGAGTACCTACCAAGAATGAGAAACCACGAGAGCATGTTCAGATGAAGTATTTCCATGTCACCACCACACTCCTCCTTTGAGACAAGTCTAGTTGCTGTGACTTTAAGACCAAGAGGCAGAGGCTTGAAGAGGCTAAGCAGCTTCTCTGAGGATACCATAGGACCAGGAGCTCACCCCCTTCTCCCTGACCCCACAACCTGGTTTGGCTGCCCAGACTCACCAGTCCTCGTGGCAGAAGTTCACTGAAAGGCTATCAGACCTCAAGCTAGAAGATTCTCTGCCCCGCTGGGGAGCTGTGATCAGAGACCCGGGGCCGGACACCGGGGCACGTGCGTCCCATCGAAGGCACCCTCGGTGCCTCTCAGCATCCTCCAGGAGGACAGTCCCTCACAGACAAAGGGGGCTCTTGTCTCCCAAGGACAGCTCCTCTGTGATCTGCTCTGCTAACAAGGCTGCTCCTTAGGCTTCTGGACCACGACTTCCCTGTTCCTTGGATGGGTTTCCTTCTCGCAGTCCCTCAGAAGCTCTTCCAATGTGCAAACCTGGCCAGGCACCCTGTCCTCAGCCTACTTTCCCGGCCCGTCTGCTGGCTGCTGCTTCTGCCTCTCCCCGCCTCGCCTGGGACACTGTGCACTCCCCGTTCGATTGGGGGAAACCAGTCTGTGACAGAAACCTGAGCGAGCCCTGGGGAATGATGGCAGCACACATCTTCCCGTTGCCTGGTGCTGCTCTGAGAGGAGTAATGGCCCTTAGCTTTCCTCAGAGTGGGATGAGGGGAGGAGGGGACGAGGCTGCAATTTACGCTGATTCAAATATTTGGAGATACTCCCTCACAGGAACAAAGGGATGCCAGAGAAACCACCTCCCTGGGAATTTCAGTAACTATTGGTGCAAGTCCGCCTTTATTTTATTCCACGAAATACTGGCTTAATTTTTATCTCAGTATTTTAAACTCAGGTAGTTTTATAGCAAAAAACAACAACAATAATAAAAAACCCCAAAAAACAAAAAACAAAAAAAGCAAAAACAAAAAACAAACCAACCCAATGAATATTAAACTCCTTCCATCCCTTGAAATCAACCTTCTGCACCAGCTCAAAAGACAGGTTTGTGCTGTATTCTTGAACCTTTTCTGATGTGACATTTTCTAGATGAAAGCAAACAGCTGGTCAGAGAGCAGGGGGCGCTGCTCTTAACTAAATCTGAGTCTATCAGATAGGAAATCATTTGTAAATCCCCGATGTTTAACTCTGTATCAGTGTGGAAAACAGATGCCTGTCCCACCTTCGTGGGAGGAAAACAAAGACAAGAGATTCTTCTGATAGTGTTTTGTTGGCTTAACTGACATCTAAAAGCAAGACTGTTCCTACCTTGAAAGTAAACAAAAGAGAAACCTATTGATTTATACATCTCTCCCTCCCTCCTGGACCCTCTCCACAACCTTCTCCCCGCCACAAACCTGTCTGTCTGTCTGTCTGTCGGTCTCTCTCCTCTCTGGGCTCCCCACCTCAGTATCTAAGGAGAGTCTAAAAGCTTGTTATTGTTACCCTGAAATTAAAAAGACTCTCAGGAAAAAAAAAGAAATTAGTGTCCACGAGGAAAGCGAAAAAAGTTGGCAGGGGTAAGTGGCAGGGACACAGGCTGGCTGTGTTTCTAACTTGTGTCTAATCACTGATCGAACAGTGATCGCTCTCAAGCAGAGGGGTATATGTATGTTTTTTTTCTTTTTTTTAATCACCCTTTTAAAATGAGGTATAGCGTTCACATACTCCATGCACAATGTTAAGTATAGAGCCTGGACAGGTTTTATAAAATTAACCTACTTTCATAACTACCACTCAGATCAAGATATGGACTGTTATCCACACCCCCAACATCTTGTGCCTCCGTAATTTGGGTAGTGTTTTTCTTTCACCACCACCACCACTACAATTCAACTCTCACTCAAAAATAATTAGAAATTCCGGAGAAAGTGCAAATTCAAGAAGTCACAGGCAATGCCAGAGGCGACGCCCAACATACTTCCTCAGGGAGTCCATGTCCACATTTCTGTGGGACACAAGTACTCCCACACTCTGACATGTTCTTTATTTAGCCCAGTCCTCTAAGAAAAAAACCAACAAAAAACCAAAACAAACAAAAAATCTTTGAACGCATAGAAATTTCCAAAGAAGCGCCTGTGTTGCAGAGAAACAAGAGAGAAAGGAGGCTGGTGTGGAAGGGAGTGAGGAAGAGAGCACTGTCAGTTCTGCCCTCGCCCAGGCCCCTCTGGGAGACTGTGTCCCAAACAGACCCTCGCGTGGCTTCATCGCAGCCAGTGGCCACCGGTGGGAGGGAGCCATCATGAAAAAGATCCCAGGCCACAGAAGCCAGTGCCACCACGGCTGACCAGTCCTTGCGCCGGTCAGTCCCACCTTGGGGACTGGCTATGAGGATGGCATCTCACTTTTCTGCTAGTAAACTGGGTTTGCTAGAACCAATCCCTCTGCCCACAAAGGAGCACTGTGAAGTTGAGTGAAAGCACCCACGCGAATCCACTTTGGAAGCAAACAGAAAGGAGCGCGGTATCGGGAGACACACAGTCTCAGAGACATTCAGTCTCGGAGTTTTAAAGTAGGGGCTGGGGGTGCCTGGGTGGCTCAGTGGGTTGAAGCCTCTGCCTTTGGCTCAGGTCATGATCCCAGGGTCCGGGGATCGAGCCCCGCATCGGGCTCCCTGCTTGGTGGGGAGCCTGCTCCCTCCTCTCTCTCTGCCTGCCTCTCTGCCTACTTGTGATCTCTGTCTGTCAAATAAAATTAAAAAAAAAAAAAAAAAGTAGGGGCTGAAAACTCCAGCACCTTGGGGTCTGGCAGGTATACTGAAGGGTGCAGCTGGCCAGGAGCAGCTGGGGCACGCTGGGACAAGGACTCCCTGTCTGAAAGCGGCAGACACTTGGACACCTGTTGATTATTGCCATGTGGAGAATCTAGGCTCAAGAAAGCAATACATTCTGATCTTTGAAAGAAATTAGAATCTTGTTTTCACGTGAAATAATGCAATTTTTAAAATTTGACACGGAATCCGGGGTGCTGGGTTGGCTCAGTCAGTTAAGTGTCTGCCTTTGGCTCAGGTCATGATCCCAGGGTCCCGGGATTGAGCCCCGCTTCGGGCTCCCTGCTCAGCGGGAGCCTGCTTCTCCCTCTCCCTGCTGCTCCCCCTGCTTGTACACTCTCTCTATCAAATAAATAAACAAAATACTTAAAAATAAATAAAATTTGACATGAAACCTGGTTTAAAATAAGAGTGATGCCATAAGCCAACGGACAAATATCACCATGAGGATGTGACCTTCAGACCCAACAGTTCCCCACCACTGGTCAGGACATACTGGTCTTCCAGCCCAAGACTGTCAATGTTTGGTCCCACCCTATCACTCTGCAGAGTGTGCCCTGTACCCTGGGCAGTGGCAGCTCACTGTGGCTAGAAGGGGACACATACTCCAGACTCAGAATGACCAAATGAGCCCAGCATCCTCTTTGGATATAAATAAATAAATAAATAAATAAAACAAACAAACAAACAAAAAACCAACAAAAAGCAGATTCTGAAACGAAAGCCCAGGAAGGAAATATGGTTTCACAGACAACAGTGACGCTTCCCCATTCCTGTTTCTAGTTCCCTGTTGCCTGACCTCCTTTTTCTGCAGATGGAGGCCAGGGCTAGTGAGAGGCGAGCACAGGCAGTGAGCATGTGATCAGGCCTCATCTCACGGACTGGGGATCCTGCTCACCCCAGACAGCCCCCCTGGTCCTCAAGCCCAAGGCTCCCTGCTGGCAGGGGCCGCTGGAGGAGCCCATCGCTTACCTGTACATCCAGGTTTTTTCGAGAGGAGGCAGGTGTGTTGGCGTAGGAACTGATGGAGGAGCTGGTGTTGATGTCATCGGTGCTGAGGTTGTCTATGGTGTCGCTGATCCCACTGCTGACGGAGCTGCTGTCATCCCAGCTGCCGAGACAAACACAACCTGAGCACCAAAACCTCACGCCGGGTCAGCTCAGGCCAACACCACAGACAAGTGCATACCAGCCCCGAAAGTACCTGCGGCATAAAGCCCCAGACGAAGCTCTTCTTGCCTCTAACAAGACTCATCTCCAGGACACCGCCTACCCTTGCTGTTCTGGACTGAGAGCTGGGCGAAGTGGCGGAGACAGACCTTCCCCTACACGAAGGGTGCTGTCCTGGGCAGAGGTGGCTGAAGACGCTCCCTGCCTCCTACCCCATCCTCAAGTCCATCCTGGGAACTCTGCAGAAGCGAATGGCTACTTCCCAGACCTAGCGGCATAGGATGAGCGGTGGGCTTGGGGACTACTGCTGGAAGCAGAGAGTGTCAAGAGCGGCACTCTCCCGGGGGGTCAGAGGGCAAACATGGGGTGCTCTACAAAGGCTCTGGACTCCACTCCTGGAGTCAAATGCCAGGGAAAGAAAAGCCTCAGAAGTCAGCAGAAACCTGTCAATTCTATTAGCACTTCTAACTCTAATAGCACCCCAGGATACATCTAAAACAGAATCCATTTCCCAAACCACAAATCCACCGAGGCCACCCCCAGCCACTCACGTCCAAACTCCAAGCAATGGTTCTTCTTTCTCCTCATCTCCCGCTGCCACCAAGACTTTTAACCCATCTCCTGGTCCTACCACATCTACCTGCTAAACGTATCCCCACATGCCCAGCCCTCCACCTCTTCTGCTGCCCCGCACCTCCAGCTGGTCTCAGCTCTGCCTGGGCGACCGCCAAGAGGCCGCTGGGCCCCATGTCCCACTTCACCCTTAACAATCTGTTCTCCTCACAGCAGCCAGGACCATCTTTCTAAAACATGAATCACACCCTATGCGTCCGCTGCTTAATACCCTCCATGGGCTTCTCAGGCACTTAAAGCCCAAACTCCTTACTCTGATGCCCACGAGCCTCCGATCCGGCCTCCCTCTCCAGTCCTGCCTCGTGCCTGCCTCTTCATCGCTACCGGCTCCCATCCCATGGGCTCCTGTCCCTTCTAAGCCAAGAGGGTTCTTGTGTTCAAGACTCTACATTTGTTGTCCCTCTTCCCAGACATGGGACGGGGACTCCCCTCGTTCCTGTACCTACGATGCCCACCTCCCGCACCCCAACCAAGCCTGCCACATTCTCTCCTGTTTGGTTGCAGGGCGGTGGGTATACAGCAGGTGCTTAGGAAATACTCGTGGATTTAAACTCGTGGGAGTGAGAAGTCGAGTAAACTACAAAGGAAGCTTCCGGTACAAATGTAACCTGATCTACTTGATCGAGTGGAAAAGTAAGTACTCTTGTTCTATCGTGCAGGTAGAGGCACTGAGGCTTAGAAAGGTAAGAAAGGTGGGTGCCTGGGTGGCTCAGTGGGTTGGGCACCTGACTCGTGTGGGCTCAGGTTGCGGTCTTGGGGTCATGGGATCGAGCTCAGGGTCGGGCTCAGAACAGAATCAGCTTGAGACTATCTTCCCCTCTCCTCTGCTCCCCACCCCACCTCACTCACGTGTGTGCTCTCTCTCTAAAATAAGATCTTTTTTTTTTTTTTTTTTAAGATTTTATTTATTTATTTGACAGAGAGAGACACAGCGAGAGCAGGAACATAACCAGGGGAAGTGGGAGAGGGAGAAGCAGGCTTCCCACCAAGCAGGGAGCCCGATGCGGGGCTCGATCCCAGGACCCCTGGGATCATGGACCTGAGCTGAAGGCAGACGGCTAAAGACTGAGCCACCTGGGCGCCCCAAAATAAAATCTTTAAAAGAAAAAAGAAAAAAAGGCAGGCAAGGTTGCATTAGACCAGACAGCCAATAAAAGATGGACCAGGACCTGGATCCAGCCCTTCTGACTCCAGAGCCATCTTCTTTACTGTGAGCCCAAAAGGCTTTCCGCTGTATCAGCTTCCAGCGAGCACCAGAACGGGACACGGCTCATGGTCTCAGGAGAAGCGGAGGCTTGGAGGGTCTTAACACGGGCCATGTCCACGCTCCCGCCTCCAGCAGCAGGCGTCAACCTCGCCCCTTGGTGAGTCACATCCCCTCGACCTCCAGGTGCACAGCTCATGCTTATCCAACCCCTCGGGGCCGAACTCCACTCAATGGACAGACGGGACAAGCTCCGACAGCAAGTTGCCCCCAGCTGTGGACTCTTAGCTCAGCCTCCTCCCCCCAGCTCATTCTTTGACAAGTCATAACACCGACGTCTCAGTTTCTTTATGGGGGGACACGTGGATGACAGCCCGAGGCTGGCAACCGTGTGGCTCTGCTGGAGGGAGCAGGACCTAACAGATGAAAAAGGGCCCAAATTGGCTCTCACGATGATTCATAATAAATAAATAAATAAATAAATAAGAGGCCACAGGAGTCTTTAATTGCATCTGCTCTCTGAGGTTAGCAGTTTAATATATCTACGATTTCCTATAATCCAGTGAAGAAGAAAGAGGATTGAAGGGAGGAGTGTGGCTGGCAGGGAGAAGGCGGGAAGTTAGTAACAGATGCCCATGAATCCACGGCCCGGAGTTTTCACTTTGAAATTGTACTCCCTCCTCCCGTATGGCCTTTCAACATCAAGCTGTTATTCCAGTGGGGCATGGGGCCCTTATTGGACACAAGCTGCTTCCCGCATTGGTGCCCGGAGTATCTCAGGGCTACCCTGACTGAGCCGGCTCAAACAGGGAGAAGCCAGGGACTGCCGCCAGGGAAGGTGGGTGTGGGGACCCCAGGGATGAGGATGAAGACACAGGGACACCGAGGGCAGCCCGGGCTGAGCAAGAGCGGTCTTTGTGCCAGAAACCCTGTCTATGGAGAACCAACCATGTCCCCCTCCCTTCTGGATCTTTTGGGATACTGGCAAGTCTGTCTGGATGTAAAAATCAGTTACTTCAAACTTGACCTTTCCCCCAGATTCAGGGTGTAAGTGATCTCGAGCCACCAAGATCAGAGGCAGTGCACTCCAAGATGGGACTGGAAGGTGAAGTCGTTGGAGGCGATGCCTGTGATAACAATGCTGCCCCAACAAGGGAACGTGGGCTAGACACCGGCTCTTCGGTCTCCCTCTTAGATTTTCACGGCATCCATAAACTTCTGAACAGACATCAAGTGCTGGAATGATCTCTTTAACTTGGCCTAAGACAAGCACTCCCCCACCATGCATGACCACACAGGAGACACCGAGAAGAACGGAGCGGGACTCTGGAAGAGATGCAAATGGATGCAAATGGAGCCTGAACCTCCAGGGACCACTGCGTCCTCATCTGCCTGAGAAGGCAGCTTAGTAGCACAGAGGGAAGCAGAGCTGAGAGGAAGGATGTCACAGGAGCGCCCCTATCCAGCCATACCTGAGACCCTGGGAAGACAGAAGCAACCGCTGGGAGGCTCAAAGTGAGAATTAATAAATTCCTTTCTTTTGCTCAAAACTAGTTTGTTTCGGGGTCTGTCTCTCGGTATGCTCGTGTGACCGAATGGGGAACTGCCATTTGTTTGTAAAATGACTCCAGACATGTGGCTGAAGAGTCAGACAGGAAAAAATGTAGAAAGCATGCAGAAGCCATCCAGGCAGGAAGAACATTAGCTGCATCCAATCAAGTGGCAAAGGCAATTAGGTACAACCTGCACCCAGGGTACCAAAGTCCACTGACCTACGTCCGGGTGAGCAATGTCGAAAGGGGTTACAGAAGCGGATTACAATGGAAATGTGAAAGGAACACAGATCTGTGTTTGCTACATGGTGAAACAAGATTCCAGCTCAAGGGACACAGGGGACACAGCAGAGAGGACTACAGTGTATCCAGCTATGGCTCTGGAACAATCATTCTGGAGTACGACGTGACCATCCCTGTGTCTTGATCCCATACGCTTGATCCCATACGATGGTTCAGAGCCCACTGGAAATGAAAAACGTATTGCCCTTTCTTGGGAGTAAATGACTTTAAATCCTTGGGAAGGGGAGCTGAGGGAGTAAATCATAATATGAATAAAGTACAGGATGAAATCTTTGTGATCACTGGATAATCTCTGTATATTTATAATGCTTAAAAGAATATGGGACATATTAAAGAATGTAAATAAAAACAGCCCTCTGATTTCAGTTTTAAATGAGTTCTCCTTTCCGATTCGAGCTTTTTAAGATGAAAGGTTTAAGGACTGGGAGTCAGCCTGTAAAAAAGAATTAGAGAGTTTGAGAAAACCTAATTTATGACATTTTAACTTTAGTTTATTTGGTTTGCAAGAGTTAAGAGCTTAGGAGATTTTGCTTGTTAGACTGGTGAGCCTACCCTGTCAGATGTTTGAAGAACTTGAAGAAACCAGGCATATTAAATTTATGAATGCAGTCTAAAATATTTAAGGAAACCTAATTATCCAAGTTTCCAAACAGTACTAATTGTCAAAACTCAATTTGTCCAATCTAAATTAACAAAGTACTAATCAAATAACAAGTGGGAATCATCTTAATTTATACAAAACCTCTTGATTTATAGAGGAGATTTATAAGAAAACCTAGGTTTAAAAATCAAAGCTTTAGTAAATCAAACGGTAAAACCTAATGAAGTCTAGGACATTTGTTTTGGACACAAAAGCACTCCTTAGACATTTAGAAAACTATTACAGTAGATTTTGTTTTGTGAATGAATGAAGGATTTTTAGATGAATGACCAGAAGAACAAATGAACCCAAAAGAAGGGCGCCTGGTGGCTCAGTGGGTTAAGCTTCTACCTTCAGCTCAGTCATGATCTCGGGGTCCTGGGATCGAGCCACACATCGGGCTTTCTGCTCGGCGGGGAGCCTGCTTCCCCCTCTCCCTCTGTCTGCCCTTCTGCCTACTTGTGATCTCTCTCTCTGTGTCAAATAAATAAATAAAATCCTTTTAAAAAATAAAAAAATAAATGAACCCAAGAGAGCACACCTCCTCTCTCTAACTAGTTTTCTCCACTCCAGTCCACCTTTGCTCTACATTGCAAGACTTCCAAATTTACTCCAAAAGGGCTCCCCCAAATCTCAGTGGAAACATTGTGCCTGATATCGTGGGAAGATGAGCAGAGCAGAGCAGAACCCCAGGCCCTCCTCCTGCCTCGTGGGCTGTATTATAGGAAATTCAGAGGAACATGGGATACAGAGCTTGGCTGATTCCCCCCCTTTTTTAAAGTTTCAATACAGCATATCATGTTTATGCCCTATAAACTCTTTGGCAGAGACAGCTAGAGAAACGGCAAGAAGATCCTTCCACTGATTGCTCTGAATCATCAGTGCACAGAGCATCGAAGCCAGATCAGGCACATCCCTTTTACTCTACTCAATGAAATGTCCCCCCCATTGGCAGTCACACAATGACACAAAAGGAGTGACAAGTGATCATATAGGAAAACAACCTTCAGGGGCGCCTGGGTGGCTCAGTGGGTTAAAGCCTCTGCCTTCGGCTCAGGTCATGATCCCAGGGTCCTGGGATCGAGCCCTGCATGGGGCTCTCTGCTTGGCGGGGAGCCTGCTTCCCTCTCTCTCTGTCTCTGCCTGCTTCTCTGCCTACTTGTTCTCTCTCTCTCTCCCTCTGTGTGTGTTAAATAAATAAATAAAATCTTTAAAAAAAGAAAGAAAGAAAGAAAACATCCTCCAGTGGGTGGGTGGAAGGAACTCCATCAAACACTTGCCCTTGTCCTTCAAGACTCTTAAACTCACTACTTTTGGATCCTAAGCCAGGGACCTTGGAGCCACATGTCCATCTTACCCAGCGAGTCAGCGCCCTCTATGGGTCAGGCATGGCGCAAGGCCGTGTGAAAGCCTTGAGGACTCCCAGTTGTCCCTACCCCCGACAGTGAGGCCGGGGCATGTGACAGATGAACACAGAGCCCAGGCACAAATAAAAATGTAACACAGGGAGATGAGCAAAGAGAAACTGCACCGAGTGGAAACGGTGAGGGTTCCAGACACTTCTACAGACTTTGATACCTCCCCAAACCACCAGCCAGGCATCAGCCCAGGTAACAGCGAGAGTCTGCAGAGTGCCAGATCCCAGGCCCACCAACAATCTCTGCCGTGCCAACATCTCCCTCGAGCCATGGAAATGGCAACAGCAAGGGGCGAGGAGAACAAGGCCCTGACGCCAGCCCTCCCCAGAACTACTACTTCCCGTTAGAGTTTGGACACCTCCTTTTCTCTCTAGGCCCCAGACTTCCGTAGAACGAGGGAGCTGGAAGCAGCCATCCCAGAGATTGCTTTCTACCTGACATCCTAGGAGTTTAAGCTCAGAGAAAAGTTCATACAGAGGCAAATAGGCACATGGAAGGTCTCCAGCAGGCTCAGAGCATCTCCTCCCACTCAGTAAAAACTGCCCAACGGGTAACTGGACTTTCTAGTCTTCGGGTTCCTTCCTTGCTAATTCACCCCTCAAAATATTTTTTAGGCACACACAATCTTTTAAATACTTGGAATGGGTGCCCATATCTTATACATAGGAGACAATTAGCTAGCCCTGAGTAGCAGCTGCCCTTTTTGGACAGAGACAGCCTTTCCCATTTGACACAATCCCCACCTGATCCTCTTCACGCAGCTGGCTGGCCCTGCGATTTGAGTTTGCTGACCCTCCGATAAAGGTAATAATACAAGTCACAATATAGAGTTTGCCTTAGACCACACTATGTCTCCACAAAGGAATAGAATGCAATCTTACCTCTTATTTATAGCCACCACTGAAAGGGTTTACCAAAAGCCAGCTACCATACTAGGCACATTACATGTATTATTCCACTCCCATTCTTCCCTAGGATGACACACAGGCTTAGGGCCCAGAGGTCATCAGGAGAGTGGGATTCAAACCGGACTCCATGCAACCTTCTAGTTCATCCAAAATTGAGCAAATATAGATCGGCTTGGAAATGTCTGCTAACCAGTCTTATCACCAGAGGACCTCCACCCACTGACAGTAGTCATGTGCATCAAGAAGAGACCTCATTTTGACCAAAACCATGGCCTCAACTCTTTGTCTACTAAGCTCTTTTTTTAAAAAAAAAGATTTATTTATTTGACAGAGAGTGAGAGAGAGAAAGCCTTAGCAGGGGGAACAATAGGCAGAGGGAGAAGCAGGCTCCCCGCTAATCAGGGAGCCCAAAGCAGGGCTCGAACCTAGGACCATGACCTGAACTGAAGGCAGATGCTTAACCCACTGAGCCACCCAGGGGCCCCTGTCTACTACCTCCTGAAAGATGTGAAGAGAAAAGATTCCCCAAAAGTGACCAGAAAATCCACTAAAAAATGGACAGGCCCATAAAGCCAGGAGGATCCTGTTTCAGTCTTACAAGACATGCTGACATCACTGTGTCAGGAATTCAAATGCCACTCAGAAGGCTTGAGGCACAATTTTAACAGCCAAACAAACACAAGCCCTCTGCTATGAAGAACACAGGTGAAAGCATCATAAATTATTTTAGCTCCTCACACTCCCTGTTTTCTCCCCTGTTGTGGGGAGTACGCATTCCACAGAACCAAGGAGAGAATCCTGCCTTCCCCCGTGCACCCCGTCCCTGAAAATTTGCCTCATCTGGACACATTTTTAAAATCAAGCTCTTCCAGGGAGTATCCAGAATGCAGCAGGAATTTGTAATGGCCCTGAATTAATGTGATTTCATATTTATAACTTCATCTCCCATGAAGCAAAAAAGCAAAACGGAATCCCAAGGTTAAAGGGATGATTAAACAGATTTTTCCACCAGGATTTACACACCCATGCATGAGGAATCCTGCGTTTCAGCAAAAGACTCCCAACTGAGGAGAGACCGAAGGGTCGAGGAGGTTTTTACAGTCTTCAGATGGACTCCCCGTGAGATAGTGTTGTTTACTCAAGGGAAAGACATACTGACCAATGTTGTAAAAAAAAAAAAAAAAAATGATCGTATTCGTTCTCGGCTCACTGATAAACCACAGCAAGTTAGCTGAGAGGAAGTGCTTGAACTGTGGCAACTGCGATTCTCAAAGGTTCTCAGAAGCAGTCTTCACAAACAGCAGCTCCTAACCCACTACCCCCAAATCCCAAAGCCTCAGGAGCCATCCGGGCAGCCCCTGCCCCGGCTCTCTGCCTCTCTCCAGGGGGCTGAACGCGTGCTACACAATCACCAAGGCTGTGTCCATGCCTTACCTGCTTACTTTTCCAGTTCTGCCCCAGAATCACAGCAGAGCTCATTTTCAGGGCCTTGTGCCCCCCGCCAGACAGACGTATTGGGTTGCAAGAGCCCAGACTGGTGGAACTCGTTTTCTGGCTATTGTTCAAGGCAATTGTTCCCGTGAAACCCCAGGGCCCAAGCGGAATGAGATCCTTTGGTGTGGATGAGTGAGCAAACCCAACTGTAGGCTTAGCAGTAACCCCTGGGGAAGGGAAAGGGTTTGGCTACCTTCGTTTCCCACCAGACAGGTATGTTAACTATTTCCCTCCCAGGGGGTATCCTCAAGAGCATCACCTCCTCCAGCCACTGGGGGGGTGGGGTGGGGGGAGATTAAGAAAATCCACCTTCAAAGAATGCAAGAGCACCCCCGCAGAACCCCACCTTTCATTGTCTATCTGGGAATGATAATAACTGAACAGCCAACTTTAAATGAAGTTCAAAGTTGTGGCAGACCTCATGCTAATTACATGCATTATTTCAGTTAGTCCTCACACCTCCATTATACAAGTAACACTCACTGGTGGCTTACGTACGTGCCGGGCCCTTCTACTTACATTTTCTCTGGGTACCATGAGACAGGTACTAATACGATACCCATTTTAGAGGTACGATAACCGAGGCCTGGAAACAAAGGCCCCAAGGTCATACAACTATGAAATGCTGAGCCCGGGGTTCAAACACAGATCCCAGGGTGTGCAACCAGCTTGTTTATTTATTCATCTGACACACTTTACAACGTGAACATCACATGTACTGTAAGGGCTTCAATGTTCTCCACAGTAAAAAAGAAAAAAAAAATAGAGTTACTCGAAAAAAAGCCATAAGCAAACCTCCTCTCTCTAGATTTCACCCTCGGAGAGCAGCCTCCATGGTTTGCAAAATGGTCCAAAACTAGAGTTTGAAAGTAAGGGGAGACACAAATCCCCAGTGAATTTAGTCTCCTCTAGCAGTGGGCCAGGAGACCACAAAGCCAGGGAGGTTCCAGAGGGAGGGAGCACAACCCTGGAGAGAAAAGTAAAATAGATTTATTTGAACCTTGGCTCTATCAGTGACTGGGTCAGAGCTCCTCCCCCCCGCCACCAACCCCCTGCAACCCACCCCCAGGCCCAGTCCCCAGAAGAGCCAGTCTTCCTCTCCTGTGATACTGTGCTAACACCAGGCCCTGGGAGCCTCTGGTGGGGGCCCGACCAGATCTGCAGGCCCTGCGGAGATAACCAGCTCCTGCCAGCAGCAGCTCAGAAGCCGGGGAGCCGGAGAGAACTGCAGGAAGGAGACACAGGCCCACACTATGGAACCGATGATAAAGTTCTAGGGCAAGAACTTGCCGCTTCTCGCTGCCACAGCGTCCCAGGGGAGAGCAGCTCCTACAGACGGTGCCAGGTGCAAGGCCAATCATTTGGGGAGGAGAGAGAGAGAAACAAGAGCCCCATAAAGAGGGCTCCAAGGGGATTTAGCAGCATTCAGAAGGCCAGGGGTTGAGTTTCACCCCACAGCACCTTTGTCCCATTTTGGTAACTCACTCCTTTAACAAGTAGGTGGTCCCCTGAGTAAGCGTGAAATTCCTCCCTTCTGCTCCAGGGGCTTGGTCGGCTTGGTCGGGCTGGAAAGCCCAGAGGGAGGCCTTATGGCCTCATTGTTACAGTAGGCACCAGCACGTCTCCTGACCTCAGCTACACAAAACCCTCACTCCTCCAGGGAAGGCTGCAGACACTTGGTCCACTGCCGGGCAGCTTTGGCCGAAAGATCTCAACAAACCCATCCTGCTGTTCTCTTTACTGGAAGACATGTGTACCCTGAGCATGAACAGAATTCAGCATGTCACACAGAGCTAAGGCAAATCACAGCAAACTCGTACACAAGGTGACAGCTTTAACAGCGAGAGTCAGGCACCTGGGTAGGTACTGAACACACGTTACTCCACACGCTCCTCTCAATTACCCTACAAAGCACAAACTATTAACGTTCCCTTTTCATGAATGGGGAGACTGAGGATCCCAGAGGCTAGGCAGTCCGCCCAAGGTGCCAGAGTTAATAAACGGAACCTAGAACCTAGATCTGCCCGATTCTAAAACTCAAGCTCTTCCTAACCACGTTAATCCAACCTAAGCACAGAGGGAAGGATATTTTTTAAAAAATATTTTAGTTACTTATTAGAGAGAGAGGGAGAGAGGCATGAGGGACAGAGGCAGAAACAAACTCCCCGCTGAGCAGGGAGCCCGACCCAGGACTGGATCCCAGGACCCTGGGGTCATGCTCTGAGCCAAAGGCAGACACTTAACCCACTGGGCCATCCAGGTGCCCCGGAAAGAATACTTTTAAGGAGATCCCAGTCATATAAGAACTTAGAACTCCCACATGTTATCCAAAAAGCCCAGGACACTTTTTAATGCCATCAAATTATTCCTAAAAGAGCTCCAAGTAGGTAAGGGAAGGGGGGTAGAGAGGCAAATTCCAGACAGGGCATTGGCTGGCTGCCTTAGGTCTGAAGTAGGTGGACGGGGATGTGGAATCCCACCATTCCCATTACCTACACACACACACACTCAATTCCCAATACGTCCTAGAGGTCTGGGAACCTGAAAGCACAGAACAGAACTACACTGGACTTGGGGCAGCTGAGAGAAGTGGCTGTCCCCCAAAACCAATCCAGCCTCATTTTGCAGTTTGTCAGGGGCCAATCCTTAAAAGCCACCCCTTCTGGGGCAACGGGGAAGGGAAGAGAACTCAGGTCAAGAAACAACCCCACGGGGGGCCTGGCTGGCTCAGTCAGAAGAGCATATGACTCTTGATCTCAGGGTCATGAGTTGGAGCCCCACATTGGGTATAGAGATTACTGAAAATATAAACAAACTGAAAAAAACACAAAACAAAACCCACAAAACCAGAAACAACCACTCAAAATCAGCTCTGCAACCCAAAAGCAGTTCAGCTCTAGCTAATTAGCCAACCCCAGCACACATGTGAGCAGCTGGTGCCAAACTTCGGTCAGCATTAACATGCCGGGTGTACAACCTCTCCCTCCAGGACTCAATAAATCCAGCCTCTCAGGAGGCGGCCCCAGAGCTCCAGGGCACAGTCCCAGCAGCCCGAGGCCAGCTCCAAGGCCATCAGCTGTCCCAGATTTTACTTCCACTTGGGCTCCTGCCTGCTGAACCAGGTATAAGCACAAATCCAGTCACAGATCCATCCACCAGCCCGGAAGCTTCAAAAAGATCAGAGAACTCCCAGGTAGGTCCTGCTGCAAAGCAGAGTTAAGAGATCACCCCCCCACCCCACCCCCTTCTCAGAAATAAGTAGAATCTGAAAAGCCTAGGCAGGCCACGCTTGCCAGTATCCCGTGCACTTCATTGAGTCCTCTGCACCAAAAAGTGCCCTTCCTCCAGCTGAACCCATGTTTGAACTGTGAATAAAGCCATTCCGAGCCATCTGCCAAGCCCAGCACAGAAGGCATAGTGGTGGGTAAACCTAGGTTCCCATGTCGGCTTTGCCTCTTATTAGCTGTGTGACCTTGAGCTAGTTATTTAACCTCCCTTAGTTCCCATTGCCTCACCTCCAAATTGAGAATAATATTGCTAGCTTTGCAAAGAACATGAAATGAGACAATGTCTGTTAGATGCTTGGCTAGCAATAGGTGATAATGTACATTGTTTTCTCTTCCCCCTGTCTGACTTTTAAAAATAGAAATGTTTCTCTTTGGACAGCTTTACAGCAGCCCAGGCTACAAGAAAAGAACTCATACTTACATCTCCCATGCTCTCTCTCCTGGAGCCCAGTTTCCAGAAAAAAAAACAAAAAACAAAAACCCACCCAGTAATTTGCAGTATTAGTAAACACAACAGCAAGTTCACCCGGCTTCTTAGATTCCAAACAAAACCTCCAACTGCAAGTCATTTTCATCAGGGCCCTCCAAACCACTAGCAGCCCTTGCCGGGGCCCACACTGCTTCTCTCCAGCTCTCTCCTCCCCCAGACTGAAAGGTCTTCCCCGAAAAAGCCTGGAATAAGGATCAAAGACAGCTGGGTGATCAATACCCAGTTTTGCAGTCTCAACAGCCTAATTTGATAAGATGGTCTGGGAAAGATGGACAGTATTACCCAAATGTCCAGGTGGACCAAGGACATTTGGGTAAGGCTCTGGCTTCCTCCAGAGCTATCAAGGTTAGAGCGAAAGGAGCTGGGGGTGGCAGGGTAAAGGATGCTGAATTCCTGACCAGTGGCTCCCCCACCACAGAGCCCACCGGGGATTTTGGCAGCTGCACCACCGGTTGCTAGCACCGCCGGCTTTCCAATATCATCCGCGGACCGGTAAGGCAGGACACACAGCACACCCCTACCCAGGCCCCAGAAATTTTAAGAAATCATCCTACCTGGTAAGGTTTCCAGGCCAGAGCATTTCACTACATTGTGGTCCTTAGAGAAAGCGGACAAAGAAGCCAAAAGAATCTCTCGGTGGCCACTCGTCAGCTGGGCAGGCAAGCCAGCCCACGTTGGGCCAGGGAATCCCGGGCACCCAGCAACTCGGCAGCTAAAGGACCAGTCAGACTGGGGATCGCTCTTCCCCAGCCCAGGAAAGAAATCTGATCCACCAACAAAATTAACCCCTTAAGTGCTGAAGGAGCAAGAGGTCAGGCCGGAGAGCTAGTAGTATCAAGTCAGCTGTGAAAAGTTTCAGCAGAGCAAAAGCCAACACCAAACTCTGAAACCATTACCGTAAAGCACCTAGTAGGAGAGCCCTCACTATGGTCCGGGGGAATCTGCAACAATGGGTCAAGCTGAATAAAATCTAAACGTGAAAAAAAATTTTTTTTTTAAATCACCACGGACTGTGCCAAAATGTTGGAAAAAGTCCTTTCAGCCAAAAGTGCTACTACTAACAATGACACACACAATAAATCACTGATGATAACATATCTTAACTTATTCCATTGACAATTGAAAGCAAAGCATTTGATTGAAATGATTAGCCTGCAGAGATAACTTCTGAACCCGAAAGGGAAAAGATACCTATCTGTACAATGAACAGTGATGCACATAATTTCTGGTGATGTCAATTTTGATACAGTGCCAACAAAAATACACATTAATTCCTGATGCTACTTTTTTTTTTTTTTTAAAGGAAGTTCACTCTATGCATCGCTACTTTAAACATTACGGCACAAAGGCTGGGAGGAGGTGGGCGGGCAGAGAGTCCCAGTTCTGGGATGGGAAGGGGTTGCACCGACTAATCCCTATTAAAACCTGTAATCAAGGAATTCAGAAGGAACTATGTAAACAGATGCTGTGAACAATGAACAACTGTTTTACTCTGGAAAATTCAAAAGCAAAATTATGTTATAGCCACAAGCTTTTATTTTAAAATGAAGAAGGATTAAGATGCTCTCCAAAACCCCAACTCCCTCTCCAAAAATCCTACCAGTTGGCTCCTGGCAACTTTCAAAGACTTTCTCTGAGAAAGGTCCCCCCTCCTCACCCCGCCCTGGGCTGCCTCTCCAGAAGGATAGGGGTGTAGGGGGTTGTGTGTGTTCAGGAGCTGGGGGTGGGGTGGGGGAGGAAATAGTAACTGGCTCCAAGCAGGGTCTTGTGTGGTCAGTTTGCTCAGCAAACAGAAGCCTTTCAAAGGGGGAATGAAGAGCCAGTCCTCCCCCAACCAAGAAGAAGGGAATAAAAGTTCAGCTCAGAGAGGAAACGGGGTCTAGTGGGGCTTCCCAGGTGAATGTAAAGGCAAACGTGTCCAGGAGCAGAGATTGTAATCTTGATGGAGTCCCAGCTGAAGTTAACCATTCACATCTCATCCCTCAGGGCCCTCCCCCACTTGAAAAAATGCTGCCAGCATCTGCAATGGGGAGTGGGAGGCAGAGGCCAAGGGGTGGGGGAAGGGTGAATTTGGGGAGGCGGTGTGGCTCAGATTTATTGAGACAAAAAGTCAGGATGGATCCAAGCTCTGTCTGACAAAGATAGTTTTAAACCGTTCCACGTACCTTCTGCACTGTCCCTGGAACTGAATGTATCTCTCTACCATGACTTGAGACTCTGGCTGACCCCTGGGTTAATTTGGGTAGAATGGGATGGTGACTATATATATGCAGACCTATAGATATGGATATGTATATATACATATATGTAACATATATACATATGTGTGTATAGACACACATATACATACAAAACATTTCCACTGTTTACTATACTTGTTCCTTGTCCTTGTTTTAGGCAAATTTAATAAGTAAAAATCCAGAACAACCACCAACATAAATTAGGGCTGTATATCCATTCATTTAGTTATTCATTCTACTAACTGATATTTATTCAGCAGTTGGTATATGACAAATCACTGTTCTAACTGCTGAGGATACAATAGTAAAAAAAATAGTCCAGAAATTCCCTATATTAATGGAATTTACATTACAGTGGTAAAACAACAAAATAAATGAGACTAAATGTAAATTTATAGTAATTAGGGATAAATGCTAAGAAGAAAAAGTAATATAGGGAAGAGAACGTGATTGGGAGGAGAGGGAGGGAAGGTTGTGTGAAATTTTTCTTAGAGTGGTTGGGAAAGCCTCCTAAGGGGATGATTGTTACTACATACCTGAATGAAGTATGGAAGTTGGTTATGTGACTATCTGGGGGTAAAGAGCCTTCCTAGAGAGGAAATGGTCAGTGCAAAGGTCCTGGGACAGGATACAACTTGCACTTTCATTCCAAGAACCCAGAGCCTGGTGTGGCTAGAGCAAAGAGAACAGTGAAATAAGGGAAAGCTTAGGAGGTCAGGTCAGAGAGGCCAAAGGGTAAAGGGAGGGAAAGGGTCCTTAAGGAGACCCTTAAGGAGTTGCTGTAAGCATCTTGGCTTTTTCTGTCAGAAAGGAAAATTTTTTACAAGGGCAAAGTTTATTGCACAAGACAATGTGCTTGGGGACGGGGCGGGGTGGGGGGGATGTGTCAGTTCTCTTTCTGTGGTTAAAAGAATCACATCTTCAACATGAAACACGAAACACTCTGAATTCTTCGAGCTAGAGGTTCACATTTAGCTAGGGCTTTCCCCTGCTAGGAAAGATAACAATCAGCTTGGCTGAGAAATCTAACAACAGAGGGAGGGGCAGCCAGGGAAGGTAGGTCAACCAGCTCCTTGAGAGCAGATGCCCTTTGGTGCTTTTCAAAGAGCCAGTCTTCCCCTGTCATTTCTGACCCTGACTTCTAAACAGGCCAAATTCCAAAGACCTTCTAGAATTCATAGCATTTTTCTCCATAGAAACAGTGTTACCGATGATGTTCAGGTTCCCAGGTCAATTCATAGAGCCAGGTTGTAAACCAAAAAGGAGCTGATAAACCCTGCCGAGGCACCAAAGAGTGGAAGGAGATATTATTCTTGGGCTACAGTATGTTCTTAGAGAAAACAGAAAACCGCTGAAGTAAATCTAAAAAGATGTTCACTTATGTCTAACGAGTACTTTATTAAAACAACAGTTCTCCTCCAACACCATCAGTTTCTCTCTTTGTATGATGGACTCTATCCCACTGGCTGATACACCAAACAAAACGAAATCTTCTTTAACCTCACGTCCCTGTTCTCCTCTACAATCATGCTGTTTTTGCTCCATGTTACGGCAAGACATCTTGAAAGAGAGCTCTCAGTACTCCAACTCCTGAGGGCTGTTCTCTCTCCAGTGAAAAAATGTTTTGTTTCTCCTAAGAGCATCGATGGCTTAATTGCTGCCAAAGCCAATGGTGTTGATCCTACTTAAGTTTTCATAAACACGTAGCATGGTGGGCAGCCTCTTCCTCCTTGACTGGGTCTCTTGTGGGGCTCCCGCACACCTCATTTCTTCCTCCCTCAATGCCTGTGCCTCCCTCTCCTTTGCTCACCCTCCTCTCCTGTCCAGACCTCCAGGGTCCTGGCGCTCATGCCCCTCTTCTCTACCTGGTCTTTTCCTAGGGTATTGCGCCCTGGGCTTCAATTACTAGACACAGACAGGCAATGCTCAAGTTTGTCCCTCTAGCCTGGCTCTTTTTGGGTAGTTGACACATCTCAAATCTACTGCACTTTGTACAAAACTCTTGCTTCCAACGTTCAGCTTGTCTGCACCCCCTCTCCCAAAGTCCTCCTGCCTTAGCCGCTGTACAACTATCCTCAGCCATCTTCAGTTCACTCCTCTCTTACTGCCTCTATTATAATCCATTAACTAGTCCTTTTGGCTATACCTCCCCAATATACCATGAACCTGGTCAGTACTCAGTATCTATGAAAAGATGGCTTTGGTCCAAGCCATCTCTCTTCCAATGCCACCTCCCTGGCCACTCAGCTTTCCCTCTTGCCCTGCTGGGCTCCACCCTCCACACAGCATGAACAGTCTTTTCCAAGTGTACTTCACATCGGGTTGCCTTCTGCCCAAAATGCTCCAGTAGTTTCCCAGGGAACTTGGAATAAATTCCAGATTGGTTTAGAAGGTTCTAGACAGTCGGATTCCTGCCCACTCCCTCTGCCACTCTGCCCCTCTCCTTCATTATGTTCAAGTACAAGGTCTGGGCCTTCGAATGTACCAGCCTCTTTCCATTTCATAGGCCCTGTACCGGGGTTCCTTCTTTCTGGAATGCCCTTCCCCACCTCTCTCCATGGCTGCCTCCTTCTTGTGGTTTAGGTCTTGATTGGGATGAAACCTCCTCAGAGATATTGCCCTAGATCCCGGCCCAGTTACTTTCTGCCCCATGATACTTCCTGCCACTTACCAGTCAGCATATTATCTTCTTTGTTGGGGAGGGTGTTTGTATTTTCCAAAAAATAAGCAAGCTCCTTGAGGACAGGAGGGCTGCCTGCTTCTGCTCTGAGTGACCTCCTCCCTCCCTGCCAGTGGTACGCCTAAAGTGGTCTCAGACCAACGGGATACGAGGGAAAACAGGGACCTGAACATTCTGTCCAGTGTCCTGGGGACTCTTGGTACTTTCAAGGACTTTAGCTTAATCTTTTAGTTGGTCAAACACCCATTTAAGAATCTGATAGAGGGGTGCTTGAGTGGTGCAATCAGTTAAGCATCTGACTCTTGGTTTCAGCTAAAGTCTGATCTCAGGGTCGTGAGATCGAGCCCCATGTCATGCTCCATGCTCAGCACAGAGTCTGCTTGATTCTCTGCCCCCTTACCACCCTCTCTAAAATAAACAAATAAATCTTATAGGGGGAAAAAAAAAGAATCTGCTAGAACTCAGGTTTGTCTCGCTGTAACAAAAATGCATATAGACATTCTGCCCACAATTTCAGGGGATTTACTGACCCCCCTCCTGTCCATAAACCCCAGGTTAAGGGCAGCTGTTTCTGAATTTTGTTTTGTTTTGGTTTTTTAAAGATTTCATTTATTTATTTGGCAGAGAGAGACACAGCAAGAGAGGGAACACAAGCAGGGGGAGTGGTAGAGAGAGAAGCAGGCTTCCCACTGAGCAGGGAGCCCAGTACGGGACTTGATCCCAAGACCCCGAGATCACGACCTGAGCCAAAGGCTGAGTTTTATGGTGCTAACATCACACAAGGTCTAGTCCCACTTTTCTACTATGATTATTTCCTTCTTTCAGGTGCCAGTCGTAGACTCACTTGGGTCACTTTCTACTGGCTTGTTAATAATAAAACAAAAAGAGAAGGAAGGCAGGCTCTCCTGGATGGATGAAAAGAACGGGAAGAGGTTAAGAGATCTGTGCCAAGAAGGAGCATCTCATTCCTGCTGTGGAATTTTACGGAGTATGATCTGCTCTAGATGATGGAGAGGGGAGAAACAGTCCCGGGGGCTTTAGCGAAGCCTTCAGAGTCCAGGAATTAATACTAGGGAGTTTGTGATTCTAATAAAAACCCTAATAAACCAGGTAGCTTTGGGGTAGAAAATGAACAACATTCAACAAATAGACCAGACCTTGGGAGAAAAAGAGGGCAAGTGAAAGAAAATGCCACAGCTCCGATGGGGCCACTTGCTGGGAGGAGACAAACAAGGACAATCATTCTGGATGCTCCGGTAATAAACAAGGTGCTGGGAAACAGAGCCACAGGGAGCGTCTCCTTGAAACAGAGCAGTCAGGAGGGGCATCTCCCAAGATGTGAAAGATGAGAGGGAGCCAGCCAGCCATCAGAAGAGGGAAGCCAGGTGTTCCAGAAGGAGGGGACATCGAGTGCAAAGGCCAGAGGGAGAGGAGAGCTGTGTGTCTGAGGAACTAAAGGGTGGCTACCATGTTTTGAGCGTGGGTAGGGAGGTGTTAATGGAAAAGAAAGCTCATCCCCTGGGGAACTCCAGACCCATCAGTAACAAGTGATCCCAGTGAATTGTCAATAAAGGACTTTGGAAATGGAGTCAGTATGACTCTGGCTCTCCAGCCTTCTTTCTCCACTTCCTCCATTCCTTTCTGGGGAGCAGGATCTGTAGCATGCATGGAAATCCACCTTTCCTGTTGAGGTGCTGGTGCAGAGTCTCTGCTTCCACTGCTCCTGCCCCAGCTTACTCTCTGCATTTATGCACACTCTGGGTCCTGCCATACTTTGCCAGTGAGAAGGTGATACTGTCCTCCAGTCTTCTGACAAAGACAGTGAGGGGCATTTTAGCTTCAAATCTTTTGTCTTGTGAGCTCTCAGTTTCTGTTAACCTTCGACTGGTTAATTCTTGGGATCATCTGGGGTCCATACTCGTGGGTCCTCACCCGTAAAAGCAAACCTACTCCTCCAACTTTAAACAAAAGCCTTGGTCATCAGGAAGAGTATCCAATCTGTTCTCCATGTTTACTCCCCTCCCATTCTGAATTTACCACCCAAAGCTTGTTAACAGACCTGGACAGGGGAGCCTGGAGAATGTGAACACGGATGTCGTCAGCATCTTTTGCCTAAAATCTTCCATCCTCAATCCCACATCAGAGATGCCTTCTCTATCAGGATGTCTGTCGGTCAACTACAAATCCATTCAGAAATGGCAGCTTTTCCAACAAAGGACATCTGACACCCAAGTTATTTTTGATAACAACAATTCGGATTTATGGACTTTATTCCCTGTAAAATCTTATCTCATTTAATTCTCACAACTATGTTAACACGTATATTAGAGAAAAACAAGCTGGAACTCAGAAAATTTATTAAAGTCATAACAACTGCTAAGATTGAAGACCACAGCTTCAGATGCTAAATCTTGTTTGACCTCCATGACACCACACTGTGTAAGGTAGTGAACACCTCCAACAGATGCCAACAGATGCCAACAGATGCCACCAACACACTTAGTGGGCCAGGGTCATCAACAGGTTATCCCAAAGTCCTTTAGCTGTTTCTAACACTTCTGGGCTTGATCCAATCTAGATCTACTCTTTTACCAAATTCCACAATATCATGGCTTCTACTATATTTCTGGTTGGCTGTTCTCTTTAAGATACTGGCTGGATGTTGACTTTCATGTGCCAAGCATGAAACAGAGCTGTGCAAAAGAAAGGAGGTCTCTCCCATTATCCTCATGAAGCCTGTAGTCTGGTATGTGTGGGAGTGTCAGGCAGTCAAACAAAAACCATACACGTTTCACTGTGAACCATGAGGCATGTCAAGAAAAAGGCAAGCTGTGAGAGCATCTGATAGGGGAGAAGAGAAGATTCCTGTCTGTAAGGTCAGAAAAATGTGTGTCCAGGCTGCCTATACAGGAATGCTGGAAGTTGACAATCTGTGAAAATGTCCACATTTGTGCCTAGATAGAGCTTTCTACCAAGCGAAATCCAGATTATCCCATCAAACCCCATCCAAACAGCCCCAGCTAATGACAGCAGCCACAAAGGTTCCTATGTCCTTGTGCCCATGGCCGGTAAGAGTAAGAGCAGTTCAGAAAGTCACTTCATCTAGTGTTTAGGAAACAGTTTAGATTAAGGCCTTCCTGTATCTTTGGTAATAAATGTGGCTATTTAGAAGAAAATATTAGGGATGCCTGGGTGGCTCAGTTGGTTAAGCCTCCGCCTTCAGCTCTGGTCATGGTGGTGGGATCCTTGAATTCAGCCCCGCATTGGGCTCCCTGCTCAGTGGGGAGTCTGCATCTCCTTCTTTCTCTGTCCCGCCCCTCCCCTCTGTTCCTGTTCTCTCTCTCTCTCAAATAAATAAACAAAATCTTCAAAAAATAAAATAAAAATAAATTTTAAAGAGAGAAGAAGGGGTGCCTGGGTGGCTCAGTCGTTAAGCATCTGCCTTCAGATTGGGTCATGATCCCAAGGTCCTGGTATTGAGCCCTGCATCTGGCTCCTTGCTTAGCAGGAAGCCTGCTTCTCCCTCTCCCACTCCCCCTGCTTGTATTCCCTCTCTTGCTGTCTCTCTTTCTCTGTCAAATAAACAAATAAAATTTTAAAAAATTAAAAAAATAAAGAAGAAAATATAAAAAACAAAAGCCTAAAGAGGCGAATCCATGCAGCAATTTGTTCATTTTAAAAAACAGAAAAATTAGGGGCGCCTGGGTGGCTCAGTGGGTTAAGCCTCTGCCTTCGGCTCAGGTCATGATCTCAGGGTCCTGGGATTGAGCCCCGCATCGGGCTCTCTGCTCAGTGGGAGCCTGCTTCCCCCTCTCCCTCTGCCTGCCTCTCTGCCTACTTGTAATCTTTTTCTCTCCGTCAAATAAACAAATGAAATCTTAAAAAAAAAAAAAAAACCAGAAAAATCAAAGGAAATTTAAAACCACATCATTGGCTATAAGGAACTGTATTTATGTAATGGTGTTATAAGTACATGGGGAGAATCCTAAGAGTTCAAAATTTATTTTTATAGCTGCAAGATTGTCTCTTTTAGAATGGATGGGTAATGAATAAAGTATTTCTAAAGTCACCCTTTGGCTTTTTCTAATGTGGCTCGGGCTACAAGGACATCCTTGAGTGTGCCCGGGGCAGGGAGAGATAATGTGGGAGAGGGGTAGCAGGACGGGGAACAAGACTGCAGAGGAAACACGGAGGTACTAATCACGGGCAGCCTTGAGCGGAGTGTGCTGTAAGCTCGCAGCCGACCCGTGGCAGCTTTCACACTGGGGTGGGGACTGCAGAGCAGTGGAGAAAACACCAAACGGGAGCTGGGTTGGACCAAACCACTTCCTGGCTGTAGCTCTCCAGCTGCTCCCAGTTCAATGAGCCCCAGGTCACGCCGAGACCACCTGGAGTTTTTCAAACCTCCCAGCACCAACATTTTGTAAGTCTTTATCCCTCTCTCCCACTGAAACTCCTTTTCAAAAGAAAATTCATTTGCCTTGTGAATTTGACTGATGTTTCCATCTGTCCCCTCCTGGGGACAACAGCCCTTGAACTTTAAGGCAAAGCTTCTGAGTGTCAGGTGTTGTATCAAATGATGGAAACACCTCATCCCACAGAACCCTTCTGACAACACCATGAGGTAGTCGTCCTTGTAAGAAAACCTGTTCTATACTTAAGCTTTGGTGTTCCATTGTTTCCTTTGTGAGTTTATAGGGGCCATAAAATAGGTTCACAAAACCTTCTACAATCTCAAAACCACAATCTTGTCTAAGTCAAAGGAAGAAAAAAAAAAGTTAGTTTGGCAAAGAGCCCAGCTCATTCTAGGTATTTGCCTAGTCCTGACACTTGCTGAAAAGTTACAGCCTGGTTAAGAATTAAACTTCTGTTTGACCACTAGTTTTTCTTTTCTTTTTTTTTTTTTTTTTAAGATTTTATTTATTTATTTGACAGAGAGAGACAGCTGGAGAGAAAACACAGCAGAGGGAGTGGGAGAGGGAGAAGCAGGCTCCCCGCAGAGAAGGGAGCCCGATGTAGGGCTCCAATCCCAGGACCCTGGGATTACGACCAGAGCCGAAGGCAGATGCTTAACGACTGAGCCACGCAGGTGCCCCGGCCCTAGTTTCTAAGAGAAAAACTGTCCTGAATGAGGGCAGAAAAATAAAACAGAGTGACCGGCCATATTAACTGCTTACAAATATTGGTCCGGGTACTGAAAACCAACTGTGTGCCAACGGATATACAGTGCTGATATTAAAACTCACCATAACCCAGTAAGATAGATTTCATTATCTCCAACTCACAGATGATCTACAGCTCCAAGAGGTTAAGTCAGTTGCTTAAGGTCACGTAGCTAATAAGGCTAAAAAGCAAGTCTGCCTGATTCATAAGTCAGTATCCTTTTTTGGACTTTTTTTTTAAGCTCTCATTTTCACTGAGTTCTTATCATGGATGTTACTGTGCTAAATTCTCCGGTCTTGTTTAATCCTCCTGCCATCCCCTGTGTAGTAGGTATTATTATTCCCAGTATACATGAGGATATTAAGGAGCA
Source organism: Martes martes (assembly GCF_963455335.1). NCBI lineage: Eukaryota > Metazoa > Chordata > Mammalia > Carnivora > Mustelidae > Martes > Martes martes. The sequence continues at coordinate 41,994,467 of NC_137898.1, forward strand.
GTGGGTTAAGTAACTTGCCCCAGACCACACTGCTGGTAAGAATCCCCGAAGCAGAGTCCATGACTGAAACCACCTTAATCGTCTCTGAATTTTTGCCTTGCGTCAAGTATTTGGTCCAATGGGGACAATTTTTACAATCTCACCAAAAGCCGCTTTGCCGGTGGAGCATTAAGCACGCATTGACAACCTTTACCCCCTGGTTTCCTTCTCTTCCTCTTTCTGTCTCTACAGGTGTAGGTGACTCCATGGGTAGGTAACATCACAGTTACTCCCAGTACTGAACTTCCATGGAAGTTCAGAGGAAAAGATAAAAACGCTCATTCAGTTCAGAGCCTAGTGCAAACTGATGTGACATTTTTAGGTTCAGCTGCAGGCAGCTAGCTGGGCTTGAACAGAAACTCCATTCTTCAGCCAACCTTCAATCGCAAACATGGTACCAGGAACAATGGAGTATGGAGACAGAAAGGGTGTGAATGGTTCAGGGCAGCCCTGTCCCCAGCAGCCAGAACATACTTGAGACTATGTCCTTCCACGGGGCCTCAAGAGCATCATCTGCACACACAAATGTCAGAATTATTAGGAAAATATAGAATACGGGCTTTCTTTGCAGCTCAAGCTAGTGTGCATACATTTAGCTCCAAGAATGGTCTTCCCACTGTCGTTTACAAGAACAAAAGGAGTGGAACGTCATGAACATCCATCAGGAGGGAAAGAATTAATCCAGCTGTGGCTCCTCTATAGAACAGAATACCATGTGGCCATTAAATAGGATATTGATAATCCTGATATTAAAAGGTGCTCATGCTGCAGTGTCAAAATACAAAAGTAAATTACAAAATACTTCTCATTTTTTAGAGGCTGCATAGTGTAGCTGTTACAATTAAGGACTATAGGTCACGCTCCCCAGCTCTGCCACTTCTGGCTGGCTGACTCTGGACATACTCCTTAAGCAGTGTGCATACCTGTATCATCATCTGTACAATGGGCTCTGACTCCTAGAGTTACTGGAAAAATGGAATCAATGTACATCAAGAGCCTAGAACAGTGCCTGGCTCACAGCAACTACTCAAATTTTTGCTCCTTTAAAAAGGTAAAATGTGTAAATGCTAACATGAACCAAAAATTGTCTGGAAGGCACCAAGGTAGCTAACAGTGATCACAGCATATCACTACATCATGTGATGTTTGCTTATCTGTATTTTCTATTTTTCCATAATTTAAAAAAGCTTATTTTTTTCCTTTAATAAGAAAGCAACTCACATTTGATTTTTGTTTTTTTTTTTTAAATCCTAAGCTTTTTTTTTTTTTAAGATTCTATTTATTTATTTGACAGAGATCACAAGTAGACAGAGAGGCAGGCAAAGAGAGAGAGAAGCAGGCTCCCCGCTGAGCAGAGAGCCCGATGCAAGACTCGATCCCAGGACCCTGGGATCATGACCTGAGCCGAAGGCAGAGGCTTTAACCCACTGAGCCACCCAGGCGCCCTTAAATCCTGAGCTTTAATGAGAAACAGAAACCTCACCCAAATTTCTGTTTTTAAAAAGCTGCAGGTCAGGCCACGCAATACAAAAACTGGAGCCTGGAGAAGCTGCATGGTATTTCCTGGTACTTTCTAGTTTGGGGCCCTAAAAGCAAGAAAGAATTTGCACCCTAGCACCTTGGCCCTGAATATATGCACAGGCAGGGCTGGGGAGAGGAAGAGAGCAGAGAAACTGGGAAAGCCCGAGAAAGCCAGATTTCATTCGTAGCAATCCACTTAGTTTAAAATGTCAGGAAGTTTAGTGGATTAAGGGTATTAGGGCCGCTATTCATAAAGGTGTTTTGTTAGAACTTCCAAATAGCAATCTGGTGAAATAAGACGTGCACAGCCTTAAATGAAAGCCTGTTACAGTACTTAAAGTTTCCTAGAGAAGAAAAAAGACCCCCAGGTATTAATTTACCTAAAGAGCAGCTGCCTGGAAGATACTGTAATGTATCCTATGTAGCCAAGCTATAAAATGGGTTCTCCGTCACGGAGCTAGGAGGTGGGAGCCCAAATCACCCAATGGTAGAGCCGCCATTAACGGTAATGAGAGGCATGTCTGCATTCTGATAAGAGCCACAGCTGTACGTGTATTATAGACTTGCGTCCCTTAGAAAATCCAAGGACATTCAAAGTGGCTGGAATCCAAGAGGCTTCAGAAAGTGTGTTTGATTTCAAAATTCACGATATTTTTTGAAAAGTGGCTAATACACTTATCTCACAAGTGCATCTGGGATGGGAATGTCCTGGCAAACTCCAGGGAGAAAATTAACAGAGACTCCCTTCTGGGGCCCCCAGCAGCACGGTGCTCCCTGCTAAGTCAATGGATGGAAGTCTTCAGTCTTCCGGACATGGAGCAAACAGTGTTGTCCATGAGGCTCTAAACCACATGTCTGAGAAAAATTCCATTTTCCCCTCCTGCTTCTTAGGAGATCATAGGACGTACGGAGAGACAAGACTCCTTCAGTACCAGGGGAAGGTCGGGTGAAGGGGAGAGGTCTTACAGAGTATGGGGAAGGGGTGGGTCTGGAGATATGCAGACCTGGGGGTGAATTCTGGCCCCACAAACAAGCAGAGTGGTGTGACATGGAGCTCATCTACCTGTCTGAGCAGCTTCCTCATTTTGCCTGAATATCGAGAATACAGTGGTGATAGGACGAGTCTTTGCCTTCAAGATGCTCAGGGTATAGCTGAAGGGGTACAAGAGCCACAAACATGTATAATAGCATGTGTTTGGCAGTATGTTAAGGAAAAAGTTCAGAAGATGACATAAGCAAAGAGGAGGGTCACCCAATCTGGTCTTGGGAATTGGGGTGGTGAGGGAAGACTTCCTGGAGGAGATGACATTCAACATGGGCTCCGAAGGATAAGAGCCATGCTGTGGGTGGGATGGGGTAAAGGTGGAAAAAGCATTTTAAGTAGAGGGAACAGCCTCCACAAAGGCTATGAAACAAGAGAGAGGGCACTTCGGGGGGAATGGCAAGTAGTTCAGTGTGGCTGGAGAGAGGGAAAGAAGGGCTAAGACTTAATGGGGCCAGACCTCACAGTAAGCCTAGTAATGGAGTTCAAACTTCATACTGAGGGAGACAGGGCATCTCCGAGACATTCGCTGCTTCTGAAAAAGCCTCAGGAGGTAGGGATTGCAGGCATACTAAAGGCAAATGACCTCAGCTCTGCTTCCCAGGTCGGAATTCTCCCCCTACTGTTTGCCGTTTATCTCATTCCTTTGACAACCTCAGCATTTTTCAAATTATTATGTCTACCCCAGGGAAAGCTCCAAGTTTTACCACCATCTCAGAGCTCATTGGCTGCAGGATCTAGAGTCTCTACTCAGACACCACTGATCTCAACAAGCCCCTAACTCCACACAATTTATTTTCAATTATCAGACCCCAGATCTTTTTTTTTTTTTTTAAGATTTTTTTTAATTTATTTGACAGAGAGAGACACAGCGAGAGAGGGAACACAAGCAGGGGGAGCAGCAGGCAGGAGAAGCAGGCTTCCCACTGAGCAGCAAGCCAGATGCAGGGCTTGATCCCAGGACCCTGGGATCATGACCTGAGCCAAAGGCAGTTGCTTAGTGACTGAGTCACCCAGGGACCCCCAAGCCCCAAATCTTAAGCAGGGTTGGCTATCTGGTAAACTAAGATGACCCTAGAAGTTCAGATCTAAAAAGAAAACTTCAGGCCACCTGGCTCAGCTCCCTCCTTTCATAGGTGAGTTCAAGAGAAGAATAAGTGCCTTGCATGAGGTCACAGAGTTCAGGGGTAGATCCAAAGTTAGACCTCAGATTTCCAATTCCTGACTCATGCTTTCGTTCTGTGCCACCCCCCAAACGCTCTGCACCCTCCCTTCCTCCATTTAGACCAGGGATGCCAAATTCCCACCCCAAAGTCAGAGAGGTCTCACACACACCTGTGCAGCCGTGCAGGGCCATGGAATCTCATTTGCCAGTAAATACCCGGGGAGGAACGGAAAAGATGGCTGAACAGGATGGAAATGATAAGAAGGGAAGCTAGTTAGAGTGATCTTATCCACTAAAAAAAAAAGCAGTTTAACATCACAGCAGTTGAGGAAAAGAATCAATTCCATTTATACCAAGTGCTTTAAGATAATGAAAAGTGCTCCCAGCATTACCCTATTTCAAAACATTTATCAGATGCCAGGGAAATTAAGCATGTGCAGACATACACCCCATTCTGTGCAAACGGTTTATCTAGCAAAATAACCAGGGGGGAAGAACAGATCTGAGGAACTTCAATTTTCAAAGGCCAAGTGGATCAAAGACAGCAGCAGAAGAAGAAATACTAAATTTAGTCATCCCCCACGCCGGGTAATTTCTTTTCCAAGTCCGGGTTGCTGGTTGCGAGGACACTGCTGTGGTGCAAATGACCTTCCTCTCAGTCCCTCTTTATCACTGCCTGAGCAGAGTCCAAAGGGTCGGGCTGGAGGTGCTGATGGCAAGCAGGCAGTGCTTGTGTCCTTGAAATCCCTGTTGGCTGTCCGGGAGCCAGGGTGGGGGTGGGGTGCCACAGAGAAAGTTCTGGAAGTTTTTGGTCTTCAAGAAGTCACTGAGGAAAGGATAATCAAGGTGAAAGGGAAAAGACAGGTACAGATGAAGACAGACACACGCCCGTTTTAGTGAAAATGAAAATTCACCATGAGAGAACGTTGAAAATGTCAATACACATGTAAATAAAAAGATCTAGTAATGGGAAAGTCGAATGACTGATTTAAGCTGAAACTACAGGGGCTGAGAATTCTGAAACCTTTGGGTTCTGCTCCTCACCTCCACAGAACAAGGTTTCTGTGTTGAGGGATCTCCCAGGATGTGCCAAGGCATCCAGCATCCTGATGGTCTTCTCCTATTTGTGGACGTAAACACTTTGGACAAATTCTAAGCAGCACCGTGGAACAAGGGCTCCAAGGTGCGGCGCTGGGGTGTCGCAGGCAGTTGTTCTGATGCTGGTGGATCCCGGGAGATGGTCAGAGCAGAGTAAGTGCTGCTCTGCCCCGGGGACCCAGCCCTCCGTGCTCCTGCTGCCACTGCTGTCAGTGAACTCATACCCCAGGCTCAGTGGACAGACATGTTGACTCTGACCTACCTTTCAAAGGAGAACTGATTTCTTCAAGGACTGGCTTTTGTCCTCCAGCCAACCTGTCAAACCTATCTTTCTTCTGGTGACCACGGAGACCCTGCTGGCTAAATTTAGACTGTGAGAGCATTTTCAAACCTGTCATTGCACTCCAGGGAAGAGCAGATCAGTTTCTTCCCTGAAAATAATATGGCCTTCCCAATCGGAGAGGGGGGCAGTTTGAAGAGGCTAGACCCCATGGTGGCTCCCGGTTTCTCTGACCTTCACCCTACACCTCTGGGAGAATTTCCTTCCACACGTCCTGGGTATACGGACAGTGAGGCTCATTTTAAAGACTTCTAGGAAAGGAAGTGCTGCCATTTTACTTAATAACCTAATTCTTCTGTTTCAGAAAGCTCATGGCTACCAAGTCCTTACTAATCCCTTTTGGGAGACAAGAAGAAAATGATCTTTGGAGACCGGATACCAGCCTCAGGCACACCTCTGGCTGGGTGCACATTATGTCACCTTTTTGTGCCTCAGTCCCCTCATCCGTAAAATGAGAATCCCTCACTGGCTTGTCAAGAGGATTAAATGAGGAAATTTCGGGGAAGTGTCTGGGTCGTAGTGAGTACTAGACCGATGTCGATTGCTGTTACTACTGCTCTGAGCTGCCACTACTGTTGCTGTACCTCAGTTTCTCCGGCCGTCTGGCCTCAAGCGAGCTCGCCTCCCTGAGCCTCACGTTAGCTTCCCGACTGAAAAGTAAGGTCCCGCTGACTTCTCAGGAAGACGTCTTGCAGGGTGAAATGAGGTAAAATCCTGAGAGCGTTTCACCCACTCCTGGGCACACAGCAGTTCACTTTGCCTGTGTTCCTCTCCTTATTGAAAACGTCTCTTGTTCCAGATGGGAACCATTTCCCCTGTTCTGTTGTTAAAGAATGATTCAAAAATAAGCAGAACCACTGGGGACTGAAATCATTCACAAACCTTTACTGAGTTTCTAGTATGTGATTGTAACTTCCCACTTAAAGTGTTCGGGCAGACAACCAGGGTTTCTGTTGTCAGAGACCTTAGCGTCCGGTGAGAATAAATCAGGAGACGCTCCGGTTCCTGCCCTGCCCCAGAGCTGAGTGTTCCTTCGGAATAATAGCTACCATTTATCGGGCTTATCACCGGTAGGCCCGACACCTACCTCAGCGAGAACGAGAAGGGCCTCCATTAGCTCTGCATTCACTTCCTCTAAGTCACTTGGTTCGTAAGCGGCGGAGCTGAGATTTGGTTTTCCCAGCCGAATTACTGGGGGAAGAGGCTACTCCAGGGTCTCTGTTCTTCACTGCATTATACTGCCTCGGGTTCAAGTTCTTGCAACACAAGCAACATGAAAAGCAAAAGAAAGGCAGAGGAGAGACTCCGACTCCCCAAAGCCCTCCTCGTGGCTTCTGGAACAAGGGCAGAGGACCGTGCCGGGCAGGACGGGGGCTAAAGCTTGGGATACGAAAAGCAACCCATCGGATCCAGAAGCTCGCTTCGTTCAGCACCACCTCACATCACAGGAAGGCAGAGGCAGAGACAGGGAATTTGGGAGACTAGCAAGGTGTAGGCTCTCAGGGAAGGAGGTTCTAAAAGAATTAGCTGTAACCTGATTAGCTCATCAAAATGGCCCAGCATCTGAGCCCAAGGCTTCGTGTTCCATTCTGTTCCACCATTTCCTCAGTGGCAGCAGGGGTGCTCTGGTCAGAACCCTGCATTTGCAATGCTACCTGGGTCCTAGGGGTGCAGCAAGCTCCGTGGGAAGGCAAAGACCAAGACTTCTGTGCCCATTTCACAGAAGGAGAAACTGAAGCACAAAGAAGGTGGGGAGTGCATGAGAAACTTGGATTCTGAAACTCAAGGTTCTATCTTCAGGACCTTGGAGCCCGGCAGGCTCCCCCTTTGACATACAACACAGAAGGTACAAATTCAGCCTTTCCAGGTGCCGTGGAGAGGACTGCAGGGCCGGTGTAAGAACAACAGCTACTGGGAGTTCCAGGTGAGCTTCTGGATGGCCTACAGGTGTGTCCAGCACCGGAGTTCAAAGAGCCCTGGTGTTTCAGAACCAATTTCCAAGGATTTCTGGGATTTGCCAATAAGCATAGTTGTCAACTCACTCAGACTAGACAGAATTCCAGGTGTTTTCTTTTCAAATTTTCCTTCATGCCACACAAGCTCCTCCATTCCCTCCAGTGGTCTCTACATATTATTATTAGCAATACGACAAAACCAGAAGCTAAAAAATGGTTCCTCTCCTCACTGAAGAATGGGAGACTTAGATCTCAATAAGTCAAGATGGCCGGGGACAAGTGAGGGCTTTGTTCTTAGCCCTGGCTCTCAGAGGCTAGTGAGGGTCGGCTTGATATTCATAGCCCCAGATTATTTATTTGAGAGACAGAGAGAGAGAGCGAGCATGCAAGCAGTGGGAGTTTCAAAGAGAAAGGGAGAGGAGAAGCAGACTCCTGGCTGAGTGCAGAGCCCAACTCACACCTCAATCCCAGGACCCTGAGACGACCTGAGCTGAAACCAAGAGTCAGATGCTCAACCAACTGAGCCACCCAGGGGCCCCAGGTCTGGCCCTTCTGTACCACCAGGAAAATATGGGCAGGTAGGTAGGCATGAACCCCTCACCTTTCCTACCAGTAGGGCCTGATGGCCTCCTCGTAGGAGGCAACAGGCAGAATCAGGTGTGATTCTTTCACCGGTTGGACTTAGAGATGGCGGAAGTGGGTATAGACAGAGTAGGAGAGACAATGTCCCCTATCTTGAACTTCGAGTCGTCTGATCCCTGGGAATGGCTGGGGGCAAAGTGTAATCACTGGGGATAATGGAGCAGCTTCTGTTAGAGCATCAGACAACTGGGTCCTAGTCCCGCTTGCCACGTGACTCCAGACAAATGACTTAGTCTCTTTGGGTCAGTGACATCATCTAACTTGAAGATGGTGGTGATAGTTTCCCCTCGTAGATGGGTATGCAGATGAAATGGAACAGCAATACAGATCTTGTTTGAATCCAGGCCCATGAATTACCAGTTCTATTTACCCAACTCGAATATCGAATCCACCAGGCTGTGACGCATACTAAGGCACTGTGTATTTCGAGCACCTGGCACAGGGGAGGGGAGGGACGCAGTTGTTCTTCTCCACTCTCCGTGACCTCAGAACCCCAACTTCCCTCCTCCCTGACCTCCCTCCTGGTTGCGTCAAGGTCCGGATCTGTTCTCTGGCCGCCTGCTAGAGGGTCTGCTGCTTAGTGCAGAAAGCATTTCTCCAGCCTCACATCCTCCCAGCTCATAGGACAGCGCCTCCCACCCTGGTTTACAACCCATTTATGGTGGGACACCCTGGTCCTTGGGTGTTTGTGCAGTGTTTAATCATTAGGCAGCGAATTCTATCACTGTGAGCCACAGGGCACCTAGGAATCGGTCAGCTATTTGCCTAGGTGCCTCAGGGTCTGTTTGTAGGAGGCTTCTCTTGAAGGACACAGGGATAACTTCTGACTCAGCCTGGAGCAGGGGGAGGTAGGCCCTGGCTACCCCAAAGGGCACGGTGGGCCCTGGCTACCAGAGGTGAGCCTTTACACGTCAGACGGAAGCACCTACCAACCTAGAAAACATAGCTCATAGATGAGACTTCCTCTCCCAGAGAAGAATTCCCTAGGCTCTCCTCTTTTTCTCCTCCCATTTCCCTCCCTGCCAAGCCTGGATTGCTGTTTCTCCTCCTCACCACTCACAAATCCCAGTTGTTTTCCAAGATGTACTATAAATTCCCTCCTCCAGGAAGTCTTCTCGGTCTGCCTCTGCTCTAACAGGCTCATTTTGACCTCTGAACCAGAAAGCATTGACATTCTGCTGTCTGCACTACCCTTTCCCTCAACTGCCCATGACCCAGTCTTTGCGATAAGGGAGAGGGCTTTTGTACCTTTAAGGAAGGCCCCACTCCAGGTCCCAGTGTCCCCATAGCACTAGCAGAGCACCCCCTACACAGTAGGCTTCTGGCAAGTGCCCCGCCAGATGGGGGGACAGCCACACCCAAATCATCTCAGCCAGACTTGCACCTGATCCTCACTGAAGACCTACTCTGCCCCAGCCACGTTGCTAAGGGCTGAACCAGTGCTGAGAGTGAGAAAAACAAGGGTGTTCCTAGTGAAGAACCTGGGAGACGTGACTCATGGGGTTCAGTTCAACAAGTACTAACTGAGGACTACTGGGTACAGACACTCTATTATTAGGCCCAAAAACTCAGTGATAAATAAGATAACCCCTGCTTTCAAGGTGAGCATAGATGAAATAGACAAAAAAGAAAGTCAAGATTTTGTTAGAAGTTAAAGCATTGCATGGGGTCCTTTGGGAGCACCAAGGAAGGAAACTTGCTATGTCTGAGATGCCCAGCTGGGTGACCTCAGAACTGAATGTGGACAGAAGCATATGTGTCAGCCTGGCAAAGTGGGGTCAAGGGCATTCCGTGGGCCGAGAGCCTCGGGACAGCACGGAGTATGCCGGAGACAGCTAAGAGTTTGGTGCTGCGGATGGTGACGATGTGGGCAGGGAGGCTGGTGTGGCAGCAAGGGCCAAGGCTGGCTGGGCCTCGGGAGGCTGGCACCCTGGCCTGTCCGTGATGTGGGGCCATAGCACGTTTTAAGCAGGCAGGTGATGCACAGTCAGATCGCTGTGTCTATGTGGGGGACGATGTGCCGAGGAAGAGGACGGTGACAGCACAGCAGAGGGACGATGCCAGGAACCATAGCACAGGAGAACATGCAAGGAACTGGGAGGATGAGGGGGGATGAGGGAGAGAGAAAGAGCCTCAGCACTTTGGCTCCAGTGCAGGTGGAGCTCAAATTTGAAATCTGGGAGCTGACCTCAGTGGCACCGGAGTGGCTGAATCATTAGCATGACAAGTGCTGCTTGTGGACACAGGAGCTCCCCTACAGACTTCCCGCAGGGACATTCAAGGCCAGGGCCGCATTAGCCCCACCAGCTTGCTGGCTCTGCTCTCTAACCCTTTATTCCAGATCATTAAGAGCAGCACAGCCCTCTGGGAGGCTACCCTGGGCCTCTGTTTAAAGTAAGAAGCAAGGACATTTAATTGCCTTGGCTAGACACCCTGCTTGACTCCCCTCCCCCCTCCCCTGCCACACCCCCTGCCCATTCAGTACCCCAGACCCTCCCACAACAGCTTCATCATCCCACAGCGTGTGTCTTCAAACATAATCAGAACTCTATCCAAGGCCCTCCTCAAATTATGGCTCTGATCTTGACTTCCCAAAGCGAGCAGGAATTATCGCTTGGGTCCAAGAGATGTTCAAATCCACAGGGTCATAAACCCTTTCAGGTTCTGTTTGAAGACCTCTGCTGGGGATTTTCACAGGTTTGCACCTCTGATGTTATGTGGTGGTCACTCTGCTGGTTCCAAAGAGGGGGCCCTCCTGCCAGGATGTGGAGTATGTACGACTTCGGCTCCTGCCACTTACCCTTGGGGGTTTTCAGGCCTTAAATGGCATCTTTGATTTTTCTCCTGACAGAGTATCCAAGTACAGGAGAAGTAGGGGGAACCAGAGCTGGGCGAGGAGAATCACACATGCTGAGGGACAGAGGGGCTGCGTGGTCACGGTGCAGGACCTGGGGCCAGAAGGACCCACAAGGACCCACACTTCCATCCTGGCTCCCCAGTTTAGGCACCTGCCCCTTTCGTGCCTCCCTCTCCTCCTCTGTGCATTCTAATTCTGGGCTACGTCAAACTTGCTGCCGTCCAGCGAGGGCGTGGCCCAGGCCCCACCACTGTGCTGACACCCACCGTCCCCGCATCTCCTGCATCCACGCCTCAGCAGCTCCACGATGTGGTCTCATTAATTTTATCTTTCAGATGAGGACACAGGGACTCAGGATGGTTAACTGACCTCTCACGTAGCTGAGAGAAGTCACCCAGCCGAGAAGCGGCAAACCTGGAGACTGAACATGTCAGGGAGTCACGGGTTTGAAATCATTTTTCCAAAAAAAGGTAGGGGACTGGGTCAAACCACTCAGTCTCGCACAGGAGAAGCTCCTGGACACCAACAAACCCATTTCTTCTTAAAACAAACCCATGCCTTCTTGAAAGCAGGCTGGAGCTATGGTTAAGTTCTTTTGAGGACTGGATGAGGACTGGGTAGGACGGCTCACGATGAAGCCCAAGCACGCCGGTGAATTTTGTGCCCTCCATGAGTTGTTTACCACTGCTGAGACCTGAATGGCCAGTGCCCCGGTCTGGTTGGGCAGTGTCTTCTGGTTGGGGGCGTCCCTGCAGCACATGGGCTTACATATTTTGCACACTAACCCTGCACCACAGAGCCGGACCGTCACTCGCCCACTCACGGTACACATACTGAGCAGTTCTCTGAGCCAGGCACTGTGCTAGGAAAGAGATTCACCTGCAAACAGAAGCAAGCTAGTTTGTTTGACTGATGCTTATGGCCGAATGCAGAGTCATAATACACAAATAAAATGATAGGATGTGAAACAAACTCGAAGTTCTAAAAGACACTAAGAGCTGAGACCTTGTCAGATAGAGTGGTCCCGGACAGTGTCTCTGAGAGGAGGGTGATGTGTGAGTTGACACTTGAAGGACAGGGTGAATCAGCCTGGTAAGGCCAAAGAGAGAGGGGCAGGGAGCACAGGCCAGGGAGCGGGAACAGCATATGCAAAGGGTTTGGCAAATTCAAGGAGCTGGATGGAGGCACGAGTCAGGGAGGGGAAAGTGGGAAGAGGTGAGGCCAGAGAGATAGGAAGAGGCTAGAACATGTCCTACCCTGGAGGCCATAGTAAAAGAGTCTGGGTTTTATTCTATGGGTAGTGGGAGTCCACTGAGGTAAAGTTTTAGGCAGGGGGCAGAGGTGATCTGACATACATGTTAAAGAAGATCACAGTGGCTAGAGAATGTACCATACGAAGGCCACAGAGGAGACAATGAGGCCAGTCGGGAGATCACAGTGGGAGCTCAATGAGAGATAAGGGCAGCCTGGACCCATGTGGGGGAGGGGTGCTGGGAAGAGAGAGAGAGAGAAGGAAGCAGAGGGATTTGAGGATCATTTGGAGGGACTTTGCCCAAGACCTGCCAATGGATAGGATGGAAAAGGAGAGGGAACATAAACTTTCAGTAAGACTTATTAATCATCTTTAAGATAATGTTAATTAAATATATAGCAAACAGCTGCTACAGTATACGTCAGGCTCTGCAAAGCCAGGGAATGCCAAGAATAAGATATTCTTCTGGTTCCTCTCTTAATTTAGGAGAAAGCACTTTCCATGTACCGTATATTTTTTTAAGTAGGTTTTATGCCCAACATGGGGCTCGAACTCATGACCGTAAGATCAAGAGTTGTATGCTCTAATGACTCAGCCTGCTATGGGCCCCAAAGGAGACCACATTTCAAAGGCACATTATGTGGTACCAGAGGTGAGGGGGAGACCCTGAATGGATGAGAGACCCCCAGAGGACCCTGTTGGGGTAATGGGAGGAGGAAATAGGGGACGGAGGCTTCCCAGGGGAGGCTGGAGCCAGTCTTACAGCACAAGTGGAGGCAGGTTACTTTTTTTAGGGGGGGATAGAAGAGAGAGAGATGGGGAGGGGCAGAGAGAAAGGAAGAAAGAGAATCTTAAACACTCTCCATGTCCAGTGCAGAGCCCCAGGCAGGGCTCAGTCTCACAACCCTGAGATCATAACCTGAAGTGAAATCAAGAGACAGATGCTTAGCCAACTGAGCCACGAGGTACTCCCTGAAGGTTACTCCTGATTATTCTGAGAGAGAGCTGGATTCTTGGACTAATTGTGGTTGGCACACCCCCACACCCAGTCCCCCTTTAGAGATAGACATCATGACATCTTGGACTATTGGCTTTGAAGTCACACAGACCTGGGTTGAAATTCGAGACTGCCTGTGTGCTCCTGGGCAAGTTGCTTAGACTCACTGATCCAGAGTCCTCATCTGTGAAATGGGGATAACTCCTGTCCTGTTGGGTCCTTTGGGGCATTAAAGCAAATTCAGAAACCATCTGAGAGAATGCCTGGAACGTAGTAGGTGCTCAGTGAGTGGGAGCTGTGGCTGCTCATGAGACTCAGCACAGATGACAAACAGCCACGGGTCCTGGGCAGCCTCCCGAGGAACTTCCATCCCAGGGATACCCAGAGTTCTTGTGAGCTCCTTCCATACTGACTGACCGTGGAGAAATGGATCTCTTCTCCCCACAGGAACTCCTACGGTACAAGGCAGAGAGTGCCCGGAGTCCTCATCTGCCCCCATAGCACTCAGCCAGCCAAGCCAGCTCTGGCTGACTGGAGGACACCCAAAGGGGCTCCTGTGCTCACCTCTAGTGCACCAGAGCACCCAGTATGAGGCAACACCACAGACCCCTTCCCAACCCAGACGCCCTGTGGTTCTGCGGCACGTCCTCCTCAGCCGCCCGCTCACGGCTTACCCACAATGCACATCAAGACTGCCCAAAGCAGTGGCCAGAGAGGACAGGTTTTTTTTAAGCCTCATGCTGCCACTGGTAGGGCTGTGAGTCCCTGTCCCCACATCTCAGGGTAAGCCGAAGGAGAGGCAGGGGTCTGAGCCCCCCAAGCCATGCAACCATCTCATTTCCCTCAGCCCCTTTCATCTCCGCCACACAACCTTGCCACATCCCTCAAAATGTCAGAGCCTCCCTTCAGATCTCATTTCAGGCAATTTTACAGAGCCAAGCCTCACAGATGAATGAGGGAGATAAATCAAAGTGCGCAGTGGACAAGAGGAAACAAGAGGGCTGTGGCAGAGCAAACAAAGCTGACCTCGTCTCCCTGTGATACTGAGACACAGCAAAGCCACGGGGGTCTGTGGTCGAGGCCACGCCCCAGGGAGGGTGGTTGAAGGCAGACTCCGAAGGTCCGGGTGTGATCGGTGGGACAAAGTTCACCCTGACGACCCTGCTGGAGGGTCTGACACTGAAGTAGTTAAATGTTCCCCTGAGGAAAATCATATCCCTAGACCTTCAGGCAGCCCTAAGTTCCTCCTAAGTAAGAGAGAAAGTTCCCTCATCAAGAGCAGAGCCTGGTCTGACGCTGAGCTGTACTCTGGGTGCTTGCTCCTCTCCCTGAGCCTCCGGAGGGGGAGGGGGAGACCCCGGAAAAGGACAGTCTTCCAGGTCAGCTGTCCAGAAGCTGTCACCTTTGCAAGTACCTAGACCAGAGCTAGGCACCGAGAAGAGGCCCAGCAATTACTCATGTAGCTTCAAGTGAAGTTCACCTTCTGGAGAACCTTCTGGAGGGCTGGAAAGCAAGCCTTTGAACAGAGGAGGAGGCAGACACAATGACTGAAAGTAAAGGATTTGTGCCCAGAGAGACCGGAGTGCAAATCCTAACTCTGCCCCATATAGCACCATGCCTATGGCGAAGGAACGTCACCTTTTGGAGCCTGTTCCCTTTGACGTCAAACCCACAGTCTTCTTGTATCAACCCCCACCAAGTGCTGTTCGGCTCTCCAGGACACTGGTGTACCTTGTGAAGCCTGCCAACTGTATGAAAAATCACAGCACAGGGAAGTCCCTGTAAGTCCATGACACCACCTGTTCCCAAGGCTGACCACCCCCTCTCTAGAAGGCAGCTCCCACTCTGTTGATTCAGGGAACAAGGTGTATCCAAGTCTAATAAAATCCTAAGTCAAAACACCCACCCAAATAAATACAATTCACTTAGTCACTTGGGATTTTATCTCCATGAAAATAAGACTGCAGTCCCATAAGCTTCAACTCCTAATATAATTTTGGTGAAGCTCCAAGTTAGAGCAAAATCCATTGTGACATAGGACAGCAGAATTCTTCTTCCAGAGCGTCAGAAAGGTCCACAGCCCCACAACTCTCATCCACAGCTCTGTCCACCCCATACTCCCCCTCTGAAAGGCTTCATTCTGGTCCTTCAACCTTGGGCGTTCCTCCAGACCCACCATCAGCAACAGCTACCCTCCTCTCCCCCTCCTCTAAGTGTGTGGCCGCTTTAGAACAGGCTTAGCTTTGAAGTGCAGTGAGGACAGAGGCCCTTTCTCTCCTCTGAAAAAGGTCTGCTAGCAGAAGCAGGGCCCTTTCAGTCCACTGGATCTGTACACACCAGAGGCCTTGGGCAAGAACCACACTCTTCATTGATGCACCGTCGCGCAATGACGCCTGTCATCATAACGATCAGAGATGAAAAGTTCCTGGTCTCCCCGCCTGTGTAGATGAGTACACTGATGAGTCATTTCGTGAACCCTGCCCTTCGAGTGATAAACACGAACAATAACTCATAGGAGCTTGGGGACTTAGGATCAGCCGATCTGAGTGCACACAAAGAACCGGGGGTAGGTAGAAGCGTCTTGCCCAAGACGTTCAGCGGTGGCCGAGCCAGATCTAGAACAAGGTCAAGGTCTCCTGGTTCCTAGTGCACTCCTTCCCTTCCTGCCTGGGCTCCAGTCATCATCATCACCAAAGAGATAACGTGCTTTCGTTAGAGTTGCTTTCTCAAATTCATCCTTTCCAAGCGCACCGAGATGACCCTGTTCCCTAAAGCCTGGAGGACAGAGTGGTCACTGGGCCACTAACAATCTCCCTGGCTTCGGCTTCCTCTGGTGAAGGGGAAGTGGGAAGTTCCAAGTGGTGATTCTGAAGGTCTCCTTCCCCCAAGCTTTGCTCTGTAAGCTCTATCCAGTGTGGACCAGCTTGGGAGAGGTGGGTCTGGAGAAAACACATTCACATGCAAGGTAACCTTGCATAAAAACTCTGGGCTGGCACAGCCGTCCAGCATGACCAGTCTAAAAGTGACACTGTAACCAGAGACACTTGGCAGACCAATGGAAGGTCTGCCTTATCCACGGGGCTTCTTTAAATCAGCTGCTGCATTTCAGTAACAGAAGTCAAGGCTAGGTTGCTCTTCCAAAGACAAAGGACATTAAAGGAAACAAAAAGAATATCTCAAACAGATGATGAGATAAGCAGGCCTCTTCTGACACTTAGGTCATGTTTTGGGGGATCTTACAAATCATCACCAGCAGGAAAAGAAACCTCCCGCGTTTTATTACAACAAGTTTAGGAAGACCTTCAGCGTGCATGGCTACTCCTGGTCCTTCTTTCTCCATAGCACAGGGTGACAGTCTCTGCAGCACTCGGCACCGTGAGTTATGACGGCTTCTTTGGCCTCTCACCCCTCTATTTGATTGCAAGCTTCTTGAGAGCAGGGAGCAGGGACTATGTCCTACTCCTCTTTGGCTGGATGGTAGGTGCTCAGTAAATATTAAATAATTATCAGCATTTTCCATCAGCTGTCACATATCAAAAACACAGTCCAAATACTTTGTTGAAAGGCACCTGAGTACTCGCTTCGGCCGCACATATACTAAAACTGGAAACGCAAATGACTGATAGCATTGGTTATGATGCCTTAAGCAACTCAGTTTTCGTAGTCCCCACCTGCTCATTCTTCCCAACCCAGAGGGGCTACTGAAAGCCATCAGTCCTACTGGGTGCCGCAGTGCCTGGCAATGCATAGGTATAAATATGTGACAAACTACATGATACGGGGCTGCTTAAATAATGGGGAGGAGATGGCATAAAGCCAGGGCTGTCACTTGCGCGTAAGTAAACAATGAAAGTTACTAGTACAGCTCACCATATATTTTCTCTTCTTATAAGAACATGGTAGAATTCTACTTCTAGTCATCTTTGAATTCAAGCATAGCCATCCTTTGGCCAACAACAGATCAGTGGAAGTTATATGGGCCATTTCCGGGCAGAAGCTTTAAGAGATAGTGTGTGGCTCACCACACTCTGCTTCTCTTAGCCATGGTTTGCCAATGCTTTAAATGGCTGGTACTCTGGCACCCGGGGTCCTAGAGTGACAATGATGTAGAACATAGACTCCTACTGAGCTGCCATGGCCAGACAGCAAGAGTGGGTGTTTTGGGGGTTGTTACACAGTATAAACAATCCTACACTGACTGATGCAAAGACTTGCCCAGGTACCCGGATTAAAACACATGATGCCATTTTCCATTACAGGGGACAGATGCAGTCAGATTCTGACTTAGCATTGGGGGCCTAAGCTTTGGGTTGCTGAGGCAGTAAGCACAGAAAAAGGTGCCCTCTTTTGGTTTTACTCTTTGACCTCCCATTCTTGCTCTCATATTGCTAGATGTCTTCTCACACTTGGAACAAATATCAAGTCTACCCATTACCTGTAAACAGCTACTGAAAAGGCACCGGTTTTGGGAAATGTGCTTTGAGGGAGTGACTATGCTCTCCACAGTCTGTCTGTCTGTCTGTCTCTCTCTCTATCACACACACACACACACACACACACACACAGAGTCAGCTGTACTTTGACTGTGGGGTAACCTGGAACACTGTTACAAAGTTGGGCAATGCCGGGGAGTAAGATTCCCATGCAGCCACTACACTTGTTTTTTTTTTAAGTAAAAACATTGCATGTATGTGAAATGATACTCCCCAGACCATTCATTCTCTTCTCTGTACAACCCCTCTGGGAGAATTCCTTTGTGGCTTAAACTGCAGATGGTTTGCTTCCTGTCAGCACCCCCTCCTGTTCAGCACAGGTGGCCCCCTGCCCGCCCATTCCACAAGCAGCAGCTCTTCCTTAAAAAGGAAGCAAGTGGTACCAGCAGCAAAGAGGCCTTTGGGAAAAGCCCATGCGGTAATTATCACCCTGTTACCGCGGAAAGAGAGATTTGCCTCTAAGGCTCCTTTTATGAGCTTTAAGATGAATGGAACTCTCACCCTCTCCCACTCTGTCTCCTGTTGCTGTCCACAGGCAGGAGAAAAGGGGGAGAGGGACGGAAGGGGGATGCAGGGACGATCACGGATGTGGGGCGTTGTGCTAGAGGCATCTTCTTGTCCCCCAAAGAGGAGTATAATGCAGAACTAAGAAAATGCTCCGGGGCACTAGTTGGTTTAAGAGGCAGTTAAGAGGGGAAGGGAAGGACAGTGAGAGAGGAAAGATGGGAGACAGAGAAAGAGATGGAGGGAGGGAGAGATCCACTGGTCAACTCAAACAAGAAAAGATAAAGGCAGAATAGTCTGGGTAAAGTCAGGAGGGAGGGGGAAAGCAAGACAAAGTTCATTTCACTTAGGCTGGTAGGAAGCTCAGTGCTGAACTATCACTAAAATCTGCAACCACACAGGACCGTATGGTAAGTTTATCTCTATTCTCGGTTCTCTCCCTCTCTGACGTGTCATATTCTCATTTACCTCCCCACTCCCCCCCGCCCCCATCTTAATGATTCATTGCTTTAATTTACAATTGTTCTTCTCATATATGTGGTTACTCTACGCTGTTATGGAAAGAAGAAGGCTTAATAACTACTCAATTAATATAAAGAAAAGAGAGGGGAGCCTGGGTGGCTCAGTTAAGTGTCCGACTCTTGATTTCAGCTCAGCTCATGATCTTGGTCTTGTGGGATTGAGCAGAAGTCAGCTTGGGATTCTCCCTCTCCCTCTGCCCCTCCCCCACCTCACATTCTAAATAAATAAAATCTTTTTCCTTTAAAGATTTTATTTATTCATTTGATAGAGAAAGAGAGGTGGGGGAGAGAGCACAAGTAGGGAGAGGGCCAGGCAGAGAGGGAGAAACAGGCTCCCCGCTAAGCAGAGAGCCCAAAATGGGGCTCGATTCCAGGACCCTGGGATCATGACCCGAGCTGAAGACAAACGCTTAACTGACTGAGCCACTCGGGCACCCCTAAATAAACAATCTCTTAAAAAAGAGACAGAGAGAGAATCGTGGAGAGGCAGAGAACCCCGATTCCTCTGAATGGCTTCCAGGAAGGAGGAATCTCAGACTCTTCATCTTTGCTTGATACTTTACGAAACACTTTCCCCATCTCCACCGCATGTATCCATCACCAATGGTCCTGGGAGACATGTGTGAGTACTGTCCTCATGTTAGAGACAAAAACCTCAAAACTCAGAGAGCTAAGGGACCTGCGTGAGAGTGAGGGCGGGAACCAGGGTCTCCTTATAGCCAACCCCGCCTCTTCCCTTCCCTCCATGGCTGCCTTTTGAAATGTAACTTGGTGGTTCCTATAAAGTAATGTCCAAGTCACCTCCTACAATGATGGCAATGTTCTGTCCACGCTGTCCCGTAGGGCAGCCACGAACCACATGGGACCTGAAAGCCCTTGAAATGTGTGGCTAGCGTGACGAAGAAACCCAACTTGGAGTCCTTGTTAATTTTATATTTCAATGGCCACGTTTCATTCGTGGCTTTTATACTGGACAGTGTCGATCTATGCTCTCTTACTCCCAGCACATGATTGTAGGGGAAACGGGGTTCAAATACTGACACCGAGAGAAGGCATGAAGTGGAATGAGTCGTAAAAGAAGGAAAAATTCCCCTTTGCCTTACTGGTGAGAAACTCACAATGCAGGGCAGACACAGAGGAGAGACAGCGAGTAAGGAGGGAGGAAGAATTGTGGGGTAGGGGTGGGGGCTCCTTAAATTATGGCCCAGCCAAGGAGGCCTGTTGATCCCTAAGCTCTGGGTACAGAAACCCCAGCAATGCCTTGGGGACCACAGAGTTGTTAGCCAGGACCAGGAAAGGGAATTTTTTAAATGACTTCAGAATCCCCGTGGACTCTGAAGCCTCCTGGATTTCTTGGACCACTAAGGGGAAACATCAGTCTTCACCTGGGATCTTGAAATTGTAGATGCATCCCATAGCCAACAACACAACTTTAGAAGAGATCAGAATTAAAAAATGAGCAGCACTGGTCCAAACTCGCAAGGAGGCCATGGAATAAACCAGACCAGTTTTTGTACAAGAAAGGGCCTTTTCCTTGAGGTCTGAGGCCAGTGATGGGAAAAGGGGTGAGGGCAAGCCCACCTGCTGTGTCTGAGTGCCGAAAGTCCGGGAAGGGGGGAGAGGAATCATAAAATATCCCCCTTTCCCTCTTTTTTTAAAAAAAGATTTTATTTATTTGAGAGAGAGAGCAAGAAAGAGTGAGCGAGTTAGTGCACAAGTCGGGGGAGGAGCAGAGGGAGAGGAAGAAGCAGCCTCCCCACTAAATAGGGACCCTGGGATCATGACCTGAGCCAAAGTCAGATGCTTAACTGACTGAGCCACCCAGGCACCCCACCCCCCCTTCCCTCTTAACACAAACTGTTTTGCACTATTCCCTAAGATTCTAGTGCTTGCATTTTTATTTTATTTTCTTAAAGACTTAAATATTTAAGAGACAGAGAGAGAGAGAGTACGCACACACACTCGAGCAGAGGGGAGGAACAGAGGGAGAGGGAGAAGTGGGCTCCCTGCTGAGCTCGGAGCCTGACTTGGGGCTCTATCCCAGGACCCTGAGATCATGACCTGAGCTGAAATCAAGAATCGGATGCTCAAGGGGGCGCCTGGATAGCTCAGTCAGTTAAGCGTCTGCCTTGGGCTCGGGTCATGATCCCAGGGTCCTGGGATGGAGCCCTGCATCAGGCTCCCTGCTCACTGGGGAGTCTGCTTCTCCCTCTCCCTCTGCCCGCCACTCCCTCTTCTTGTGCTCTCTCTCTCTCTCTCTCTCTGTGTCAAATAAATGAAATCTTAAAAAGGGGGAAAAAAAAAAAAGAGTCAGATGCTCAACCCACTGAGCCATCCAGGTGCCCCGTATGCTTGCATTTTTAGTGACTAGGGGCTCATTTAAAGAGAGGACAGCAGGAGAAGGGCCCAGAGGCAGGGAACGGAAGAGTCTCTGAACCGAGGGCTCCCTAAAGAGGTAGTTGCATCTGGGAGGGTCTGGCAGGCTGGGATTTCAGTTCCAGCGTGGACACCTGCCATCTGTATATGTAACCTGTTGCGTATTTACTGACCGGACCGTCTCAGGGCACCATGACTGTGTCTATGAAACCAGGGTGCTACCTCCTCTCAAAGGGTCAGGGTTAGGAGAAAACGACATCATATCGGTAAGGTGCTCGGCACAGTTCCTCGCATACAGCGATCGTCGGGAAATTGTGACTATCACTGTTTTTGTTATTTTCTGGTCCGTATTAGTTGTCCATCACTGCTGTAACAAATTACTATAAACACGGGAGCAAAAACAACATGAATGGACTATCAGGTCTGTGAGGCGGAAATCCAAACTCAGTCTCATGGACTGAAAGCAGGGTGTTGGCAGGACCGCGCTCACTCCACGGCTCTGGGGGAGGGTCTGTCCCCTCGCACTGTCCCCTTTAGAGAGGCCACAGGCACTCTGGCTGCAGCCCCTCCCTCCACCTTCAGAGCCAGAGGGCAAGGGGAATCCTTACAGCTCAGTGCGCTGCCTGCTCTCCCGCCCCCCTCTTCTACTTTGAAGGACCGGTAATCACACTGGCCCTCCAGGATAATCCAGGCTAATCTCTCTATCTAAACACTGACTGATAAGCAACTGTGATTCCTACCCCCCACCCTGTGGTGTAATACGCCCCCGGGTTCTGGGGATTAAGCTGTGGACACTGTGGGGCCATTACCCTGTCTGCCCTGGGCTTGGAAGGGCGGGCAAGGGAGTGGTTCCCATTTGTGCTTCCTCTCACCTGCATACTGCGGCAGGGGCCGTGTCTAAGGAACACCTGGGTTGGGGACCTACTACCTGGTAAGGGCTCCCACCAATGTCGTCTGCTGCTAGAGACCTTGGGTCTGGATTCAACTCTTCCCTGTAGGTCAGGCCTGAATTGGTGAATACACAGCTGGGTGCCAGGAGGCCGCCTCCATCCACACAAATCCCAAAGCCTGGCAGTGCCCTGGGCCCTTAGACATCTTGTGACAGTCCTGGTGAGGAGGAGGACTGGGCCCGGCAGGCTGGTGAAATACCAGTTGCATAGTTATATCAACACACCATGGGACTCTTAATTCAAGCTGAAACGGGGACAGCTCCGGGCACCAAAGTCAGGGCCCCGGCCAGGAGCTTGGGTAAAGCTTGTAGGATGACTGTGAATCCTCATTTTCCAAACGCAATCTCAATACCGAAAACATTCAGAGCTTGGAGAGCAATGAAAACCCTGTAACAAGAAGGAACAGAAACAGTTTCTTTTTCCTGCTTGGTTTCTTGGCATGACATCAGAGGGCCACTGTCCTTTGGTTCAGGTCTCAGGCTGACGTTTCACCGCACAGCATTCGCTCTGCGCTATTTTTACCACCACTTCAGTTAATAAGAGCCACTGGAGGTCAATAAATATTCTAATGGTGTAGAAGAAAGTAACCGAGTCATTTCAAAGCCCTCCTCCCGACCTAAATGTGCGCAAGGGGCCTGATTTCTGTCCTTGCGTGCACCATCAGTGACACTTGCGTGACCAGGGGACACCATTTAGAAGTAACCACGAACTGCATGTCCGGGATGCCAGCGAGGGCCCCCAGCAGCAGGGCGATGCTGCCCAGGTCACAGACAGCGTCCTGGGAATGGAAGCTTTCCCAGAGCTGAGCTCTACGTTTTGAAAGCACTCAGCTCTTGGGAGTTCAAGAACGTTTGATGGGTCCTGAGCAGACAGCATGCAGGAACTGGCAGGAGTTTAGCAAACCATCTGACGGTCTGTGAGGCCGGCCTCCTAGCTCCCTGGGGCCTATTTCTTCCTCCTCCCAGGCTGCCAACTCAAGGCCCTCCATGTCGAACCGCTCTGTATTTGCCTGTTATCTGGGGCCCGCGACTTGGAACAAGCCACCTTCATTTGTCCCTTTTGATCCTGCCCCCTCTGCCGGCTGGCCACTGATGACTATCAGGTAAAAACTGAAGCCCAGGAGTGGCAACCCCAAAGAGCGACAGCAGATCAAAGGCAGACTTGGCACTGTGGATTTACTCCCATCCCTTCTTACTTCTCAGACACCGGCTGGTGACATATAGGGCTCACAGACTGACAGAGTCCCTATCTCCCAGGCTCTGAAGGTACATATTCCTATCAGTTCCTTTTAATAGCCCTGAAGATACCCCAGCCACGTCCTGCTGCAAACAGTCACGCTCTGTCTGGTAGGTCAGCGTCCTTCCCAGCCTCCCCCTGGAAGAGCTCTAGCTCCCAGGCTGTGCCCGCTGAGGTTAATGATTTTCCTGCGGGCGCCGTGAGGTGATCTGTCCTTCCTGCACTCCTCTTCTCTCGGCTGACGTCTCATCAGGCCCTCAGTACTTTTCCTATTTCCTTCGTAGCCCTCATGTAGTCTGCAGCCTGTGTGTGAACCCTTAAGGACTGGGCTGTCTATTTCATAAAGAACCTCCTAGAAATATCTCAGCTCTGGGACCTTCTTTTTTCAGCTTAAAAGGGAAGAATTCTGGAAAGGTGCTGCGTTTTTTTGTCAGTATTTTTTTTTCACTTGTCTAATTTCAATAATTTAAAGAACACGTTTCTCATTATAGGGACAAGAATAGGATTACCTTGTCTGCAGCCATTTGCATACTACCTTCTAAAAAAATACCTGCACACCATCTGTGGCATTCTCCTTTGATATTTCACATTAAATTGTCTCATGCCAATGCTATTCTTTACCCGAAACAATATTTATAAAATCTTGGGTTTGATGTACTAGTTATACATTTTTTTAAATATTACAATTAAAATGTAAAAGAAATATTTCCCTGTCTGCTATCTAAAATTATTTCCTGGGGCGCCTGGGTGGCTCAGTGGGTTAAAGCCTCTGCCTTCGGCTCAGGTCATGATCCCAGGGTCCTGGGATGGAGCCCCGCATCGGGCTCTCTGCTCGGCAGGGAGCCTGCTTCCTCCTCTCTCTCTGCCTGCCTCTCTGCCTACTTGTGATCTCTCTCTGTCAAATAAATAAATAAAATAAAATAAAAAAATAAAATTATTTCCTATACCACTAATGTTAGCCTCCCTCTTTGGGAAATACTCATCTAGAATACAGTTTTTGGAAAAGATTTGCATGAAGAACTTTATAGCAACAAATCTACTACAATTTCAACTTAGCCAAAGATGAAGCATTTCTATGGTCTATTTATAATAACTTTAGAGATGAATAAAATTTAACATATTCTAGAAAAAAGTAAAATATCTCACTGCCTACAGGTCAAAACTTAATGAAACAGGAGATTTATAAGCATTATTAGATCCTATTTTAAAAAAGAAAATAAAAGCCACTTGAATTCTAGCTTTAAAAGCTGGTGAGTATGGGACACCAGGGTGGCTCAGTTGTTAAGCATCTGCCTTTGGCTCAGGTCATGATCCCAGGGTTCTGGGATCGAGCCCTATGTCTGGCTCTCTGCTTGGTGGGGAGCCTGCTTCTCCCTCTCCCTCTACCTGCCACTCCCCCTGCTTGTGCTCTCTGCCAAATAAATAAAGAAAATCTTTAAAAAACAAAACTGGTCAGTTATCCTTTCAGTCTGAAATGATCACATCTGAGTATTCCAGTCTGGGGAGAACCAGAAGACACCACTGTCCAGTTAGTCCCATCAGAGAGGCTGAGCTGGACAACATAACAAATAGTATCCATTTCTCCAGCCCGCACCCTCAACCCTCCACCTCCACACGCAGGAACAAGCCCAGCTGTGATCTATAATTCCATTAACCCTGCAATGAAGCATTAAATTAAACTGCTTCGCACAGATTCTTCTTCAGCTACAAGGGAAAATGTACCTTGTAAAGCCTGAATTTCATGCTGATAGATTTACTAACCAGCGACATGTTTACAGGAGAATACAAATAAGCAAAATCACTAGGCAAATTGTTGAAATCTCCAGTGGGGTTGATACAACAACGGACTTTCTCCCTGATAATGTTTCCTCTAAAGAGTTTAGTTACAGAGCGCCCCATCCTTAGAAAGAGCAGTTCTCCGGGGCACCTGGGTGGCTCAGCTGCTTAAGTGTCCGTCTCTCGGGTCATGATCTCAGGGTTATGAGATTGAGCCCCGTGCTGGACTCCCTGCTGGGTGTGGAGCCTCCTTGAGATTCTCTCTCTCCCTCTCCTTCTGCCCCTCCCACCCTCCCTCTCTAAAAATAAATAATTTTTTTTTAAAAAGGCAGTATTAAAAAAAAAGAGCAGTTCTTAAGTGGTTCACCATTCTACGGAATTCTCAAACCAATCCTTTTAAATGAATCCATTCCAGGAAGAAGACTGGCTTGAGCTGGCACGGTGGCGATGGGCCTTTGTCATCTCTGGCATAAATCACCACCCTGGACACTGGGGACTCTAAGAAGGGCATATTCAAGTCCGTGGCAGAGCCCGGGCCAGATCCCAAGTTTCTGACAATTGATTCAGTATTCTCTACACCAGCACAGCTTCTTAGCCTTCCTGGAGAGACGATGAAGATTCCTCTTGAGCAAATTTCATTCCTGGGGATAACTTCAGTGTGCCCTAGTTCTCTAAGCCGGAGAGCCACAGACATCACTTAGCTCTTTGTAAAAAGTATATGCAGCTAAGAGAACAGCAAGAAGCTGGGTTTGTGCTGCAAATATGCGGATTTCCGGCACAAGAAAATTAGCACCCCCAAAATGTTTGATGGCCTCAAGCACACACATCTAAATTCCATTTTTGGTCTCATTAGCACACATGGGGAAAGAGGTCAAGTATGCCAGCAAAATTCTTCAATGGTCAGACCACTAAAGGGTACTGAAATCTAGAGACACCGCACAGCAGAGCTGGAAGGGGTCCTGGAAATCATAGAGTTCGAACCCTGCTTTAATGGATTGCTCAAGGTCATAGACTCTATGTGCCAGAGTCAGGGTTACTAAACAGCCTTCTATATGGTAATGTTCTCTGAAGCTCTTGTCGTCTCTGACAGAGGCTGCGACGAGGACCGGGCAAGGGCTAGCCTTTCGGCATCTCAGCACGTGCAGTAGAAACAACATCCCCAAGCCTTGCTTCCCAGGGCCAGGCCGCAGGAGACCCACAGTGAAGCCTGTTCAGCCAAGGCCGGGAGCGCTCCCTTGGGCACCCGGGCCCTCTGTGCATCACCAGGGACTGTGTTTCAAGGTACCATACCTAGAAAGCTGCTGACAGAGGAAGTAAAGTGGATCCCTGGGGCTGGGGCAGTCGACAAAGATGCAGAAGCACAAAATAATGACGCAAACTCCCTGAGCCCAAACTCCCTCTCTTTTTGCTGTCAGAAGCACCACCCTAACCAGGAGCAGGACTCCAGAATCTTCTGCAGTGTGCTCCTACCCGCTGCACCAGCTCCTGACCCCGGGCACGGCTTCGAGGCCTCCCGACCCCTGCATGGGTCACAGCAATGTCCGTCTGCTCTCAATATCACACCCTCACTTCTCAGGCCACTCTGGAATGATCTCTGCACCTGGTCAGTCCCACGTGGAGCAGACTTACCTGTCAGCATCGCCGAGGCCCAGGGACGTATTTCTTTGCAGGGTCTCCCGCACCACAGCCATGCCATCGGGCAGCCGATTCAGGCGACGAGTGTAGAGGCCAAGTCCGCCATCGGTCATGTACCTGCAACAGGACCAGAGGAAGATGCAGGTACACGGTCAAGAGCAATTCGTGCACAACCTTGTTCACATCCAGGAGCCCTGCATGGCCACTCCGTGCTCTAAGGGGGAAGGAAATGAGGCTTTCCCGAGTTCCTTTCTGATCACAGCCCAGGGATTGCTCCGCTGTTGATTCAACCCAAAGGATCACCCACTTGCTGGCAAAAATAGAACTCGGCTTAATTAATCCAAACTCACAGAAATCTATGGAGCAGAAGGGAACTAGTGAACAACATTAACTGTCAGATGTATTCATGACATTCTTTTAATCTGGCAATTATACAAGCAGGTGTCTTACCTAAGTAACGGGAGTGGAACTGACAATCATTAGCAAAGCATAGGAAAAAATATGACAGAAGAGTGCCATGGAAAAAGTGGGCATTTAAAAGAGGGGGAAGAAAAGACAGAGGACAGATGGGCCACCTTTGTCATCACCAGCAAGTTGCTTCTCTGGGTCCTGGGTCTTTCATCTGAACTATGGGAATATTATAGCCTTCCTGTCTCCCCAAGGCACACATGAGAATTCGCCAGGTAAGGCGTATGAAGGTGCTCTGCAATTTGTGTAAGACCAGATACATGGAAGACGTTATTAGGGGTGTCATTATCTGGAAGCGTCTACAATTGTGAATGTCACCTTTGATAGCGACGTCTTAGAGGGTTGTCACAAAACTCTCCAACACTTAGACTAATTTACTCTTCCAGATTTCTTAGTGAGTCCACAAAGCTATCTTCTGATGGAGTCAGTGTTGTCGGGGGAGGGGTGTACCCCTGGAACTTCTTCTGTATAGACAGACATCTGCTACCCAGACCTGTTCCCGAGAGCTTGGCCACCAGCAGGAGGTAGTCTGGGTACAAAGCAGCTTTGCCTTATCTACCCTGCCTCCTTCCCAGCATCCCATAAGGGAGACTGCTTGTGCCATCACTCCCACCTTCAGAGGAGGACAGGAAGGCAAGATAAAAGTTGGGCAGAGCAAGAAACCGACCTTGGGTCCCTTGAATTCCCACATGGGCCCCATCAGATAGACCTGCAAGGTGTCTGAAAATGTAGGGGTCTTACATTTCAAGTGAAATGACATTCATTAAGAAGACCAAGAAGTGGTGATTTTCCTGAAACAGTTCACTGACCTGCATCATGCAGAAAGTTTCACTGCATTTAGTATTTTAGCTTTAGAATACATGAAGTAGATTTTTGAGGGTTGTCAATTCTGGACTTTCTTCTACTTCGAGTTTGGGTCCTTTCTGGGATATATTCTTAGAAACATGGAGTTACCAGATGCTGTGGAGGTCGTCCACGACCAGTAAGTTTCAGTTAGGGGCAGGGAAGATAGTTCTCACTGGCACATCTGGGGTAAGAACTGTCCGTATGCATCAAAAGAATTCTCCTTTAGGTCAGCTTCCAGGACATTAGATCTAAATGAAACTTCTCTGATGTCCCCTCCCACCCACCTTTTATGACATTAATGATCACAGGCAATGCAGTGCCAACCTGGTATAGAGTCTGTTGGAGTACTCAAACCAATTGCTTGTAGTTGTACCAACAACATGACAACAGATTAGACTGAATTTTTCATGCCAGTGTGTCATACAATAAAACAAAAACACTGTAAAAATACTAAAAACCACTGCATTATAGACTGTAAAAGGGTGAATTTTATGAATTGTATCTCAATTAAAAAAAAACAATAAATTACAGCTATAGTTTAAGAATTATTTGTGTAACTACCTTTTAGTGCTTATCTCCTACACTGTCCAATAAGTTCCATGAGGACAGGGACTATTTATACTTTGTTGAACTCTATATCCCATATGCCTAACACATACTTAGCACTCACGACAAATTGTTTTTACTGCATGAAGACCAAAGACAAGCCATAGGATGGAGTTTAGCAAAAACCTTTTGGGAGGACACCAATTACAGGTTTGCTTTCCTCATTTTATTTTATTTTATTTTTAAAAAGATTTTATTTTTTAGGTAATTGCTACACCCAACATGGGGGTCAAACTCACAACCTCAAGATAAAGAGTCATATCCCCTACTGAATGAGCCAGCCAGATGCCCCTTCCTCTTAAAAACAAACAAACAAACAAACAAACAATTCTTTTTTTCTTTTGAAAGTTTATTTTTTTTGTAATCTCCACCTCCAGCGTGGGGTCGAACTCACAACCCTGAGATCAAGAGTTGCATGCGCCACTGACTGAGCCAGCCAGGAGTCCCACGTTTTCCTTCCTCTTAAATGTCAGCAAACATGACATCTAAGATATATGGAAAGGCAAACTGAACTTTTCATCTGCCAGTCTACCCATCCACCGGTCCATCCAACCACTCATCCTCTCAGTGTAATCTAGGGTCCAGGGGTAATCTCCATATACACATCCTCCAGCCAGCACCAGGAGGAAAAAAAAAAAAAAAAAGACTCACCTACATCAAAACACAGTGACTTTGCTAGAGGCTAGACTTTCTGGCTCAAGTGTCCTTTCAAGGAGAATTCAGGGGAAGCTCTTCACAACACAATGTGCTGCACCATTAAACAAGGCAGTTAATTTTGATTTTAGTAAAACCCACCCAGCCATGTCAACTAAAACTTTTCAATGGCGGGGATCTTGCCAAAGGACAAACAAACTCATTTTAGCATTCATCTCCCCGCTGGATTTTTACTGCTGGTGAAACAACACACAACAGTGGGGCGATCACACGCACCCAGGCATGCAGACGAGGCCCCCGTGTTCACAGCCTCGGCTCTCTGCAGAGGTGTGGGCAGGACCCAGCGAGCAGTCTGCAGATGAGTGCAGAGACTTGGCTTAGCACCCAACCCGCTAACACCCGAGCATGCCGTGGTTCTGTCAAAAATGGTGGTGGCAGGGCCCTGGAGAGATGGGTCTGGGTATGTTACCGCGGCCTGTCAGGTGCTGCTGGGAATTCAGGTTTTGTTCAGGCCCAGAGGAGGGGAAGGGCAAGATGAATCAGATCCCCTGCCTTTGCAAATGCACAGAGAGCTAAAGAGTGGCGGAGTTGAATGCAACTGATCTGTGACCCAGCTTGGCTGCAAATCTATTTCATTCATCCTGTGTGAGAGTGGTGGGGGAGGGAATTAGGGAGGGGGGGAAACGGTGAGGAAATGGGGAATTTACATCTTTTCCCAGACATTTGTAAAAACACATATCCGACTACATATAATTTTTATAACAGTCTCAAGAATAAATTCTGTTTTATGTCGTCTCGCTAGGAGATCGTACAGCAATGGAGACAGCTGTCACTATGACCAGGCTCACACTCAGGAATCTAATAATGTAAAGTATTTATTTCTAAATTATTACCTACTGATTCCAACGGTCTCATTTACAAAACGCTCTCTCTGTTTTTAAATAACTCTTGTATTCTCAATGAAAAATATAATTTTGGTTTTTTTTAATATTTTATTTATTTATTTGAGAGAGAGAGAGACAATGAGAGAGAGAGAGAGTATGAGAGGAGAGAGGTCAGTGGGAGAAACAGACTCACTGGCAAGCAGAGAGCTTGATGTGGGACTCGATCCCAGGACTCCAGGATCATGACCTGAGCCAAAGGCAGTTGTCCAACCAACTGAGCACCCAGGCGCCTCCTATAATTTTGGTTTGACCCAGATTTGTGTAGGAACTGGCTACAGGTTATATGAATATAGACTGCCTTCCTCAAGTCAATCCCTCAGGAAAGCATAATTTACAGGTGAGGCAGTCCCTGGTGTGTGTCCATGTTAATCACCAGCCCTGGTCCAGGAGGGCTGAGAAGGCTTGTGTTCCTGACGGTGGGGTAGGGGCCGGGGAGCCACGGCCACACCCCGTCTTTGGAGCTTCAGTGAGGCTCCCACTGGGTACAGATCAAAGGGTTTGTGTGAGGTCACAAGGAAAGGAAGCAGCAGATCCAGGGACTGGAACCTCGAGCACCAGCACTAGGGCTCCTTCTCCTTGGGGAAAATGAGTAATTCGAGCTGAAGCCTATCGGCATGTCGGTAACATCCTAATGTTTCTTGGTGGGGTCCTGACTAAGCCACCAAGCAGCTCACCAATTTCCACATTATGGTCTCGAGTTCTGCAGTGATGTGTGCAGAGGCTCAGTCTCTACCTTCCACAGCTGGCCCGGAGGGCCCCCTACCCCACCCCAATGGAGCCTGGGCTGACAACACAAGGGGGGTGTTTTCTTTTCAAGGCTTGTTCACCCTGGGCTGGCCCATGAGAATAAGAGCTAACAACAGGGCTCTCTTGTCAGGAAGACCTGGGTTCAAATGTCTCCTCTGCCCCTTGCCGGATGGGCGACCTTGGGGACATCCTTACTAGTAAGAACTAAAGGTTATGGAGGCTACCGGGGTATGTGCTAAGTGCTTCTCATAAGTCACGATACTGTACCTTCAAGGCTTGTATCAAGTGTATTATCTGTTTTCCAGATGAGGACAACGAAATTGTGGTCAGGATCACAGTGCCAGGTTCATGGGTTCAAATCCCAGCTCTGTGTCATACTTTTCGGTGTAATTCCTTTGAGTTTCATTTCCTCGGCTACAAGATGGGCAAAACTACAGAATAACTTCACAGGGCTTCTGTGGGCTAAAGGCGCCGCCGTATATGAAGCCCAGTGCTTGGGAGCACTTCAAATGTATTAGCTGTTGTGAATCTCGATGCCAATGACTGCCCACAACACAGAGTAGTGACTGTGCATCCCCCTTCTCACTTTTTAATCGCACAACTAGTAGGTACCAGGCTCTGTACTAGGCTGGGGTTACAGAGGTAGAAAGACCTAGTTCCTGCAATCTACAGGGGACTTGCGACATTGAACAGATAATTCTACTATAACATGAAGAGCGGTGTTACAGATGGATGTAGGACAGGCTCAGGGCACACAGGGGGAGGAGTCATAGAGGAGCTATGTAAGCTGGCCATTGAGGGGTGCATAGGAGTTCGCCAGTCACAGGAGGAGTCTGGGCACATGGGTATCACATACAAATGCAAAGAGAAATGGAGAGGAGGGTTCAGTTGGGAAGCCGGAAGGTAGATCATTCTGTGGCTGGAGCATCAGGAATAGACAGGAGCCAGGTGGCACCGGCACTGGGGCTCAGTTGGGGAGCCAGGTGGGTTGAGACCTCTGACCTGGAGCCCTGGAAGCTATGAAGGTACTAAGCCAATGACTAACAGGCTGGCTTCTGGGTCAAAGAGAACACTGACTTTTCAAACCTCCTGTCATTCAATACTCCGGTTTGGGTGAGCATTTTCTCGCCAGTGATCCCTTCTACAGACATTTCAAAATGCAACACTTGTCTGAATCCCATCTGTGTTGTCTCAGCCAGTTGGGGGAATGACCAGATTTGTAGGGTAGACTCACCAGCCCTCAGGCCAGAAGAGATCTGTGAACACCACATGCCTATTATGAGGAACATTCTAGACAAAATAGGTGCATTCTATGTAACTGACACCAGCTACGACAAAGCTTTGGAATCTAATAGGACCTGTTAGAACAAATACACCAGATTTTGAAGCCAACGTTTCACCAGTAGGTCTCTTCTTTAAATGTAATGAGACAACGACGGGAAACAAGTGAAACTGGCTTTGTGAATCACCTTCAGAAGGAGGGGAAGCTGGCTCGTCATTCCCAGAGTTCACAGCGCAACACGGCCTTCGGAAGTAACACAAACTGACTTCCACTAATCACAAAAAGAAATCACCTTCTGTCAAGGACTGGGGGAGGGGGGAGTGGACGGGAAGGGGAAGAAACGCATACCGACTTCATCAGGCTCAGTGGATTTCTAACAGAGCATGGCGTGAAAAAACAAAACAGCAGAAACATTCAGATGCAAAGAATGAAAGTAGAATAAAACGGGGGAAAAAAATCAAGCCTAGGTAATTGTTTTTTCTTCAAAGATGGGTCGACCTGTCTATATGTTTTGGATACACTTTTGACTTAAACGCGAAGATAGCAAAGAAAATGGCATATGAGAAAAAAAATATACACATAACATGTACGATTCCTTATCAATAGCAACATAACTATATGAGCACATATGTCAGCACATACTTTGTTGCATATGGTTAAAGGAAAAGGCTGCGGGCTGATGGAAAGTCCCTACAGATGAGCATCTCCCCAGTGTCCAGGACCCCAACAACATATGCCTTCCCCAGAGCCCCACTGCCCCCCAGCAATGCTGCACAACACGTACTCTACAGGTTTATGAGCATGTGAATTGAGTTTCAGGACAAACCTGTACAAGGACGCCGGTAGTTTAGGGCCTCTTAGAAGTCAGATGAATAAACATCACTCTGGGTTACAGAAGGACAAATGGACAAACCAGTCTAACAAAGCTGCCTGCGCCTTTTTGAAAAAAGCTGATCTCTAGAAAAGAAGCTGCTCCATTTGACTTAAGGGAAGAAGAGAATGCATTTGCAATGCAAAAATAGGTTGGGGGGAGTGGGTTTAATTTTTCAGAGCTAATTTTAAAACCATACTACTAAAACTTAAGCAAAGACTTAAAACTCTACGAAGGAAACATTTGGAAACCACTCTGTCCTCAAAAGTTTA
This sequence comes from Martes martes, assembly GCF_963455335.1. Classification (NCBI taxonomy): domain Eukaryota; kingdom Metazoa; phylum Chordata; class Mammalia; order Carnivora; family Mustelidae; genus Martes; species Martes martes. Next base: position 42,027,556 of record NC_137898.1, read on the forward strand.
GGCACCCAACCTGAGGCAAATGTGGCATATTTCGTGCCTCTCCCACCATCCTGGTCCTAACCTCCACCCCAAATGACAACCACAGAGACACATTACCCAGTGACTCTAATACCCTCCTCATGAAATATCTTTAACATAAAAACTTTTTTATTTTTTAAAGATACACCCAACGTGGGGCTTGAACTTACAACCCTGAGATCAAAAGTCTGCCTGAGCCAGCCAGGCACCCCTTTCTTTAATATTTTAAAATCAGATAAAAGTAAGCTCTAATCAAAGCCAGTGGTGCAACTTCATTGTTCTATTACTGGCCAAAGGAAACAAAGCCAACAGCTGCCTTTGGAGAAAGCGTAAGGTTTGCATGTCTTTCTCAGTTAAGTTTCCCTGTAACCACAGCACTTTATAATTAATCTGGACTGGACAACACAAGTAATCAAGGAACATTTCTTTGACTTTCATGGCTTTTGGGGAAGTCTTCCAGCGACTCTGCTGGCTAAGGCAGAGGGGAGGTGTGGACCCAGAGACTCTGAGCCATTTCCTACCTTTCTGCTTGATGCAGAGTTGGGTACCTTTCAGCACCGCTCCCCACTGTGGCTCTTCAGGACATCACCAAGATGGTATATCCCTCTTTTTAGGAAGAGGTGGGAGGTCACTTCTCATCTCCAGCAAAACCTCCGCTTACTTTGTTCAAGCCTGGAGCAGCCCCCTGAGGCCTTGCCATGAGCCACCTCAGCTCAGCGCACAGACGGCCATGAGTGGCCACCCGGGAATCCCCACAGCTCAGTGCGCGCTGGCCCCTTCCTGGCTTGTCTGCATTTCACTTTCATCGCACCGCGTCCTGGCTGCAAGGTGAGCCAGATGACTGGGCAGACCCGGCTGATCCTGATTCTCTGATCCTGGGTGCGGCAGGAAGTGAAGCTTGCAGCAGAAGCAAACCGGGCTCCAGAGGCCTGGAGTCTGCTCTGCTAGCCTGGTCACCAGAGCATGCCTCTCTGGGGAGCACTACGAAGGCGTTGCTAAGCTAGTCAAACAGGAGCTCCTTTTCAGTAGGCCATGGGGACAGAGGCAGGAGCAGGAAAAGGCAGGCCTGAGTAAAGGAAGAGACAAAGCGTCCCAGAGGTCCCCTTTAAGCCTCACCAGGGGAAATGGGTACGACAGACTTTATTTCCTAAAGCTAGGTGCTGCAAAGCTGCTGGACGAGAACAGAAGCACAGTGGGGGAGGTTCTTGCAACAAAACAACACGAGCTGAGCTTCGAGACCTCACCTGCCGCTCATAATAGGGGCCATGGACGAGCAGCTTCGCTGTCACCTGGCAAGTTTTTAGAACTGCTGTATCCCAGACCTCCTGAATCAGACTCCCCCAGGTTCAGTAAGACCCCCAGGTGGTTCTAATGCACATTACAGCTGGGAAGTCCTGGTCTCAGGCAGTGGTCTCTGCAGGGAGGAAAATAAAACAATCCAAAGGAGCAAAAACTAAGGTGCTTCTATTTGTATGTATTTCTTATCATGTCACTTTTGGTTCCTGTGTTTCGTGCAGGTTTTACACTATATGCAATATTCCAGTAACACGGTGCATATATTTTAAAAACAAACATAATGTCTAATGCAGGAACAAGCTCTCTATTTATACCATCAAAAACAGGTCCAAGAGCACTATCTAAAGCAGAAATTCCTAAACCATACGTTACAGACTCCAGGCCACACATGTGCAAGATGTGCACCCAGTTGAGTCAGCTCAAAGGCTCCTGCTGGGCCCCATGTGAGCAGTCCCCCTGAGTTAGGGCAGAAGGGGCTCCTGGCTGAACCCGTCCTTTCAGCATATTCTGCAAGTTCTCACATAGCAAGACTTGTGCTTGTGTTTGCTATCAACTGACCCCACAGTGGCACGTGGCACAGCTGTAACTCCTGTCACCCTGCATTTTAGCACCCAGACTCGATTTCACCATGGCTGTGGCTTTGCACTTGCTCTCACCACACTCCGAGCAGGAGTGATTGATCAAGTGGGAAAATTCTTGCAGGGTGAAGAAACACGCTGCTGCCAAGATCTTGTGTCTTCTGAAAAATGCAGTGTGAATATTCACAGATTCCACAAAATTCCACTTAGCACGAATGTCCATAGTATTTTGGCTCAGCTTACCTAGGATGCTGACATGTATAAACCCCACAGGCATTTTAATGCAAAAGAGTCCATAATTTGCTAATAAAATAGACTCGACCCCACAGAGAGCCAGGGATTCTAACAGTGAATTTTTCACCCCTCTTTAAATAAATACACACATGTAAAATTTTCACTGCAATCCCTAATGATGCTTGTTTAAAACAGGAATTGGCAGGGCATCTTTCTGAAGAAAGGCTGCACGGTTTGGAAATCGGACAGTCCCCTGTGTCTAGAATCTGCTCTGGCCTGAATTATCTTTATTGTGGTTCAACTGTCAGTAGGGGATTGTAGCAAGTATTTCTAGCACTGGCAGGAAGCTTTTTGTCCACCTACTGAAAGATGAAACACATTCTCACACGCAGGAGACAGTCCTCTAGACAAAGCCCCTTTAAGCTCTTTCTTGGAACAAACAGATGGTGAGAGGAGACTGACTTATATTCAGGAATTCTCCAACTTAAAATACACCTGAATCATCTGGGGACCCTAAGACAATGTAGATTCCAAGGCCCAGCTTTCCAGATGCGGGGTGTCATTCGTGGGACCCAAACCTTGCATTTTTAAACAGATTTTTTTAAAAAAGCATTTTGCGGTTTATGTGAACTTGTCCAGAAAGCAGAGTTCCCACAGACGCCCTCTCCTCTGCCACCATGTTCCTTATTATTAACACTTCATATTAGTGTGGTCCGCTTGTTACAACCGATGCACCAGTACTGATGGATTCTTATTAACTCCAAACTCCAGAGTTCCCATTAGGGTGCACTCTGTGTTGTATAGCTCTATAGGTTGACAGACACATAATATCATGTACCCTGCATTATGGTATCATACAAGAATAGTATTAATGCCCCCCAGTGTCCCGTGTTCCCCCTAATCATCCCTTCCCCCAAATTGGCATTTTGAACAGACATGTAAGTAATTCTCCTGCAGGCAGTCAGGGTCAGACTGTGAGAAATGCTGCCTTAAATCTTGAGGCTTGGATGGAGGAACTGTGAGCTACATGGGCCTCAGTTTCCCTAAGAGTTAAAGAGTCACCACCATATGACTACAGTATAATTGTAATTTACATTCCAAATCCTCCTAGTAACTAGTCTTGACCCTCCATATTAAGGGGGCAGTACCCATGTTAACGGCACCCGATCCCTGATGGCCGTTTCATCTCAGGTCAAAGCTTGGTAAGAGTTGTTAAAACTCCAAGCCTCTACTAAAAGTGCCAGTTAAGTCATGTCCTTGGACATACAGGCCTACAGACCTCAGAACTGTGTGTCTGTGGAAGCCCAGGCTGGGAAGGGACGTGAGAGGACGGCAGCAGGCATGCTGAATACAGAGGATCACAGGCGTTATGTGGATGGCTCCTCAGTATGGGAGATGCCACAATCCCATTCCCCTACCCTGAAAAGCCTTCTGCTTTGCCTAAAGAACCCCTCCTCCCAGGCACTTCTTCCATACTGGAGGCATGCCTGTGAATCCCCTGGAGGCTGCTATATTTTATCATTCTTATGATTTCTTTTTTCTTTTTTTAAAGATGTATGAGAGAGAGGGAAAGAGGGAGGGAGCGTGCACATTTGCATGTGAGCGGGGGAGGGGCAGAGGAAGAATCCCAAGCAGACTCCTGGGTGAGCGCAGAGCCCAACATGGGGCTTGATCTTATGACCCTGAGATCATGACCTGAGCCGAAATTAAGAGTCGGATGCTCAACCAACTGAGCCACCCAGGTGCCCCATCATTCTTCTGATTTCTGCTATAACTCCCCAACCCCAAAAGTGCTCTACGATGCAACTTTTCACACTAGGTCAGAGAAATTTATGTTGGCATTTGGGATTATGTGATCCCTTCTGAAGATGACTAGAACCTGAGGGTGGAATCAGACATCTAGGGTCTCTCTCTCTCTTCTGGTTTCACGAGACACCCCCAGGTCATGACCACAGTCGTTACCAGATGAGGGAGAGGCCAGCTGGAGTTTTGGTTCAGGTCTGTGCAAGTTTTGCACTGTCTTACCTAGACTGCGGCTGAAAGCAATGTCAGGGCGCACTGAGAATAGACAGAGGAAGAACGAAACCTACTTGTCAGTGGGAGACGGACTCCTTCTGCAGACAGACGGAGGCATGAAGGAGGCCTGGGGAATGCCACCCAATATCCACAAACAACTTGGCTTCTGGAAGTACTGGGGGCTGCAGGGAGCACTGCCCTCGAGTCCTATGCAGGGTGTTGCTCTACAGACGGCCCCCATTTTGAGGTTTTGTCATGTGTAAGACACATTTATGCAGCCCCTACTGTGCGGAAGGCACTGGCCTGGGTGCCACGGATAGGAGAAGCAGACTTAGTCCTTGGCCTTGAGGGGCTGAGTGCAGACATGCAGATATTTGCATGGGGTTCAGCAAAGGCCAGAGCAGCAAGAGGGACCAAAAAGATTCTTAGATCAAGAGGTATGCTAGGGGCAACTCGAAGGATGAGAGGGTGTCTGCCAGGCAGCCTGGAGAATGGCAAGGAAATTAGATCGTTCATAGAGACACACATGTGCAAAATACAAAGGGTCTAAAAATTTGAGTACAATGAATTCACTGTGTGGCCTCAGATGTTAAAGTTCTACCAGGTAGCACTTTCATTAAAAAAAAAAAAAAAAATCATTATTCTGGGGGTGCCTGGGTGGCTCAGTCAGTTTGGCATCCAACTATTGATTTCGGCTCAGGTCATGATCTCGGGGTCCTGACAGCCCTCCCTCAGTGTGGAGCCTGCTTAAGATTTGCCCTCTCCCTCCGCTCCTCCCCCTTCCCATTCTCTCTCCCCCACTAAAAAAAAGAAATCATTATTCTGGGCATTCATTCTAGATGGGATTCAGTAAATGTATTCCAACTCAAAGAAACAGATCTGCAGGGCCTCTGGACTTCAAGGGTGGGGATTAAGGCAAACTGGGTGACCACAGGATGCTCAAATTACCTGCCACTAAATCCAGCAAGACCAGGAGACACAACAGCTGACACAGAGACGCCGGGCCCCGTGCACTTTTCCATGTGTCTGCGTGCACTGGGTCACCTTCAGACACAGCACTCGGGCAGCTGGGAACTCTCTGTGGGCGTGGGCCCATCTCCGGGACAGGGCGGGAGTTTGAAAATGTGTATTTCATGTTGCAGATTTACCATTTTAAACCAACAAATAAAAATACCCACTGTTTTTTGTAGTCTATTCTATAAAGTCTAACAAAATCCTGGTTAGGAGGTGCCTGAGTGGCTCAGCTGGTAAAGTATCCAACTTGCAGCTTCAGCTGAAACCGAACCATGACCATTTTCAGCTCCGGTCATGATCTCAGGGGCCTGGGATGGAGCCCCATGTTGGGCTCTGCGCTCAGCAGGGAGCCTGGTTGGTGGGAACTGTTAAGGATACAGTGATTCTCAAAAGTCATACCTATGCTCACCCTCACCACATCCCCTTCTCAAAAATCAGAGTGTGAGGTCTTTATGTTAATCAGGAAGGGATTAAAATAAAGTTTAAAAACCAGCCGTTTTTCCTCCCAGAGTTCAGACTCTGGACTACCTAAGCAGCAGGCCCTCCGTATCAAGAGACTCTCCAGAAATGACAGACGACGCATAGGCTCTATTCCTGTGGAGGGGAGAGGGCTGCGGCTGGGAGTACAGAGAGGCCCACCCCATGCCTCAGCCAAGTCCAGTTGATCTTACAGCTGCCTCTTCGGGGTCCCAGCACCCCCAAACAGCTGTGCAGCATAATCCTGGTAAAATAAGCTATGGTAGAAATCCTGAAAATCTTTTTTTTTTAAAATATTTTATTTATTTATTTGAGAGAGAGACAGTGAGAGAGAGCATGAATGAGGAGAAGGTCAGAGGGAGAAGCAGACTTCCCATGGAGCTGGGAGCCTGATGCGGGACTCGATCCCGGAACTCCAGGATCATGACCTGAGCTCAAGGCAGTTGCTTAGCCAATTGAGCCACCCAGAAGCCCCAGAAATCCTGAAAATCTTTTTTTTTTAAATATTTTATTTATTTGACAGAGATCACAAGTAGGCAGAGAGGCAGGCAGAGAGAGAGGAGGAAGCAGGCTCCCTGCCGAGCAGAGAGCCCGACGCAGGGCTCGATCCCAGGACCCTGAGATCATGACCCGAGCCGAAGGCAGAGGCTTACCCCACTGAGCCACCCAGGCGCCCCGAAATCCTGAAAATCTTAAAAATACAACAAAATCCTAAAGTGAAAAGGCACTGCATGCAAACCAACGTCCACTGGAAAAGGAAAATCAGTCCAGGCTCCAGCTGGGCACGTCCCCAGCAGCACCTGAGTCCTTCTCAGGGAAACCAGAGAAAAATGCCCTTTTTCTACCAAGGCCAATAAAAGTGCGTCTTACAAGACGTACCAAGAAGTGCCTGTGGGGGGTGACATAGCACAAATCCCCCAAAACAGACGATGGGCTTCTCAGTGACTAAACACTGCTCATCTGTCCTCTGACATGGAGCGTTCTCAGTCCCAGTGCCCTGCCTTACCCAGCAGATTAGTGCTGAAACGAAGACCACACCCCCTCCCTCCCACTTAGGATAAGGTCCCACCTCTCAAACTTCACCTTACGTGCAACTGAACATTACACAAAATACCAAAAATATGCAGGCTCACAGGACTACGGGATACTAGATCTTTGGGGGAAGATCTAAGATAAATGACTCGACCCAATGACATTTCTGATGCGGAACCGAGATTTACTGAGTTTAAGTGATACGCACACGGACAGATGACTGGAGAGCGGACGCTGATGTGGTTTCATTTTCACGTGGTGTTGCGTTCAGCAAGTTCACTGGGCTCAACAAATCTTTCATCATAAAAATAAAAGCTTGACTCCTTTATTTTACATTTTAGTGTAACTGCTTCTCCGTCTCCTTGTGCTCCAGCCTCTCACCCACCAAGTTCAGTAAAGGTAAGATCATTGTTATTGTCACTACTATTTTAGGACCGGTATTTTTGCTTCGATATCCTTAGTCCCTAGAACTGTGCCCAGAATGCTTGAGATAAGCACCTAAAAATGTTTTTGGTGGACCGAATGCAAGAATAAACAACCACCAAGAATGTGATTGCTTTTATGTCTAACACGTGTTAAACATTTGGGGAATAGAAAGAAAAATAAAACATCCTTGCATCTGTTTAGAGATAAGTCAGACACTATTAATAGCGGGCTGTATAACCCTGAAGGCTCCAAGGACGACTGCTAGGAAGATGGGGCAGAGGCAGCGAGGAAGACAATGCAAGGAGGGAGGAGTCACAGGTCCCATCCGAGGAACAGCAGGGTTGATCAGGGGCCCCAGGGTAGGGAACACTGTCACAGCCACACTGGGTGGCATCCTGGATCCGAGCTGACTGCAGTCTTGTCCCCCACAGCTAAATTCCCCACTGTCCATGATTTTTATTTTCATTTTTTAAAAAAGATGTTATTTATTTATTTGACAGAGACAGCAGAGAGGCAACACAAGCAAGGGGAGTCAGAGAGGGAGAAGCAGGCTTCCTGCCAAGCAGGGAGCCTGATGCGGAACTCGATCCCAGGACCCTGGGATCATGACCTGAGGGGAAGGCAGATGCTTACCTGACTGAGCCACCCAGGTGACCGACCGTCCATGATTTTTAAAAAGGGAGTAAAAAACAAAACCAGTGGAGCAGGGAGTTCAGTGTTAAAGGCAAAAATGGTGTTTCCCCCTAAAATGTTGGTGTGCATGGGTCTGGATGGCGCCACAGCCATGCTCACAGAGAGACAGGTGTACCAAGCACTGATGACAAGCAGGGCTCTGTGTAGTGACGCGGCCACAGGAGCTCCACAGGTAAGGTGGGCACGCCACGCCAAGAGCCAAGTGGCAGGGTGAACTGGGAACTGGTGCGGGGGTTGAGGGGACAGCTGAAGCCCTCTGGCAGGAAGGCAGGCTAAAAGGGAGCCAAAATGCAGGCCAGCGACCTCCAGAGGAGGCACGGAGCAGAAGCTGTCACCTCCAGGACACTCAGGCTACTTCCGTCAGTGCGGTCAGGAGCCGCAGGAGGAAGAGCCGCTTGCTGCCGCAAAGACAAAAGAGCAGGGCCCCCGGCTTCTTCTCACTCTTCAACTAGTTCCAGTGTTTCCACCTGTACAAGAGCAGGACCCGGATGGGCTGAAGTAGTTACTCCAATGGGGCAGGGGCAAAGCCAGGTTCCCTAGAGCCTGCTGCCTAGTTCGAGCGAGCGAGCATGTCCAGCATCGTAACTTCCGTTCGCTTTCAAAACCTACCGTTTTCCTTAGACCAACTCCAGATAGCAACATTCACGGACATCTCGGCCGGGGTGTACACCCTGGGTTTACCATGATTCTCAACAGCCACAGTCCACTTGACCTCTAAACCCCTCTGTCATCCAGATCAGAGCCTGGGGCAGAGGAAGGAGATTTGCACGATTTTTGTGTTTATTAGAAGGGGGTGTGGGGGAGAAAGTGTGCAGAAGAAACAACTTCGGAACTACTACCCCGAGGCTGGGATGTGGCAACCTGGCTTGCCAAAGAGACCCCTTCCTCTGCAAGCCCATGCCCAACTCTTCTCCATCTGTAACAGACCCTCAGTTCCCTACGGGAACCTGGGCATCCTGGGTCTTAAACCCGGATGAACTCTGAATGGTCTCCCCTCTCAGCTTCTCACCTCATGCCCGAATCCTTTCTCCAACACGTGGACCCAGTTTTCCACATCCTGCTTGATTATTCTCAGGAACAGGAGGCTCATGCCTTTGCCAAAGGCCCCACCCGCTCTTTTGAAGGTCTCATTTCCAGTGTAGTTTTTTCCCAACACTGATGAATGGTCACCTTGGTGCGTAGCAAATGAAAACCATGAGTCCCATTTCCACCTACAGTTCAAGTTTGGTCCTCTGGAACCTCCTGCTTTTCTAAATATTTCCCATGCCAAGAATATCTAGTTTCTACAAACATTTCCATTATGTTTTGGGTTGTGAACCCTTAGCCTTCCTGGTTGCCCTTCCCTAAACAAACCTGCCTGATTCAGAACCCCTTAAAACCAGCCACCGAGAACAAAGCCGGCACTGTCTACCTAGCGGCTACACTGTTGCTTCCCACATTACTCTTCTCTTACTCCAGTCGAAGGTAGGATTGTACAGAGCTCTCTAAAACCTGGGAAAATCGTGGGGGGGGTCTCAGAGCCTAAAGCCCAGCAGGTGGCAGCACCAAAGGGGAAAGGTTTGGATCTCAGACGCTGAGAGCTCAAGCTACCCCAAACTGGCTGTGCCCTTTAGCAGCCATATGGCCTCGGACAGGTGACTTCTCTCATTTCTACCAGGGAAACCTGGCTTGCCCAAGGCTGGACTCCCACTGACTGACTTCTCTGTTTGCATATCTGTAAAATGGGGATAATAACATGTTACAGGCCTTCTAGGATTTCTCTAAGAATTTGAAGAGATAATACTTGAAAAGTGCCTGCCCGTGTGGAAAGCACTCTACAAACACTGGCTCCCATGAGTACTATTAATAATCACTGTGACTATTAATAGCAGTGCTGCTGTTACCACCTTCTTCCTTTCTGCCTTCATACCACACCCATCACGAAGCATATACAGCAGGTCTGCAAGAAGAAGTTAAGAAATGTGGGAATGAAGTGACAGAATCCCTCTGCTCGAGGACCTCCTGGTCTAGGAAACAGTTGTACAAACAAAGCAAAGGGACTGAGAGGAAGATATTACCTTCCTGGGAGGTATTACCAGGTGCTACGGCGGCCAGAGGCCACCTAGCTTCCGCTTAGGTCCTTAAAGGACTATGGCGGGTGGGTGGGAACGGAGGTAGAGAGAATGAATACACGCAAAGACACAGAGGTACAAGACCTGGTGCCCACATCAAGGAAAATGCCAGTGGTCCACAGTCAGGAGTAGCATGCAAGTTAGGGGGAGGGGCGGGCAGTGAGGGGAAGGAGGAGATGACGGGAAATGAGGCAGGGCAAGCGGATTACTCATTAGCTGCCCGAATGTAAAGAAGGGCCTACTCTGTGCCATGCCCTGTGCTAGTCACAAGAGATACATAGTAAGGCAGACAAGGTCTGTGCTTCCGCAAAGCTTACAGTCCAGTTGGGGACCATGGAGGGCCTTGTATGCCATGCTGGACACTAGAGGGGGTAAGGAGCAGACCGTACCTTCCAGAGATGACCATAGCAACATCTCCCATCCCACAGGTTCTTCTTCAAGGTGACCTTGTTACCTTCCCACTGAGAGATGACATCTACATTCCCCTTCCCTCCTCTTGAATCTGGAGGGCTAGGACTGCTTTGATCAATACAGTATGGAGGAAGTGACTCCCTAGGGGAGAGCCTAAGAGGTGGTGAGGCTTGGCTTTGCTTCACTCTAACACTTGCCCCGGGAGCCCTAGGCATCCAGGGTCAAAAGTCTGCCAATCATGTTGTGAGAAAGCTAAGCCACATGGAGAGGCCATGTTGGTCCTAACCCTCAAGTCATCCCAGGGAACAAGCTTTGGGACAGCACGGGTCCCTGTGCTGAAACCGGCTCCAGCCCCGGAGGTCCCCCAGCTGAGGCTGCAGACACGGCGGAACAGAGATGAGCCACCTCCACTGGACCCTGCCCTAATTCCTGATGCAGAGACTCCATGAGCATAATAAAATAGTGGGTTCTAGCAGCTAGATTTTGGAGGCATTTATCTTAAGCCACTGAGTCTCCCCCCCAGGCAGTGTGGAGCCATTGAGGCATTCTGCGCAGGTGGCAATGTGGTCAGATACGTGTTCTAGAAAGATTTTTCTCATGCAAGTGTGGCACGGATTTGTCAGATGGGATGAAGTCAGAGGTAAGGAAAGTGACGACGGGATGCTTGGGGGAAACGGGAGCCATGTGGCCAGAGAGAGCCAGGGCCTGAGATCCTGCAGAGAGAATCCACTGCCCTCAGCCACTCGTGTTCCCGGAACGAGGAGCTGAAGACTCGGAGATTCTTTCTGGGTTCTGGCTGTGGAAGGGAAGGGATGTGGGAACACAGGAGGAGAAACAGGGGCAGGGGAAGAGAGGAGTTAGATGTCTGACATGTTTACGCGGCTCCAGTGAAAAGCCCGGAACACCATAGCTGCCCTCTTGCTTCGCAGTCGGGCAATGTGCTTCTGAGTCTGGGCTCCTGAATTCTGTGACCTTGGGTGTGTTACCGATGCCCTTTAAGGCCCTACCTCCTCATGGGGGGGGGATGGGAAGAAGACCACATGGACTAAAGTGAAGGTAAAATGAGATAATGCCTAGAAAATGCTGCACACAGTGCCCAGCATTTGGAAATTCTGTGTAAGTGCTAGCTGCTCTTCTTACCACCATGATCCTGATTATTTTTTTTAGAAGATTTTATTTATTTGAGAGAGAGAGAGAGAGAGAGAGACAGCATGTGCGCATGAGCAAGGGGAGAGTGAAAGACAGAGGGAGAGGGAGAAGCAGACTCCTAACTGACTAGAGAGCCCAACTCGGGGCTTGATCCTGAGACTGGAGAATCATGACCTGAGCTGGAGGCAGATGCCTAACTGACTGAGCCACCCAGGCGCCCCGCAGTGATCATGATGAATAACTGTGACGTACACTGGGTCAGAGGCTAGACAGGCTCTTTGTATCCCAGAGGGCCTGGCTGCAGGACAGTGAATGGAAGTTTTTCCAAGGAACCTCACACACATCTCTGGCAAACGGTTTGTTCAACTGTAAAGTTGGCGTCAACTTCTAAAATAGCTACACAGCCTACAAAGGAGAAAGGCCGGTATGTGAGCTGTCCCCCATCTTCGTCTCCTTTCCTCTCTCCCAACTCAATGTTTGAGTGCTTTTAATGAACAACGCCCACACAGTAAGGCAAAAGTCCCCCCGATTCATAAAGCTCTCTACCTTGCTGCGCGTGGTTCTGAGGTCTCCAGGTGGTATGGAGTTTGCAGTTGTGTTTTGTTTGGGTTTGCCGTGGGTGGGGGGCCACAGAAGGAGAATTCCCTCGGAGGAATTCAGGTATCACACTGGTAAAGGCTGGAAATGGTGGGTGAGTGAAACGCCCGCTTGGGTGAGCTCCAACAGCAGGAAGCCATAGGGTGGCAAGGCGCTTCAGGAAATCACTGTGCAAAATGGATTGTGGCTCTGCACCTTCCTGCTTCTCACCACCTCCTCAGCTCTCCCTTTCCAGTGCTCACGGAACCAGGTTTGACCCTATTCACTTTCTACATAGGCACCCGGGAAATGCTGACACAAATGTTTTCCATGCTTTGGGGGGGCCTGTGACATTGAATACAAATGAAACCCAGTAATAATGCTTTGGAGGCAAAGAAAGGTATCTGCCCTTGCCCCTACCCCAGCCAGCTCCGTGGTTCATGCTCGAGCATTCGCCAAGTATCTGCAAGTCCCCGTGCAACTCAGCCCTCTGAGCCTGACCCTCCTGAACCCCACCTTTCGTCTCTCTTGCTCGCTCCTTTACATGGCACAGGGCAGGTGCTTGGGGCTTCTGATGCCCAGAGGGCGCCCACGTTTCTTACTCACTCTTGCTTTCCGTCTGTTCAGAGCATGGGATCTAGCGACAGCGAAAAGCCATACTACGGAGTTCTTGGAACACAGGCTTTGAATTCAGCCCGATCAATCAGTTGGTTCCAGGAGTGACTACCCATGTGATCCATTCAAGACACTGAACCTCTCTGAGTTTGGTCTCCCTCACTGTAAAAAGATGAAAAACAGCCTCTCTCTCAAAGCATTGATGTGAGGAGTAAGAGAGACAATGCATGGAAAGAGCTCAGCACAGTGCCCGGCACAGGAAAGAGCGGCCAGTGCAGTTCGGCTGTCATGGATTTCTGCACCATGGCTACAGGGCTGCCAGACAGACCCGTGCTAGTGGCCACTGTGCAGTGACTTCTCCCGCCTGCCCCCTTCTCTGCAGGGCCAACACCACATTTACTCTGTCCCGTGTTTCTGACAACTTGAGTTGACTCACCCTTTAAACTTCAATGCTTAAGTCTGTGAGGTTTCTTATTTCATTTTCTTTTTAAAAAGATTTTATTTATTTATTTGACAGAGAGAGATCACAAGTAGGCGGAGAGGCAGGCAGAGAGAGAGGAGGAAGCAGGCTCCCTAGCGAGCAGAGAGCCCGATGCGGGACTCGATCCCAGGACCCTGAGATCATGACCTGAGCCAAAGGCAGAGGCTTTAACCCACTGAGCCACCCAGGCGCCCTGAGGTTTCTTATTTCAAAACAGATGACTGGGCAGTTTCGAGCTTTAAGATCTGGGAACTGGGATCTGGACCATAGGACGAGGCAGAGAACCACAGACGCCCTTCTCCCACTTGTCCCAAGATCGAGAAGTGAACACAGGCTTGATTTATAGCCCAGAGAAGACTCTGGAGACAGACTTGAGCCTCTCCTTAGACTTGGAATCTTATTTCACTCTGGGGTCTCAAAAATCATCAGCCCTCTGGCCCAGAAGTGTCCACGCCTCACCCCGCAGTTATTGCAAGATTAAGAGAAAAGGTCAAACCCTCCATTTCTCGGGGAGGTTTCTCATCAGGACCCTGGGGATTCTAGAAGGGATGCATGGATTCTTCCAAGGCAGGCACAGACCCTTGATTTGTGGTCATACCCCAGGCAGGACGCATTAGCTTGGAGTCTACACAGATGTTTCTAGCAGCTGATGTGTTGTTCTTTGTCTCGGGGCCACAGGTAGCTGCCGCCTGCCCCCAGATGACTCACTCCCACTGATCCTACAAGGCCTGCTTGCAGACTGTGATGGTTAATTTATACATGAACCTGGCTGGGCCATGATACCAGATATTGGGGGCAAACATTAGGCTAGACGTTGCTGTGAAGGTACTTTTTAGAGGAGGAAGACATGGAAACCAGGTGACATCCAGGAGAGCAGATTATCTCCATAATGTCAGTGTGCCTCATCCAAGCAGTTCAAAGAGGAGACATAAAGGCTGATATTCCCCAAGGAGGAGGAAGCTCTGCCTCCAGGCTGCCTTTGGACTTGAACCGCCACATCAGCTTTTCTTCTGGAGAACACTAACACACAAACAGATCAACTCTGACACAGCAAGCAGAAGTGTGATCACCACACTCAAGCACAAGAAACGGCGGGAGATCGTCTTCGTGAACATTCTCAGTGGGGGAGAAAAACAAAAAACAAGTAAGGTAAATAAATGCAGCGAGTCTGAGAAAGCTCAAGGGAACTCCCATCCCGTGTGTCAGACACTTTACACACACACTCTCTCTCTTTCCTTCCCACTACACACCAATAAAGTAGGCTACCATCTAACAGACGGGAAGCGGCTCAGAAAAGGAAACAATTTCCCTGAGGTCACACAGATGGCACGCGAAGGGTACGAGGTCAGGTCCTCTGAGTCCAAAGTCCGAAGTTTCTTCCATCATACCATGACTCTAGAGCAGCAAGATGAGAGGATCATGAATTCCCAACAAAATGTCAGTTTCTTATCTTGATCTGAGTAAAGGCACATATGCGCCACCCCCCCCCCTTTTTCATTGAGCCTTTCAACATGGGCTTTACTGTCTCGGGGCCAAAATACTCCCAACCTCTCATCCAAATGTTTCTTTTCATAGTCACCTCAACTCGAACTTCGTCTTCTCCAACCTCACCGTCATAAATCTATTGGGCCACTCTGTAGCTGCTGACCCTTGAAAACGAACTGGGGAGGGTATTTTCAGTGATCTATATGCTTTAAGATAAAAAATAAACATGGACTGGGTTTTCTAGATGACAGCTACGCAAAAGCCTAACTGGAAAACAAAGGGACCTTCAGGTCTAGCTGTGACTCCTGGCTGCTCTCCATTCGAGGTGCATTAGGGCCCTGCAGACCAGAGCACGTCAGCAAAGAGGGGGGTCCCCAAGGATGCAGGACCGAATATCCAACTATTGTACAGCAACAAAGACGCCAAAGTCACACTGAAATTCCAGCACGCAAAGGGAAAGAAACGATAGGACATCAGACCCTCTTTTCCAGCCCTTGCATGGCCTTAAAACAATTAAGTAACAAGATCCTCTTGGGTCTTCTTTTTCCTTAATAGTAAAATGAAAATATCACATAAAGCCCAAGTTTAGGGGATACATAAGACTCAACAATTCAGAAAGCGTGCCCTCCATGTTACGTGTATTCCCTGGCACCCCCTGAGAGCTACAGAGTTGAAATACATTTTTCTTGTGTGTGTGGGTACCCCTCGGTGAATGTGATTTTTCTTGTGTGTGTGGGTACCCCTCGGTGAATGTGATTTTTCTTGTGTGTGTGGGTACCCCTCGGTGAATGTGATTTTTCTTGTGTGTGTGGGTACCCCTCAGTGAATGTGAGCTCATGGGGCCCAGGTTTATCCCAAGAAGGACCTACAAGGATCAAAAGTGGGTCCTCCAAATACAGAGTACCTAACTGTGCAGCACTGAAAACCAATCTTGCTGGTCTACCCCAGAGCACAGCCTGGAAAGGAGGAGGCACTTGCTAAATATTTGTCAACTTGTGAAAAATACAGAGCACTCTCCATAGCACTGATTAATGGGCCCATGGTGGAAGTTCCCTTGGTTAAACACGTGGGGCTACTCTGAGTAATCCCTGAACACTGGCGGGTGTTTTGTGGACACTGCTTATGGATGAAGAGCCTTGAGAAGGGCAGGACGTCTGTTCGGACAAGACAGCGGGCAGTCCAGACGTGGGAAGGAGAGGAAGGAGTGCCCTGCTCGGCCTGATTCATCCAGCAGGTGCTCTAACCTGGCCGCTGCTTGTCGGCTGGAGTGTTTAGGGGTATCCACATTCCCCACGTGAATATCAATGACGGTCTTGCCCCAAACCCCATGAAGTCTCCCTGGGGTTTGAGGATGCGTAAAGGTGGAGGAGAATGAAATGCAGCGACCGCTTTCACCCTGCGCCAGGCGCTGAACTAGGTATTATATGTACATCATATCCCACCAAACCTGAGCAGCAGCACCACCACTAAGAGAACGATCCGGAAGGATCCGCGATGCCCAGACATCCTACCAGCATTTTTCATGCATTACCTCATTCAGTCCATGGCAGCTCTGGGCATGCGGATTCTCATTTGCAGATGAGAAACCTGACTTGCCAGAAAGATAAAGTGAGAACATAAAAGACCCCTATGGGACCTGCTCTATTCTCAGATCTGATTTGGAGCCCCCACATTTTTCTTCTTAATGCTAACACTGATTACTACTTGCCTTGGGTTAGAATTAAGTGTTGACCAACAGGGGACTCTCCCCCACTGGGCCCTGAGCTATTTCAGGGCAAGGACTGGAAGGCTGTGGGGCTGGCGTTTTCCTAGAGCCCCCAGAGGTCCATTCTGTAGGCTGCCACATACTCTGCTTAAACACTCAGCCAGCCCTGCTTTGGAGCTGGCTTGGAGGCTGACACCTTGTGAGGGCCCTGGGTGGGTGCCCACACGTGAGGGGGAAATCTGGGATGGAGGGTGCTGAGGACAAACATCAACTCTTCCCCAGCCACTTCCAGCACGGGTGCAAACCTGAAGTTGTCCTGGCGCCTCCATGTCCTTTGCCCAAGTGGCCCCCATGGCAGGCTGAGTTCAACGGGAAGTCTCTCTGACACGTGTGCATGTTTGTTCCCCCAGACTTGGCCTTCCAGAACCCCTCACTTGTATATTTAGGTATGTGTGGACTCTTGCAGCTTCTGACCGGAGCCCCCCCACTCCTGCCCTCCATCTCCAATCCATCATATAAACACACCCACACCCATAGCCTTCATGCCCTTGCTCTTGACCTTGGTCTGGCTGCTTGTTTATCCTTCAAGGCCCAGCTCACATGTCATGAAGGTGCTGTAGCTGGCGGACACTGTGGTCGTGGACGACCGCTGGGTGCTCTGCCAGATGCCCCATCTCGGTGAAGCCACATGACAGTGCTGGGGGAGGGCCTGGGGAACCGAACTAGCCGCTCACGGACACACATCGAAGAGTGGTGGAGCCAGCCTCAGACTCCAGGCAGGACTCCACATCCCACACACTGCCCGCTGCCCCTACCTCACGGGCCACTCTGCATTCTCCATGAGTGGTCCCCAGAGAACCCCCTGCTTCCCCACCACTCTCCAGGGCTCTTCATTGAACAGTCTCTGCCCTGCCCTGTGCCATGAGCTCCCCTCCCTGATGGGAGGGTCTAGGGGACAGGGGCTTATTCATTTCTCTTGACCTCAGTGCCTTTAGCATGGTCTCTAATACAGAACAAATTTAATAAACACATTCACATGGAATTTCACTGCCTTTTACCCAGCACCTCCGCAGAAGGCAGGCCAGTGGGGGCTTTCCAGTTCCTAGTTCCCCAAGAGTCCATGCTTTGGGAAACTCCGGGACCCGTGCTGGTATGAGTGGGAGAGCAGGTGGTCAGAGCCCCTCCAAGGACCCTTCAAGGAGGCCCGAGGTATGGCTTTCTTCTCCCAAAACACCTATTTTGTTCCCTTTTCCCTCTCCTTCCCTGGAGGAAGCTGGAGGGAAGAGGGTGGGGGGGGGGTAGGAAGGGATTCAAATCCCAAAGCAAGCTAGGAAATTCTCAAAAAGTCAGGGCCTGGTTTCCTGAGAAGACAAGACACCCCCTTTCCCCTCTCTTCCCCATAAATTACCAGGTCAACATTTGCTATTAGTTATGAGTGGTGGTCTAGCCTGCCCGCGCCGAAGCTGGACCACACGTCATTGCATGGAGAAGTCCCCAGTAAATCTTTCTTTAATCCTGGCCTCTGCCTGCTCCATCTATCGTCACCCACAGTAGCTGAAGTAGGCTCGGGAATGCTGGGGAATTTCTCCACTTCCAGCCTGTTGTCAGCTCTACTGCTCTCTCTTTGATAAAACTGCCTACCAGCTGCCGATAAGGGCTGACGGATTTCCCACACTCAGTAAATCAAGGGGGTCGATGGCGCACAGAAGGGCACGGCGGATGCCTCCCCGGCCATCAGGGACAGCTGACATTGGTAGCCAGAGCCATCAATCTGTCAAACAGCCTCCGTCAGGTGACCTCACAACCACGCTGGGAAAGCTGTCACTGGTTCTATAACACTTGGGGAAATTAATCCTGCACACCCCCCAACCCCCACCACACTCTGTGCTCGCTTACTCGAAAGGCAGCTTCTTAGGAAAACAGGGGTCACTAGACTTGCCTGGGATATTTAACACCAGGGAAAGTATCAGACAGGGAAAAGTATTTATGGTTTCTGTGAATTCACATACCATTAAGACCTGTCAGTAAGGAAGTGCTGAGGGAAGCAGAGAGGAATGGAAAAACCCTACACTGGGACCTGGCCCAGCTCCATCAACAGCCCACTGGGCTCCTCTGGGCTTGTGGCTTCATGCTGGAGCTCCACTGAAGGTTTAAGTGTGTGTGTGTGTGTGTGTGTGTGTGTGTGTGTGTGTGTATGCACGCATGGGGATGCGTGCGCAGTAAGAGGTCAGCGATGCACTGGGAACAAGTGACTTGCCCAGGGCCTTAAAGATTGGTCTGCCTACAGAGCTGAATCTTCACATTTCCAAGGCAGTGCGACCCTTCTGACATTAGCAGGACCTGCCCAGTGGCCAACCCGCAACCTGGTCTTCCCAAGCCTTCTAAGAGCCCTCTGAAGCAAGATCCTAGCAAGGAAACAACCTGGAGAAACACGAGCCCATCCTTTTCACATCCCAGGGGTGCCTGCCACGCCTGGCCATGACCCGGGGCCTCTGAGGACAGCGTCACCTAAAAAATCGTTTATTTTGGCCCCAGGGCGCATTTTGACTATAAGGAGTTTTTGGCTTCCTCTCCTACCAGTTTGCCAGGAACAACAGCCCAGCTAGGTCACTTCAGGTCTGGTCTGGAAAGACCATGAGAAACATTTACCAGATAAGAAAGAGCCTTTCGTGCTATTGGTGCTGCTTTTTTGGCCCATGGTGCTGTCTGCTGTGATCGACACTGACCTGGTGAGAAACAACCCCCACATGGGTCCGTGATGGTCCATGAGGAAGGAAGAGAACAGGGTGCCTCCATCTCCGTGGCCCCCCAGCCCATGGCCCTCATGTTTGGGTGGTCTCCCTTTTCCTGTACTATCACTGCCCAGCCCATTATTATGGGTAAGTCAAGTCCTGAGGAAAGAATCACCATCTCTACTTGGATGGAATCACAGAAAGCTTCTGGGAGGAGGTGACCTGGCAGCAACGATGGAGAAAGCCATCTAAGCACAGGTGTTGCACATACAAATGAATCACCTGTTACAGCTGAAATGCTTGTCTCCCTAACACCACCCACCCCCCACCCCCTGCCAATTCATATGTTTGTATGTGGTTTACACGTTGAATGACCTCTGGGAGACAAGTGGGTTTAATGAGGTCATGAAAGGTTTGGGTCCCCATGATGGGACTAGTGTCCTCAGAAGAAGAGCGAGACACACACCCAAGCCTCTTCTGTCTGCCATGTGAGGACACAGCAAGCCAGGAAGGGGGCGCTCACTAGAACCCCACCAGGCTGGCACTTTGATGTTGGACTTCCAGCCCTCTGAACGGTGAGAAATAAATGTCTGGTGTTTAAGTCCCCCTGTCTATGGCATTTTGCTAGAGCAGCCTGAGCTAAGACATGCTCTGATGGATTTATGCAGCTACAAGTAATTTGGCAGGGGTGGGTTCCTCTGCTTCTGAAGAACTGAGTCCCCCAGCAGGTACTAGGCACCTTATACTATCCGTTGATGGAGAAATCCCCGACACCTAATGGGGAAGACCGCAGCCATTTCGAGGCTAGCTCTGAAGATCATCTAGCTCACAACCCTGCTTTCTCTCCCCCACCACACTATTGGTCAAGCCACATCTGAAAGACAAGCCAACTGCTGCATTTGCCCCTTCCTCTGCCCTGAGTCCTAAACCAATAGAGAAGACAGAATTAAAAGCAATCAAAACCACAGCGTCACAGCCTATATTGGCCACTAGATGGAGCTATGCATCGCATCAAAAAGACACCAGAGGCGAAGCTGATTTTCTCCAAGTTCCTTAGATAGAATCCTTGAGATTCACAGCTGGAGACAGCAAGTTATAGAAGTCCAAGGTCCTGGGAAGGTGGGATAGAGAACAGACCATGCACAAATAGTCATTCAATACCTACTTGTAGTCTCTAAGTTTGGAAAAATAATGGGCCTGGCCTGCCTACCAGGAACTCCACCTTTGATGGGAGACCGAAGAGACAGACAGGTACACAAACACAGAGTACATGACGGTTCTTGAGCATCCTGGATTCTGCCAAGCACTTTTCAAGTTCTATTGCCAGGTCCCAAAGGTTAAGGACTAGTCCCAGTTCATTTGGCAGAGCCATGATTCACTCTCAACTCCATTTGCTTTTTAAGACTGTTTGCTGTCCTCGACACCAGCCAGCCCCTCTCAAACACTTCCTGCACAAAGTGAAAAGCTGGGTGTGGACCAAGGCCACCAGAAACACATGGACAGAGGTAACTCAGGCCGGGGACTTCAGGACAGCATCACAGAGGAAGATTTCTTTAATTACTATTATTATTTTTTTTAGGAGGTATCTATTTTTTAGGATAAGTCAGATGGGCTTGAGGCAAAAGGAATGCCATGGAGAAAGAGCCACGTCCTGAAGTACCAAGCTTTACACATGTAGGACACAGCTTTGGGTACTGAATGGCAGGTAGCCCAGGGCAGTGGGAAGTGTGGGACATGTTGGGGGGATGTGGCCAGGGCTGAGGCAGGGAGGGCAGCGATGAAAAGACCATAAAGAGCCTCCCATGTACAGTTGAGATCTGTTTCCACAAGACATGGGAAGCCATCAAAGGTTCTTGGAAAAATTTCTGATGTTACATTTAAATGATCTTTTTTTTTTTTTTCCTGGGAAGGGATGTATACTTTGGAACATGATACAACTCAGTGCCTCCTCTGAAAAGAAAAAAAAAATCATCTTTCCAAACATATGGATGTTAAGTCTGTCCCTTTAATTTCATTCTATACCATATGGCACTTTGAATTTTTAGAAGATCAGTAAGCAGATTGACTTCACAGATCAAAACTTAGCAGGAGACATCTTTGTCTGTTATTTTCATTTCTTTTCCATGAAGTACAGCCAAAGTACAATTTATCAATCTAATAAAAGGAAGTGGCCAGGTCCGGCAACAACATGTAAAGGACTTAGACACGCCTAGTACATACTAAGTACAACGGAAGAGTTTGACAAATACACACTTCGAAAGACAAGAGGCATTTGCTATTAGGTTCTTAGCAAAACTCAGTGGAAATAAAGTCATTACAGCCGCACCTTAGGGAGAACTGAGTGATGCACACAGGTGCCCGTGCACACACAGCCAGTGGAGACAATGAACTAGAGACAGCAAAAAACAGCTGCTATATACCAAGCTGGGGTAGTGTGTCATTAAAAAAAAAACAAAAACAAAAACAAAAAAAAACCAACAAGTTCATAGGTTTTCAGAAACCAGAACTTAACGTCAGGCATTCTAAATAAACTCGCTGTAAACTTTCAGAAAAACTTTCCTTAAAGAGTCCCCAAAGGGATTTATATGCTACTCATACATCAAGGCTGCTCCTACTAGCCAAATAAGCATCTGGATGAAAACTTTCATCATCTCACTGTTTCCAAGTGTCTGGATGTTTGAGGTTGATAAGACATCTAGACCTTGTCTGAAGCTCTGTGTCTTCATCAGATATTTGCCATTAATCAGAAACGACTTCAAAGAAAAGTATCTAATTGTAGAAAGTTGAAGACCATTTTAATTGCAGCGCTGCGAGGCTTAGGGGAGGAAAGTGACGGACCTAATGTCACAGAGCTTGCAAGGGGTAGAGGAAGGCTCCAGCACAGATGGACATCTCAGTCTTTTCTTTCCACCACATCAACCACTTCAGCGAAATGACTTCCTTAGTAGAGCCTAAAGCCCAGAATAAGAGCCCAGACCTTCAATACCTACACGTTGTCATGTGTAGAAGAACGGAGTACAAAGGACAGTAAAGCTGAACTCAGCATAGGAAGGCGCACTGGTAACATGGTTTCAAAGCAGGAACTCACACGCATTTCCATAGAGTGTTATCCTACTTAACTCGTGCTCTGCACTGTTACAACTAAAAGGAGCATTTGATGCCATTTCGGCTCCCCCCTCCGCATTTGGAAGGTAAAGCTCTCCACTAAAGAAAAGCCAGACCAGAGTTCTCCAGTTTCAATCACTGGGTGGTTTGCTTACATTTCTGTGATTTTATCTACACTTGCTCTGAACGTATCTCACTTGCTCAAAGTGTAGGGTTTCCCGAAGCAGGAGCTGAAATGTAAACACTTGTGCTGTTTCATAGGGATAAAAGTTATGGCTGAAGAGCTAAAAAAAACAAAAACAAAAACTGGGAATGTCTCTCCAAGACATCACTAAGGTTCAGGGGACGGTGTTTTTCAATGTCTCCACCTTGTGGAAATGGTCAATACTGCATCACGATCAGACACTGACCAACTATTGAGGATGAAGACTGACACGACAGTAAATTTAACTATTATAGGATACAAAAAAAAAAAAAGAAGAAGAAAGAAGGAAAATCTCAAAATAACTAAAAAATATTTCAGTAGCATATTACAGTGGGAATTGATGGTGATAATCTTGAGGCATGTTGGATACCAGAAGTCTTTTAAATAATAATAAAAAGGTTAAAGTATATGCAGTTTAATTTTAGTAATAGGTGTAAGTATCTATTTTTTGTGTCATGGAAAACCAGCAACACAAAATGATGCTCGTAGTTACCCAGATCATTTCCAGTCCATTAGCGTTGCCAGCCATTCTGGAAAGCAGAAGTTTGTTACAAAGTGTTGGGTGGTTCCAATCTTGCAAGGTTTCACTCACGGAGATAGTTCTAAAAGTGACAGGCAGAAAGAAAGCCAAAGAACCTCTGTACCTGAGATTTTCACTGAGTAAAAGAACATGCCTACTCAGACAGATAAAGTTAAGCAAAAGTAGTTTTGAAATAAACTCCAGCAGTTGTGCTATTTTAATGTAGCAATAAAATATTGGGCAAGATGGTGTACTAACAGGCTCTAGCTTTGAAGCCACAAACTCTGGGCTCTGCCTCCTATCACTTTGGGACCTTGGGCAAGTTATTTAACCCTCCAGAGCCTCAGTTTACTCATCCATAGAAAGGGAATTATGATATCACCTGCTTGCTATGAGAACAGAACAAGATAATGTATATAAAGCCCTGGCCCAAGGCTCAGCACACAGCGGGAGCATTAGCTATTATCAAGCTTATGAAAGCACGGACTCACCCTTGGGGGTCCTGATTACGCTGTTCATGGAAAGGAGCAGTATGATTATTCTTCCTGATTTCTATTATCTGCAATTTTTTTGACTGCTAGAATGGGAGAGGAGGAAAAGACGGTGGAGAACTTCTGTACAAGTGAGGCTAACACACGGAGAAATCCCAGGCAAGTGAAATAAACAGAGGGACCTTCTGTTTACACAGTGGTCTGGAAGTGGAGCTAAAGGCAGGTATCCAAGCCTCGTGCCACCCTTGGCCACAATGCGGCTCAGACACCATCCCACCACTCCCCTGAACTTGACGTGTGAGCAAATGGATCACAGGGAGGCTGGGTTTGTTCCTTCATCTATTGAAGCACATGTTCATTCATTCAGCACAATTTCTAAGTCCCTGCATGTACAGGGCACTGGGGATAAGGCGGCGAACAAGCCAGCCCATGCCCCTGCTTTGGTGCTTACCGTGTGGTAAGCAGGAGGAGCCGAAAGACAATAAAACATAAACACATCATCAGGATAATTTCAAATAGTGATAAGCTTTCAAAGGAGCATAAGATGCTGACGGAGAGGACGAAGGCAAGGGGTAGGCCACGTAACTCCTTCAAGGTGAATGGTCAAGGATGGCTGCCCCAAAGAGAGACCAGCAGGGTAAGGAGGAAGACCCAGACTTGCCGAGACCAAAGATAGGGGTGCAGAAGTGAGGTCGACAGTGCACAGCCCGGGAGGCAGTGACGAGCTTAATGAGACCAAAGAGAAGGGGCAGCCACAGCAGAGGAAGCAAGGCGAGTGGAGAGCGGGGAGCTCTGAGGGGAAGGTGAGGGCCACATCCCATAGGGCCAGGGAGGCCAGGCTGAAGAGTTTGGTTTCCATCTTAAGTGCAAGGCTTGGTTTCAAGGATCAACACAGTAGGTTTGGGGGTTTTTTGTTTTTTCATTTTAAGATTTTATTTATTTATTTGATGGAGAGCGCAAGAGAGCACAAGCAGGGAGAGCAGCAGAGGGAGAGGGAGAAGCAGGGAACCCGACGCGGGGTTACTCACATCGGCTCCATGGGGGATTCCCACTGAGCAGGGAACCCAATGTGGGGCTCGATCCCAGGACTCTGAGATCATGATCTGAGCTGAAGGCAGACGCTTACCCATCTGAGCCACCCAGGCGCCCCAGCACAATAGGTTTGTTACCAACGATCACTCTGGTTACTGCTGGAGCCTTGCTAGACCCCCCAGCAAGTTACTGCCTAAGTCTGGACAACAGCCTACATCTGGTGACTCTCAGCCCAGGAGATTCCCCTCCAACCACACAGCCTTTGACGGAGCAGAAAGCAAAGTAGACAGTTTGATCTCCTTCAGAGAACTTGAACAAAGCCCAGCAAAAGAGAAACAGGCTGCCAAGCCACCTCCCGCTCTGGGAAAAGAGAGAGAAGCCCCAGGTACTCACCCGCTCGTGATGTCATCTGTCCGGATGTTCTTGCTCAGAACATCCCCGTCACTCATGTAGCCGGGGGCGTCCATGCTGATGCCTTCCAGGTCCATCTCGTCTCCTGCCTTGTCTGAGACGTCCACGTGGCACACGCTGCTTCCCCTGGAGGCCAGCTGCCTCCTCAGGGGGGCAGAGTACACGTAGCGGCCCGACTCGGTGTTGATGAAGCGGCTGGCATTGGCTCGAGGCGGGTACCCGTTGCCCATAGAGGGGGCGTCTCCCGCTTGGAGCCGAGGGCTGGACTGGCCGAGTCTCCAGGACAGGGGAGTGGGTCTGCTGGTCAAGCTGAGGATACTGCGCCCGCTTATCTCTGTGGTGACATTGGTGTCAAATGTGGTCTCCAATGTGCTGAAAACATCAAACCAGCCTTGGCTTAGACAGACCCTCATGTGCTTAGTATCCTTTTGCAGTTTATATATTCTTCACATTTTTTTGAGAACTGTGAAATATTTCCTATATACAAAATAGGATCAGATAACAGCCACTGATATACCACGCAGCGTGTTTCCTTTGTGAGAAATGAAAGGACGGAGCTGTACATCCGTAGGACACTCTGAAAAGCCCAGCAGAGACCTTCCCCCTAAAACATGGTAAAAGATACCCACTACCAATTCCTTTCATTAAATGATCTTAACTATTGGAATCTCCCTTCCAACCCAAGAAAGTAAAGAGAAAATGCCGAAACAATAACGAGGGGGTGTAACATACCCATGGGCCCACACCTTCTTGCAGACTGTGTCACAGCTCCCCTTTCTACCCTTTCCACTCTCGAGTTCCCAATGTCACCTGTCACATGCTCAGCTCCCATGGACCAAGCAGGTGGGGAGAGCCCTGATTTTCTAGCTCTAAGCTCCCTTTCCCCAACACTTTTGCTTCTCCCACATTTTCACCAAAAGGACAACTAAACTTTGGGAGGAAAAGGCTGGGAGAGTAGGATATACCCAGGCTTGAGGTCCATAATAGGTCACAAGGATCTGATTTTGTCAGGAGACTGGGCTCATCCCTGGCCATTGATAAGTCTCCTGTGTCTACACTTGTGGCCCTGTAGCTCTTGTGGTCCAAGCAAGCTGGTCAGTGTACCTCTGTGGAGGACCCTGGGGTCTTCTGACTGAGCAGAGAGGGTCTTTCCTACAGAAAAGCCATTTAAGGTCTCCCTGCTGTCATCATGACCATCCTAGCTCACGCCAAGAAAGCCATCCAACACTCAACCCCCACCGCCCCCAGCAAGTCAGTTTTGGTGATCAGGGTGGAAAAAGGATGTTTCATACTTGATCACAAAGTCTCAAGGCCTACTGGCTGGCTCCACACCATCACATAGCTGAAGGTTTGGCGGGGGGCACCCCACCATCACCCCCTAAGCTGACTGTCCTCTGGAAGAACCAATTTGGTGCCTCCGCTGTTTTACTGTTTCCCTCTGATTCGAGAAACAGCCTTACTATCCTCACACTGGGGACCCCCTAAGGTTCAGGCCCCTGTCTTATTTAAGAGAGAACTCCCAGTGCTTCACCCTAATCTGCCAAAGCTGCTGGGAGTGGGGAAGCCCTGCTGTCTCTTTGCTCTATCCATTGATCAAAGAGACTGAAATTGGAGAACAGGAGACTCCTTGGGAGTCCACGGGGGTAACCAGGACTTCGCCTTCGTTATCAAAGCCCAGCACAAACCATAAAACTTGATTCTGCCAAAATCCACCAAAGGGTGGCTGAGGGCTGCATCCTCTTCAACTTCTTCCTCAACACTGAAAACAACCTGATGAGTGTTTCCAATGGAATCCTAGGTTTCATCCAACTAAATCATAGTTTAAACGTGATCCTAAGTTTTCATAAATATTTCCTTCCGTGTCTCATACGCGGGCATGACTAACAACATTACAGAGTTGTGTATCAGAAGACTGGGTAGGAATTCAAGCTATTCACTTTATCACACAGGTCAAATATAGTTCACCTGCTCCTTTTCACAGCACAGTCCAGGCTCGGAAAAGGCAAGGAAAGCAAAACCTAATGGAACTTGTCCACCATACTCCCTGTCGCATGGATCTAGCACCATCTGCTTGGGGGAGCGACCCGCCTACCCTCGTTTTCGCTCCTTCCAGTTCTCTTCTGCACATTGCCTGGCATTCCCTGTGAGTTCTAGCACATTTGGGGATCAAAGTTATTTATTCCATTACTAGCTAAGGCGCTTTGCCAGTGGCACGAACACACACAGGAGAAGCTGTGTGGAAATCAAGCTGCCTGCAAGTCCGCGAAGGAATTCACGTGGCGGATGCCTACCTGTGTGTGACCTGAGTCCCCCGTAAACTAGACATGGTCTCCTCCAAATTCTGCCGCAGGTCGGCGATGTTCCTCACGGTCCGCAGTCGCCGGGCCTCGGGGTCTTCCCCTGGAACAATGGTGGTTAAGACGTTTAGTTCTCGGCTCCATCGTGAGCACCATGAAACACGCCACATTCCACGCTCACCGGGGGACACTTAAGGATCTGAGAACACGTGGATGGATGGACGCCTAAAGGAAGTTGTTAAATCCAAGGACAGAAGTCTGTCTTTTCCCTCCAGGTCCCTCCTGAGAAAGGTGAAAGTCTAGCTTATAGGAGAAGCCAGGCACCCAGTCTGAGGGGTAAATACGTTTTCAAATGGTCTCCAATAAAGACACACACAAGTTAGGTCTGAGCACCCCCCACGACGCATCTTCTGCCCACGCAAAAGCGGGTGAGGCATCTTATCTTCTCACCCACTGGCAATAACGCACTGCTCTCTACCAGCCCTACTTCGTAAATGGAACTGGCACACTGGCTAAAAGATCTTCACTTATTAATCACAAATACTCCTACAGAGAGAGGTCTGCCTCTTTCTGTGAGATTTACTATGTCTCAAATTCTGGTTCCTCTAACTCACTGGCTGTGGGACTCAGGGGGGAAGGTGCTGACGTTCTCTAGCCTTCCGATTCCAGAGGATTGCAATGAGGATGGTAACAGCCGTGACCTCATAGGACAGTGGTAGGGAATTAAACGGGCTGGGGTCTGGAGATCCCTGAGCACAGAGCCCAACTCAAGCATTGACCCATGCCCGCTGGTGCCGCAGAGTGGGAAGCCATCAAGAGGATCGAGGGCTTCTCTTCGGGCCACAAGAGACTTCCATTCTTGTGGCAAGATTTTCTGGAGGACACCTGGCCAGGCAGAGGTCAAACCGGGTCAAGTGTACCAGGAGACAAAGGCCATACAGAAGCTGGAAAACCACGTGCCCTCAAGAGTAGCCTTGCTCTGGGTTCTCTGGCTATTCTGCTTTGTTTGGGCTGAGAGGGTGCAGAGGAGACGGAATTCCCTCAGAGTAATTCCAGGGAGGGCTGGGAAGACCACAGAACCACCATCGAGACTCCTGAAAAGCCTGTGACTCTCTCAGTCAAAAGAGTTGAGCAACCTTATTAAAGAAATCTCCGCACAGAACACAGGGTACATGGGCAGCAGCGAGGAGGATTTACTCAAGACACCGAGGAGAATTCCCGGGGGTCGCCATTAATAAGGCAACAGGCCGCTAAGAAGTGGTACAGCATCGACTTTCTTCCTGAGACAAAACAGCCTCCATAGGTCGTTCTTGACACGGTGGTGCCTGGAGGCTGGCAGATGGACCGAACGATAAATGTGTGATTTTATGGGGGAAACTGGCTCTAGCCAACTCTCTTGTCCTTGAAAATGCCAAGTGTTTTCAATTTTCTCCCCCTTTTGAACCAAGAGAACGTTGGAAGGCATTTTTCTCTTATCTGAAAAGTGGTCCAGCTTGCATTTCCCACCCAATTCTTTAAAAATACATCTATGGATGTGTTTTGAAAGGAAAGCAGTGATGAATGTTTGCTTACCTCCCCTGAGAGGCGCTGGAAGACTGTAACTGCATCTTTCTCCTGGGGCCATCAGGTAAATATCTTTAGTTTGGCCACATTCTATCTATGTAAGAAGGCCAAAAAGTACTGACCCTTTGGACAGCTCTAGGCCCTGTGGTACACATTCATCAAAGCTAAGTCTAGGCACACATCTTCAAATTAATTAATCACGTATCAAATTATAATAATTATACTTATTTCTCCAAGTCTCTCCTAATCGACATGTTTGTTTGCTAACTCTCCTTTAGAAATTCAAAGATCTTCGACATGGGAAGGTAACTCACCCTTACTCTTAGTGACCATCACACAAATCTATGGATGCCTGAGACCTATTTATTGTCCAGAAATGCTTGGTCAGCGTAGGGTTGAAAAAAAAGTGCAGACTATCTGCACTTTGGCAGATAAAGACTTGAATCTTGGCAGTGCTGCACTTGACTTTGAGTAAGTCACTGATCTTTCCGAATGCCATCTGTAAAATGGGGATGAAAACCTTCCCTGAAAGGGTCAGTCGGAGGATTAAATGAAGATGCATATGATATGCGTGGCCCAAGAGAAGTGCATGTGGAATTTGGGCTTCATTCTTTCCCCTGGGGTGGGCTCTGTGTGTGTGTGGGGCGGGGGGTCGGCTGGGAAATGTCTGCTCCCCTCAGAGCTCTATACATACCATATTCCAAGTGCAATGCAGAATGGCAAGTGAGGAACCCACCTGCCTTGCTTAGGTGATCACACTCTAAATTGCCAATTCTGCCCCAAGGATGATGTAAGAATCCCCTACCAACTCACTGCCTGAACAAAATAAGAACCCAACCATGCTCCCATGGGAAGAGAGGCTCCTTCTGCTCATATACAGAAATGTTAAGCCCTTCCATGCTCCCTGCAGCTCTGCTGAATTTGCAAGGTCAGCTTTCCTAGGGCCACTGGTCGTGATGGAGAGAACACCACATTCTGATCACATACAGCGGAGTTTGGGGGATGTCAGGGTGTTACAAGAGGAACATGGAAGGAACTCAGGATTTTTACTTGAAGGAAGGAGTTTTAAGGAAGAACCTGTTGTATGACAGAGAATGGAAATTATCTGTGGGCTACAGGAGATGGATTATATCCAGTGATTAGAAATGAAAGAATAAAGAATTCTGTTATTAGTTAGAGTCAATAAAAATGGAAGGGCTGCCTTATGAAGGAATAACTTCCTGTCCCAAATATCCAAGCAGAGACTGAAAGACATTTTATCAGTGATAGACAGAAGGGATTCATGGATCAGATAATAAACAGGAGTGCGTGTTCCCTTCTAACCTTACCACCCAAGATGCAGGTCTCAGGTGTAATTTTTTTTTAATATATTAAAAAAATTTTTTAAAAGATTTTATTTATTCATTTGACAAAGAAAGGGGGATTACAAGTAGGCAGAGCAGCAGGCAGAGAGAGAGGGGGAAGCAGGCTCCCTGCTGAGCAGAGAGCCCGATGCGGGGCTCGATCCCAGACCCCTGAGATCATGACCTGAGCCAAAGGCAGAGGCTTAACCCACTGAGCCACCCAGGAGCCCCCTCAGGTGTAATGTTATGCAAATGACAAAGCACCATGGGACTATCCACCTGATCCCCCTTCCCTGCCAAAGGAGGGGAAGAACAAACCACTTGGTCAATTCGCCTCCTAAATGTCCATTTCTTTCTTTTCTTTTTCTTTTTCTTTTTTTGAAAGAGCGAGTGAGCGTGGAGCCCAATGCAGAACTTGATCGATCTCATGACCCTGAGATCGTGACATGAGCGCAAACCAAGAGTCAGGCACTCAAGTGACAGAGCCACCCAGGTTCCCCCTAAATATCTATTTCTAAATACACCTACCATTCACTGTCATTTCAAGGGATCGGCTGTGGATAAGTTCATTTAACCTTGTACTACCATTTGCTGTCTCTATAAAATAATCCACAGTATAGTCACACATGTGATTTCTACTCCTTGAATGTAAAGACAAGCCACTCTGATTAAGAAATTCCCATCAGCAAAAGGAAGAAAAAGGAAGGAAGGAAGGAAGGAAAGGCAGGCAAAATTCCCATCAGCAATACATGCCATCAGACTTCACAAAAACCAGAGTGCGTGATCAGACAAGCCTGGCTGCACAGATCTGTCCCTGACACCAACTACAGCGTCTCAGGTTCCCCGAGCACTTCCTTGGCTGTGCAGGCCTGATGCAGAGGAGACACATGGAGAAAGAGAAAAACTGGTGAAAGATCACAGGCTGTAATCTGTCACTCTGAAATTCAAGTGTGATGTGGAATGTTCTCTGGCTGCTGCTTTTGCTTTTCAAATGTGAATTCTGCCAGCCTGTGTCTGACACGAATCCACACTACTCCACGGGACACACGTCTGATACACTCCGGGCTCTCGGAGTGCTGGCCCCGCTCCTTTGATGTGTGCACAGAAGAACACGGGCTGGAATGCGTGTGGAGACCTGAGCCGTCGCTGAACACCACGCCCTTCTCGTAGCGGGCCCTTCGGCTGGCCTCTCTGTGTCCTCATCTGCAAGGGGGCTACAGAGCTTGGTGAGAAGGAAGCACAAAATCAATCCCAAATGTGGGGCCCTGAGCCGCTGCAAGACGGATCACTTATAAATGGCTTCAAAACTCTGCCCCATCACCGTGCCCAGCCAGCAGAACCAGAAGGAAATAGTTAAATCGCTGACAGCCTCTGAAATTAATACTCAGAGTTAATGGTGAGATGGGTACGATTCCATCACGTGGGCTGCAGACCAATTCCACAGCTGTAATGTGGCTATTAAAATGGTGTGGTCATGGATATTTAGTCTAATAAATGGGTTTTAAACATGGATTCAATTTTTAACCCAACTCTGGAAGTGGTAAGATATGTGAAGAATAACACAACCACTGCTAAATATGTGGTTTACCGCTTGCTTCCCTGATTAGAAGTTGCTGGAAGAGAGAGCACAGAGTTGGGGAACAGGGAAGATAGACAGAGGGGGTGGTAACTCCAAATCCAGTGCAGGAGGAATCCTAACTCTTATGCTAACTTTTCTCCTTTAAGAATGTGACAGTATAACATTAATAAATCAGCATCTGTGCCATTACCTACATGACAACTGTGGATTTTATGTTTTCACATAAAATAATACCCCTTTAATCATCATCATCTAGGTTATATTAAAATAATATTTAGATATGCTCATTTCTTTCTTTTTGGTAAAAGAAGCATGCTGTATTCTTCTTTCTGATTAATGGATAATGCTAAGAATGCGTTTTCAATCAGTGCTTCCCTACAGGGAAGAAAAGAAGACAGTGTTTTATAGCAAAAGTGACTTTATCTGAAGAGTAAACAAGGAGATTCAAGGTTAAGTGTCAGAGGCCGTACGGGAGGCCTCATCTCCAGCAGACACAGACGTTCCGGGGCCTCCATACTCACCAGTGAGTTCTTGCAGAGCAGGCTGTCCACTCTTGGTGTAGTGGCTGGGCTCCATGCTCACACCCGCGGAGCTGGATTCAGCAGTAACATTCCCTTCGGTGTCTGTCTGGGACCTTCACATACAAACCAAAGCAGACACACTTGTCACAAGCGGTAGGTACCACATCTGGACCACTGTGGTCTGACCACAGCACCCACCATCGCTCTCTTCGACAAGAAGCTTTAGAACAGAGCAGACCAGCAGACTGACTCTAAATAATTCATCGACGCATGTGGAGCAATGTCCTAGAAACAGAGAGAGCCACCGAACTGTAAAAGATGAAATATTCATTGCCCAAATGGAGGGTCTGCAAACCCTCGCTGGGGAATGCTTCTCTGAATCCCCATCAGGGAGCTAGGTCTAGCCAGAAAAACGCTGGAGAGTACCGCGTGGTTTGGATCATTTAACCTCTGCCAAAGAGCAAACTTCTGAGTACTCAGCAATGCCAGCAAGTGAAGCATAAAGATGACTCCATTAACAGCCCCACGGCCCTCCCCCGATCCTCCTGACATGGCTCTCTCTGAAGAGGTGACTATGAAACCGGTCGGGAGTGGGTGCCAAGCAGGTGTGTTTGCCCTCTCCGTCTCTGATTCAGAGCTCAGATCTTCTGAGATGAAAGGTCGCATTGATCATTATTTCAACACTTGACTGAAATCTGTACTTCCCCAAACCTTCTCTGTGCCCTCATTTGTCAAGCAAATCAAGGCAAGTGCTTCATGCAATGCCTTCTTGTCACAATTACCTCTGCTGACTTCAGCATTGTGTGCAAATGCGTAATTGCACTCAGATGCATAACCCTGGGTGTAGCCTTATTAATTCATTAGCATCCTGAGCTCATTCAGCCAGATTTCACTCTCTATGAAGAAAGTGTTTGCCAAGAATGTGAACGGTCTTCAGTGTGGGGGACGTACTGGGAAACCTCGTCATCCATCCTGCCCCCCCGTGCCCTCCAAATGAAGCCATCAGTTCCAAATTCCTGCTGTCTCCAACCATTGAGGATATTCAGATCCACACTGCTCCTCCGGACCCCCTGGCCAGAGTCCAAGGTCTCATCCTCTCTGCCCTAGAAGTACGGTGTAAACAGGTACACTGCCTCCAGCCTATGGGTTGCAAACTGCAGCCAAGTGTTGGAACCAGCCCACGGATTCTCACTGGTCTGTGTAGTATTTTAACGTTTTTTGAATTCGTTTCAACATTTTAAAATTGGGAGATTTCGCAAGAAGCATCTGGATTTCTGCCTTGTCCCTTTCTCTTCTTTTTCCGTAAAAACAAAGAAAGTCCTGATTGACGTTCTTGCGGGCGCCACCTGCTGGCGCCAAGGGATGGTTGCTCCCTCCAGAGAAGCCCAGAACTCCCGCGGCCACAGTCCCATTACCCCAAGCTGCTGATTTCTATTACCGTTTGGGTCTGAATCAGGCATCTGAATCTGTGTTCTCTATTCTAGACTGCCTGTAGGTCTGGCCTGCTCCCCACACCATCCTCCGCTGATTTTTGTGATACTGGGGTGGTCACATCCCTCTGAGGAAAGGCCTCTGATAGTTTCCATTGCCCACGGAGAAAGTTCTTAAGTCCTTACTGTGGAAGACAATGCCCCACTGGGGATCCTTCCTTCACCCCCAGCCCTGTCTTCTACCACTCCTGCCCTTTACACATACCCGGGCCCTATATTCCACCTGAGCCTTCCCTCCATCCCAAGATCACGTCACGCCCTTAGCAGTTATGTCTTTGTAGTTACTGTGACCTGTGCCCGAAGACTCTTTTCCTCCTTCTTCCTCACTTTGCGTCCAATCTGCTTTCAACACAGTTCCCACGTCATCTTGGCCAGGAAGGCTCCCTGGGCGGTGCTAGCTCATGGCTCCCCCTATGTGTTTCTCCAGCGCTCTCACTCGTCTGATGTCGATATATTACAATGGGATCTGATTAATACATCTTTCCTCAACCACAGAGCTCTCCGAAAGCAAAGACTGGCTTTTTTGATATGTACCTGCAAGAACCTGAGCTGATCAAGTTCATTTGTACAGTAGAGATCAGCAGGGTGTGATGAATGGACAAATGAGAAATTTTTAAGTCTGGAAAGATGCTGGATACGGGAAGGAGCATTAGCCTCGGAGTCTGAACCCTCCCGGCTGTAGGACTGTAGCTGGCTGGAGGTTAGCCTGCACCTCTGAGAAGTCACTTCACACCTCTGACCCTCAGGTTCCCCATCTGTGCAGCAGGGATTACAACAGCGACCTCCCCTGGCTGCTACAAGAATCACATGTGATAGGGCATTGAAGCATTTGGTCAAGTGTCAAGTAATAGATGTCCAGGGTTACTTCTGAACTGATAAACAGAATTCATTCAGAGTGATTTTAAAAGATGATTTATCTTTCTTTTGTGGCTTGGTAACATCACTAACATGGACAAATTCTGGGGGGGGTGGAGGGGGAGCAGCGCAAATTGTATGCTGTGAGCCATGAATTTGAGTGAACTTCAGAGCACAAGGGGTGTCTAACCTATTTTTTTAAAAAAAAATCCCCTCATTTCATCCAGTCTCCTCACTCTACAGATGAGGACAAGGTAGATCAGAGAGACGCAGTGATTCAGAGAGTCGAAACTGGTTTGTGCTTAGGAACTCGGTCCCTCTAGTTAGACAGACTTGGTTTTAAACACCAGCTCTCCTAGTTATTAGCTCTGGACTTGGTGCAAGTTATTTAATTACTCTAAGCCTCAGTTTGCTCACCTACAGAATGGAGATTTCAAAAAATAGCTAGCTCATGGCGTGTTGGGGTGACTATATGGGCTAGGGCATGAAAAGCCCTTAGTTGGGTCTCCGCACATACTTGGTGCATAATCTCCCTAGCTGTCCCCACAGGCAGGGCCCAAGACTACATAGGGAATCACCAGCTAACAAAAGACAGAGCTCAGATGCCCCAATTCCCATCCTGGTTCACCTGACAAGAAAAGGCACGTCAGAGGGGCCAGAAGGACATCACACGTGGTGAACATGAACATGAAAATGCAGCTTGACAGAGAGCATGACATTTTCTCATTCCTCCTATTTGTCAGACATTTGCCCTTTCATTAAGAGTTTTCCTCTCACAGAAAAGCCTGAAATTTTAAAAGAGGTTAAATGTCTCACAATCTTTCCAATGATTACAGAAAAAAAAGAAAGAGGGAGTGAAATGGATGGTGACCAAAGACCATCCTATATTTTAATTTGGAAAATGCAAATCAAGACTCTGTGAGCAGGAGCTTGAATATGCGTGACCTCAAGACTATTAATGTTATTGGAATGATAAAAATTTCATGGGGAGCAATTCAATTGCCTCCATGGTTCAGAGGACAGTTGTATTCAAAGCCCTGCGCAGAGACGCGCGAGCGCTGAGTCATTCATTCTCTAAGCCCTGGCACTCTTCTCCAACTGTTAGCTGAGCTGATGACATGATGGAATAAAGAGATGACCTTCTCCCAATTAAAAAGTCTGGGCATGACCCCTGCTGAAGAGGAGGGTGAGCCGAAGAGAAGGAAAGAGGGACAAGGAGAGGCCTGGCATTCCCTCCCTGGCTGAACCTGCCTGGCTTTACTCTGAATCACTCATGCCAGTCTTTTCAGCCGCTGTTGGCAGGGATGGTAACAAAGCCTCCCAGAGTACAACTTGGGGAGTGAGAGAGGAGATATCCACGTCTTTCGGGGACCATGTCAACACAGGAAGCTGAAAGTGTGGGTATGAGTGTATGCATATGAACAGGGATGTAAATATACGTGGGCACATTCACACTAGCATTTTGCACAGGAAGGTGGACTTGTGTCTGTACTCGTGACTGTCAACGTACGTCCATGCCTGTGGGCATACGAGTGTGTGCGTACAGTGTATACGTGTCTGTATTTAGGGCAGAGGCTTTACAGGAAGTGCCTAGAACATGGCATTCAGTCTCTGGTCCCCTTCTGCTAGGCAGGCAGGCAGAGGTATCACGAACATTCAGCTGTGCAGAGTGGCCAAAGGCGCTGCCCATTTCGAATACAGGATCAAGGTGAGCACGGTGAGCAAAGCCTTGGGATGCCCATAAAAGCAGTGCTAGGGGAGCTTCCGTCTGCTGGAGGGGACTCATCTGCACATGTCAAGGACCACCCAGAGCCAGTGGGGTGTGGGCGGAGCCATTGGAGGCCCCCGTGGGCCACCAGCACACAGAGCGAGCAGCACCTGGCTCCCTGTGCTTGCCCATGGTCCTGTGGATGTACCGTTAGAGACAGACAGGGAAAGGGCGACACGGAGTCAGACAAGCAAACATCCAGGCCTGTCTTAGTATAACCTGGTTCTTTCGTTCTTCTAGAACTGGTCCCTTCCTCCCGTTCCCGCTCACCTCTCCAAAGAGCCTAGCTCACAGCAAGGACTGAAAAAATGCCTAATACGTGTGATGCAGCAAGAAACCATGAGCGTGTAGAAGTTCAAAACCTGTGAGAAGAAGCCTCAGGTATCCAGCAAGGGGACTTCCGTGTTGCTCATTTTTTGGAGCCTGTTTGGGATCCATTAGGGCTGACGCTGGGGCCGGTCACATCGGGTGACACCAAACCACACGCCGTGTCTGCCCGTGCTGGGGCTGCTTCTGTAAATGGCCCTGGGTCCCCACATGCCCAGCAAACTCCTCCTCATCTGGGGCAGCTCTTTAGCTTTCCCTCCCGCTGCCCCCCAAAGCCATGCTGGGCTGACTGCTCCCTCGAGCACTGGTGCACAGACCTACGAGGAGCTGATCAAGGAAGGGGGACCTCAGCTGCTAGCTCGCCTGTTCCTGGAAGGCAGGCCGGAGTCCTGCCCTCCAAGACTTAGACCCCACCGGAGAGGCTCCCTGGCCCACGGCCCAGGATGGGCGGGCAGACACCTACCTGTACAGGAAAGGCGCGACGGTGGCGGTGTTGGGGTGGCTGTATTGCTGCTGGGGCTGAGGTAGCTGGACACTGACGGTATTGCTTCCCGTGGTCTGGGTGGTCCCGACGGACCCACTGACAGTCTGGCTGCTGATGCTGTGGTTCAGGGTGGTCCCTCCAGGGCCTTTGCCTTCTGAGGACGCCAGGCTGGAGGAGGAACTGGAGTGTCTGCCGTCTAGCTGGGGCTTCTGCTGGGGGAGCCCCGAGCTCGGCTTCCCACCCCGGCTCCGCTCCACCTCCTTGGAAGGGGCAGGGGCACTTGGGGATTTCCCGGGCATGCTCTTCATCCCTGGTTTTGGTATTCCACTGTGGGAAGGGGCCGCAGCCTCCTTCTTGGCACTGTTGAGCTTTCCCCCTTTGGGGATGAAGCTGGCGATCTTGGAGGACTTTTTTGGCATCTCAGTCACCATCGCCCCACTGGGGTCTTCTTTCGGCCCCTCTTTGAGGTCCGGCCTTTCTGTCACAGAGGCTCTCTTGGCGAGGTCCTTGCTTTTCTCCTTCTCCTTCTCCCGCTGCTGTTTCTCCTTTTCTTTCTCGTTGCCTTTCGGGGAGCTCTTCTTGTTGGTCAGCGCCCGGCTGAAAGTCCTCTGGGCGATGCCCTTGAGCGC
This sequence comes from Martes martes, assembly GCF_963455335.1. Lineage (NCBI taxonomy): Eukaryota > Metazoa > Chordata > Mammalia > Carnivora > Mustelidae > Martes > Martes martes. The sequence goes on from NC_137898.1 coordinate 42,065,225, forward strand.
GATCTTGGGGCTGTTGGAAGCGGGACCCGCCATGGGCAGCGGGCGCGCAGTGGCCTCCGTCTCTTCGCTCTCCTCAAAGCTGGGCAGAATCTCCAGCCGCTCGCAGCTCGTGTCCCGCGACCCCGGGCCCTCGCCTGCTTTGGAAGCCCCTTTGCTGTTGAAAAGCTTGAGTTTTTCCAGCATGGACTTCTGATTGTTGGGGGCCGGCTTCATGGCTTCGGGGGCGGGCCTGGGGGCCTCGGGCACGGGCTGCTTGACCGAGAGCACGGACGCCGTGGCGCTGTGCTTCACGCTGACCGACTTACTGCGCCAGGGCTTGGAGGCAGTGCCGGGCTGTGGGATGGCCGAGGATGCGCTGCTGTTAGCAGGGCTGAGACTGCTGCCGCTCTCCAGAGAAGCAGGTGCATTTTCGCTCATTCCGGGGTGGGCGGAGGCGGGGCTCGCCAATGGCTCTGCAGAGACGGGGAAGAGAGGGAAACCTGAATTATGCCTATGGACCTGCGCTGTGGGTGCGGGAGGGCGGGCCATGGTTCCACAGCCCATTGCTCTCTACCCAAATGCCAGATGATGCCATCCCCCGCCTGGTGCATTTACCTGTACGTTCAAATCCTACCTGCCCGCTGCTCTCCTTCACACCCTGTTCATGTTCAACGGCACATTCTGGTATCTGTCATGCAAATGTGCACGGATCTTAGCACCAACATGTGCAAAGCACAATTAAGCATACATTTACAGAAACACAAACTAGCCAAAAACTCTATCGCCGCTATGGTATGTAGGAAAGACATAGGAAATGCCTACTGTTATGAATTATTCAACCCACAACCCAAGTTCTCAGTTACGCGAAATAATTGGGAATTAGCCATCTTTAAGAAATATAGGAGAGACATTAAAACAGGAGGGAAAAAAGAAAGAAAGAGAAACCAAGCATAATCTTTACAGAATAATTACCCGAGGAAGTTGCTAGGTCCTATCAAAGCATACACATTTTTCCTATGCTGACACTCTGAAGGAGGTACACGATTCAGGCAAGACTTAAAAAAGACTTTTTAGCTTCAGAGTATCCACTGCATACGCTTTACTGTAGGCATGAAAACACACAGGTTATCGGAAAGTCAAGGCTTCCCCTTTGGCGCTCGGGGAGTGTTTCCCCAGCCAGACTCTCTGCTCAGAAAAGCCTCAGGATACTTCCAAACTGAGAATCCGAATGATTCTGAGAAGGGCAGTTTCCACACTGGAGTTCTGCCCAGCAAGGGGGCCCATATTCCAGGAACAAGGGCTGTGATGCCCTCCTCCGGGAGCGCTCAGAACCGCACCGCTCTGTCGCAGGCATTAGGGCAGCTGTCAGACAGAAAGTGGCCCAGAAGGCAAGTCCCCGCTGAGCCTGGAGTCGCGCCACCAACAGCCCATGCCCGCCCACCCCACAGGACAGACAGGATATGGCACCGCAGCCCCCAAAGGGCACGTCTGCGTCTGCAAAGTCACCATGACACGACTTACCTAGGAGCAGTAACTTCCTCCCGCAACGGTTCCCCAGGAAAAATTCTCCAACGGGAGAGGCTGCCCTTCCAATTGTCACAAGTGTTTTCAGTTAAACTGCTCATGTTTCTAATTAACTTTTGTCATCCGCAACCGCTCCAGTGCCCAGAAGCCTGGCGGGATTAACGGCTGCTTCTTCTGCCTTTTTTTTTTTTTTTTAATACCTATGTTCCGCTGCCTTCTAGCAACAGAGTAAACTGTGTATAGAGCGGCTTTTTATGATTTAAAAGTCAACGGCCGCCAAAGCCGAATGTAGGCAGCCCCCATGTGGGACCTGAGCACTGAGCCCGGAGAACTCCCAGCAAAGGAACCGCTTCCCTCCACTCACTCCCAGCTGCTCCGGGAAGCCGCAGCTCCAGGGTGATCCAAAGCAGACCTCCCAATGTTTTAAAACACATACATCTTCCTGACTTACTGGGGATTTCGGTTTGGAGTGGGGGGTGCTGCCCAAACCTCCCTAACAAAACTCATGGGGCGTTGCTGGATCTTTTCCTGGGGAGAGCTGCAGACTGGCTTGGAAACAGGCTCTCGAACCCACCCACATGGCCGGGCTTTCAGAGGGTCTCCATGGGCCTGATGCTGCTTAGGGAGCGCCACCTGGTATCAGGAGGTACAGCGCTAGCCACGCCGTGAAGATGAGTTCACTGCCCCATTTTATGAGCCCGGAAGCAGAGGCTCAAGGGAGGGCTAACGACAGACCTGAAATCACATAGCTAGACAAGGACATAGCTGGGACTTGAACCCAGGGCTCCTGACACAGTGCTCGAGGCCTGAATCATCACAGCTCCCTCCTTTGATGAGGGATATATTTAAACAAGAGCCACTCAAGAGAGCTTTTGAGGCATCAACTTTTCTGTTGCTTAGGTGTGTTCACGACACACCTTGGTGGGGCACAAGCCAGCCCAGCCACTGGGAAGGAGGCAGCTTCTAGACAGAGGCTGGGTCTCTGGAGGAAATCCTTGTGACCTCCGTTCCCGAGTTCCACTTCTCCCAGGACAACTGTCTTTCCCGTTACTTGAACTCAGATCTGGGGCAGAAGTGTTCTCTCGTTTGTTCATTCAAATATCTTTCCTCATGTCAATATTCACTCACTCAATGTGTGTGTCAGACACGGTTCCTGGCCCTCGGGATACATCAGTGCAATACAACAAGGCCCTGCCTTCATGGAGTTTACATTCTAGCAGAGAGGAACAATTGGAATTAGCATAGTTAATCAGTGTTATCATTCGTTAGAAAATAAGCACTCCATGATGTAGTGAGCCCTGGGTACTACAGAAGACGGATGAATCACTGACCTCTACCTCTGAAACGAGTAATACAGTATATGTGAATTGAATTTAAATTTTTAAAAAATGTGAAAAACAGTAAGTGCTAAAGAAAAGGGGGTCTTTGTGGGGAGGTTGTAACAATGGACACCGTTACAAGAACCACATCACATTCAGAGGTGCGTCCCAATTTCCCAAAGAAGTCTTGGGCACATTCCACCGAGCCTAAGTACATGGGTCAGGGTGACTTCTCTGCTCCCACACATTCCTTGGAACTTCCATAAAGCCTCCTTGAAGTGGTTTTGACAAATGCCTCTACCTCGCACGTCCGTGTATTTTTAACCCTAATGTGCCCAGCTAGAAATTAGCCAATGACGGACGAGCTCACGACTGATCCAGAGTTACACAGACACCTGGCTTGGATACGTGAAATGTACAGACCAAGACGAGGCTGTGTGCCTCCTTCGGACACAAGGTGCCAGGTGGGGGGAAGGGCTGTCATGATGTAGGCGTGACGTATACTCACACTGTCGCTTCTCAGGCTGGGCCAAAATGGCTCCAAGAAACTCCTACTTGTCTTTTAAACCCCTGCTCAGATGTCTTCTCTGTCACAGTGAGACCATAAAGCTGCATGAATCACTCAGTTTACATCACATGGCATTTTTCCCTACTCTGTGCTTCCCTAGAATATTGTCCACACCTCCCCCAAAACAGATTTCAGAAGGCCACCTCCTTCCACTAGGCACTGGGAATCCAGGAAAATAAAATAGAGCTCCTGCCCTCTAGGAACTCACTGTCCAAAGATGCAACAGGCCTCCAAAAGAGGAAAGAACAGTGTAAGGGACTGTGGTGGGCTGTACCAAGAACCATGAGGCCTAATGGTTGGGATCCATTAATTCTCCCGTTTGGGAAAGCCTCACAGAACCAATGAGCTTTGAACTGTCATGCCATGTTTCTGCTATAGGTTGCGGCGCTATCCACTGGTCCCCCCTCCCTGACTCATCTTTGTGCCCCATAGCTTTCCAGAGTGTAGGAAACACTCACAGCTTTGAGACTGTAGTTTGGTAGTCTGGGCTTTTACAATTCACATTTAAGGCAAGAGAGATGCAGGTTTCTGATTAGTCATTAGAGTTTTATTAAAACTTTCTAGCCTGAACTCTGGCAAAAACAAAAAACAAAATCAGGACTCAAAGCTTCAGAATTTCTACTTGGCATGTAGCCTGGGGTCCCCTGGTTGTGGAATCATGGGGACATTTCAAGGTTATTTGTCACAGCTGTACAAGGTAGAGATGATCTGCATTTGGTTTTCAGAACAGGAGTTTCCTGAGTAGAGCAACAGGGCACCAGAGGAGGATAAGACCATCTATATTTTGCACTTACGTCATGGCTAGAAATCCCCTTAATAGTTAATAGTGAAGGGGGTTCAAGGTCATGAGTGGTTTGACATGTTCCCATCATTCTAAAGGTATCGCACTAGTGACCCTGGCTTAAGTGGCTGTTGGGGACCTCTTCCTCTTTCTTTGGAAAGCAGCCATTTCTAATGCCGGGATTTTGCGATTCTCAGCATGAGACTGTCCTCACCTTGCTTTGGGTAGGTGAGCCAAGATTTAAGCTTTGTCACCAGCCAACGGTGTGACCCTAGATGTGCCATTTTGCCCCTCTGGGCCTTAGTCACCCCATTTGTAAGAAAGGATGAGCTATTTCTCTAGTGTCTTTTCAGCTCCACTTCCATTCAAAACTTAGTGACTCTCCAAGAGGCCCAGTGAGGTTGGAGCCAGAAAACGCAGTCCTAAGTTCTGTCATTTACTCTGGGCTGTGACATACAGGTGTTTCTTTACCTTCAAGCATTCTGCCTCCATGGTTCTCTTAAGATGGTTGTTAGTAAATGTCAGAGAAAACTGTCTGGGTCAAGAAAGAGTCAGCCTTGAATGAGGAGCTTGTGAATTCAGAAATGCTGGTATTCTATGAAAACAAGCCTGGGGGAGGGAAAGTGGGGAGAGTCCTTTAAAATTAAGAGCACTTCTCTCCCTAATAAGGAACAGCTCTAGTTTCTGTTCTCATGTATACAAATCTTTGTTAGAACTAAGGAATCTCAGAGGGAGAAAAGAGGAAAATATTAAAGAATGTTCTGAACATCAGTATTTCTCCATCAATGGTGTGTGGGACACTGAAGTGGGTGAGACTCTTTTCAACAGCACATGGGTGAATATTTTTAAAAAATTTTTTATTTAAATGCAATTTAATTAACATATACTGTATTATTAGTTTCAGAGGTGGATGACTATTTTTATATTTTAAAAGTCATATATTTATTTTATTGCAATATTAGAAGAGATAACTAGCATCTATATAAGTTAACTGTTTCATGGATATTTGATAGAGATTTAAAATTTGAGTCGATTTAATGAAAATATAAAACAAGGGCGCCTGGGTGGCTCAGTGGTTTAAGCTGCTGCCTTCGGCTCAGGTCATGATCTCAGGGTCCTGAGATCGAGTCCCGCATCGGGCTCTCTGCTCGGCAGGGAGCCTGCTTCCCTCTCACTCTCTCTGCCTGCCTCTCTGCCTACTTGTGATCTCTCTCTGTCAAGTAAATAAATAAAATCTTAAAAAAAAAATTTAATAAAAAAAAAAAAAAAGAAAATATAAAACAAAAGAAGTTCACCAATTTGGCAAAACTCATGCAAGTTTGTGAAAGACTGAAGTTGGGGAGACACTTTTCCGTTAAATCAAGAAATACTTTTTACATAAAATGTGTAATAAATATTTTATAAATACCTACTTATATTAAATCTTTTTTTTTTTTGGAAAATGTAACCAATGAAATAGAAATAAAACCAGAAGGCCCAAATAAGGACTAGGTTCAAAGCGAATCTTAAATGGGTCCCTTTTGGAGTTGTATTTATTGTGTGGATTTGCTTAGCATGGCATCTTGCTGAGAATGGTTAGCACTGGCAACGTGACCAGGCCTTGTTGAGCCAAAGATAATTTTTAAAATAATGGCTTTGGATGCCTGGGTGGCTCAGTTGGTTAAGCAATTGCCTTCAGCTCAGGCCATGATCCTGGAGTCCCACAATCGAGTTCCGCATTGGGCTCCCAGCTCCATGGGGAGTCTGCTTCTCCCTCTGACCCTCCGCCCTCTCTCTCCCTCTCTCTCGCTCTCTCATTCTCTCAAATAAATAAATAAAAACTTAAAAAAAAAATAAAGGCTTTAACAAGTTTTGACGACTCAGTAGTAAGGACATGTTACAAACATCCAAATATCCACCCGCAAAACTGAAAACTACCAAGGCATACTCTTATTATAAGCAATAAGTTCTAATATATCGTACCCTAATTCATTTTTTAATGCCTATCAGAGAGTCCCTGAACAGATTTTATACCCCACAGGGGACTGCACCCTGTAGCCTGAATGACTCAGTTCTAAAAGACCAGCTTCCAAGGTTCACCCACCACCAACTGACAAACCACCACAAGAAGGAAAAGTCTCATTTGAAACACTGCAGACAGGATGTCTTTGAAGAAGAGAGAAGGCTTTTTTTTTTTTTTTAGGGGTTTAGGGAGAACATTAATCCTCCTGTGGGGAGGGGGGGACATTTGGTTTTTCTGGCAACCAGCCTTAACCTTCCCTGACAGGAACCAAAATACTTTCTAAATGAAAATACTGTCTAAGGCAGATAAATAAGCATTTCTTCCTCTCTCCCTCTGAGAGGGCCAACACTGGTCCCCAGTCCCTTCTGTCCCCAGCCTCCCAGTTAGGGAGATGTTGGTGGTCTGGTCCTGAAGCCAGCAGGGGCACAGGGAAAGTGTTCTAGGCTGGCTGATCCCAGCTCCTGTCACCCCCACTGTGATTTTAACTTGCCCTGGGGACATTTCCCCTGCCTAAATCCTCTCAGTACTCTTCAGGAAAAGACCTGATAATTGGGTCTGGGAAAATGTTTGCAATTTCCTATAATTTGTCAAGGTGTCAATCTTGAGCATTCAGATTTGTTAGACTAAATGGAACCAGTTTCTTTTTCTTTCTTTCTTTTTTTTTTTTTTGAAAATGCATGGACTCTAGCCACACAGGCTAGAGATGGTTTTCAGAGTTGCTCAGGTCAATTTCTCTACAGCTCAGGTAGTCAGTCACCGGACCAGAGAGGAGAACAGGAACCTCACTCAATCCAGAAACTGGTTCTGAAGGATTCCTTGGGCCTGGCCGGGGAGCATTCTCAGGACTGCTGTGATCAAGGTCTAATATTAAGGGCATGGGCTTCAATATAGTTTCCCGTTCAATCCTTCTTCCAGAGGATCACTGCAGGTACAGAGAGAGAAGGGGGGAATGAGAACCACCAAGGAAAGTGGGCAGGAAAAGGCCAGGGCATAGAGTAAGTGGAAGCCAGTGCTGGGACCCATACTCGCTCTAAGAACCTTCTTGTGTCTACAATTCCATAGGCTCTGAGAACATCCAAGTTAGAACAAGGATGATAATCTACATAAACAAGTATTTTTAGAATGTTGCTCTGTTAATGCAATCCCTATCAAAAGCCAAATGATGATTTTTGCAGAAATAGAACATCTAAAAATTCATATATAGTCTTAAAGGACTTTGAATAGCCAAAACAATCTTAACAAAAGAACAAAGAGGCTTCATACTTCCTGATTTCAAAACTTAATCATAAAGCTACAGTAATCAAATCAGTGTGGTACTGGCATAAGGACAGACATATAGACCAATGGATTAGACTGGAGAACCCAGAAATAAACCTGTGTATATATGGTCAAATGATTTTCACTATTATTCAATAAAATCAGGACAGCCTTTTCAACAAATGGTGCTGGGAAAACAATATCCACATGCAAAAAAAAGTTGGATTCTTACCTTACACCACATAAAAAATTAACTCAAAATGGATCAAAGACTTAAGTGTTAAGAGCTAAAATTATAAAACTCTTAGAAGAAAACTTGGTGCAAAGTCTTCATGACACTGGATTTGGCAATGATCTCTTGGATGTGACATCAAAAAAAAAAAAAGAAGTTAAAGAAAAAGGCAGGAAAAGGAGTCATACAAAATGGATTTAATCAAAATGAAAAATTTGAGTGCATCAAAGGACACTGTTCGGGTGTCTGGGTGGCTCAGTCAGTTAAGTGTTTGACTCTTGATCTCAGCTCAGGTCTTGATCTCAGAGTCTTGAATTCAAGCCCCATACTGGGCTTCATGTTGGGCGTGGAGCCTACTTAAAACAAAACAAGACTAATTATTGGGGCACCTGGGTGGCACAGTCAGTTAAGCATCAGACTCTGGGTTTCAGTTCAGGTCATGATCTCAGGGTCATGGGATTGAGCCCCACGTTAGGCTTGGCACTCAGCATGGAGTTTGCTTGAGATTTTTTCCTTGTCCCTCTGCCCTTTCCCCCACTCACACTCTTTCTTTCTAAAATAAACAAATAAAATGGTTAAAAAAGGACACTATCAACAGTGAAAAGGAAATCTACAGAAGGGGAGAAAATACTTGGACACCATCTATCTGATAAGGAATTGATAGCCAGAATAAATTGAGCACTCCTATAACTTGAAAACACCACCACAACAATCTGATGGAAAAATGGGCACATGGACATTTCTCCAAAGACGATATACAAATAGCCAATATGCACATGGAATGACGCCCAGTATCACTAATCATTAGGGAATGTACGTTAGAACTACAATAAGTATATATATACAATAACTACATACCCATTAGGATGGCTATTACTAAAAACAATCACAAAAAACCAGAAAACGATTCTTTGTAGAAGGCATGGAGAAATTAGAACCCTTGTGCACTACTGTAGGGATATAAGAAGGTACAGCCATTGTGGAAAACAAAATGGCGGTTCCTCAAAAAAATGAAACATAAAATATGACCCGGGAATTCCACTTCAAAGCATATAACCCAAAGAAGCGAAAGCAGGGACTTTAGCAGATACTGGTACACCTATGTTCACGGCGGCATTATTCACAATACGCAAAAGGTAGAAACCATCCAAGTGTCCGTCAGTGGATAAATAATGGACAGTAGAGACAGGCAGTAGAACGATGGTTGCCAGGAGCTGAGGGGAGGAGGGAATAATGAATCCACAGTTTCAGTTGGGGAAGATGAAAATTCTGGAGATGGTGGTAATGGTTGCACGACAGTGTGAATGTACCTAATGTCACAGAACGGTGCATTTTCAAAATGGTCAAAATGGCAAATATCATACAAGGCAAATATCATACCGCAATGAAAAAAATCAGATTGTATTTGGCCGCAGGTGACACAGAATTCTGACCATTGTGGCCTAAACCTTATTCCCAGTTCTTAACATGGGGACCCACGAAAGGCTCAAGAAATGTTTGCTAAATTAAAGAAAAAGTGTCTCTGTTTGATGGCTAACAAATCAATGAGATTTTATAGTTTGGAATATTCCTTTATTAGTACTATTTTAGCTGGAAGAAACCATTTCTGCTTCAAAGGAATAGCGATCTTTTTTTTTTTTTAAAGATTTTATTTATTCATCTGACAGACAGAGATCACAAGTAGGCAGAGAGGCAGGCAGAGAGAGAGAGAGAGGGGGGAGCAGGCTCCCCGCGAGGCAGAGAGCCCGATGCGGGGCTCAATCCCAGGACCCTGGGATCATGACCTGAGCCGAAGGCAGAGGCTTAACCCACTGAGCCACCCAGGCACCCCTAGCGATCTTTTTCTAACAGACTCTGGTTGGGAAGCACATTCCACCACTTGAATTCTTCCTCCTTACGCTGGCCTCCCCCACTCTCTGGGGAAGCTGTTTGCTCTTACCGGCATGCCTTACCTTCCTCCCTCTCCCACCACCATACCCAATCTTAGCCCTTGGTTTACCTTCCATACCTTCCATTCCAGGAAACCTCCAGAATCCACAAACCAGAAGCCATCCCTTTTTATCTGAAGAAACTTAAGACTCGGTTGAGGCTTCTCTGGGGTCCCTGGCCCTTACTGGCCTGCCCTATGGTGAGCAGCTAGCCGCCCTGAGCTTACTCACGAGAATGGCTGAAGTCTTAGTGGGGGCCCAGAAATGGTTGGTGGGAAAACTAACAAACAAATAAAAACTATTACCCAAGCATGATCCCGCCCCAGGGCTCGTATTGGTGTGTATCTGGTGTGCTTGGCTTTGGGGCCTAGGCTCATTATGCCACTTGTTCCCTTTAAAGCTAAGTGAACTGTGCTCGCTTTGGCAGCACATATACTAAAGCTAAGTGAACCGGAAAGACTAGAAACTTCAGTGATGCTTTTAGTGTTTCTTTTTCTACATGTGGTGGAAATTTTGCTGTAACGGGTCCCCAAGAAGGTTATATCCGCATACTCCAGTGTCCCGTAAGGGTGTGGACAGGAAGGAATGTGCAGAATGCGGAAAGACATCTTCCTGCTAGATGGCAGCCGGCTCTTTTCCGAGGGAGCCATGGGGTCCCCGGTCTTCCTCAGTGACTTTTTCACCCCAGAGTAAGGGAGAGAAGGGTCCCTCCACAGCAGGAGCAATTACTATTGTTTTTAAATATATGCTTTTTTTTAATAGATTTTTTTAATTTATTTGACAGACGGAGATCACAAGTAGGCAGAGAGGCAGGCAGAGAGAGAAGGGGGAGCAGGCTCCCTGCTGAGCAGAAAGCCCGACGACGTAGGGCTCAATCCCGGGACCCTGAGACCATGACCTGAGCTGAAGGCAGAGGCTTTAACCCACTGAGCCACCCAGGCGCCCCTAAATACATGCTTTTTAATATATAACAAGGCAATTCTTTTCCCTCCGTGGTTTATTTTGGATAAAATGGAGTGACAGTATGGGTAATGAGATCATTTGTTTCTCTCCTGGTCCTGGATGAAGATAATGAAGCACCATTGTTCTGCAGTGTTCCCTGTATCTTCTCCAGCTTTATAAGGTATGTTTTCTATCGGCTTAATGCCATCAGGAGCTGGTAAAGCTACACAAAGGTTAACTTACTGGAAATATTAGTATACAGTTGTGCTTACATCCAACCTTGTAGTAATGTCTTAGAAAGAGAGCTCTTAAAATCTCTCTCTCCCTCCCCTGTACACTTGATACATCAAAAGGTGTCCTACACATATTTTTAAAAATCCTCCCAGCTCCGCTGGATAAGGAGACAAATCATTTGCTGACATTTGCAGGAAGATGCCTTTAAAAATAAAGACTGTTCCTTTTCTTCATCTTTCATTTCTGGAAAGCACATCACCCTCACAGCAGCCCCTTCCTCTCTCCTGAACTATTTGTTCGAAATCCGAAGCAACTGGTTTCAGGGGAAAGTTTTTGTTTTAACTGGTCAAGCCATTTCTCTATCTTGTACCATATATGGCCATAAGAAAGCACAAAACTGGACGTAGAACACTTTCTCCCTTGTTTCACAAGTGTATGAAATTTCACAGAGAGAGTATAAATAGTTTACAAGGGGCAAATCTTATTCTTGCAAGAGGTCACTGTCCACAGCCAACAGCTCTTTGGCAGAGCATAATGGCTGTGTGCTTTTGTAAATATATTCCTTTAGGATAGAGCTAGTCAAGGAATTCTGCAGGCTTTCTCCTCTAAGATACCGGCCCAATCTTCCTGCTTTCTCTTGGGGCCAAAGATGGATACTCTAAAATACGAACCTCCACACCAGTATTAAACCAGAATGCCAATGACCCATGCAAAGAGGTGTTAATAGAAGGGGTTCCAAGGTCAGGTAAATTTGGAAAACAGAAGGCTAAATGCCTTGCAGGACTTCTGAGAGCTTTTACTAAGCATGCTTGCACTGGAAATATCCAAAATGCTAAGGGAAGAGTATGATTCCTAAATGTATTTTTGCCATAAACTGATTTTTGGGGATAGTTTAAGGTAATGGCTTCTAATGATATGCATTTCGGTAAACACTGTCTTAATGCAGGGGTGCAGAAAATGGGCACCTAACTTAAATCAGGTAAGACGGCTGTCCAACAGGCAACAGTCACTAACCAGAAAAGGTATACAAGGGAGAAGGAAGAAGATGTACCCCCTTTCCCTCCTGTGAAGTTATAATCTAGTAGTCTGCAGAATGCTTTCACGATATACATTCTGAGCATTAAATATCCTTCACATGTGTCTTTCCCTTTTATTTCAGTAAGATTAGTCTAAGGCTCTGCACTATAGCCGAAAAGACCACGCGCCAGCAGGAAGCAGGAATAATGGTTGCACAGCGACATGCCTAAAAAGATTTCTATCAACAATTAGGCTCACTGTGATGCAGTCCTGGGACATGGCAGCCGTGAAAATGGCTGTGATCTTGGCCTGTATTAATATGAGAATGACATTCAGAACAAGGGAGGTAAGGATCTTGCCCTGTGGCGCCCAGCTCAGACCAGAGCTAGAATGGTGAAATCTTTAGAATTTTGGACGTGGGAAGAGATCCGCTACATTAAGGCACTCATTTCCCAGAAAGGGCACGGAGCTCTGCGCAGGTAATGACTTCTCCAAGGTCTCGCAGTCAGTCAGTGAACGGCGCAGGCACGACACAACTCAGGGCTCTGAAGCTGGTTAAATAAAGTAGCTTTGCCGGCTTGGCTCCCAAATTGGCCATTCGGCATCTCTGGGGATGGACCTGAGCAGCTGGAGCTCTAACCAGCTCCTCAGGAGACTGTCATCCACATGAACTTAGAGAACCAGGTCCTGAAGAATGGGAGCCCTCCTCCACCACACTGAGCAACCGCAGTTTGCTCAGGATAAGGGTTAGAATCTGAGGAGGACCATACACCAAACTTTCAACAAGGAGTGGCTGAAAGTGACTGAGATGTTCAACTTGGATAAAAGAGCACTTGGGGGGTGCCTGGGTGGCTCAGTGGGTTAAAGCCTCTGATTTCGGCTCAGGTCGTGATCCCAGACTCCTGGGATCGAGCCCCGCGTCAGGCTCTCTGCTCAGCAGGGAGCCTGCTTCCTCCTCTCTCTCTGCCTGCCTCTCTGCCTACTTATGATCTCTCTCTGTAAAATAAATGAATAAAATCTTAAAAAAAAAAAAAAGAGCACTTGGAAGAAGGCAAAAGTGATAGAACACTTATTACCAAGGTGGCTGGCTTTTCCCTTGGATTTTTCTGCCCATTGACCCTGAACAGCAGCAAAAAAGGGTTAAAGCTACAGCCAGGGCAGGCTCACAACTCAGGTCTGCTCTGAAGGAGAGTATGTGTGTGGTCTGTGAAAGGTCAAGGACCCTTTATAGCACGGAGGGTGCAGGGCCCCGCAGGTCCATGGAAGAGCCTAGGGACCGGCCGGAAAGTAGGGGGTGGGGGGAAATGCTGATAGCAACCGTGGAAAGGGGGAGTTGAACCAACCTGTTTTTATATGTTCTTTGCTCTACTACCAGAGGAGCTCTCTTGACATATAAGATTTTCTTTGACAAAAGGTTTCCATGGGAAAAAACCCTCTAACAATATTAATAATCGTATATTAATAACAGCCAACATTTACAGAGCCGACACTTTGCACCAGATGCTGTGCTAGAAAGCAATTTTGTTGTACTCTCTTTTTTATTTGCAGGAGAAATCCAATGAGGTAGGTAATAATGATTTCATTTCACCAGTAAGGAAACAAGCACCGGGCTTTGGTAGGTTCCCCGAGATCAAACACGTTACTGCCAAGCACCTTTATCTCAATGTCCACATGGGTCAGCGGCAAGCCTAGTGACCCCGCCCCAAGAAGAGACAATACACTGTCCACATACATGCTCCTTTCTTGGTAAAAGATATAGTATTTTCATCAAGTCTTCTGCCAACCGCTTACAGAGACTCTACAACAAATTTCTCTGACCTATCACTTCTCCCCTGAGGAAAATGAGCATTTTTCCCTCCAGGAAGTTTTTTAAAACTGGGAACGTCCAAGAACTGAGCAATAATTTGAGTACGGTTTTTGTCCTTCGAAATTTAGGATGCTGGCAAAATGTAATCTTTCTGCTGTTATTTTTTCTGCCAATCAAACTCAGAAGCTAACCAAAGAGCTAGCTTATTGTATTTCTCCGGGGGAATCAATGCAGAAATGGAGAGCTGAATTGGACCATTATTCACCGTCTGTGATTGTATTATGCCAAATGTGCAGGAACAGAAGGAAAAAAGCAGTCATTTATCCTGATTCTGCCAAGTATGCAGACACTTGGTATCAGATAGATCAAATAATTTCGGGGCTTCACGGATGTCACTGATACACACAAGACTTCTGAGCCTTTTCGCCCGACAGTTGTCTTCTTAATGAAAAGACAGAATTTTTCTTCTGAAACAAAATGAAATACGCGGAGGTAGAAAATGCCCCCAGAGACTGCTCACTGGCTTTACTCACCCAAATCAGGAAGCAATTTCCTCCAGGTGTCTGTTCTGTTTTATAGAACAGTCCAGCCTATGACAAGCTGGGGTAGATTACATTTTTGTAACCAGATCCCTCATTCAGGTGAATCCCAGGAACTCTTCTGTAAGGCTAGGACATCATTTAAAAACAAGATAATCCTGATGAGATGGAAAAGAATGCCAAGGTAAAGGTCTTATTCTGCTCTGGGCTTGCAGTCCCACCTTTAGAACTCTGCAATCACGTAACTCTGCGGAGGGGGTTCAAGTCCAACTTAATAGCTTGGTAACCTGGAGTTAGTTACTCAGTCTAGCTGAGCTTCTGCTGGTACTCATTAGCACAAGTAAAAAGTCAACCTCAATAACTACCATCTGCTGAATGCCAACCATGCCTCAGGTACCCGCACTAAGCACTTTAAATCCATTTCCTAAATCCACTTAATGATTTCATTAGTTCACACCCAAGCATCTTAGGGAGTGGATTTACCACAACTTGGAGATGTTATTACGGCTAGGAAATGGTAGAGTTAGAATTTAAACACTGAAGTCCGTGCACTTAATCCACTGATGCCACTAAATGAAAACGCTGATCAAAGCTCGCTCTCCTCACCACGAGGAGCAAAGAATGACGGAAGAAGACCCTGCAGAAAGCTCTGCATACAGACCCATCTTGTTCCCCTCCTCATGCTGGGCTTCTCAGAATGCGGCATAGCTGTGCCAAATATTGGAGGAACGTTGTCTTCCATAGGTAGAGTGGGACCAGGGAACACCCCAAAAGCCCCATCTGACCTGGCTCTATAGGAGAGAGCACTGCCCTTCCGAGGTCTTGTGCATTCCAAAGCTCCCACCTTCAGGTCCCCAAGGCCCCACCCAGGCTGACTGCAGACTGTGGGCAAGCTCCCCCTTGTTTCTCTCCAAACCAGGGCTGGGTGCAAGGCAGGCTTTTGCCCATGGGCCTCGTCCACCCCACCAGGCTTGCTGGAGGCAGCCCAGTGAACACACAGCTCTGTCTGGCCAGGTGACTCAGACACTCCTGGCAACATCTGCTCTGTTTCTGTAAGACTCAAAGGGCTCTTCACATGAATGACGGTGAAAAGGGATTCAAAGAGTTTCTCACCCGACTGCAGGGCTAGGAGATATAATGTGGAAACCAGGCCGCTCACGGACCAGCTTGGAGGCTTTAATGCACACTTACACATGCCAGAGCTTATTAAATGTTGTTCCAGGGGATCTCTGTCATCTTGAATAATGAATTCTGGAGGTACAGTAACCAGGGATATGATTGGGGCTCCAAGTTATTTGGCGCTGTTTCTCCTTGGAATCCTAGAACCAGCACAACATTTAGTGTTTTCTCCTCCATCCCAACCCATCCTCCTATCCCAACCCATCCTTCCAGCGGGTTTGACACTTCTGTTCCAGACAACTTCTCAGGTGCCAGAGGTACAGCTAGCAAGGATTATAAGGGGTTCTCTATGCCTTCAAGAAGTTCTAAGCCTTGGGGGTTTGCCCGACCATAAAGCAGAAGTAACAACAAAGTATGAAACTGATGGGATAAAGGACTGTTTATGGAACAGCGGATAACAAAGGGGGTTACCTAACCCAGTGTGGGAGAAAGGGGGAATCAAGCCAGTTTTACCACTCCTGCCACAGAGCTTTGAGAACTTGATTTGTTACAAAGTATTAAAAGGAAATAAAGTTGCCTAGGCACCTGAGCCTAGCGATTAAAAATCAAGTTCACAAGGACAAAATACATAGATTCTCTGCTTGATCGGGGTTAACATCTGGTCAGCCAAATGCATTCACGATACTAATCTTAACCAGGGATTCCGGGGGCATATCCATTGCACCGAGTCATAATGAAAAATGGGACATATAACTCAATCAGAATGTTACTCTTCCCTGCTCAGCCAGCACGCACCATAGTCTTCATTCTGCACACGTACCGAATCTGTTTCCACAGTAAGGGATCCCTTACAAGTCACCTCCTAGTCTGGGCTGGAAAGAACAGGCATGCAGACTTGACTCTCATTCTTTTTCAAATTTTGCTGACAAGCCAAAAGTAAAGCCGATGTTTTCAAATAATATCAATCAGAGCACTGATCTAGTCACTTCCAGCTGTCAATCCAGACACCACAAGTTCAATGTAAAGGGCTGAACTTCCTCTATCAAGAGACCGATAGCACAGTAATGGAAAAGTAAATGAGTGACAGAGACCCAAATGCAATTTTATATTCCCAATCTAGGACCTAAAGGAGGAAATGAAGGCAGGAAAACACAACGAGCACTAGACCCACACTGACTAGGACTGAGCCGGGCGGCCATGTTCTTTTCCTGAATCTTCACAAACACCCCCAAGGAGGGTGGTCCCAAGCCTATTTTACAGAACTGCACACTCCGGCTCAGGAAGGTTGAGTCACTGGCCTGATAACACACAGCTGGTGAATGCAAAGGAGAGATTCGAGCCAAGGCCTGTCCAACATGGAGGTTATAGTTTGCTGTCTTAGCCTCATTCTCCTTTGTAAGAATTAATACACCCAAGGGACCAAAGCTGTCAGGGGTGGGGAAAGCTGTGGCATGAGAAGGGGGTAGCAGAATAATTCTGGAAGCCACTGTTAGGGTAATGAGAGCACCAGAGTTTCTATCAGGATGGGAGAGATGCCTCTGGTAGGACAATTCCTTGATCAGCTACTTGGGGAACCTGTGCACCTGTCTTACAGAACAAGGAACAAACTGCCTGGTTCCACGAAAAAGAAAAGAAGTAAAGGAAGTGTGTGGGACAAGCCAGGGGACATGATATGCAACATTTCCCTCCCTGTGACAGCACAAAAAACTGTGATGTTACAGTTACTGAAAGACAGGAAATGCTTGCTGTGAGTGGATGTGTCTTGGAAGCCAGCAAGGAAGTGGGAAGTAGTGTTCAGGATGCTGGGGCAGAATGGAGACAACTTTTAGAGAGAGCAGCTGGGGGACAGCAGCCTATGGGGACCTGGAGGTGGGGTCAAGACTATTCAGTCAAATCTCCCCAGAGCTGGAAGGTCTTCACAAGTATCTTGACTGGTCGGTGCCATCCAGGAGCAGCTAAGATCTCTTAGCTGTACCAGTTTCTACATCAGGGGCCAGCCCTGCACCTCTTCCTCCTGGCCTTAGTTAGCTCTCCTCTGCCTCGCAGGGCACCCCTGCTCCCCTAAGTTATCCCTCCCCACCCCCCACCCCCAGTGAGGGTAACCACCCAACCCAGGATCTTCTTATCTCCCCATTCTCTGTCTTTCATAGGTCTTAGCCCTTTGTACTTCCTGATAGCCTGGAACAGATGTAGTTCACTTTAATTACACCACCTCTAGTACAGAGGTCAGTGAACTAGAACCTGAAGGCCAAATTCGGCCCACCATCCACTTTTGTAAATAAAGTTTTATTGGAACACAACCAAGCTCATTCATTTACATATTGTCTATAACTGCTTTCTCACTATGGGGGCAGAACTGAGTTAACTGCAACAGAGACTCCTTGGCCCAGGGCCTGTAAAGCCCAAAATATTTACCATCTGGCCATATAATGGAGAACTTCCTGAGCCCTGCTCCAGAATATTAATTCCTTGAGGCCAGGGGCTCTGTTTCATCTTTCTATCTCTAGTACCTGATACAGGATAAATTTTGCTTAAGTGGGTGAATGCCTGCAGGGCAGACAAACATCATGAAGTCAGGAACCTAATAGTTACTGCAAAGACACTAATTAAAAATGCTCTAAACCACTAAGAGGAGGTATTCTAGTTAACTGTATTTTCTAGTTCAGTTAATAGCAACAAGACTTTTCATATTTTAATGCACATTGATTTTTTTCCACCCTCAAATGTAGGTTATCCCATTTCTCTTCCTTAGTAAACTTGGATCTAATTGAAAAGCTTTTGTGACAGTGTCAGGGTACATTTCTGACTATTAGTATCTATTACTGAAAATCACAGACACAGCTTTAAATGTTATCTGGGAATAGGATAATTTGTCTTCCCATTAAATGCTGGAAGTTACTGCTTTTGCACATATACACCAGAAATATCAGCCTATTTCCTTATCTTCTCTTCTGATTTCAATAATTAAATATGATTAATCATTAATAATACTTTACCGAGCATATACTGTGTAAAAGTCACTGTGCTAACTACTTTACTTGCTTTGCCTAATTTAACTCTTCACAAGAACCCTAGGAAGTAAATACCCATCCCCATTTTACAGATGAGAAAATTGAGGCTTGGAAAGATTAAGTAGCTTGTCCAATATCAAATGACAGGTACATATCTGCTGGTTCCAGTGTCTGAGCTATAAATAATTACTCCATAGCTCATGCACATACTCACTTATTCAGCCTACTGACAAATACTTATCTTAAGTCTCTGTCTACCAAGTTCTGTGATGGAAGTAAAGAGGAGAGAATAAGGCTCAGTCCCCGACCTCAAGGAGCCCACCTGCTAATGGACTGGCAAGATAACTGTGGGGCATGATGAGGACAAGCAGAGAAGAAGAGCGAGTTGCTGTGGGCACTCGAAGAATGGGTTTCAAACCCCGTCTCAGGAGTCAGGAAAGGCTTTGTAGAGGAAACAGAGTCAAACGTGAAACGTACAAAAGACCCATCAGAAATGTGGTGGGAAGGAGGAGGATGAGAAGAACAGAGGGCATTTCCAACAGAGGACAGTGTTGAGAGACTGCATTTGAGAGGGAAGGGGCCCCTGCAGCGAACTGTCCCTGAGCCTGCCCTCCGGAGTGCGTGGGAAAGGGGGCCAGCTCGAAGGGGTTTCCTAGGCCACGGTGATGGGGCTACACCCTCTGAAAGGTCCAACAGGGTGCAGAAATGGTAATTCGGTGTTCCAAGGTCCACATTCTATGGGTTCACTTAACTCTAAGTTCTTCCTTCTCAACAAAAGTCATTTTCTTTTTTAAGAAAATCAGATAACTTCTGACTGGGGATTCCACATCCCCTCCCCACATCCCCCATCACCACCCAAAACTAAGCCCTTGATGGACTCCATGAAATCTTAATGGTTGGTAGAAAGTCAACACATAGAGTGCCTGGGTGGCTCAGTGGGTTAAGCCACTGTCTTTGGCTCAGGTCATGATCTCAGGGTCCTGGGATCGAGCCCCACATTGGGCTCTCTGCTCAGCAGGGAGCCTGCTTCTCTCTCTCTCTCTCTCTGCCTGCCCCTCTGCCTACTTGTGAACTTTCTCTGTCAAATAAATAAATAAAATCTTAAAAAAAAAGAAAAAGAAAAAGTCAACACTCAATTCAGTGTGCGCCAAATGAGTGTGTTGGATTGGTGCAGCAAAGCTGTGAGTCATCTTTGAGTTAAAATGAATTATTAACTGAACGCAGTCAGCTACCAAGCTTTGGAGACAGAGGAATGAGAAAAAAAAAATATGATTTCAACAGCTGATATGAGAGGTCCTCTTAGAAGCTCTGGTTAGGAAAAGCCTTGGATATAGGCCACTCCAAGTATGGAAGTTGAGTCTGGGCAAGGGCCTGGTGTGGAAGGAGATAAGAAAGCAGATAAACTACTCCTGATAAGAAAAGGGGAGTGTGAGGAGAAGGACCGCTGAACCGTACAGTAGGAGGCGGGAATCTTAAAAAGAAAAGGAGGCCACTGAGAAAGCCCCAGTGGCAGGGAAGCTGAAAGACTCTTAAGAAGAGAAACATCCAATATTCAATTTTAAGCTGTTTGCACTGCAGCACTGTAACCCCTCCATGGCCTCAAACTTTCGGGAGAAACCTATGCCTAAAGCTTTATGTCACTCTTTTGAAGAGAGAATGAACTGGGGCAGTTACAGTGGGTCAGAGAGGGATCCTGCACACAGAAGGATAAGATCCACAAATTACAAGCTCAAGGATATCAGCACCGCAGCAATGGGAAGAAAAACTGACGAGCATAATATAACCCCATCCTCACCCCAACAAAGCAAAATGAGCAAAACCGAAACACTCCCAGAAAGATGTGAAAGCACACTGGGTCTTCGTGCACCTGTTAGTGGGAGGATCAATTCCATTTGCCTCTCAGTGTCTCACAACCAATCCTCAGAAGAAAAGCAAGAAAAGTTCTCATTTACAGAGTTGGCTGATCTCTGTGGGGTAAAAACTCCCACCACGGAAGATTTCGGACTACCAACATGGTGTCAGCAGTCTTGGGAAACTCCTCAACGTTTTTCAGTGGGCTCTCATGAGCCGGGACAAGCTGGCTCAGCCTCGGCTGGCTGGGAGAGTCCACAGCTGGTATCCAGGTTAGAGACAGTTTCCAGGGACCAAGGCCTCTGCTCCAGCTTTGACGAGAACACATTTTATCCAGAGTTACATTAGCTTTCAGAGAATGGATATTACCTAGAGAAGATTAAGGAAGGCAATGGGATAAGAAAGGCAGAGAGATGGGTACTATCCATCAGGGAGTTATGTCCACGACATGGGATGGGATCGATGTCCATTAAAGCTGAAAGGAAACACGGGGCAGGCCTGGGAGAGGGGTAGCACCTGGCTGGCTTAGCAGGGAGAGCCACTCCTGATCTCAGGATCCTGAGTCGTGAGTTCAAGCCCCACGTTGGGTGCAGAGCCTACTTCAAAAAAAGGAAAGACACTCAGGTCAGTTAATGCGATGCCCCTTCTGGAAGAGGAGGACTCTGAGACCCAGAGAGCACAATCCCTACTCAAGATCCCTCTTTGAATGAGCAGCAGACCTAGAACTAGATCAGGGGCTACCGGCCTCCCTCTTGTCTCGACACTTGCCTCTCAGAGAAAGGCAGGAGGGAGTGCTGCCTGCACCTGGGCAGGGCACACACAGGCTTACCATTCAGAGAACTCCTGCCTCTCTCTGCACGAAGGGCAAGAGCTCTGCCAGAGAGCTCCGCGAGCTTATGGAAACCAGTCGGAGACCCAGCCGAAAGGAAGAGAAGGCCCAACTGGGGTGCGCCAGCAGCAAGGGAGCGAGCGGACCGACTTCTCCAAGAATTCCTAGCGGGTGGAAGTGGGGGGTGGAGGGGACATCCCTGACCGTGAAAGGACCCCCCACTCCCGCGCGGGTCAGCGGGAACCAGGAGGGACAGCCAAGGGAGGTCCTTGTGTGTTCTTCCTAAACCTCCAGACACAAAATGTACCAGGCCATGCCTCCCTCTCATGGAGAAGATCAAATTAGGCATCCGAAATGTTTTTTAAATGATTTCTGGTCTGGTTATGTTACAGAAAACAGGGCCGGGTGATTCAAACCTGCTGTCAATACAGAGTGCCGGCAAGAAAAATGCTAGCTATTCCGAAGCTGTCCGGCCCGAGTCCTGGAGGGGCTACTTTCGTGACCGTGCAGATGCACAGAAACAAACTAACTTCCTAGAGCAGGAGTTAAACCAAATAAACCCGAAGGATATCAGTTTAGAAGGAGAGTCTTAAAATAGCAGCCAGGAATGCACGGATTCCCTGGGACCACTCCGATGACACGCCCCGTCCCCGCCTTTAGTCAAACTGTGCACAGGAACTGACGTCTCAACTAGCTTCTCTCTCCGCGGGCAGTAAGTTTTCATCTCACAGAACCCAGTGTGGAGACAAACGTGCTGGGTGAGCAAATGTCCAACAAAGGGGTCCTCCTAGAAGGGTGTGTAAGGTCCCTAGAGAAGTAAGACCTAGTCTGGGTCTCTCGGAAACTTATTCAAGGGTTAGAAAGAGACATAGCCCCAGGGCTATGTTCCCAAGGGTGAGGATTTCCAGTTAGATTAATGGGATGGTCCTTCAGGAAGATGGACATCACGGTGGTGTGGACTCTGCGGGACACATTCACTCATCTAATCAATGTCTGCTCCGGGACAGATTCCAAGGACACAAAGGTCGGCAGTGACCAGTCTCATGGGGCAGCTAAGGAGTCAGGCATCCTAAAAAGTTACATTGGAACACTTTTTCCCCCGTTTCCTTTATTTAACATTTCAGGAACCAGCATCATGGACATTAAAGTCCAAATGTGTTTAAACTGGACTATAAACATTTGCTCAAAGTTGTGGGTGTTTGAAAGCAAAGTAGCCTTTTTTCAAGAGATACAGAAATGCATGAGAATCACTTTTTTGTTCCTTTTCTACAAGTGAAGAGGCAAAAATGTCCTGGAGTCCAGATAAAAATTCCATCTCCACTTTTTAAATTCTAGTAACACTGGCCCTAGCTCCTCTTGCCTTTTTTTTTTTTTTTTAACAGTTCATTAATTTTTATCTAATTAGGTGAAGTTAAAGAATTACTACCAAACACAGACATCTTGCTTAAAAATTAGGACAGAAGCACCAAAAGACGTTACTCAGTTGAGAGCTAACCTAGCAGCAGCTCAATGATGGAATCCCCGCCATAGCGCGTCCCCCCCCCCATTGGAACCCCGCCCCTGGTGGCACAAAGCTACCAGGGGTGCTCCCAGAGGCAGGGCGGCCTTCTGCTAACTGGGACTTGTAAGTGGCCCAGGACTTCATCACCACGGAGCTCTGTCAGGCTTCCTGTGTCCACAGATCAACCTGCCATTGGATCCGATGTCCCTTGCTCCTTTACCATAAGCCCACCAGGTCCACAAACCCCTTGGACAGAACTTTGTAGTTTCTCCACCTCTGCTGAAGCTCTGCCTCCAGGTTAGGATTTCTGACTCCACACAGTGCCGTGAAAATTGGTTTCTGCCATGACTGGCCTGTGGAGGTACGCGAGGTCATTACAAGGATGCAGGAGGAGGGTGTGGGTAGGGGTGGCTGGTATCCCCACAGGCCCAAGCGATTCCCCTACGCCAACTGGATGTCTTCCAATTCAACTCAATTCTGACACTATCTACCCAGAGCTGGCATCAGATCCCACAGGTTAAGGCTCAGTCCCTAAGACTATCCCCCCATCCCCAACACTTTAGACACCAGTTGAAAACACAAGCTAACACCTGGCTGTAGATTGGAGCTACCCAAGACCCCTCCTTGGGTTGGATTAACTCGCTAAAGCAGCTTATAGAACTCAGAGAAACTTTTGACTTAGTGGATTACTGGATTATTAGAATAGGACACAACTCAGGAAAAGCCAGATGGAACAGATGCACACAGGGAAAGGCAGGGGGAAGGGCATGGCGCTTCCATGATACCACTCTCCCCACAATCACCAACCTCTAAGTTATCTAAATCCTGTCCTTTGGGTTTTTATGGAGACTTCATTACTTGGGCGTGACTGATGATGTCCTTGGCCACCAGTGATTGAACTCAGTCTCCAGCCCCTCCTTCCTCCCCTGAGGTCAGGGGTGGGATTAAAATTTCCAACCCTTCAATCCCAAGGCTGGCTCCACTGGCACTAGCTCCCACCCTTGGGTGTGGTGCCAGTCACTTCATTAGCATAAAGAACGACACCTTGATCACACTCATCACTTAGCAAGTTCCAAGAGTTTTAGGAGCTCTGTGCTGGAAATGGGGATAAAGACTAAATCCATACACATTTCTTATTATAAATCACAACACTATGAGCATCCTCTGCCCAAGGCCAGTTTGCAATTGTCAAGGGTTCTCTGAGGGACATGACCAGGCAGACCACTAACCAGATTCAGAAGACCTGAGTTCTAACCCCATTTCAGCTACCACTCATTCTTCCGACAAAGGTTTATTGGACATGCCAGCATGCTCCCCGCCCTCACAGAACTCTTGTCTAGCACTGATTTGCAGGGTAGAATTAAGAAAGTCATTTTGCCCCAGATGGGCACATACACATACTTCACTACCATTTCCTTGATCATGCCATCCTCTTCCTTACCCCATAGTCTTGGGGAATGCTATTCTGTCTA
This sequence comes from Martes martes, assembly GCF_963455335.1. NCBI lineage: Eukaryota > Metazoa > Chordata > Mammalia > Carnivora > Mustelidae > Martes > Martes martes. The sequence continues at coordinate 42,089,137 of NC_137898.1, forward strand.
GAATACTCTTTCCTTCTTCTGTGTATTAACTCACCACTCATCTGGCACTTGCTGGTTTGGTCATCACTGCATTGATTTGCAAATAAGCTTTGCAAGTAACTCCTGACACAAAAAGGAACTCAATGACTAGCAAATTTAGCCAAAGCTGAATTGTACCATCCTATGATTTTTTTCTTTTTTTAAGTGAGATGTGGTAGAAACCAAATTTTTTAAAAGATTTTATTTATTTGATAGAGAGAGAGAGAGAGAGAGAGAGAATGTATGAGCAGGGGGGAAGAGTAGGGGAGAAGCAGACTTCCTGTGAGCAAGAAGCCTGACTCATGACTCAATTCCAGGACCCTGAGATCATGACCTGAGCTGATGGCAGATCCTTAACTCACTGAGCCACCCAAGCGCTCCGATCATATGATGGTTAAAAGCAAAATGTCAGCTTTGGAGTTGTGCAGATCCTCGTTCAAATCTCATCTCTAGCCTTCTCAGCGGCAACGATGTAAGCAACTCATTTAACTCTGAGCCTCAGTTTCTGCATCTGTAAAATGGAGAAGGTACTAGGACACTGCCTGTTGTGAGGGATTAAAAGAGGCCAGCATGCAAAGGATCCCAAATAACTCCAGGCCCAAACGAATACCTAATAACCAGCAGGCACCATTACCATCATTTCATTGTCACGATGTCTCTTTCCATTCGTTCACTGTCTATCCCCTGACGTCCATGAAATAAATAAGTCCTGAAGTTATTCATAAGGCAGGCTTTTGTAACATCTGCTCGTGGACACACTACAGGCTTTACAGCAGCAATGAAGAGGAGGAGGACGATAATAGGAACAATTACTTCCTCCAGTGTCACTGATTGGTGATCCTTATACCCGCCTTTGTTTTCCAAAGCCCCAGTGAGAAGTGGGAGAAGAAACAGAGCAGCGGAAGCCTGCTCCTGAAGAATGTACTTCCCAGAAATTCCACAGGATCCCCAACCACAGACCACGAAAAACTGCAAGACATTTTAAAACCAGGAATCCCTCCTGGCCCCTGGGAATCTGCTTGCTGAGGGTATGGAAAGCCATTTCTGTGCATTAGATCAATTGACAAAGCAAAGTTACAAATCTTTTTATCTGGATCAAAGGCAAAAATATAAATACCTTAGCCGTTACTTAAAATTCCTAGGCCAGCACCAAAGGCTCTCTACACTGTGGTTTCAGAGGGAATGAACAGAGCAGGGTGACGTACAACCTGCTCAAAGCTCTGTCTACTGCCTGGGGCTCTCCCAGAACTGGGTTTCCCAGAGAAAAGGGGTACATTCCTACTTGACCTGGAATAAAGTTATAAAGATACAAGGAAAGGAGAACCAGGGATTCTCTTCTTTGCTACCCTTGAGGCAAAGGTAACACCCTTGTTTTATCAAGGGGAAGCTGAGGCCCAAGAAAGGGTAGGTACTTAACCACACTTAGGTGGTAGGAGCAGAGCTAGGGTCAGAATATCTACTTGCATATGGCAGGAAAGCAAACTATTTAAAAACAAAACAACACTTTACTGAGATATAAAACACATACTGTAACATTCATTCATTTCAAGTGTATGACTCAGAGTGGCTGCACCAGCTTACATTCCCACCAATGTAGGAGGGTTCCCCTTTCTCCACATCCTCGCCAACACCTGTATTTTCCTGACTGGTTAATTTCAGCCACTCTGGAAAACAGTACGGAGGTTCCTCAAAAAGTTGAAAATAGAGCGACCCTACGACCCAGCAATCGCACTACTGGGTATTTACCATAAAGATACAAACGTAGTGATCCGAAGGGGCACATGCACCCGAATGTTTATAGCAGCAATGTCCACAGTAGCCAAACTATGGAAAGAACCTAGATGTCCATCAACAGATGAATGGATAAAGAAGAGGTGATACACACACATGCGCACGCATACACACACACACACACACACACACACACGAATACTATGCAGCCATTAAAAAATAGAAATCTTGCCATTTGCAACAACATGGATGGAACTAGAGGGTATTATGCTGAGCAAAATAAGTCAATCAGAGAAAGACATCATATGATCTCCCTGATAGGAGGAATTTCAGAGGCAGGGTAGGGGGAATGTGGGGGAATGGGGAGGGAAAAATGAAACAAGATGGGATTGGGAGGGAGACAAACCATAAGAGACTCTTAATCTCAGGAAACGAACTAAGGGTTGCTGGAGTGGAGGGGGGTGGGAGGGATGGGGCGACTAGGTGATGGACATTGGGGAGGGTATGTGCTATGGTGAGTCCTGTGATTTGTTTAAGACTGATGATTCATAGACCTGTACCCCTGAAACAAATAATACATTGTATGTTAATAAAAAAAGAAATTCTTAATTTTAACTGTAAAAAAATAAGAAAGTGTATGACTCAATATTTTTAGTATATTCATGAAGTTGTGCCACCATCACCACAATCTAATTTTAAAACATTTTATAACCACCAAAAGAAACTCTGTAGCTATTAGCAGTCACTTGCCATGCCCTTCTCTGCAGGCCCACCCTGGCCCCTAGCCCTGGCAACCACTACTTTGCTATCTGTCGCTATAGATTGGTCTATTCTGGATATTTCATATAAATGAAATCAAGCAGTATTTGGTCTTTCATGATGAGGAAGCCATTTCTAAATGATTTTTTTTTTTTAAAGTAAGCTCTACACTCAGCACAGTGCCCAATGTGGGGCATGACCTTGAGATCAAGACCTGAGCTGAGATCAATAGCCTGATAATTAACCAACTGAACCACCCAGGTACCCCTAAATAACAGGCATCATTCAGAGATACTGTCAAATACTGTAGCCACTAGCCACATGAGGCCATTTAACTTGATTAAAAGAGAAGACATTAAAATTTCAGTTCCTCATTCTCACCAGCCACATCTCAAGTGTTTTATAGCCCCCTGTAGCTAGTGGCTAGCATATCAGCAGAGATACAGACTATTACCAGCACTGCAGAAAGGGCTAGTGATGGTGCTCGCCTAAAACAATACAGAGACATTTGTAATTAACTACAGATTGACTCTCTGGAAAATGTCTGGTCCTCCTGGTGCTGGGAAGCTACCTTCTCAGAGGGGAGAGTGACAGAAAGAACAGCTTAAAGAAGGAGGAGGGAGGAGTGCCTGGGTGGCTCGGTTGGTTAAACGTCTGCCTTCCACTCAGGTCAGGATCCCAGAGTCCTGGGACTGAGCCCTGTGTCGGGCTCCCAGCTCAGTGGGGAGTCTGCTTCTCCCTCTCCCTCGGCCCGTCCCCTCCACTCATGCTCTCTCTCAAATAGTCTTTAAAAGAAGAAGAAGAAGGAGGAGGAGGAGGAAGAGGAGAGCAAGCAGTGGGCCAAGAAGAGCCAATTCCCTCTTCCCACCTTTCCTATCCCCACCTCAGTGTGACTCCCAGTGCCCAGGGAGCTCCTGCCACCCCCAGACACCAGACCTGAAAAGCTCTCTGTTTAGCTAAGCTCATCCAAAAGGCAGATATGCCAAAGCCTTTGGAAACACTTCAAGGGACCAGCTTCAACTTCAGCTGTTTGATGATTTCTGAAGCGTTTCATGCCAGAGGGTGATCTGAGGGTTTCCTTAATGAGACTGAACAGTCCTGCTCAGTTCCGGCCAGCAGGGGCTACATCGGTTCCCCAGACATTACCACTAACGCTGACCAATAGCCCAAGGCTGCAGCCATGGTATCCAGCTATGCTCAGACAGAAGGGAGCTCAGAAACTGCTACACTCAGAGTTGCTTCACCCTTTTCCTCGGACTGTTCATTAGTTCAGCTACAATGTCTTTCCTTTTATTGTCCAAAGATGCTCCAGTCGCCACCCCAAGGAGTGGGGCATCAGGTTTTTTTAAACTGTGGGTTTGGATGCATTAAGAAGATCAGAGAACGCAGACTTAAGAATGATGGACAAACAAAAGGAAAAATAGAATCACATTCAGGAAAAAAAAAAATCCTTTACTAATCAAAGGGGCCTTTGTTCCAAAACACTGTGCAAAAACCATCAATCATGACCTTTACATTGCTTTAGGAGTATAATTAAGTTGGCTAATATCCTTTTGTTTAAAAAAACCCTTTTGTTCAAAACCCTGCTGAAAGATCTTATCTTCTTTCTTCTACTCTAGTAAGCAATTTATGAAAAATAAAAATGGCAACCTAACAAATGCTTCCTCCATTATGTTTACTTGTCTAAATCAATACTTTTATCCTGAATTCCCCTCCCGCAATGAGTGGCTGTGGGGGGATTTCGAGAATCAATAGGCTACCCATTTCTAAGATAACCATGCTATGACGAGCGTTCATTTGCTAGAAGCTCTTCTTTTAGTGAAGGTCACTCTGGGTTTCTTGGTCCCTTTGGTTTTCAAAAACATCCTTCATCATAGTTTATCCCCGAGAGACATAGCTAAGCACGATGTGGTTATATGGGCACATTAGACTTTTGATCTGAAGCAAAAGACCAGGAGCAGAGAACTGGCTTCTTCGGGCTCTGCATCCAGCTGCTGTGGTTACTATGCCTGTAGGAAGTCATTTTAGACTGCACCCACTCATGAATTAATTCACGCATCCGATATACATGACATACATAATTCCGGGGTTTTTCCTCATATGTTTCATCTTATGTAGTCCTCAGAGTAGCTCTATGAGGTTCATGCTACTCTCACTTCTATTTTAGATCGGAGGAATTGGAAGTTCAGAGATGTTAAAGTCGTACCATTGAAGTCACATGGCCATCAAGGGGAATTGCTGGGAACAGACCCCCGGGGTCCCGAACCCCTTCCTCACACAGCTTGCACCAGTTAGCACAGAACAGAAAAAAGCAGAGGAGCATGGGTATCTGAAGATCTGAGAACCGGCTGACAAAGAGAGCTAGTCCCCTTCTGCAAGATGCTACTGTCGCAGGCAGTTCCTAGCTTAGCCAGAGGGGGCCTCAGAGAGCAACGGGGCTGGCGTATGCTATTCAGAAACCTTCTGTGGGGCTGGAGTAAGCCAGGATCCTTCAGCCACTCACCCCACTGAGAGCTGGCACAGCTGCACACCTCCATACTTGTAGGAAAAGACAAGTGTGTCTTGGCTTATCTTTTATGAGCTCAGAGTATGAGTCTCATTTTCATGGCACTCCATGAAAATGGACTATTACTGTGGCAAGTAAAATCAATCTATCACTAACGCATGTGCACGGGGTCCAGCTTATTTATTGTGGTAGGCTCACGGCAAACAGTGCCTGAACGCCCACCGTCTCAGTATCACATACACTCTGCAATGTGGCTCTGAGTTCCTCCCTCAATATACCTGGCCGGGTCATGTAACTTGCTCTGGCCAACAGAACACAGCAGAAGAGAACCAATGTCCCTTTCCAGAACTTAGCCTTCAAAGGGCTGTGCACTTAGCCCTCTGTCTCAGAACTCATCCATCAGGAGGACAGCCTGGGTTGGCCTGGAGGATCAAAGACAGGGTAGAGAAGCGGAGACATCTCTGCTGAGGGCATTACAGACTAGCCAGCATCCAGCAGACAACTAGATGACCGCAGTGCGTGAGCCAACCCAACTGAGATCACCCGAGCCTGGCATACCTCAGCAGGACTGTCCCAACAACCTGTAGGCCTGCATCTACGTAGCTATTATTTGAAGCCATAATTTTTAGGGCCTGGAGCGATAGGGGTCAACAAGTCACAAACTGCCTCATTGACTTTCTCAAGGCTGGAAGATCCAGGAAAAGGTTGTCTCCCACAAGTTTAACTACTATTTACGATTTCCTGGGCAGAAACAGGTTTGAAGCAATTTGGGGGGAAATAGTCACTATTTCTGACTGGAGGGTGGGTAGACCGCAACGGCTCAGAAAGTGGCTAAAAGAACACAAGCTTGGCATCAGAGGATCTGGGTAGGAATCCACGCCTTAGCACATATGTCCTATGTGGAAAAGTCACTCTCCTCCATAAGTGCTCATTGGTATGGACTCCAGACCAGATAAATTTCCTGTGACGTAAGGTGATCCTGTCCCCCTAAGGCGTGTTATTACCAACGGGCCAGAACCTCATCCATGTATGAAGAACATGACAGAATGAATATCTCTGGTGCACAGAAATCTTTGCAAGTGGGGCCCAGTTTCTTCCCTATAAGGTCTAAACAATTCCTCTCTTCTACGGGCTGTCCGGGGCCTTTCCTTAATGAATGCTGCCCCCTACAGCATGTATGTAAAACAGATTTTTAGAAATAATTCTGCCTTAAGATATTTATATCTGACTCTTCTCATGGGAGGATAAGGGAATGAATCCAAGTGTTAAATGGTTGAAACCACCCATGAATAATAACTTCTCATCCAGGAGCCACGACTGCTTTTAGCTGGGCAGAAATCCTTGCCTGTGGCCTCCCTGATGGCCTCAGAGTATGAGCTGGGCAAGTTCTAGATAACTTATCTGAAGTTTGGGGAGAAATCTTCCCCAGCTACGTGAATGGGGGAAAGGAAGTCATCACAAACTGTACACAGGCCATTAGCTACACAAAATGCAACTTGTTCAGCACAGAGGTGAACCCTAGGATGAGAGCAACACCATCCAGAATAAGGTGCGTTTTTGGAATGAATGAATGCCTTCAAAGGAACCAATACAAAGGAGAGCCTCCGGGAACTCTAATCAACTATGAAGGATAGGTGTCATTACTAGACCTCTCCAGAACCCAGTAAAATCATACCAACTCTATGCTTTGCCTAGGATAATCAAATCCTCTATCTGTAAGGGATTTTAGAAGTCATCTATCCCAGTCTACTTGCGAATACAGGAAACCCCACCTTTGGTAACTTCTGTGAGTGATGATCTAGCCTCTGGTTCTGTTCTTGTGAGGTCAGGAAACTCCCTACTCCCGTGAGGCCCTGTTCAACTGTGAGAAGACAAATGTGAACATGTTCTTTTTTTAAATATGCAGGGAAAGTTTGAGTCGCTGTAATTTTTTAGTTCTCCTCTCTGTGACTAGAAAGAGGGGAGGGAAAAAAAAAAAAAAACTGGTCCAGGATATAGACTTTCATTTCCAAAGGGAAACTGATCTCTGTCTATAAACATCCTTTATTTCCAACCACTGTGTGAAAGAGAATGGGTGTTCTCTGCTCAGTGGACCCCTGAGGACTTCGCCTCTGGATCTCCCCTAATGAGTTTCTATCTCACCCCTAGAACTGACCTCATCCCTCCTTTATGATCCCTCATAGCACCTAATCTTCTTCTTAAAAGCAGTAAGCACAAAAGTTCATGAGATTATTTGTGGTTTAATATCAGTCTCTGCCCCCAGACCCTAAGTTCCAGGAGGGCAAAGACGATGATCGATTTTTTCGTTTTGGAGTTTTTAGTGACTAACATGATGCTGGAGATTTAGAAGGTGTCCAGGAATGCACTAAACAGATGACAGACTGAGTTCCAAGTACATGAATGCATCATAAGGAGGCAGACTCACATACTCCATACTGTATAGTCTGGTTGGAATGGTTAAAAATAAAGCCAAATTTCGCAGAACTTTTCTCGCAGCAAAAATCAGCCAGTGCCCATAGATCCTTATTCTCAGGGCTAAGCCAGATTCTTAGATCCACCAGCTGGTGGCTGCTGAAGGGAGAGGGCGGATGGACGGCCCTGAGGAGATGATTTTACCTCAGGCCTGCTGCCATTCTTCTCCACACACATGAACCCTATCATGCCCACAACGTGGGTTTTCTTCCATCCACATGCAACCCCTCAAACTGAGGAAACAAATGTGGGGAGACCCTGTCTGGAAGAGAACATTTGGACCATCTCAAGTCATTAATTATCCCCCCCAACAGAGTGCCCGGAGAGTGCGAGGCTGGAACCAAGTCTACCCAGAGACACCATATACACAAAATGGGCAGTAGGGGGCAGCAGAGACTCGATGTCTGGACTGTCCTGAGCCAAAGTTTTTTTTTTTTTTTAAACTGCTTTACCCATGAATTATTATAAGTCACTGATTCCTCACTCCATTTCACATTTCATAAAAATGCTGTGATTCTCTCATTTTTAAGAAGGCAAAGGGAACATTAGGTGTCGAGGGGTTCTCTTTATCTTTGCTCTTACGACAGAAGTAGGCCAGGCCACCAAGTTCCATCAGTATCTATGGAATATCCATAAAGTTTGGGAAGCCTTGCTAATCACATGAATCAGCAAGGCTGCAGCTAAGAATCATGACAGGAACTCCTAGGACATTAAGAATGTAAACTGTGACCACAGTGCCTTGGCACAAACCACTCTGTCACACAACCATTAACTCGGCCCCATGTCTGCCTATGGCTTGTGCATCACTCTTACCATGAGGTGGCTGTCTTGTGACCATTATCTTGGAAACAAATATTCTCCGTGGGACCCCCCTCACTTGTCATTCTCATCAGGAGAAGACAGGTTCCCTGGGATGTGCGCTATATGTTGGTATCCTGACGAAACACACACTGACAGAATGGTGAGGGCAGGATACAGTGGAGAAACAGGCCATTTTATCCATTAGGTTTGTTTAAGCATGACATTTCCAAGTCATCAACAGAGAGGAGCCATGCATGTGTACACAAGCAACTCCCTGTTGTCAAGTTTTATTGGTCAGGAGCTCTCCCTTGTTCTAACCAGCATTTTGGGCTTGTCCGTTTGAACAGAACAGTATTGGGTGTATGTGTGGTGAATATGGGCCATATGTGCTCAGAGAAAAGGTCATCCCATTTATCCCAAAATGTGCATATCTTCCGTGGTAATAAACTCGGCCAAATACTTAATATTTAAAAAAACATTTTCATGAATGACAACTAAGCTCTGACCACAGATGACACCTGGGTAAAAATGATGAAAACCCCCAGAAACATAGATACTTTCCCCCACCAATGATCCTTGAAATTAGATTGCATTTGTGTATGTGTGACGCCTTCCACAGAGCGGATGGAAGCCAAGGAAATGCTCAGATTTATCCCCCGAAGATCAAGATCGGAGGCGTGTCAGCGGGGCGTTTTCTATTCCTGACACAAACCGATCAAATAGGTATTTCATCTTCCGAAGTGGTTTTTCTCTCTCCTTGTCTCTACTCCATCTTCCTCTCACAAAAAGTCAGGTTTATTATATTTTGGAAAAAGGATATACAGTAGAACCATCGCTCACACATGGGCTTTGAAACACATCCGTATGTATAGGAAAGCAAACATGGTGATATCCTTCTTACTCCTCTCTGTGAGACGGGTGGCCTTAGCATTAAAGGTCATTTGTTCTCCCCATGAGAAGGACTGATGCATCACCACCTCCGAATTACACAGTAGACCACCTTGTGAATTACACCTTCTGGATGACACAGTAGATCAAGAAAATGGCCCCCAAAGGTGGCCAGAGAGACTGTATCACATACCATTTCTTTCACCTTCACGTCCGACTTTAATTTAATGCTGCAGGGTAAGGACAACAGCAGGAAGCTTTACTAGTGCTCATCCTTCCTCTGAAGAGGATAACGCTCTTATAAAGTAACATCAGGCTCTTCAAATGCCAAGCAGAGAAAGAGCCAGACGATGACTCTCTAGTCAGAGAAAGGGTGAGCTGACTGACGTTCCCCTTCAAGGGCCTCCCTGCACTGCATTACCTCTGCTACCTTATCCAGACCCCACAGCGATGTTCCATTTTTCATATCTCCAGGCTAACTAGGAGATCAAAATCCTTTTCCTTGTTTTCTACTAGCTCAGTTGGGATGAAGTAACATTGAAAATTTTTGAAAAATTACAATAAGAGCAGCGCCTGGGTGGTTAAGTGTCTCACTCTTGATTTCAGTTCAGGTCATGATCTCAGGGTCCTGAGGTAGAGTCCAATGTCAGGCTCAGCACTGGCATGGAGCCTGCTTAAGATTCTCCCTCTCCCTCTGCCCCCTCCCCCAACTCTCTAAAAAAAAAAAAAGTTACAATAAGAATTTCACTAAAGATTAGTGAGGCAACAGAATGAACCCAAAAGAAGATACAAAAACCTACGCAAGTAGGTACGTCTACCCAGTATAAGTTAATGGCTCTCAGAATAATTTTAAATATAGGTACAATGCAACATATATGCAAATCTAAATTTCCTTTTTACTGAGCTCCTACTGTATGTCAGGCGTTAGTATGGGTATCTTACTACATTTACTCCATTCCCCATAACAACACACCCAAAGTGGTTGCTGAGAACGAAAGGACAATTGGAAGGCAGCATGCCCTCCCAAAGGTGACCCAGAAGGCCTCCTAGGAGAGGGGTTCTCAGACTTCAGTGCTCTAAGAATATCACGGGTCCAAAATGCAGATTTCCAGGCTCTCATTCAGAAGTGTGACTTAGAAGCATAAAGCCTCAGGATTTGTGTTTCTAGCAATTACCGCAAAGGCTGTTGGTACCCCTGGTCCGTTAATTACACCTTGAGAAACAACAGTCCAGAATCCCGAGTGTACTGTCCCACCAGATCATGGGACTTAAGGGGCACACTTTAGACTTAACAGAGACCCACCATGCTGTCCCCTCCTGGATTGTACACAGGCAATTTGCAGACACTCTGTCAGAGTGGAACAATGTTACTGTTTAAGGCATTATTTGGGAGACTCGAAACCATGTATTTTAGGGCTTTTCATCTGTTCAATTAGACAACGCCAATACTTTGCTTAGAACAAAAGGAAACTCAGGCGCCTGGGTGGCTCAGATGGTTGAGTATCTGCCTTCAGCTCAGGTCATTGCCCTGGGGTCCTGGGATCGAGTCCCACATAGGGCTCCTTGCTCCTTGGGGAGCCTGCTTCTCCCTCTGCCTCCCCCTCTCTCTGTCTCTCATGAATAAATAAATAAAATCTTAAAAAAAAAAAAGAAAGGGAAACTGGTGTGAAATGAAAACTAAAAAAATGAAATTGGCCTTTCTGCAGAAGTCATTAACCTCCACCTGCCAATGTGTGAAAGGGCACCATTAACCGACAGCAAATGAACTGACTGTACGATATTTCGGAAAATCAGAACTTGGCAATTTTTTCCCACAGTGCAAATGAAACCCACAATGTCAAAAAGCTCGCTATGGGGAAACAGTCAGTCATAATATTTCATAGTGATGTCTACACTCAGTAGAGGCAGCAAGGACAGAACACGTGAATTGTGCTACATAAAAAGTCAGAGAGAATGCTTCCCATCTGACTCTGTATCATCATCTGGGCCAGGGCAGCCTGATGCCAATTCTCAGATAAATAAACCCAGTGTCTGAGAGGTGAGCTGACCTACTGTTGGAAAAGGATTAACAAAATCTCTCCCCCTTCTGCATGAGAATTTAGCCTTCGGTTAACCTTGTAACTGTTCCCCTGGAAACTTGATAAAGATAGAATGTCAGCTATGTTACCAAGCAACACTGCTCATGGTAAAAATGACCCTTGATAGTTAAACCACATCTGGACTGGGAAGAGCCACAAATGAAGTATAAATACCTCTTGGGGAGCACTTTCGTTTTGGGTTTCTCCAAGCGCTGACTACTGATCAGACCTATTCCTTGCAGGAACCTAAAAGTTAGGCATATGGTGCTTTTACAAGAGATACTGGCTCCCATGGGGCATGTGATTTTAAGCGACCCTGACTCTGGTACCTGCCGTGTGTGAGTCTTGTACCCTGACACCTGAATGGTCCCTTCAGTGGGAGGGGGCAGCCGCAGCACCTGGATGGCGACATGGACCGCTGTCGACAGGACCATTCCTGTGGAAGAGACACGCTTTCACTGCCCTGCCAGCCACCTGCGATTCCCGTCTATACCCTGAGCAAGACAGTGCCAAATGTGGCTTACACTGGTCCTCTGAGGGGGACCCTGAGCAGATGTCCCGGCGAGCACTGCACTTACTTGTGGCAAGGAGCAAGGCCAGAACTCAAACACAACTGTCTGCTTGGGTGTAAACACTTTCTCTTTAATGGTCGGGGCCTCAACGTTTCCTCCCCAGATAACTGTATTCTGGCCCAAGAGACCAGTGAATCTTCGCAAACACTTGCTAGGCTATTTTTTTCTTCTAGTGCCACGTGTGAGGTCCCTAAGTTTGGTAGCTTTTAATTCATCCTGTCTGCCTGGCCTCAATGGCTGATCTAACAGTTCCCCGAATTCCATTTCCAGACGATCCCCCAGAGACTTCTATTTAAATCCAGCGATACCTCCTTGGTTCAAATCTTTACGCTGCCTTTTTAAGCCCTTTTTAAGCAGACAATTGTGGCTTCTGCTTGGAGGCTCAAGCCAACCTCCCAGGCAATTCCCAAACAGAGATGATTACCACCTACTGTGAGCATGGACAGGCACCCGAGCTGTCCTTGACCACGGATAACAGCTCTGGGGAGGCCAGGGTCTCTGGACGGCCAAGGGAGGCCCTACCCCGCTCCTGAAATGATCTTGTAGAAATTTCCCCTCTCTAGGTCCTCCCTAGGACACGAGTTTATTAACATGGTGACCCCGGCAGATGTCCTGTCAGAGTAACACCTGGATCCAAAAAGCAGGATGAGTCGATCCTCCCCAGCCTTCCCCTCTCTTTCTGTCCACGAAAATCTGGAGCCGGACATCACTGCAAATGCTGTCATTCCTCTCAAGTCCTCCTGGAGCTTCTTGGCTATGTCCATCTTTTTTCGTCATGAGTTTGAGCGTCTATCTCTTCTAGGACTTGTGAGCACCACCCCTCCCCTGCGTCCGTGCCACAGTCCCCTCAATCATGACGGCGAGCCTGATGCTGGACAGAAGGAGCAACAAAATGAACGAATGAGAGAAACAACCAGAAACGGGGTCACCCAACCGTATTCTTCTCTGTGTGGCTCGGACCACTGAATTAATCCCATCTCATCTGTAATTTGAGGTCAGAATCCTGGTTAATGGTGGGCCGTGGGCAACTTCTTCATGCTTACCTCTCCCAATCATTAACTCAGATGAATAACTCGCTTCACCAGCCAGGAAGTGACAAGTTCACAGAGATTCTAAATCAATGGTTCTGATGTTACTCAGACAGGACAGAGTGCTGAAGACTGTAGAACTTGGTCTCCACCCACGTCTGGCTCCTCTTTTCAACCCATGACAGGCGGGCGCGCACCAGAGGACAGAAATGACATGGGATGAAGACCAGGGGAGGGAACCTCTGAGAATGCCCTGGTGGGGCTCCCACTAGGCAAGACCAAAGCACACCTCACAGTGGCGTGGTGACAGACGACCTCAGACTCACTTTACAGAAGGAGAAACTGAGGCCTGGAGAAATTCAGTGTCCTGAGTGAGGATACACTAGTTGGCAGACAGCTTTTGCTCTCCAACCAAGGGCTTTCTGTGCTCTGCCAAGGTCACTAGTTGCAACTCATCAGTAAAAAGGGCCAGTTTTTTGTGGTTTGTTTTTTTTTTGACGACTAAGACTTAATGTTTTATTTTCTAAAAAAGATATTGTCAAAATGTCAAAAATGTGATTTTTCACCTACACATAAGCAAACCATAAAAGACTGGGCGATGAAATCAGTGATGAAAGAGCCGAAGATTCGTAGGAGCAAGGATTATTCCCAATTCATCGCAAGCCTCAATCACAACTTTATCAGCAACAGAACCAGAAGGAGCAGCAACGTAGGCCACACCGCTAAAGGGCCAGTTTTTAAGCAAACGATCGTGTTCTTTCAGCTTCTTAAAGTAATTTGCCTCATTTCAAAAACACAGTATTTTTTGTGCAAGAGAGTGAAAACAGAAGTGGTGTCAAGTGTGTAGGGAAACTAGCCTCTCGCCCATGGTTGATGGGAACAGACCTAAGTAGAACCTTCTGGAAGCAAAATCTGGCAATGTTAAAACAGCTGCAACACAAGCATACCCTGTATGCAGCAATTCCACTGAAATAGTGTACACGTACAAAAGACACGAGGATGTTCATGTCAGTGCTACTTATAGCATCAAAAAATCAGAAGCAACCGAAATGAATGTTGTTAAAAATATTAAGGTAAATTCATGTTAACAGAGTACTCTGCAACTATTATAAAGAGAGAAAAGCCTATAAAAAGGCTGGCTACAATTTGTTTATTTTATTTAGGAGATTTAAGTCCTACACAATGTGTGTGAATGTATGTGTCTGTGTGTATGGTCAGATCTCCCGTAAGAATTACATTATTCCTTATAAAGCCCTTACAATAGTACTCAGCAAACACTAAACATTAGGGGAAATTTATCAAAATGTGATGGTATACGCATAAAGAAAATACAGAAGAATATAAGCTGTGGGATAAACAGCGGCTCATTCTGAGAGGTAGGGATTACGGAGAGTTCCTTTTCTTTCAATACATTTGTGTCATTTGACAATTTTTGACAGGATGATTTGTACCATGAAAATATTAATAATGACATGTTTTCTCCAAGATGAAGAAAACCTTATCACTCAGGAAAGACCATCCTTCCTCCTTCCATTTGCCTAGAATGTAGTTTAGGAATCCTAAACATTTCAAATTCATATGATGGACCAAACACTTTAGAAATGTAGGAGATTTCTGGCAGCGCTAACCCACTCAGAGGATGTAAGCGAAGGGATGGAAGGAGAAGATATTGTCACGAATGTTGAACACGACAGATATTTCCTCTCCCTGAAAATCTGGGAGTCTTCTCTGGAGCCCGAGGGCTACCGGGAGCCAACAGAAGAAGCGAGGAGCGTTCATGCTTCCAAGCCATCCCTTGACAGGTGTTTTGCAGGGGATCCTGCTCGTCACATCCCGCAGGCCAGCTGAGGCTGGGCCTTGACTGCTGCCCGAAGGAGGGAGAGGATGAAGCCAAAGAGAGACCCAACCATGCCTGTGATGACTGTGTGATGACTATGGGACGACTAGCAGGTTTTCTTAAAGGCTAAGGGTCTATAAGACTTTCCTCCAAACCTCACAGGCAAAATCTGAGATGTGAGTCTTTGGGAAAATGAATAGGTTATGTGGACATACAGGGACATTCCTGGGTTTGATAGAACAACCATGTCCTTGTTCACCTCATGGAATGAGCTAATAAACTGAGTGTGTCCCTAGGCTTTTTCTCACCCTGAACTATTTTATATATCTATTACTTTTCCTCTGTTTCACATCTTAGTTGACTGTTCAGTATAATCAGAACTAAATTTTAAAATTTGGTCATGGCAGGAGGGCATCTGCCTCTTTGGGTGTGATTTTAAGGGGACTCTCTTAGTATTTCCTCACGAAGAATTAAGTGTTCCCAGGCTCGTTAACAGGCAAATTTTTATTCCCCTTTATCCTTTTGAAAAAAATCAGGACTCAGTGTTGAAATATTTTTCTCCTTTATTGACCGAATACTGAATTTCTCATTCCCCTTACTGTTGTGATTAGATCAATTCCTAGAAGGAGAATTCTGGGCCCATGGATAACATACACAACTGTGAATTGGTTTACCTGAGAGTGAGGTGCCAGCACACGATGCTATCAGGGCCTGGTTGACTCACAAGAAAGCTTCTAGAAGGACAGGCCATGAGATCATATCATGGACTTTAACGCACCAGAAAGCAGTCCACACCTCCACCGCAGCACCAGCCACACTGAGCGCCAATCTTTCTGCTCACTAGTGTGCATCTCTCCAAGACTTCTCAGGATGAAGGATGCTATCTCAGGCTACCTTATGCACCCAAGAACCTGTGTTGCCTCCCACATGGCCGGATGGTGGAGCTACTTCTCTCCGCACATACTGTATGTCACTTAGATCCGGTTACCTCATAAGCTGCCATTGAGATCCGATTCAGTGGAGGACTGAATACTCAGTGGAGGAGCAAGGAGGAAGAAGTACAAAAGCCTCTGAAGGTAAAGTCTCACTGTCCCTTTACCTCAGGATGGTGAGAAAGCACTGGTATAAAAAAATACCCGGGTCTGCCCCACACGGGCTTTACCTAAACTCTCCAGGATGGGAGAGGGGAAACAAAAGCATCCTTTGGTGCACCTGGAACCCCAATCAGTTATTTTTAATCATTCCGAAAGCGATCCTCAGTGGATTTTCTGAGAGCCATAGCTCACAAAATATTCTCACACTACCTCACTCGATCCTCACCATAGACCTCCCAGGGGACAGAACAGAGCCAGAGTTCAAATCCAGGAGTCGAACCTCAATACGAATTCCAGGGCTCAATTACAGAGAGGGCAAGTGACCAAATCTCAGTTAGCCTCCTTTACCTGTAAAACTAGGTTAATAATATTTACCATACAGGATGTTTGTGAAGATCAAGTAACACGGTGATGATCAAAGTCCCTGGTAAATAATACCTGCTCAGTAAATAAGTCTGAATTCTCTTTCTTCCTATCCCACAGTCCTTCCCTGAGGCAATGCCACCATTAGAATTTACAGCCGCCGTCCTTTGACAGGTGTGTGGCTCCCTGACTGCTCGGGGCACACATGGCAGCCCATGCCCATGACAGGAGGAGACTGGTGGCCGTCCCAGCACAGCTGGCCAGCACCTGGTGGGCTGCCTGAGTGGTCCTGCCTCTGTGGGAGGCTCTGGGACAACATTCCAGCTGTCAACCCTTCATCCTCCCCTACCTGTTCTAACCATGAGGAACTTCTCTTTCTTTTCTCAATCTTTTGGACACTGGTCTCACATCCATCCTTCAGATGTTTTTTAAGACAGCTTCTCTCCAGGTGACCATGGCACAAGGACGGGATGGCCCAGCAGAGGGCTCTGGGCAGGGTGCCTCCCACATCCTCTTAGCTCCCCCTTTTGCTCAACCTGCACATCTCCAGGGTTCAATGGGCAAGGCTTTGAGCATTTCTTTTCTGCTTGCAGGAAAAGCATAGTATTATAATGGTTCTGGAACCAAGGTGCGTGGGTTCAGATCCAACCCCACCTCTCACCGTCTCTGGTGTGGCTCAGCAAGTATTTAACCTCCCTTTGCCCAAGTCTCATCCCTTGTAAGATGGGGATAACAACATAGCTTGTTGGGGGACTCAATGAGGCCCATAATAGGTACTCAGTAAAATGTAGCTCTATTTATTAATATAAAAAACACCATTCTATATAGATTGTGCGTGTGTGCATGCATGTGTGTGTGTATGTGTAAATGTATTGTGAAATTAGTTCCAGAAGAATATATATAGGACGGTTTATATTAGCATCCTTCAGGGAGCACGCAAAGGAAAACTTTTATTTGATATGTACTTGTACCATTTTACAAGCATATGTTATTTTTGCAATTTAAACACACTTTTAAAAAGAACACACTTTTGAAAAGAACACACTTGGGTATGGTTGTAGAAGAGAAAGGGAGGGGAGGCGAAGAGGGGGTATGGAGAAGAAGAAAAATGATTTTCTTCGGGCAGAAGCCAAGGGCTGGATCACAAAGCATCTTGACTGGCTGAGACATCCTACTTCTAGTTGCAAAGTTTCCAGAGCCCTGTAGGCAAAACCTTCTGCCATATATATATCAGCCATACACAAATTCCCTTTACATTTTCTCAAGTATTCTAGCTGGGGGTAGGGCAGAAACCCAGCTCCATTGAACCAAGTCAACCTGGGCTGGAGAGGCAGGTCAGGGAGGCTCTGA
This sequence comes from Martes martes, assembly GCF_963455335.1. Classification (NCBI taxonomy): domain Eukaryota; kingdom Metazoa; phylum Chordata; class Mammalia; order Carnivora; family Mustelidae; genus Martes; species Martes martes. The sequence continues at coordinate 42,106,634 of NC_137898.1, forward strand.
CCTCGTTCACAGTGGGAGGGCTGTCCAGACTCTTGGAGCACTTTAAGGAGTGAGAGGCAGCCCCCTTGGGTCTCGGGAGAGTAACGGGGCACATCTAGGACAAATCCTATCAGACAAACAATGCCTCCAAGAGATCTGAACATGTTCTGCAAAGAAGTCTATACCCCTTTGCCTGGGAGGAATGAAGGAGGGCTCTGCCTCTTACCGTAGAATCTTCTACGCTGATTAGTTTCCCCAGTGTCCCACAGGACACAGACTGGAGCAAGCAAAGGTTTGTTTCACTACCTTCTGGGCAACAGCCCCCACAATGCTACTCATCTTTCCCCCCACTCTAAAATCTCAGGCTATGTATAGCAAAAAGTCTTATCCTCTTTTGATAAAAGTTACATCACCAGAACACAAGAATAATGTTGCATATTCTTTTATGTAGCCAAGGTATTCATTTGGCCAACCCACATATCTTTTCCAAGGGTGAAACGCCCCTTCTATTTAACTTCCTTCATATCACTTTTGATGGGTAAAAATCTAATCAGTTTACACAATGCATCCTCCAAGAAGCTTGCATTTCTAGAAAACCATCTACCCTATACAACATGATCTATGAAAGTTGATTTTCTAGTTGTAGATGCTGTATCACTTCTCTCCGTAGCCAGTTATCTTCTGGGCCCTCACTGAAACAAATACATGTATTTCTGCGAGCAACTAGGATCATATTTCCCCCACTTTCTTAATGCCTCTGCTAACAAAGTTCCTGCCAGCCAATATGTCCTGTGGTCCATCTTCTTTACAACCCGCTCCCAACCCTGACCAAACTCACCCAAAGGAACTGGATCTGCTGTAAAGGAAGATGTCAAAAAGGATCCTCAAAAAGTTGACTTACCTTTCTCATGGCTGTTTGGTGGTGGTGGTGGAAGTGGGGAGGTAACAGGTTTGGACTTGTCATAGTTGTTAAAGCTCTGGCTGCGTCGGTTGTTAGCAGTGGCGGACCCTCCACGTGCCTTGGCTTCGCTGCCTGCAGCGGATACCCTTGCAGTGGGACCTGGAAGTCTAAAATCCAAGAGCAACAGAAGGATGGATTCAGTCTCAGGGGAACAGCAGTGTCTCAGAAGAAGGAACTGCAACCATGTGGGAGGTAAATGAGCCATTCAAGACGTTGGGTCTGTGGAGGTCTGCCAATCAAAAGATTTAGTGGAATCACTACAAACATCTAGGCTACTAATGACCCCAGCAAAGTCCAACAGCAAAACTTGAGATTGCCTTGGAGCAAAGGGAAATTCTGAAGGAAAAGTAAATGAGTATGTTTGCTGATTAAAAATACAAAGTTCATCTTCCTTTTCCTCTTGGGTGAGTAATTTTACTTTTCAGTGGGGCCAGACCATGCCAACTCTAGTTCTATGAAGTGTGGAACACAAAGGTCAATTAAGACTCTAAAGTGTTTACCTTATTATGTGTGCATTAATACCTACCTTTGGTTTGTCGTATGTGTGTCATAATCCAGGGTTGCAAGGTCAAGAAAATGATGTAATTTATAATGGTCAGAAAAAGACTTGCTAGCACTCAGAACCCAATACAACTACAATGAGAAAACTCATGGCCTGGGTGGAAACATGTGTTGAGACATGTATTCTTCCTCAACACCTGACGACTTGTCTCCATAGGCATTACTTAGAGGCTGAAGCCCAGCTTCTCTGCACAGTAGATGGAAAAAATAATATGTTCTTTCTGTAGAACCAGCAGGAATCCATTAACCTAAAGACACACATACATGTTCTCTTTAAATGAAATACCTCTATTGGGGTAATTTGGGAAATAAAGCTAGCAGACATCTTTGTAATATGTCTCAGGATATTATGGCCTCCTCCCCCAAGAGTTAAGGTTAAGTCTCCCCAGATCAGGAACTTTGGTTCAGAGACTACAAAGCAGGCTGTTTCTAATCATTAAAAGTTGAAAGATGAATAAATAATGAAATAGTTCTATCTTTCAGCTAAAACCCACTTAACGGTGTTTAAAAGCCACTGGAACCTCTGCTGACTAGCATTAGATCTAGTGATAAGTCTGAACTTTCAACTCATAAAGCTTTCAACTTTCTCTTCCCATGCAAATCTGTAAGTACCAAAGAGGTCTGCAGTCTGGAAGCATTTTACATGTAAGCAGGCAATCACTTTAAACTTTTCTTGCTGGCTGAGCAAGAAAGATGGTTGTAGAATAAACAGAGAACATGAGCTAGTGTGAGAGCACTGTAAAATTTATACAGTTAAGAAGAAGGTGGCCCAATTCCCTGACTGGGAACTAGGCGAGAAGGCAGGGGGTGAGTTCTCCCCGACCAAGTGGCAGAGGGAAGTGCACTTTCCACTGCACTAGTAGGATTTGCCCCTCTGTTGATTTACCCCATCTTGTTTGGAGAAAATATTCACCCCATAAAGACAGGCACAGAGTGGGGTACAAACCCATCAGTGCCTATATTTGAATACCAGATGTGGCCAGCACAACTGGATAAGGAGGCCTAGGAATGGGATCTTGGTATGTCTTGGTTCTGCTTCGAGTACAAACAGCATCCAGTGAGGCTTCCAAGTCATTTTTAGCGGAGTACTGACAATTAATGGTAGGGATTCTGCAGGTGCAGACGTGGAGTCCTTTGGGCTGGACTCCTCTAACCCAGCTATAGTCTACAGGAGTCCTTATGCCCACAAACAGGCCTGGAAAGGCATTATAGCCTTGTTCCTAGATAATGTCACAGCAACTGTATGAAGTGGTACAGGGTAAAAGGCCATAGCATTCTACTTCAGAGGGGGCTTGCAAGGAGTAGAGAAGCAAAAAGCAACAGGAAGGGAAAATATACATTCCTTTCGCAGAGCTGCTGAAGAGCCCCCACTGCCCTGACCCAGGGCTGGACCCCAGATTTTTCAGGGCAGTCAGGGCCATTAGAGAGAGAAGATTGATCAAAGCATCGGATGGAATGAGTATAACCTTGAATTGCGTAGGCAGTCTAGTCATCTGTGAGGCAGTGTGGAATAATGGATAAAATATGGGCATGACAGTGGACCAGTGTTATAATCTCTCCAAGATTCACGTTCCATATCAGATAACTTTGGAATAATAATAAACTATCCAATAGGATAGTTGTTCATTTGGAATGGGGCTTAATGTCTGGCCTATTATAAGTACTTAATGCATATGAGTTCCCTTCTCACCCTCTCTGCTGAGCATGAATTCATAAATGAATTCGGCATTGTAATAAAGGAAAGATGCTTTGGTATAAAAAACAATCAAAATAATGAAGGAAATCGATGGATCTAGATGAAAGTATCAGATGAGAGAGGATGAAAATCAACACAAGAAAGTCTGAGATCTACATTTTCAAAGAGGCAAGCCAGATTTTGGCAGATGGTACTCATTTCCCTAAGAAACGTTCCAGAAAAGAAATTGCTTCATCCAAGTATCTGTGATGGAGACCTTATACTTTGGGTACCTCTGAGCCATCTGTAGACCCCAATCCCCAGAGTGAAACATTCCTAATCTTGGATCAACTAAGACAGTTCTGGTGTCCCATGGGTGGTCATCATCAGATTCTCTGCACTGAGTCAGGACCTAGAGGTGCACTTCTGATGGGAGTGGCATAGCCTTCAAGTGGCTGCAGGGTTGTGCCCAATTTCCTAGGACATGGAGAAGGAGCCCTTGAAGGCCTTGGAGGCAGCTGATATGAAAAGGAATGGTCAGCACATATTTAGGCATCAAAAGCCACCCCAAAGTTCAAGCCAATTCATGTCACCTTCTACCTCCATCACTGTTACACCTTAGTCAGGACAGCTCCTTGAAGCTGACCAAATGGTAAGACTAGGTAGAGACCAAGTAATTTCGTCCAAGTTTCAGAAAGTGTCTAGATGCTTTAAAACATGGGTTTTGTTGTGAATGGGCTTGAGTAATTGCTTGCTCCAAAGCAAGCTCCCCACCAACCCTCTGAAATTTTCAGTAAAGTGCACCTAACATACAAAGGCCATGACTGAACGTGTGGTGGGTAGGAAGTAAGGAAAAAGGCTTGTTTGGATCGACCCATGAGGGAACCAAAATATTCTTTGGGATAGTGAGTCAATCCCTCCAAGTTAATTCAGAGTGAATTATAAGATTTCAAATGTAGCATTTCAAAGACAAAGGTGACCTTGAGGACCTAAGGTACATGAGCAATCACGGTGAAGGCACTGGGTTTTCTGAAAATTGAAGAAGAGTTTTCTATGGTCTTAATGTTTATGTCCCCCCACCCCAAATTCCTATGTGGAAATCCTAATGCCCAGTGTGATCTTGTTAGGAGGTGGGGCCTGTGGGAGATGATTATGTCATTACATGGAACCCTTAAGAATGATATTAACACCCCTATAAAAAATGGTGCAGAATACTAGCTGGCCTCTTCCACCCTATGAGGACAGAGTGAGAAGTCAGCCATCTGCCACCTGGAAGGTAGTGCTCACCAGAACCCAACTAGGCTGGCATCCTGACCTTGGACTTCCAGCTTCTAGAAATGTGGACAATAAATTTCTGTTGTTTATCAGCCACTGAGTCTGTGGTATTTTACTATGGAAGGCCAGACAGACAGAGGGAGGGTTCTCATTCATTCTCCTCTAGATCTTAAGGGGCTGACTGATCCCAGATGACATCTAAATTACCCACGTATTGATAAAAGAACATACAAAGGTCAGAAGTAATTCAAAGGAGGAAACTGCTAATCTTGGAAGTTGGCGGGATGGCCAGGGAAGGTTCCAAATCGATGGGACCCCAGAGGAAGATGTGGCACATGGAACGGAAATGTGAGTGGAGGGCAAGAGCGTACAGAGTCAGGATGAGAGGCAGAAGAGAGGTCTCCTGAAGAGAGGGAGGAAGGGCGGGTGTGTGCTAGGGATGGGGGACAGATTGGGAGGAAATGAGGCTGGAGAAGCAGGCAGGGCACAAGTAGAGAAGTCCTTGTGTGCCACAAAATGAATCTGGACGTTGTTCTGGCTTCCAGCAATGAGGCATTTGTTAGGGAGGCTGGGAGCAGAGCTAGAGCAGAAAAGGAGAGTATCCAGGGCACCTGGGTGGCTCAGTGGGTTAAAGCCTCTGCCTTCGGCTCAGGTCATGATCCCGGGGTCCTGGGATTGAGCCCCGTGTTGGGCTCTCTGCTCAGCGGGGAGCCTGCTTCCCCTCCTCTCTCTCTGCCTGCCTCTCTGCCTACTTGTGATCGCTCTGTGTCAAATAAATAAATAAATAAATAAGAAAGATAAGAAAAGGAGAGCGTCCTCTGGTTCACAGTAACATAGACCCAGCTCACATTCTCAAGTTCATTACTGTTAACATCTTCGAGCATCACCAGAACGGCTATCAAGCCCCAGCCTGGAAACAGTTGCTGCCTGTACGTTAGCTTCCCTCTTCTCAGGAGAGTTGGGTCTCGCTCATGTGGACCAGCAGGGAGAGGGGAGCATGTCAAGTCAATCCTGCATCATTTATGGTGCCAGAATGTTCCAAGGACTCCTTTGCCAGAACAACTCTACTTCTCAAGATCATTCCATGTTCCAAACATAGTTAACAAAATGACAGAGGGCACAGATGGGTTCTTTGAAACATACACATGTTGCTTTTCCAAAAAAAAAAAAAAAAAAAAAGGAAATTTAAAGGAAGTGGTATTAAAAAGAGGCAGAAGAGAAATTCCGCTGCTGTTGGAGCCCTGGCTGATTTGTCAACATGTTCAGAGCCAAGGAGGCAGGGTGGTAAGTAGTCACTCTGGCACATAACCTGTGAGTGCATCCCAGCTCCATACGCTGTGCACACTGATGGGAAGAAAGGCCTTCTTCCCCGCAAAGCCACTTGAATTGGAGAAGATGGCCCTCCCAGGAAGGATGGCAGCTTGTGTGCACATGTTTGGGATCTCAGGTGGAAGGTGTGATCAGAGACGCTTTTTTTAGCCAGAGGAGATCATTAAATACTAAATCTCTCATCTCCATGGCCTCTGCTTTTCAGCAGCTAGACAAAGAGGACGAAAGTATGAGCCCCACTGCTTCCTCGCCGTAAGACGGTCATATAGATCAACTCCGTGGGGCTTTGCTAGAGGTGGCCTGGTGGCCCCAGCTGGCCCAGATCAACCCGAAACGCCAATGTTGCTGCATCTGCTGGTTATGGTGCACTCACTATGGGCCAGACGTAAAAGGGTTGGGATGAGTTTACTTGATCCACATCACACTGAATGAGGCAGTGAGGAAACACGGGCTCCTGGAGAATAAATCATCTGCCCGGGTGACATGGTGAGTGGTGAAGAGGGGCTTTCAGGAGGTTTGACTAGCCGCACTCACAGCCGCCATGCCTCCATGTCTCTGCAGATGGACTATGCCTATGAACCTGGAACCCGCCAGTGTTGCCAAGGGACGATAATTGTAGTCGAAGGCAGAAATTCATGGGAAACCTCCATCCCTGTGCTGGTTCCCCCATAAACCTCTTCCCTGCATCCAGACTCCAGGGTGAGGCTTCCCACCCTGTTGGAGACCCCTGGTGCCTCTTGAGGTGTTTGGCTCTGCCAGGTGTTCCAGCAATGTTTGCACTTGAATGAGATCTATTTCCAGAGCCCCGGGAGAGGTACCTTGCTCCATCAGCAGGGATAAGGCTATTTCTTTTGGCAGCTAACTTTACGGCTACGTTTGGTGATGCCTGGATCAGCTAAAATGTTTATCAGTATTGTGTTCAAGGCCGGGGGTGGGAAAGGGAGGGGGATAAGGGAGGGCAAGGAGGATTATTAGGCAAATAATGAAACAAAGAATATCCTTTCATTAGCCTCATCAGAGAAAAAAAATGCATCCAAAAGAAACTCTAGGTGGGAGATATGACCCTGAAAGAAAGCCAGACCTTGGCTTTCAGTCAGCTTGGAAGCCCTATACCCAGCACACCCTGGGGGAGGGGCAGACATGGCCTCACCCTTCAGTCCTTCCTCTCTTCCCACTGCCTCCTTCCACCATCCGAGACTGATAACAAATCATCCTGCAGTGGCCATGTGCCTCAAGCAGATATTTCCCTAGCGAGCTCCTGTTTGCTTTATCTTCTAGAATGGAGCACACCGTGGGAACAAACACTGGATTTCAGGTTCCCTCCAAGCTCATTTCCCTCCTTTCCTTTGGTCCGTGAAACAATTTCAATCTACAGTGGAACTGGAGGATAGGAAATGGAGAATCTCATGCACACGCCCTCAAAAGAATGGCACTTAAGAACGGGGAGGCTGATTTCCCATAAATGTCTGATTTACGGATTATGGAAACTTATCTCCTGACCAGTGCACATCTGCCAGAATTCCTCTCCATCCTCAAACTGATGAACATACTGCTTGGACTCTGGCTGGACCCTCACATGTCCCCTTGTACTCCTGGTCCATCAATACAGCACACCCCAGGGGCGCCTGGGTGGCTCAGTGGGTTAGGCCTCTGCCTTCCTCTTAGGTCATGGTCTCAGGGTCCTGGGATCCAGCCGCACACTGGGCTCTCTGCTCAGTGGGGAGCCTGCTTCCCCTCTCTCTCTGCTGCTCTCTCCGTCTACTTGTGATCTCTCTCACTACGTCAAATAAATAAATAAATAAATAAATAAATAAATATCTTTAAAAAAATTACAGCTCACCCCAAATCCTCAATAGACTCACTTGTTTCTTGCTCTGGCACGTGTTTCCCAAATTGCAATTCCTCTGCTATTCCCAAATAAACTCAATTTGAGTTTGGTAATTTGAGCTTGCCTCAGTTTACCTCCTTATTTAGGTTGACACCTATGTAGGGACATCTGCACCACACTCAAAAACCAGGAACCCCGTTTTCCAGGGCAGTTGGTGTCCGAGTTGGACCCTGTGTTACTTTTCAAGGAAAGCAGGCACTCTCTAGTATGCTGTTATGACCTGGGTGTTTATGTCCTCCCCACTCCTGCCCCAATTCATGTGTCATAACCCTAATCCCTGGGTGATGGTATCTGGAAATGGGGCTCACGGGAGGGACTTAGGTCATGAGGTTAAAGACCTCATGATGGGATTGGTGCCTTATAACAAGAGAATGAATGGGGCTTGCTTCCTCTCGTGTTGCTCTCTATGTGCGGACACAGCAAGAACACGGCCATCTGAAAACCAGGAACAGGGCTCTCGTTAGAACCTGACTGAACGTCGTCCTGACCTTGAACTTCCCAGCCTCCAGAACTGTAAGGAAAACATTTCTGCTGTTTAAGTCACCCAGTTTACGGTGATTTGTTCTAGCATCCCAAACTAACAAAGACACAAGATTATGAGAAGCACTGATGAATGTGGGTTCCCTCCTGTCCCCCGGAACCAAGTCAGGGTAGTATCTGGACTTGGTCTACAGAGAGGCCACTGCCCTGTGGCTTCTTGCCAACAGCCAGGCAGATCCCAAGTTGGGTCTCCCGATGTGTAACCTTTTAGAAAAGGTAAAGAAGGCTCTGGCTGGAAAAGGGACCTAGAGCTTGACGGAGTGGGGCAGCAGGCTGACATTCAGAATGTATTTGCCACACAAATACAGATACAAATGCAGTGTGGGTCTCCCTTTAGCTTTAAGTGAGAATTCAATGAAAAGTAAATGAAGCAATTCCACCCCAGCATTGGGTTCTGTTGGGATGTTACAAGTGGAGGCAAAAGACTGAGCGTAATGTCTGAAATCAAAGATTTTTAAAAGCAGCCTTGACAACCCCCTAAGTACCAGATTTCGAGGGGGAGGAAGAGAAGAGTGTAACACAGTGGTTAAGGTGAGGGTTCTAGAGTAAGATACCTGGGTTCAAATCCTGCTTTTATGTACTTTCCGTGTCACCTTGGGTAACTTACCTAACTTCCTCGATTTTAGTTTTCTCATCTGTAAAATGGGGATAATAAGATGACCTGCCATATGAAGACTGATGTGAGGATTAAATAAAATATGCATTCAAACTGGTACATAGTGAACATTCAAAAAATGTTAGTTCTTGCTACTTTTAAAAGAACAGTGGATCCCAAAGACGTGACCGGCATTTTCCATACCCTGGAACAGGTCCTCCTACGAGGCCGTAGATGCCAAACTCTGTGTCAAGAGAACTAGTTAGTGAGCAAGGCTGATTTTTAATTTTAGGAGACTGAGGCAATCTCTCCAAGGTACAAAAGAGCATCCAGAAATGAAAATGAGACAGAGCTGCCTTGCTGCTTTGTCTCCTCCCACCAACGGAAGTCATGCTGCAGTTCTTTATAATTCAAAAGAAAACCAATCCCACATTAGTAATTTTAGCAATACCAGCAACAATAAAAAGCACCACACACACACAAAAGGGATGCAGGTGAGGTGGGATCAGGGCCAGGCCAGAGCAGGGAGCCAAGCTCATCATAAAACAACTATGAAATCCACCTAGAAACTTACCTCTCCCTAAATCAGAAAGGATTTTGATGAGCGAACAATCAAAGGCCAACTCAAAGAAATGCAGAAGCAGTAGGTACAGCTTCATCTCACATAGGCTCTGACACACACATACACACTCCTTTTCCATGATGCCTCCCCCCCACCCCAGACACTCAAAACTCTCCAACATTGGGTCATTAGCCAAAGCATGTTTGGTTTGCTCAAACTGCAAACATGAAACGGGGAGAGGGACTGAAAGGAAACTTAGACAGAGCAAAGGGATCAATGAGTTGGGTTGAAACCATGCTTTGCAGGACACAGAAAAATCTAACCTAGAAATCTTTTTCTGACCCAGAGTGAAGCGGATGATTTTGCTTTGAGATGAGTCCTTGGATGACGCACTGCATGATGGGAAAGAAAAACAGCAGAAGAGATGAGTGAGGGGAGGGAAGATACGTTAGACACACACACCACTAATAGGAGTAGGTAACAGTGGGGATGCGCCTGGTTCGCTCTCTGCCCACTTTTCCTACAATACGCAGCCTTCCTTCCGGCTCTAACTCTTCTGATGTGACAATATTCCAATGTGAAGAAATTACTATCAAGATTATCTAAGAACTTCTGTGATTTTTTTTTTAAAATGCCAAATATCTTTTCTGCTACTTGGGACATAAGGCTTCTTTTTCCCCTCAGAAGACACCGAAGTGAGGGGTGTCTGACAAGTAAACAAACTTTATACCTTTCTAAGGTATCTAAATGTTTCTGTTTCACATACTTGTTCTACCAGCATGTTTTTCAGGTAAATGTGCCATAAAATGTTGACCCAAAACAAGGGTATAGATGTTTGCAAGTTTTGCTGCTCTTGGGAAGATTCATTCTCAGTGGTATAGAAAAAGGGGCGCCTGGGTGGCGCAGTTGGTTAAGCATCTGACTCTTGGCTTCGGCTCAGGTCGTGATCTCAGGATCATGGGATCGAGACCCGAATCAGGTTCCATGCTCAGCTCCGAATCTGCTTAAGATTCTCTCTCTCCTTCTCCTTCTGCCCCTCCCCACTGAGCTTGCTTTCTCTCTCAAGTAAATAAGTAAATCTCTCTCTCTCTCTCTTTTTTTTAAAGAAATGTTCATTTAAAGACTTCTGAACTTGCTAAATTCTAGGGCTTGGACGAAAAATCTATACATGTCAGGGTGCCTGGGTGGCTCAGTGGGTTAAGCCTCTGCCTTCTGCTCAAGTCATGATCTCAGGGTCCTGGGATGAAGCCCCGCATCAGGCTCTTTGCTCAGCGGGGTGCCTGCTTCCCTCTCTCTCTCTGGCTGCCTCTCTGCCTACTTGTAATCTTTCTCTGTCAAATAAATAAATAAAATCTTAAAAAAAAAATCTGTACATGTGAGGAAACTTGATTGGGTTTAATAGAAAAGTAAACTTACTGAGTGCTTTATAAAAGATAGAAATATTTATCTTTCTTGTATCCATACACCCTATACCATGCTCATCCTATACCAACCTGTGTATCTCAACACATATTCTTTGGAACCCTATGCAGCAGTCTCAGGTGAGAAAGACAATGTTGGTGTTACTAGACTCTGGAAGTAAAGGAAGAGACAAGAGAGAATACAGAAGAAGAAAAGAAATGAAGCAATTATCTGGATTTTCCCTGACCAGTTGAATATTGGTAATATATATGATAGATATCGATGGAAAGGAAAACGAGTCTTGGGGACTGTGCTCCTCTCCTGGACTCTGCACTGGTAAGGAATTTCAGGAGATGAAATGTAGATCAAATTCTTGGCCTCACGTGGATTAATGAGAAGAGCTGAAGGGAAGGGGTAAACGTGAGTCTCCACTGGGCCATCATGGAGGAGCTGCTCGGATTCCCTCATACCAGCAGCTCAAATTGCCTTTGCCAGCTTCCATGACTCCTTTCTTAACAAATTTCATGGAAAAGCTGCCAGGTTTTAGTATTTCCTATCCCAAGAGGTGTAGTGTTTAGGCATGTTTGTGTCTGGCACAGTTCTAACAGGGGACTGGAACTTGGCGTCCCGGGCTTGCGCCAACATTTGTCACTGATGATCAAGGGTCCAAACCACTACCCTTGGGGCTCTGGTTACCAAAGACAAAATGTGGGATAGAAATACAATGGAACTAAGCCAGTGTTGCCATTTTACTATTCTTAAATTTACAGCCAGAGCGTAAGCATGGGATATTAGATCCCTAGAACTTGAGGATATGATCGTCCTTTGGAAGTAAAATTAGAATCAGTATATAATGTGGGAAACCATTCGTCTGCGGAACTAACCCAATCTGGGCCAGATAAAGGATGAGGGAGGACACAGAGCAACTCCAAAGGCCAATCCATGTCATCACAGTACTGAGTCAGGGGGCCATGATGGTAGGAATCACTCTGGAATCAATGGATCTAAAAACCTGGCTTAAGTAAGTTTGACTCTTCTTTAGGTAAAGCCTTTATTAACAGTAGAACGTTTCTTCTTACTGGGAGATGGGTGTCCAGACTGGAACATCTGGTTCTCTTAAGAAAACATACGCCTACCACTGGAGTGGGTGCCTCGGGCTAGCATAGCTTAGTGACACAAGCCCGGCGTTGCTCAACACATGTTCCTTGGAATCCTGTATGCAGTGAGAAGATCCACGAAGTAAGTTCTGAGGCTAAGTTGGAGGAATGCTTTCTACGGCCCCTTCTGAAGATTCACAGTGCACACGTGTTCTTCTCTCAGGCTCCCTCACCTCAATAAACAGCAGCATTTACCACTGCTCACACCAGGAATCTAGGCTTTATCTGTGATGCTCTCCCTCCCTCCAGCCAGTCCATTGATCTGCATCCCTGTTGGCTCATCATCGTGTAGTGGTCCATCAACAGATCTGCTCCACCCCTTGGTCCAAGCCACCGTCCCCTGGAGGACTACAAGAGCCTCTTACCTGGGGTCCTTCCTTCCATCTCTATGTATCCTAGTCTTATTATCCAGAGAGGAGCTAAGAAGATTTTTTTTAACTTTCAATCAGATCAAGTCTCTCTTCTGCTCAAGACACCCCCCTCCCCCGGTGGTTTCCTGCTACCTATAAAATGAAATGCAAACTCTTTCCCCAGTTTAGCTAGCACTCTGTGACTGGACCTCAGGGTCACGGCACTTGGCTACTGCAGGGACCACCAGTCATACTATCTTCCATGTAGATGGAGGCTTTGCTTACAGGTACCTTGTCACGTTTTCCAACTCCCCTCACCCACTGAGCTCCAGCCACTCCAGCCTTCTTTCTGGTCCTCCAACCTGCCAAGCTTTCTCTTACACCACAGGGCCTTTGCACCAGCTGCAACCTCTGGGTGATCTATTCTACACCTAAACTTCACATGGCTTGCTCCATGTCATCCCTATCTCTACCCTGGTGTCATATTCCCAGAGAGAACCTCCTAGCAGTCCAACCTAAATTGTCAGCCTAATCCTTCTGAATCCCATCATCTTATTGTAGTAGCACTATCTGATTGTTCTCTTCCCTATTTTCCTGCCTCCTCTAGGAAAATCCAAAGAGTAGGCACATTAGTGGTCTCATTCATCTGTGAACCCCAAGTGCCTAGAACAGTGCCTGGCACACAGAAGGCATTCAAACACTAACTAAACAAATGAATGCATTTTTGACAGATTTAAGGATCTGAGTAGACCTGTAATAATAGTTCTAACAACTCAACCCAGATTATTTACCAACATTTCCCCCTATGGAGCCCTTCCCCTGCAAGTCACCATTCAGGGAATAAGCGCCCTGTAGAATAGTGTGGGCAATGAGATCCTGGTCATTCAATCACCCAGGGCCATCAGAGACCTCTGATCAGAGGATGGCTCGCACTCAGGTGGTTCTTTAGGTCAGGTGCAGGGGCTCACTCCCTGGCTCTCTGTTACTTATTACTAGTCCAGGCATTTCTTCTTGCCTATAAATTTCTATAATGTAAATTGGATATAATTAGATAATTAATTAGGGGATTTACAACACATCCATCACTGCTGGTTTTAACACCATCACAAGTGGGAAGTAGCACTTCTCAGGGAAAGGAAAAAGCGGTAACCATCTATAAGGCACCTGTTTTGTCTGGAACAGTTCCGTGCTTTGTCCAACTACAACGGGCTGCTGAGGGTACAAGCGTGTGCGAGAAACCCTATGGTTATGAACACTGCTGCTTTAGGAGACTAGAAAGCAAGTCATTACTCTGCAGCACATGTTAAGTGAAACCAAGCAATCAATTCAATTAGTGACATTTAGATGATTTGCTAACTAAAGGTTTACAGCTTTAAACAATTACTGTGGACTTTTCTCTAGAGTTTTACTATAAGTCAAAAACCTTCTAGCCCCAAATCCCCATTCTTCCCCCTCCGCCATTAAAACGAATGTTCTACAAGGCGATCTTCTGCAGAGTCGTTAGGAATGCAACTTTTCCCAATGTAACCCAGTAGGTGGCAAGGACCCTGGCCCTGTGCTTGCATATCATCCTACACCGAGAGCTCCACTGGCAGGCATCAGCCCCCCGGGAACGTGAGCAACACCCACACCCTAATCCTACAAAACAGAGGACCACAGCTGAGGCCGCTAACCACTCTCGCAAGGTTAACAAAATCCAGTCCCTGGCCCTCTCTGGGAAGGTGGCTGCCCCCTTCCTTGCTAAGCATTGCCCATCTTTCTTCTGTGCTCTAGATACTTCTCTTCTGGTGCAGCAGAGGCATCTACGGCAGAACTTCTGCCGCCACTAAGCAGAATGAGTCACGCATACAACATCGAACACCCAGCTTACAGGCAAACATGCAAAACCAGTCTGAAGTCTATTTTCGGGGCTGTTCATTGCCTAGGAGCATGTGCAACACAGGCCAGAGCTAGGCAAGAGCCGCTCATTAGCTCTGGCTGCTGGCCAGTCCGACCTCTAAAAGTGCACATCTCCGCCAGGCACAGGAGGCAGCCCCGCCGCATCCGGTCCAAGGTCAGGCTAATCCCCCCCCCCACCAGTAGTCTTCAGCACGGAAGGGGCCCAAAGGAGAACATTCCTGGCCTCAGCTGCAGTGGGGCGGGGAGTGGGGGAGGGTGGGGAAGGGCGCCCTGAGGACCACGGAGTCACAGGGCGGCAGGGAGCCCCCACCTGGACTGCATCTCGGCTTGCGCTTTTGACTGCTGATGTGTCGCCGTCTGGAGAGGCTGGCCCGGGGCTTGGGGGGTGGCCGGCCCCTGTTGCTGAGGGGTGCCAGCCTGGCACTGGGAGGGGGCCCCGGCCGCCTGGGCCACGGCGGGCGGTGGCGGCGCAGAGAGATGCTGCTTCTGGGGCTGCTGCTGCTGCTGCTTGTAGCGGGAGAGGCTGAAGAAGAGGCCTAGGATGGCCTTGAGGTTGCCATTCCTGATCTCTGCAAGACAAGAGAGAGATACTTTTAGACACGGAGTCCCAGCTTGGGAGCCCTTTCTCGCTCACAAGTTTCATTTCTCCAGGACAGGACAGGTTTCCTCAACACTTCCCCGGGGATCACAGTCGGGGGACGTCAGGCCTCAGCCACAAAGAAATTAGCTGCTTCTCCCCCACCGGGATTAGAGCGGATACAGGAGGCAAGTTGCAACTGGATGTCTGGCAGGTGCCAGGAGGAAATTCTCAGCAAGGACACGACCAAAAAAAGTCAGACTCCTGAGCAAGACCGTGCTTGTTCTCAGGCAAAGCAACCAGTCCGGGACAGAGGTGCTCCCCGGCGCTGAGGGGAGACTCGCCGGTCTCCACTTGGCAGCTCGGCCCAGTCCATGCTCTGTGCCCCCAGCCACTTTCGTGCGTGCCAAGTGATTCCCACCTCACTCAGAAATCCTCACTCTGCTCTACCCAACCATCCTTCCCTCAAATACATGGCTCTGTGTCTCCCTTGTCTACTAAATCACTCATTTGGGGTGAGTGTGAGGATCAGCCATAGGACTTGGTTTCATAAAGAACTCACACAAAAATTCTATATTAAAAAAAAAATGAGAACAGAGTGGGGGTAAGAACATTTTTATTCCAAACACAATTTTTTAGCTGTTAAAATGCATTTGCCTCAAGGCATGCATAAAAAGCTGCTGAGAAGGAATAAAATATTTATTCACAGGCAGAGGCTATGGATTGAGGGTGTTTCTCCTCGGGGAATCCCTCCTTTTATGTTCTTTTAACACCAGATGCAATGGCCAGGTCCTGAACCGATTCTGAGGGTAAAGTAATAGGGCCACCCAGTCCGAGGGACAGGAAGAAGGAATCCTGGGGGCTCCCTCTGCTTTGCTTCTATCTGAGGCTGAATTTCCTTCTCTGAACTGGCGAGGGGGTTAGAAGGAGTGGGTTGGGGGAAGGGGCACACCTCCTGTGTGGGGAATGCACACGTCCAGGTTAGCCTGGGGCCGGGAAGAGAAAGGACTCTTGCAGGGCAGAGGGTATGAATGGGATCCTTTCAGAAACAAATCCCATTCCCTACAGGCCTGCCAGTGTCCTGGGTGTGATCCGAGCAGGCCAGGCTGAATGACTGCCCCAAGAAATGGAGATCACAACTGACAACACAAATGTGGCTCTCTGAGCCTCACTGGCAATACCGACACAGCTTTCCCATCACACAAGGTTGTCCTACAGATGCAGTCAGAGCCTATCTGTGTAAGCGCACTGTGAACAGTGAAGGCCTTCTCTGGACCTGGTTGCTAATAACCATCCCCCCCAGAATCCTGTATGAGATTCCCATACAGGTCTGGGCTCATGCCTTAGAAATGGTTTTTACTGGGGTCATCTTGGGGCTTATCATGCAAACCATGATGCTTCTGAGAGTGAAAGGGGAGAGCTTTTAATTAGGCCAGGGGGTCAGGTATAAGCTAGGACTGGCCTGGGCAAAAGAGAATGCCTATAAACCATCTTGTGCAATCTGGGAGCAGAGAAAGCCCCATAGAGCTGGCGGAGACCCCCAGGTTCTGGAGGTCATTCAGCTGGCATGCAGGTTAGCACCTGTTAAAGAACCTGGGGAACCATTTACCGCCTCAAAATTAAAGTCTCAGGAGGGAGAAAGTAGAGCTAATCATGGGGATTGGCGAAATCTATGCAAGATTTATTTTTAGTACTTTTGATCATTACCGGGTTATACAGTTTATAAGAACAAGGACTATCACTAATTAGTATGTATCAGGTTAAGCTCTTAATAAGCATGATCTCATTCAATCCCTACAATCTGGGAAGTGAGTGTTAACGTCCCTCTTGTACAGAAAAACAGCATCTCAGAACGGTTTTAGGACCTCTCCAAGGGAATACGTTACAGAGCTGGGATTTGGGATTTGAATCTAGGTTTTTCCCTCTCAAAGCCTGGTCTCCCCACACTGTGTAACTTGGCTTTACTTGTCTACCCATCATGTGTGGTAAATTTAAAAGCACAAGCAGATAATGTTTTATTTATTAAGCTAGCTGGTGGGTATATAAGTATTCTTTATTCTTCTGTAAGTATTCTATGATTATGGAATGTTTGGCACATTCCATAATACATTTTTTAGAGCCACGTAAGAACAACAAAGAAAGGAGGAACTATAAAGATTCAGCACACAGAGGGGCGGACTGGTTGTCTCCTGCGAGAGGCAAGCATGTTCACATCAGCATCTCCTGGCAGGCCAGTCCAAGCCAGGGCAAAAAGAGACAGCTTTGTCGTATTCTCTACCCACTGTGGTTGCTAAGTCCCTTACTGTTCATAACTCAGCATCAGTCCCTAAGCATCGCTTTCTCCGTCAAAAAACAGTCTTCCCACATATGTACTTCTTCTTGGCAGGGGGGATTTTCATGATAAAGATCACTGATTTTTTGAGCCAGAAAGACCCGGGTTTGAATCTCGAAAGTTCATCATTTATAGACTGAATTTTCAGAAGACTCGACCTCTTGGGGCCTCCGTTTTCTTCTTTAAAATGGGCATATGCCAAACTGAACCTTTCCCACAGACTTGTTATGAGAATTAAGTGACCACTGAATGAGAAAATGCGTGCAAAGCACCCAGGATGCTGCCTGACTCTACTTCCCATTTTGGTTCAGAAAATATGGCCCCTCTACCTACAGCCTCCTCAGAACTCACCACAGGGCTCTGTCCCTAACGGAAGACTAAGAAGCTGCCCATTCCCCCTGCTCTTTCCCCCTGAGGCTACAGTCACAGGCATGGATGGAGAAGGAAATTAATCAGGAATGATCTCATATTAGACAAAAGACAATGGGGAACTTCCGATTTGGGGTTTTTTTGTTTGAGAAAGAGAGCCCTCGCACGCCTGCGTCTGCTGGGGCAGGGGGAAGGCAGAGGGAGAGGGAGAGAGAGAATCTCAAGCTGACTATCCACGCCCAGCACGGAGCCTGGCACAGGGCTTGAACTCACAACCTTAAGGTCACAACTTGAGCCAAAATCAAGAGGTGGGACACCTAACCACCCAGGTGGCCCCCGTTTCTCTTTTAAACAGCTTTACCCAGGGCAATCTGTACACAGAAAATTAAGTGTGTGATGATTTTCAGTCACTTCTCTGAACTGTCATCTTAGCCTATTCCCATCACCCTAAACTGAGTCCTCCCGCTCATCTGCAGTCAGTCCCCAAACCCATTTCCAGGCAACGTCAAATCTGCTTCCTATTTCTACAAGCTTAGTCTCTTCTGGACACTTCCTGGAAGGGGAGCCATGTAATATGTAGTCTTTTGCATGTGGCTTCTTCCACGGAACATGTTTTTAGGTGACCGACATTAGAGCATTTGTCATTAGTTTCGTTCTCCACATTGCTGAGTAACCCCCAGTTGTATGGATAGACCACATCTTCCAGGCCCACTCCCCAGGTGGTGGATGTCTGGACTGTTCCCTTTTCTTTGCAGAGCACAAAATCTGGAGAGGGGTAGACACTGTTTGGGGTTGGAAGCCACAAGGTTTTTGCCATGGGTGGTCTACAATAGACAGTACCCAAAATAGCTGGAATTGTGTTCTCCCCACATTTCCGAGGGGAGTGTGTCTGCATTCCACGAGGCCTGGTAAGCAGGCGGCACCGACCAGCTAACGACACGATCCATCGGCCCACAAAAAATGTTTCCCTCATGACATTTCCCAAGGTTTGGAAAAACAGTATCATTTTATGTCGGCTCAGCTGTCCTCATTCTAGAATTCTAGAGAAAGGAAAAAACCACAGACCTAGCTAGAATGGACACTACACTAGCTAGCTGGTGTCTACCTCTGCCTGAGAACCCTGATGGCATTTCTGTTTGTGGCCACACCCATGTCCGCTGAACGGGCTATAGCAGTCATTTTTCCATTCCCAATAAATTCAGTAGCACCTGGACTCTTTAATTCCCTCCAGTTCTGATTTCTTTGCTCCCACCAGCTGGTATGAATGTGCCCAGATACTGTACGGGGATGCCAGGCATGAAGGATAGGAAAAACAGCGTTCTTTTCTTCCAGCATTACTGAAACCTCAGACCTGGTTTACAAAGGCACAAACACTGAGATAATCTAATACAAAGAAATCTGCTTTGTAGGGAAGAATGGACCGGAAGCCAGAGGAAGGCAGGGCCAGCTCAGACTGGACCGTGGAGTCTGAAGTCCTATCCAGTTCTCTTAACTCACAGCGCCATCCAATTTACGCGGCTGATCCGGGACTGTGGGTTCTGTGGCATGGCTCCTCCGTCAGCATAACCTACACTCCCCACGGAACTTCCCACCCCATTCCCGCAGCCCTTCTGTGTCCTGCTCACCAAGCCGGTCGATGGCTACACCCACGGGGCAAGTGGGACGGATGAGGGGGATGGGAGAGCCTACAGTACCCCTTCTGGTGAGGAACAGAATCAGGTCCACTCCCTGCCACACAGGTGATGTGGGTAGGAGAAAACGGAAACAATCCACCTGCTGCTTTTCTCCTGACGGACCAGAAAGACCTGAGCTCTCTGGCTCAGACGAAAAGGGAACAAGCTCAACGTCTAGGTTTCTGGCCAAACCAGGTCTGAACTCATCAGGTCAGCAATCAACTTCACTCCAAAAGCATGCACTCCTTCCTAGAAGGACCTGGTAGGATCTTCCTGCCTCCGTCTCCTCCAACCCTCAAGGTTGATAAAGAGGGGGTCTTCAGTCCTGTCATACTACCTATGCCTTGTCTTCTGTCTGGACTTCCCATCTTCTTTCCTGTCTGGTGAATGCCTCTGTATCCTGTCAAACCCCGGCAAAATCCCACTGCCTCTGTCAATCCCCCTGACCGCCCCCAAGCCAAGCTAGTCACTGGCTTTCTTTGTCACCACTGTGTACGTACCAGTAGCCCAGCTCTCTTATTAATGGAAACTGGAGGTAAGTGTGTATGGCTGAGACTATGCCTGGTACACAGGACGTGCCCAGCAAATGTTTGCTGAACTAAATAGGATATGCCTCACACCCCAGACCTTCACGTTTCCATTACGGGAGGACGGGCTCAGGGCCAGGTGTTTGCAAAGCTCCCAAGGGTAAAAACTATCCTTCCACGGGACAGATTTACAGATGGTTGTGACTGGTGGAGTGTGTGTCGGGGAGGGGTTGAAGGGATCTTGAAAATCACCCAGGTTAGGGTGAGGCCCAAGCTCCCAGGACACGGGATGGTTCCAACTGTCTGGAACACAGAGGGGGGCGGTTGAGAAGGCCTAGTCCAGGGGAAGTGTCCCAAACCAGTAGTGTCTCCATGGGGGTTCCCCTGGGCCTGCAGCCTCTACCCTGGAACAAAGGCTCTCTGCGGTCCTCTATCGGGCAGGTTGGGGCAGGGCATGATCTGCTACAATATTTCAAGGACAGGTGCATACACCACACCCTCCCGAGGTTCTAAACCCTGCTTTAGTCACTGGAAGAGGGCGGAGAAGTACATACGGGGTTTTCCAACCACCCGTGGTTTTCATCAGAGGAGGAGCCTCAGGGCACTCAACCATCTTCAAAAGGAAAACAAAAAGCATTAAAACTACATTATTTCTTTAAACACAATAATGCTTTTCTAGTAATTATGCAGGTGATTAAGACTGTGAGGAGCGACAGAGAACACCAGGCCTCTGAAACAGATGAGTAGCTTAGCCACGACTGACCTTGTGGGTCTCCCTTTTCCCATGTGGGACTTAATCTCTCTGGGCCTTAGTTTCCT
Source organism: Martes martes (assembly GCF_963455335.1). NCBI lineage: Eukaryota > Metazoa > Chordata > Mammalia > Carnivora > Mustelidae > Martes > Martes martes. The sequence continues at coordinate 42,127,103 of NC_137898.1, forward strand.
CCTCTGTACGATGGGGATAAAATGAATACTGATCTCAAAAAGTTGGGGGCATTAAATAAGATATAAAACATGTATAGCATTTAGCTCACTGACTGGCACATGAGTTCTCCATAAACGGCTTCTAGCCCTATAATTTAACAGTATGTCAAGTGAGAGGTTTCTTGTAATCCTGAAATTGAATAAAGTGGAAAAAGCCCATTTGAGGATAAAAAGTCTCTAACTGTCCTTCCTCTATAAGTTCAAGGAGTTGACAAAAGTCTGGGCCAGTCACCTTCCTCCAAGACTGCACTAGTCCAGAATCTGTCTCACCAACCAACACCATCATTATCCTCCAACCTCAAAAGCCAAGGTAAGATCTAGAGGATTCTTTCTGCCATCTTTCTGGGCCACTGTAATGGGATTGCCCATGAATTACACATGAACATCCTGGCAGATGCTCAAAAGAACATTAACAATGTTGAAAAGAGAGGCAAATGCCAGGTCATGCTCCGACAGTGGGCTCTCTCAAAGGCCATGCTCCAAAAAACGGTTCTCTGGTTTCTCGCTGTGATGATGAAGCAAGCTTACATTAGCGAATTTGAAATCACTGATGATCACAGACCTGGGAACGTTGTTGTGAACCTCGGGGCAGGTTAAACAAGGGTGGAGTGATGAGCACTAGATCTGATGTAAAACTCAAAAGATTTAGAAAAACAGCAGAATAATCTGCTCCCATCCGCCAGTCTGGTTTCGTTGTATGGACGACCTCGCTGCTGTCATGGACCATGAAGCAGCAAGGCGAAAACACACAGGAGGGAGAATCCTGGGATGCCTTTTCTAGGGGTGTAATACATACAAGCAAATAAAATGCCTCAATGGACAAAAAAACTAACCCCCCCCCCAAATCTAGATCTTTCTAGATGAGAAAGTGTTGCAGAGTGGGGGAAGGTGGCAATGTCTGATGATCACAGACACTGGATATTTCCTCCCCCCGCCAAGGAAAAGAAGGTGAGGTCCTTGCACTCCTTGAAGACAAAAGAGTGGAGGGGCCGAGAGAATCACTCCAAGTCGGGTACTGGCATTCCTGTCCCTGGCTAAACATCCACTCATAAGGACTTGGCAGATCTGCCTCTTTGGCCACCTAAGTCGGGGAGGAAAGAGTTGGAGAGAAACTACATGGTGGGGGCTTCCAGGTGACAGAAGGACTGTTCTACCTCCTCTAAGTGGAAGATGGAGCCCACACATTCCTGCCAGTTCTGTAGTGCATAAGAGACTGAGCTCTACGGTCTCACTAGGACCACCTTATTTGGGGACCATAAGGAGCCTGAATTGGGGGCGGGGACTAGATATAAATTCTACCCACTGAGGGTGAGCCAGAATTGCTAAACAATCTCACAAAAGACTACTAACGTGCCAGGAACAGCATGAGAGCAAGTCGGTGGTCAGTGGGGCATGCAGAGACTCTGGCCTGGGGACAGGAGAAAGTATGGCTCTGTAAGAAGAGGGCAGCAACTTGACCCAGCAGAAGTTTGCCTGCTTTATCTGCCCCAGTTCTAGAGGCTCAGACAAAGGAAAGAGGGGAGGGGGAGAAGTCATTAGGCCCCCATCCCTCTTTAATCTTCTTCTTTTTCTTCTGTTTTTTTTTTTTTTAATTAATTTTTTTGAGAGAGAGAGAGAGAGAGAACAAGTGAGCGAGCGTGTGTGTGTGTGTGTGTGAGAGAGAGAGAGAGAGAGCAAGCAAGCTGGGGGGGTGGAGGGGAGAGGCAGAGAAATGTGGGGCTCAATCTCATAACCTTGAGATCATGACCTGAGCTGAAATAAAGAGCTGGACACTTAACTGACTGAGCCACCCAGGCTCCCTCCCCCTCTCCAATCTTCCAAAGCCACTTCTCTGGGGTATGTGGGTGAAAAAGAGCAGTGAGCAGAATGTGAAACTGCAGTTTAAAAGCAAACAAGACCAAAAATAAAAGGCAGCCTATGGAATAGGAAGAGGTATTTGCAAATGTCTTATCAGATAAAGGGCTAGTATCCAAAATCTACAAAGAACTGATCAAACTCAAAACCCCAAAAATAAAAAATCCAGTCAAGAAATGGGCAGAAGACATGAACAGACATTTTTCCAAAGAAGACATCCAAATGGCCAACAGACCCATGAAAAAGTGCTCCACATCACTCAGCATCAGAGAAATACAAATCAAAACCACAGTGACATACCACCTCACACCAGTCAGAATGGCTAAAATTAACAACTCGGGAAATCACAGATGTTGATGAGAAATGATGTTGAGAGAACGGGGAACCCTTCTACACTTTTGGTGGGAATGTAAGCTGGTGCAGCCACTCTGGAAAACAGCATGGAGTTTCCTCAAAAAGTTGAAAATAGAGCTACCTTACGACCCAGCAATTGCACTACTGGGTATTTACCCTAAAGATACAAATGCAGTGATCCAAAGGGGCCGTGCATACCAATGATTATAGCAGCAATGTCCACAATAGCCAAACTATGGAAAGAGCCCAGATGTCCATTGACAGGTGAATGGATAAAGAAGATGTGGTATTTATATCCAATGGAATATTACTTGGCCATCAACAAGAATGAAATCTTGCCATTTGCAGCAACATTAATGGAACTAGAAGGAATCATGTTAAGTGAAGTAAGTCAGAGAAAGACAAATACTATATGATTTCACTCACGTGTGGAATTTAAGAAACAAAACAAATGAACATAGGGGTAGGGAAGGAAAAATAAGATAACAGAGAGGAGACAAACCATAAGAGACTGTTAACTCTAGGAAACAAACTGAGGATTGCTGGAGGGGAGGTGCATAGGGGGATGGGGTCACTGGGTGGTGGGCATTAAGGAGGGCACGTGATGTAATGAGCACTGGATATTGTATGCAACTAATGAATCATTAAATTCTATCCTTGAAACTAATAATACACTATATGTTAATTAAATTGAATTTAAATTAAAAATTTTTAAAAACCAAAACAATACCATCATAAGCATTAAGATAAAACTGTTCTAATAATGGACCATGACTGACAAGTTTTGTATTCTGGCCAAGATATCAGAAAGTGAGTCTCGACTCAGCAGGAAAGATGAGGGGTTCCACATCACACAGTTGGGGGGCCGTTACAGAAACACCATGAAGCCACTTCCCGGCTGTGCCCCAATGACAGACACCTCAACACACTGGGTCGGTGGGCTCTTCTGTGCTCAGAGACCCCCATGGGCCACATCCTAACACGGGCAAGGCTGGAGCTGAGGGTCTCCCTGATAGGCCTCATCTTCTGAGACAGTGTTCTGGCCAAGAAAGTTCTAGATCTTTTCTGGTTTCCTTCACCTGTACGTGACATGCCTTGACTGTATCCCTTTGCTGTCCCAAAAGACACCAGGAACACGAGTTCTGAAATCACAGAGACCCGGGTCAGCTCTGGCTCTGCCGCTCACTAGCTATGGACTTTGAGGATGTCACTCGGCACCTCTTTAAGTCAACTTTTGTCATCTGTACATTCCGGCTATTATGAATCCCCACTTCAGCTGGAGGCACTGGAGCTGCTTCACAGACAAGCCTGAGAAATGCGGGTGGTACTTATTTGTTCAACAAGTACTTACTGAATAATCTGTGCCTTAAGGTCTCAAGAGGATGGGGTAGGTTCAGGGGGACAAACAAGGCAGAACGCAGGACAACACGCAGATAGATGGCAGAGGGGCCAGGTGTCACCTCCAGGCCACATGGATGAAGGTGACCTACATGGAGTCCACATCCCCTAGAGCCCTTTCTGTTGAGCAGGACTCTGGGCAAGTCCCTGCTGATACTCTGCTGGGGAGGAGGGAGGGGGACACAGGCCTGGGGTCCGACCCCTTCCAGAAAGTATGAGGAGCCTGTGCGTGCCACCCACCCGCCAACACAACAATGCTATACCAGAAGGAAATGATGTTCCTCGGAATGGGAATTTGCATCTCCCCACCTATCCATGGAAACCCCACACCAAGCCCTACCATGCCCCAGCAAGCTGTGTTCCATGGGTCATGGAGCCCAGGTCTCATCCCCACGGAGGAGGGCCCATCCCCCAGGTTGAAGGAATCCTCCAAGGATTCCCCCTCTTGGAGCCGGGGTTAGGGCTGACCAGCCGACAGCAGCCATGGAGACCTCTGCAAGCAGTGTGTCCACCCCTGACCTGGGGCAGGCCCAGCATCGGAGAGGTCACATTCATACACAGCACGACATGCCCACGAGGCATCAAGAGTAGCCGCCCGCCCCCAGTACTGTTCACACAGCCAGGAAAATCAAGCTCTCACCGCGTAGCAGGGCAGAGGCAAGGAACAGGCCCCAAGTAGGCCACACTTGCAAACTTACCTGTTCCACTGGGCTCTTTCCTTCCTCACCGCCCCCCCTCCTCCCCACCCTGACCACTGGAGTCGATGCTAATAGGCATCTTTTCAAGCAGCAACCTTGCTAGGGAAAGGTGGGGTCACATGAGGCCCAAACTGCTTTACCTGTTCTGGGAAAACTGGAGGCAGGTGCAGCCTAATGAGGCTGGGAGGCTGCCGAGGCCTGTGGCCACGTCTGGGCTGGCAGCTGCCTGTATTTACAAACCGGAGAGCGCGCAGAAGATTCCAGGGCGAGACGTTGCCCGAGGCGGCTGAGAACTCGGACCAGCCATCTCCGGACCAATACTTAATTGAATAGCAAACCACCAGCACACGCTAATGTGCTAATTAGCCACCCAATTGGAGTTAATTAAAAACTAATCAGGATGTCAAAACGCAGCCTCTCATTAATATATCACGTGTTTTCTTTTCTTTTCTTTCTTTTTTTTTTTGAACTAAGAAAAGCGCTGCTTCTTCTAAGAAAAGCAAGAGATAAGGACTCTGCATTTTTCCCTGGGAACTGTGCAATTTAAATATAAGCTGTGGCTAAGTGTTCTCTCTCCCACAGATAAGGCTCAGCTTGATAATTAACTGAATTGCTAGCCGGGTGAATCAAATCGGCATTGTTGGATGAAGCCCTCCTCCAGAGAAGTGGCTGCATCTCCAGTAACCCCTCCTCTGTGTCTAACAGACATCGGCCGGCCTGGTGGGATCTCCATTCCTGGAGTGATTCTTTAGGTGTCAAAAAGTTGGCATAGTTGAGTCTAGACAGGCCTTGAGCTGCCTCAAAACCAGGAGGAAAACAAAGCCAGAGCGCACACCAGCACCCCTGGGCTTAACTGTATTAAAGTCATCAGTAAGTAACAGGTGGGCATTTCTAACAATGAAAAGGCAGCTTCATGACAAGTGCTCTGACTCACCTTCTGCAGACAGCCCCTGGATGTTTATCCCCTTCGCTGCCAGGAAATTCAAGCAGGCATCTATGTTTTCAATCTAGAAAAAAAAATGACATACGCTCAATCAAGGTTCAGCCTTCTCAGAGCCATCTTTTATCAGGAACAAAGAGCAATGTCGGAGAGAGGATTCACTGTGCATTTACTAAGGTTCGCACGAGGAAAATGACGTGCCAGTGGCAGATGGATGGATGGATGAACGGATGGATGGGTGCAGGTCAGGACTCCCTGTCTGTACTTGCACAAGAAAAAGTTACCTAATATCCCAACCACACAGTTCCAGAAGTCGAGGCCCTGGCTTGCTCATGGCTACCAAAAATAACCAGAGTGGAATGAGAGCGCCTATGTGCACCACTGTCACTAGAGCTATCCTGAAAATCTGAGCAGCTGCCAGAAAAATGGAGGTGGGGATGAAGGGGACAGTAGACCCACCCTGTCCACCAGCAGCTGGGAGAAATTTCCAGCACCAAGGAGGCACGCCGTCAAATGTGAAAACAGTGAATGGGAGTTTCAGCAGGGCTCTGGGCCGCGTTTACTCACAAAATTCTCAGGCTGGCGGGCATTGCAGATGACGAGGGAGGGCTGTGACCTCCGTGAACCCCTCTGTCCTTTGTGTGTTCTGTGACAAGAAGGAACCCACCTGCCAGAGTCTGGGAGGCCTCCCAGGCTTGCCAGGGCTGATGCCACGGCCAAGGGCAAGCAAACGTCCAGCCCTCGGGAAAGAACAATTAGGTCATTCCCAAAGGTCTGATTTGACTTCATTTGTCAAGGCTAATGATTTTTTGGTCTACAGGAAAATGTTCAGGCTCAATTAATGTCAATGGTGACCGTAAATAAAAGAAACTGCTTTTGAGTTGGCACAAGGATCTTTGAATTTCACACAGTTTGCATTTCACAGTGGAGAGCCCCCCTGCCCCCCACCCGACTTCCTACGCTCTGTCAGCATTCTTATACATTCAAAAGGGTGTTTAACCCATAGGGTTTATCTTGAATAAATGACTGTCTTTCACAGTGTCCATGTGACCATTCTCCTTTCCCCTTCCCAAGCGATCTTCTGAAGGCGACTTCATGGCCACAGAGCGCAGAGTCTGCAGCGCAAGAAGAGGTCTAATTTGTGTAAAGTCTGGCTCCAAGCCAGTCTTCCTGAAATATATGTCCTCCTTCCCTGTGTCTGGCATTTTCCTTCTCTGCTCCCAGTCTTCAGACCTTCCAAACACAAAATTGAGCTACGGGGGCACCTCAATCAAACTGCCCTCGTTCTAAGACTCTGCTCCACCCCAAGCCCAAGGCTGTTCCTTCCTTACAGTTTTTAGCCCGTGATCCCTTCTCTCGCCCAGCCTCCAGCTCACCCTCAAAGATCCTCATCTGGGAGACTTTTTTTTTTTAATCATCTTTGGGAAAAGGGTCAAAATGCAATTTCCTGCAAATAAAGGCTGATGTTATGGGTTATGCCTGCCACCACTGCAGAAAATCATTTCGTATAAAGGGGGAGGGAAAGCATGATTGCTTTTAACTCTTCCTTCCTTCCAAGCCAGAAGGACAGGCAACAAGCAGGTGCCACTATCCTAGAGGGCAAGGGGAGGGGAAAGAAGGAAGAATGGCGGGAGAACCCCTGTGGAAGGCATTTTGAAGCAATCCGCTTACATTTTAAGTAATCAAAATTAGATCTCTAAATGTTATTACCCCCTGTTACATTTTGAGAAAAATAACTATCAGTCCTTATTTCCACAACAGCCCACAACGGTAATGTACCAAAATCACACAAAAGGATCTGTTGCCCCCACAGAGGGACTAATATTTAAATCATGATAAAATTATAAAATTCTTCAATCCCTTTTTCCTTTGAATAATCCTATCCTGCTTCTTCAGTGTATCTTGCACACGGCTGATAAGTGAGGTTTGGCAAGTATTGTCCCCGTGAGAATTGAGATAAAGAAAAAGCTGACTGCCTGGGAATCTATTAATGTAAAATCAAAAATAGTACACTTGGTATCTATCCTGGCAAGCGTCATGGAGGTGTGCTGACGTGGGTAGGTTACATTTTTTCAACAACAGTGCGGCAGAGTAGCATTGATTTAAAAACAAACAAAAAAAAGACCCCCACCGATGTATTCAAGAAATCACTGCCCTACTACAACGTTCTAATTCTATAGACATTTTCTTCCAGGGAACATAAGGCACATTTACGTGGCACATTTATGGAGCATTCAAAGCATATCGTATCATTTAAAGCACATGGTAATTTCTTCCTGCCAGGCTAGCCCTTGTTTCATTTCAATTCAGCCATCTACTGGGCTTTCTTTTAATGTTAAATTCTACTAAAGGAATGAATAATTATATAGGTTACCTGGACTATTTTTCTTCCTCCTGTTACTTTTTAAAATCCCTATCATTCTTTCAAAGAGTTTCAAGATCAGTTCTCCACAGGGCAGGGAGAGTGGGGGGGGGGGAGGGGTAACAATGTTGCCACACCCAAGGGACATCTGGCAACATTCTCTGTTCTCACAGTGTGGGGGGTGCCACTAGCATCTAGTGGGTAGAGGCCAAAGATGTTGCTGAACATCCTACAACACACATAAGGATGAAAAATCCTACCCAAAGGGTCAATAGTACAAAGCCTGAGAAACCTGTGATTCTTTTCATCAATCAATATAATTGTAGATGTCTGCTCTGTTCCAGACACTGTGCTGGGTTCACCTGACCATGTTAGGGCAGAGTCCTGGTCCTGTCCAGGAGCCCACACTTACATAACCCTTCTCTCTAGGGTCCACAGAGCCATCTGACACACACCCCAATTCCCAGCCAGGTCAGGGAGAATCAGAGCATATACGCAAAGGAAGCATCAGGATTTTCCTTGGTTAGGTGGAGGGACACGGTCTAGGGGAAGCAAGAACGCTTTCTCCTAAAGAGGAGATAAAGCAGGGGACAGAGTCTGGATGGTTGCATCGCACTCCTGGAATATGTTAAAACTAAAAATAAGAACTTGGGTCATCATTTAAAAGACGATTCATAAGCCCATCAAGTGCCTTGAATTTTTTCCCTCTACTATGATTTCTCTGCTCAAAGAAGGAGTTCAAAAAGCATTCCTTAAGTCTCAAATCCACTCTTTAATAACGTTCCATTAAGGTTAAAAATCACTCCTGACAAGGCTGCTGAGACCCACACTCTTTTCATCTGCACCCCAGGAAGAGAGCGGGGCTGGGAAGCAGAAGAGGGTCAGATGTGGATTCCAACCTCCTGGCTTCACTTGGAAGGAGATCAGAAGGGGAGAGTGTTTCTTTGATCCAAGCCTCTCTTGTGACTGAAATTCACCTTAAGGTTTTCTTCCAAGTACCATACAGTAAACAAGCAATCTATCCTCGTGCACTGTTGAAACTGCACACCGCCACCACACCCAGTGAGGGCTTGGCCGGGGGGGGGGGCCCTCAGCAAGCACAAGGGTGTCCCCGTGCCTAGCGCTGATGAGCCCTGGGGTGCATGTGCTCCCCAGACACACAGGGTGAGAGGCAGATCTGATTAGAGTTGGGAATGCAGAGTGATGGGAAAGGCTCTTAAGCAGCAAAGTATGTAAATACAACCGAAGTGGTTCATTAACACATAGCAGCCAATATAAACTACTTTCCAAAATTAGCTGACAAAAATCTGTGCAAAGCCTGACATTCCAGTGTTGAGGGTGGGGGATGGTGGGAGCCGCACTTTGCGCTGGGGGAGAAGGCTTCTGCGGTCATCGCTGCCATAAAAACTGGTCCAAGATTTCTGGAAAGAAGTTCCTGGAGTTTTAGGTGGGGTGGAGGTGGAAAGCCTAGAAGTGGGACCACAATGTGGCTTGGAGACCCTGGGAGCAGAATGGGGTTGGCTGCAGGCACAGGTAGAGTAAGGGGACAAACCAAGACCAAGACGGACATGCACAGCCTTCCCTTTGCTTGGGGCCACAGGTGGCCTTCACCATGTGCCATCTGTGACTATGAGGATCCCGGAGAGAGAGGCTACAGCGAGGGCTCCCTCCTAGTCTCAGCCGGGATCTCCATCCCCAAGTTGGAGAGTTTCTCAACAATCTCTGTACTTGAGACTTGCAGGGCAACTTCCACGGACTGTGTGCGTTGCCGTCTTTGCTTCCCACATCCAAGAGCCCATCTCCACCCAGGACAGCCAGAGAGCAAGGAAAATCAAAACAAATGCCAAACAACTGGATGGAAAGAGAAGGGGGAGGGGTGGGAGGCAGATGGAAAACTTCACATTTCAACCATGGTGAAGGCTGGCCTGGGTCTCATGATAAAGTGAAATATGCAAACCTCAGAAGAACGGCTGTATATCTCCTCCGCAGCTTAGAGACTGATCAAATACCATCTGTTGTGGCAGTTGTCATGGCAGCCTTTTTCTCTGAATACCAGTGTAGCTGAGTGCAAAGCGCATGAAAATGATAAATGCAAACGAAGACCAACCCTCTGGGTACTACCCGGCCCAAGGGGAAAGATGGGGCTCCGGGCGTGCGAGTAAACGGGGCACGAGTTTTCATGAGTTAAGAGTTTCTCATTGGGGCCCCTTGGAGATCTCTGTCCTGGGAGGAGAGACCAACAGCTGCTACATGAAAGTCAGGCATGCTTACAGCCATTTTTTAAAGTCATGAAATACCCAGAGCCTTGGGAATGGTAGACCCGGATCCCAGACAAGGCTGAGTAAGAACTTGCAAGTTCTGGATGGTCTAAAAGCACAGCAGTGTAGCTTCCTCAGGAGCCTCATACATTGGCTCAAACAACTTCCTTGCAGAAGTGTGACCTTCACACCTGATGCTGCTACTTGTCAACAAAAATAATTATTCCTCCATTCATTTATCCATTCCTTGACCCCCTACCAATGAACACCTGCTGGGTATACAGTGGTGAATAATTCCTGACCTCACAGAAGGGGGGGACTGGACATTAAGTCAATAATGCAGAAGTAAGAGACAACACCTCTCATGTTCTAGAAGACCTCATCCACCCAGGGGACTGGGGAGGAGGGCTGGATTTAAAAGAAAAATTTTTTTTTAAGAAAAATTTTTTTAAAAGATTTTATTTATTTATTTGCCAGAGAGAGAGAGAGAGAGAGAAAGAGAAAAGACAGACGGCGGGCACAAGCAGGGGGAGCTACAGAAGCAAAGGGAGAAGCAGGCTCCCCACTGAGTAAGGAGCCCTATGCAGGACTCGATCCCAGGACCCTGAGATCCTGACCTGAACTGAAGGCAGATGCTTAACCCACTGAGCCACCCAGGCGCCCCTGAATAAAAACTTCTTAAGGAAGAGATAGCACAGAGGTTCAAAGAGACAGGGCTTTTTGTCCATCTGCTCCCTGACAGGGCCCCAGCACCTAGAATAGTGAGGAGCTCATTGCAGATGCTCAAAATTTACCGACTGAAGGGGAATGTGAGCTGAGACTTAAGAGTTAAGTGGGCCCCGAGAGCAGGGAAACAGACCATTCCAAACCCAGTAAACCTATGGCTTCAAAGGTTCCATGTGGGATGAACAGCATACCACGTTCTGGTAACCAAAACAGAATCAAACTGGCTGGAGGCCAGCAGGCAGAGGAGAAGAGCTAGGAGATAGGACGCTGAGCAAGAGAAGAGGGCTGGCCACACAGGGCCACCTTCAATAACTCACAGGAGAGAGAAGGCAGGGCTCCTTCCAGTTCTTAGGGAAGCCCTGGAGTGTACTATCTCCCCACCATTACCAGGGCAACAGCAGCCAGGAAAAGCCCTTCCAGTCTGAAAGCTTGAAGCTGGGCTATTTTGTGTCTGGGATGGCTCAAGCAGTGTCCTTGAAGTGGGGGCTCCAGTGGCTGGGCATGGAGATAGGGATGGATGGGAATGGGAGGTCAGCATCTGTGGTCACATGTATTAGGAAGGTCGGCTTCTTAACCAACAGGCCACCATGTCTATCTGACACTCCTTCCTCTGCCCCTTTCCAAGAATAAAAATAGAAAAGAGAAAGTAAAAGAAAGAAATAAAAAAGGAAAGAAAGAAAGTGCAATCATGAAACCAAACCAAAAAGCCAGAAAGCAAAATGAACTATGGGGAAGTGCTTCTCCTACATGCCTGTCTCACCTGTGTTATCTCTTCCCTCTGCATTCCTAGGCCATGACCTGATGCAGGATTTGTCCAGCTGAATTGTTATTTGGACACCTCTCTCAGTGTTGGAGCCCAGCACCTGCCCGTGATCATACGGCTCATGGGCCACAGTGTGGTCCTGGAGACACAGTCCCATGGGACCGAGCTGGTGGAGCCTGGCTATTACGATTTTCATTTTAGGAGACCCCAGAAATGAGGGAACTATAAGGTGGCACTTCAAATTCTCTTAGGTGGAGAGATATTCAAGAGCATCTCCCCTTGTGAACCCCCAAAGTTGCTGCTTGCTTGGCTGATGCATGGAGCCATCCTAGCCCAATAGCACGAGGGGCTCCACTCCTTCTGTCCCACTTTTGGCCATTCAGCACATCAGCTCTAGCCTTCTTGGCAGCTTTGAAACAGAAAGCTGAAGAATGTGGGACTCGGGCTAGATGGCGCTTGCTGCTTTAATGCCTCGCCCAGCTCCTTCCTTTAATTGGCAATGTTACCCATCTTACTGTATATAACATAACTTCAGCTTTCCAAGATGTTGTCAAGAACTCCTTTAAAAAAAAAGAAAGAAAGAAAGAAAAGGGAGGAAAAAAGCTTTATAGGAATCTCTCTGCTATTATAGCAAATGGGTAGGTCCATATGGATAAAAAAAAAAAAAAATGAAAACAAGAATCTCAAATTCCTCCAGTGACGATCTTTCTCCTCTTTGCTTCCAAATGCTTAGAATACCTCATTTTCCTATTATATTCTGACTTCTCAATTTTTCCCTTGAGACAAAGAGAAATCTGGAAAGGGAGGGGTAGGAACGTTCTAGAAGTCAGTCCTGACACTGGAGGCTCCCAAAATGAACCTTACAGTTGAGGCCTGCGGAGCATCGATTGGTAGCGAGGAGGGGGACAGTTCTACTGGGGATCGGTGCGGTCGGGAGGCCCAGCGGATGCCCCCACGTGCATTCTTCCGGCATGTCACTGCTAACGCCACCTCCCCACTCTGGTTTCAGAGTCATGTTGCCTCACTTCCTGGTCTTCCCCACAAAGGGACAGTTCCAAGGTGAGGCCTCCAAGTCTGGAGCTGGATACAAATGCTAGTGGGGAGTGATTAGGGCTAAGGAGTAGTATTCAGGGACATAACACAGGCTTTGGAGTATGACAAATCTGCATTCCAATCCTGATTCTGCTGTTGACGAAACGATGATCTCCACTAGGTTTCCTCAGTGGTCTGACCTGTCAAATGGGCACTGCAGCACTTATCTCACAGGGCGGGGGCGGGTGGCCATTCTGAGAGAGGATGTATGTGTGGCTCAACAGCTGCCCCATAACTGGCAGTGTTTGTTACTATGTTGTCATTTTTTTAAAAATATTTTATTTATTTATTTGACAGACAGAGATCACAGGTAGGCAGAGAGGCAGGCAGAGAGAGAGGAGGAAGCAGGCTCCCTGCTGAGCAGAGAGCCCGATGCGGGGCTCGATCCCAGGACCCTGAGATCATGACCTGAGCCAAAGGCAGAGGCTTGACCCACTGAGCCACCCATGCGCCCTATGTTGTCATTTTTGACATGCCATCTCTGGGCTACCATTCTAAGCCCATGATACGCCCAAAGCTAGGTCTGGAGTTGGCCCCTGGCAAAGCAGAGTTCGACAAGCTTACCTGGGTTGACTTCCATATGCTCCTAGCTTTCCCCTCAAATCTGGCTATCCAGGACTCTGGGTCTTCTCCATCGCCTAATGTCTGGCCTATGTCTCAGCAAGCCCACTCTTGAAAAGACAGAAGTAAACTAATTCACACCGGGGCAGAAGGACTGCTGCAGGCTTTCTGTGGGTCACCTCTCCCACTGGTACCTGTATTCCATCACAGTTATTAGATGACAGCTACCTGTTGGAAGAATGTGGGCTCCGGACTCCTCCACTAGATTCCAGTTCCCTCACATCACCCACGAGACTCTAGCAAAATGCATTAACTGCTTTAAGTCTCTACTTCTTAATCTAGAACACAGGAACGTATAGAACTCTCTCAGCAGAGATACTGAGGCAGAGATGGGTTGACCTGGGTCAAGGGTCTGGAACTTTACATAGCCAGAGCTTTAAAAGACTCTTTCTTCATATAATTCCATAAAAGCAGAATATGAGAGATCACTGGCATCTCCTGGAAGTACAGGATCATTTTGCAATTTGTGAGACACTCTGAGGCTTGCTACATTACACGACACTCGCACAGCCTCTCTATGAATGGGTTCCTTGTAGCTAGAATTCTTTCCACCCTGTTAGAATCAGCAGTTTCTATCCCAAAAGATTTTGGTTCAATGTCTCCTTTACTAAGTTACATAAAAAACCCTAAGACAGCAAACAGTTTCATTAAGAAGGAGCAATGATCTTTTGAGGAAAAACCTGGCTTTTCCTACAGAGAAGGATACAAACTCAGACACCAACTTCAACAATGCCTGCCTTCTGGACCCCAAATGTGGGGCTGCCTTTTGAACCAACAGAGAAGAGAGGTACCGTGGACATGTGCTAGAGAGTTTCCACCCAGGAACTAACTAAAACTTGGTAGCCTCATTCATTCTTTGATGAATAATGACTATTTACTCTTGGAGCCTCTGCTCCAGGGGAAGGGGAAACAGAGGGGACAAGATAGCATGGTCCTTCCTCACATGATAGACAGGCCCCTACACAAAAGCAGACTAGAAGCAAAAGTCTCCCCACTAAACACAGATCCCAAACGTGAGAAGGGTTACACACCTATCAACTCACCAACTCAAAAGCCTGACATGGACTCACTGTGCTCTTTACAGTCTGGTTCTTCTTGTATCTTGGCCAATTTATATCCTTAAACCCATAAACCACCACAAAGTCTTCAAGAGGCAGAAGAGAAACATAATGTAAAACAAAACAGACCCTCGATACATTCCGCGAGTGCAGCAGCAAATCCTCCATGGAAGTATTGCTAGAATAGGTCATTTTCCCCACAGACCAAATACATACACAGGAACAGGGTAATGGGACCTTTTGCAGATGAAGACCAGGAGCCAAACTTGACCCCCTAGTTGGGTGGTCAGTTCCCTCAGACCAGCCTGTGAGTGCACTTTTGTTTTTCAGCCAATTCACCATCGTCTGTAGCTCTGATTCTTCTGGGCTGCTCTCGAACTGTCAGTCCCTGGATTTCGACCCCGCAATTCCAAGGATAGCCAGCACACACGACAAGAAACACCCTGGCAGCACCAATAAGCAGGAAAGCAAAGCTAAGCAGAACGCCTTCATGCCCAGTTCAGAATCCTGCAAGGCTTCGCCCTCCTACTGGTGAAGGCAGGGATGAAGGTGTCTGCTCTTTCGTCCTGTGCCTGCAAACATCACCAGGTCATGTTCTTTTCTGCAGGAGATGGAATTCAAAAATTGCCCTTCCCTCTCCACTCCAATTTCAGAGGCTGCTAGTCATTAGTGGGTCATTATTATATGCCAGGCACACTACTAGCAACTTTCCTATACATCATCTCAATTTTTTTTTTAAATTTCAAAAAGCTGTTAGTAGGTATGGCTACAGAGCACAGCCTGAATTCTAGACCGCTGATGATGATTCATATGTAATTGGGGAGATTTTGCAAAGTAGCACACAAAATATACCAAGACACGAGATTTGAATAATGGTTTCTAATTCTAAAATTTGTGATCTATGCAAAGAGCTACATGCCGCCCAATCAGAAGTCATATGGTATCAAAAATTAAGGATTCTATGAGTAATTAAAATAATTCTCCACTCTGTTTACTGCCATAGGCAGAATGTCAGAGGCACCAAGCCCGCCGGAAGAAAAGAACAGACTAGACAAGGAAGGTCTCTATTACAGGATATCCTTGAGCTTTCCAAGCCTACAAGATATCTAATGCACCTGGGAAGAAATAGTGTCAATTTTTAATGCTAATCTCTGTTACTATTTCTGTCCTTGTCAAGGATCCAGCTGAACTGGATAAGACTGCAATTTTTTGGAGGTTAAAAATGGTGAAATATTGGCCATTTCATACAATTTTACCTATAAGGAAGATACGTTCCCCTTAAAGGCTAAAATTAAACTGTTGGTGATTATAAAAATAGAGCGCTTTAGAGTTATTCATAAATAAAGCATCAGTACATCTGAAACTCAGAATAAAATCTCTGCAAGTCTCTGAAAGGAGTCTCACAAGACAGAGGAAAAACATCAAGTCAAAGGAAACACCCCATCTGCAGGCTGACCCTCCGAAGGACCCTCTGCTTTAGTCAGAGCTCCCACCTCAGGATTCCCTTAGAGAAGCAGGATGGGGCCCAGGAAAGGCTTTAATTCCCAGTTGATTTCTCTCAAAATCTCCCAGGAAAGGGAACTAGGTATCCTTCACAACAGTGGAAAGAATCCAGGCTGCCTGGATTTCCACCTCTTGTCTTCCTGCGCCTTCAGAGAAAAGTGTGAGAAAGAAAAGATTTTGCCATCCACTCCCATCTCCTCCAGAGGATAAACCTTAAGTCAAAGTGTTGTCCGCTGCATTGTGACTGGAGCCATTATGGATAGGAAATTTTACCCTCCCAGAGAGACGGGACCAGAGAGGACATCTGTGGGTTTCTCAGCTTCTTGACCATCTTAGGGTAAGTTCCTTGGTTTCCCTGAGGCTCAGTTTTCCTTTCAGAAAAATGGGCATACAGAAAGCCTTACGGAGACCTAAGAAACTAATATTTATATGCTTAGAAAACACGAAGCACTGGGATAAATTCTTTGGCATACGTCATTATTTTAGTTCATTTTCACCAGTAGATGAGGTAGATGCTATCACCATTTTCCAGATGAGGAAATGGAGGCACTAAAGTCCCCTTCTAAAGCTGCAGATATTAAACACATGGTAGAGTGGGAATCAGAACACTTAATGGAAAGAGGTTTAAATCTGTGAAGCCCCCACAAACATGGAATGTTAACAACCAAATGGCAAGGGCTTCACTATTGTTATGGACCACTGTGTTTGGTCACCTCCCTAACCCTGGGAGTTCGGCTGTGTGTGACTGCGAGTCATCAGTCCTTCTGAACCAAATCTCATCTTCATATTGGAAGGACAAAGGACGCTTCACAGAGGAAGGAGCTGACTCTCCCCACATTCTCCTGTCCATGTTTTGTAGGAGATAGTTATGTTCCTTTTCTAGTGTTTGAAATCTTCAGGAGCAGAAATTATTAATATAAACATTTACGGGCATTATTTTCAAGTCAAAATGCTCCCCGAACAAGGATCTTTCAAAAGCCCATATGCCAGTGCTTAGGATCCCTGAAGAAGTTCATGACACTCCTAAGAATGCAACAGTTTGGGGATCACAAACCTCAAATGTGTGTAAGGGGCAGGCCAGTAACAGATGAGTAACAAAAGCTGCGTATAAACAATAGGGAATGGTGGAGAACAGGACAAATGCAGCCCACACCCTTCTTAAGGGGGCAGCTGCTACCTGAGTTTAGCCAATTTTGGCCTGAGGAGTGCCAACCCAGCACTGGTAGATCATCAGGGAAGGAAGGAAGGAAGGAGGGAGGAAGGAAGGACTAGAAGACCAATTTTTTAAAACATTTTTTTAAAAGATTTTATTAATTTATTTGACACACAGAGATCACAAGTAGGCAGAGAGGCAGGCAGAGAGAAAGAGGGAAGCAGGCTCTCTGCTGAGCAGAGAGCCCGATGCGGGGCTTGATCCCAGGACCCTGAGATCATGACCAGAGCAGAAGGCAGAAGCTTAACCCATTGAGCCAGCCAGGCACCCTAGAAGACCAATTTTTACGAAGTGCATTGACTTCCATCTATCGGCATCGATTCAGATTTTTTTGTTTGTTTTAAAAGGTTTTCTGGGACTTGACCTCAGCTCATGGGCAACTGTCCTCCTCCCTTTGCTGAGGTTGAGCCCACGGGCTTTCATCTACCCCAAAATGCAGATGCCATAGGCTAACCGTGCTTTACCCAAGTGCAAAGAGGAAGTCCTGGCTCAGTTCTGCTTCATGGAATAATTAAAACAAACAAACAGGGGTGCCTGGGTGGCTCAGTGGGTTAAAGCCTCTGCCTTCGGCTCAGGTCATGGTCCCAGAGTCCTGGGATCGAGCCCCACATCAGGCTCTCTGCCCAGCAGGGAGCCTGCTTCCTCCTCTCTCTCTCTCTCTCTCTCTCTGCCTACTTGTGATCTCTCTCTGTCAAATAAATAAATAAAATCTTTTAAAAAAACAAACAAACAAAACCCCACACATACAGAAGACCCCCCCTTAGATGCTAGGCTGAAACACAGGAACTACATGTAAGATGGATCCAAGCATGAGGCCTAGATGGCTGTTCTGTAAACCACAATCTCCGTGGTTACAAGTCACCATCCGATCTCTCTTCTAGCTCAAGAAGATGTGTGGCTATTCTCCCTCCCATCTCCTCACATTTGCTAAGTTCTTTAACCTTATGGAGCACCACTTTGCCACTGACACTGCCTCAGGCCCCAGGCAGGTGTGCTGAGTGTTTCTTTAGTAAATATTCCCTGAGCATCTACCAGGTGCCAGGCCATATGGACAGATGGACAGATGGACAGATGCAACAGTGCCCTCAAAGATGTTATCATCTACTGGGAGGCAGGCAGTTAAGTACAATATGCTAAAGGATTATCACTTCCATTTTTCAATAGAGGAAACCAAGGGTCACACAGGTTAAGTGAGCTAGAAGAGACAGAGAATGTCCTGGCAGACTCCAAGACCATGGCCATGAGCACAATTCAGATCTGATCCATTCCGAGCCTACTACAGTTCTCAGACAAGGGGACATCTAAAGCATCTTAACCTTTCCAAAAAAGCAAAATGACTGGCTCATTCAAAATCCTGAAATTTAAATAAACCCCCTAGAGATACTGTTAATTTTTACAAATTTTAAAAAACTTTGCAAGCTAATTCACATTTACATGTGTGTTTGCACAGGCAGAGCCCCAAAGAGGCTTTCTGTACTTGGCTTGAAGCTAACCGTTGGCAAAGTGTGGTCACCAGACCAACGGCATCAGCATGGCGCCCAAGATTTGCTCATTTAAAAATGCAAATACCCCAGCTCCACCCTAGGCTTCCTGAATCAGCAGCTCTGGGGGGTGGGGCCCAGCCCTGTTGGGACAGGCCCTCCAGGTGATGCCCCTGGGCACTCCGGAGTGGGGGTGGGGGGGCTCTGCTCCAGAAAGCTTTGCCGAACCAAATGCTACTTCCCTCATCAAGGAAAATAATCTGCTCCATGGGGGTCTTTCCCGCACGTCTTTATAACTAAGTTAAAATATAAAATCATGAGAGAGATGATTGGAGAGAATTTCTTGGCTTAAGACAACTCAAGCTTCTTTACAGCACTGAAAAATACAAAATACATATTACATATCTGACATATTGAAAGTTCACGTGCGACATCATCCCTACTCTCTGAGCAGTTCCTGGACAGTCGGGCCACTAATTGCTGAAGCTCGTTCATCTAAGAAACACGAGCTGAGCGCTTCCAATGTACTTAGCCCCGTGCCAGGTGCTGGGAATATGGAGATTTTTATTGAACCAAAAGATGAAAAAGACGTTATACGTACTACAAAGCTTGGATGTTATTAAACAAAATATGATAAATACCTCAAAATGTGTTTAAATGTCGTATTAGCTACAAGACAAACACATATTAGTTGGGGAGCACAATACCTACCCATAAGTGTAAGTTCGAGAAGAGGTCACGAGTCCCTGGGGCCCAAGTTGTAATTGACACCTGTGGACGCCGGGACAGCTTAGGGTCTGAGGCCACCCACAATATGGCCCTGCACTGCCAGAAACTAAATAGGGGGCTCTGTTCTCTCCCTACTTCCCTACAGTGACCTGCTCTGAATTTAGCTCAAAGGCGGCACGCTCCGTTCTGAAGTCTTCTAACAACAGAAGCAACTTCCGGCCAACTCAGAAACCCGAGGGGCTCATAGTAGCCAAATGAGCCTCTGCTAGAAACTCAGGTAGCATACTTCAAATACGGCAAGAATTATTTTGGTTGAATCCCAGAGAGTATTAGTTTCCTGCTTCTGTTGACAAGGGACCAGAATTTGGTGTCTTAAGCAACCTAAAATTCTCTTAGAGTCTCAGAGAGCTACAATAAAGGAGTCGGCCTGCTAGATCCATTCTGCAAGCTCTAGGGGAGAATCAGTTTTTCCTTCTCTTCTCTAGCTTCTAGAGGCCACCGGCATGCCTCGGTTCATGGCCCCTTCTAACCTCTTCAGAGCCAGGAACAGCATCTGCCAGTCTCTTGCCTCCCACTCCCACCCCGGTCCCGTAATCACATGTCCTCACTCACCTCCTTGCCGTCCTGAGAAGGATTCTGGTGATCACACCGGGCTTGCCCAGATAATCCAGGATAATCTTCCTGTCTCAAAACCCTTCACTTAGTCACACCTGCACAGTCCCTTGTGTTATGTAAGATAACATTCACACAGGTTCCTAAGATTAGTATGTGGAACTTCTGGGGGTCCACTGTTCAGCCTGCCATGCTGGGTGCCTACTTCGAGTGTGAATAAACCTGACAGTAGTCAGGATATGCAGGACTCATAAGCAGGGAATGGAAAACATCTAATGTGCTCTCACCATGAGCCAGGGTGAGACCAGGTGCTAATGATACCATCCCTCATTCATCCCTGGCAGCAACCCTAAGAGGCAGCTTCCATTACAATCCCCTTTCACAGAGGAGGGCAGGCTCAGATTTAGTCAACTGCCCAGCACACATGGTCCAGGATGGGAGACCCGAGGCTGCCTGATTCTAGTCGTCTTCAAACCAAATCTCCTTCTCGTGAAGGAAGGCCTCTACCTAGGCTCTGCCCACACCTATAGGAGGGCCAGTACCACAAATGTGATTTTTGTACCGCCACGTCCCAGTCCATCTTTTCTCTTCTCTAGTCAGTTTCCTTAGATGTAGAATAGCCTAACAGTTAAGGGAACGGACTTTAGAGCCAGGCTTTCAGGGTTCAAATCCCAGCTTGTCTCTTCTTCACTGTGTGACCTCCTGCTTGTTACTAAGCCTCTCTGTTTCCTCATCTGTGAAATGGGAATAAAGGTAACTGCTCTCATAGGGTTTTATGAAGATAAAATCCATCAGTGCAGAGGTCTATAACATTGCCCGGTTAGAAGTATATAGGATACATGTTTGCTACTCTTATGTAAGAACACAGACAGAATCCGGGACAAGGCAATAACCCCAGGCTCTGCAGCAGGAGGGGGAGAGAAAGAGAGATTCTCTAACATGACTCACATTTAGCCCCTGGCAGAGCACAACGAATGGCAGCAGGGTCTAGCTTCTCCACACCATTCAATGGAATGAACAAGATCAGTTTCTCATTCTAGGAGAATAAAAGGAGCTAAAACACGTAAAGCACTTACCACATTTTTTTTAGATTTTTATTTATTGACTGATTTAGACCGAGAGAGCAGGGTCTGAGGGGGGGAAGGACAGATGGAGAGAGATACGCAGACTCCCCGATAAGCAGGGAGCCTGACTCGGGGCTTGATCCCAGGACCCTGGGATCATGATGTGTGCCCAAGGCAGATGCTTAATCAGCTGAGCCACCCAGGAACCCCAAGCACTTACCATTCCTATTATCAATGTTAATTGATATTATTTGTCATTATTTACCATAATATTATTTATCATTATTATTTACCATGTTAATTACCATTCTATTATCAATGTTAATAATCTCTGGTGGTTGTAAGGATGTCTAAATATGTTTACCTCAAGCTATATAAAAGAACTCAATAAACTAAAAGTTAACTGCACTGTCCTACTTGGGTCTTTTGGATAAACCAAGAAAGAGAGGAATTAAGAGTAGGAAAGATACTTCTGGGATAACACTAAAGAACTTCCAACACCCAAATTACAGCCATAAATAAGGATCTGATGAGGGTATGTTACAATCCTTTAGTCACATAGACAAGTCCAGGCCAGCCCCCTTCTTAGTCTTTCCATCCATCCATCTGTCTGTCTGCCCAACCATCCAACACTTATTAAACACCTACTAGATGCCAATCATCTAAGTGTAACCTAAGTTAGGATACTCAGGTGAAAGACATGGTTATCTCCTTCAAGAAGACAATTCAACAGACAACCACAAGGGGGTGCTATGAGAAATGCAGGCACGTAATACCAGGAGACAGGAAAGAGGACAGGCACCTAATTATCTCAATTACTTGAGATAACGATTGACCTGAAGATTAAAGGTCACAGTATCCATGTGGGATGATCCTCAGTTCTTCCAGGCAGTCCGGGACAGCATGTGGCTAAGTACAAAGACAGGAGTACACAGCCTCTTTGGGAGCACCCCACGCTCCAGTATGCCCAGGGTATGGAGTTGGAGAGGCCGAGTGGCAAGCAATGACGGCAAGTGGATTGTGAAGGACCTTCTACTGTGTGCTCAAGAGCATGGAAAGGCGAAGGGGCAGCCCACGATGGTTTAAACAGAGATGCGCCAAAGAGGCAGAAAGCTAAGACATGGATGTTGCCTCCGTGCTGAAAGCCATCACCGGCCAAAACCTAAGTGGTGACAATGGATGTGCCATCGAGTGGGAAGTGGGGGATGCTGCCTGCTGACCTTGGCCCCGGACTCTTTCCACTTTGCTTTAAATTCTAAGTGGCCTGTGGACTTTTTCTCATTCCTCCTTGGTTCTGTAACATGTGCGTGCCCTTAGGGTGGTATAAAAATAGGCTCAGGGGCCCAGGGAAGAGGCACCTCAGCTGCCCAAGGATCTCAGACACTCCCTAGGCATGTGGCCAGCTTTCTCTCAGCTGTTGGGAGTGCCCAAGGTCACTGGGCCTGGAAACCTGATTCTGTTGCAGATGGCCTTCCCTTGGCCCAGGAGGCTCTGTGGAGAACGCAGGGGGAGGTACCTGGCGCCAGGCCTGTCCAAGGCCATCTCAAGAGCTGCCTCTCACTGGGGCCCTTCCTCCTTTCTCCGCTCCTGAGGTTCCATCCACAGGTCAGCCCAGGCCCTTTCCGGAAATACTCAATCTCCTCCCTTCTGCTGATTCTGCTCTGTCCACAAATGAAAAATTAGAGTAGGGAATGGGGAGGGGGAGACTATTTTTATTATACCCCTTCTCTGTCACAGAAGTGGACACCACAGGCTCTTCAACTAGATAGACTTGGGTTTGAGCTCCAACTCTGCTTCCTAGGTGAGTAAACTGGGACCAAAAAAAAAAAAAAAAGAAGAAAGAGAACGAGACCTTGTAAAGCCTCAGTCCCCATGTGCTATTTTTTGGGAGGGGGGTGGATTCTGCTCATGGAATATGAGTTTGAAAACCACTGCCTGGTACTTCTCTGTGTCTACATACAAACTCCTATTGTTTTGGGAATCAGGTGCCACCATGTCCATGGGGACTGCTGAAAGGACAGGGTGCGGGGCAGAGCTGTGCCCTAAGCAGCAGGGGCACTGAACTTTGCGTCTGTGGAGCCCTGGGGGGACACATGGGCTGGCCTCTGGGATCTACAATCTGCTCAGGTGCATGCAAAATTCTGGGGGCTGTGTGATCTGGGGAGGAGAGGGCCTTAGCTTTCCTCAGATTTCCAGAGGGTTCCATGTCTCCAACACATGAACTACAAGCACAAATCACCATTGTCATAGAAACCGCCATGTGTCAAGGGCTGTTCCCATGCTAGGAGCATGGGGGTAACAAGCTCACCTACCTGAAAGGACTATTGGGAGGATGGAGGGAGAAGATGGCTGGGCAGCACTGAGCCTGGCACCTGGCACCAGGTGGACCCCGACAGGCTCTTGCTGTGTTTTATCATCTTCATCAGTACTACCCATGATTATCCCTTGCTTTGCCTCATTAGTACTATAAAAACTTTATGAGCTGTATTACCAACCCCACTTTCAGGAACAGGAAATAGAGCCTTCAAAAGCTTAAATAATGAGCTCAAGCCCACAGGACAGCAGAGGAGGAACTTGAACTTGGCCTGCATGGTTCTCAAGCCCAGTTGGCCCTCTATGGGAAGGGGGTGCCTAAGTGGCTCAGTCGGTTAAGCACCGGACTCTTAGTTTCAGCTCAGGTCACGATCTCAGGGTCATGAGACTGAGCCCCACATCGGACTCCTTACTCAGCACAGAGTCGGCTTGGGATTCTCTCACCCTTCCTCTCTCCCCTTCTGCTCCTCCCCCTTGCTTGTGCAGTCTCTCTCTAAAAAATAAACAAATAAAAGCTTTGAAATTAATTAATTAATTAATTAATCAATTAAAGGTAGAAGCACCAAGAGAAGAAGGCAGAGCACTTGGAGAGCTCAGGAGGCGGCTGCGCTAGGAGGCCCCAGATGACCCTGGGCCGGAGATCAGCAACCAGAAGGATAAACAGGCCTGGGGCTTTCCGCTGAAAGGGCCAGCAGGCCTTGCTAACTTTGCACCTCTCCTCATCCACAACAGAAAGCCAATGATTAAAAAAGAAAACCACCCCCTGAAGCAGCCATTCCTAGGCTCCGAAGTGAGGCTCTGTCTTGGAGCCCAGGGGTTCCAGGAGAGGCAGTGCCCTCGGGCCAGGCTCCAGGCAATGTTTCTCCTCCCAAACTAACTCTGCTGAACACAGCACTTGAAAGCCAAAAAGATGCCCCTGGGTTGCCATGGCAATGCTAAACAGACAAAACATTTTAACCAGCTCTGACGCACACACACAAAACTTATTAAAGGGCCAAAGGGACGGCCTGGTGGGTGAGAGGGGGGCAGGAGCATTACTGCAGCTCTGTCTCCAAGGACATGGCCCCCCGGAGGGTCTAGGTCAGCCCAAAACTGCCCAAAGGACTCCTTCAACACAAGCTGAGGCCACCCTGCTAGGGAAAGGCAAGTCCCTGCCATGCCTCCCTGCCTTGTGCCTACCATCACGGTCCTATCCTACTAGGGCCACCAGCAGGTTACAGTATATGCTGATGGTTCTGGCTTTATCTCGCCCTGGGGACAGCTTTCCACCACGTGGCACTGCAGTCTCTTCACCAGAATTGGGGGAGCATTATGTGGGCCCACAGCAGAGTCTAGAGTGTAGGATGTGCCCACAAGCATGAATGGGTGCATGAAACTTCTGGCACTGTGCAGCTACAGGTCAGAGCAAACAATAAACTCAGGAACTACCATTTCCCACCAGGTAGCATTTTCAGTTCCCAGACCCCATGACTGAACGTCCCTCTCCAGGGCTGGATGACCATGGGTATTTTCTTTCAAAAATACTGCACTCCAGGGCCCAGTGGGGGGTTGCTCCCCAAAATGCGGTGATTTGGGGAATGATGATGAATGCAGAAGGCTTGTCCCAGACCTGAAGACTGCCATGGCTATGGGGTCTGCTGCATTCTGGACTCTTCCATGCCTCACTCCTCACTGGAGGAAAGGAGTCTCCCTAGACACAGCTTAGGGCCCTTGGGTAGGATCATAAGCAAATGCTGCAAAACCTTCCTTTGCAGGGTCCCTGACAAGCTTTAGTAAAGATATGCTCCAGGAATGTTAATCCTCATCCACCCATCATTACCGTGGGGTGAACCCTCTTGCCTTTCAGATTTACTCCCTAGAAGTTACTCTTGACCCTCCCTCATTCTCAGATGCAATGGGCCCCCACTGTGTCATGTGCACAGAGGTCTGTGCAAATGGCAGCGCTGTTATTCTCTGCTCTCCTGTCCACTCATCATGGAGCTCCTGGAGGGCAGGGACCCATCTCGTTCACCTGAGCATTCACGTGGTCCACCCCAGTGGCTGGCAATGGTCAGCACTCTGCAAAGTTCTGCTGATCTGCAGGTCAAAGGGACAACACCATACTCATTGCGTCTGTGCATCGGTGCCCCTGGGATTTTCTGGTCCCAATGCCAGAGCTATCTGCTCTCACTTCCCCAGCCTCCTGGAAAAGAACATATGAAGTAGAGCCCAGAATGCAGGAATTTGAGACCTGAGCTACTGGGCAGCCTGGTGGGTCAGGTGAGGTTCCGTCTTTTTCTTTTCTTTTTTTTTTTTTTCCAAAGATTTTATTTATTTATTTGACAGAGACATCACAAGCAGGCAGACAGGCAAGCAGAGAGGGGGAAGCAGGCTCCCTGCCGAGCAGACAGCCCGATGCGGGGCTCGATCCCAGGACCCTAAGATCATGACCTGAGCCCAAGGCAGAGGCTTAACCCACTGAGCCACCCAGGCGCCCCAGGTGAGGTTCCGTCTTATGGACCCGTCACAGTTTGCAACGTGGGGTTAACAACAATAGCCCTGTTGGCTTTACCATCTTTCTCCTTTGCTGCAGAATGGAATGACTGTGGTGGAGATTTTCCCATTTTCCTGGCCTCACATCCTGGACATTGAACTATTCTCTGCTATGTTTACCAGACCATGTCTGCCTCCCTGCCCCTAGCTGGAACTAATTATCACAGACAATTACAGGATTTTATATTCCTGTGTTCTAAAAAAAAAACAAAAAACAAAAAACAACAACAACAAAAAAACCCCACACAAACCCACAGGCCATTAAAAAAAAAAAAAGAGGAAAACAATACTTTCACAGCTGAAAGAGTTAGAGAAACCACAAAATTACATTCGTGTCATGGTAGCATTTATAAATAACACTTGGCATCTAGAACTAAATTTGCACCAAAGAATCTGAGATGGCGGTATTATTTTATAATCTTGGAAAGTAGGCTTTCACACCTCCAATAGGAAGCACAGAAAATACAAAAGTGCCAAAGACAATAAAAGGTTCATTACCTTCAAATGTCAGGTCTATGTATGCATTATAACGGGCTGGGACAAATGCATCTGTATCTACCCCGGGGGAACGACTGTATCTCTTTCATGTGAAGATATGACTGCATGTGTAAAATGCTTGCACTAAATTAAGTCTTCTATCTTCCAAATTTTCTCCAATTATTAATACACTAGACAGCTGCGGTAGCTCTAGCAAAAATAGCAGCCCAGCTTTTCCAGAAGTCAAAGCAGCCATGAGATGTCTGTATGGGACTTTCCTACATAAGGAGGGGTTGCTTTCTGGATCAAACAAAAAGAAACAAAATCCCCGTGAAATGACAAAAAAAAAAAAAGAGAGAGAAACTTGCTTCACAATGTAAACTGAAGGAGGACTCCCCGCCACCCACCCTCCTCTTTGGGATAAAAAATGTGTCTTTATGCATGCAAAGGAAAGTGCGCCGAAAAGGTGATCTGTCCAACTCACAAGGGTAACAAATACTTGGGAAAATTGAAAGGGAAACCCAAGGAATGCCAATCACTTTGTTATATTCCGGAATGACAGTATCCAATTGTGTCAACTCAAAGGGAGTGGGGAGGTCAGAAAAAACAGATTATGCCTTTTTCTTAGGTTTCTGGAAGCATATTAATGTCCTGCAAAAATAGAAAGTTGTCCTTAAATTGCCACCTTCGTATTTTAAGCAGGTAGGAGTAGCATCATCTTAACAGTCTGATGATATATATGTACTTGGTGTAAAGACTGTTTGAAAAGCCTTTTGAAGGGAAAAAATCAGGTTCTCAGAGCATTGCAATTTCATGTTTTCTGAACTCAGTAGTGATCATGAATTTTAATTCAAAGATTATTCACAGGACATATAACAAGAACAGATGTTCAAAGATCCATTTAAAAAAAAAAGCTTTACTATCAGAGCTTAAGCATATGATATCAGAGAGTATATAACTTGTCAAGGTTAAGAATGGTCTGGATATGATTATACATTTCACATCTGCTGTCACCACTGTGCTTTCACATCATTCTAACCTTTAAAGGCAATCAGACCACATGCCCTGATTTCTGAGCAAGATACCATGACCCCATCTGTGCCTCAGTACCACATATAGAGATTGTTGTGTGAGTCTGAGAAAGCGGAATGACTCACAATGGTCCAAATTCTCAACAAGTGTGTATTTCCACCAGGTCTGCATAATTTGTTTCTGAAAGAAAGGGCAGTATTTCATGTTCCCTGTCTCACCATCTACGTAAAAATCACGGCCACTTTTTAGTAAATGCCAACAAATTTCAGAGAAGCCGACCGCAGCTACTAGGAAATAGCTGTTAGTTTATTAATATAATCCCCTAGGGGAAAGTTTCTGGTGGGAATGTTCTCAAGACGGTCAATACCATTGAGAGGCAGGGCTTCCTTCTCTCACACAAATACTCGCCACCCGTGTACCACTCACCATTTGCGATCTGTTCTTCGGACAGCCATTGATGTCTTCAATCTTCTCATTTGCTGAAATAGGAAACACAAGTCAGAAAAATAAACAGTCACCCCAGATACTTTGAGTAGTGATGTTCAGGACCCTTGAGGCCAACCACGTCCTAAGGCCCATCCTGGGGCCTGTCTAATCAGCTCAGCTATGAGAAATGCTGAGACGCAGCTCGAAAGCTTTGGGACTTACTCATTGAGCTGCCGTCCTCCGGGGACAGCTGGGGCAAGGTCGTCAGCATCCAAAGCAGAGACAACTGCACTGATGACAGTCTTGGAGCGATGGGGAATCACAGAAACGTGTGGGGACTGAGAAATAGACCGGACTGTGATTATGCTTTGGGCTCTTTGAAAGGTGACTGTGACCTCCCCACGGAAGGTGGGATGGCTCAGAGTGGATCAGTTCAGCTTTAGCCCCACTCAGGACAAAAGGCATGGATGATAGCATCTCACCTCATCTTTTCTTAATTTTTTTTAAAATTTCAGTTCCCATGTAGTTAATGTACAGTGTTATATTAGTGTCAGGTGTACAATACAGTGATTCAACACTGGTGCTCATCACCCAGTGGTCATCACCAGTGCCCTCCTTAGTCCCCATCACCTATTTCCCCCCTGTCCCTCCCCCGTCCCTCTCTGGTGACCCTCAGTTTGTTCTCTGTAGTGAAGAGTCCGGTTTTTGGTCTGTCTCTTGTTTTCCCCTTTGTTTCGTTTCTTAAACTCCACAAGTGAAACCGCATGATGTTTGTCTTTCTGACTCATTTCACTTGGCATTATACTCTCTAGCTCCAACCGTGTCATTGCAAATGGCAAGACTTCGTTCTTTTTTGTGGCTGAGTAATATTCCACACACACACACACACACATACACACACACACACACACACCTTTATCCATTCATGTATCAATGAAGACTTGGGCTGCTTCCATATCTTGGCTATCGTAAATAATGCCGCCATAAACAGCGGCGTGTGTATCCCTTTGAATTCGTGTTTTTGTATTCTTTGTGTAAATATCCAGTAATGGAATTACTAGATCATATGGTAATTCGACTTCTAATTATTTGAGGCACCTCCATATTGGTTTCCACAGTGGCTGCACCAGTCTGCATTCCCACCAACAGTCACGAGCGTTCCTCTTTCTCTACATCCTCGCCAACACTTGTTTCTGATGTTTTTGATATTAGCCACTCTGACAGGTGTGAGATGATCTCACTGTGGTTTTGATTGGCATTTTTCCGATGAGTTGAGCATCATTTCATGCATCTGTTAACCATCTCACCTCATCTTTAGCCAGAAATGTTAATATTGCTTAATACCAATAGGATTACTAATAAGCCTATTCCCAATGTGGTAATAACACAGATAGAAAATGGGAGCATGAGACTTAAAAGTGGCTCTTCCAAGACCATATGGTAAGTCCAAATTAGGTCTGAAACTCACTCTTGGAGTCATAATAGCACCTAGCTCCTTAGAGAAGTAAGAGAAAGAGGTTGTGTTGAATTAACTGGAAATCAATACCAGTGATATGGAAGAAAGGCCCAGGTTCTGATGCTGAAGTATGGAGGAATCCCAGCAAGACACAGCCTAAGTTACCTACAGGGGGGTGGGAGGGGTTGAGTTTGCCACAGCAGCAGCACAGAAACACAATATATGTAGAGATTAGGGCACTGGCTTTGGAGGCAAAGATACTGCAGATTCTCAGCTCTACAGCTTCTTAGCTGTGTGATCTTAGCCATATCAATCTCTCTGGGCCACAGTTTCTTCATCTGTAAGATGGAGCTAATACTACCTAATTTAGAGGAAGCATTGTGGGAAATAGATTACAGGATGGCAATAAAATGCTTCGCGCTGTACCTAGCACACAGTGAGCGTTCTATAAATGGCAGCTCTCATTAACCCAGTAAGGTATATCATCAATGTAAATTACATACAATGTTAATCTCCTTTCTGATGTCTCCATCAGAGTTAAGCCCAGAAACTCAGCTAGGAGTCCACAGTCAAGAACTAAGGATCTGCCTCCTCTGTGAAGCCTTTGTAAGCTTCTTTCCCAGTCCCCTGTCCTTCCAGCCCCAGCCCCCAGCCCGGGATGGAGAAAGCACCTTCAGGTCTCTGTTCTGCCCAGCTATGCTGTTTATAGCCTGGCAGACATGCAGATTTGGATTTTCACATTTGTGTCCTGAAGGCTCAAGAAGTACTTACAAAACTGAATTTAAACCAAAAAAACCAAAAACCCTCTTACATCAGATTTTAATGAATACGATGCCAAAAACTTCCATGAAAAGATATTAAAAACCAACTGAAAAGGATAATAGAATCAAAGTGTCCCAAACCTCTATTTTACAACACCAGAGTCTAAGTATTCCACACCATTACCTCAACTGGGCTTATTTTTTTCTCTAGTGTTTCTACCTTGAGAGAGAAGGGAGAAATAAGACACAAGCTAGTGGTAAGAAATTGTTTAAAAATCCAATTACCATGAGAGAGTCTAGTCAGTACACATTTAGTCTAATCTACATCTTTACAATTTGCCCGGAGTAATAGATACTCAGCCTTATGCCCCACCTTGGAAGACGTCAGTCTTCAAAGATCCAACTCTTAAGAACACTAGGATAAACATTGTAGGAAGACTTTTCAACCTGCTTCCCTTACTCCCAAAAGAGGTGCCACAGAGCCTTTAAAAAGCACATTAAAGAAAGGCCCTGTGGATGAGATGACCCATGGATATTTGTTCTTCAGTTCACTAGAAAATACCAGAATTATAATCGGCCGGAATAGACCACTATTACAGCATGTGAACTCCAGACCAAGCTTTACCACCCACTCTTTCCAACTGTAATCCCAGAGCTGAGGATTGTGCCTGACACACAGTACCCCCTCAAATATTTGTTGAGAGGAACTAAGGAATGAGTAGCCTGAACATTTCTAAGAATCAAGGTTTGAGGCCTATTTTGAGGCAGTTGTCCTTCCACGCGTCAAAACAGACATACATACTGAAGATGGAAAAAAAAAGATCCTTGACAAATGGCACTTCTTCAAACAAGGGAGATGATGTCAGGCCTGCACTTGGACCTCGGGTTTTCATATACAATACCGGAAAAATAAATGCGCGACTTTTGAGAATCCGGGCCGCTCAAGGTATCCTCCAGCTAGATGCTCATGACGGCCCAAGTC
This sequence comes from Martes martes, assembly GCF_963455335.1. Taxonomy (NCBI): domain Eukaryota; kingdom Metazoa; phylum Chordata; class Mammalia; order Carnivora; family Mustelidae; genus Martes; species Martes martes. The sequence continues at coordinate 42,157,847 of NC_137898.1, forward strand.
ATAAGTCATTAGGTTCTAATCAAGACCCAATGCAGCATGAGGTCATCAGTGCCCATTAAAGTGAAGGATAGATAACTGCAATCCTAAGAAATCACTTTAAAGATTCTTTATATACCATCTGGGTAAAAACAAAAACAAAAACAAAAAACCCAAAGGGTTTGGTCTCATCATCTCTCTACTTCCTTTTCATGGTCAGTCACCAAACCACAGTCAGGTACTGCCTCAATTCAAGTATCGCAGCTCCCATAAGCTTCTTGCCATTTTACAACATTCGAAATAAATCAGTGGAGTGGAGTCCATGGAAGACTACTCTAAAGATATACGGGAAGAGATCGATCAGATGCAGAAATCCCAATGCAAATGCTTAATAAAAATGCAAGACAAATCTTGAAACTCCTCGTTTCCAATTTCATGTAATTTAAATACTTCTCCTTTCCTTAAATTCTCAAGAATTTCTATGGCTGTCATAAATACTTAGAGCAGTAACAGAGGCTCTGATTCTGCTGATAAGAAGGAAGAAGAGTTTGGTCTTTCGAACTGAATTTATTAACTTGTGGTAGGGGGCCTTTGGCTGCAAACCAAAAACAGATAACCGAAGAAGCAAAGGCATTTGTCCCCAAAGTCCTCAGCTATGATTGAAACTGGCATCCCTAAGTGCCCGTGCTAATTTATTTATTCCAGCATGTTCAAGACATTCTCAGCACACGAATGCAGTAACCTGTCTGCACACGAGGTGACAAGTCAGTAATTGGAAAGCTTTTTAAGGAAGAAGAGCGGCACCGAGTTCATTGCTTTCCAAAGGACTTTTTTTCAGAGGGCTGAGAGCATTTCAGCAGCCCATGCATTTCGGCATAGGGCAGTTGACAGACCTGCCGACAGGAGGAGAGAGAAACTGGCTACCCAGAAAGGCAGAGGACTTACCCAAAGACACACAATGGTAATAGGTCATCAATGGAAAGAGGGTTGAAATCCTGGTTATGCTCAGAGCCAGCCCCAACGGCGGTGGAAAAGGAGCTGCTATCAACTCTCTCCACCTTTAACAGGAAAGCTCTTCCCCTGTCCTCTGTCTTTGCTTCCTCCTTCTCTCCAATCCTCTTTTGTTCATCATTCCATCCTTCTCTCTATTCTTTCCTCCCTGCCTCCCACCCCTTCTCTCCTTCCAACCCCTTCTGGCATTCTCCTGAGTGACAGCAATGTAAGCAGGAGGAGGGAGGCCTGTCTCTCCCTCTTGATTCATGCTGTTTATCCTGGCCTCGTAAGACTTTCTAATAACTCATGGCGATGGCATTGTGATGGGCTGGCAGGCAACTGCCGGCTTCGGGCAGCTCATGACTCAAGAAGATAATCACACTAATAAGAGGTCGAATGGAGACTGGACCCTTGGTCACAGAAGGCAGCAGCGAAAGGTTCATTTCTGCCCAACAGGCAGAAGGCAATGGTAGAAAAGTGTGGGCCCCAAATCACCCCACTATCTGAGAAGCGCAACTCCTGGGACAGACACACAGTCTCCAGAATTGATCTCTCTGGGATAGCTGAAGACTCTGGAGCTAGTGTCTGTGCATAACACTTAAGGTTTTCCCAGTCAACAAAACCAAAAGACAACCAACCGACAGAATGGGAGAAGATATTTGCAAACGACATATCAGGTATAGTATCCAAAATCTATGAAGAACTTATCAAACTCAACACCCAAAGAACAAATAATCCAATCAAGAAATGGGCAGAAGATATGAACAGACATTTCTCCAAAGAAGACATACAAATGGCCAATAGACACATGAAAAAAATGCTCAACATCAGGGAAATACAAATCAAAACCACAGTGAGATACTACCTTACACCAGTCAGAAAGGCTAAAATTAACCAGTCAGGAAACGACAGGTGTTGGTGAGGAGGTGGAGAAAGGGGAACCCTCCTACACTGTTGGTGGGAATGCAAGCTGGTGCAGCCACTCTGGGAAACAGTATGACAGTTCCTCAAAAAGTTGAAAATAGAGCTACCCTATGACCCAGCAATTGCACTACTGAGTATTTACCTTAAAGATACAAATGTAGTGATCCGAAGGGGCATGTGCACCCAAATGTTTATAGCAGAAATTCCATAATAGCCAAACCATGGAAAGAGCCTAGATGTCCATCAAAGATGAATGGATAAAGAAGAGACACACACACCACAATGGAATACTATGCAGCCATCAAAAATACCGTAATCTTGCCATTTGTGATGATGTGGATGGAACTGGAGGATATTACACTAAGCAAAATAAGTCAATCAGAGAAAGACCATTATCATATGATCTTAATGATATGAGGAATTTGAGAGGCAGGGTCGGGGGATCATAGAGAAAGGGAGGGAAAAATGAAACAAGATGGGACCGGGGAGTGAGACAAACCATAAGAGACTCTTAATCTTGGGAAACAAACTAAGGGTTGCTGGAGTGGAGGGGGTTGGAGGGATGGGGTGGCTGGGTGATAGACATTAGGGAGGGTATGTGCTATGTTGAGTGCTGTGAAATGTGTAATGATTCACAGATCTGTACCCCTGAAACAAATAATACATTATATGTTCATTTAAAAAGAAACAAACAAACGAACCACTTAAGGCTTTCTTTAAAAGCCTAAGGTTTCCTAAGATTTCCATGACCCTTCTGATCATGGCCCTCCCCAATGTGAAAAATCAACTCTTCAACCCCTAGCTTTTGTGCTTAGGCAAAGCCCAGAATTCATTGCCTCACGCCTGGTAGTCCCACCTTATTTTGCCTTCTTGACCGTCTCGCTCTCTACCCTCCAAATGTCTCTGCACACTATTTCCTCTGCCAGGAATGTCCTCCTGACTGCTTCACCTAGACAACTCCAAGTTTGAGGTCTTGGCTTACAGGTAAATTCCTCAAGGATTCCTTCCTTGATTCTACCCCCTATCCCCATCATGGGTCATGTCTCACAGCACCACTGGTCTGTTATGTACTATACTCTCCCAGGCCTTGAAAGGTGTTGTTCCCCAAAGGGACAATCTCCCTGACTATAAGTTTCAATGGACCTTCATTTAATGGTGTTCTTTTCTCTAACTACTTTGAAATCACTTAAACAGGGGACACCTGGCTCAGTCAATTGGGCATCTGACTCTTGATTTCGGCTGGGGTCATAACTACAGGGTCATGAGATTGAACCCTGCATCAGGCTTCATGCTAGGCATGGAGTCTGCTTGAGATTTTGTTGGTCCCTCTGCCTCTCTCCCTGCTCACACTAAGAGTAAATAAATAAAATCAGAAAGGAAGGAAGGAAGGAAGAAACAAAGAAAGAGGAAGGAAGGAAGGAAGGAAGGAAGGAAGGAAGGAAGGAAGGAAGGAAAGAAAAAGAAAGGAAGAACGAACTTCAAATGGACAGAAAAGTCTCAGGAATCGTACACAGAATTCCCACACACCATCCTTTCTCATTTTCTCCCCTCTCGTCTCTTTACAGGTATATGGAATTTTTTTTTCTGAATCCTTTCAGTGCAGAATATGTAGATCATGTCCTTTGCCCTTAGATTTCATATGCATTTACAAAGAACAAGGAGATTATCTCACGGTACAATTATAAAATTCAAAAAACTTGACATTGATAGAATCCCAATTTTGGCAATACACTAAAAAATGTCCTTTATGGCATTTTATTCCCCATACAGGATCCAGTCCAGGATCTTCCTATACCTTTAGTTGTCACATCTCTTTAATCTCCTTCATTCTGGAACAATTTCTCAGGCTTGGTCTTTCATAGAGCTGACATTTTTGAACAATACAGGCCAGTTTTTTTGTATTTGTTTTTAAATAGAATGTTCCACAATTCGAGTTGATCTAAGATTCCTCTTGATTAGTTTCAGGTTTTCCATCCCTGCCTGGAATTCAACATAAGTGATGCTATGTTCTTCTCGGGATGTCACATCAGTAAGCACATGATATCCATCTACCCCTTGCCACTGATAGAATTTTGATCTCCTGGTCGTGAAGTGGATTCTCCCCTGTGTAGATGCATTTCCCTTGCAACTAATAAGCAATCACTGAAGAGACACTTTGAGACCATGCAAATTGCTTGCTCCTCAAACTTTCTCCTCTGATGTCAGAATCCATTGCTTCTTGCCTTAACTAATCTTTACCATCATGGTTGCAACTCACTCTTTATTTGTTCTCCAAAACAGTGGAGGCCTTTCTTCTCCACTGATTGAAGTATCTGTCAGTAGAGACTTATAGATTCCTATTTTATGCCATAATTATAATCCACAACTGTCCTCAGTTTTGAAGCTCTTGTGGTCTCAGATCATGGTCATTCTTTATAGCCATGGAAGGCAGAACTAGTACTTATAAGGAGATACTACCAAGGGGTGGGGGGCAGATTTTGACCTAGTGAAAGAAAATCTTTGGGAGGATTCCAACTCAATAGTTGAACAACCTGGTCAGAAAACGCCGCCCTGCCTCCCTCACCAAGAAATCTGAATTCACAAGATACGCTCAGATGAAACACTCTGAACCAGGTGACAAACAATCCAGAGAAGTAGTCACGCAGGACTCCTAAGTGTCGCTACCTTTTCAGCTCCTCATTCTCTGGGTCTCTGTTCTCCACAGTCAGAGCAGAGAGGGTGAGTCCAGCACAGGCAAGGGCAGAGACAGAGGCACTAACATCTGGCTTCACTTACAGAGTCCCCAGCGGAACAAGCCTCTCTTGGAGGCCCGAGGGAAAGGCAGTTGGTGGCCTCCGGCACCGTCAGGCACTGTTACTAACTTGAGGCGGGGATATCTGTCCAGTAGCTCAGGCCCTAAGAGGTCACTATCTAGGGAGGTTCATGTCCTCCGAATAGATTCAGGGAAGCATCCTCCTGAGCAAGACAAACACTGTACTAGCTTACACCCTGTTGTGCTGTGCTTAGTCAATTCATGACATATACGCTACCACTCATCTATTCTGAGCCCGTGACAGACAGAACGAATCTATCATGATACACTCTAATGGGATACCAAGGCCTTGTCACCCTTGGACTCAGAACTTTCTAGGAAGTGGCCACTGAGTGCTTTCCAAGAGTGCTTTACTTTCCAAACATGTCATGTTTGCTACCTACCTTGCATTTCCTAAGAATGCCATAAAAATCAGGGTGTGCCCATTTTAAAGACAGGGAAACAGAGGCAGCAGAGGAAAGGGACTGTGAGGTCCCATAGTTGGGAGCAATGAAGCTGGGATGAGAACAAGGCTTCTAGGTTCCATCCTTTCCTACTTGCTCCCAGTGCTGAAAGCTGAGAAGGTCCTGGTAGAAATACTACACAGCCCCAAGATGCAGCCATAGTCCTGCCTCACGTGACACTGCTGATGTAGAGACCAAAACTCAGTTCCTGGGCAAGTCCTCTCCTCTATGAAAACCCCCGCAAGAAGATGGCACTCCTTCGTCCAAGGTTACTGGTCTTGCACATTTGTCTCTTTATTCCTACCTTGGAGCACAATGCTAGCACACAGTCAGTGCTCAAGAAATCGTAATGAACTGAAGCGAAGGGAGCCAGATCCTTGTACTGGGTTGCATGTGTCGGGATTGACAGGAGGGTATAACACAGCAGGGCAACGAACAGAGGCATTAGGAGCAAACTAACCCAAACCAGAATCCCCTCCAGGCTGATATGGATGTGATAGGGAGCTTCTGAGACTCATTGAGCCTCAGTGTCTGCAGGTGTAAAATGAGGCAAGGGTCCCCTAGTTCATATGGACGTAGAGGAAATGGAGAGAAATTTGTAAAGGATTGGCAGGATTGATGAAGAGCGGGAGGAAGAGAAATGGGTTCCCGTCAGAGATGACGACATGGGGGGAAGGAAGGGGCAGAGGGTGGAGTAGGCAAAATGGGTGAAGGGGAGTGGGAGACATGGGCTTCCAAGTACAGAAAGACTCAGTCACAGGGAGAAAAGGCACAGCATAGGGAGTTTAGTCAAGGATACTGTAAGAGTGCTGCATGGGGACCGATGGAGGCTATATTTGCGGTGAGCAGAGCACAAAGGATAAAACTGTCCCATCGCTGTATTGCACACCCGAAACTAATGTAACATTGGGTGCCAACCATACTCAGAAAAGTTTGAGAAAAAAACTGGGAAGAGGAAGAGGATGAAAGGGAAGAAGTATAGCAGACAGACTTCTAGGTCACCCCCAATGATCTTCCCGCTTAACTTCAAACCCTTGTGTAATCCCCGCCTGTGGGGTGTGACAGAACCTAGGCTTTGCTTCTAACCAACCCCATAAGGCAAAGGTGGTGGGATGTCACTCCCACAATCACGTCACATTGTAGAAGATGACAAATGGCAAGCCAATTTGCTCTAGAAACGTGCTCCCTTGGTGGCACTGAAGAAATCAATCCAAGCAACACACTGGGAGACCCACATGGCAAGAAGCTGAGAGGGGCTTCTAAGAGTAAAGCCCTCCAGCCAAGGGCCAGCGAGAAATCAGGACTCACCTCCTCTGACCGCAAGGAGAGGAATCTGCCAACACTGAGGGAACCGGGCCCCCTCCCCGGTCAAGCCTCCACATGAGGACTCAGCCCCGGCCAATACCTTGACTGCGGCCTTGAGGAGGCACCAGCTACGCCATGCCTGCACTTCCGACACCCAGAAACCATGAGCTAACACACACACACACACACACGGCCATGTGCTACACAGTCACAGACGACGAACACAGGGCAGGAAGGAAGAAGAGGAACCAGCACAAGCCAGTCTTAAGAAATCAATTTTAGGACGGCAGGGGCACTTGGATCTGAGTGGCAGCACCAGTCCAGAAGTGTCCAGCTAAGGCCAGCCTGCCTGGATTTTCAGGTACAATCTCCACGGAGGTGAGCAGAATTACAACTTTATGTAAAAGGTCATTCTGCTCAGACTTGCAACTCTCCCACAGCAACGCACATCCAGTGGGTGGGGGCTTCTGTCCTTATGCCTTTTCCTTTGCCATGAGGCAGCCACGGAAGCCGCCTGCGACAACAGTCAGCCTGACGGCATCTAATTGACCTGCCTCTCAGGGGAGCTCTCGGGCAGGGCTGCAGGGGGGCACTCCCAGTAAGCTTCACGGCTCAAGGCAGAGCTGTGCCCACCTGCCTTCCCGGGATGAACCCGTTCTTCCTGACGTGCAGCCCCAGCTCCCTTCTCCCAGTAGTAAAACCAGAACCAGCCCTCTACAGAGTTTGATTCTTTGCCTTCTTAGACCCAATTAGAGTTGGCAGGACTAAATCAGTCTCATGGTACCTTTTGTTTGTTTTTGGTAAATATTTCCAAAGTAATCCACAATAAAAGTACCATCAGAGGGGTGTGGGGGTGGCGGTGGTTGGGGGTGAGGGAGAAGAGAGAACCAAAAAGACAGGGGACAAGAAAGGGGCAGAGAGCCCTTTTCAGACCACCAGCACGCCCTCCAGCCCTACTTCTCAGAGCATCAAGAGGAAAAGCAAGCTGGTATCCACGCTTCCCCAAGCATGAGACGTTATCAAGTAAACTGTCAACACATGCGACAGAAACACTGTATTCTTCTGGGAGATTTCAGTGTTCCATGCCCCTTGTCCGGCTCGTCCCCTTCCAGGTCTCCACTGTAAGTCCTCAGTCCCCAACGTAAAACCCGCTCTTACCCACAACCTGGATGATCTGAGCCAGGAGGACGCCGTCCGTCACATCTTGCTGGAGGTCCTTGATGAGACGTTTGTGGCCCGATTTGGCTAAGTAGTGATTGGCCCAGTCCGTATAGATCTGCAAGAAAGCAAACAGGCAACTTGAGCCACCTACTCAGACCCTGTCCCCGAGCCGGAGGCAGCTGCTGGGGCCTGCGCAGCAGCCCCTGTCCCGCCAGCATGCTGTCCCGGGCCAGCCAGTGCCATTAACATGCAGAGCCGTGTGCGGAGGGGCCTTTCAGCTGGGCTTTTGCCTATTGAGAGATCTGCCATCGAGGCGCAGGGAAAAGCTAAAGAAAGCTTCAAAGCATGCAAAGGCCTGAATGGGACGGGGACACAGAACTAAACAGTCTGCTCCAGACGGCTTTGAGAGGCGGTGGCTCGAAATGCAAGAGAAGCCCCCCCCCCCACTCCGCCGCCACCACCCCCCCTTCCCATCTTTTTCTCTTTATTGAGAAAACGTATGGGGAGGTTACCACCCAACAGGCATCTTTTAATGGGCCATTTCAGGGTGAGGAGGGCTATTGAGTTAGCGAAGCTCTCAGGAGCCTGGGTCCCTTGTAAAGAAGCCAAGTACGCAAACACAGAGCCCTTCAATTACTCGCGTGTGAGTGGCGTTATTGACGACCTTGCAATCAGCTCAAATGTAATCGGTTTAATTTAAAAGCCTCATTTCCACTGTTGGGATTCTGTGACTAGTAATAATTTTAAAAACCCAGCAAATTCCAACATATTGAAACACAGCACTGGTGTGTGCACAGCAGCCTGAAAGGGAGAGGCTGGGTCACCCATGGGATCGGGAAATCAACCCTGCCTGCCTGCCCCCACCCTGCTCTGTCCCTACAAGAACATCTTTCCTAAGCATAAGAAAACGCACCTGAAAACTTTCTCCCAGCTGAAATAAGCCAAATAACAAACAAAATTGGAAACCTCATCAATTTTGAGTGATAGTTTCCACGACAGATTCCTAGATTCCTCCTCCCTCCAGCTCGTCTGTGGAGCGACATGTAGGCCCCATATAACAGCACATTTCTCCGGCCTACAGTGATGGCTCAAAGAGTATACCCCACCTTGACTGACCCATACATTTGCAGCAACAAGTTCATATACTAAGTCACATGAGGTATCCCGCAACTTAGGGAGGGGATTGTTGTATTTCCAGCAGGGCTGCTCTGAGATCTTCCATGTGACTCCTAGAATGGTGGGAGCCCTACCTCACCCCCACTCTCTCCTCCACTTGGCTCTTCAAACGAGTCCAGAATAACCTCACACAATGGGGTACCACCCCTCGAGGCTCACAGAATGGGGACAGCAGGCCAGCGCCTAGGAGCCTTCTGGGAGGCTGCAGTTCTGGCTGTGCCACATGGGACAGGGAGAGCCTCCTCCCAAGATAGGGCAAGATAGAGCTGCACTTCCTGCTTCATCCCGAGCTGAGAACAGACACCCCTGTCTCCTCCCAGCCCCGAACTTGAATCTTGGTCTGCCCCTGCAGAGATCCACGGCTGAAGAGGCCAATGCGGGATGGGGTTATGCCACACCGGGGTCCAAGGTGTCTCATCCTTAAATCCACGATACTTGCCTCCCTAGGACTCCCAAGGACGATCAGTCTCAATTTTGTAAGCACTGAGAAAGCTACGGAAGTGAGGCACGAACATCAAATGGCCAACCCTAAACACCAGTGATCACTAAATTAAATTGTTAAGGGAGGGGGAAAAAACATTAAAAGGAAAAAAAAAAAAAGGCAGACCTGGGTTCAAGTCCCAGTTCTGGAGTTTCCACAGGGTAGGGATTTGGATCTGTGTTGTTCTTTGATGTTTCCAAGGTACCTGTAGCATTAGCACGTTAGTTCTCGATATGTGTTTGTGGGCGAATGATTGTAGGATTTCAGGTAAGCTATTTAACTGCACTGAGGCTAGTTGTTCTTATCTGTGACACTGGATCAATACCATCTACTTGTCAGCTGTTATGACGACTGAGTGATCAGACATTTGGAAAAAAATATATAAGGTGAGGGGTACTTGGGTGGCTTAGTGAGTTGAGTGCCTAATGTGATTCGGCTCAGGTCATGATCTCAGGGTCGTGGGATCTCAGGCTCTGTGCTCAGCCTGCTTGTCCCTTTCCCTCTGCTCCTTCCTCCCCAAATAAATAAAATCTTAAAAAAAAAAATATTTGGTAAAAAGGCCTAATGCAGAGTAGGAACTTAATAACCACCATACAGTGCCTACTACATGCCTATAGATGTTTATCCATTGGTATAAACATTTTGCACATATTAGTTCATTTACTCCTCACCCTATGAAATAGATATTATTATTTCTTTTTTTCAGAGCAGAAATTTGAAATGTAGAGAGGTAAAGCAGTAACTTGTCCAGGCCATGAGTAAGTGGCACAGCCAGGATCTGAACCCATCTGGGCTACGAAAACCCTTGGACATTTCTACCATGTTGCTTCTCTGAATACAAACACAAAAGTTATTCAAATCATTTACCTCCTCCATGATACCCACCTCTGGATTCTAGGCTCATTCTTCTATTCAGTTATGTTCTCACTGAAAGATTTTAAAAATACATAAAAACCCCAAACCTAGTTCTATCCCTTGCCGTCTGCATGCCCTTGGATAAGTTACTCAACTTCTGCGAGGTTCCATTTATTCAGCTGGAAAATGGGCATAATAAGGCCTGCTTCAGAAGCAGTGGTGAAGACTCACTGAAGTTCCTGGCCTGACCCACCCTGGGGCTCGGGAAGAGGGGGCAGTGGAGTGGGATGGTAAAGAGGGGAGGTCTCGAATGAACATGCTCGCTTTAAATCATAGCCTCCACGATGCCAATTACCTCCACGCCCTTTGACCCGGTGTCCTTGTTTATAAGATGGGGATAATACGACCTACATCATGGGGCTATTAGGAAGATGAAATGAGCTCATATATATAAAAGGACACAGAATCTGCCACCATGCTTAGTCTTCCTGGAGCACAGCTCTAATCCTATCACCTGTTCAAAAAATCATCAATGGCACCATGCTTCCCACTGAATTAAATTCAGACTTTCTACACTGCTCTTCAAGGCAGTAAGATCCACCCACTCTCCCCCAGATCGTGTCCAACGCTTCTGGGGGAGGCAGTGCATGTGGAAGTTAAAAGGATGGGCTTTAGAAATGACCAAGTCAAGCAGGCCCTCGGTTCTGGGCAAGTCAATTTCTATGAGCCTTTCTGTATCTCAGTTTCACCTTCCTTAAAATGGGGATTATATCAAATGTCTTATAAAACAGCCTGGTATTCCATGACCCAGGCCAAACCCAGGTGACCAAATGTTTTTGTAACCAAAGTTCTCCTGGAACACGGCCACACTCACTTGTCATCATTATCTGCTCTCGTGTCACGGTGGCACAGCTGAGTAGCTGTGAGAGAGAGCTTTGGGCCCACAAAGTTTCAAGTATTTATGATCTAGCTCTTTGCAGAAAAGATTGGCCAGTCTATCAGAAGGACTGAAGGAGCTAAGAGGCCTACCATACCAAATGCTCGGTAGTAATAATTACGATCATCTTCAGGAAAACTCAACCTCACATTTCCCCATCTCTGCCTGCCTGAGTACCGCTACCTAGGGTCACCCCGCAAGGCTCAATTCCTAGGTCAGTCCCTCCATGAAGTCACCCCAGATTTCCCAACTGCATCCTGAGCTGCACATAACACAGAGATTGTAGATAACATGGACATTAGCACTACCTTCCCACCCTTCCTGCCAGCTGTGGTCAGAGACCGTGTCCCGTCCATCTTTGCTGCTCAGTAACACCTCCCAAGGTGGGGACACAGGGCAGTTGGAAAATACGTGGTTGCCAGGTTGAGATAACCAGAGAGAAAGAGGGCAAATCTCTGGGAAACTGATTACATTTGAGATAAGAATGTAGGCTCTCAGCGGATCCTCAAACCAGACTCTCAAATCTCTTTATTGATTCAGAGGAAGAGACAGAGAAAATAAATCACTCCGTGGCTCAAGCTCATTAATCAGGACCCATCCAACAAGAATCATTAATTATCTGGAGTGTCCCCTCCCCTCCCCTCTCCCCAGTCCTCAACTTTTTAAAGAAGTCACAAGAAAACACATTTATTGTAAGAATCCGTTTTCAGGGGCCATGCTAAGCCTGGACGTAAGTCAGACCCATCGCTCTCACTCGCTTTTTCAGTAGCTCAGGCAGTGAGTGCCATTCTTTCAAGGGGCACCCTTGGAAAATCAACTCACAATATCTGTAGTCAAAGGCTCCGTCAGACTTGGCACCTCAAAAAAAGGCCACAGTATGTGTTTCAAAGATACTAAGCAAGGGCTAACGCATGCAGAGCTTCCTGCCCAAGCTTTAGGATCCCAGAAACAATTGCTCCAGAGCCTCGCGGTCCCCACACTTCTAGAGACTGGGGTCTGCTGATGCTCTTACCCGGGAGCCCACTGTTCCTTGTTCTGTGAACTTCTAGTTGCCATGGACCAGAAAAAGAACCCCGCAGCAGGAAAGAATACAGGCACTGTTCCCGCCTCCAGCTCCAAATCTGATCATTCTAGAGCATAGCTCTAGGACAACGTCCCACTACTGTGCGAGGAGCCTTTTGCACGGATTCCTTCCTCTCACTGTCTGCCTCTCCCCTCAGCCCCTCTAACAGGGGACTCAGTACTCCAGAAGTGCTCAGTGAGGGAGAGAAGCTGCTGTCAAAGGCTTGAAGAGATAAAAGAGGGAAGGAAGGCGATGACAGCTGAGGAGTGAATTTGGTTTGATTCACTTATTACCCCTGACAGAATTTCAAGGAGTGCGTCATTTGTTTGCTTATAACTCCCCATCACTCCGTATCACAGAGGCTGCAATCAAAGAGGGAAAATTTTGACAGATCGATTGAAGTCAAAAAACCCGATTATTAGTTGTAACAAGAAAACTGATAATAATTGCACTCTGTTAAATCAACGGGGATAAGAATGTTGCTAAATTTATACTGCAATTAGCCCTCCTGGAAGGGGTGGGGGTAGCGTTCCAAGAAACCGGAGAACAATTTCACAAAGCGACTGCACGGAATGTGGGTGCCATTCAGAACTCCACCACAAATCCGGACCCATGTGCCGGACAGCCGGACAGCCGGAAGGATCCCGAAGGCAGTGGATGGCCTGCGGACAGACTTTCCAGAACAAAGAGAACAAAATAGATCTCTTAGAAGGAAGTGCCAGTGAGATTAAAGTAAACCCATCAGTAGCCTGGGAGGTGGTTTGTAGTCAATCCGCTGTAAAGGAAATGCTACCGTTTGGCCCCCATTCAAGAGATCTGGCCCCAGGCTTCCGCCATGACATCAACCAGTATTCCCACCACAAGGCGGTATGCAGTTAAACGCCTTAGTTCTGATGGCTCTGAAGTCCAAAAGGACACTGCCACAACATACAGAGTGTTCACTCAGTACCTGAACACGGCAAAGAACCCCCGCCTTGTTTAAAACCACTGCCTCGAAACCACCACTCAAACAGGGGAAATGGTGTCCCCCACACAATGGAGAAAGTGGAACACAGAGAAGTCAGTCTTTTGCTCGAGATCACACAGCACAGCAGGGGCAGGGCTGGGCCAGCAGCCCCGCTGCCTGGTTTCTGTGAAGAAGAGTCCGGTTCTGCTCAGCGTCCTCGGTGCTCACGGCCACCCTGAAGGGCGAGGACTCTCCGTCCACCCCCATCTTTGCCACCTGGTGCATTACTCAGGTCATGTGTGGTTTTTCCATCGACCGCAGTAATTGCGAGGGCAGCGTGTCTGTAGTCTCCTGAGCTGGCACGGCCCAGGGCAGAGAGCTGGCTCTGCCTCTTACCAGCTGGGTGGCCTTGGTGAGTCACAGCCCCACAGAGCATCTGTGCCCCTCACTTGTGCAGCGGGGACATACGGGGTTACTAAATGAGAGCATGTGTGTAAGTGGTTAACCCAGCGTCTAGCGCATAGTATGAAATAAGGAGTGGTTATTAATATTCAAATTAATAAACACTGGCTATCTAAGTTTGGGGGAATAAGTCATTCTAGATTGCTGGGAGTTTATACTTCTGAAAGCCACACATACTTAGCTATTCTACTGGGAAACTTTCCTAAATGGATTATTATGATTCCTGCTTTTTAAATTAACCCAATTTTACTTATTCTTGATGGCTCACAGACATTACTATGAATTATAGTGTTTTGATACATGTCAGGATGACCTTAAGGTGTGCTGAGCCTTCCTTAAAAGAGCCCAGAGTCCTTTAAAATTGGGTGTAAATTTTGGGTATGAATCAAGCACGAATCTTGAAGACACTTCTCCATCAACAAACGTACACGTGTAGAAAGATTCTGTGGCACACCTTTGAGCTGCTCCAAGGTTTGCTAGGCTTTTGGGCCCGTCTCCAGCCAGGTAAGGCTGCTAGAAAGCTGGGCTCCAGGAGCACAGAGTGAGACATGACTGAGTTCTACAATCCCCACCTGAGCACATGCAGAATAATACTGCCCGCTCAACTCTCAACGAACACATAACATACATGTAGCATAGGTAACACGAACTTCTTAATACCAAGGAATATATATCCTTCTCAAGCCAGAAGACTGAAGCATTGGGAGGGAGGAGCCCACTGCTGGATTTCATTACTCAGGATTTCTATCTTCCTCCACATCCTGGCACCATCCTTACTCCTACTTGAACTCTGAATATCAAGTCAAGATAAATTGCTTCTGAGTCACATGCAAACCTTGACGCATTAGGCCAACGTTGTCTGAGCGCCCACCCGTGCTGGGTCCTGCTCGTGCTGTAGTCTTGTCGAGGATAAGAACTCCCATCGGTCAAAGGTCTACAAGGAGTCAAATAAAAGAAGGCCTTCTAGAATCAGACCAACCTGCCTCGACCACTTCCTGGCAGAGTTCTCCTGCCAAATACTTAAACCATCGGAGCTAATTTTCCTTATCTGTAAAAAGAATCAACCACCTATTCAGGTTATTCTGAGGTTGAAAGGAGACAATCTCACCATGCCTGGCACACGGTACATATGTTGGTCGTGATTCTAATCACCATGAAGACGGTCACCTACAATGGGAGTTTTGCAAACAACGATTCCTTTCATGCCCCACTTACTCTCGAGGCAGATCTCATTGCCCTCACTCTACAGATGAGAAAGGGGAGGTTCCGTGAGCTGAAATGACTCCCCCAATGTCCCAGGAAATGGATGCAGGGTTTTAAAGCAGTGACTTTGGCTCCTGGAAACGCCAGACCGCTATGGAGAGGCCCCCACAGGAACCACACTCCGCAGAAGGTCACACGTGTTGGCAGTGCGGGGAAAGAGCAAGACTTACCCCATCATAGCCGTTACAGTGTCACACTGTCCTGCCCCTGGGAACAGAGCCGGCTGCTTGTCACTCAGGACCCGCACATCTAAGAGGGGGGCCGACACGTTCCCATGTCACCCCAGCACAAAGCAAACATGGTGTCTCAGCAGCATCACGACCGTAAAAATTGAAATGCCAATGTAACATGTTACCGTTGCATGACTGTCTCTGAATTGGGAAATGCTCAGGAGTAAGGCGCCCCCGCCCTTCCAGTCTGGAGGAGGGCAAGCCTGTGTAGCAGACCCAAGGGAGAGGCCTGGGAACAGCCCCACGGCCATACAATGGTGGCATTGTCTGTCAGGAGCACGGGAAGCCACAGGTGGATGCGCACACCGGCTCCAGAGGTTTTGAAATGGTGGCTTCAGAAAGGTAAACGAGGCTGGTGAACCTGCTGGAAGGGGCTGGGGTGATCTCAAGGAGGAGCACGTGGGTTTCTGCTTATCCCACTCCATGACATAAGGCCTCGGATTCCCTTGCTTGCCACTCTGTTCTCCTGGAACAAGAGCTGCTCTGCACCATACTTCACGGGACACAGAGCACATGCCCCTCACTTCCTCACCTGATCAGACCCCATACTACAAGGGGGTGCCTGTTTCTGTTGAGGGCCTCCTGGGTGCCAAGTGTCCTACACCTGCGATCTCATCGACACTCTCTCTCCCCGCTGGAGGAGCAGCTCCCAGAGGACAGAAATTCTGTGTTACTCACCGCATTTCCCCCTGAACATCTAGTAGAGTGCCTCACATGCAGTAGGTGCTTACTATTTATTGACTCAGCGAATGATCATCTCCCCATCCTTTACTGGAAAACAGAAGCTCTAGAAGGTGAGCTCACACAGCTAATAGTAGGGGATACCCCAGTTGGCCCAGGAAGCCTGGCCCACCGCTACCGGGGCTCATATCAGCAAAATGTGTATTCCAGTCTCCCCTGGGCCTCCCTGGAAAGTCGGATGAGGCCACATAAGGAACAAGACCGGAATGCTTACTGGGCACGTCAGAGCCAAGTCGGGTCCCCTCTAAGGTACTTCCTCTCACCCAGGGCAGCCCCGGGAGCAAGGTCAGAACCACGCTCAACCATGAGCCTGGTAGCTCTGAGAGAGCCCAGGGTCCAAGTCCACTGGAAAGTTCTCTAGTATTTTCTCCCCCTTCCTATGCTTATTACTAACTAACCACACATATTCTTCCGCGGTAGCTACGAGGGGACTCAGGCCCTTCCAGGAGGTTGGGGCGGCTGCCACAAACACCCTTTTTGACAGCAAACCTCCCAAACACCACAACAACTGTTCAGAGATGCCTGGCAGGGCAACCACCCCTGAGGGGCTAACGACCCCCTCAGTGAGGATTTGGGCCTCTCTCCAGTCTGTTCATAAATGGACTTTTTCTGTAGTAGCCTCCATCCACCCTCCCAATGTCCACAGTCCCCTCATCTGTAGACCACAGGTAAAGGGGTATCAGAAATGGTGCTTCCCAGACCCCCGACCCAGCCCAAAGGCCTCAGCTCCACTCAACAGGCAGAGGCCTCCCAGGACTTTTGGCCCCACCAGGCCCAACCAAGACCTCAGAAACCTGTGTGACCTCTCACGCTTCCATTTCCTCTTCATAGGACTGAGAGGATAGTAAGTAGAAAGGGGACCTCAAAAACCCCACATGTGTTTGGACACAGAGCACACGGAGGCTCCATGACCATGGGCAAGCCACCTCTCTCCAAGCCTCAGCTTCCACTTCTGGAAGATGGACGCTTCACCTGTTACCCATTATAAGGACTATTGTATCTATTGTGAGAAGAGACAGGTTTCTAACATGCTTAGCACAGGGCCTGGCACACAGGTGCTGCCTTTAAACATTTGTTTCCTTTCCTGCCTTGTCTCCACGACCCCAACTACAAACACCTCTGGTCCACTGCTCACACCACAGGCTCCATGCCGCACTAACCTTCAGTCCCTGCTGGTGGGTTGGGTTTTGCTGGTTGGGCATGTCCTCCCTCATCCCCTCATCCCTCCCCCCCCCCCACTTAGTAGGATGATCCCTTCTCCTAGAAACAAAACCTGACTGCCAGCCTTCTGCCCCTTCTTGACAATCCTGGGGTCCTCACACTTCAAAAGCCTCATATGCCGGCTCTCCAAACCCTACACTCAATGCACACATAGTCCTCTCTGCTCATGGCGCTGTCACTCCCCCACTGCCTGGCAAAAGCCTATTCAGGATCCTAAAACCCCGGCCTAGGGTCAGTCCCTATAAAGCCATTCCCAACCCACTTTTCACCCTAAACGTGGAGTTACTGGTTCCTTCTTCTTGGTCCAAAAGCACTTTGCACATGCTTTTTATGGTGGATTTTCTTACTATCTATTCACCTTTCTCCAGTCACAGCTTCCCCAGGGTGGAGCACAAGCTTTATACATCTTGGGAACACTTGCACAATGCCTGACACACCACAGGGGTTTCATAAACAGGCACGTATTGACTTAACGGGTGGGTGAACGGAAGCAAAATGAAGGGACGGACTGGTGAACGTTCAGATGGGTGGACATATGGGTGGGTGGGTGGGAGAAAAGATAGGTGAATGATTATATGGAGAGATGAATGGACAGATGGATAGGTACAATGGATGAATGAATCTGTTCCCCTTCACTGCCTAGATTATAAAGTCCATGAAATCACCATGGTGTTTCCTGTAGCTTTTAGACCAGACAGAGCGCAAGGCACAGGACGGGAACTGGTGGGGGACATTCTGCTGAGACAGTTTCCAGGAACATAGAAGCAGGACCCACTTGACGGGGGCATTTAAGTGCTATCTCACAAGATACAAATACACACACACACACAGACACAAAACACCTAATGGTCCACTACAGTAGGCTCATAAAGGCTCAGGAGAGTTGATGACTCAATTTTAGGGGAATTTGCAAGTTGGTTGTTAAAAATAGCCCTTATTCATAAGGAAATATCAGAAAGAGAAATTAGGAAAACAGTACCATTTATAATTGCATCAAAAACAATAAAACACTTAGGAATAAATTTAACCACCAAGGTGAAAAGATGTGTATACTGGAAACTACAAGACATTAATGAAAAAAATGGATAAAGAGGGGTGCCTGGGTGGCTCAGTCGGTTAAGCACTGGACTCTTGGTTTTGGCTCAGGTCATGATGCCAGGTCGTGGGACCCAGCCTGAAATAGGGTTTCTTGCTGGGCATGGAGTCGGCTTGCGATTCCCCCGCCCTTTTCTTCCCCACCTGCTCTTCCCTTGCTCCTTGTGCTCTAAAATAAATGTGTAAGATCTTAAGTAATTGAAAAAGACACAAATGGTGGGGTGCCTGGGTGGTTCAGTGGGTTAAGTCTCTGCCTTCAGCTCAGGTCATGACCCCAGGGTCCTGGGACTGAGCCCCAAATGGGGCTCCCTGCCCAGTGGGGAGCCTGCTTCTCCCTCTCCTCCCCGCTTGTGCTCTCTCTCACTATCTGTCTCTCTCTCTCTCAAATAAATAAAATCTTTAATAAGTAAAATAAATAAATAAATAAAAATGATACTCATTATCATTAGTGAAGGTAATAAGAATCAAAGTTTAAGATGATACTGGAGAGGTACCTGGGTGGCTCAGTGGGTTAAGCCTCTGCCTTACACCCAGGTCATGATCTCAGGGTCCTGGGATCAAGCCCCACACGGGGCTCTCTGCTCAGTGGGGAGCCTGCTTCCCCCCTCACTCTCTGCCTGCCTCTCTGCCTACTTGTGATCTCTGTCAAATAAATAAAATCTTAAAAAAAAAGAAAGAAAGAAAGAAAAAGACACATATGGAAAGATATTCCATGCTCATGGATTGGGAAGATACTGTTAAAATGTCCATACTACCCAAAGCAACATACACATTCCATGCAATTACTATCAAAATTCAAAGGACATTTTCACAGAACTAGAACAACGCTACAATTTGTATGGAACCACACAAGACCCTGAAGAGCCCAAGCACTCTCGAGAAAGAACAAAGCTGGAGGCATCACACTGTCTGGTTTCCAACTGTATCACAAAGCTAGAGTAATCAAAACGTGTGGTATTGGCATAAAAACAGACATTTGACAGCCACAAGCAAAAGGAAGAAACTGGACCACTGTCACAACAGACACAAAAAAGTACCTCAAAATGGATTAAAGACTTGAACATAAGACCTGAAACCATAAAAGTCCTAGGAGAAAACAAGGAGGAGGGCTCCTTGCCGTGAGTCTTGGCAATGATTTCTTGACTCGGACGCCAAAGGCAAAGGCAACAAAAGCAAACACAAACGCAGACTTATGGATTGGTGGTTGCCAGAGGTAAGGGGAAAGGGAGTAGAAAGGTGAAGGAAGATCGAGAGATACCAACTTGCACTTAAGTCACGAAATGTAAGGTACATCGTGAGGAATACAGCCAATAATAGCATATTAACTTTGTATGGTATCCAGACTGTATGATCACCGGACTTACTGCGGCAATCATTTTGCAGTGTATACAAACACTGAATCACTATGTTGTTCACCTGAAACGAATATTTTATGTGAATTACACCTCAATAAGAAAATAAACAACGGGGCACCTGGGTGGCTCAGTGGATTAAAGCCTCTGCCTTCAGCTCAGGTCATGATCCCAGGGTCCTGGGATCAGCCCCATGTCATCGGGCTCTCTGCTTAGCGGGGAGCCTGCTTCCCCTCCTCTCTCTCTGCCTGCCTCTCTGCCTACTTGTGATCTCTTATCTGTCAAATAAATAAATAAAATTTAAAAAAAAGAAAAAAAGGAAATAAACAAGTAGACTACATTAAACTAAAAGGCTTCTGCACAAAGAAAACCATCAACAAAAAGGCAGCTTACCAAATGGGGGGAACATTTTTGCTTACAAAATACAAATTTTGCTTACAAATCATATATCTCATAAGGGGCTAATATCCAAAATCTCTTAAGAACTCATAAAACTCAGTAAGAAAAAAAATGAATCTAATTAAATACAAGGCAGAAGATCTGAAGAGACGTTTTTTCCAAAGATGACACACAGATGGCCAACAGGTACTTGAAATGATTCTTACCACCATTCACCAACAGGGAGATGCAAATCACAATCACACCGAGAGTTCACCTCTGACCTGTTAGGACAGCTTTTAGCAAAACACAAGAAATAATATGTGCTGGTGAGGATGTGGAGAAAAGGGAACAGCTGTGTACTGTTGGTGGGAATGCCAATCGATGCAGCCACTGTGGAAAGCAGCATGGGGTTTCCTCAAAATATTAAAAATAGAATTACCACGTGATCGAGCAATTCCACATCTGGCTATTTATCTGAAAGAAAGAAAAACACTAACTTGAAAGGATACCTGCACCCCCATGTTCACGCCAGCATTATTTACAATAGGCAAGATACGGAAACAAGCTAAGTGTCCATCAACAGATAAACGGATAAAGAACACACACTGAAGTACTATTCAGCAACAAGAAAGAACAAAATCTTGCCATTAGTCACAACACGGACAGACCTCAAGGACATTATGCTAAGTAAAATAAGTCAGACAGAGAAAGACAAACACCAGATCTTCTCTCTCTCCTGTAAGTGGAATCTTAAACAAGCTCATAGAAAGAACTGATTGGTGTTTGCCAGAGATTGGAGGTGGGGGCAGAATGGGTGAGCTGGTTTTGTTTGGTTTAAATAAATCAAAGAATAAAGTACTAGTCAAAGACTGGGTTTTCATTTTGGGGCAGTTTTTTAGGTGTTCAACTTCGCATACCAAGCTGACCTAAAATTATTCAAAATATTCTCTGAAAGGATTAATACGATCTCCCGGATTAGATATTCCTAGTCTCTCTCCAGTGTTCTTTCATGGGGTGATCTTGAATCCCTAAAGACTGTGGAGGCCGAGAAAATTAAGGCCATCCCACCTCAGGTTTAGCCTTAGCATAAGTGCAGCCATCTTAGCTTCAGCAGCCATCTCAGGCCCCTGTGACTAAGGGCTGAACTTTCCCCTACTTTACTTTAGTTCCAGGGACCCCCACCCTGCTTTAGTTCCAAGAAAGTACCCCACCCTGCAACACCCCGGCAACAGCTAATCAGCTTACTGCAGAAAAGTCTGAAACTTCTCCCGCCACCAAGCCTCTTGCAATGACCCATAAAAACCCCTTCCTTAACTAGCCTCGGGGTCCAAGTCCCTACTCCGCTGCTGCATCGGGTATACTTGGGCCCAAGCTTAAGCATGTCACCTGGGGTCCAAGTTCCTACTCCGCTGTGTCGGGTATACTTGGGCCCAAGCTTAAGCTTGTCAAATAAACCCTTGTGTGATTACATCGGTGTTGGCTCCTTGGTGGTCTCTCGAAAACTCGGGCATAACAAAGACTACTTTATCCACAATTACAATGACAGACTCGGTGATAAAAAGAATCTGCAGTGATCTGATACAATCCTAAATTTATAGTGGAAATGAGGCCGATTGAAATTGAATTATTTTTATATTATCCCCAACCCTAAATATATGGCACTGTATGTTCCTAAAAATAAATGTGTAGGCAAATCATTCATGACCCCATAACTTACTTAAAGAAAACGCATGAAGCAAAAATGTAGCTCTCATGTATCTTTAGGCTTAACTTGGAAAGCTGAGCAGTCTGAAAAGCATTTAAAACTGTTTAATTAAAATTCCTTTTCCAACTTCACTGAGATTTAATTGATGTACCAAGACCTGCATATACTGTGCAATTGGATGTGTTCTAACCTACATACACCCACGAAACCATCGCTACAATCAAGGTCACAAACATTTCTCCCAACCCCAAGAACTTCCTTGCAACCCTTTATCTATCCCCCTCTCTACTGTAGCTGCAAAGCTAACACTGCTCTGCTTAATGTCATTACAGATTCATCGGGGCTTTCTAGAACTACAGAGGTTTTTGAAAAATTATATAAAACAATTAAATTTCCTAAAGGTGGTACTACTCAAAACTCATCACTTCCTATTTTATGACATTTTGCTATTGTTTATGGTCTTGTGGTTCTTTACGTCTATTAGATCTGTAGAAAGGAAACAGTATATAATGGTGTACTATATCCGTCTTCCCAACTCGATTCAGAGAGGACATGTTGGTAGATTAAAGTCAGCCTTGGCCGCAGGAGTTACCCGAGTACGCAGCAGGATTTTTCCCTGGGAAAAATCAATCATTAAAAATGCCACTGGCCATACACAGGTGCGACTTGGGGAAAATGCCCTTACTTACTCCCACCCCCGACCCAGGAGGTTTCTCTGTTATGCAGAATAATGAGCCAGAGGATGCAAATGTCGGGGAGTGGAGACTGAGCCGAAATGCTTTGCATGAGAAAAAGTGAATTCAAGGAGGGTTTAAGAGAGATTTGGAACCCAGGAGACTGGGAAGAAGAGACGCTGTGGCGTGGAAGGAGGACAACGCCATGGGAGGCAAAAGTCTGGAGGCATTTCTTGCAGCTGTACACAATCCAAAAGCTCCCCCCTGAAATGTTCAATAAAACCTATACTCTTACCAGTGCTTTCTAGGGCAAGTGGACTCGTTCCGAGGAAGGCCAGGAAGTGCCAAGTCCTGTCTCCCAGGGGGTGAAGGGACAGGGCAGAGCGGGTTGCAGCCAAGGTTAGGTTACTCCCCGGGAAAGACAGTGAGGAGGTTTGTCCGCAGGGCCAAGTGGGTAAGTGGTGAGGTCATGGTGTCCCTTCGCAGCGCCTCACGGGGAACTGGCCCTGGGGCAGCTGCTCCAGGAACACCAGCTGAAAGGCTCTCTGGGCTGCCTGGTCCCTCCTTGGCACAAGCCTCCTGGGTTTCGGTGAAGGTCTCCCTAACATTTAGGGTGCTGCACAGCTACCTAGCTCCTCCTGGGCCCCCCACACTGACTCCACCCTCCCCCCACCCCCACCTGGCCCTGCTCACAGTGGTCTCCCTACTCCCCCTTCCCAGACAGCGAGCCAGACCAGGTCTCACCCTGACCCAGGTGCTCAAAACTCACCTGACTCTCCTTCCATCAGGCTTGCAAGGTGCCAGGCCTGCAGCTTTGCCAAGGTGAGAGTCACCATTCCCAGCTAACATTTACATCTCCAATGGGGTCCTCAGTACTTTAAAGGCCAGAGATGGAAGTGAGTTAATGTAATCACTCTAGCAAACTTGAGAGAGAGTGCCTTTTTTTTTTGGTAATGGTAAAAAGGTTTGTTGTTTTCATTTGGGTTTCTTAGGGCCAATCCTGGACCACTGTGGGTGGGTGGTTATTTAACCTGTAGATCGCTTATTAAAATTCACAACACCCAGTGCAAACCATGTGCATGCTTGTTGATTATTTAAAGATGCCCCCTTGCCCAGGAAGCCTGAGTAGTGGGTGACAATTTAAGGATTAACCCCGGGTCAGGTTTCTTGAGATTACAGAGGAGCCTGATTTATCTGGGAGAAGCCATCCAGGGAGGAACCCTGGTGCATGAGGTATGAGCTGTCCCCTTTCCTGCGGGAGGGGCTGTGATTGAAGGCAGAGTGAACGCAAGGCGGTGGGGTCCTCCTTTAGTCTCATCTAGAAAAAGAGGGAGATGGAAGACCTTGGAGAGGGGTCCTGGGAAGTAAACGGAGCAGGTCTCCTTATTCTTCCCCACCCCTGCTGCCAAGCAGGTTTATGGTTAACACATTAAAGGTAACTTCCAAGAATGTCTCTATACCAAGGAGAAAATGTTGTACAGTGGTTGCAAGCGAGATGTCAGATCAAACCCTTGCTGAAAACAAGACAACGGACCCAAAATGGAGTCATTTAGGCTAAGCCCCGCATCACGAAACTGGGACTTAATTACAATTTTGCCTCTCCCGGAAAAGGCATCTTAAACCAGCCAGTCAGGAATCACCTGATCAGCACTAGTTAGGTAATCTGCCTGATCAACTTTCTTGATCCCACTCCCTTCTGCCTACAGAAGTCACTTTGTAAAACTCCTGTGGGACCCTTTCCATCTGCTGGATTGGACACAGTCTGATTGTAATCGATTTTTCAAATAAGCCCTTCAGATGCTTACTAGGCCTCAGCTGATCTCTTAACACCCTGGCTTCACCTCTTAACATACACAGATCCAGGTAAGTCGCTTAAGTTCAAGCTCAGTTTCCTTATCTGTAAAAGGGAGATCATCATAGTACCTAGTGTAAACTTAGACTAAGGGGGCACCTGGGTGGCTCAGCGAGTTAAAGTCTCTGCCTTCGGGGCACCTGGGTGGCTCAGTGGGTTAAAGCCTCTGCCTTCGGCTCGGGTCATGATCCCAGGGTCCTGGGATCGAGCCCCACATAGGGCTCTCTGCTCAGCAGGGAGCCTGTTTCCTCCTCTCTCTCTCTCTGCCTGTCTCTCTGCCTACTTGTGATCTCTGTCTGTCCAATAAATAACTAAAAAAAATTAAAAAAAATAAAACCCTTAAAAAAAAAAAAAAAAAAGTCTCTGCCTTCGGCTCAGGTCATGATCCCAGGGACCTGGGATCGAGTTCCGAATCTGGCTCTCTGCTCAGCAGGAAGTCTGCTCCCCAGCCCCCCTCCCCCTCTCTGCCTGCCTCTCTGCCTACTTGTGATCTCTGTCAAACAAATAAAATCTTAAAAATAAATAAATAAGTAAATAAACTTAGACTAAGGATCAAAGGAGGAAAATGATGCACCTGTGAGCATACACACATGTACTCAAAGAATAAAGAAGGCCCAAGTACTCAAAGTCATCAGGCACAGGGGAGCCTGAGAAGGTCTGACATCCTCACTGATGTCAGAGCTACATCCCACCGGACAGGGTGCTGGCCAAGACAGTGCTGTGCCATTTGTGGGAAAGACACCCAGGCTTTAAAATATCTGGAGGTCGGCAGTTCCCAGCAGTGGCTGGCATTGCCCTGCTCTTTCCCTTCTCAGCAACTGCATGGCCAAGACACTTGGGCCACGGTAGACATGGCCGTTATGCCTCGGGCTCTTCTCCAACCCCAGGTGTCTGAGCACTCAGGCCTGGGGCACGTCAGGTTTCTTGTGTTTTGTATTTTTATAATAGGCCTTTACTAGCAAGACTACCAGATACCAAGCTGGCACCCAGGAAAGAAGGGGCATCTCCCCTACCCTAGGGGACAACCTGGCCCAGAGCACAAAGATACTATTTATTCTATAAGGTCCGGGAAGAAAGCCCCGACTGATTCATCTCAAGATGAATGAAGTCCTCATGACAACAGCAGGGCCCCCGGGCTCCTGTCTGCAGTGCTCCCAAACGGTGAATCTCTTTCACAGACACCCCGGAGCCATGCCATGTTCTTCCCATTTTACAGATGGGGAAGGGGAGAGCTCAGGGGGACAAAATTTAGCATCAGCACTGCAGCCCAGGTACTCAAACTCAGCCCAGCCATCCTGGGGGTCCCACGGCAGTTATGAAAACAACGCCAAGTCACTGGACAGCCAGGACAGGGAGGAGGTTTTAGGACCAAATTGGAGAGTCTTCTCTTCCAGAGAAAATAGAAATTGGAGGTCGATGTCTCTCCAGGTCCAGCAGAAGGAAATCCCCGTGTAGTCTATGAGATGTGTTCATCAAAGCGCAGAACCACAGACCATAGCTTCCTCTACTGAAACATCTATTTTTAACATCCTACCTCAAAAGGAATCTCCTCCACAGGGCAGGGAGTCTAGATCCTGGAACTAAAAAATAGTAATAATCCAAAGACTTCCCCATTAATCGCGCTTCGCCTGGGTAGCATTAGACACCTAAAGCAAAAGACACACCAGCATCCAGAACCCCAGCCACCTTCCACCTTTAATGAGCTAACACGACGGAGGAGGGAGGCAACAGGAGGATGAAAATATTCAGAGAGCTCAGTCGCTGGGTTCACCCAGAAAATGGCCTCAAAACTGCGTCAAAAGGTAGATTTCACAGTGAGTTTGCCTACATCATTTATGCCATTCATACACCGAGCATGTTTTTGCAGGAAAGGGCAACACAGAACATCTGCTCACCTAAGCAAATGTTCTGGGGGCATAGACGTTTAACAGTGAACCACTCCAAAGTCGGTTCTACGCGGCAATCATTAAGCAAAGAGGAGACACACACTCCGCCTGGAAATATAAAACCCTTCCGAAACCTTATAACATGAATGGTGCCTAGGACGTCAGGGTAGGGGCAGGGCAGGAAGATAAGCTACCTTGCTTTTTGCAAACTAAGCAACCACATCACAGTGACCATTTTGCTTGTCAAACCAGAGAGCCACTCCTCCACGAGCACCTGGACTGCCATCAGCCCCAGTGTCACACGGACCCCAGGGTTGAAGGTGAAGGAGGCCTAAAGGAAAAAAAATCTTGCCCTTTTGGCTCTGTGTGGCGAGCTCTCACGCCGATTCCCCACAGTGAGAGGCAAGCCACAGAGGCAGCCGCTAGCTAGCTTGAAAGATCCCACGAGAGTAGCCCTGGCCAAGGATGGGAGAGGTCAGCAGCGCCCTTCATAGGCCTCAAAGGATGAGAAGGGGCTTCACGTTGCCCCAAAATAAATCCTTTCTACAGTACCGCCCTCGAGAATACGCCCCCTTGTAATCTATGCAAACCCTTAACAGAGGTCAATCTTTCTCCCCATTTGCACCTGCTGAGGCCCACAGTTGAGAAAACACACCACACCTGTTGGCCTATGCAACTGTATTTTTTAAGGCAGTCAACAACTTCCAGACAAATCCTCTCTACCTGCTCTAATGAAGCGAGCTCAGGGAAGCATTCCACAATTGAAAGGCCCCCCCGCGGAGCCCTTGCACTCCCACCTAGCAGAGAAAACAACCTGGAACCATCTGTCTCCACCAGCCTGATTCAAACAAACTTCATCATCCCTCCCCAGAGACCCGGCCAGCGCCCATCCAGGTTCCTTACCGCTTTGTAATGGTCGCAGGAGTCCCGACTCTGGCCCCGGGCAGGAACCCACAAGTTGATGCTTATAGGCATGGCTCGACCCTCAGCTGCGCAGTCTGGGGAGCCACCAGCCAGCACCCTCTCCGGGCGTCTAGTCAAAGCACTGTGGAGGCCTGTGAAGCCTCGAAGGTTAATTTTAGCTGAAGTCACGCTCCCGCTGCGGTCAGATTTTCTTACACAGGCCACCTCCTGAATAGCGGCAGCTTATGTTACCCCAGCCTGCGGGGCCGCCCTCTGGCCCTCAGCCCCGACTGTAGAGCGCTGTGATTCTTCCCCCACCCGATTCTCCTCGCCCTCCAAAATAACCTGACTCTCTGTGCTTACATTTTCATGACACGCTCGAGAAAAATAAATCACGGTTCCTTTGGCTGTACCAGGCAAACAAACCTGGGGGATCGCTCCCCGCTCGCCCGTGCTTGGCAAAGGCCGAGCAAGGAAGCTCGAGGCCGTGGGGCTGCACAGGCCTCCCTTCAGCCAGGCAGTGGCTGCTGGGGCCACACAGAGGCAGAGACCTGAAGTGCTTTCATCTTCTCAAGTGGGGTTTGGACAACCTCTGTCTGTGCGTGGTGCCTACACGTGGCTCATCTTTTGCCTGACACTTTCTCTCTCTCTGGGAGGAACAAGAGTGCCTGTCCTCCCATTTCTCTGAAAGCCTGATGAAGGAGAGGAATCTGCATGTTTCCACCCCAAAGTCTCACTCCTGCAAAGCAAGAGAGTGTGAGCCTTCATTCAATCTCGCCGAGCTTCTGAAAAGGCTATCTGGTCATCCTCACGGCCGTGGGTTCCAGATCTCAGTGTAGACACAGGTTGGAGATGGCTAGAAGCAGCCCATTTCAGGCCTTGCTTCCTGCCAAGGCCGGTGATCGGGACCTGGCAACTTAGCGGACTGGTTTGTACAAGGAAGGGCTGGTTGCCTGCCTGAGGGAATTCTGGTCTGCTCTTCAGGTGACCTTTTTTGCGGACAGGACCATGGAAAGGCTATGGAACAATTAAATGCAAATCGGACTCCTGTGATCTCCCAACAAATCCCACGGCCTATAACCTTGCAAGCAAAACACTGGTGTGCAGTGTTTGAAATAGGTGTTACCGCCACACCCAGAAACTGCTCTGGGTAGGAGGCAGTGGAATGTCTTTGCCCCACCTGAGGTCTACCTGTTCCATCCCCGCCGGCATCCTTGGCCCCTCCGTAACACTCATTATGCTTGTGAGGATTTCATTCATTCAAGTATTTACTGAGCTAGTAGTACTCTGTAGCAGGTACTTTTCTAGACTTGGAGGACTGAACGGTAAGTAAGAAAGTGCTGTCACATGGCTTTAATTCTATGGAGGTCGAGGGGTGGGAGAGAGAGACAAAATGGCAATGAACTAGTAAGCCAGCTAATACCAGAGAATGACAAATACTACGAAGAAAATGCAGTAGAGAATGTGTGGCAAGGGCTGGAAGGATGCTATGGTAGAGCCATCAAGAATGGCCTCTCTAAGGAGGTGACATTTAAATAGAGACCTAACTGGTAAGAAGAAGACCGCCATGCAAACATGAAGGCAGTGGTTCTCCCAGAGCAGTAGGAGCAACACATGGGGACCTGTTAGACATGCAGATGCTCAGGGCTCACTCCAGATCACCTGAATCCAAAACTCGGAGGGGTAAGCCCTAGCAGTCCAGGTTTGAACAACCTCCCTGGATGATTCCCATACACACTACAGCTTGGGACCCACTGATCTAGGGGAAGAAGGTTCCAGGTGGGGGACTCTATCGACAGCAAAGATCTCTGGTTTTGCTCAGTGTTAGAAGCCCCAGCCATGAGCCCAGTGCCTACCACTGGGCACTGGTGACTGCTGTCACCAATATAGAATTCTGACTGCTAGTCAGGCTTTAAGTCCCAGCTCCTAGAGCCCAGATAAATATCACAGAAAGACATACACTGCAAAAGTGTTATGTTCAGGGGTACCTGGGCACTGCAGTCGGTTAAGCATCTGATTCCTGTTTCAGCTCAGGTTATGATCTCAGTGTCCTGAGATCAAGTCCCAGATTGGGCTCTGCACTCAGTGCAGAATCTGCTTGGGATCCTTTCTCTCTTTCCCTGTGACTCCCTTTCCCTACTCCTGCTCTTTCTCTCTAAAACAAATAAATAAAATTTTTTTTTAATGTTATATTCATAAAACCTCAGTGAAAGCACCCACAAAGGAAGCAAAGAAGGTCATTTTGAATCCAGGTGGCCAGTGAGAGGCTTTCTGTAGTGCCTGAAACTGCCAGCCGCTGAGACTGACTTTTCCTAATCTAATAAAACTTGGCATCACAAAGTTGGCAATTAGATTTCCTGTAAAAGACTAAATGCTGTGGCCTTCTGCTTCCTGATTCTGAAACTCAGTAAGAAAGGCATTAGTGTGTGGCAGCTGGGATAATCATTTAATTGATCTTTTCCACCCATAGAAGCCTCCCTTCCCTGCTCCAACCCACTGAATTGTAAATCAATGTCACCTTCATTGTGAGCATGAAAAGGGAGGAAAAAACACAGCTCTCCCCAAACCAAATTGGAGTCAATTTCCTAATGGGGCCTTGGTGAGACTCTAAATGGGTGCTGCCATTTCTCCCTCTCTGGCCTCCTCCTGGGCCACCCACACAGCTCCATCAGGGCCGGTGGCAGCTCTGGTTGACATGCAAAGCAGGAAACCAGGGGCTTCCTATGGTAGGATCTCCATAACATAAAGCACTTGGATTCTGTTGTCGGTCAGAGTGGATTCAGATCCCCAAGCTGGACAATATTTCGGAAGCACCCAGAAAGCACGGGAATGGAGGAAGGGGACTGTAAATATTTATTTTCCTCTTCCTCATTATTGCTGTGTATCATTTCATTCACTGATCTAGCAAGTACTTATAGTGCCTATGCCCTATGCACCCTTGCTGGGGAATATAGAGCAGTGAGCCTAACAGACATGCAACTTATTGTTTTGAGGGAGTGACAGATATGAATCATAGAAGGATGTCAAATAAAGACATAAAAAGATGTCAGAGGACAATTGTGACAAATGCTATAAAGATGAGTACATGGCACCGAGAGCCCATAATGGAATTATTCAACCTGTCTAGCTTGTTAAAATACAGATGCCAGGCCCCAGGTGAGCATCTAAATTAAGCTCGGGACATGGGCCCTGGCACAGGTGTGTTTAACAGGCTTCACAGAGGTTTCTCACTGTTGGAGTTGGGGTTATAGACAGGCAAGGAGAAGGGAATGGGAAGGCCGGAATGATCCATGTGGTAATTGACCAGAGTTGGAAACACTATATAAATTATAAGGGAAGTTTATAGACTAAATGACAAAATAGTTTACCTGTATAAACTATATACTGATCTCTATAGTACATCAGTACAAACTGATGTTTAGTTTATCTCGATGTAATATTTGTAGCTATGTCTATCTGCATGGATTAGTACACACACATTTATTTCTTTGTTCTTCCAACTTAAAAGGTCTAAAAACAACGACACCCTAGTAGCAACAAGCACACTCAGTGCCCATATCTTGGTTTCTAAGACCATTCTCTAATATAAGGAACCAGGGATCCCCAGAGAAACTGCTGATTCTTGAACTGAGACAGGAGATATTCCAGACAGGTCTGGAGTAGTTACAGCGCCAGAGAGGAAGGACGTGTGCCCCCACCAAAACATGGTGATGGGATTGTGCCAAAGAAACAGAGGAGCTAACTGAAAGAGCTCCCCGTGGTCAGAGCTACAACAACGTGAGCAACAAAGTAGGACTGGATTAAAACCCAAAGCATGAAATGAACATCCATGAGCCCATACTGGTATAAGTTAAGTGACTGAATAAATAAATAAACGGGGAAGAATAAAGAAATCTCCCATGCAAAAAGAATTCCAAGTCATGTATGTAGATATTCTGTTCTCAGGGAAGTGGAGTGTGAATGGCCGCTACTTCATGCGGGCTGTGCGGAGAACAGTCTGGAAAGGGGGCAAGGAGTAACGTTATCGGAGTGAACCCCGTCTCCACTTCGTCCAGATGGTCCGGAGGAGCCTCACCAGGGGTAAGTCCTGTGGATGGCACGTGCCCCTGATGCAAATGGCGCTCTACTTCTGTGGTTCTTCCCTCCAGTACCCAGAGGCCAGGTCTACTCATGAGAAAAACATGAGACAAATCTCGGGAGGGGGAGGGGGAGCATTCAACAAAACACCTGACCAGTACTCTGCACAACTGTCAAGGGCATCAAAACAGAGGGACGTTTGAGAAACTGCTAAAGCCAAGAGGAAACTGAGGAGATAGGATACCTAAACCTAACAAGGCATCCTGGACGGGATCTTGCAACAAAGCTCCTTAGATTTAAAACAACAACAACAACAAAAACCTAAGGAGATCTGAGTAAAGCATACACTTCACGATAATTTTTAAGTATGGGTTCATTCACTGTGGCAAACGTACCACAGCAGAAGTTGTGAACAGGAGGAGAAACCGGATGTGGAAAGAATGGGAGCTCTCTGCGCTATCTTCACACCTTCTCTGAGAATTTCAATCTAGTGTAAAATGACAAGTTCCCTTGCGAAGACAAAACACAAAGCCCCACCTCAGATGACAGCGTGAGGCCCGGTCTGAACACTGAGCCCTTACATGCCCCCTGGGTGGTATGTGGATTGGGCCTTTCTCAAGGGCAGAATGCCTTGCCTGACGTTCAATGTGAGGTGACAAAACTTCAGAAACAGCATTCACGTGTATACACACACATACGCAACACACACGGATATATGTGTAAAGTCTATGCTCTAGTGACCTGGTACCAGAAGCTCTTCTAGCGGGGGTGAGGCTTCTGGAATGCTCATTAGTAACTGGAAAGGATAAAAGGGCTTCACAAAGGAGAGGCCATGCAAAACTCCAGGTTAGGCTTTGATCCTTTCAAAAGAGCCATGAAAAGAACTATTTGTGCCCCAAGAATAAGAATCTCCCAGTTAACAACCCGGAGCCCAATCTCAAAAGATCCCATTTGTTCCTGAAGATTTTGCATTTGATTCTTCCTCACCTTGAAGAGAAGGAATCAAAGTGCCTGAGGCTCCCCCGAATTAACCAGATCAAAAGTGATGGGGGACACCGTTAATTAATAAGGTAAGTTAGAAAACACCAGATTCTAAGAGCTTTCATAGAGTTAAAAAAAAGTCTCCAAAATGAATTTAATACTCAATGGCCCGTGGTCTGAAGATTTCTCAGGGACATTTTTTAGATCCTCCATGTGCTCGGAAATGTGAGTCAGCTTTCAGCAGCAATAGGTGGCAGCATTTCTGTTCTCTTGGCCACATTCTACATAATTTACTATTAATAGACAATTAGAATACAAGGGTTTTTCAAGGTCCTACCATCTCCTTTGTTTCCCATTAAAGGATAAGCTTTCTTTACAGATTGCTTTTACTAGAAACAAAATCACATCTTTTGAGGGGAAAAAAAAAAAAGAAAAAAGAAAACAAAAGAAAAAAATAAAGTGACAAATTAATTTCCCCAAACATAATAAAGCTAATTTCATCATCTTGTCCCGGCCATCTGCTTCATAGATGCTAATCTAAGCGTTTTCTACTGCCCGATAACTTGCTTAATTCAGTTAGCTCCTGTGACCCTGCTTTTGTGAACAGTTCTCCATGAGACCTTCCCCTGGTGACTTCTACACCAGGAACCGGCTGAGCCAGGAGCATCTCTCTCTGTGGAGCAGCGGCGAGGCGGCCCCTTTCCAGCTGCCTGTCTGTCTGAGAATGAAGTTTTAAAGAAGCCAGCTACGATGGCCAGAGTTTTAGCTGAACTGCGTTGGGTTATGGGTACCATGGGGCACCTCCTGGGTGTCAGGCACTAAGCCCTTTATAGGCACTCGCTTCACTGAATCCTTATAATCTCAGACTTGCTTTCTCTGACTGGTCCCATCATGCTCCTGAGAAATCAGAAGTCCGCAAAGGTTAAAACCCTTGCTTAAGCTCTCAAAACCAACCCTGTCTGACCCAACAGTCTAAGCCTTCGGCCACTATTCAGGTAACTCAGGGTGACAGAGTGGGCCGCTTCTAAGCCTGGGCTTCAGCAGAAACACCAAGTTGAGTGTGAGACAAATGTGCAAAATGAGGATTTCAAGGGAAAATCAGAAAGCTGGTTTCCAGACATTTCCTGCTCTATCAGATGGAGGATATAAAAAGAGAGGAAAGCGTGGTGAGAGGATTTGTTTGAGAGGATGGTGCTGTTGGAGAACTTAGAGCTGTAAGCCCATCCTCTATGCACCTGCTTTGATGGGGTCATGGGGGATCTTGAGATGAGCCTTCCTGCCATGGTGCGGGATGCTGTGGTCTGAGATCCGCCTCCCTGAGAACCTTGAGGGAGAGAAGGAAATAATGGCTGATGGTGGAGCCAGGGACCATTTCAGGCTGGGGCTGGTCTGTAGCCCCCACTGTTAGGCCAAGAAAACTGAGTGTCTCCTTGGAAAGAGTGCACACTGGGGTTCATGTCAGGTTCTAGAAGGGGGCCCTTGAAGTGCCCCACAAAAGAAAGCCACAGCTTTCAACAGAGCAGGGAACTAGCTTAGGAAGGTACCATCCCAGCAGTCATTTTTCTCCATGCACGGCTCCCTGGAAATAGAGGGGGAATGGCCAACTATTTTCTCCCTCCCTCTGCAGGGTCCCGATCGGGATTCAAGTTTGGAGCTTTGATTAGTATTACGGGAAAGATGCTCTAATTCCTCATTTGAGAATCTCTTTGCAAATGACTGTGACCACAGGGCTTTCTACGAAAGAGCATAAAGGCCAAGGGCTGGGAGAGCCTTAGTCCCAGGGAAGGAAAAAAACCCCCAAGGGGCTTTGTCCATGATCCACACACCACATTCATCTGAATCATTGGTTACAGGAGTAGTCTCAGTTCTCACTGTCTGTCAGAATCCCCTGGGGAGCTTTTAAAAAACACAGATGTCTAGGCCCCACCTTTGAAGCGTGATTCAGTAGGTTTGAATGACCCACACAGCTGTCTTTTTTTTTTTTTTAGCTTTTCAATGTTTTCTAGAGAATTCTGATGCCCAGGCAGAGTTGAGAATGATCAGATCATGCTCCACATAGAGATAACATGGGTAATTATCTCTGGAGGGAGGAAGGGGGAGGACCTCACCAGCACTTGTTACTTCCTAACGTTCAGATAATCGAGATTATACGGTGAATGGGGCAGCACGGTCACTCAGTATATGCTCCCGAGGAGGGCCTCAGCACTGCTCTTTCTTGTCTCTCCAAGTCTTAGCATACGGCGGCAGACAAAAGCAGTATGAGAATATGAAAAATCAATGCCCCACCTCGTCTCCAGAAAACCATCTACGTTTTGTAGATTAGAGGACTGAGATTCACAAACTCCACTGGCCTCGGGTCTGGCAGTGACCGAGAAGCGAGGCTTTCAGTCCAGGCCTCCTGCTTCCCAAGGGCAGGCTCTCAACCATGGCACCTTCGTCCTTCTGTGAGCTGCCACGAACGTGGAGATGAAGACATTCTCTCTCCTGGCCCCAGCCCTGATCCTGATCCACAGTTTAAGTACTTGAGAAGAGGGGAATGTGATGACAGCGCAAGTGCCTGAACGTCGACATCAAGACCACTAGGAAAAAGGCATCACGTGCCAGGTGATAACCCCTTGGATGGAGAAATGGAATTCGGGAAGGGAAGATTTTCCAGCGAGAACTATACCGGAGAATTCAGCCACCTACAAAGGCATCAGATTAGAAAGCCCAAAGGGATCTTGCCTGACATTTTAGGGCCTTGTTTCTTTTCGTAGGAGGGTGTGGGAAAGAAGCTGCTTGAAGACGGCGGCGCACTGTGGCCACTGAGGACAACTCGGCATGAATGAGCTTTTTAAAAATTGCACATGCAATCTACTACCCAGCACCAAGTGGGCGAGACATCAGGGGACAAAATAAATAAATAAAAACCCGTAGTGACATTCCAGGTGCAGAAATCAGACACGCATGGTTTCGTGGACATGACCTGGGCTTTGATTCTAGGCAGGAGTTGGTTTGAATTCTGGTTCTGTCACTTACCAACTGACCTGGTGACTCTGGGTAAGCCATTTAGCCTTTGGAAAATCCCCGCAGCCACAACACAGGACTCCCTCAAGATTTCGCTGCGCATCTTTTTTTGAGAACCTAGACCAGGCTGGTTGCATATTTCAAACAAATGGGAAGAGACAGCCTGATAAGGAAAGGCAGCTTCACTGTGCATGAAAATTTAATGTCAGTGACAGTCAGGTTTGGCCCTAGTCGATAGGAAGCATAAATAGCTGTCACCTAATGGCCAGGTCCTCTTGAAAATGGGTTATTCATCTGAGTCCATCTCCCATGGGACAGCTGCAAATACCATCAATAGTGGCACTAAGCAACGGCCTTATTTATAGCCATTTATAGCCAAGATTCCAAAGATAGAAGAGGTCAGGGAGGCTGAATCCTTCTCCAGACTCCCAGATTCCTAGACGGTTGAGAGGTGAGGCAGGAGAACAGGTCTTACAGGATTGTCTGAAGACAGTGGGAAGACTGTCAATGAAAGCGAAACAAACTGAAAAGGAGAGGTTTGAAAAGAAAGAAGCCACGAAGGGAGGAGATGGAGGTGGTTCTCCCCATGCCTGGCGTGCTGAATCGGCACCCCTCCTCTGTGAGACTGCTCCATCTCTCAGCTAACACCTAGCCTCGGGTAAGTAGAAAACTTCTCAGAATCTCCCAGCATGCATCCAGGGTCACGTGAGGGCCATCCAGTTCCCCCGGCCACACCTGGCATGAAAGCATTCTCTGATGCCCTCGGAATCAAGTCCCAAATCCTTGACTTGACTTTCAAAGGCTCCTGCTTCTGGAGATGCCCCTGACTGCCCCCTCCTCGCCTTCCCCTCAGCCCAGTGAAACTACTGGTGATTGCTCAGAGAGAACCACCTCTTTCCAGCCTCAGGACCTTCACTCCTACCGGAGAATGCACAGTCTCCACAAATGGGGATCCTGCGTATTTCTCAAAGAACAGTTGGCTCAAATACCACTCTTCCCCCTACCCCAATTTTTCCTTGAGCTTTTCATCCATGTACTTAAGTGTCTTGATTCCTATTTTCCATGTTAAGGTCTCTGAGGGCCGGATCTACGATCATTACCTCCATACACCCTTGCAGTTTAGTGCCAACTTAAGTGCCAAGAAGTATTTGTTGGATGGATGGATGGATGGATGGATGGGTGGATGGAAAGAAAGACAGAAAGAATGGATGGATGTGATGGATTACGAAGAAACCAGCAGGGAACACATTACTCATGATGTCACCGTCATCCAGGATGGCCCGCAGATGGAATGTCCCAGTTATCACAAAATTCTGATGAATACAGTGCTCCTCCCACAACACCATTCACAGGTTTGACCACTGATAACTACCAGCTCAAATCTACCTTGCATTTCAGATGGAACAGACAAAACTGCCTTTGGTTGATGAATCACAAAGCACTTGGATATCTTGCAAGACTCAAGGTGAGGAATCTCCTGGTCGGTGTGCGAGGGGGGTGGTCTGCAGAGTTGGTGGAAGCATAATTGAAAATACATAATTTTTCTATGTTCCCTTCCACAGTGAAGTCTTATAAAGCTCATATGAACATTATATAGTTTTAACTAGATGACACTACGAACCAGAGGCACAGGGAAGGACACGGACACACACACACACACACTCTCCAAACTGCTCTTCCCACTCTGACCCAATGAGCAGCCCTGAATTCAGAAAAAGACAGTAGTAAATAAATAAATAAATAAATAAATAAAATAAAAAATAAAAAAAAAGAAAAAGACAGCAGTAGAAGTCACTATGCACACTGGCCAGAGATCACATTCTGACATCCCTCTCCTGTCTCCTCCTGAATCCCAGCCCTCCCTGGCCTTCGAGCTCTCCTCACCCCAGGCCAAATATCCCTAGACACAGCCCAGGACCACTTCCCAAAGCCACCAGCCCCCAATGGGGAGAGGCGGAGGAAACACACGTCCAACAAGTCAGGCCACTATTATTTTTAACTTAGCTCCTTTGTGCTCACAGGTAGAACCGGTTCTGTGGCACCAGCTTCTCTGTCAGGAAAGCAGGGAGAAGAGCAGGGCGGGGTGGCGGGGGGCACTTCCCCGGCTGGGACAGTATGCTCCAGCCCTGGAGAGCTGCCAAGGAGTCCCACGAGCATGGTCTTGTATCATGGCACTCAGGTTTCTCTCCATTGTAAGCAGTATCTCAATTAATTCTCCTGTCTCCTGAGGCAGGGATGGCTACCCCTTGTACAGAGGAGAAAACTGGTACTTTGGAGAGGTAAGTGACTCACCTCAGCTGCACCGGATCGGAACCCCGCTCTGTCCTCATCATTAAGCTACACTCCCACTATTTCAGCAGGTAACTGGGAAGGCTGTAGCATTCCATGCTGCCACGTGCTCCCGTGCTCGTCCCCTGTCCCCCACTGAGTAGCTGTGGCAGCCTCTGCAGCTGGATAGGGACAGAAAAGGTGAGCTGCAGCTCACTGGAGGAAACAACCCCCTGCTTGACTCCCAAGGCAACGCCGACACACTCGGGTGTGATCAGAGGCTCCGTCCGAAGTAAACAGATGCCCCGGTGGTGATTCCCTTGTGGAGTTTTGATATATGGCACCTGGCACGATATGCCCACCTGGGAGTTTTTTGGTGCCAAGAATGAACAGAAGGGAATGCATTGCAGAAATATTAACCTTGGCAGTCTCCCGCCACAGTAAACCGCTGGTTGAGCTTTAATGAAATCTTGCACAAGAGCAGAAACATCTGTATCACTGGTAAAAATAAACCCCAGCCTGGAACGCATGACCTTCTTTGCACAAGGACGTGACAGACCTGGAGAGGAATGGAAAGAAAGCCTTTCTCCGTGATCGGATCAAAAGGACTGTTTATGACAGAGAGGACAGGGCTCCTCACCTCTACCTGGGTCAATGCATGAGGTTCACGGGCTTCTTGCCAATGAAGACCCAGTCTAAATGGGTGCAACTTGGGGTTTCCTAGCGGGCTTTTCTGCATGGGAGAGCAAAAGTCCTGCAAACTTGCCTGTCCCCACTGGCTCTTTTCTTGTCTCCCCAAAACCATTCTCCAGGATGAATAAACACCAACATACTACTTTGAGCCTGGCTAGCACAATGAGGTCTAATTGCTTTAAGTATCCTGAATTAATCATCCAGCCAAGTCAAAATTAAGAGCATGGCCACTGTCTCATATAAAAGATGTAGCAAGGAGGGGCCAGTTCTCAGACCACAGGCGGTCAGGGGGAGGCCTCCGTAATCACAGAGTAAACATCACTGTGGAGGGAGTGTGGCATCTTCTGCTAAGTGGCTTTTCCTCAAAAACAAACAGCACAGGGCCTTCTGAAACCCAGACTCGAGAGAGTCCCCTTGCCCTGTCTTCCTCCTCCTCGACGTACAAATCTTCTGTACAAGTTCCATGCCAAGTTTCCCCAGAACACCAGGATGAAGACCCCCTTCACCCCTAGGGGAGCCATCCAACGCTACCTTGAAAAGCTCTTCTTTCCACTGAGCTGAATTTTGGTCTTGACTTCGTGCAGAGAACCCCAGAGATTAATCCTTCCAGCCCTTTGGCATCACGTCTCCCCCACAACCCTTTATGTACTAACGGCGTTCCGCTTGCCTGTAAATACTGTTCATAGAACAAGGCTTTGGTTCTCTCACTCCCTGGCTGTTCTTCTCCAAACAGGGTGACGAGGAGTAACTATGACAATGGAGATGATTAAAATAAAAGCAATGACATTAACTCTTCTTCATTAAGCATGTACTATACAGCATAAGCTTTACTATGCATTTTCTAGGCACTTCTAATTAAATCCTCACAGCAACCCTGGAGCTCAGGACTATCATTCTGTTCAGGTGACGCTTTGGAGAAGTCAAAGCTCACATGCGACCTAACTCGTGCAAGGTCACAGAGCTAGTAAGTGATGGTGTTGGCATTTGCACGGAGACTCACTCCAGAGACTGCCCTGTTCATCCTCCTGCAGAACAGGGGCCTAGTCCCACTCAGCCACATCCTGCTGAAATGGTCCCCCATATGACAGTCTGCTTCACTGTACCTGGGGCTACCGATGTCCCTGTGCCTGACACCATCCTTGCCCTGGTGGGACACCAAACTGCCTCCCTGTATTGGGAAGACAGATTTTGAACAATCACGCTGGTGCTCTTTGCCTGGGTAGAAGTAAGCACAAAAGAGGGTCCAGCAAACAAACGTGAGAGCCAGTGAAGACAAAATATCTATCATTCAACAGTCTGGAGAGACGCTGGGCTGGGAGAAGACCCCAGCAAAGAGAGAGGGGCATGCAGAAAGGCTCATCCCTGCAGCCGGAGAGGGCTGGCAGGGGAAGCGGCTTTCCAGGAGACCCAGCAGGGGTGGGGGGAGAGGGGCAGCTCTGCTTTATGGCTGGCTGACTCTCTGCCCACCCGTTTTTCCCTCCCTACGCTAGGACAGGACCCCGCTGTTGCCGAGCTGGTTGGACTAAATCACAGACAGTAAAAATGACCTGTCTGGCTGCCATATCCCTGATCAAAGCAGACTCATTTCAAAGGCGAACTGTCAGCAACCAGGGAGATTGCCATCAGACAAGGAAAAATAAACGATAAGGTTACCTCAGGGGTTAAAAAAAAAAAAAAAAAAAAACCTCCCTGAAAAAATAAAGTGTTCTTTTGTGCTTCTGAAAATCGCAGTCCTCATAACTCCATGAGGAAGCACAGACACTAATTAAGGAATATGTTTGGGTCCTGGGTGACATCCTAAGGTTCAGGATGGCCCCATGCATGCTTTGTCTCGGGCGGAGACATTTTCTGAAGCTGTGAGCTTAAAGAGCTTGTCCAACACTGGCGATCAGGGCCGGAGCACAGGTGTGTGGAGATCCCGACTTTTGTCCCACACACCCTCTTGTGTTCATCACGGTGTATCGAGAGCACAAAAGTTTCCAAAGGACACATCCCCGCACACACACACACACACACACACACACACACAAATGCACATCTACAGACTCACGCACACACACACAGATATCTG
This sequence comes from Martes martes, assembly GCF_963455335.1. Lineage (NCBI taxonomy): Eukaryota > Metazoa > Chordata > Mammalia > Carnivora > Mustelidae > Martes > Martes martes. The sequence continues at coordinate 42,197,780 of NC_137898.1, forward strand.
TTCTCCTTCCTTTTCACTCTATTGAAAAAAGAGTGGAATCTCCAAGCCACCAAGCTGGAATCACACTAAGCTTACACCTCTGGATAGCTATTTTCAGATCAGTCCAGGGCCTGCATTTTCAGAGTAAAACAATTTGGTCAGGAAAGGACACGACTGGACAGGTCTCAGGATGTCTCCATAGAAATGGGAAGAACAGGGCCGCCTGGGTGGCTCAGTCGGTTAAGCATCTGCCTTTGGCTCAGGCCATGATGCCGGGGTCCTGAGATCGAGCCCTGCATAAGGCTCCCTGCTCAGCGGGGAGCCTGCTTCTCCCTCTGCCTGCTACTTGTGTGCATGCGCTCTCTCTTTCTAATAAATAAATAAATGAATAAAAATTTTTTAAAAAAGAAATGGGAAGAATAATTACATGGGAAAGGAAGGGGAAAACGGAAATGTTCCTTATTTCTCAAGCCCTGGGGACTTGCTACTACCTATGAAACCTACAGATGGGCCCAGGAGGGGGCAGCTTTGTCTGGAAATCAACTGGGGTCCTCTTTTTCCCTTTGTGAAGCCGTGGGTACCTCCAAGTGCTGGAACATCCAGAGGACACACACAAGCCAGGCTTGTCAGAAGTGGGCCCAGTGCCACTCTGCACCAAACTGCCAGCAAGGACAGAGCGCTTGATTCTGCTAGCGGGGGGGACTGGGGGGAGGTTCAGTCCAGCTGGGGGAGCACAGAGATGCAGCAGTGGTGGTGGTGGGGGCACCATAAAACCATCACTCACGTCCCATCTGCATTAATCAAACAGAGTGTGTCAATTTAGTAAAAGATGAGGGGCTCCCTTGGGCTCCGGGAAGCCGCCAAGATAGGCTCTTTTATCCAAGTTTGAGGCCCTGGGCTGAAACCCAGGGGCAGGCAGTTAAAACAATTTCTCCATCAAATTACTCTCCTGGAAAGGAGCATGTTCCAAGCCTCCCCTTGACTGCTGAAAGTCACATGGGTCCGCACAAAGTGGAGGCTCTCAGGGCTCTGGTGTTCTCGCCAATACATGTGGAGTACGGCGAGGAGAAGACAAAGGAAGGGGTCTGAACAGCACCCACACGCCTGTTCTCTTCTTGCTCTTGGGGCTGCTGCTGCATCTGGGACTCTGTTCCCCTCACAGTTTGCCGAAGCTCTGCAGGAGAAACAAGCAAACGCTGGGCTGTCCTGGCAGAGGAAGGGGACAGACTTTCCAAAGCTCCAGGGATGCCCCGGGCCGCCCGTGCCCCACACCAGCACAGCAGATGGCCCAGCCAGCTGCAGCCCAGCACCGAAGGTGACCAGTCTTGGCAGACACCAGATCCATGGCAGAGTGCCGCCGTTTCCAAATCGCACACTGTCTGCCTACACGGAGACCCACTGGGGGGTTCGCTCCATTTGCCTGGGCCGGCTGCTTCGTAGCAGAGTTTTGGTGACAGGGACACAACGGTCTGAGCACTTCTAGAACTGACTCAGTGAAGATCTACAATTTGGAATGCCCTCTCTCTTCTTCCTCACCTTTCCAGATCCTATAAAAATGTTCTACTGGCAGGGGTCCCTGGGGTCCTTGCAAGTGTAACAGTAGAGTCTCTGAAAGTTCCCACGTGCATCAGAATGCTTTCAATCAACCACCAGGAAGAGGACAAGGGCTAGAACCCCTGCCACAGAGTAGGCCAGGAATAACAGCTAAAGTGGATTCACGCCACTCTTCTGTGAAAACCTTCAATAGCATCCCATTGCCCTCAAGATGAAGTCCCAGCTGGGGCGCCTGGGTGGCTCAGTCGGTTGGGTGTCTGACTTTAGCTCTGGTCACAATCCTGGTGTTCTGGGATCAAGCCCCACATTGGGCTCCCTGCTCAGCTGGTGGAGGGGGGGTGGTCTGCTTCTCCCTCTGCCCTTCACCTTGCTTGTGCTCTCTCTCTCTCTCTCTCCCTTGCTCTCTCTTGGATAAATAAATAAATCTTCAAAGAGAATTTAAAAAGGTGAAGTCCCAACTACTTCTGAGCCCTCAGCAAGATCTTTAAGGGCTCAGCCTGTGCTCACCTCTCCGCCTTAACCGGCAACCCCCTGCCCTGCTCCCCGAGTGCAGTGGAGGAGATGGGCGCTGAGGGGTTAAAAGAATGCCAGCTAGGGTAGTCCCAGTGTTTCAGATCTATGGATTTGGGGATTTTGCTTCCAAGAATCCACAGATTAATGGGAGGTCATCAGATGTACTGGAAAAGTAACAGGCTTTGAACTTTGTTAAACCCAGACTTCAAAATGCTCTCCACCTTCCACTTGATAACCTCAGGCAAGTTACTTAATATTTCCGAACCTCAGTTTTTCTCTCCGTACAAAGGCTGTCATGTGAAGGGAGCAGAGAGATAACACAGGTAACACACCCACCACAGTGCTTGGCACAGGGCAAGTTCAAGATCCCAAAGCCCCAGGACAGGCTTCCAAAGCAGAGTGACTCTACAGCCGTGCTTGGTCCCCGGTCAGAAACAAGGGCCACCTCCTCCTCCACAGCTTCCCTGCCACCATGGCCTGCACGCTCGCCAGTCATCCCCACACGCATGCAAACCAGCCTCTCCCCATGTCTCTTTCGAGCCATTTTCCCACAGCAGAGGAGACTGGCAGTGATGATTTCGAACCAGATTTATGAAAACCCATAACTAGAAGATTAAAATTCCAAATGTCATCTGGATAAGATGGGCCAGATGCTTGGAGAATTGCAAAAGCCTCCAGCCCTTTGCACGGGCAGAGAAGCGGGAGTTGTCAAGGAGCTCATGGCAGAGGGTTTCACTCCATTGAGAAGGGAGTGCACATTGTCTATAACAGGAAAAAAGAGACACATTCTACGTGGACTGAGTAGGTACACTGCACCTGCTAGATCAACTCAAACACCATCAGCGACATTTGGTGTGGGCTCTTATTCCCTGGGAGGTAACAATGTTCCAGGCTTGGCTCACCAGCCCTTCTCCTGGGTGGGTTTGGAATGTGTATCTGTCTACCCCGAGGCCTGTGCCAGGGACCAGAGGGAGGGGAATCAGACCAGGACCACTATGAGAGAAAAGCCCTAGAGGCCAAATCATTAGGACCAGGTTCACACCAACTGGCTTCAGCTGGTCAGAACCACCTCCCACAGATCCCAAAAGCTGAAAGGGAAGGTGAAAATTGTTTCCAGAACACATGGCTTCACCAAGTTCTGACATCAGCCCCATGAGGGTCAACGCTGTCATCCCTCCACTGTACGGGAGGAGGCTGGTGCTCAGAGAAGCAAAGCAAATTGCCCGAGGTCTGCAAGTTCCAAACACAAAGTAGCAGACTAGGAATACAAACCAGGTACTTTTTTTTTTTTTTTTTTTTAGATTTATTTATTTTAGAGAGAGACAGAGAGAGGGAGCGTGTGCGCACACAAGTGGGAGCGGCAGGTGGAGAGGAAGAGAGACTCTTAAGCAGACTCTGTGCTGAGCGGGGGGCCCACGCGGGGCTCATTCTCATGACCTGGGAGGTCACGGCCACAGCCAGAACCAAGAGTCAGACACTCAACCAACAGCACCACCCAGGCATCCCTGGTGTCTCTGATTAGAAACTTCATCCCTTGTCCTAGAATCGGCTTCTTTCCACCAAAACTGCCGCAGCTCACTGTCCATTCCCACAGATGTTGGCCTGTTCCCACTAACTCTCACGACCAGAGCAGCTCAGGTAGTAAGATAAATCATCAACGTCATTGTAAAAGCATTAAAATAAAGGGGGGGGGGGAGGCACAAAAAAGAAAGCAAGAGAGAATGATTTGTATCGGAAAGTTGACCTTGGCTATAGTCTAAGATTAAAACTATCAGTGAATAAAAGAAAAAAAATGCTTTTTAAAAGGCATCTGCTTCACTGACCAAACTGAAAGCCTAAAATCATCTGGGATTCAGGAATCATTAGGCAATGAGCTCAGTCTCTTGGAACACCAAAGAGGAAGAAAGATGAGAACCTGCTGGAACATCTCATCTATCGCTCTCCTCTCTAGCTGCTCTCTGTCCCTGGCCTTTTCCTGAGTCACTCAGGCCTACGTTCTCCTCCTACATCTGTCTGCACACCTCCATCACATCACTCCCCCGCTGTCAAACCTCCAGGATGCCTCTCATCCTCCGAGATCAAGTCCAGAACCCTTAGCCTGACACTCATGGCTCAGTCTCGTCCCCACCCTCCCTGCCCTCCACAGATAGGCAATGTCGCTTCGTGATGGGTGCATGGACCTTAGCATTGGGCTGATCTGGATTTAGCAACAACTTTCCATTGCCTATTAGCCGTGGGACCTTGGGTGCATTACTAAGGCTCTCTGAGGCAAAAACAGGAAGACCTCACTTTCAGAGGGAGAACCGAGATACCATACATAAAATGTGCTCAGCATCCTGCACGGAACCTAGTGAATGTTCAAGAAAAAGACATGGGAGAGTTTTAAGCCTTCAGAAGACAGGTTGGTAGCGCCGTACTGCTCCATCTCCAAAGGCCCATGACCAAGAGCCTCTCTACCACATCCCCCTACGTCCCTGGACCAGAATTCTGCATGGTCTAGATCAAGCCAAAGTGATTCTTTCCTTCCTGAGACCTCGCTGGTAGTTGCTGCTTGTTACCACACATCTGGGAGTCACACACGTACCTGTTATCTGCCATATCTCCCCGTGGGATACCTTGTCTACTGGCACACAGCACTCAGGCCTGCTCCCTCCTACGCTCTCCTCCACCTCCACATCCACTGGATGCACGTCCCAGACCCTTGCAACTGGGCTTCTGGGAGTGATTTAGTTCTGAAAGGCAGGAGCAAGGCAGAGGGGGGCTGACAAGCAAACTGCCACAGACGGGAATGACTGTGGGAGCCAGACTCCGGGGTCCAGCGTGTGGTCGTCGGCTTCGTGAGAGTCCGAGGTGGGTGGGCCGGCATCACCAGGCCCTCTAGATCTCAGTTGGGGTGGTGTGGTCTCAAAACCAAGAGTACAGCCACATCCTCTTAACTTCTGTCCTTCCAGCAATTTTGTACGTCACCAATTCTCTGCATTAAATCCCTTCCTGCTCAAGTGACCTAGAATGGTTCCGAGCTCCCGAACTGACTCCAGCGGAGTAAGTCCTTGTTTTGCACAGTGTATCCAGCTCAGTAACTCTCTATATCACATTATCTCTTATGGAATTTAGGGCTCAGCCCTGGTCTTAGGAGCTGCTCACTTCAAGAGTCCAGCCAGGGCCCAGATTTATCTCATCCCTGGAAGTTGCCTCAACGCCAACAGGCACCACAGCGCCCGTCAAAGCCACCGGTCTGTGGGACTGACAGATGAGTATGTGCATTACCCAACAGCTCCCATGGCACTTGCAGAATCAGAGCATCTACAGAATCATGTGCTCAGGAAGGAAATAACCACCATTTGTCTCAGAGCAAACCTGGGTGACAAAATAAGACCTGTCACAGGGACAGATTTTTAACTACACTTCTGAGATGGCTAACTCAGCATTTAATATGAGAATAAAACTTTCTGACAACTCTGTGCCCTTTGATACTTCCTCCTCCTCCCTTCCCTAGTCTGTCTTCCTTTCTCCCTGGTCAAAAAGGCTTCGATTTCCTTTATCAACCTGTTCAAAGTGTGGTACACAAACCATGGTGGCATGCTTTGCAAGAGTTTACACTGCATACTGGTAAACATTGTATTTAATAGCTACATATTTATTTCTAGGATTACGTTCCACTATGTCCAATGATACTGCTTTTGCATTTATAGGTGAAATATATAGTTTCCTCTTTAAATGAATTTCCTAAAATTAAGTAGTCAACTGGAAGGAAACTGGTAAAAAATTAAGCAACATAAAACGTAGACAGATTTGGGGGGGGGGATATATATATATATATGACCATGGTGTAAGAACAGTGGTGTTTGGGTAACAGACTTAAATCTTACAAATATTTTTTGGGGGAATTTCAAATATCTAATCTACTTGGCCTACCAGGATAGTATATGAGACAGCTCTGAGAATGTTTCTAATTCATTTTAAATAATGTTCTGTCTCACTTCTCTTTGGGGGCTCTTAAAGGAAGACAGTCAGATGAAGTTAGGGATTTCAATAGCCATTTGCAGACTGTAGCACCAGACAGGTAAGTTGACCTCACTTGCTTCACTCCTGTACCCAGGAAAGGAAGGGAGTGAGCATGCCTGCTTACTCCACGGGGGACTGAGTGAGGCAGAAGGAAGCAGCTACGCCCTCTAAATTAAGTCATTCATTTCAATGGTTGTTTTTAGTTTAAGTTATTTATCTAAATGCAGTGTGTGTGTGTGCATGTGTGTGTGTATTCCTAGAGTTGGTGGGGGGAGAAAGATCTGCAATAAATTATTCAAATAAATGCTAACTGGGAAAAATGTTAGTATCTAGATACTCTTTTTAACACTACTTGTTTATTTTTGAGTCCTTGTAAATATTCATAAATATAAATGATACTGAGGCTAGAATAAACAGCCTACCTCCCTTCCTTCCAGTGTAGACAGGGGGATAAGAAGTTTCTGGGCTTCTCAGAATCACAAGCATCTCCTTTTCCAACCGGCTGTGATCAAACACAGTGGAAACTCCCCGCACTGAAGCTGAAACAGCAGTGGCCACAATGGGTCAGGTGTCCTTAGTGGATGCAAATGCTTGAGCTCCCTTCTCAGGATCTGGTTTCCAAAGAAGCTGGGAAACACTAGCTGTATTAGCATGCAGTTGGCACCAAATATAAGCTCAGCCATGGCTGACTTCCTTAGTCATAGAGCTATGGCTGCAAAGCTAAGGTAACTCTAGGATGCAGATTCACAATTATGAGAGGGAAAGGAAGGGGGTGATTTTCTCTCCAGCCTTCCCATGAAGATGCTACTGGCACCAAGGGTCCCCCCCCACAACCCCCCACCAAACTCAGCATAAGAAGGCATTAGGGAAAAGGCTAGAAACAATGTCAAGGAAGTAACTCATTATCAACAGAGGATAAGACCAAATTCCCTGTGGCTCTAGCATGGTCATTTTTAGCAGAGATGTCACAAACCACATCCTAGAATATGTTTGATATGGGGAAATGTCTTCCGCAGAAATAGTTGTTCTACTCACTATAAATAACACCTTGGCTCACAATGTTTTTTGGAGGGTGAGGCCACACGTGCTACATAAAGCAATCGCATTGGGTTCTTCAGCAGCTACAAAGCCTATCCATAAAACCAGCATCTGAGAGTATGCGACAGACACGATGTGAGAAAGTCACGGAGATTCAATGTAACCAATGTAACAACTGCACACTTGGTGGAAAATCCTAACGATTGGTGGGGGAGGAAGCCTTGCTGGCATGGGTGAGGTAAAAAGGAAGCCTCCCTACAACTCCAGACACAGGTGTTCCATTTCAGAAGACTCAGCTCAAGGAGTTTGCCTGTTTGTTCAGTCACTCATTCATTTGACAAATACATATTGGGCCCTAGCTTTGGATCGGCTACTGTAGTAGGTACTGGGAATTCAGTAGAAAATCACACATGTCCCTGACGGTACGGAACTTACCCACAAGTTGAGTGAGATGGATGATAAACAAGTGAATACTTTCATTCATAAAGGACAATTTCAGTGCACGTGGAAGGGCAGAGAGTGATGTGAGCTCGTGGCTGAGTGACTGGGGGAGGGGTCAAGGAGACGTTTCTGACGCTATGATGAGAAGGAAGTATCATGTGAAAAGCTCGGTGAGAATATTCGGGGTCAGGGAACAGCCAAGACAAAGGCTTGGAGGTGGCAAAGGGCCAGAAATTGTGAAAAGAACAGAAAGGAGTCCCCAGTGCCTGCCCTCACAGGACAAAAAGGGTAACATGGGATAATATCAGGTGGCAGGGTCAGGGTCAGATGGTGTGGGACCTCCCAAGCCATGATGGGGGGGGCTGAGTTTAGTCTATATACAATGGGCAGTGCCAGGGAGATTTAAGTGGGGACCAACATGATCTAAGTTTTCCAAAGGTCACTCTGGCCACCTGTGGGAAGGATGGATGGAGGTTTGGGGCCAGGAGTGGAAGCAGGGAGCCCAAGTACTTGGCCAGTGGAGTAATCCAGGTGCAAGAGGCTTGGGCCAGGTGATGGTAGGGGAGACCGAAGAAAGTGAGGGAAAGCAACCAGTAAAGACTGGGCACACTTCAGCACTGAATCAAAGCTTCCTGAAGGAATAAATTATGACTTGACTGGAATTCTACCTGATTTGGTTGGCTTTCCTACATTCAATCATCACGAAAGTGCCACTAGCTCTAAAGCAGAGACGGACAACAAACATCTTCAAATGTAACAATAACTAATTGTTAGGTAAAATATACATTAAGACAGGATGCCTGGGTGGCTCAGTCGGTTGGGTGTCTGCTTTTGGCTCGGGTCATGATCTCAGAGTCCTAGGGTCAAGTCCCGCATCGGGCTCCCTGCTCAGTGGGGAGGCTGCTTCTCCCTCTGCCTGCCGTCCCCCGGCTTGTGTGCACGCTCTCTCTCTTTCTGACAACTAAAATCTTTAAAACAAATACGTATTAAGACAAGTTCAGGGCAGCATCTCCATCCTTATTAAAGAAAATGGCTCACTCAAAAACAAGCTCTCAGGCACACCCTGTCTTCCTCTGCCTCTCCCCTGCCCCCATAGTCGGAGCCCATTCTAACTTGGTGGCTTCAAAGTTAAGAGCCCGAAACCTCCCCAGAACAAACTGTAACTTCCAAGGAGGAATGCGCTCTGGCATTGTGCTTCAGTAAACCCAGAAGGCGTGCTGAGATAAGAGTATTAAAGGTACCTATTAATGAAGCCGGAAGTCCTGAATAAAGAAGAGAAGTCCCAGAGGGAGACATAAACCAGAGCCTGCATCCCGGCAGAGGCCGAGTTCCCTAACGGCTGGCAAGCTTGCAGAGAAGGTCTTTGCTTCCCAGCTTCCTCAAAAAGCAGCAGAGAAGACGGAAGGCCTTATTTACTCCGTCCCTCCGGAAGCCCAAGCCAAGCATGCCCGGAGCAGAACCTGAGTCTTCAGTGGTTCTGGAAAACTGTTCTTGTTAAAGAGAGTCCTGTGCCCCGAAGCAGACCACAGTGTTGGGCATGGTACTGAGAGGGGACCATGCTCCCCAAGGCTTAGAACCAGATGCCCCTGGCAGTGAGGTCTCGGGCTTCGAGAAGAACTTACGGAGCAAAGGGAAGAGGCTAAGGGACGGATGGCAGGCGGGAATGTCAGGATATGGGAGTTCCTAAAGCCTGTGACCTGGACCTAAGCGTGTGTGTGTTAGGGAGCCAGGCAGAAGGGGAGGCTCTCCCTTCATTCCCTGAACTGAATCATCTCCCACCACCACTCGGGTGTAGGAATTAGCCATGCCTATGAAGAACAGGCACCCCCCACCCCATCCCCACTGTAGTCCTTCCCTCATGTGGGCGCAGCGGCAAGGCTATACAGGGAGAGCAGAAGATGGACACCTGCAAAGCATCTCCTATGGGCTCAGCACCGTGTCAGCATCTCTGCTCTCCTAAGGCTGCTACAGAATCCGCTAGAAATCTTAGGGGGGGAAGGACTGAGCATCCCCATGCTAGAGGAGAGTCAATGAGGCCCAGAGAGGGTAACCGGTGCACAGCAGAGCTGGAATCGGAAGGAGTCCATCCCAAGTGCCATGTGCTTTCCACACGGACAGAGCGCTGCCCTCAGCTCTGCTCTTCCCAGCCGACTCTCCTCCAGGAGGCCTGGGTGCCTGCTGTCTGCCTGGAAACAGCCCAGCCTTCGAACCCAACCACTCCGCTTGCCCCAAACTCTTACTGAGCTTGAGAAAGTCACGGATGTTCTTACTTCGGAACGCTTTCCAAGGTCAGGAAAGAACTCTGCAGCACCCCAGCTCTGCTACTGCATGCGTCTGCAGCACCCCAGCTCTGCTACTGCATGTCTTCACCAACGGCAATGGGATGGGGTCTCTCTCCTCTGCAGATGGAGATGGGCCTTTGAGAAGCTCCAGACACAGCTTCTTCCTGCCCGGTGCCAGGCCCGGAGACCTGCCATGCCAATGGTGGCTTCCCGTGGGCTCCGCACCCGGCTGGGAAGGGAACTTGGCGGGCTTGGCATGTACAGGCTGCAGCCGATTGGTGTGTGCAGCGTGTGGGGTGGGGGGGAGGAGTGGCAAGGGGAGGGGTTCCTTTACCTGCCCTCTTCATCTGGCAGCTGGCGAGGTGGTAATGGTTAACTCAGGAGGGGTGCCCCATCCTCCTCTGGTGTCCTTGGTGGGAGTGGCTTCAACCCCTGCAGGCCTGGGATTGTAGAACCAGGGCCTGGCAGAGTTCCTAGCAGTGAGTGGTTAAGAGTATAGATTTTTTCAGGCCAGACTGATCTGGATGCAATAGTGTGGTTCCCCTTCTCACGATGGGACTCAGGGTAAGTTACCGTCTTGGGGATTTTATATCCTTATGTATACAGTGGGGATAATAATAGCACTAACGTCACGGGACTATCGCGCGGAGTAAATGAGATGATGCGTGTAAAGCACAGAATGGGGCTTGCCACCTAGCAAGTGCTCAGTACCTGTTAAGTCAGAGAAAATACAAATTCTTTTTAATCAAATGTCACTGAAGTGAAAGGTCTTCCCCGGAAGCAGCAGCAGACCAACCCTAATAGTCCTTCCTTTTGCAAACAGAAAAAGGAACTTGGGTTCCTTAAGCACCAACTTGGGTGCAGACGCCATGTGGACCGCCGCACAAGCCCACTCTCCTCACCACTTGGGAGGCAGCAAAAGATCTGGCCGTTGACTCAGCATGTCCCAGGCGGGCTGGTGCCTCCATATGCATGGCCTCTAGTCTACTCAACAATCCTGCTAAGCCAGAATCATTCCTACAGAGGAGGAATCTGAGGCTCAGAGAGGTCAGATAACTTGCCCAGGGTCACACAGCCAGTATGCGGCTGGGATTTGCACCATGACAACAGCAACGTTTTGCAGTCCTTACACTGTGCCAGGGGTTGTTCTGAGACCTTTACATATATTAACCCACTTAAGCCTCAGCACTAAGGAGGTACTGTGATTACCCCCATTTCACAGATGAGAATAACTGAGGCCCAGATGGATTAAGCAAGGTACACAGTGAACAGCTGGGCTGGGATAGGAACCAAGGCAGGCTGGCTCCAGAGGCCTCGCTTTAACCATTGCCCTTTAGTGCCCTAACTACCTCTCAAACAAACAAACAACAATAAGCCCCAAATCCAAAAATCGGCCCTTGCTCTTCTCAAGGGCTCTATCCTGCCCCTAAGAAATGAAACCTCATGGGTGCTGAGGACACTTTTCTAATAAGAGACAACTGTGTTGGAATAAAAAATGCACTGGGCTGGAAGTCAGGAGACTCTGGGTTGTGACCTTAAGCAAATCACTTTCCCTCTTTGGATTTCAGTTGGCCCAAGTATAAAAGGATTGGTTTGGACTAGAACTTTGCACTGAAAACTTACAGCTTTAACAGTATATGGTTCTCTGAAATGGGCCTTCCCCCTTCCTGAGGAAGACCATGAGGTCCATGGAAATGTGGGCTGAGGTTGCTGACAGACCCTTCCCAGAGCAGCCAAGGCACGTCTAATGGAAGGAGCCGGCATGCGGCCGAGTGTATGAGGGCCGGCCCACAAGTGAGCATCTGAGCCTGGGAGATCCTGGGCAATTTACCAGGCCCTTGGTTTTTCCCCTTTGGCAAAGACAGGGAAATAACTTGCCTTAGTGGGTTGCTTTGAGGTCATAAAATTGGTCATAAAGCATTTTCCCAGATTCAAAGTCCGGGTTTGCAAAATGCTCTTGAACTCAGCCATGAGAAGAGTAATCAGAGAAGAAGTCGGGACTTTGCAGGATTCCCAGAAAGCAGTCTGAGAATGTAAAGAATCTTCATCACTTCTCCATGCTTCTTGCAGCAGAGTCTGGTCCAGAGAGAAGAAAAAAGGCCCTAATGCTGATTCAAAGCAACTCAGAAGATATTTAAAACAGTACTGTGCTGTTTGATATACTTATATGCTAACCTGTGTCCAAAGTCTGCACCTCTCCCGTTGGACAGTAAATTCTCAGGGGTTATGAAATTTGTCTGCCTGTAATTAAGATCTGCTGAGTTCCTGATGAGTACACCTCCCTGTACCCCAACTCACCTAATTCTCTTCTCTTTCTCTTCAGTACCTTGATTTCAGTTGAGTCAACAAACATGCATTGAACATGTCCTGTGGGCCAGGCGGTACGCCATTTGTACATTCTGGCTACAGTAATGCCTGAAAATAGCATCAGCGTCTTAGACCTGGAGCTGAGTGTGAGGGTGGGGGGATCAAACCTTCCCTATAAAGGTCTGGGAAGGCCAAAGAATGATCATGGGGGTTTCAACTACTTGCTTAAAGTCTGTTTATGTTCATCATAATGCATTCACATGATATTTATTACATAAATTCTTACCATACAAGAACAAGTGATTCACTTATTCAATGATTATTTCTTTGGCAGCTCCTTTTTTTTTTAAGATTTTATTTATTTGAGAGTGAGCAAGAGAGCATGAGCAGGGGGAAGAGCAGAGGGAGAGGGAGACGACGACTCCCCACTGAGCAGGGATCCTGATGTGGGGCTCGATCCCAGGACTCCAGAACCAGGACCACAGCCGAAGGCAAACACCGATGGAGCCACCCAGGCACCCTCTGGCAGCTACTCCTTATCAGGCATTTGCCGACAGTCCTGAGACTGTCATTCAAAGAAGAAAACAGGCATATTCCTTATTTTATCAGAAGTCTAATTCCAGAGATGTGTATTACCAATTTTAAAATAGATTAATGGCATCTCTCTTTCTTAACTCATTTATTTAGTGCACGCATGACGGGTACCTATCTTAAGCCTGGTGGTGGAGACATGTGTAAAAACAGTCAAGCATGATTCTTGTCTTCACGGAGACCAGCAATCTGATGAAGGAGACGGCGGATTACTGAGAGAGGTGTTCGCAGGAGAAAGCAAGGGACTGAAATTTTGAAGAGGATGCCTACGAGATAGACGGATGGGTCGGGGAGGTCTCTACGAAGGAGCTCCACCAGGTTGAGAGCCAATGGATAGGAAAGACGCAGTCATGTGACACGTGGGAAGAGGACACGGGTCAAGGGAATAGCACAGGTGCACTCCCCTAGCGGGAAAGACTTAGTAAGTTCAAGGCAAGATGGTGCAGCCTGAGGCCGGGGAGTAGCCAAAGAGGATACAAAAGAGAGAGGAGGTGTATAGGAAAAGGAGGAATCGAGGATTCCAGTGAGGAAGTATGCTTTGAACTTGAGCAGCTCACAAATGTCAGGACCTTGGCTGCTGTGGTTCTCAACCCCAGCGATGCTGGAAATTCATGGAGACACTTCTAATTGTCACCACTAGGGGTTGCTACTAAATATTCTGTAATGGGTAGAAGCCATGAACGCGGCTCCACATCCCACATTGCCCGAGACAGCCCCAGTGACAAATAATTATCGGGCCCAAAATGGCCATAGCGCCGAGGCTGAGGAAGCCCGGGTTACACAAGCGCAGAGAGCGAGGTGGGGAGACGGTCTGAGGGGTTACTTAGCACCACATCTGGGACATATTAAATTTGAAATATTCATGTGAAATTGTCCTTGGAACCACACTGCTTAGAATGGAGAAAGTAAAAAAAAAGCGAGACCGGTATCCTGGTTCCTTTGAGGAGAAGAGAGCGAGTCCTCTCTCTCTCAGCTGGGAAAACCAGGTGGTCTTACTCATAATCCTCTCTCCTGATCACTTGTGAAAGAAATTTCTTAAAATCAAGAAAATGTGAGCCTTTACACTTGCCATTTGCCCAGTTGCAACACTTCCTTTCTCCCACTCCACATTCTGCTCCCTCTGCAAGCCCGGCACCAAGTTCTAGATTTGTGAGGCTTCCCCAAGGACCCCCCTGCTGGCTGTGTCTGGAGTTGGAGAAGCCCCACTTTCTCAGTCCTTGCTGTGTGCCAGCCCCTCGCTAGGTAGGCCGTCATGTTCTCATGTACACAGCTCTTTAAGATTTCTGACATCCCTGGCAAGACAAGATTCCACCAACCTTCCGGATACAGAAACTGAAGCTCAGACAAGTTAAGCAATGATCTGGACCAAGTTCTTTTGGTTTCCAGAATCAATGCACTATACAGGCTGCCTCCCTCTGATCTCCTGCAGCACTTAACCTACACGCTTTGGATGATCCCTAGGTCCTGCTTCAGACCGCAGCATGCCCTGTTTCCCTCTGCATGCAAACAGTTGGTACACGGTTCTCACTTGGTAATTTGTAGACGTGTGCTCCCCCAGTGTTAGTCTGGCCTCCCCAGCTAGTCTGTTAAGAGCTTGATGGCAGGGAGGATGCTGAGGAAATTCTCCCCTTTTCTCTCTTTCCCAGGATCCCACTTGGATTCCCTGAAGAAGGAAGCACTATCAGTATTTCTGGCTTCCCTCTCCACCCCCACAGGAGACGTGGTGTCTAATCTGACCTGGCAGAGATCAGTACTCTTAAGGGGTCCCAACTTCCTGGGGGGGGGGGTTCAGAGGCTGAAATTAGGCTCCCTGCAGTCTCCTTTACTTCTGGGGTGCAGGCACCTAAGGCCCCCTTTTCCTCTCTGTTAAGTACCTCCACCTGGGAGTCAAGGGGGTAAGTTACATCAGCTTAACCCTGTGACCCACTCATGGGAGAGAAGGCAGGAAGCCTTCCTTTAGACTCAGGGCTAAGTCATGTTCTTTAGAATGTATCAGAAGTCCTGGAGTTGGGGACTTACAAGATGCTTACCAAAAAGGGGCTTCTCCAGGTGAATAAAGGCCGCTTGTCTCTGTTCCTAGGAAGGAGAAGGGATGAGGGCACGGTCTTGATTTCTGTTGCATTCCCATCCCCCTGCATAGTGCAGACCACAGTTTAGAGAAACATTCAATAAAATCTGAAAATGATATAAACGACCTCCAGCATGGTCCTGCTAAACCAACCCATCATGTCTCGTTCCCCTGTCTTTCCAACCTCCTCCTCCTGAGTCTCTGACTCCCCTCAGTGACAAGTGCCGTAGTACAAATTTCCCAGGCTTAAAGTCTCAAGAATCTTCAAACCCCTCTTCTTGTTTGCGAGCCCCTGACAATCCGCTGGCCAGGCCTGTCAATTCCGCCTCCACGATAGCACCCCTACCCAAAGAATGCCTTTCCCACGCCAACATCTCAGCTTCGACTTACTCTGTCCAGAAAAGCCCACCAAAGCATAAACCGTGGGACAAAAGCTAGGACATCTCCATCATCTTTGCATTTCCCAGAACTGAACACAGCACCTGGGACACACCAAAAGCTGACAGCCTCGAGCAAGTGGAAAATCACCATTCCAGCAGTCCTGGGCTGGAAATTCAACGAAGGGCAGGTGGAATGGGCTACCGTGCTTCTTCTTCCTAATGCGACATTAACTATCAGAATCAACCAGATTCCCACACTCCTCTGCTGCCTGGGCACAGCGATACCTCACATCTGGTACCGGCTGC
Organism: Martes martes; assembly: GCF_963455335.1. Taxonomy (NCBI): domain Eukaryota; kingdom Metazoa; phylum Chordata; class Mammalia; order Carnivora; family Mustelidae; genus Martes; species Martes martes. Next base: position 42,213,244 of record NC_137898.1, read on the forward strand.
GTGAACCCCACCTTCAATCAGCAGCTACTTTTACCGGGGAACACCCAGTAAAAGCCCCACCTAGCTGGGTCTCGTGTTAGCTTGACTTCAGTACAAAGGGCCTATCTTTGCTCCAGACTTCAGTCTGGAACCTCAGTTTCTGAGGACAGTAAGTAAAGACCTTGTAGTGTGTGTGTGTGTGTGTGTGTGTGTGGGAGACAGGGACATGACCACCCCCCTCCTCCTTGGAAGGTGCAAGGTGGATCTCCACGTCCCTTGTGTTCCCCAGGCCCAGTCTCTCTGGGGAGCCACCTAGGAACCACCACAGCAGGTATCTCCTACGGTAACTGCCACTGTCTTACACGTCCCAAGCAGCTACACACCCAGAAACACTCAAGCACCGGGTCTGGAGTAGACCTCTGCTGCAAGGGAGCCAGACTGCACCCTGGACCAGCGCCCAGGAACCCCTGCCAGCTACTGCTCAGGCTTGCTTGAGTGATTTCATTAACCTTCCAGCAAATAAGCCAGCATTTTAGGTGATTAAACTTTGCATTACGTTGAAAAATCAGAAGGGTGATGTCAGAATTGCCCCATTAACTGAACACACAGTGTGTGCCCGGTGCTGTGTAGGGGTGGGGAATGCAAAGATGATGGGGAGTCGATTGCTGTGCCCCCCAACCCTCCCACCCCTTGACCAGGGCTTATGCTTTAATAGGTGTCTGCAGAGTTAAGGTAAGCTGAATCCAAGCGGGGGCATGGGGAATGAGATTCTTTATCCACAATGGCTACTATGAAAACATAATCAATCGGATTTAGCTCCTGAAATCTCCTGGAACTGCACCATATATGGCCTGGAAACTCCAACTGTCTCCTTGAAGACGCCTACTTCAGTCATATGTCAATCTCCATTTTCTTACAGGAAACGTCCAGGAACTAAGTGAAAGGAGAATGCACCAAACTCCGAACTCCTAGCATTATCTAATGATATCCGTGCTCTTTTTCTTTGTTGACCTGCCTCCTGTCCATAAATAGAACTTTTCTCCTCCTTACCTGGTGTAAGGTAAGAAGGCAGCCATCCTTTACTGAGTGAAAAGCATCTTGGAGAGGAGGTAGAGTAGAGAGTATTTAGCATGTATTCGGGAAATGCAATGAAGGAAAAACCTAGTAGTGGTCCCCAAATTGTCCTGGGTCAGAAATTGATTTATTCAAAAGGGGACCCCCTTAGACCACAATGTGGCTCAGTTTGCAATAGGGCCTAACCAGGGAAGCAGTAAGACAACTTCTAAGGACTAAAACCTTCTGTGTCTAGAGCTCCCCACTCCTCCCCAAACAGCAGCCAGAAGTTACTTTGCAGAGAGAACATTTACTACCACAGTTAGCGCGCGCGTGCGCGCACACACACACACACACACACACACAAGCCAACTGACGCAATAAACTCAGTTCATTTAATTTCAAAACATGAACTCACTGTTATCTCAGGAAATATCACCTTACTCTTCAGATTAAATGTTAGTCCAGGTCTAGTAGGTATTCAACAGTGAGAAAGTAAGTACTTTACTTGACTTCTCCAGGCTCAAGTTTCACCAAAACAAGTTTCGTACAAAGATTAGCCAAGTACTAGGTAATGGGATATGGCAGGGTTACATCATCTGTGGCCCATTTCCAAAAAACATGGCTTTCCCAGGTGGAATTCTAAGTGCTCCCCCTTCTTGTTCTGTGTAATCTTTGTTAGATCAGTTTGCCAGGTGGGTAATGGCAGATGCATTAAAACCAGATACAGGCCAGGAGACCTTGGGTAGGTCATTTCATCTCTCCGGTTCCTCCATTGTGAAATGGATTGTTGGGGGCCACGGTCATGGGCCCCCTCCTGATCAAATTTTCCAAGACTGTTAGTCCTGGACTTGACTGTCTAACTCTTCCTGTGGCTGTCTGGCATGAACCTCCCCCCCCCCCCCATCTAAGCTTTGAGTCCAACATCCAAGCATCGTGAGTCTTACTCTCTATGTGTATGGGTACAAGCAATTATTTGCCAGACCAAGTCAGCTCACCTCCCAAGTGCACTGCTTAGCTAAATTTCCAACCGTAACATTAACGAACCCACCCTGCATATCCCTAACCCCTTCCCAGGCACAGTGAAAGATAAGAAAAAGAACAATTTTTGCCCTTGGTGGTGGTGATGATGATGATGATGGTAATGAATTTTTATTGACGGCTCGTGAGGTGTCAGGTCCCACACTGAATGCTTTACTTGCCTCACCTCATTTAATTCTCACAAAAACCCTATTACATATGCATAACAGATGAGGGAACTGACACATAAAGAGATTAAATGATTCACCCAAGATCTCACAGCTAGAAGGTAACAGAACCCAAGATGTGAATTTAGGTCTGTCTGACACCACATTATCTTTTTAGCCCATCTCTATATTTGGAATAAGCAAGTTTAAGCATAAAAGCATCTCACTTTGCCCAGGACAGGCCTGCTGCAACAATGGATAGCACCCCCTTTCCCTCTCAGAAGTATCCTGGCTTGGATAATAAATGATACAGGCACATACTTACAATGCCTCCCTGAGGAGTGATAGTAATGATTACAGTCATGTCACATTTGCAGTGAAGCCTTCCTCAACTACCCTATATTAAACAGTGACCTCTCCCAGACTCCCTATCCTTCTTACCCTGCTGTATTTTTCTCCAGCACCCAGCACTATACAAAAGGAATATATGTTTTCTCTTTGCATCCAGACCATAGGAAAGAATATATATATATATATATATATATATATATGCATATACACACACACACACACACACATATATTTTATATATATATATATTTTTTTTTAAAGATTTTATTTATTTATTTGACAGAGAGAGAGGGATCACAAGTAGGCAGAGAGGAAGGCGGGGGCAGTGGGGAGGGAAGCAGGCTCCCTGCTGAGCAGAGAGCCCGATGAGGGGCTCAATCCCAGGACCCTGTAGATTATGACCTGAGCTGAAGGCAGAGTCTTAACCCACTGAGCCACCCAGGTCCCCCATATTTTGTTTATCGTCTGATTCCTCCACTAAAATACAGGTATCTCCTACTTCTAGAAGGTTCATGCTATGGCACTTTACTTTTATGAAACACCTACATTAGTACCTGTTTTCACTAAACCAAGAAAATATTTGAAGAGGTTTCTCACTTTCAGGAAAAAAGGCAAAAAGCAAAAATAGCACTCTGCATTTGTTCTGCAGGGAGCCCTCCCAGAAGCCGTGAGGCTCCCTAGTAGCAAGTGGCGCCGCCAAGCTCCCTACGTGGGAACTACACTCAGCCTCTCAGCATCACGCCCCACAGTTTTGAACTGTGTCTGGGAGCTTCTGTGCCCTATCTGAGTTTATTTTGCGTATCTAAGGGCAAGATGTGTCCCAAGGTATCAGAAAAGGCCTAAGAGAGGTTGTCTTTCGGGTTGGGGAACATTCACAAAAAGGTCCATCCAAATTAATGACAATTGCCTCTTCACTTTATGTCATTTTTGCCGTAAGGTTTTGCTGGGACATTCTACTGCAAACAGCGGGGAGCCTGTACCAGTTCTATGCATGCAAAAAATTTTTTTGGTTTAGCAGCGCCTCCCCTGGTATGTAGTAAATGGTTCATCAGTAATGACATTGATACTTATTGAATAAATGATTGTACCATCATCGTCATAACAAAAGCTCACGTTTATTAAGCACTTACTATGGGCTGGGTGCCGCTCGAAAGACATCTATTTTATCAAACAAGCCCAAGAAGCCCTCAGTTATCACGACCATGAAGAAACAGCCTCAGAGAGATGAGTTAGTACTTGCTAAAGGGCGCACTGCAGTCAGTAGCTGAGCTGGGAGGGGACCGAGTTTGTATGCCCCTAACGTCTGCTCTGGCAACACACATTGCTCAGGGTTTAGGGCAGTGTGGGACCCAAGGTGGGCTAGCACTAGTGCCGTCAGAAGGCCCAGGAGGTGGTGTGGTCAGGCAGGGCTTCCCAGAAGAAAGAGGACTTGGGTTGAGCTTTGGGAGAGAGGACAACACCTAGACAGATGGAGAAAGCGTTTAGTCCCAGGGAGCAGGGAAAGTGTTAAATCACGGGGCTGACCCTGCTGACTGGAACGAACAACTTCTGTATGGAGGCCCCGCACAGTCAGATTTAAAATACTGCTGGCACCTAGCGGGCCTTGGGTGCCACGGAGGAGTCAGACTTCATTCACTAGTGAGCAGGAGTCCACAAATGGTTTCTGACCAGGAACTCAGTCTGCAGTCCCAATTCTGGAAACTTCAGAAAAGGGCCAGAGAAGCTAATAGGAGCTATAACTGAGGACCGAGGCTCACCCTTGGACCCTCTGCAGAGAGGACACACACTGGAGCTGAGGAAGTCCCTGTTGGCAGCACCTGCCTTCCTATAGATTTGTTTCTGCTTCGGTCCTACCACGTTCCCTGGGAGCATGCAGTCCTTCTCTCACGATGACAAAGATCACGTCTAAGGCAGGTGCTTACTCCTGTCCCATACGCAGTGTCATGACCATGTGCGGTGAGGATCTTTGGTGGCAAAGACTATCCGCTCCTACCTCCCAGCCTTCCCAGATATCTCCATCACACTTTCTTGTTTCCCATTTAAACACTCTCAGCCAACTCATTCTAACCCCTCATCTCATTTCCCGACCTCCCAGCCTCCCTGAGCGCATCTCCTATGACATCACATCTGCAACATCTGAGTCAAAAAGAACAAGCCCTGGGAAGACCCCATGTCTCACCAGCCAGGGGCATGAGGAAGTCTGGTCCACGCGTCCCGGACAAGCCGACAACCCTAGAAAGAAAAGCTTAGCCACACACGTCTTCTGGGTGGTTGGCAATATATGACAGAAGCCAGGTCCAAATCCGAGAAAAGGAAAAAAAATATATATATTTTTTGTTGAGTCCACACCAAAAACAACTGCATAAGTAATATAAGACTGTTGCGTCACCAGAGGGACCAATTATACATCTCTATGTTTCTATTAACACAAACATAAAGGAAAACGTGTTACCTCCAAATGTCATCTAAAGGAAGCCACTTACTACTTTCAGGGTTTTTCTTTCTTCCCTTTCCAATATTTAATTATTTATTTTCCCAGTAATTAACCAGAGTCAAACCTTCCTTACATGCTTTGGTTTCAATTGTGAAAAGTGTATCAAGGTTATGATGGCTCATTACTCACAGCAGAAATGCATATGGAAATATTCCTATGTATTTCAACCTGGTTTCTCCAGGAAAGGATGGAATTTCTTCCCTGGAGATGTTTTGTAATTAATAGAAAATGGACATGATTGCAGTACCTGGGAGACTGGTAAAATCTCTGCCGGTCATAATTAATGAAAAGCAGGAGAAAGTTCTAGAAGTCCCTAAGAGTGGAAATGACTGATATTTTTCAGCAGAAGAGGGGAGTACCTCCAGACGAGTGGTAAATGAGCTTTATTCAGAAAACAAAATAAAACAAAAACCCTAGAAGTCATTAAGAGGAGAATCAGTTTATGCACAGAAAGATGAGTAAGAGCTAGAGGACCACAGTATGGTAAACACGGAACCTAGGAGCTCAGGACCTGCAGAGTCCACAGCATCCTTGCCTTTGGGAGGGAGCAATGTAACTGCAGAAAGCCAGCCAGGGCCCTTTAACCCACTGACCTCTTTTAATCTGCTTGTTAGCCTGGCTTCAGATGGGCCCAGGGGGTCTTTGACCCATCTCTAGGGGGGAAAGGTCAAAGGTCAGAGGCACATTCCCTGATCATCATTATTCTCAATTATTCTTCATTCTAAGCCACTTTCTCCTTCATTTTGAGGAAGGGCCCCATTAAGTGTTTTCCAGGACACTGAAGGGCAATGACCCAATCCAGGCCTGTTCACTGTGTTCCCTTTCCTTTCCACCTCAATTACAGCATCTCCCTGAGCAAAGGGAGTGCACAGCGGGTAGCAACCCACAGAGAGAAACACCCTGCCCTGTATAGCACAGGCATACTCCTATATCATACACTGAATTCAGAAGAAGACCCTGCTGCTCTCCAGGACATACTCAGCCTATTACAATAGAGGAGCTCAAAGCACAGCCTTTGCTTTCAGACAAAGCAGAGGTTCTACCAGTTTCTATCCCTGGAAACTTAGGAAAGTCACTTAACTCCCTGAGCCTTAACGTCCTCATCTGAATAATGGAGCTAATAATAGTTTCTACTTCATTGGGTTATGGAGAGGATGAAGTGGAATAAAGAGTAAAGTGAAAGCTCAGCATACATCAGCTATTAAAATGATTATTTTTAGCAGTACTTTCTTTATCTTTCCTTGATAAATATAATGTATGGTCATTGGCAAAATCCGGAATATAAGGAAAAGTAAGGGGGCACCTGGGTGGCTCAGTGGGTTAAGACTCTGCCTTCAGCTCAGGTCATGGTCTCAGGGTCTTGGGATCAAGCCCCGCATCAGGCTCTCTGCTCAGCAGGGAGCCTGCTTCCCCCTCTCCCTCTGCCTGCCTCTCTGCCCACTTGTGATCTCTCTCTCTGTTAAATAAATAAATAAAATCTTTAAAAAAATAAAAAGAAAAGTAAGGATCCCCTCTCCAAAAAAAAAAAAAAAAAAAAAAATCCCTGGTAATCTACCCCCTTAACACTGGGAATATTTCTGTTGTGTCTTTTCTTCACGCATGGAGACATGCAACACTACGGGGTCATCTTTTAATCCTAAGAGCGACGATGCACTGCCTGTCAACTATAGTTCTTTCCAAATTGCATAGTAAGAGGCTATGCAACCGGCCTCAGTCACACGAGAGTGCTTCCTGTGCAGAGCTGGGACTGTGGGTCTCTCTGGCTGGAATACTTAGCTCTGTGCCCCAGGACAGGTACGGCTGCAAGGGTGGCTGCTCTCAGGCCCTTTCCTCTCCCCATTCTTTGGCTCTGCTGCTTCTCAGATAATAAGCTGCTCCGGAAGGGGCCTCATTGCCCCTCCTTGCCCTGCCCAAGCTGGAAGAATCTAAAAGAAGGGAACCAAGTGGTGATAAGGATGTCAGAACCACCCATGTCGGGCTCTGGGGTTGTGCTCCAAGCTTACCCCTCCCAGTGGGTGTTTTAGGCCTGAGCAGTCAACCCCTCTCATTTCCGTCAAAGGCGGGGTTGACCCTGTCAGGTCGGATTGGGACAGAAGTAGGATTTGCTGGCTACTGCCTTCTAGACTAGGTGGGCAGGTGCATTTCTGACATTCCCCTGCAGAGATAACATACAAAGATTCAAGTTTTGCCTCTAATTACTCTTGGCCTTATTTTGATCCAATTAGCCTCAAAATAGAAGCTAAAGTAAAATGTTTGGTTCCCTTATTCAATCAGAAGAGTGAATTTTCAAGCTGTGGGTTAACCGACTTCATGTTTACTGAACTGCATCAGTGATGAAAAGTTCAGACACTCACCTCTGGCCCCCTAGTCACATTCTGAGATAGTTATTCACACGCAATTGACTTCCAAGATGTTCCCAGAGAGCTCCTTCCTCCTGAGGGCCACTCATAATTCAAAGGTAGGAAAGGTTTATCTTCCCCAAGCTCATTAGAAGACCGAACCATTCACCCAACAGCACAATGGAGAGAAAATCATCATCATCATCATCATCAAACAACAACTGTTCCCAGTCCAGACACCCGTGTTTCAGACTCTGTTGGATCCTATTTCTGTAGTCTCATCTCATCTTTTCACAACCTGGGAAAGAGGAAAACTGATTCGAAGATTAGTAAATGACCAGGCTAGAATTCAAACCAAGATCATTGGAGAGCAAAGACTTTCCCGAAGAGCACAGCCTCCCAACCACCACTGGCTCTGCGCCCAGTAAGTACCGAATAACGGATACTGGTAAGTCACCCAGTCAGTCGGTGACCAGACAAAAGGCAAACTAACAATGTTTCAACTAATGGTGTGGCCAATGCTTTTCAGGATTCTGCAGAAAAGCTGAGGCCTGTGCTTGAGGATAGCCAAGGCTGTGTGAGTGTGGAATAGTTGTCATCACCATTCCTGCCTGGGGTCTGGGGGCAGTGGCGGGGGTGGAGGGGGCACAAACACAGCCACTAGAGCCTCTCCAGTGCCTCCTGGTTCTTGGAACTCCTCTGGCCCCTCCCCCACCCGGTAGGGGAGTCCTCTGGAGGACCACAGCTACCCTTGGGTGGTCCTCACAGTTCATTTGAAAAGTGAGACCCAGGTCTAAAGAACCAGACAGACCCAATAAAGGATAACCTTTGACCCACAGTGGGGAATGCTCCCTCCATAGGGTAAAAAGGCAGCTATGTTGAAGCAATGAGGACATCCCAGCCCTTACCACAGCCACCTGCCATGAAGCCCCGCCCTCTGGGATGCTCCACGTTTTCCCTGCCTGCCAAGTCATTCTTTTTCTTTCTTTCTTTTTTTTTTTTTCCTTAGCAGCATCTAGGTCTGGCAGCCGGATGCTAGCCAGTCCACACCAGGACCCACCTTTCCCTGTGCTACATTCTCAAGTGGTGTCTCAGGTGTAGCTTGGAGAGAAAATGTGTGAAACTCTGGGCTCTCCCACAACAGTCTGGTTGGAGAAAGATTCCAGGAAAGGATTAGGCAACTACAGTCCCGACACAGTACAGCAAAGGTGCATAACGTCTGCTAATGTTACAGCACATTAAAAGAAACCGTAAAATAGTAGCTTGAAGTTAGACAGGCCAAACATAACTCAAGAAGTAGGAAAAGCAAGGTGCCGTTTTTCGAACAAATAAGCTCATTATATGAAGAACCAGCTGAGGTTTTTTTCGCATCTTGTTAGTGCACGCAGCGCTGTGACTTTTTTGTAGCATCTTTCAAGAGCACAATCAGTATGAATTCTGGCTTATTAATGATACCCCTAGTCCTTACTGAGCTCTTATTATGTGCCAGGAAAATCTCAAATATGGTCTCTTATCCCCACATCAGCAACACATGGTGAGAACTTGCCCCATTCTACTCCGGAGGAAGCTGACATCCAAGGGGGAAGCTAACTTGGCCAGACCGCTGGCTGACTTCAGTGGGGAATTAGGGTCTCCTTGAAACCATCAGATAAGAAACAAATCACAAAAGCAAAACCCAGAGAAGAGCCTTCTGATTACATTTTCTCCTTGGGCTGGAGAAACAAGTCAGTCTTCCTGGGGCAGAGAGGAAAACACTGCTCTCCTAAGCCCTCCCAGGAGCGAGGAGCGGTTATTTTTGAAAAGGGAGGAGGGGAAAAGTACCTGCAACCGAGAGGATTCTTGCATGCTAGGAAGAAAACTAAGCCATTGTGAGAGGCGGGAGAACAGGAATCCACGCGTATTCAAGCTGGCCTCGGGTTTTTTTTCCCCCCTCTCTCCCAAACAAGCCAAACGGCAACAGAGATCAGCACCAGCACCGGCGGGTATCCCCAACTATCCCAACACAATGGGGGCGGGTGTGCAGACCACGCTGACCCCGGACGGTGGTGAGGGCGCAGACCTACTCGCAGGACACAATCCCCAGCATGTGCAACCCAGGAAATCCCCAGGAATTAGTAGGTGGAAGGGACCAGGAGAAATTGCAGCCCATTCCCACCCCCCTTCAATCACTCACACACACATACACACATGGACTTTTCCTGGTTTAAAACAAGCCTGAAATCTCTCTTCAGAATAATACGGGGAAACACCACGTACAAAATGCATTTCAGGGGCTTTTCATCGCGGGAGACAATTCCCAGAGAGGATGGGGAGCGGGGTGGGGGATAAAAAGTGGAACAGTGCCCCCCGGGAGTGAGGGGGTCTGCAGTCCACCTTACCAGCTTCATGGTGGTGTTATTCTGTTCCCAGCGCCACAGCATCACGCTCATCTTACTTCAGGGCAGAGAGGGAAGGGGGGAGGAAAGGAGAAAAAGGGGGAGGGGGCCGAAGCACCTGCCCGCGCGCCAGGCAGGTCGGGCTGTCCCGACCGGTCGTCGTCTCCGCCCCGGACCCTCGGGCATCCCCGGTGCTCTCGGCCACCTCGCCCCCACCCCGGCCGTTGCCGCGCGCGCGCGCGCGACCCGAGGTTTGGGGGGGACGGTGCCCGGAGCCCGGCGCCCGGCCCCCACGCTGCCCGGCTCGCGTGCCTCCCCCGCTCTCTCCCCGCCAGCCTCCTCGCCTCCGCCAAATCAAACAACTCCCCCTGCGTCCGAGCGCCCGCGCCTCGCAGCGCGGAGGCCGCTGGGGCCTCCGCGGGGAGGGGGCGGGAGTCGGGGCCGCCGGGCTCCCCGCCCCCTCGCCGGCCCGCGGGCCGCTCCGCGAGGCCCCTGCGCTCGGGTGGGCCGGTTAGCCCCCCGCGGTGGGGGGTGCGGGGTTAGGGGCAAGATGGTTGGAAGGGGAGGAGGTCCTTAACTCTTTCGGAGAGGGCGCCAGTAGCTGGGCAGCCTTCGGCACAAACGGAGGGGTTCGATGCGGGTGAGCAGGGGGCCGCAGTCTGTGGCTCGTGGGTCCTCAGCCCGGACACGGACCGCACCCCTCCCACGCGTGCCCGGCTCCGTGTGCATTTGCTCTCGGCACCGAACTCACCCAAGTTGTCTGACAGTAAGCCCTCCGGGGTCACCCCCTCCCCCCCAGCAGCTGGAACTGTGACTGTGGGATGGAGGCACCGTCCCCACCACCTCCACCCCACCGCACACACCCTGTCGCCCACACCCTGCCCCAGCCACCGCAGCTCCCCAGCAACATTTATTTCCTTCTACGTGAAGGACAAGGACGGGGCTTGAGTGTTTTCAAACACACCTGGCCGCTGCCACAGAGAGGACATCCGTGGCCCTGGGGGTGGGGGGTGGAGGGGGCAGGCGATGACAGGGGAGGCAGACAAGAGGAAGAGTCTGTGTGGCCTTTGTTTCCTCTTCTGCCTGCCCCACCTGCCACAGGCTCTTTCTCCGGCCTGCCCCGTCTACCTTGTGTCTTCCTCTGACATTGTGGGGGGCTAAGCAACTCCTCACCTCCCAGGCCAAGCCTTGGCAGGGTCCTCCGCGACTTTCAGTAGCCTGAAAAGGCTCAGGAATCAAGGCAAGAGGGCACGGGCTACCCAGACCTCAGGGCTTGTCTGATTCCTGGGGTGGTGACAATTTAGGATTAATACCTGGCTGTCCCCTGCTAGTAGAGAGCCATGATGAGAATTCATGGAATTGGTTTATTACACATCATTTCAGGAGTCAAAAACCCTTCAGAGTGAGGGGAGGTGGTAACATGGGTCCAAACCTTTTAAAAGTGATCTTCCAAACATGCCAATTAAATCAAAATGTTACCCAGCCTAAAGCTCTCGGGATTTGTTTTCCCTTCACAGATGAAAAATCCCAACTCTTTTCATGGCTTAGGACTTCATGCCCCACCGTCTTCCTTTTGCCTACTGTGCTCCAGCAGCGGTGGTGGGGTGGTGGACATGGCGGTCTTTCTTTTTCTCTAACACATTGAAATCCTTCCCACCTCAGGACCTTGGCACCTGACGGTGTCTCTCCCTGGATCGCTGTTTCCCCTAGACCTGCCTATGCCTCAATTCTCATGTCACCTCCTCAAAGGGCCTTTTGACTTCTCATGTAGTGACCTTCTCCTTCACGTATTCTGTTGTCTTTCCTTTGTCCTGTTCACTGTGTGAATGTAGCTAACTCATATTCTTGTTTATTGTCTGCCTTGTCCCACTGGGCTATAAATTCCATGGAAGCAGGGGCCTTGTCTGTTTTGTTCCCCCATGGTATCCCCAAGTGCCTAGAACAGTGTGCGGCACAGAGTGGGAGCTCGGTAGATGTTTCCCAAATGAAAGTCTGTTGACAATGTCCTAAGTTCCTGCAGCTTCCTCTGCAAAACTATAGAGCCAGACCAGGACAGCATATCCCACATCCTGTCTGGGTCCTGACAGAGACTGAGTGACTGCAAAAGACCGTGCTATGTGCATCTCCATGCATCTTTCTGGTGAGTGCAACATAGGCAGGCATATTTGCTGCTTAAAGGGAAGGGGTACATCCTAGGGAAACACAGAAGAGGGGTAGCATATGTCATGTGAGGAAGCGTATCCATATTAGAATATATTCCTATATTTGGAAAACAAGATTTTAAAATAACTATTTTTTTTCTCTGAAAATAAAGCTGGACAAATCTTATCAGCCAAGAGAGCAAAACACGAGTTGTCTATGACAGCTGTGTTAAACCAGGGGTCTTGGAGCTGGGTGGGAGGACGTGCAGTCCAGAAACCTCCTGATTGTATGAAATACTGTGAGACTGGGCATTTGTGCATCTTCTGGGGAAGCATCTATAGGTTTATCATATTCTTTAGGATACCCCCAAACATGAAAAAACTACACATCCCCAGAAAGCCACTGAAAGAGCAATTAGTTCCCAGTCAAAATCTTTGCTGGTCAAAGATGGAAAATCCCACTCACGGTGCAAGGCGGAAGCAGGGGTTGGGTCGTTCTTTCATTAAAAAGAACGAATCCTGTGGCCTTGCCTTTCAGATCTTACATGCTTCAGACCATAGGTATACTAACTCATTTAGCAAACATTCCTTGAACATCTACCCTGTGCACGTACCCAGCACTGTGCTGGGCATTGAGAATTAGGAAGGACTGCCTACCACACGCACATACGGTCTATTGAATGACGGATACATACACCCACCGTTGCACTGCAAATTGACAGGTGCTACAAAGGAGGGTTGTAATGGTGTACAGCTGGGCCATAACGAAAAAAAGCTATAACCAAGACTGGGAAGCATGGAATAACTTCACAGAAGTGGCACTGACCTGCATCTGGAAGGATGAGGGCAGATTCAGCAAGAGGAGGAGAGCATCCCGGGAAGGCAGGACAGCACATGCAAGGGTACAGAGCGGTGAAAACGCATGGCAGGTGCTGTGTGGTCAGAAGGAGGAGACCAAGGGGCAGGAAATGGGGCTGTAAAGGTGATCCTACCCTTCACCCTTATAAACCAGGGGAATGATTTGATTGACTCCCCATTTTCGGAGGACCTCTCTAGGAATAGCAAGAAGGCGAGTTTGGAAAGGTGGAGGCTGGAGAAAGGGAGACCAGTTAGAAGGCTGTTGAAGTCATGCAGGAGATAGAGGATGAGGACCTGGATAAGGAGAGATGTAAAGAAAAGGACACCAACGTCACCAGCCATCCGCTGATGCAGTGGGTGACTCCTGGAGGTCATGACTTTGAGTTCACCCAAGCAGATGTCAGGACCATGCCGATTTTCAGAAACAGAAACACCTCCTTAAAACCTCCTACATCTTGGAGAGCTCTTCATCCTGCCCCAGGCTGCCTCTCCCAGCACGTTTCTTCTCCTTCCCCCTAGTTCTGTGATCTTCCACCAAGTCCTTTGATGTGAATTAAGGGAAAGAGATCAGCCCATGTTGACCACATGGGACAAAGCAGTGGGAACAATGCTTGTGAAGGTCTGCCCTGAATGCATGGTCTTCTTCCTCCTCACGGTGGGCCTCCTTTTTCAGCTCCTGGCTTTCCAGCCCATCCCTTGCACCTGCCTCTTCAGTGCTGACCCTGGCACACAGTGACCCCAAGGTTAGCTCAGCTCCCTGGTCGTGACCTCTCTTGAACTCTCACGGTAGCCACAAAGTAGGGCCCTAGGTTTCAGTATTGTGTAACCCTTGGTAGCACTGACCACCCCCCGCCCCCTCCACCAGACACTAGATCTGCCCTTTGCTGATAGTGTCCCGTTCCAGACCTTCTCACCCCGGCATCCAAGGGATGTGACCCACATCGCTCAGCCCTTGCTTCCTTCCATGGTCCATACTGAGAATTCAGAGAAGTCTCCGTACCTCTGCAGCCAGGGGAGGCCTGTGGTAAGTATCTCCTGAATGAAAGCTGGAGTCTCTCTCTTGTTCCTCAAGGCAGAAGGAAGACGGGGAAGAGATTCAGACCAGAAAGCAGGGTTTCAGGCCTGGCATCCCCATTCCCCAAACCTGCTATTTGCAGACCTCCTTTCCCTCACTTCTAAAATGATCATCTGTAAAGTCCCTTTTCCCTCTTACATTCTGCAAGTCCGGCCCCTGTCTGATAAACTAATTTGTGTCCAGCTGTTAATGGCTTAATGTGTTTCCCAGATAACGTATTCCAGCTTAACAGGGGTCTTCCACTCCCTCAGCCAAAGCAGTGACTAATGGGGAAAAGTTCAGACACTGCGGGGGCCAGCCCGGGGAACATCAGACAAAATGGGCTCTCTAGACTGCCCCGAACGCGGGCTGAAGCCTTTCCACCCACACAGGACAGATGTCGGCTTTTATATGGCACAAGGATGACAAAGGAGGGACAGGAGCAGTGGGCCACCCCAGAGGTAGGAAAGAAGCTACTAGCTTTTAACATAGGGAATCCATTATTTTTTCCCCCGCATAACAGGGCCTGAATAGTAAAATAGCACAGAAGAGTTTAGCATTGACTGTCAAAGGAAAATCCTAGCCCTATTTGCCGCTATTTATTAAGCATGGCACAGGGCACCTTTCAATTACTCATCAAAGCAATGCAAAGAAAAGTGATTTTCCCCAGGGAGAGTGTCTGGCTCTGTCCAATCAGCTCCGGAACCGCCCAACGGGAGCATCACTGGGGTCGGCCTGCCTTCCTCCTACCTCTGTTGTGTCCATGGTATTGTCATACTACACACAGGAAAGGCAGTTTCCGAAATGCCATCCCTGAAAGGAGGAAGACACTCTGCAAACAGACATTTTGGCAAGTGGCTTAAGGCTTCTTTGAAGTCTCCTTCCCTTTCTGGGAGGGCCTGGAGATCTTGGATATGGAGGAAGACATAAATATAAAAGACTCATGGAAGGTACACAGCTGGCAGGCTTTTCAGGAATGGAGAGTCAAATTTACAAAAAGCACTAATCCTTCCTGGAGCAGAAAGCTGGGACCAGGAGGGTGAGCCCCTAAGAGGTGCCCTCTCCCCTCCACCAGCCTTGGAGGGGACTGAGCCCCCTGCCAAAAGGTCACTGGGAACATTGGGGTCTGCGGGGGGTCCAAGGCGATGGGAGGGTTTGAAAGTAAGATGTATGGCTTTCGGGAGGGCAGACACAATGTCACACTGACAAGCCCACAAATGAATGAATACGCCTCTAGAAAGGGGTGGGCTGGGCTGGGCTAGCAAAGGATTTCTCTCCCTCCCCCACGCCTTTTCTTTTTTTGTGAGATAAAGAATTATGTACAGGCATCTCGCCTGTAGCGTGTTCCCTGAACAGGGTTTAATTTGTCGCTTTCTGGCTCCTCCCATAATTCACTTTCTTCCTTTCAGTGCTGGGGGCGTCAGGGTCTGAGTGGGACAGTGTCTGCCATGGCCCCTCCCCGTGTCCCTGTGGGCTGCTCACTCTCCCTTGGACACCTTTGCTCAGGTGTGCATGGAAAAAAGCCTGGAAATGCTTTTCCTTCCTTTCTCTGCCAAACGATATCATGTAGGTCTGTCAGGATCCAGAGCAAAAGTAACTTAGTTGGTGAACTTATCTTCGAACCCTCCCCTTGGAGAACACATTCTCCTCTCCTCTGGGGTCCCCAGCTCTTTGTTTCTGCCTTCTCGCCAGCCTTTGGAATCCTCCACCTCCTTCCACAGTTGGGGTTCGGTACACTCACTGGCTGTTGTGTTCGTGTTGATAGGAGTATTATTACCACTGGATTGTAAGTTGCTTAGGAACGGGTACTGTCTTATTCATCTTTGTACACTCAGAATAGTGCTGCGCTTATTGTTGGTATTATCAGATGGAATGAATATATTCAGAAGGTCAGGACTATAGGGGGCTTAACGTTCATCCAGCACCCCCGCCCCCATAATTGTCCAGGAAAATCCGGGGCCCTTCTATAGAACACTTCTGCTGCCCTGTGTGGAATGCACTGGAAAGAAACCCAACTGAGTTGGAGGCTGGAAACAGGGCACCATAGCATCTCAGGCGGGCTCTCTAAAACCCATGGTGACCTTGCCAGACTAAAGTTTCGCCTGCTTGCTGGGAATCTGGATACTGGACATTTCCTTTTTTTTTTTTTTTTTTAAGATTTTATTTATTTATTTGACAGACAGAGATCACAAGTAGGCAGAGAGGCAGGCAGAGAGAGAGGAGGAAGCAGGCTCCCCGTGGAGCAGAGAGCCCGATGCAGGGCTCGATCCCAGAACCCTGAGATCGTGACCTGAGCCCAAGGCAGAGGCCTCAACCCACTGAGTCACCCAGGTGCCCCTGGACATTTCCTTTTAAATCCTACTAGAAGAAGAGCTTTTGGAGAGTGAGGATTATGTGTTATTTTTCCCTTCAGCCTCCCAAACACTGCCAAACATAGAAGGAGCTTAGGGCAAACACTAAATTTCAGGAAGAATGAATGAATAATCAAAGACTGTAAAGCTCTGGGGAAAGAGGCTTTTGACACACAAAGCAGTCAGACTGGTCCCAGGCAGCCTAGGACACAGTTTGAAAGAGCAGGTCTGCTTCCCCCTCAGATCCCGGGGTTGCCAGGTACCCCTGGTATTTATTTGCTCTATTCAACATCTCAGGCCCAGGGGCTCCTCCTCCAGCCCCCTCCCCTCTCACTACTTCAGTGAAGCAGATAAGGGTGGAAATTTTGCAATCTTTGGGTGACCTCTGACCTCCCCCCTTTGAAGGGCCTCCATGCTGCCAGCCCTCTCTCTTCCCTCTTCCTCCTGTCCTCTGAGGGGCTGCATCTCCTGCTCTGACCCCAGTGAGGTGTCAGGGCGTGGGGACTGCAGACATTTTCGGAGGTAGCTTAAAGACCCATTTAGGCCTATCCGGCCCCCGCAGTTGGGCTAGGGGTTCATGTGAGGGGAAATAAAACTGTTCAAAGTAAAAATTAAAAATAAAAATAAAAATAAAAAAAGTCTTAAAAAATTCTGCCACAGAACTATGGGCACAGAAATATGGATAGCTATTGTCAAAGCACTTAAGGAAGTTCAGTGGTTTCCAATTTTTGTCTTCTGTTCTGGCTTTTCGACTGAATGATTCAGAGACCCGGTCTGGATTGGAGTCGTCCTCAAACTCTCATGGGGTTGCGTTAGTTTGTTTTGTTTTCGGTGGTTGCGGTTTGGTGGGGGGAGAGGATGGTGTGGTTTTGTTTATTTTATTTTCCCTGTGGGATCAGCCCTTTCATTCTGGGCCAGTTCTGGTCACCAGGGATTAAGGTTAGTAATTTAAGAGGCAGCGTCTTTCCCAAGGGGCTGTGGTCTACACTTCCTGGGCACTGTTGAGGAACTCAGCGCCTCCCTAATAAACTGGTGCCGTAGGAAATGCCACTGCTTTTCATGATTGAGAGATGAAAGAAACACAAATGTCCTCAAAGTGGGTTAAATATTATTCCCCAATGGGGGCTCTGGAGGCTTTTCCCTTGGAACAAAAGCAGCAGGTAAATTGATTCCACTTTTGTCAGGCAGCCTGATTTCACAGGAGATTCACACACACACACACACACACACACACACACACACCCCTCTCTGAGGGTCTCCTTCTTCCCCCCGCCCAGCAGAGGGTACCTGTGATGAATGTCATGAGGGTGAGGCTCGGGGCTGGCACTGTGGGTCTGGTACACATGAATGAGGGTAAACAGGAGGAAACAGATGTCTGAGATGCACCGGCTGACACAGCGTGGACACAATCACCCTCTATTCCAAAGTCAACAAGGACAACCCGGGAAATCCCAGAATGAGGGCGCCATTGTTTAGCAAAGGAAAACTCTCTCGGCACCGCTAATGATTGTGCAGGCCCACGAAACTGTTGCGGTTGATGAAACGGCCTCGGCACTTCTGGGCATTTCTCAGATCCTAGTACACAACCAGCAGAGCCGTTCTTCCCAGCCGGCACCCTTCCTCCCTGCGCGTGCTCCAGTCAGATGTGGACACGGAGCACTCGTGATGACCTAGTTTTATGTTTGTCAAAGCACTTCCACATCGGTTACCCAGGTAGTTTTTCTTAGAACCATTCTGTGAACTAAGCTAGATGGCGAGCACGATCCCATTTTCCGAAGAGCACGCAGAGGCACAAAGAGGTTAATCCAGCCATCCATAGTTGCACAGCTGCTCAATGAGCAGGCCAGGCTAAGTCTTAGACCTACGGGCTCCGATCTAAACACCTTCTCTGCACGTCCTCAAGACACGTGGACTTTACATAGTATTCTTATTATTAACAAAAGTAATAGCAGCAGCAAATAGCTAACACTTTCTGAAGTGTGTCTTCTGGGTTGTGGGCCATTCTGAGAGGTCTGCATGTAATATGTCATTGAATCATCATAGTAACCTTGTGCTACAGGTGTAAAAATTACATTTCACGGAGGGGAAACCAGGCACAGAAAAGTTAAATAACTTGCTCAAGGTCACAGAGCTAGTAAGTGACACTGCTTGGATTTAAACAGTGGCTGCAGAATCGACATTCTTCACCTGTTTGTCCTGTCTCTGTGTAGTAATATCGTAACCATAAGGTGAGTCCAAGGTCAAAAGTAAAATAAATATACTTCACTGAAAGGGTTTTTACAAATAATAGGTGTCATGCCCAGTTAGTGGGGTCTTTTTTTTTTTCCTTTTTTGCTCGTTTTTTTGGTTGTGTTCCATTTTAATGATTGATGCCACTACAAACAAACTTCTATCAAATGCATGAATTGTTTCTCAGATCATGCAATTGTAGATAGTATTTTTATTTATTTATTTATTTGACAGAGAGAGAGATCACAAGTAGGCAGGGAGGCAGGCAGAGAGAGGGGGAAGCAGGCTCCCCGATGAGCAGAGAGCCCAATGCGGGGCTTGATCCCAGGACCCTGGGAATCATGACCTGAGCCGAAGGCAGAGGCTTTAACCCACTGAGCCACCCAGGCACCCCTGTAGATAGTATTTTAAATACCCTTGTGACCTGCAGTGAGTTGTAAATCTCTCTGCATCTCAGCCTCCTCTTAGTAAAATGGGTATGAACACATTTACTTCTAAGGATTATTTCAAAAATCAGGTGAGATACTGCTTATGAAAGCCCTTGAAAAACCATAAATTCCTAGAACTAGTCTCCCAAAATTAATTGATGGGAACAGACTAGAGTATGTTCAACAGTCTTACCTATGCGTCTCCACTGTAGGACTTTTGGGAAGCTTACATATGCTAGTGAGCACCCTGGAGCTCTAAGCAGGCAATTGGAAATGGAGCAAATCCCAAGTTTATTTCACCGCAGAGCCCTTTGGGTAGAGCACTTCTCAAGCTACTACTGCAAGGAACCCACTTTGGGATTAGTGTCCCACAAGGTGGAACCCAGGATGTATTTCCCAGTGGGTCTCCCTCTTCAAACATTCAAAGCAGCCTGAGTGCCTCTGACGCCACTCCTAGATTTGCTCCTTTAATTCTGAGACCCTGCAGCCAGAAACGTAAGCCTGCACTTCTATCCTTATAACAGTCAGGCCAAAGACCACAGGATCTGAGTGATGATGAGACAATGGGGGCCTTGAGGCTCCAACAGAAACATGACAGGAGAACTCGGATGACCCCACCCTTGCGTCTTACACACAATCTGGTTTCTATCAGGCCGGCTCCTGCAGAGTCACACTGAAAGCCAGTCATTCAGAATGTGTGGCTGGCCCCTGACACAAACCCAAGGTTTGAAGGATGGCCGTACTGATAATGAATCCCCATCCTTCCAGCACGGAGCAGATGGTAAGGAATAACAATGGGATTGGCCCTACGCAGGGGCACGATGGGAGGAGGATGTGTGCCTCTGCTCTGACACCACTGTCCTACAGAGTAGGCGTGGAGTATCTGAAATAGCCATCATCTTTTTCTGATCATGAGAACTGCTAACATTTATGGAGCTTTTGTATAATTAGCATATCCCAGACACTAAGTTATTTATATAAATCAGCATCTTCAATCCTCCCAATAACTCTCTGAAAGGGGTACCATCACCAGTATCCAGAACAGGTAACAGAAGTACAGAGATGTTGGGTAAATTACCAATGGTCACACAGCTCATAAATGGTGGAATTCCATCATGGGTTTGTCTGAACCCAGAGCCTTGTACCCATGGTCCTCAGCATTATAGGTCTTGTAGAACAGTGGTTCTCCAAGTGCAGTCCCTGGTCCTACAGCATCAGCAATACCTGGGAACGTGTTACAAATAAAAATTCTTGGACACCATTACAGACCCACTGAAAGAGTAACTCTGGTAGGACCCAGCAGTCTGCTTTGTCGTTGTTGCTTTATAAGGCCAGCAGCTCATTCTGATGCCCATTTACACTTGAGACCACTATTCCAGGGGAAGGAGCTTTGCACCCAGGCAGTGGCATCATGTCACTTGAGAAAGCCCCAGAATGAGTCACCTGGACCATTAACCAGTAGCGTCACCCAGCAATGAGCAGAGCACAGGAGGGCAGGGTGCAGGGCCGGTGGTTATTATAGGAAGAAAAAGTAACAGCGAGGCCTGGCGTCACAGGGAACTAGGGCCAAGACAGAACAGGAGGGACAGCTGAGGTCCAGGGTGAAGGTGGAAAAGGCCAGTACAGAGCACGCCTGCATAGAAGATGCCAGGCCATTTCCATCCATGTCCTCCCCTCTCTCTTCATAGGGCCACAGGCTCCCAGAGGGCTGGGTAGGCCTTCAGGATCTCCGAGTTGTCTCCCTCTCCGGGCGCACACCCCCACTTGGCAAGGCGCCTGCCAAGAGGGTCTCCTCTCTCTGCCTGAACCCCTGCCGTGATGGAGAGCTCACTGCCCCAAAGGGAGTTCTTTCTCTTTCTTTGGAGATGTCTGCATGGTTCCTTGCACTCTTCCCCACCATTCCTCCCTGCACCCCACCGAGGCCACCCTGAACTAGCCTGCCTCAGGGTGGACCTTTAGATATTCAACAGTGCCCATGCTTCCCGCCCAGGACAAAGGCCTTAGTTCTTTCAATAATTCCTCTTTACCTGTTTTCATGTTCTTTCAGTGCCCCAGGCCATCTGAAAAGGCTCCTGAGGGATTCTCAGAGAGGATGCCCAGCAGCCCTCGTCTGCCACTCTCCTTGGCCCAACTCCACAGACTCCACTGAGTGGAATCACATCAGGCAAGCAGAGCTGCTGGCCCCGGGCTTCCGGCCTGGCCACCCAGTCCTCAAGGAGGGACCCGGGGAAGGGGGTGCTGACTGCCGTTCCTGCTCTTCTTCCCGAGGAGGGCATGGAAAGCACCAGCCTGTCTTCAGAGAGTTCCTTGAGAAAGCAGGGACAGGAGGCTATGTTTTTTCAAGACCCACTCACGGTGCAGTGAGGGAGGCCCATCGTGGACTGGGAAGTTCCCCCACACATGCCCACTCTGCAGAACCCAGAGGAGCCCACGCTCCCTGGCTTCTCCCCCTCCTTCCCAGGCCTGGCACGGCTCCAGCATCCCCACTGGAACCCTTGGCTCCTGGAGGAGGTAAACATCAGGCTGTGTCGAGACCCCGCCGTCTCTCTGCAGTTGGCAGGGGTTGACGCCTCTGCAGGGAAGAGATAGTGATGGGTCTGTTTTCACTGGACAGACTTGTGGTTATCTTCCCTGAGGAAGCCAAGGGTGGGCGGTGGGGGGGGGGGGCGGTTGGAGGCTGGGCTGGGAGCTTGGAGATCTGGGCTACAGGCCCTCAAGGTCCCAGTGCAAGCTCCCAGTGCATCCCCCTGGAGACAAACTGCTAGAATTCAGAGTCCGGCCCACCCTGCCTCTCCGTGTGACCTGGGGCAAATTATTTAACTTCTCTGTGTCTTATGACCTCATCTGTTAGTTCACAGAAGTGATAACAGTGCCAGTGTCTCCCCAGTGAGGCCCACATGAAATGTGCATGAACACGGGGCGTGGTGGCGTGCACCCGGTCCAAGCTCACCGGATGTTTATTGCTCCTATTGGTCTACTGCTTTATGCAGCTTGGGTAGGGATCAAGTTATACAGGACTAGAGCCTTTTTAACTTTACAAAGACTTTGTTCTTTTGTTTGATTCCAATAACTCATGAGATGGCATCATCAAGATATACCATGACCATGCTGTATGTGAAAATACTGAAGCCCAGAAAGGTCAAGTGACTAGGGCAAGGTCACACAGCAGACCCATCAACAGATCCCAGACCATTAACCTCCTGCCTTGGGCTCCTAAGGCCTGGCTATGATGGACAGTTTGATTTATACTACCATTGTTTTTCTTCTCATATCATACGGCTGTCTTATTTTCTAAAAATCAAGAGCTAGACTTGTGATCGTGGACATAAAACCCAATCTGGACAGTACAGAGGCTCCCCTGGCCCTTGTCTCCCAGTTTGTATCCTAAGGGGCACGCAAGGAAGAGATTCCTCTCTCTCTTCACCCATGGGCATGGCTCCTGGGCCAGGACTCCTCCAGTCCCTGCCTGGTGTGTGAGGGTACAGCCAGGCTCACTGGCCAATCCAAGGCTCACTGTCTGACCCTGAACCAGACCTTGAAGGTGCATGGTATCAGGTCCTCCTAGAGACCTCCATAGGATGTCCCCTGGAGCATACCTCCAGAGTAACCTCCTGCAATGCCCCAGGAAGGGGCCTACACTCCCTTTTGCAGTGTTCCTGATCCAAGCCCCCTTCTCCTAAGGCTTCTGGACAACAGCAAGGCAGGGTGGGAATGTGGGGTGGGAAGACAGTAAACCTGACTGCTCCAGATGCACTCCTCTAGCTTGCCAATCCCAAAGTCCTTAGAAGGAGATTCTGGGAGATCTGTGTCTGGGGCTGGGAATCACCATGTTCTATTCAGTGGCTCCAGAAATACCAGATTTTTTCCCACCATGTCCCATCTGGGCCCGATAAGCACCATCCTTTCAATGTCTGCACTAAGTGGTTTGCAGGCTGTCTTGGCTGTGTGTTCCTGGGAAGGACAATTTATCTCAACCCTCTTCCTCTGGTTCCAAGAAATGCTTCTCTCCCTCCTCAAGAGATATCAGGCAAGGGCTCCACTAAGTACTTGTCATCCAGGGATGATCCAATGACATCAGTTTCCTGAGAGCTGGACAGTTCCCCTCACTTCAAAGCCTGGCTTTGCTCTCCCTCCTCCCCCTAGTCCTCCCTACAGCCTTGTTCACACTTGGATTCATCCCACAGACCCCAACAGCACATGGAAGTGGGTTCTCCCAGTCCTCACCGTCACTCAGAGCACAGCTTGGTGCCATTATCAGACCCAACCAAAGGAGCCAAAAATTCATCAAGAGAGCCGCCTTGTTGCAGACGAGTGTTATTACAGGGGTTGAAAACTAGCTATAGGGCAGAATTGTTCTTACATTTATTAATGTATGCAACAGATATTTTTCAAGGACCTCCAAGTGCCCCATTCTTTTCTGGGTGTCGGGGAGACAGAGTGTTGAACAGACAGAAGATGACAACAGGGCAGCAAGACTGACAGGCAAGTACCAGAAGACATATAACTGGGCAAGGGTCAGACTGTGCCTGGGGGTGTGGGATGAGGGGTGAATACCATAGAATGGCAGCTCAGAGAGACTTCTCCAAGGAGGCACCTGTCAGCAGAGACACAAATGAAGCAAGTGAGCCTCCAGGGCAGACCTGAGAGGACAGCGTCAGGGGCAGAGGGACAGAAGAACAAGGGCCCTGAGCAGAATCTGGTCCAGGTGCTGCTCAAGGACAGCAGGAATACCACTAAGGCCAGAGCAGAGAGAGCAGGACAGATGGTGAGAGCAGATGAGCTGGAGAGAAAAGTCGTGGCCAGCACACATCAGGCAGGAGTCTGCAAACGACAGCCCTTAGTGTGCTCTCGTTGGGCCGCAAGCTAAGAACAGGGACGGCATGTTGAAAGGGTTGGAAGAAGAAGGAAACAAAGATGGAGAGAGAAATGAAGACAATGGTGAAGACAACGAAGGAGAAGAAGATGATGGCCATGTGACAGCATAACCTGAAATATGTACTACCTGGCCCTTGACAGAGAGGTCTGCTTGTTCCCCAGTGCAGAGACGTGAAGGACAGGGGGCCATCTGGGTTTTATCCCCAACATCACAGGAAGCCATGGTTGGCAGGGGCCCTTCTGAGCAAGGACATGTCACAGCCCGAGGTATGTGTGTCAGGCTCACTCTGGCTTCCCTGTGGGGTGTGGCCATAGGGTCATCCCACATGGTAGTGAGAGGATGGTGGCTTTGCCTGGGGTGGGGGCAGTGGCTGTCAAAAGAAGGGGCTGATTTTGAGACACATCAGCAGACTTGTCACATTGGATATGGGGTGTGAGGGAGGGAGAGGAGCCAAGGACGACGCTCAGGTTTTGAGGCAGAACAACTGGGTGAGCGTTGGTGCCATTTCCTGACGTGCAGAGGACTAAGGGAAGCGCGGCTGGCGGGCTGGGTTTGAGAAATCAAGAGCTCTGGTCTGGCTGTGATGGGGCCGAGATGATAGTTGACATCAAAATGCAAACATTTATATATACACCTACACACAAGCACATGTGCAGAGCACACACACGTACGATGTAAAGGATGATGACGTCACTGGTGCTGCTGGAGAAACAGACAGAAAACAAGAATGCACGGGAGACCTCCTCGGACATGCGAAATATTCGATGTTCGTTCCCAGAACAGTCTGTGAGGATATGTCCCTCCTATTTTCTCTTCCACTTTACTGATCAGAAAACTGGGGGTGAAATTTTCCCAAAGTTGCACATGGAGCTGGGCAGCAGGAGAGCTGGGAGATGAAGCCAGGAGTCCCCGTTCCTAAGCCCACATCTACCAAACAGAACAGCACATGCATGTCCGCTCAGGGATGCAGCCTTCCTTTCGTGGCTCCTGTGTATGGGCATTTTTATTTGGGCTATGTAATGGACAAACTGAGTCCTCCTGGTTTCCCGGAATTGATGCTACAGCCCAGACACAACAAAACATTCTTGTTTCCTACCTCTCAATTTAGCCAAGTGGAATAGACACACGTTTACTACAGTATTTTTTCCTTTCAAAATTATCCTGCCCTTTCAAAATTATGAAGTCATACATGCTTATTAATTGAAATTACAAATATGGAATAATAGGGGCACCTGGGTGGCTCAGTGGGTTAAAGCCTCTGTCTTCAGCTCAGGTCATGATCTCGGGGTCCTGGGATCAAGCCCAGCATCGGGCTCTCTGCTCAGTGGGGAGCCTGCTTCTCCCCCACCCCCTCTGCCTGCCTCTCTGCCTACTTGTGATCTCTCTGCCAAATAAATAAATAAAATCTTTAAAAAAAATATGTAATAATAGGAAGGGAGGAAATTAGTAATGTCCCCAATCCTTAAATATAGCCATGATTGAATAATTCTGGGACTTTTTAGAGGCTGCACGTGATGTACTGTATAGTTAGCAAAAGTTTCTGGGGTTCAGAACTGGTGGCTCAGAAAGGGAAGAGGACCCTAAGGGAACCAATGAATTGTATGGCAGAGGAGTCAGGTAAGAATAAAAATGTCTGACATTTATTAAAGCAACATATAGGTGTGTGTCAAGAATTGTGCTAGGTGCCCTAACTGCATAACCTTACGTCATCCTCACATCCTATTTCACAGCTGAGGAAGCTGAGGCTCTCGTCACTCTGAAGCAGCAGAACTGAGACTTCAGGCTAGAGGGAATGAATCCCAGAACAGGAGCTCTTCAGTCTCAGATCATTCCTTGCCCAGGGACAATTAATGCCCACCAGCAGGCTAAAACAGATATTGCTTTTTTTTTTTTTTCCCCACCCAAAGTTTTTGTATAATTTTAGAATTTACATCAACTTTGGATTCAGCTAACCCAAGCCATCCTCTCACTGACCTCAAGTAATAATTCTTGAACAAAGAAATAAAAACTAAAATCTGATAAATCCAGAACAAAATGAAGGAGAGAAAGACAGAGTGAAGAGGGGCAACCTAGGATAGACTCATCGAGTCTGCCATTCAACAAGTGTTTATTGAGCACCTACTATATGCCCAGCACCAAGCTAGACACCGGGGACCAGTGGTGAACCCGACAGACTCAACTCCTGGCCTCCAGGTGGATTTTTGGATGGATCACTGTGGCTGGCTAAATTGGGGAAATACTCAGAGTGGCTTCCCCTCAGCCCCGGAGGCTGGCCTGATCGCACTCTGGTGCATATGTTCTTCCTGTGCCAACCAACTTGTTCTAAAAAACAAAGAACTTCAGGAATACAAACCCCTCCTTACGTGGTGCTTCCATTTCATTCTTTAAACCAAACCTTGTCCACCTTGGGCTTCCATGTCATCTCTCACTAGCTTATTTCTGCTCAATTTCCAACCAGACCCACTAACTGGAATTTTTAACCTGAGGCTATGGCCCTCCAGGGGTCTCCATGGATGAGAGGAGGTTATACGGATATATATTTTGCAGAGGGTCAAGGGGCATGAAAGGGAGCAAGGGTCCATTGCTTCTGTCAGATTTTCAAAGGGGTCCATAACCCAAAAAGAGTAAAAATCCACGGCTCTAATCTTTTTCCACTTCAGTGGTATTTCCCATAGTCTGTGAATGTTGACTCTTTTTCCCTCTAACAGTCTGTCCCAGGTCTGAGACTGAGTGGCATTTGGGGTTTGCTTGCAGAAACTATGCGAGCGCGGCATTGGTATTTTTCCAGGCACGGCATAAAACGGAACTTAATTCATTCACTTCCACATTGACACAAGGGGGAATGTTCCAATTCCTCAGCTGCTGAGAAAGGCAATGTCCCCCACCAGGCTTCACACAACCCTCTTCCACTTGATTATTATTCGAGCCTCACCCCTGGCCCCGGCTCCACACTGCGGGTCTACACCGTTTCCCTGAGTACACACAGTCTTAGACTCCTTCGGGCCAAAGAAAATAACACTGTTCTGATAGTCGAAGGCAAGAACAGGCTTCCTAAGCAGGTTGTTCATCTGCCAGAATTCCTGCTCACTGTGCTTATTTCTGAACTCCAGATATCAATCACCATCTCTATAGGGTAGAGAAATGGAACAGAAAATACAGACGGTCTCCTGTTCATTCATTTTGTTGAAAGCAAGTAGCACATTCAAGTGGAACATTTAAGAGTCAAGGTCTTTGTGAGCACTCACTCCTTCACTGTTTCAACAAATATGTATCAAGTGTCTACTGTGCTCCAGACACTTTCGAAGTGCTGAGGACACAGTCATGGACGAGACAGAATTGGTTCCCGCCCTCCTGGAGCGTATGGCCTAGTGCAGGGAAGAGGGGTCACAGATAAATAGAAATGTGTTGGGAGCTAGGACGATGATCACAGTGTTGATCAACAAGGAAGACGTCCCTGCTGAAGTAACAGATGTGCTGAGACCTGGGTAGAAGTGGTTGAGCCCAGGGTGAATGGAAGGAGAAGAGATTAAGAGCCCTTGAGGCTTGTGCAAAGATCCTGAGGCCAAAACTGGTACAGCATATTAGGGGAACTGGAAGAAAGCCTACGCAGCCAGAACACAAAATGGAGCCATGAATGGCTAGAAACAAGGCTGGAGAAGAAGCAAGGGTTCTGTAGAGATAGCGCCTTGCACATCCTTGTGGGGATTTGGGTCCAAATCCTGACAACAATGGGGAGTCATAGAAAAATATGGAGGAGGCGTATGGGACATGATTAGATCTGAGGTTTAGTTTGGTTTAGTTTCAAACTTTTATTTTCTTTCTTTTTTTTAAAAAAGATTTTATTTATTTATTTGACAGACAGAGATTACAAGTAGGCAGAGAGGCAGGCAGAGAGAGAAGGGGAAGCAGGCTCCCTGTTGAGCAGAGAGCCCGATGTGGGGCTTGATCCCAGGACCCTGAGATCATGACCTGAGCCGAAGGCAGAGGCTTAACCCACTGAGCCACCCAGGCGCCCCTAAACTTTTATTTTCAAGTAATCTCCATACCCAATGTGGGTATGAACCCGTGCTGAGCTCACGACCCTGAGGAAAAGAGTCACATGCCCCCCCGACTAAGCCAGCCAGGCGCCCCCAGATCTGAGGTTTTAAAAGATCATTCTAACCACAGTGTGGAGAGTGGACCGAGAATGGGCAAGACCATGCATGAGGAACTGGTTTCAGAGGCTTTTCCAGGAGACCTGGGGAGAGAGGCTGGTGGTCTGAACCAGGAGAAGGTGGCGGACATGAAGAGAAGTAGACTTCCTAGGGGGACACAGCAAGTATGAGCCCACTGACTCAATGGTGGCAGTGAGGAGGAGGGCAGCAGTAGTCCCCTCCTCAACCATTTCTGCTTGTCTCCAAAGCATTTTGAGACGCACCTTCTGAACCTGCCTCCAGGAGATGGCCCTCTGAGTGGACGTAGCAGTTGGGGCAATAGCACACCAGGGATAAATCTGAAAGGAGCCACAAATTTATGAGGCTCCAGGGACACTGGCCATTGTTATGCGCATTGGAGGAGCCACAGCTGTCCCCACCCAGAGTCTTTGTGTTGGTGACGCCACTGTCCACATCGGGCTCCCCTGGTCTTCCCATGGCTGGAGCTTGGGTCTAACATGGTCTAACGTCACCCCCAATCCCTCTCGCACACATCGCCCTACTTCACTGTCTTCATAGCACTTGCCACTCTGAAATTAACTTCTTAATGCATTTGCTTTCCTGTGTATATCTCCCCACAAGAAGGTTTCCATGACAACAGAAACTTTGCTGTTGCTTCACCATGCCTAGCACAGTGCCTGGTGCAAACAGGTGCTCCGGAAAAAGAAGATGAAGAAGTAAACGACTCCCCAAAGTCCAAAGCACCCCCCCCCGAGTACCCTCTCCCTGGGCCCTGGGACTTGGCACTGACTGAGCAGCTCCTGGGCTCAGATATCCCATGAGCCCTTGCAAACTCGCTCTGAACCTCCATCTGAACCCCAGGGCTCAGGTGAGTAACGGTTCTCCAAGAGACAACATTCTCATGGGAGTTTCCTTTGCTTTATTTTCCAAAGCAGAAGAACCATCAGGGCTGGCCTTTTTCCAAATTCCACACCTTGGGGCACAAAGAAAACTCCACAGAACCCCAGGACAGAATTATATATTCACGTACATGACTAAAAGAGCTCACAAGCAAACATTGCTGGTGCTGCTGATTCATGACTATTTCTTTTTCTGGTTTTCCCTATAGATCTCAGGGCCAAAGTCAACTGCATTTGTAGTTCATAGCTGGTTCTTTTTAACCCAGGATATTAAACAGGATTCGGTTCTCCTAGCTAAATTCCTTCTTGGAAAGGGCTCTTAATTTTTGTCTCTTACTCTTCTAATTTAATTTTTGAAAAGATTCTTCCTAACATGAAGATGGGGACTGCATTCAGCAGACAGGAAAGGAACAGGACTGTGAGGCCCCGCCAGGCTCCTGCAGAGCCTACCATAGGGACGAGTCAATGCCGAGTCACCATGAACGGTCAGTTCTCAGAGCTTGTGAGTCAGTGGCTGCTGGCCATGGGGCTTCTGGTGCCTTCCACATGCCTGAAGTCTCCCCCCAAGCCAGGAGGGAAATGACTAATAACAGATATCACTGTCCAGTGATGAGTTCACCTGAAACCAAAACATGGTGCCTGTGGGAGAAGATGAGCTGTCATCTTACAATTCTTCCGTGTGGCCCTGGGGGTTGAGTTGAGATGAGACAAAGAATGGGGCCCTACAACCACTGGGTGAGGCTGGGTACCTTTCTCCAACCTGCAGTAGTGTCCAGGCCCACACACTGGCAGATGTGTTGAGGCCACTGGAGAAATAAAGTCAAAACTCTATGGTAAAATTCTAATTCACACCCTGGAAGTCTCCCAGAATAGGGAATATTTTTCTCTTAGAGATTGTCTTTCAGGGGTCGCCTGGATGGCTAAGCCAGTTCAGTGTCTGCCTTCAGCTCAGGTCATGATCCCAGGGTCCTGGCGTCAAGCCCCGCATCGGGCTCCCTGCTCAGCGCAGAGCCTGCTTCTCCCTCTGCCTGCCACTCCCCCGGCTCATGCTCTCTCTCTGTCAAATGAATAAATAAAATCTTAAAAAACAACAACAGCAATAGCAACAGAAATAGCCTTTCAGGAAATAGAGGCAAATGGTAAGATAAGCTTGGGGGGGGGGAGATGGAGAATTAATAAAAATCAACTTGGAGGGACGTTACAGAAGCCTGAGCTCAAGAGAACAGCCGTGCCGTCTGCGGGCCAGCTGGCCATCCCGAGCGCTCTTACCCGCTCTGCATCACTGCTGATCTGCGTCCTCTGCGTCTGTGGCCCCAAATGGTAGCAGCAGTCATCTTTTATTGAATCCTCACTGTGTGACGAGCACCTTACATATGCTACGTTATTTTACTCAGTTCACATTAAAACCCCTTCAGCTGAGTGTCCACCGTTGTCTGTATTTTATGGATCAGGAAACTGAGGAATTAGAAATGAAGCGACCTGCCCAAGAACATCCAGCTCTTAAGTATTTCCTGGGCGAACCCCGCCCCCCTTCCTGGATACCAGAAGCCCCGCTCTCATCTACTGCCGGCCTCTGTCCAATCAAAGAATCCACTTATTCTGTTTACGAAGTCAGAAAAATTATAGTTTTTTTTGTTTTTCCCCAGAAAAACGCTGAAATAAATAATTCCCAAGGCTTCGTCCCTTGTTATCAGTGAGAGTGTTGGGCAAAACTGTCTCCAGAGTATCTTCCAGGTCCAAAGTTTGTGATTTTATTCTGATCCATCCCACAAAACATCTCCTTCCTCTCAAAGGGGGAAAAATCTTACCAAGTTCTTTAGAATATATACCAGCAATTCTCCATGGACAGTGGAGCTCCTACAAAATCCCCAAAGGTTATTAATTAAGACCGACATTCTCCTGGGCAGGGGAGTGTGAGAAGAAGGACAGAAGAAGCGGCTCTGCCTTCCTGGTTAGATCTGGCTCCCAGTCTGGGAGCCGGCTGGGTCTAGTCACGGGGTGCTACCAACTGTGCCAGCTCCTGGAGGGGACTAGGACCACTAGCTTGCATGCGTGTGCGAAGGGAACCCTTAGGGCCCCAGGTCGGCCACCTGCTTGCCCTGCAGCAAAATAGGGAGGGTTCCACCAACTCCAGGCTGGAGCCACCAAGGATGTTACCCACCAGCCCATCCTGCCCTGCCCAGGCCCGGGCCTTTCCTCGGTCATTAGCCTTCGCTGAGCACATGGCGGACGATGCGACAGCACAGTTGGTCTGAGGAGATGGCGTGAGTGAGAGAGGGTTCCTGACCCCCACTGCCTCTTATGAGTCACCTCACTTTCTACCATGGTGGCAGCCTCCTGTTTCTGCGACCGGCTCCACACTTCCTCTCACTCACTGGGCTCCCCTCCTCCAACTCCTCCGGCCCCCCTTTATTCTTCACAGAATCCCACTGTCCCCCAACCTGAGAGTGCTCCTCCTCACAGGTTTTCCTCACTCTTCTGGTGTTGGCTCCAGCGCCCCCCCTCAGAGAGGCCTTCCCTGGCCCTCCTTCCCTCTGCCACTTCACTGATTCTCACCGCCCTCACTCTGATTTGAAATTATTTTCCCTGCGTATTTCACTGCCTGTTTCCCCGGTGCTAAAATATAAGTTCCAGGAAGGCAAGAACCCCCTCATTTTGTTCACTGTTACGTCCCCCCTGCCCCCGTGCCTCGAACCGAAAAGTAGGTGCTCAATAAACGGAGGGAACCAAAGTGCACGCATTCCTCCCTCATCAAGGGGAGGTGAGGATTTTACAGCACAAAGCTGCTGTGACGGTGAGGGACCGTGGATTTTCAGGGTTTGTCAAGACTAGGTCCCGATAACGGCAAGTTTAAATATTATCACTGCATCGAGAGAGGCAGCATAGACTGGGACGCAAGCCTGCAGGTCCCGGAGTCCGAATGGAGTCCTCACAACTACGTAGCTGTCTGACCTTCAGCAAGTGGTTGAACTTCTCTTAGCCATGGTTTCCTCATCTATACAGGAGAGATCATAATAGTATGAACCCCTCGGCCCCCTGGCAGATTACGTAAAACGATGCACAGGAAGTATTCAGAAGAACCTCTAGCCCGTACTGCCTCCGCCATAAATGTAAGCTCTTCCTGCGGACCAGAGAGAGGACCACACATTTTCCATTCTACTCCCTCCTGCACACCCTAGAGCCTGCAAACACTTTTACATAAATCTTCCCAGTCATGCTTCTGAAACCCCGCTGAGGGCCGGGAATTACCTACTCTCCAGGCTCAGAGCAGCTTGACGGAGATCCTGCCGTTAGCCAGAGCAGAGGACAGAAGGCCTCTGATTCAGGAATCCCAGTTCTCTTCCTGTCACCACCTACGCTCGCTTCCTCACCCAACCTACCGCCCCGGACAGACTCTGAAGACATCGCTGGGCCCTGTGTGGAGAAACCATGCTTGCTGCTGGAGGATCCCTGCTCAAAATAAATGGAAGCTCGAGGCCTCTGCATGCTCCCTGAGGCCAACGGTGCCTCCCCTAAGCCCACTCCCTTGTAGGCCAGTTGAGGGTTCGGCCAAGCCACAGAGGCAGAAGGAGCCTGTGGCTTCTGCCGCTAGAGCAGGCCAAAGTTCCCGTGCTCTCCCAGCTTCGAGGTGTATCAAAATAGCCTGGCCTTTGTGGGGTGGGTCAGAGTGGGCGGTGAAGAGGTCCCCAAGGCATTTCTAGCTGCTTCCAGCTGGGCCTCAGGGTCTTTCCTGCGGATCAACCAGACCTCGTAGCCCCTCCTGCTCTGCCCTCCCTGCCCTGCCTTAGCCCCCTGGCCCTTGTCCTCAGAAAGGGTTTCAAAGGTGGCCTGACTAGCCATTGGCAGCAATTCCAGCATCAGGGACAACTCAGGAAAGGGACTCTGGGCCTGAAGTCCAAGGAATGCAAAGGGCTGGGTGAAAATGACGTGAGGGAGAAAACAGACAGCACTTAGCAAAAAGAAACTGGCGCCCCGTTCAGTCTTTTCAACTCCCAGCGGGAGCAGATTTGTTGTGACTAATGCATCAGGCTTTAAATAGTTTCAAGCGGCATACTGATTAGCCCAAGGCACCACGGAGGCAAGTGCTAAGTTTCTCCCAAAGTGCAAAGTTTCCAAGAGAAAGAAAAGGCTGCCACTCTCGGAAATGGCTCACCTGCTGGTGAAAGCCCACCCAGCTGAACTCCTGAATGAAGCAGGAAGGCACAAGGAGCTGCAGAGATCAGGAAATCACATGGAGCCAGTCAGATTGGACGGGAGGGATTATTCGGTTGGATCCTGCCATCCTCCTCCTCACAAACCCTTCATGATCGTTCCTTGGCCTCAGTCTACATTTCCCAGCATTACTTTCTAGGACCCTTATGAACCTGTCCTTTACTGGGTTGAATGGTGTCTCATCAAAACTCCCTATCCTTCTGGGACCTCCGAATGTAACCTTATTTGGAAAAAAAGATGTAATTAGTTAAAATGAGTTCATCACGGATTAGGGTAGGCCCTAAATCTAATGGCCAATGTCCTCATTACAAGACCACTTGAAGACACAGAGACACCCTGGGAGAATGCCATGTGAACATGAGGACAGAGTTCGGAGGGTTGCAGCTACATGCGAAGGGTCACCAGCAACCGCCAGCAGCTGGGAGAGAGGCACGAAGTAGATTCTCCCTCAGAAGGAAGGCTCCTGGTAGAACCCTCCAGAAAGAACCAACCTCACTAACGCCCTGATTTTGGACTCCTAGCCTCCCAAACCAGGAGAATATATTTCTATTGTTTGAAGCCACACTGCTGTGGTATTTTTTTTTATGGCAGCCCTGGGAACCTAACACAGGTCCTAAGCTACATGTCGAGCCCTACTCCCATCAAAGTCACTCTCCTCACACTCCATGTATAAGGGGTGGCTATTATACATTTTTTAAAAAGTGACAGAGTTTTAGTCTCACGTTTGCCTTGTTGGCTTCCGTGTGACTTTGAGCAAACCAATTCATTTTCATTTCAATTTCTCTTATTTTCAGTTGTCTAATCTATACATGAAGGTAATAGACGGGTGGTTGTGGGAATCTGAATGAGAAAATACGCGTGTAACAAGAGGGAGACTAGATAAGCCACAGAATTTCTCTTGAGGAAAGCATTACATTTGTTTGGAGAATAGAACCAAATAAACCTCTTTGCAGGAGGGCTTAGATCAAGAAACTAGGGAGCCCTGTTGACTAACATGTTGTGTCAGTGGTATATAAGTTGGGTGGTAAGAGCTGGCTGAGGGAGAGAGAGAAAGGTGATGTTCACAGGTAAGAATCCAGGAGATTGAAAGGGCCAATAAGAGCTAGACTGAAAGCAGTAGGGAGCCATACCCCTCCATACCACAGTGTGACTAGGGAGTTTGGGGGTGCGGGATAGAAACATCTAATGGATTTTTCCAATTGTTTGTGGTGCGGTGTATGAGATAAGCCCATTTTCCTCATCTCTTTTACAAAATATGCAGGAACTCTTAATTGGATACCAACAGTTTTATGATCATGGATTCTTTGGGTTTGAATTTGGAAAGGGACTGACCTCAGAGGCTGGGTTGTCATGGGGTAAAGTGAGGAGAATCCACACCAACATAGGGGCTGGAGAACCAGGGGCCTGGGGACTTCTGGTTTAACCACACGCCCAAGTGGGCAGCATATTGAGGGTGCTGTATGAACGTAACGCAGACGTGTTTGCTTCAGCCCCAGTCCTCCCCTTCCTGACCTTGGCTTACTCCTGCCTGAGCTTAGGATCATTTCTCCCCTTCCTCTACCACTTCTTCAGCTAATTGAATCCTACCCATCCTTCAAGCACCACCAGTCTCCTGCTTGAAGCCTTCCCCCATCTTCCCAACTGGAGAGGAAAGATCGTCCATCTCCCTGCTTTGTGAAGCATGCATTCCCAGGCAACGGGTGCCATGTTCCTCCTGGAGTTAGAGCTAAGCAATAAAAAACAAGACAAAAAGTACTGCAGAGGCAGATAAGGGAAGACAAACTCAGAACAAAGAGAAAGACCCAGAAGGGAGTGTGGGGAGGGGCGAAGCTGGGAGGAGGAAATGCTGACGAGCTCAAATGGCCAACTTCATCAATAGTCTAGGCCTTAACGGGGCAGCGGGGCCAGCGGGGAAAGGTGATATCTCCGGCAGGCCCTTTTGTGAAGCTGAAATTCAAGCATTTCTCCTGAGTCTTGAGTGTCATTGTGAGGCACCCTGAAAACAATGGCTACGCAGGTTACTGGTTTCTGGAGGCTCTCTAGAGCCGTGTGGGCACGAATTACCAAAACTTCCGCCTGCTAAGCTTTCTCCCCACCCTCGCTCAGAGTAAATAAATATACCCAGCCAGGCCTGAGACGGACATTAATCTCAAAGGGCGGGCAGGTGAAACACTCTGACCTACCCACCAAGGGCTCTGCATGAGAGCTCCCCACGGCCTGGAATGAGGAAGTAACTCCATTTACCTGTTTGCTGGGGAGGAAGGAGGCAACCAGAGACCTGCTCCCCGCCTACCCTTCCCCTCTGCACCTGTCCCGGAGCCCAGGCTACTGAGCTGCTAGGACCTGGGTACTTTGGAACAAAAAATACACGTTTGCTGTCCAGGGAGAGACAAACAAGCGCACAGGTGCCAGGCAGTGTGCGGAGTCCAAGGGGAGAGTAGCCCAAGGGTTTATGGCAACTCGGAAATTACAGTCTGGGCTGGGCTGCGTTTTAAAGGGTGAAAAGGGGGGTGCTGGGGTGGCTCAGTGGGTTAAAGCCTCTGCCTTCGGCTCAGGTCATGATCCCAGGGTCCTGGGATCGAGCCCCGCATCGGGCTCCCTGCTCAGCAGGGAGCCTGCTTCCCCTTCTGTCTCTGCCAGCTGCTCTGCCTACTTGTGATCTCTGTCTGTCAAATAAATAAAATATTTTTAAAAAGGGTGAAAAGGAATTATGTCCACAACTCACTACCACCACAAACCCACACACCGGCTGGTAGATTCATCATCTTTCTAAACATTAAAATGTAAGAAAATGTATGCTTTAGGGCAGCAGGAAAAACCTATGATAATCAGGGGAAGAAGGCTGGAAAGGGTTATCCAAGGAGAGGGAACAGAATGTGCAAAGGTCCTGAGGTAAAGTCATGGTTGCTATATATACATACCATTGTAGTAAGTATTTGTGGAAGACTCGGTGAGGTAGCAACTATAACAACGCCAGAGGCTGGGTGAGACATTTATTTCTCACAGTTCTGGAGGCTGTGTGCCAGCATGTTGGGGTTCTTGGTGAGGGCTTTCCTCTTGGTTGATGGATGGCCCTATTCTCACTGTAACTTCACATTCTGGTCCCTTTATCATCTTATAAGGTCACTAATGCCATCGTGGGGCTCCACCCTCATTACCTTATCTAAACCTAATTATCTCTGAAGGCCTCACTTCCTAATACCATCACATTGAGGATTAAGGCTTCTGACACTTGAATGGGGGTGGGGGGTGAGGCACAAACATTCAGCCCATAGATTGAGTTTGCAGTAATTGATATTAACGACTGTCAGAATAATCACTATTTGTCCAAGACATACTAAGGAGAAGTTCTATCCCAGTATTAACAATCTAGAGTTGGAAACAACGTAAGTGCCCGCCCAACAGTCAGGGATGGGTGTAATAAATTACCCACATACTACTAAATACTAGTAGAAGTGACTGGGTATAAACATACTGATCACATGGAAAGATGTCCATGATGTATGAAGTTTTTAAAAATGGAGGTCAGAAAATACAGAGATGTTAAACAGTAGGAAAAAAAGACTGGTAAAGAATAACTCACCAAAATATTCACAATTCTTATCTCTGAGTTGAGGTTACAAAGTAATTTTTAACTATTCTTTTACCTTGTCCACATGTTCTAAAATTTCTACGATAAACACCTACAATTTTTGAAATAAGAAAGGAAGGGGTGTGTGTGTGTGTGTGTGTGTGTGTGAGTGTGATTATGTACTTACTGTCAGACAGGATCAGGGAAAGTGAGAAAGAGCCTCAGTATGACCCCACAGGTCAGAATAAGTGAAATAGGCACTCAGCCCACGGTCCCTGCGGCCACTCCCATTGTGGGCTGTGACCTGAATCCCTTCACATTTTCTTCTCAAAGGTCACACTCAATCAGCCCCAACCATCCTCTTACATAGTCAGTTTCAATGGCATGGCCACTTTGGCCTTGTAAGATGGAAATGTAATTAGTTCTTGGAGTTGAAAGTTCCTTTTGGGGCACCTGGGTGGCTCAGTTGGTTGGGTGTCTGACTTCGACTGGGGTCATGATCTCGGGGTCCCTGGGATTGAGCCCCGTGTCGAGATCAGCGCTCAGTGGGGATCTGCGTGGCCCTCTCTCTCCTTCTCTCAAATAAATAAATAAAATCTTTTTAAAAAGTTCCTCTTAAAAATATTTAATAGGGGCACCTGGGTGGTTCAGTCAGTTAAGCGTCTGCCTTCAGCCCAGGTCATGATCTCAGGGTCCTGGGATTGAGCCCACATCGGGCTCCCGGCTAAGCTTCTCTCTCACCCTCCACTGCTACCTCTGCTTGTTCTCTCTCTCTCTGTCAAATAAATAAACAAACAAAATATTTTTTTTAAAAGACTCTTTAAAAAAATTAATAATTGGGGTGCTTGAGTGGCTCAGTCAGTTAAGCATCCGACTCTTGATTTGGCTCAGGGCATGATCTCAGGGTCTTGAGATCAAGCCCCATATCAAGCTCCCCACCCAGTACGGGGTCTGCTTAAGATTCTCTTTCCCCTCTTCCTCTGCCTCTCCTACCAAAATTTCTTTAAAAAACAAAAGAGAGTTTAATAATTATTTGTCAGCAAATCAACATTGATAGATGGGACTATTGGTCTATTTTGTGTGTGGTGGGGAAAGTGGGAATATGGAAGAAGAAGCTCTAGGGGAGATAGAAGGTGGTTGTCGACGTTGAAGATCCCATGTGGTCAGAGAGCCAAGGAAAAAGCCCTTTGTCTTTACGAGTAAAGACCTAAGCTAGGAGTCGACCCCCTAAGGCATATCTAAAAAGACAGCATGTAGAATAGAGTAATAGCTGAGATTTACTACTTTCTCCTTCCAATCCTGCCCTTTTCCACCCTCTGAAGCTATCATGTGAGCACAGTGCAGTTCTAACCGTCATAGAGCTCACAGTC
This sequence comes from Martes martes, assembly GCF_963455335.1. Taxonomy (NCBI): domain Eukaryota; kingdom Metazoa; phylum Chordata; class Mammalia; order Carnivora; family Mustelidae; genus Martes; species Martes martes. The sequence continues at coordinate 42,251,165 of NC_137898.1, forward strand.
TGCTGGAGAGAAAGACAGAAAGCGAAAGGAGGTGGGCTGTAAGACAGGCAGTGTGATAAGTGCTCTGAACGTAAACTCTGGGAAGTGGACGGAGAGTGCTGCAGCGCTGTTTTACATGGGCTGGTCAAGGAAGAGCCCAGACAAGAAGGAGGTGAGGGAACAAGCTCTGCGTTTACCTGTGGAAAAGCATTTAAGGCTGTGGGAAAAGCAGCAAAGGCCCTGAGTTAGGAGTGTGATTGGAGCCCTTGAAAACAGCGAGGAGGCCTGAGTGTTGGAGTGGAGTGAGGTCTGGGATACTCTCTGGCGGCGTCGTTCTCCAGCAACCAGGTATGGCCCCCCTGGAATGGGTATCTCACACCCTGCCACCATCCTAGGTATAGGCCCAAAGAAGTGGCTTTCTCTATGTCACTGCCTCCAGTCTCAGGGGGGACAGGTCCCCAAAAACCTGGCTTTGGTGACTAGCAGCAGAGGGTGATGGTGAAGGGCTCAGGCTTTTAAGTCAGACACCTGTGGGTCACAGTCCCGGCTCTCTCACATCCCTGCTGCGCGGCCCTGCGCAGGCTGCTTAGCTGACAGGAAGCCCAGAAGTGTGCTGGTATGTTGGATCTCCTGGGGTGGAGGATGTAGGACATGGAGAAAAGCTGCAATTTGTAGCATTTGCCGATGTCTGTGGTGTAAATACATCCATGGCAGCCGAAGTCAGCTAGCAACGTGAAATCACTGAACACAGAATTAAGAAGAGACACAATCAGCTCTCGACACCCAGGACCAACCAGCTGTAGCATATCCTCCACTCAGTTCCTTCATCTGTAAAATGGCTTTTAGCTCCTAGAGTATTTGGTGAGAATGAGATGAGGTGTGTCTAAAAAGCACTTAGCCTAATGCATGGCGCATAGTTAACACTCCATAAGTGAGAGCTATAATTCTGACTCCGTGAGGATGTTGAATTCTGGCCTGGCACTTGTACGCAGAAATGAATTCTCAGGCGCCTGGGTGGCTCAGTGGGTTAAGCCTCTGCCTTCGGTTCAGGTCGTGATCTCGGGGTCCTGGGATCGAGCCCCGCATCGGGCTCTCTGCTCCGCAGGGAGCCTGCTTCCCCCTCTCTCTCTGCCTGCCTGTCTGCCTGCTTATGATTTCTCTCTGTCAAATAAATAAATAAAATCTTAAAAAAAAAAGAAAGAAAGAAATTCTCAGAAATTCTCATAGATGAGAGCAAAGAGTCACCAACAGGGCTGGGGCCTTATTCTGATTCTGCCTCTGCTTCCTGTGTGACTTTGGGCAAGTTGCTTTTCCTCTCTGGGCTTCTGTTATTCTCTCTGAAGTGAGGGACAGAGCAAGTTATAAAGTTCCCTCCAGATTGGATGTTCTGCAATGTCATACTCTGGGGACTGTTCTAGAAGTACCCGTGGACGGAGTGGGTAGTTATAGGTTACTAAAGCATCATTAAGGGTGGGATGGAGTTCCCAGGATTCTCACCGATATTAAAAGCCACCTGGAAAGAGCTGACAAATGTGTGCAGAGCCTAGGACAGCAGGCCTAAGTGAGTTCTTTCTTGGCAAAGATCAAAGAACTATTCAAAAAGTTGAGAGAAAAAACCCTCACCGCGTGCGTGCGAGAGAGATAGAGACATATATATGATAGTTGGGGGGGGGCAGGGAGAGTTAAGTGAGTATTTTGAGGATTAATAGATCCTCAGAAAATGTCTTTAATAAACATATTTTTTAAATTTTCTTAAGATTTATATATTTTGTGGGGGAAGGGGCAGAGCAAGAGAGAGGCAGAGAAGTAGACTCCCTGCTGAGCGCAGAGTCTGCCTCGGGGCTCCATCCCAGGACCCTGAAATAAAGACCTGAGCGGAAGCCAGGAGTCGGGAGACTTAACCCACTGAGCCACCCTGGCGTTCCTAATAAACATTCTAGAAAGGAAGGCTATGTCTGCCAAACCTTTAATGTCAAGAGAGAGAAAAGAATTCAGAAAGGAGCTGTAGATAAAACGCTGGGTGAGACGAGCCTAGCCGAGGCAAAGAGGGGGAAAGGCAGGTGAGGGTGACGAGGGCCTCGAAGACCGTCGTCACCAGGCATAGGCAAGGGAGTAAGAAGTTGGCTGGAGAGACCAAGGAACCCCAGCTTTGCGGAACTGAAAAACCGAATCTGCACAGCTCGGTTCTTTGTGCCTCCAATGTCCTCATTAGAATCCCTTTGAAGTACATCAGACTATAATTTTCAGGAGTCGAGAACAAAGCTTTCTGTAGCCTTTGGCTCGTATGGACCATCGGCAGGAACAAAGTATCTGACACAGCTCCCTCAAAGCCACAGACATGAGGCAGGCCTGCCCACAGATGACAAATGGCCCTCAAAGATTCTGTGGACTTTGCACTTTTCTTCATCAAAGTCTCCGGACTAGCCCACATCTCTTCTCTGGGGGACGAATGAATATGGACTCTGAGTGCTGTGATCCCAGCAATTGCTTTCACTGGCTATTATGGCTTGGAACTCAATTTTCCTCCCCAAATAAGTAGTTTTCCCAAGCAGCCTGAGCGTTCACAGCTCTTCCCGGTCGTGACAAGGAGGTAACTTAACCGAATTTCCATCTCGGTAATCCCTGTTCTAACATTTTTGGGTCAGGTATTGTTCCCCTAAGGAGCTTAATTCCGAAGCCTTGACACCCAGGGAAATGAAAGACGGAAGTTGGAGCGCGCGTTTCATTCTGACTGGAGCTAAACCCTGACAGGTAAGCTTAATTACTGGCTGCCTCCAGCTCCTAATCAACCAGCTTCTGACGGAAAGAATAAAGTCATAATAAAACATAATGACATTCTAGTGAGACTGGGAACCACGTCGCAGCAGCCGGTGACTTGCTGTGGTGAAGCAAGACGCTCGAAAGAGGTGGGGACACCCCTGTGACGGGGAACCCCCCCCCACCGACTCTCACATGTGGGTGTCCTCATTTTAATGATGACACCGAGAGTTCCAGGCCCTTGGAGTCAGGAACCATAAATGCTGCGTTGACTCTGTCTATAAACGATGATCCACCATCGCCTTTAAGCTTATTAAAATAAGCCGAGAAATGAATCAATCATTGTCAAATGCTCAGTGTGATGTCGCTTCTAAAAATAAGAGTCCATCTGAAATTCTAAGAGCATTTAACGGCGGATGGCTACACAATCTGTCGGTGGAATGTAAAAGAGTAAAAGAGACCTCAGAATCGTCCAGAAATGACACTTTCTTGAGAGTTAAGAGTGTCTGGGCTTCAATCTCGTCCTTGGCCAGCCTTGCAGTTTGCTCAAGTTCTGCCCCTTCTCGGCCCATCGGTATCCTTGATCCTGTCTGTCCAAGTGCAGCTTGGTCTTCCAGCACCATGACCTGCCTTGGGAGTCCGGCTGAGAGACGCCCTCATTCTCCCACAAGCCTGCCTCTCCTGGGGCTGCACCTCTCCGTAGACGGGATACTCAGCCCTCCGGGGAGGAAGAGAGCCATTGTCCACGAGTGCTCCCGTGGGCCCCCACACTGCATGTTTTAGCCCTGTACCACGGTTAGCACTCACAGCAACGCTCCCTCCTTCTCCAAGTGTTCATTTACATGGACCCAGTGCCAAGCACCATGCCAGACAACATGCAGACCTAGAGGAAGAGCTTATAGTTTAAGTGTGATTATACCCAGTTTACAGGTTAGCAAACTGAGGCTCAGGAAAGGCTTATCAGTGGGAAGTAATGGAGGTGGGATTCCAACCCAGCCCGAGTTTTTTCACTCCAGCTGTCCAGGTGCATTTCTTTTTCCCACCCTCCTAGAGTCCTTGAAGATGGGGCCCGGGTCTCCGGAGCCTGTCTTTCTCACTTTCACCACAAGCGAGACAACCCTCGGCTACCCATCTGGAAAATGTGGGTGAGCAGGTCAGCCTCATGGTCTCCTGTGCCTGATGCGAGAGATCAGGACACACGCAGGCCTCTGGAAGGGCCTTTGAACCAGTCGGGGGGAAGCACGTGGGACTTGGGGGTGCTCGGCTCCACAGGAAATACAATCTCCCTGCTCCTTTGTTTCACCATGCAGCACTGCCCGGAGCCTCAGAGTGACCTCCTGTATAGCCCAGCCAAACCCTCAAAGCCTCCAGAAGGTCCTGCTCCTTGCCCGGCGGATCCCGCAGGTGCTGTGCTCAAATGCCCTGTGTGCTTGGAGTTCCTGGGCTATGCATAAGCGCCTTATCACACGGTCAGTGGGCCCTGGGGGGACTCCCAGGTCTCCACCTGAGCAGAAAGCTCTCAGTGTCCGGATGGGAACACTGGCTCTTCCTGGAAGGGAAATCAGTGCTGAGGGAAAGTATTATGTGAACGGTCTACACCAACTCCACTGCATTTTCAGTTTTTTTTTCTTTTAAGACTTTTATTTATTTCTTTGACAGAGACAGAGAGACACAGTGAGAGAGGGAACACAAGCAGGGGGAGTGGGAGAGGGAGAAGCAGATTTCCTGCTGAGCAGTGACCCTGATGTGGGGCTTGATCCCAGGACCCTGGGATCATGACCTGAGCCAAAGGCAGACACTTAACCGACTGAACCACCCAGGCGTCCCTGCAATTTCAGTTTAAAAAAAAACAACAACAACAACTTGAAACCAGATCAATACCACTGCCTGGAGACAGTCAGGGAGAAGCAAAGTGGGCCAGGAACAGGACGAAAGTTGATTCGCCTCCCTTCGAGGGCAGCTGGGACACTGGACGGTCCAAGCAGGGAGGTGTGGCTCTTGCCCTAGGTCCTGTCCACTCCTGGCTATTTGGTGGCCTTGCCTTATGCAGCGCTGTCTGACTGCTGTCCTGTCCGAGAGTGGCACAGTGGGATGGAAGGTGATGAATTTGAATCCTCTCTCTGTGCTGTGTGACTTCAAACTACTGACTCAACCTCTTTGAGCCTCAAGTTTCGCATCTGTGTACGGGATGTAATTATTCCCGTCCCAAAGCATTACAGGAAGGTCAAATAATATGAGTGATGACCTAGTAAGTGTTCAATAAAAGGTAGACAAAAGTGATAATCATCGCAATGGCTTTTTTTTTTAAGATTTTATTTATTTATTTGACAGAGAGAGATCACAAGTAGAGAGGCAGGCAGAGAGAAGGGTGGTGGGGAGCAGGCTCCCCGCTGAGCAGAGAGCCCGACGCGGGACTCGATCCCAGGACCCTGAGATCATGACCTGAGCCGAAGGCAGAGGCTTAACCCACTGAGCCACCCAGGTGCCTCGCAATGGCTTTTTTAAGAGGGGAAGACATGATGGGAGCCTTGCTTTACCAACATTTTTTTTTTCTAAAAGATTTTCTTTATTTATTTGTCAAGGGGAGGGGGAGAGAGAAAGAAAGAGTAGCAAGCAGAGTGAGAAGCAGGGATCCTGATGCGGGGCTCAATCCCAGGACTCCGGGATCATGGCCTGAGCCGAAAGCAGATGTTTAACTGACTGAGCCACCCGGGCGTCCCTCGCTGTGCAAACCTTAACCTGCGGCTGCACCCAGTCAGGAGCACAGAGAGTAGGGAACATCCTAGAAGGTGGATATGAGTGATGCTGTGCACAGGGTAATAGGAGGGGAATGGAAGCAGGATTCCTGGAAGAGGAATGGAGGAGGCATGTGGCAAAGAGGTTGGATGAATCAGAAGAATGTGGAAATCAGAGGAAATATGAATAAAAAAGACATAAATCCGTTTCTAATTTCACTCTCCACAACTACTTATTAAATCCACCTTCTTGTGATTAATCGTCCTTCCATGCCCTTGCAGCATCCTCCTAGTTAACGACAGTAAACACACTCCATAAATAAAAAGTGCAGTCAAGAGGTAATTAATGCTGAGCCATCTAATTCCGAATTTCAAATCAGGCTCTACTCACATTAAAATAAGATTGCAGGCATGTGTGACAATCAATTTTACTCTGGTTTAAAAAAAAAACACACACACACAAACTGAAGCCGGTTATTTAAGGAGAGCTTTGGGAAACATGGCTGCACTGACTTCCATATGTCGCCCAGATATGTGGCGTGTCGCCAGTGAGCCTGTCGGGATATGGCACTGTCACCGCCTTGTCTTCCGTAAAGGCGCACAGTTGAGGATGTTCAAAGGACAAAGGTGTATCCTAGGATTGGGGTTGACCCAGGCCGGGAGAGAGCTGGCCGTGTGGGACAGTGTGAAGTGAGCCAAGCCTGCAGTTTTTGGAATTCTATTTCTTACTAACTCTATGTCTCCATTTCCTAATCTGTAAAATGGGCATAATATTTTAAGATAACCATGTTGGTGAGTAACTCTGGAAACTGCAAGTTTCTGCTGCTGGGAGTGGTTATTATCAGCCCTGACCTGGTCCAAATTTTGCCAAGTGCTTTCTATGATGGCCAGCTAGATTCAAGTGGCCTGGATGTCATAACTTTCCAGGGTCAAAGCCAAGGTGAAGGAGGAAGAAAACAGGTAGGGAGGCAGGTGCATGCAGGGCTAACCCAGAGAACAAATCCAGACCTAAATGATCCATTAGGTACCGTGTTTAGGGCCCAAGATATTTGTAGAACCTATGGAAATGTTATAATTTTTTTTTGTAATCAGAAGAAATAGCAAATACAATCCAGCCTAGATTAGACTTGTTTTATACCAAAGCAGTCATTAAATAAACTTTTCAATATATATATATATACATATATATATATATTTTTTTTAATGGAGGAAGGGGTCCACAAAGTCAGAAGTGCCCAGGGCCCTTGAAAGTCATACATGGCCCTGACCAAGTCCATGGCTAACGAATGCAGCCGGCTTTCCTGAATACCCTTCCCAGAGCCCACATTTGTTCCTCTGGGACTGATGTCTGTTCCTAGACAGCTGAGTCCTCCAGAGACAATACCAGGAGGTAATGCCCATTCCGGGTCAAGGAATGAGTGAGATTTCATGACAGCTTGGTAGGCTGGAAGGGGAGATTCTTGAAGGGGGTTGGGGAAGTCGATCTTGGGTACTTTGGGAATCATGCTTTCTAAACCAGCATCCAGTCTCACGACTGGACTGACTCATCCTCTAGGTGGAAATATTTACTCCTTCCACTGCGGTAGGAGTACAACCTGGTACAAACTTTCCAGAGAATCATTTGGCTGTGTTTAGCAATATCTAAAAGTATGTGCTTTGACCCAGCACTTTTGCTTCCAGGAATCCATCTCACAGTCTTTTCTGTGCAACTGTGCAAAGATAAAGGTATAATGAACACGTTGTTCATGATGGTTACAAACCCAGCACAGCCAAAATGTCCACTGCGGGGGCTATAGCCAATTGTGTAGCGCCATAAGCTAACAAGAGACCATAACACAGAGGTTAAAGAGAGGGTATTTGATCTTCATGTCAAGAGATGGTGAAGAGTGAAAAAAGACCTCTGTGGGCATGGAGAGACTCCAAGCTGGGGAGGAGAGATGTATTCAAATATGCTTGTTTTTGTATAAAAACTTCTGGAATGATGCACAAGTAACTATTCACAGAGGTGATTGCTAAAAGAGTGGGAGTGAGGTTGGTTGGGAGGCAAGGCCTTGTCAGGGAGAGGCTGGCAGGGATGCATTTCAGGGGGTCCATTGGGATCCTCTCCTCTATTCATTGAAGCCTGGGACTCACCCCTCCTTTAGGCCTTCATACCAGGTCTCTTTCTGGAAGGGCTTTCATTTTTAGATGGCATAAAGACAAGCAAGCAAAAAGTCTGAGCTGAAAACCAGGCCCCCAGTTCACTAACCAAATACCAACCTCTGGAAGCTTCAGTTTCTTCATCTGTAATAGGGGAACAACTACCTCACTGCTTTAAGGAAGAGATGAGACAGTATCTGTGAAAACATTCAACACAATGTCTAGCACATACTAGATATGCAATAAACACTGACTGCTCTGAAGCCAGTGGAAGGGAGGGGGATGTTATGTGCAGGGGAGCATGTCACAACCGGAAGAGGACCCTTAGGGTCTGAGGATGGGGATGGCCCTAGCCTGACCCAAACCGTCAGTGGGGCAGAAGACACTCCAGGCTTCCTGGGCTGGATCAGTCCAGACAGCCTCCAGAGCAGGTCAGCGAGAAGCCTCTGGGATGACCGCCTGACCCAAGGCCCTTTGTCTGTCAGCAGGAAGGGATGAGCTAGTACTTCATGACCAGGTCCAGATACCATCTCATTTCCGGGGCTGAGGCCAGCCCTTCTCTGTGGCCTCATTTTGGAGTGCTGTGTCTTGTCCCTCATTCAGACTCGGAATTTTGTCCTTGAGGGAAACCCAGCCACAGGCTCCATTCCCAGAGCCAAGAACTGCAGGCACGAGGCATTCTCTACCCACAGCTGCCTTTGAGTGAGGAAATCTGAGGCAAGGTCCAGGAGGAGAAAAGGCCTGGGGCACGTGGCCGGGACTGAGGACCTCAGCATGCCCCCAACCCTAAAGATAAGCTGGGCCCACAAAAAGGGAGAATCTGCCTCCAGTCCTGCTCCTGTCTCCCTGCTCAGCTTGGGTGGTCTGTGGTCCCTCTCAGCAGGGTTGGGGGAGATGATAGGTCCGACGTCTGACTCACAAGTTCAGGAGCAACCCATCGCTTTGCAGCTGCAACCTGATAGCCACCACCTCCTCTACCTCTCTCACCTCTCCCACTTGCAAAGTGCTCTGAGGTTTAGAAAATCCTTCAAGGGAGCCTCACAGTGCCGTTGTGCGTAGATGTGGATTTTCATCCCGTTTTAGGTAAGAAACAGACTCCTACAAGTTCCGTTGTCTGTCCGAATTCCCAATGAGGTGGGTGGTACTCCTCCTGAACCTCGCCATTTGGGCCTCTGGATCTCAGCTTTGTCCTCTGTCCTGTGAGCGGGCTGCACTGGGTCTTTACTTCCCAGGACCCAGGACGCCCGTGAGCTCTGTGGCCTTGAACGAGATTGCATGTATTGCCGCAACGCGCCACTAGGTGGCAACAGCAGCTACGGCTTCCCAGGACGGCGGCGGAGGCAGAGGGGAACGGGGTGGGTCGGCACCTCACCAGGTTCAGCGCTCCAGAGCGGCCTCTTCTACTCTGCACATGGATGCGTCTGGACAAACACAGGGGCGGCTTCTTGACTCCCTGCCTGTCTGGGCACCAAGACCAAAGCATGTCTGCTCCCACTAGCTAGAGACAGGCAGGGCTGACACCAGGCCAGGCGCCAGTAGCGGGGAACCAGCAATAGTCATCTTCCCGGCCCCGGCAGACCAGGGGCACGTCAGCCATCCGCCGCCTGACCCTGCCCGGAGCATCTCGCAGGGAAGGTAGCACGCGGTTCTGGAAGTCTCACTCAAACCACACCCATGCTTTCGCCAGTCCCAGACCTAGGTGATAACTACTTGTGGAATTAATTCTCTGCTCAAAGCAGCTGTCTCTTGGGCAGAGCCTCTGTGCCAGACCCCGCATTAAATGCCTTCAATTTCCTCCTTCAGTTTGCATAAGATTTCTACGGGGGCAGGCACGATTACCACCCATAGTTTACAGATGGGAAGACAGAGGCTAAAAGAGGGTAAGTAACCTGCCCAGAGGCATCAGAGGTCGGAAGCAGTAAGCCAGAATTAGATCCTACATCTATAGGACTTGCGAGCTCATGCTCTTCCAATAGAGTTCGGGCTGGGGTACAAGGGGCTTGGAAGGGGTAAGTGGGAGAAGACAAACTGTAAGGGGACATGTGCTATCCAGGGAAGAGCCTTGATTCCAGTCTTGGAAAATGGTGCCATTGGCATGGAAACCTCTCTCAATCTCTTGCCACAGTCTGACACCCAGGTCAGCTGGCCGCTGTTGGAAACAGCACAGGACTGAGGTTAGGAGCATGGGCTCAGGGTCAGACCACCTGGTTTACTAGCGAGGTGACCCTGAATGGGACCCTGGGCTCTTTGCATTGGTTTCCTCATCTGTGAATGCGATAATAAGAGTGTCCTTCCCATATGCTTTTTGTGACAATCAGAGGAGATGACATATATGTATATATATAATATGTTTTTAACCTGCCCTGGATATACAGTAAGTATATATATAAGCCATACATAGTAAGCATATAGTAAATATTTATAGTAAAATATAGTAAGTCTATTTATAAGCAATAAATGCTTGCTACTATCCACAACTGGGCTTCCAAAACACACATGGTCTGATGTTTGGTTCTCTGGTCATGCTCCTCCCTCCACACCTTCCAGAACATCAGTGACTCTCCTTCCCTGAATGCCTCTCATGTTTTCTGACATCTGTGCTTCTGCCCATCATGTTCTCTCTACCATTGCCACTTACCCTCCTTCCTTTGAACAAACCCCTCCGAATTTCAGACCCACCACAAATTAGTACAGTCTGCCTTTAATTAGTTCCTTAAGAATTTTCTTGTCCCTAGATGCATGCAGACATCCCTCCCAGAATCTCACACAGTACTTTGTCCATAGTAGGGGCCTCCAAAAGTATGCAGCGTGGATAACACCTTGCTAAGGGCTGAATGGCTGAGAGGTATGACTGGAGCACTGGTAACTATGGGAGAACTTTCCTTTTCTTCTCCAAGGACAGGTTAAAGCATTTCCCTCTCCATTATCCTCTTCAGGTCCACTATGAAACTTGAATTCATGACAACTGACTGTTGAGCACAAAAGTAAAATCCAAAGTCTCAGAAGGTCCTCAGTCCTCTCAAGTCTGGGAGAGCTACCAGCTCTTTTTCTCCCATTCATAGGGAGAAAGAGAGCATCCTTTCCTAGGACACTGTCAATCCCTTTGGCCCAATCACTGACTCAAGCAAAAGAAAGGTGTAGCCAAGAACGGGACATTCAGATTCCTAAAGGAGCAAGCAGTTGACCAGGTGTAAGACAACTGGGAGTGGCGGGGCCTGTGGCAAACAGAAAACACTACCTAAAGTCACTCACACAATTTTTAAAACATTGCATCACATGAACAAATATATCCACAGACATAATTTAGCCTGAGGGCCGTCAGTGTGAACTTTACCTTAAACATTTGCCACTGACCCTCAAAATAAAGGGATCCTGCTCTGTCACTTCCTAGCTGTGTGACCTGGGACACCATACCTTCTCTTCACCCATCTTCTCACCATTAAAAATGGGAATACAAGGAGAACCTACCTTGTGGGTTTACCTTGGCGATTAAATGAAAAACTAAGTGGACTGGCAGAGAATCTGATGTATGTTGATGTGCAATAAATGACTCTAAATTTTCTTGACCCAGCGGGCAGCACACAGCTCTGCATGGTGTTAGGCAGCCCAGGCATTACAGCAACAGAAGCCTTCCATCTGCAGGAGTTCCAACACCTTTGAAGAGCTGTCATAGAGCCCATGCACTAAAAGCCACATGACCTCCACTATGGGGGAGAGACTCGTCACAGTGGCCAGGAATGTTCTTCCTGGTCTCCCCTCCCAAACACAAGCCCCATCTGCCAACTTCACCCACCGTGCCCAGGAGCCAGGTATCAGGTTTGGATGTCTATATTATCTGTGAACACCTTATCCCCACGTGGAAACTCACCCACGTGTTCCTCACTGGGAAAAACCACCTTCCACTTCTTGTGGTCTCCATAGTTCTTTCTCCAGAACCAAACAGATGGGGTTGTCTTTTCGTCTCCTGGATGGGCCTCTCCCACATCTGTCACCCACATTTAAGATCTACATCTCTAAAACTGGAAATCCAGCCCAGACAAGGCTGACAGGCTGCGGATGACTCTCGCACAGACATATGTCGAGCGGCCCCTATTCTCTGCCTGAGCCCAGACCACAGGACATGGAAAACATAATTGGTGCCCAAAACTTTCTTTTAGCCCTTTTAGACTCCCATGAAGTTCTGCATTATACGTTCTCACCTTCCCAAACATCTGAGGGCATCGAACACATTGGACAGAAATTTACCTCTTCTTGATCATCCATGAAACATCAAAACCACCAGTAATTGCTGCAAGAATAGATAAAACCATGGATTTTTTGGGTCCCCTCATCCTTTGCTGTGAAGCCGTCAGCGGCTACACTGTGCTCTGTTGACTGGGCTGTCAGAGCGCCTACTTATCCCAGCCCTCCTCATCGGCTGCTTTGGGCCTGCTCAGGTCTGAGCAATCAGAGAAAGCCAGTAGAAGCCACCATGCGCAGGGCACTATATGTGTGTCAGACTTCCTGCTAAGTGTGTTCTAAGAGCAATTTCACTGGACTGTCCCAAGCACCCTGGGAAGTAGAAACTCTTATCCTAGCTCTTCAGATGAGGAAACTAAGCTTAGAGTTGAAATGTCTTGCATAGGAAGGAGCAAAGATGGTTCTTGAATCCAGTCTTTTTGACCTCAAAGCCTGTGATCATAATCTACCACTTTCCACTATGTTACCCTGTTTTAGAATTACCCATTGGAGAGTTGGGCCCCCTTCCTCCCTTCTTTTTCCCTCCCCTTCTTCTAGAAAGGATGTGATTCGTGCCTATTTTCCCCAGTAGGTTGTAAGGCCCATGAAAGCATGAATTCTGTCCTTCTTGTCCACCCTGTACTGCCCTCTCCCTTCCCATGCTGCCAAGCACTAGACTGGACACATGGAAGAGACTTAATAAAAAGAATCACTCCCTTCTTCCTTTCTTTCCCTCATATTTTTTTGTCTCTGTACTCATCATTGCCCTTAAAATCAGCTCTGGATTGCTTTACTAGAAATTTTCGAAGTCTCCTTCTAGTTGCCAGGGTGGGGTTGGGTAGCTAGGGTGCCCCAACTCTGGCCTGGAATCATGGAAGGCCCAGTCCTCAGTTTTCCCTTCAAGAGCCCCTCTGAACGTCATCCATTTATGGTGTCAAGCAGATGCCCCAAGGAGCTCCAGCAGTGACCCCAGTGGTATTGTCTTGGGCTCCATGGCTGGGGAAAGCAGGCTAGCAAAGTGATTATGAATGTGGACACCTGCTCCAAATCCCAGCTCTGCCACCAGCTAGTTCTCTGATCCTTAGCAAGTCAATATTAAAGAATAACTCTCAGTTATCCCTTCTGTGAAATGGACATAATTATAATTTCCTTATCGCTTTATAATGAGCAAGACACAAGAAATCTTATATATTAAAAAAAAACAACAACAAACTTCAGCCCATGGTAGGCATTCAACAAATTATAGTTATTGAATTTGAAACTGACCTTCAAATCAATCAAAATTTTATTTAGCACATACTTAGCTCAGATGCTAGGTGCTGCAGGAGACCCAAGCCTAAAGAACAGATACTCCCTGAAAAGGATTAGACTATGTCCGTGGGTGTTTAATGCTGAGAAGTATTCTCACGGAATCTCAGCGGATCGAGTTCTATTAAACATGCTGGGTAAGGCTTTGCTCTTGTCTTCTGACCTTCCACTTGGGCAAAGCTCCAGAGCCTGCGATAGCCAGCAAGGTCCTCCCAGTCATACCCTGTGCCCACCAGTCCTGGAATCCAGGGAGAGGTGGCCTAGAAGGCAGACTGACAGTGAGTAGCTCCAGTTTTCCTAAAAGGAAGCTATTTTTAATCCTTGCAGCAGTGGAAACTGCATATATTAACATAATCTCAACCTCACTAACTACTTCCAGTTTTTCATTTTTTAAAACAGGCTTCGTGATCAAAAAGCCATGCCCAGTCTGTGTCTGGAACTGGCTGATATGAAGAGAGAGAGGGATACGGTCCCTGCTGCACCCTAGGAACGGACAACAGGTTTGGAAATGGCACCCCTCCTCCTCCCATGGACTTCTCTCTGTCCCTTGAGCTGCCTTGGGTCTAAGACTCTTTGGGAGACCCTCTGTTCCTGAAGGTGGATGCTGGTGGCTGGACAGGTGCTGGCAGGTCAGGCTGACGTCCCCAAGTTGGGCAGATGGCCGCAGACAGGCAGGTGGACTTCCCCTGCACCCCAGCTCCTTCCTCCCCACAATGTCAGCCTCCCAGCACGCCCCATGTGTTCTCCTATCCCTGCAGGTTATTTTTACCACGGGGGAAAAAAAAGGATGCTATTTCTCTGCATTCTACCCTGAAACAAGTCACACTAGCTCCCTCAAAAAAGCACCCAACAGATGGCTCTGGTCCCCTGTGCTCAGAGAAACAGCAAACCTCCTGGGCTGTTGGCAGGTTATTAAAATTTCATGCATCGTGCAGAAGTAATGGCTTGAAACTCCTTGGCCCAGAATGGCAGAGAGGTTAGGAGTGTGAGTCCTGCCTCTGATTTTGGCTATACGACTCCAAGCACAAGCCAGGGCCCTAGCCTCGATGTACCTCTGTTTCCTCCATGTAAAATGGGGATAATAACAATGTTTATTTTACAGATTGGCTGAGAGGATTAATCAGTCCAGTGCCTGGAACACAGTAGATGCTCTGTAAGTCGTTGCTGGAACTACCATTAGCTCTGATGTAAATCTTTGTGGGGCTGGAGAAGAATCCTACAGGGCCCTATTTAGGATTCTAGGGGAGAAGGCTGCTCCCAGGGCAACATGAACCCCTCAGTACTCCTACACAGCTAACAGAGAGAGTCAGAGAGAGCAGGCAGGAGGCCGGGTTCAGCTCACTGCCACCCTGCAAACAGTGGCACCCTAAGAGGTCTTCTAGAGGGGTTCAGGGTGGTATGGGGGCAGCAAGTGGGGCTTACCTTTAGTCAACACTTACTAGGTGCAGGTCCTGGAATCAGCACGCTATAGGACCTCTCTGATTTAGTCCTCTCAACACTATAAGCAAGGTGCTATCATTATCATCATCATCATTTTGCAAATGAGAAAACCAGGGTCACACAGTAAGTAAGCACGAGGCCAGGACCAGACTCTGGCCCAGCCGATGGGAGCACCCACATTTGTAATGATGACACACCACTGAGATGGGACTGGGGGGATGAGGGCTGCTTTCCATACCACCAGCCTGAGAGAATGATCATGTACCTGATCCCACCTTCCATGGCTGATCTGGCTGGGTGTGCAGTTTGTGACTTTCCTGGGGAGCTGGGTCGAAGACCTCCGGATTCCAGGCACTGCTGGCTCAGATCACAAGCAGAGACTCCAGCCATCTCCCTCTACATTTTTTAGGGGAGCAGGGGGGAATGCGTAAATCTCTCCTGTCCCTGCCCAGCTCACAGCGATTCACCCTCGCTTCCATGAACCAAACTTCCGAAAGTCTGTCAAAACGCCAGCATGTGACCTGGAAGGAGAGATGCTTAGTAACCCAGCATTGGCCATTAATGCTTGAGCACGAGTGGCTTTGGGTCAGACTGGGTGCGAGTAGGAAGGAAGGGCGAGAAGTTCAGGAGAAAGGGACCCAAGACAGTCATGTGTGGAGGTGGCATGCCCTGATGGAAGGCATTGGCTGGCACAAGGCTTCTCAAAACTGACCCATTTGGGGTCCTCATCTCATAAGCTGTCCTCCCTGCCCTGAAGCTGATGGTCTTACTCATACCCAGGTGTCTGTGTCGGCACTGATTTCTTATATTCCTCCTTTTAAATATGACATTTATGTTTTAACACAGGAGTTAAGGAAATTGCTACCTTGCCTCTGCTGGTCAGGTAGTAACTTCACCAATAACTACCGCCAGGAAATTGGTTCCTATAAAAAAGCAATAGTTTACTGTAGGAGTCACGGCAGGGCCTCTCCACCTTCATTCCTTCCTCAACATGAGACACCAAGTCCTGTGTGCTCATTCGCCCTTTGATGTTCTTGGATCTACTCATTGCTCTTCAGCCTTCTTACCCACCCCATTCCAGGCCTTGGTGCCATGGTGGTTCCATCTGTAAAATGGGGCTAATGGTAGTTCCTTCCTTATAAGGCTATTGCAAGCATTAAATAAGATAATACATGCACATGTCTTAGGTTAGTACCCAGCACATAGTAAACGCTCGTCAAGCACTGGTCATCACCACCACCATCAGTAGTGGTCCTGGGAACACCAAGGATCCCCAGTCAGGCCTGCCTCCAGTCTCTATCCCTTTCAGCATCCTGAGGTGAATCCCTTGTACGGTATTTTCAGCCTGCCTTCCCCTATTCAGAATCCCATCATGGTTCCCACTTTCTGGGATTGAGACCAAATGTTCTTGTCTCCAAGGCCCTCGTGTTCCAGCCTCCAGCCTGCCATGCAGCATCTCCTTCCCATACAGATGCAGTCAGAGCACGTCTCCTCACGTGATCCCTCATGGCATACTTCCTCCTGTCCTCAGAAAGCCTTCTCTCCTCCCTCCACATACTGAAAATCCTTTATCCAACATAAGAAAAGAGGTGAGGTCAGAACGCAGCTCTTGTCCCATATCCCCCATCTTCCCTTCTAAAGCTGGGGATGGCTGGCACCAGGTGGCCCCACACCCACTGTGCGATAGGTGGGGCACCTTATGTCCTTAGCCGAAACCTTGAAGGTGAGTGAGGCACGTGGGTGATAGCAAAGCACGAACTCCCCGGCCACTCTTGAGCTCCAAAGCTGGTCCTACCATTTACCAGCTACTTGACTTTGATGAAATCAACTAGCCTCTCCAGCTCATGGTACCCATCTGCAAAAATGGATCTAAGGCCTAATCCCAGTGAGTAGTTGGGGCACTTAACCTGATGTGGCAAAGGAGGCCCCACCACAGTGCTGCTCACAGCGAGTTCTTAGTAAAGGGTAGCTCCCTTCTCCTTCCCTTCAACGAAGAATCACGAACAATAACGAGTCGTTGATTCTCATTCTATTAGAAACCAGAGGACTGCCTGAGAAGCAATTTCATCCACCTGCTCCCCCAGGAGGGGGATGTGGTCAGTGGAAGTCTGTCTTCTCCCGTGAGAGGTCCACCTCCAGCCTCTCCCCAGAAATGCCCCCTCTTTTCAAAGCTGCTTTTGTGCTCAAGACAATAAAACTAGCATCCATGCCAACAACATAATTGTGCGGGCATCAGTTAACAAAGAGGTTCAAGAAGGTAATAAAAACGCCCACAGCTCCAACTTCAAGTCCAGCAAAGGAAATGTGGATGTGTGGGGTGCATAAATCCTCAGATTCCTAAAGGATGTTCTTTCTCCTCGCCTCCCGGGAGGCTGGGCAGGACAAGGCTTAACACAAATAGGCATGCCAGGACTTCCAGGAGACACCTGGACCACCGCCGGGAGAGGAGGGCCTGATGGCGGCCTGACCCTGGAGAGACGTCTGGCTGAGAGCTGGAGCTGGAGCTGGAGGCACAGTCCCCTGGACACTAGTCCCTCCTCAGAAGCCTGGGGTTTAATCTCCCACAGCCACTCCTTCTTGCTCTGCCTCTTTAGGCTAGTCACCTAACCTCTCTGAGCTTCATTCCCAACCTGATAATTACTACCTCACAAGGTTGTTATGATTAAAAAAAAACAAAAAACAAAACAAAACAAAAACCCTCTTGATAGTTGCTCACTTCTGGGGCACCTGCTATGTGCCAGGGTCCATGCTAAGCACTTTATGGGAATGATGTCTTTTCATCCTTCCAACCATGCCATGAGGCTCCATTTTACAGATGAGGAGACTAAAGCACAGAGAGGTGAAGCATTTACTTGAGGTCACAGTATAGAGACAATGTTAGAACCCAGGCCTGTTTGAATCTCCAGCCCATGCTCTTAATCTCCGGGCTTTGCCAAGTGAAACCTCTGGTATCACTGTCAGTCACCTGAGACACAAGGAAAATTTTACAAAAGACTGACAATAATGCCCAGAGATGTAAGTAGAGGCCGAGAACTAGCCTCCGGGGGAGGTTGGTATGGAGAGACAAGGATCAGGCATGGGACCCAAGCATTCCTGCCCACCCTGTCTCTCTCCTCTCCTTCAGCTCCTACATCTACTCGCCCACACACGCACGTTCCGTCTACAACCCACGCTGTGGGCAGCACCCGTTCACATTCATCAGTCTACTTGGAACCTCACACTGGTCCCTAGAGGCAAGGCATATTGTTTCTACCTTATAAATGAGGAAAACCGAGGCTCAGAGAGGTTGAATCACATGCCCAGGGCCACACAGCAAGTAAGTTCTATGACATGGCCCAGCCCGATTGCTTGGATCCTCTTATCTCTGAGGCCCATTCTCTGTGTTCGTCCAGCCCTGCAGGTGTGGGTGAGCTGTCCTCCTGGGATTTCAGAGCCCCTCTGTCACTCCCTCCACCCACCCACTGTGTTTATGATTTGCTGAATCATGGCTGCTCTATTGTTCACTGCTGTCTCCCCTACTGGCCTGTAAGTGCCTTTGAGAGCAGAGACCATGTCTGGCACATCCACCGTTACATCAACAGGGTTCAGCCAGTGTGGAATTAGGAGCTCGGTGCAGAGTCACCGGCTGGAAATGCACCTCAAAGCTTTGGGGGAAAGAGCTAGAGCTCCTGGAGCTGGGGGTGAATCATAACCTCAGTGGGACAATGGCTGTCTTGGATGGTGCTGCATTTTATGTCTGGGAAGTAGGACGGGGATGGCGGGGCCGGGCGAGCTGGAGAGCGGGGACAGGAAAGGCTTCTTCTCCCATGCCCACCTTGGTGGCATCTCAGAAAACTGAGTTGAGTGCTAGTGACCCCCCCATATATGCCCATACGGCTCCTTTGGCTCATGTGGTCAGATTTAGCAACTGAAAATAGAGGACAACCAGTTAAATTGGAATTTCAGATAAACCACTGATAATTCTTGAGGTATGTCCCTTGCCATACCAAACAGACCAATATCTTGGTTCAGCCTTTATCATTCATTAATATTTGTTACATACTTTAACATTATTATTTATCTGAAATTCAGGTTTAACTGCATTTTATCTAGCAACCCCACCTGCGGGGGCCCTCCGTTGTTGGGAGGGCAGTTATTTCTCCAAAGGGACGAAGAACGATGCCCCCGAGAACCAAAGGGACACTGGAAAGGGCCAACCACAGTCCTCAGAGCCTAAGGGGCAGGGCCTGGCCCAGAGAGTGACGAGCAGGAACAAGGCCGAAGGCTGGCCATGGCCTCGGGAGCGGGGTTCACGCGGTCTTCCTGGCACGGGGTGGAATGTGGAGCCCGCCCCAGCTGCTCCCCATTAAGCAGAACTGGCATTTCAGAACACGTCAGAGGCGCTGGCTCCCAGCCCTGGAAGTCAGCATCTGGCCTCTGAGCCCGCGCGTCCTGCCCAGCCCCAGCCCTCTCACCTCGGTGGACCCTGATGGAGGGCCCCAGCAGGCCCATTGTCATCCTGCCCAGCCTCAATGGGGCCATTCAGGGGCTTTGCAACAGGCCCCTCTGGAGGGCACTTCCTCCTCCCCTCTGGAGCGCCCTTGGCCACAGCCTTCGCCTGTGTGGGTGGGAGGTCTGGCGGTGGTGAAAGCAGCGGGCAGCCAGGCGACATTACTGAAGGCTGGATTGTTGACAGAGGGCACGGAACAGAGGCCCCCCCACCCCCCGCCCATGTCACGGGACCGCGGGCGCTCTGCCCACACTGTGCCTCTCACCCCAGCGGAGGCGGCCGCGCATTGGAGGGGCCCACACCTGAGGACAGAGCAGCAAGACCTCTCCCACATTCACTGGGAAACTGAGGTGGTCCGTTGGAGCCAGAGAAAGCGAGTTCAAGCCCCGGCTTTGCCAAGTCCTAGCTGTGCAGATTAGGCGAGGAGCATCACCTCTCTGGGCCTTTCTCTCTCCATCTATAAAATGAGACTAATGCTATCTACCTCCTGAGGTGGAGATGGAAGGACATAAACCACGGAAGCTTGGAGCCTGGCGCGTGGCTGCCCGCTCCTCTGCCCTTTCTTATCTCTAGCTCTTCCTGATCCATGGAGGACTCCAGAAAATGTGCTCTCCCGTGACCAGCAGATTTAAAACCCATGGATAGGGATATCTTGGTTCAGACTTTATCAAGAGGACACGGGGTTTTGCAGACCTGGGACTCCAGCCCAGGCCCCTCTCAGCTCACATGGCCCTGTAGGAAGGAGCACCGCATTCAAATACACAACCCCTCCCCTCATCTCTGGTGCTCCTTCTGCCAGCCCGCTCTGGCATCCTGAGTATCTCATACCACTTTGCGCTTCCAGATCTCCTGCCCCAGGTTGCTCGTAAGCTCTGACTTCTGAATGAGCACACAGAGCAACAGATGCCGAACTCTCTGGGCGCTGTCAGGCAACTTCAAGGCGGCCAGCTTGGGGCTAAAGCTGAGGCCAAAGGGACGCACACTCTGGGTTCATAACCCCTCAGAGCAGGTGTCCTGGCTAACCCTTCCCGGTGGCCGACATCCAGTGAGCTGCCCACCCTACATGGCCACACCAGCCATGGGTGGTGGGGAGAAGAGCCAGGGCTCCCTGGGTACCAGAGCCCTCTACCATCTGTTCACCACACTGAATCCAAGATCTGCTGCCCTGTTGTCTCTGAATCCTGCACTTATGCATTCAAACCTCAGCTCCTCTCACTTTATCTAGGACCCCGTTCTCGCCTGCCCCAGCCACCCATCTCCCTCTTCTCTTAATCATCCAATTTGATCTTTTACTCTGGACCAGCCTTTGTCAGAGGAGGGGCTACAGACCACCCTCTGCACATCCGTCTTACCTGCCAAAAATACAAGTTCACGGGCATTGCCCAGATCTGCAAATTCAGAGGCTCTGAGGCCAGGGGGCCCCAGGATTCTGCCCATTTAACAAGGATCCAGGCAATGCTGATGTACACTGAAGATTAAGAATCACAATCGTGGAGCAAAACAGGCCTGTTTGGCATCTCTCTGGTCCCCTAGGACCGTTGTTTGCACATTCCCTTTCCTGTTAATAACTATTACAAAGAAGTCATCAATTGGTTTGCCAATTTACACTAATACAACCAAGGACTGCCATCTCATTTCTCGCCTGCATTCCGCCTTGGACTTACTTGAGAGGTTTCTATCCATACATTAGGGTATAGCAAAAAATACACACACACACACATACACATACACGTTCAAGACCTAACATTTATGGAGAACCCATCACACAGGCTTGCCACATGCTTCATATACTTTGTGGCATTTAATGCTCAGAGCAGCCCTGTGAGGTCACTGATCTCCTGCCCCTAGAGCAGAGGAGGAGACGGGGGCAAATCTAGCAGCTCATTTAAGGCTGTATCCTCTGTGGACAGAGCCAGAATGTAAACCAACCACCTGCTCTTGCCCATTTCATTCTCCTGCTCTTTTTGAGGGTGCTGGTCTCAAATCCAGGAAATCTCACCCCAAAGTGGCCTCAGGATCCGCTGCCGAACCTAAGAACTACAGCTGCCAAGCCTCACCCCAGGCCTGCCTCTGTGAGGGAGATGTCTGGACATGTTCTATTTTCATAACTCCACCTGCTCCTGGCAAAGAGCCAAAAGCTATGGGTCTGGGTCATGCAGCTTGTTAAAGTAGTGTCTGGAAGGGGAACTAAGTTTCTTGACTCCAAGAACAGTGCTCCTCTGGCCTCCCCATGCTGCCTGTGCTGCCAGGGGTCAAAATAGATTTCCTATGAAACAGATTTTCCAACCTCTCAAAGAGCATCTGGACACACACTCGCCTATACACGCAAGCGTGCCCGTGCACACACATCTTCACACACGCACATGTGTTCCCACATATACACGCATGCACGCACAAACCCCTTCTCGGTATCAGGCTCGTCGTCGTTCAGGCACAGGGCAGCTTGCCTGTCCCCACTCAGGGCCATGTCTGGACTTGAGGGTGGCGGGGGATGCCCTCCTCCATGAGGCTGGGATGCAGTTATGTGAGACGAGTCCAGAGGAGCTGGGGATGAGGGAGAAATCCCCCCTTAATTCCCTCCGCCACCTTCCTTCTTTCTGAAGACTCCCAAGAGGTCGCCAAGCCTCTTCCTCCTCCTGCAGTGGCCCAGGCCTGACTGAGATGAGTGTGCATGAGGACGGGCCGTTTCTATGGTACCAGTGACCGTGTGAGCAGCTTTTAAATAGCTCCGATTTACACAAAATGCAGCAAAAAAGCTCCAGCATCAGATCAGACAAAAATTTTACCAAACAGCCTGATCCGGAGGCTCAGTTCATCTGCTCCACTCTTATCAATGGGCTTCCCCCACATCAATACACGACTGCAGCGTGTTGAAAGAACGGCCTGGGCAGGTGGCCCAATTGCCTTGCAGAGCACCTGCCCACTGAGAAGGCTTCCCCAGGCAGAGTGGGAGGGCCCAGCAGTGCCACTGCAGCGAGCCTCTCCCCTTGGTCCTCGAGGACGCACCCTGCCTCCTTCCCATCCCCATGCGGGGATCATGCAATGCAATTTCCAGTTGTAACTCAAGGAAAATGGGAAGAAGACTTCAGAACAGCAAGGGATGGTGGGAGTTGGACTCTGTTCAGCAGTGGGAATGGCTGTCCTCCCTTTGCTGAAGGGGCTAGAAAGGATCTCACAGCCCATTTGTGACAAGGGCTAGGATGGAACTGTCTCCCGCTCCTGGAAGAGGCCACCTAGACCTCCTAGAAGGGTCAAGAGCTGTGGCCCTCTAACCCTGAGCTCCCATGTCACAGACTAGATCTCCCCTCCTTCTGCAGTACCCAGAGAGATGACAGCCTCCAACATGTTGATCAAACACCAGCTGCAAAGCCCAGTGCACAGGTAAGTAAGATGTAAGAAATGGAGTGGGCCTGGATTCTAGAAGTCTCTTTTATGACACCCTCCTCCTCTAGGGCTGACCTGTCTATCCCTGCCATCCCTAATCACAGGGTAAAATAATTAGAGACAATGGGGCCTGTGCCTCCAGACAGAGGTGGTAGCTGAGTATAGTAAGGGGGCCTCTCTTAAGTACTACTTCTGAAGGGGTCAGGGCATAAGTGCCCCTCTGCTTCTTAAACTTTAATTTACCTATGATCTGGGGGTCTTGTTAATGTACAAATCTAATTCAGAAGGCTTGGGATGATGCTCAAGATTCTGCATTTCTACCAAACTTCTAGGTGATGTCATTACTACTGGCCCACAGACCATACTTTTACTAACAAAGATTAAAGCACAAAAAGAGGCAGGCAGGCAGGCATGAAGAAAGGAAGGAAGAGGGAGAAGGAGGGAGGGAGGAAGGGAGGGGAGAAAGATGGGAAATGGAAGACAAAAGGAAACCAGTGCATGTTGGCAAACACAATTCTTACCCCCACATTCTACTATGGGCATCTCAGAGCCAGCCCTAAGCTTGGATAAAGAGTCTGCTCAGAGGGTAAGAATTCTCCAACCTGAGCAAAACTATTACCCTTTCCCAGCGAGCCTAACTCACCCATATCTTTGTGTTAAGACCCTGACTTTTGTGCTAAGACACTCACCCACCCTTTGCACTAAGAGCCCCCATAAAGAAGCAAAACTGCCAGAAGGATGATATTTTGACCTATTAGCATCTTAAGGCACAAAATATAGATTTCTTAGTGGGGTCTGAAGAAATAGTGTAAGTGCCCTAGGCTGGGAGTCATACCTGGATGCTAGTCCCAGCTCCGTCTGAAAGTCTACGAGTCCCATCACTTACTCACTAAACAATTAGTAAGCACTTACCATGTGCTAAGGATACAGCTGTGAACAAGCTGAACAAATCCCTTGTTCTCATGGAGCTGAAAGTCTAGCAGAGGAAAGCACATAATAAACAAATGCATGACATGTCAGAAGACTGCTCTGGTTCTGGAGAAAAATAAAGCAAGGTAAGGAGAGAGGTATCAAATGACAGATTGCTGTTTTATATAGGGTGGTCAGAAAGGGTCCCTTTGATAAAGCGTCTGAGCAGAGACCAAAGGTAAGGGAGTGAGCCGTGTCAATATCTGGGAAGACATTTCAGGCAGAAAGAACAACAAGTGCAAAGGCCCTGAGGCTCAACTTTCTCGTCTATAAAATAAAGGGCTAGGAAAACAGGGTCTTTGTGATATAGCTCTAAGGTTCCCAAGTCTGATCATCAGGAGCAGGAGAGGCTTCGACGGTTGGGGGAAATGATCTGTCCTGTGTGCCTGGGTCAGGGTGATGAAACCAAGAGGACACCTTCCCAGACTCTTCCTTTTTTATAGTCCTATACATCTCTCTTTCCAGCTCTGTTTCGAGGAGCAAACTACCAGTTGTTTTTAAGAAACAAAAATAATCTGCCCTGTTAAGGCGAGATATTTTAAAACCACTGAATGGATTTTTCCTTCCGTGCTCTTTAATTTTTTTTTAATTTTATTTTTTTATTGATACATCTCCTCTCCTTCCAGTTCTAAAATAAGCACCCTGTCTGCCCATACACGAGTCCAAAGGCAACACACTGCAGATGGCGTGGGTCTGGGGAGAGCCAGATGGAGGTCGCTTGGAAGGCACTAGACCTGGAGAATCCACCGGGGGAGCCTGGCCAGGCTGGCCTCACCCGTGGCCTGCTGCCCCTGAATCCAGGTGACGAGACGCTCTTAAAAACAGCAGTGGAATGTGGTGAGAGTTGGCATTTGCAAATGACAAATTTCTGACCGAATTCCAGTTCTTTGGAATGGAAAACCAGCAGCTTCCTGTTACAAAATGTCCCAACAGTTCATGCCTAACACATGGGTGTGGGCAATTCATATATTTCGAATCTAAATTTGGCTAAAAATATAACAAAGCCAGCATATTTTTAGCCAGGTAAACATTTCTAGGGACTAGGTCAAATTTATATCGGTTTCTGCTCCGCAATCCAGAGAAGGAACGATTCCAAATGAGCGAGAAGCAGGGACCCAAGGAGAAGGGCACACAGGCCACCAGGCAGCTGGGAGTCACTGATTCTTGGTGACTGTGTCTGGTTTGGGAATGTTTCCAGGACTCAACGGTTTATCCCTTCCCGTTAGAGAGGCAGGACCTTTTAGAGAATGAAGAAGGCCCACGCTGTTTAGAAGGCAGGCCTTACTCGGGGTTTACCACTACTCACTCGAGAGAGCCGTAAGCAAATCACTTGCCCTCTGCGTGCCCTCAGCTGTCCGTGTCTCTCCTTCCCATGCTCAGCTGGAGCTGGGTTTTGTGAGAAGCAGCACAGAGGGAGGCCCATTCCATGGGTGAAGATTCAGGCCCTGCAGGTTCTGCCCGAGTTCCAGGCCTGGCTCTTCTGCTTAGAGGTGGGGGACCTCGGGCAAGTTGCTGAGGCTCTCCAGGCCGTAATTCACCGGTAGAGTGGAGACAATCACTAAAGGGCCGACCTCAGAGGTTACTGCTTCTGTGACAAGGACACTGGAAACCCCACGGAAGATGCTTAGGAGACTGCCCAGCGCACAGTGAGTGTCCCGTAAATAACAGCATCTATCCCACACCAGACGTTTGGACACGTGCTGACTGCTTTCGTCTGCATGACCCGTTGGAATGCTATACCTCCCTGGGGAAACTGAGGCTTGGTGGGACTGCCTTGTCTAAACTGCAGCTCAACAACTATTTATTGAGCCCACAGTGTCCCAGGCCCCACACTAGCATGGGGGAAGCTAGCTAGCCACCTGGGCAATACATGGGGAAGGAAGGTTTTAACCGGGGTCTTTCTGACTTCCAGCTTGTGGGGGGAGGGGAGAGGGCATCTAAGAGGCTGGACAGAAAGAGCGGGGACATGAAATCGGAGTTTCTGTGCTAACTCCATGTGGTCTCCGTCAAGTTACTCACCTCCTCTGAGCCTCACACATAACAGAGATGAAATGCTGCCAGTCTTATCGCATCGTGAGGCTTAAATAAGAGGATGTAGGTAAAGTGTCTGGCCCATGGGAGGTGTTCAGCAGTGGTCTCCTGCTACAATGACAACATCCACATAGAGGTCTTTGTTTTCTGATCCATTGAGCCAAATGCAAAAGCTTTCTAATAGGCAGGGATTAATTCTATTTTACTGCTTGAATGAGAATGAGGGGGAAAGAACATAGCTTAGGGCTGGATGCGCTTCTCTAAACCATCAGGCCATTCAGAGCGGACCTTCTGGCCACCGAGAGTGGGGTGGAAAGAATACTGGAGCCAGAAGATGGGAGGCCTCAGTTCCAGTTTTGTTCTGCCCTCACTGCTGGGTGACTGTAGGCAAGTCACAACCCTCTCTGGGCCATCTGCACAACAATGTGAGAACAGCTGGCCTCCGAGGGCTGCCCTGGCTCAGGCATGTCGAGGGTCTAGAGACGCAGAGCCCTAAGCAGACATCCCAAGAAAGCCCGGTTGTTCTAAATCTGGTTTTGTCACCTAAATAGTGCTTTCCACCCCCCGCAGAGCTGCCTTCTTCTGTCCAGAGACAGCTAACAACCAAAGTTCCCACACCGGAAGGTCTAACAGTTCTGGAGCCCTTGCGGTCCACACATTTTGACGTAAACATGCGTCACTCCCAGGTCTGAAAAGAATCAAAGCAAATCAGCATGAAATGGGGACTGTCCGCGAGCTGCAGCCAAGCGGCCCGTGGTGGGAGGGTGGGAAGGGAAGTCTGCCAGCTGTTAAGCACACGGACCCCGCTGGGCCCCACAGCCCAGGGGTGACCTGGGGGGCGGCAGCCACGGGGGGAGAGAACCAGATTGTGCCCAGATTGCAGCAGGATGTGGGCAAAAGCCAACAGGGCTCCCCATTCAATAAACACGATGCCTCTAGAGACAGGCTGGGACAGGCTAGGGAGGCCAAGGCCAGGGAAGGTGGGGGGGCAGGCTCCAAGGAGAGAGGGTTTGGACATTCGATTGTCTAAAGCTACACCTCAGTATGGGACTCAGGCCCTCCTCCAATTCCCGGCAGAAGAAGGCAGTGGCGAAGAGGTTTTGGAATTTGAGAGACCCAGGTTTGAATCCTGTCACTGTCTGTGGCATGTGTGTGACCTGAATAAGTTCCACACCCCCTCTCAGGCTGCTCTCCCTTGTGACTCCTCATTTCTCTTCTTAGTGGTAAAACAGGATCAATATTGGCTCAGAAAGTTCATGTGAGGATTGAGTGAGATTGGGTATGGAAATGGCACGTGAATGATTGCTGCCATCATCATTCCTGGGAGGCCGTCCCATCCCGGGACTCTCTAAACCCTCCCCTTTTCTTCACCAGCTAAAATCCTTCAGAATCCTTGTCAGGTCTGCCTTCCAAAGCTGGTGTGTGTGTGTGTGTGTGTGTGTGTGTGTGTGTGTGCGCGCGTACACGCGCGTGCGCCAAAGCCCGCCAAAGCCCTCTAAAGCCCATGGTGTTCTCTCCCCCTCAACCCCTCCAGCTGATCCTACAGTCCTTGTTGCATCCTGACAGACCTTCCATTGGAGCAGCCAGATGGTTTGGACATTGTAAACAGCCTTGTATACGGGAACCTGCCTCCTCCTTCTAACCAGCCAGCCCAGGCCCATTTCCCTAAGACCTGGGGTTGGAGAGCTTTGATACCGGCCTCAGCCAAGGTTCAGGTCGCCCTCTCTGTGTCTCCTACACTTGGCCACCCACCACCACGTGATCTTCTCAGTTCACATGCCAGGAGGGAGTTCTGCAGAACACATGGCTTAGCCACAGCTTCACGAACACAGCTGGTGCGCCGTATCTTACTTACTCCTGCTTTCCAATGCTTTCTTTCATCTTCCCCGTCCCATCCTTCTTTTCTTCTGCAGATTATAAGTAGGAACCTGCTATGTGCTGACCCTGTCGTAGCAGAGATCAAAAGGGACACATCCCTGACCTCATGGAAGGCATGGTCTGGCTAAAAAAGCAAGCCATCACAGGCCAAGCTGTGGAGGCTATAGAGCAGGCTATGGGAGCATAGAGGACAGATGCTACCACGGTGATGGTGGAAGGCTTCCCAGAGGAGGTGACACAAAGCCTGAGCTTGAATGGGTAAAGGATGGGGAGGATTTAGCCAGGCAAAGGAGACCTAAGTAGTGGGGACAGAAAGAGGGTTGAAGCAGAGAAAGAAGCTTGCTCCCATTCATACACACTCATACACACTCACCTTCTCACTGCCTAGATGAGGAGGACTCAACCAGGGGTTTTAATATTTTTTAAAATTTCCTCATTAAAAACAATTTCTTTTATACTTTCAACTTTGCAAACATCTTAGGTTTTTAGAAGAGATGATCAAATCAACTTGGATCTTGTGATTCCATAAAATGTCAGCAACTAGTCTCATGAAAGAACAGGAATGAAGCCAAGATTCTCACACTACACCAGAAAGGAGATAAGGAGTCCAGATCCCAAACCCAGTGAAATAAACTTGGCCAGGCTATTTATTGTCAGTGAGTACACACACACACACACACACACACCCCCATCCCTATCTCATTTACATTCTCAGGGGTATATTGTAGAGGTTAAGGGGAACTGCTAACGTAACTCTAGCCAGAGCTTCCTTTTGTTTCTCAACATTTTATTTTGAAAAACTTCAAACAGAAAAGTTGAGAGAACTGCACGTGTATCTTCACCTAGATTTACCAGTTGTTAACATTTTATGACATTTATTTTGTCCTCTCTGCAGATACACTAACCTTTTCTCCCCCCGAACTATCTGAGATAGTTGCTGACACCCAGACACTCTATCTCTAAATATTTCAGCATGTATCTCCCAAGAAAAAGGGCATTTTCTTACATAACCTCAATACTGTTTACATCGATGAAATAATACTCTCTCATACACCATCTGAATTCAAGTATCTCCAATTGTATCCAAAGGAACTTTCTAGGATTTATGGTTTTGTTCATGAAGGTTCCAGTCAAGGATCTCTCACTGGATTTGGTCATCATAACTCTTTGGTCTCTTTTTCTAGAATAGTTCTCCATTTACATTTAAAAAAAAAATTTTTTTTTTTTTTGGTCTTTCATGACATCGTCAGTTTTGAAGATACCAGCCCTGTTTTCTTAAAGAATGACCCATAATCTGAATTTATCTGATGGCCAGCAAATGATTCCAAACAAATTCCCCAATTTTTCAGATTTATTTATTTATTTAGAGCACGTGCACATGCATGGGGGAGGGGCAGAGGGAGAGGGAGAGAATCTCAAGCAGACTCTGCACTGAGCGCTGAGTGTGGAGCCCGACATGGGACTTGATCTCACAACCCCGAGATCGTGACCTGAGCCAAAACCAAGAACTGGTCACCTAACCGAATGAGCTACCCAAGAGCCCCCTCAAATTCCCCATTTGTCCCTTCCTCTCTCCAGGATCAGCCCTGCCAATTCCACTAAAAATGCTTAATGGACCTGGCGGCCTCAGAGCACTTGGAACTTTACAAATCCCAGAGGGGTTTAACTGATACTATTAAGCAACTAATATTTATTTAATATTGAAAGAACATTTTCAATATTTCTAAACCTCAGGGGTGGAGGGGAGGAGTCAAATGTCATATATACTCACCCAAAGGAAATTTTATAGCAATTTACTTTGATTTAGTATTTAAAATGGCTTTTCAGGTATTTTTTTTTTCAAAGTGCTTCCACTCTTGCTATTTAACAACTGAAACTTTGGGGGGAACCTGGGTGGATCAGTGGGTTAAGCCTCTGCCTTCAGCTCAGGTCATGATCTCAGGGTCCTGGAATCAAGCCCTGCATTGGGCTTTCTGCTCAGCGGGGAGCCTGCTTCCCCCTCTCTCTCTGCCTGCCTCTCTGCCTATTTATGACCTCTCTCTGTGTGTCAGATAAATAAATAAAATCTTAAAAAAACGAACAAACAAAAGAAAACTGAAACTTTGGGGTCAAGGGGCACCCAGCTGGTTCAGCTGTGGTAGAGTGGGCAACTCTTGATCTCTGGGTTGTAAGTTTGAGCCCCATGTTGGGTATAGAGATTACCTAAAAATAACAAAATGCTTAAAAAAAAAAGTTGATTTTGGAGTCAAGGTGATACAGGCTCAAATTCTGGATCTATCACTTACTGGCTGTGTTACTTGGAAAAGTAGCTTAACCTCTTTGAGTCTTGGTTTCCTTAAAGGGTATTTATGGTGTGAGGTGCTTAAACTAGTGTCTCGGTCCTAATAATTGCTTCTGTTAAGCATCCCAAGAACCTTCAAAAAAGGTGGAGCGAGAATGTTCCTCTCATTTTATAGGTCAGGTAACTGAAGCTCAAAAGATACTACAACTTGTTGAAGGTCACACAGCAATGCATCTAAAGAGATAGAACTAGAACCAAAGTTGCTGACTCCCAAGAGCTGTCCTTTCCATTTCTCTTCAGGAAATAGCATCTTCCTCATGGGATGTCGTGAGGATTAAATGACATGAGACGTGTCTGGTGCCATGCATTATGCTGGTACAGACACTATGCTCAATCAGTGTCAGTGACTGTTAGTATCATTATTTTTCATTTGTCACACTTCTGTGATTTTGTTCAAAGGCCCCCAAAGAAGTCTGGTAGTTAGGCTCATAATTACCTTGACTTCCACCAAGGTGGGGCAGGGGATTGGAAAAACCTAAAATCCACTGAAGGTATTAAGGTTTCGCTTGGAAGGAAAGACAAAATATTCTGAGGCTATGGGGCCATTGTTTGGAAAACACAAGAGAGGGTCTGTTTTCCTTGGGAAAGGGACACTAAATCATGAGTCATTCTTTAGGTTCTGTGTGGGTGACTTGAGGTTCCTGAGAAAACTTTTGTGTCACTCACTACTGTTGTGAGTGGACTGAAACACAAAAAGCCTGACCCAGTTTTATTCCCCAAATCCCATGACCCATTCTGCCTAAGACATTCTAG
Organism: Martes martes; assembly: GCF_963455335.1. Taxonomy (NCBI): domain Eukaryota; kingdom Metazoa; phylum Chordata; class Mammalia; order Carnivora; family Mustelidae; genus Martes; species Martes martes. The sequence continues at coordinate 42,281,586 of NC_137898.1, forward strand.
GAACACATTGTCTATCCCCTTGAACAATGAGACCAAGAGACAGAGTGGCCATTGAAATTGGCCATGACGCAGTTACTAAAACACCGTTGGGCAGCCGGCCATGCCTTGGGGCACCTCAGTGACCAAACTGATCACAAGGCCCAGCTCCCACCATAATCATGCCAGCTGCAAGGGAAGAGGGTTTTCCTTCTGCCCTCAAAACAATAAGTAGCCATTCAGAAGCCCAACCAATGGGATTGTTCCATTCTTGGTCATAATGGCAAGGCCATCACATTATCCAGTGGCTGCAGGGCTGGCTCAGGCAAGCTCTTACAAAGAAGACTTCCCATAAGTTTGGTTTGCAGCAGAGCCCTCAGCTTGGCTGGTGCTACGGGATGGCATGCCTGGAACCAAAATGTAGAGGTTTCATCTCACAACTCTGGGTATGACTCATTTAGAGGACATCGTTCTTAATTTACTCTTGCTCCCCATTCACCTAACCAAAGGCCTGCCATGTTCTCTGCTTCCATGGGGTTAGTCATCTGTTCTGCCATGTAATCAACTGTGCACTTGGGAGGCACCTGGGAGACAGGTCGGGTGGAAAGAAGGTGAGCCTGTGATGAGGCAGATCTGGTTTGCAAACTTGGCTCTGACCTTACATAATAAAAATAGGCAATACCAAGTATTCCTTGCTTATTATATGCCAGACACTCTTCTCAACGACCTACCTGTTTACCCATTTCTACTTTATAGGTGAAGACACTAGCATTTAGAGATGTGAAGTAACTTGCCCGAAGCCTGGATTCAAACCTTGGTCTGTCTGTCAGTGAAGCCAGATCTACCACGTAAAATGGCCTCTGAGTGCGAACTCCCTTTGCTCTCAGCTTCCTCAGATAAAATGCATAGATGGGGCACCTGGTTGGCTCTGTGGGTTAAGCGTCTGCCTTCGGCTCAGGTCATGATCTCAGGGCCCTGGAATCGAGCCCTGCATCGGGCTCTCTGCTCAGCGGGGAGCCTGCTTCCCCCACTCTCTCTGCCTGCCTCTCTGTCTACTTGTGATCTCTGTCTGTCAAATAAAGAAATAAAATCCTTAAAGAAAATAAAATGCATAGACTACATTACATTTTACCCATTGCTTGCATCTCAGATTATATATACACAAACATATACACAAATATATAGAACAAATACGTAGGCAAAGCACTACGTATACACGCAAAACAAATACATGCACCAAAGATACCTATAAAGCAGCGGAGACTACCTGACACATAGCAGATGCTCCAGAAACGCTCTCTTCCCTGCTGTGCCGGCAGATTCTAGGAAGGAAGCATCTCTGACCTCAAGCCCAGATCTCACTGGGTGGTTCGGCTTTCTCAGCCTAGCTTCCGGAGCGTCTCCAAGTCTTCATTAAAACACCTCTCTCAAGGCCACATCTCTTATGCCATAGAAGTAAGTCACACGGGACACCAAGATTGGGTGCTTCAGTCTTGGTCACAGAGGAAGAGAGTGCGAGAAGAGGGAAGCAAATCTAGCTATTCCGAAGGCTGGAAATTGGACTGTAATTTCTCCAGCCTGGCCTTTGATGTGTGTGCGCTAACATGTGCTCGTTACTTTAAGCTGTTCCATGTGGATCTATTTGTATATGCGTGTGTGTATATATGTGTATATACACATATCCAGAAGGAGATGTACTTCTATACGTGTATATATACACACACATAATGATATCCTAAATAAGCCACCCGTCCCACCTTTAAAGTGTCTTATGAAAACTAACCCGTGGAATAAGCAATAATAGGCGAAATATAAACATTCTTGTATGTTGGCGGATAACCATGCTATACATTCCCCTCTCAGAACGGAGAGAGAGAAGAAAGGGAATAACACAATAGCAGAAAAATGCACTAATCAAATCCATAATCAACTTTGATGATGGAGCAAGGATTCTAATCAAAACACAATGGGGCAAAGTTGCAACAGGTTGTGAGCTTGGAGCTGCTCTCTCTTCCCAGGGGCCTTGCCTGCTCTTTCTTTTTAAACATCTGAAACACCCACAGAGGATTTCAATCACTTCTAATTACTTTTTTAAAGAAATGAGTTGCAAGTTGAACACCAGGCTCCTAAAAACAGGAAATATCAAAGTATTATACATATATATATATATATATTTTTTTTTTTCCTGCAGCTGCTTCTTAAAAATAAGCTAACCTCTCCTCAAATAGCTCACGCGCATTCCTTATCTGAAGGTCGGCCGGCCAGGGTTTCTGAACGAACGCAGAGCATGCCTCTAAAACAATTCTTTGCATATGGTCATAATTTATCCACCGCGTTAATGGAGCAGATGCTATAAATGTTCACTCTTGGGGGAAGGCTCAGGTATTCCAGCACAAGGAAGGGAATTCGGGAGGGGTGTGGGGCTGCAGAGCGCAGGCCCCCCCAGCGGGGGGACAGCCCAGCTGCAGGCTTGTGGGAGAGGTTCAAGGTGAGGGGCTTGGGGAGTTGACAATGGGGCTGTACATAAGAACTGTTTGCTGGCTACCTTAGGTCTTTTCACGGTTGATGGACACGGAGAGCCGGCTTGCGGGGAAAGGGCTGTCACTGGCTGAACAGAGTTGCTGCATAATAAAAGAAGCCCTGAGAACCACCTCCCTTCCCCTGTAACTATCATGTTGAATATTCTGAACCCCAAGCTAATAACAATAATCACTGTCATTTTCCCAAGGGTCTGTTATGAACCAGGTCTTTATGGACACACCTCCCAGCTTCTCCTAGGGAGCCTGTGTACGCAGAATTCTTATCCACCAGCCAGCAAGCAAAGCCAATCCTTCAACTGCAAGATGCTTTTGTTCTTCTCACCACCTTTGAAAAGGAAGATACTAGATACAGAGACAATTATCTGTTGCATGAAAGTGCAGCTTCCCTGTGGTGACATCATCTTTTGCTCTCTACCAAAGCATGGCCCTGTTCCTCATCCTACCCTCTCATGGTCATCTCACCTCCTCTTCTCCCCATCCAGTCAGTCCTGCCCATCTCTGAAGCCCGGCCTCCTCCAGAAGGCCCTCTGGGTTTCTCCAGCCATTATGGCCCTTCCCTTCCTGCAGGCCCCAAGCATATCTTTCAGCCCTCTCTGTACTGTGTCCTGTTGCCCTTGGTACCCCAGATATACCTCCCAACTAGACTATAAAATCCCCAAGGCCCAGGTCATGTCTTACTTACCCTGTGCACCTGCCAGGGTAAATGATGGAGGGAGGCCGCTATGAAGGCTGGGAAGACCACCAGCCTTGAAGCTAACTCATCCTGACTCTGTTCCATCATACCAAAGCAGGATGACCTAGGGCAAGTTGCTCTATCTTGCTGAGCCTCACTCACCCTTCTAGCTCAATGGGTAGAGCTGGGGTCCTAACAGGGCCTGCAAGTAAACTGGAAGCCTCTGTGGTTCTCTCTCTACAGCAGAGTGGTTAAGGGCATGGATTCCAGAAGCAGACTGTCCAAGTTCTAACTCTACTTCTGCTACTCACAAGCTTACTGACCCGGTTTTGCCTCAGGTTCCTCATGAGCAAAATGAGAATACGCCTACAGTAACATAACATAGTAACACATATGTCATTGGATTGTCAGAAGAATCAAACGAGGCTTTTTATGGACTCGTCTTTAGAACAATTCCTGGCATGTAAGAAATGATTATATTATTTGATTTGCCATTGTTATATTATTAAATTATCATTATTATATTATTTAACTTGCCATTATTATATTATTTGTCATTATTATTATATTATTATCATAGAAAATTATTGTTATAGAACATGTCTTGTCTGTCTTTAAGCGGTACTGTGAGAATGAAATAATATTATATGTAAAGAGCCAGGCACTAAACAAGTAGCAGTGCCCTTCCCTCTTCTTCAGGGCATGCCTGGTACTGACAGATGCTCTGTAAATTCCGATTAATACCCTTCAAGGGCTAGAGAGATAAGCTATGCCTTTTCTCACTTAGAGCTTATTAGATCCAGGTTCAACATGCCTTATCTCTTGCTTTAGCAATATAAATAGCTAATTATTTTAAGTATTCCTTATTTGCCAGACACCAGGCTAAGCACTTCACATGTTATTCTTCTTAATCCTTACAATTTGTATGGCTGTTTATGCCCATTTTTACAGATGGAAACACTGAGGCCCAGAGAGGTTCATTAAATAGGTCACCCAGCTGGTACGTGGCAAAGACAGGACACCACAGATACCTGCCTGACTTTAAAACCTCTGCTAGTGACCACTGCACAACCCAGTCTTCTGCCAAAAGCTCCCTGAATAAAAGGGGGAGTCAGAGGCCCTAAGATATCATCTGCCTTATAACTCATCATCTTCCAGTGATCAATACCAGGTTTTGAATTAGGGACTAGAGAAGTCAAACCAGATAAAGTCTTCAAGCCCATATTAGGCTTTCCTGAATGGCAAACGGGCACCATGTTAGATAGAGTGAAAGGAAGCCCTTTCCAAAGAAGGGAAAACTGCCTTTGCCAAGGTCACTTCAATGCCAAGGTGGAGCAGTGAGAACAAGGATCCGCCACCTGCCACAGAGAAGACCGCTCAGGAAGCCCAAATGTGGATAAGGAAAGAGGAGGCTGACAAAAGTAGGATAGGCCATCAGGAAGTAGCCAATGTCCTTAGCAGTTCGTCCAAACCATCCTCATAATCAGCACACAAGGTCCCACTGAGGTCAAGGCAGGTGCAAGGCAGGTGCAATTCTGGGGATGGTGGGCCAAGAGTAAGAGGGGGAAGCTAAGTCGTGAGGGACCAGGACCCTGCCAACCCCTCCAGGAACAGCTGGAAAACATTTTTTCGGAAAAGAGGGTGATGAATCACCTTTCCAGAACCTGCCCAGTGCAAGTCCTCCAACAATGTTTATTAAACATAGGGTCGAATGGGCAAAGGCGGAAGAGCTGCCTGGGCAGAAAACATCCCATGTCCACTTTCCCTCTCATTCCTCAGGTCCTCCTCATCAGGCTGGAAGGGTGTGTGTCATATCCCAGAGTCACTGCTCTGACCTCCCACATACCACCCACCATACCTCATAAGCCCCACCTCCAAGGATGGATAGGAAAAACCTCACAAGAATGTACCCCTGAGCTCATTCTCATTTCAGAGCCTGCTGGACCAATCCTGTAGCTAACAACAGAAAAAGAGAACAGAGCGCTAAACCCTAGCAGAGACAGGCCCCCGGAGCATAGGGGGAAATCTTGCCTTCCTCCCACACGCCATCACTCAAACCTGTCAGCTTCCAAAAATGTTTAGCAAGTGCGGCAGCGAGGGGCATGCTTATCAGCCTGGTGTGGGAGCTTAATCTGCTTCGAGGGCCTTCTCCAGCCCAGAGTTCCAAAAGTCTGCTTACGATTAGCTCCCAGCTCCAGTTCCTCCATCGGACAGGCTAGCAATGTGTTGAGTTCTAGCCTCTGATCAGAGAAAGCTCCAGGAGAAGGTGGAGACAGTGTCAGCAGAGAAGAAAGTGCCAAAAAGGTCAGCTGGTCTGTTGCCACTTCCCTGACACCAGCCCCAAACCACCTCCCCCTCTGGCTTCCCGCCTCTCCTGACTGGGACAGTCACATCCGTCAGGTCAGCCTGTCCCCAAAAGTCCCTGCTGACTGACTGCCAAGAAAATAGAGCATGCCCCTGCTCCCTCCTACCAGATGGGGGTGGGGGTGGAAGGAGCAGGGAGGGCAGGAGGCCAAGAGAACCTGATTGGCCCTTGTGGATTTCCTTAAAAGAGACTGCCGGCCAGGGCCTGTCACCCCGCCGAACTGGGTGATGCAGGCTCTGTCGGGAAAGGTAAAAGTCACCAATTCTCTTCAAGCCCAAGCATCCCCCAACCCCACACCGGGTCAGGCAGGGGATCTACTACCCTGAAAGGAGGGGCTTAGCTTCGGGGGAGCCTTTTGGAGGCAGCCACCCCCCACCCCCACCCCCGCCGTAATCACCGGCCAGGACGCTGGGGAGTCTCTGGCTGCCCGCCTCAGCTGGTGCACCGGGCAATCCCATGGCAGTCCCAGCACCGTGCCTGGAATCCTTTCGCCCCAAGGGACGGGCAGGGGCAGGCCATCGTCCAGCCCAAAGGAGCAGGTTGATGGCAACCCCCAGACCCCTCTGCCTAGGTCTTGCTGCCAGGCTTGGGGGCGTCGAGCCCAAGGAGGCCTCAGACCATTCCTGGCAGACAGAATCTCTGCAGAACCGCCAGCCCGCCAGCCGTTGCAGCAGACACTGCCTTCTTGAGGCCAAGCTCTCAACATGCAGGACCTGACATTTCCAGAGCTGCACGTTTTGGGTTTTTTGGGGTTTTTTTTGGGGGGGGGGGTTGTTTGTTTGTTTGTTTGGTTGGTGTGTGTGTGAACACGGCACCCGTGCCCCTAGAAGGGAGCTGCGGGCGTGCCCACACCGCAGTCTCTCAGAGCTCCTTAAGGCAAACCACCGGCACCCGGCCACACCCACCGGACAGCCCACTCCCCCGCGCGCATCCCCAGATCTGCCAGCCTAAGTGGAATGGCTCACTTCTCCGCCCACCGGGCAGCCCTTTTCCCCGTCCAGCCGAGCCACCTTACCCCCAAGAAGTATTCACCTCCACCCCCCACCCCCACCCCCGAACAGCGCCCCGGCACACAGCACCTCTCACCTGGGTATCGAACCCGTTTTCCACCGAGCCGCTCTTCCGCAGCGGGAGCCCCTCCCCCGCCGGCTCCTGCAGCCCCTGGGATTTCAGGGGGATCTGGCTGGGGTAGGCAGTCTTGCTCACCTCCACCTTGCTTCCCAACTTGAGGTAGCAAGGCTGGGGGCCGGTCCGGGCTGGGGGCACGTGCAGGATGGGCGCGGCGCTGTGCACGGGTTTGGGCAGTCCCGACTTCATTTTGGAGGCGACCAGGATGGCCGGCATCTTCTCCCGGGGCTTCGGCTTTCCCAGCACGTCCCTGGCAGCGGCGGCGGAGGCAACCGCTAAAGGCAGCGCGGGTAGCAGAGCAGGCGCCGGGCCTCGGCCCGCGAGGCGCCCACCACCAGCGGAGGGAAAAAAAAAAAAAAAAAAAATCCCCGGGTCGGGGAGCTAGCAGCAAACCCGCAAGCGCGCCTGCGGGATGGAGCAGAGGACTGGTCGCGGCGCTCAGCGGGTCCCACCTGGACGGATGCTGCTGCCGGGTTTCACGCCCCTCCTGGGCGGCCTGTTCAAGGGATCTGGGTGTTCAGGGGCTGTTCCCTGTTGAGATTCTCCTCCTGGGAAGCCGAGGCTTGGACGCCCATATTAACTTGTCACTGCATCTCCGAAGTGAGGAGGCCCCTTTGGAAGAGGAAAGGCGGGGACGGGCGCCTCCCGCTCCAGAAGGCTGCGGGTGTCAGCGGCCGAGGGTAGGAGCGAGCAGCGGTGGAAGGAAAGCAGCGAGCCGAGGAGGAAGGAGAGGGAGGACGCACGGAGCCCAAGATGCCTCCACCAAGAGGCAGCTGCTGCCCCGATTTCGAGCACCGCAGTGTCACCCGCGACGCAGAGGCGCGGCGACAGCCCCCGAAAGGTCTCTCTAGGCGTGACAGTCACCGCTGGTTAGAAGTCCCCCGGACAGATAGCACCTTAGCGCCAGCAGGTCTGCACATGCTCCGTGAGCTAAAGCGCAGCAAGGCTGTGGCCGTGGGGCGCGGGCACCCGGACGCGCGGCTGGCGGGCTGGGCAGGGCTGCGCTCGCGAGCGGCGGCCCCGCTTCCCGGGAAGGCTGCGCTGGCTGCGGGGCTCCGAGCAGGGGAGGACAGGCTGCGGCCGGCGCGGCTGCGGCGCGCGCTGACAGCCCGGGCCGCCCCGGCGCGCCCATTGGCCGGTGGAGAGCCAATCAGCGCCTGCAGTCCTCTCTGCAAAGGGGGCGAGGCCTCAACTCCCGGGCCGAGGTCGAAACTCTGGGGCCGCGCTCGGCCGCCAAGTACAAAGCCGGCCGGTGGCCGCTCTGCCGCACTGCTCCTGCTGCGCGCTTCCCAGCCGGCCGATACTCCCGCGTCCCTGAAACCTTCTTTTGAAAAATGCCCTTTCGAATGCAAAGGCCCGCCTCGGGGCCCCGCGGGCAAGACTCGGGGGGAAGTTTGTTTCCTTTTTTCAAAATTGTTCTGGTCACCTTAACGGTTTGAATCTTCTGGAATCGCGCCCGCCGCGCGGCGGCCCCCTATCTGGACTGGGCAGGGCTGTTCTTCGTCTCCCGCGCTAAGGACTCGCCAGCCATTTCTCCTCTTTTCTGCCTGCACTTCTAGGCGGGCCAGGGGACCTCCCAAGAGCTTCCTCTCCAGCTTTCAAAGGCTGCTCTTTTCATTTAACTATTTGAAGTATTTATAGGCAAATACAGGACCCGGGAAAGCCTCCCGCCCCGAGTCTGCTCCCGCTGCAACCCACCACAGACTCTGTCATTGGGGTGGCCGGAGGAAGCCAGGAGAGGCTCCATGACCCCGGCTGTCTCACGCTAACCCTTGCTTCCTTTCTTGTAGGAGCCCCTCCCTGTCCGCGCCTTGGACGCACTGGCCCCACAGGTTCCTCGACTTGAATGCGTCCGAGGATCTCTGTCTTCTCAGTTGCTCTTTGGGTTCCTCCCTGACGCAGAGTATATGAGAATTGGAAAGCAGGACCCAGACAGGCCCAACCCCTCGCGGTTCATGGACAAGCATCCCCCACCCCAGAGCATTGCCTGGATTTAAACTGGGCGAGTTCATTCATCAGACAAAGCTTTGGGTTTCACTTGCAGTAAAGGAGGAGGTTTGACTACATTTATATCATGCGAGGTTGTTTGGATTAAATGAGATAGCACATGACAGTTAAGCATAAGTACCTGTCAGTGTCACGGGTCAATAGAAGTTACACATTATTATCCCTTTTCTAAATTACTGCTTTCCACCATCCCAGTCATCTCTGCTTACCAGCTGTTTGTCTTTTTTCTCTGTCTCTAAGATAACAGGTTTTCCCTGTATGTCCACCCTGTAGCGTGATTTACAATGCTGAAAGCATTGATTTATCATTACCCAGACCAAAGGAAAACTGAAAGTTTTAAACAACCTCTGAAAGCAACATTAACAAATGAGAAGGTGCCTTCTTACCCTGGCCTGCTCCCTGGGCCACCTTATCTTCCACCCACTCTAGCGACTCTAGCTAGGTTGAAATAGCTACACAGGTATTCTCCCTCTCTCTGAAATTAAATCATACATGGTCTGGCCCACTTACTTAGCATTCAGTCCTTTGCCATCTCATGTCACCGTGTTATTTAGCATTTCATGTTTATTCTCTTCGCAGAGAGTAAGCCTCATTAGGAACTGTGGTTTTTAACCTTCATTTGAGTCTCTTGGCATCAAATATAATGCTGTGGACAAAACAGCTACCCAGATTGTTACTGCATACATGAGTGAATGATGATAGCACCAATCCTCCAGGAGGAGAGCCTTTTAGACTCAAGTACATAGTGTCCTAAGAAATGTTATCCTAGATTAAACCTTAGGATTCTCTTACCCAGAGCTCTGGTTCATTCAGATGTACAGAGAGTTATGGGAAGACACTTGCAGTCTTCAACTTTAAAGTTCACAGAGATACCCCAAAGTATGGTTCCCAGACCAGTAGCAGCAACAGCAGCAACAGCAGGACACTTGTTTGGAAATCCCAGACCAATTCGTCCAAAACCTCTGGAGGTGGGGCCCAGCAATCTAGGTTCAACAAGCCCTTAAGTCAGTGATGGTGATGCATGAAGCTTCAGGGCTTCTACCCTAGGAATATATCCTACACTCAGTGCTCTTCTAGGGCACCCTAAACCTTTTTGAATCTAGGAATTACTGGCGATCTTGCTAAAATACAGTTTTGGTTCAACAGGTCTGGAAGAAGGCTGAGATTCTGCTTTCAGGATAAGCGCTCACGTGATGTCCATGCTGGTGGTCTGGAGATCACACTTTGAGTAGTGAGGCTAAACCATAGGTAACAAAGGGTTTCATCTCAAGGGTCATCTGTAGTAAATTGACTCTCTGTCACACTGTGCATCTATCTAATTTACTTAGAAACAGCAGCCTAATCAATTCATAATGTCTGTCATGGGTGCAGAATAGAAATAGTGATAGACATGCTAAGTATTTGCCATCTTTGATCTGCTATCTTTGCTCTCCTGTTTAAATTATATTTGTTGCCCAGGTCATTTTTGGGGTTCTTAGAGCCTCAACTATGTGCTCATATGAAAAACAGTGCCTTTTGTTTTTTGGAAACTCTTCCTAATCCTCTAGGATTTGGTAAACATATTAGCATTCACCTTCACCCTTTCTGAGTTTTATAACTAAAGACTGCTAATTTGTCATCTTTCTTGATGAAACATGAGTGAATCTTTTAGTCTATTTCCAATTTCTTTTCCTGCCTCCTCATCCTTTAATAATGTTATTTGCTCTTTCCAGGAACATTTTTTAATCTTCCTTTATATCTTTCCTATTATCCCTCATTTTCTTTATTTAAAGCAAAACAACTTATCTTCATAACCAGACGAGGTGGTGGGGGAAGCTATTTTTTCCTGGGGCAAAAGTGGTAATTGCAAGATTCCTCCTTAAATAAGATCATCTCAAATGATAAAAATGCCCTATAAAGTTACTCCTTCCATATGTATGCTGTTAACATGAAAGAAGTCATTTTAAATCAATGTTTGGCAAGCCTTGGTAGTAAAGAAGTCACTGGTTCAGAGAGTGGCAAACAGCTTTGGAAAGAACAAACTACCCAGGTTTAAAAACAAACAGAAAAAAAAAATTGTTTTAATTTGATCCACTATGGACAGCCCACCACTTAAAATCTGAACATTGATAGCCCTTCTTTCTCCTTCTTTTGTCTAACTCTAAACTTCCAACTCACCCACATGTCAGTGATGGGCCAATTTGAAACTTACCCCTGAAGCTCTCAGGGATCACTGAATCATCCTGAGTTTGGACAGTTCCCTGGTTCTAAGCCATCCTCACATTAGGATGGGCCCGCTGCATTGCTTTCTGATTCTCAACATCAGCCACTGGTGATTAGTTGAGTGTGAATGGGGCTTCAGAGCTGACCTGCAAGTGACCAGCCCCATCAACCCATCCTTCATCTGAGTGAAAGACCCCTTGCTGTGCTTGACCTCCCAAGAAGACAGTCCGGTGAAGAACCTGAAACACTGAAACCCCAAGCCTATCACCACAAAAAGAAAGAAAGAAAGAAAGAAAGAAAGAAAGAAAGAAAGAAAGAAAGAAAGAAAGAAAGAAAGAAAGAAAGAAAAAGAAATGAAGGATCTTAAGAAAAAGTCAGCAGCCTCTTGGAAATCTTTGACTAGAAATGATGAAGGGAAATGTTGCTAGTCTCTGGAATAATATAAAGCATTCACTCACCCTAGCTTATTTTCAAAAACACACTTTTCCTTAATTTTCTATGACATGGTTTGGCAACTTACGACACATATCTCAGAGAGGGCACAAATGCCCACATTTTGCTAACAGCTGAATTGAGAGCCTACCCATCTCAGACTGCAGAGAAGCCAGGGCAAGAACCTTAGCACGGCTCTTTAGAAGGACGGCTCACCCTGCCCCTCACTCACTTTTAACCTGCCTTCTTCCAGATGGCTCTGTGTGCAGGTCAGTATGCACAAAGACGATCTATGGGAGATGGGGTTCTCCCACCTGCAGACACTGGAGCGTGAGGAGCATGTGTGAGTGTGTATGTATATGTGCACACTCGCATCACTCGCATAGGGAGTAGCTCAATCATTAATTCAGTGAAGAAATTGTTGAGAGCCCCTTATGGGCCAGGCTTTGGGCATTATGACAGAGAGTAATTAAGAAGAAATTCTTGTTCCCTGCTCTCGAGGTTCTAAGAATGATGCACCTGCTGTTTTCCACCTAGAGGATCACCCTTTTTCACAACAACAAACTGGAAGAAGTCACAATCTAGGAAGGGAAGCACACAGGGAAATAAACAGCACATAGTAAAACAAATAATCTAATAGAAGCAACACAGAATATAGTGCGATAAATGAGGTACTAAGGAGAATCAACTACCCATGAGGTTAGCAGCTACTTTGATTAATGAAACTTTCTTTTTTCCCAATGAATTACATTGTTCTTATTAAGGGTGGTGAAAACAAAATATACACAGCCAATTCCTCACAATTTGTTACTTCTTACACTTAAAAATAAATTTTCTGTTAGAAAAATAATAAACTGATACCGATCTACCCTGAAGAATTTCAGATAAGTTTCATATTAAAAAGACATTGATTATGGACATTGGGGAGGGCATGTGCTATGGTGAGCGCTGTGAAATGTGTAAGCGTGATGATTCACAGACCTGTACCCCTGAGGCAAATAATACATTATATGTTAATTTAAAAAAAGGCATTGATCTGTAATAATGGAATTTTTTTTTTCCCCTGTAGCTGTAATGAAACTTTCTAACCAACAGAAAACTGAAAGGTAATGGACAAAAATCCCCTCTCCACTGTTAGTTTTGAAACTCCAGGAGAGGGTTCCCTGGGCGGCTCTGTCAGTTAAGCACCTGCCTTTGGCTCTGATCATGATCTCAGGGTCCTGGGATCGAGCCCCACATAGAGCCCCACATAGAGCTCCTGACTTGGGGGGGGGGCTGCTTCTCCCAATCCCTCTGCTCCTCCCCTGCTCCTGCTCTCTCTTGCTCACTCTCTCTCATAAATAAATAAATTGTATCTATTTTTTTTAAAGATTTTGTTCATTTATTTGTCAGAGAGAGAGAGAAGGAACACAAGCAGAACACAAGAGAACACAAGCTGCAGGCAGAGGGAGAAGCAGGCTCCCTGCTGAGCAAGAAGCCCAATGCGGGGCTCTATCCCACGACCCTGGGATCATGACTGGAGCCGAAGACAGATACTTAACCAACTAAGCCACCCAGGTGTCCCAATAAATAAAATCTTAAAAAGAAAAGAAGTTCTAAGAGATATGGGTCCATTCTCCCATCTGTGTATGTGAAGTCTAGAAATGATTCTTTTGTTGACATCTTGCCTCATTCCATATCCAATAAAATGACTAAATATTAGTAAGAATAAATGTGACAGAGGAAAAACATTCTTATTTAAAACTTAGGCTGTGGGGGCGCCTGGGTGGCTCAGTGGGTTAAAGCCTCTGCCTTCGGCTCGGGTCATGATCCCAGAGTCCTGGGATCGAGCCCCGCATCCGGCTCTCTGCTCGGCGGGGAGCCTGCCTCCTCCTCTCTCTCTGCCTGCCTCCCTGCCTATTTGTGTGATCTGTCTGTCAAATAAATAAAAATTAAAAAAAAAAAATAAATAAAACTTAGGCTGTGGGGTGCTTGAGTGGCTCAGTTGGTTAAGCGGCTGCCTTCAGCTCAGGTCATGATCCCAAGGTCTTGGGATCAAGCCCCCTCCCCCCCAGGCTCACTGCTCAGTGGGGAGCCTGCTTCCCCCCATCTCTCTGCCTGCCACTCTGCCTACGTGTGCACTCTCTCTCTCTATCTCTGTCAAATAAATAAATAAAATCTTTTTAAAAAATAAAAATAAAATAAAACGTAGACTGTGATTGCTTTTGTCTTCAGCAGTTTGGGGGAGAGTACGTGAATAAACCCTAACAGTGGGAATATAAATCGCACATCCCTGCCATATTCAGGCGATATGTTCAATAGGCAAGTCTGAAACCCCAAAATCAGCCAGTTCAGGGCTACTCAAGAAAGAGCCTGTGAGTATGTGGTCTGAGAGATAACATTAGGGATCATTTGGATAATCCAAAAGCCAGCCCAGAGTCCAGGAATCAAGCTATATGGTTGTCCATGACAAGTGAGAGATTCGGGCTCCTAGAAGAGGTTTCGTGTGAAGGACCCCCCAAAACACAGTAGCCAGAGTGCTGTGAAGAGACCCCTGACAAGAACAGAAAAAGCAGAGCAGAGCGGCCTAGGAAAACCCTTCCCTTTCCGCAAAATAGCAATAAGGCCCACTGTGCTACCAAAAGCTCGAGTGCTGAGAGTTTTCTTTTGACGGGGGAAAATTATTTTTAAAAAGAGCTGAGTTTTGAATCTGGGCTCTTTTTGAAGCAGAAGAAAGAGAATAGGGGAAAGAGTGAGAAGCAGAAATTCTGAGTCAGGAATACCATGAGAATGAAAACTGCCTCCCTGCCCATCTTTACCCAGCTCCCCAACTCAGTGATTTGCAAAACTCTGGGGAAGACTGTCAAACAAATTTCAATAAGAATGTCTCCTGACTTGGGGATGCTGGGTGGCTCAGTCACTTAAGTATCTGACTCTTGATGTCAGCTCAGATCATGATCTCAGGGTCAAGAGATCAACCCCAACACTGAGCCCCTCATTGTGCTCCATACTGAACATAGAGCCTGCTTAGGATTCTCTTGCTCTCTCTCTCTCTCTCTCTCTCTCTGGAAGGGGAAGAAGAAAGGGAGGGAAAGGTCTCCTAGCAAAGAGATGGTACCAGGGAAAATCTAAATAAAAAATGAATATTGAGATTGTATGTATGGACTAAGAGGTGAAGTAGGAGAAAAGGAATATAAAAATGTCTGGATTTTCTAGTCCATGCCACTGGCTCCAGCCATGTCAGAACTAGCAGTGTCTTTCAGATCTCCCTGTGCTGTGGAGTGACCATGACCTAGGACTACACCTACAGGTAGTAAAGGTGAAGTGGACTGAGCTCAACCTGCCCAGGTTATAGTTGGATCCCACCTGGAAGCGTTTAGGTTTGCTTGTTATTTGTAACCGTCTACTCGCTTTTCCACTGTCACAGATTTAAAAACATACATTAATTGAAAGATCTAGGTAATCGAGTTTCAAACTGACCTTTTTAAAAATTATATTCCTTGTTTTGTATTATCTGTTCTTCTTCCCACAGATTAGACCCGACAGCCAGAGTTGACCCAGTAATAATGATAATCCTGATAAGAACTATAATTTATGAAGTTATTTTTAATATGTGCCAGGGACTACGATAAGCATTCACATACTTCAGCTCTGAGTCTCACAAGCATCCCATGAGGCGGATCATGATTGTCATTTCCATGACACAGAAGAGAAATGGAGGCCAAGAGAAGGCTCAGTATCTTACCTAGGTCCCCACAGCTAATTAAGCAGAAAAGTCAGGTTTGAACCCAGGCACTCGAACTTAAGAGCCTGGGCTCTGGACACCTGACAGTATCCTATCAATGGACTAGCCTTCATAACAGTAACAGTAGAACCTACCTATACAGTGGCACAATTGCTCCATTTTGCAGTTGAGGAAGCAGGGAAAAGGTTTCATAACCAACCAGGTTGTGAAGGAGAGTGGCCTTACTATCAAGGCAAAGAATGAGCACCAGGCCAGTTATGGAAGCCTGTCTGCAGGACCTTATGCTTAGGTTCCCGGAACAGTGGTCTTAAACAAGAAGCCTAAGATCACTAAGGGTGCCTGTTAAAGGAACAGATCCCTATGCACCCCTTCCCTCCAAAAAACCCCTAAAATGCCGAATCCATGAATGCACATTTTAAAGGGTGCATCTGAATCCGCCAGTCCTCACTCTGCTTTGCAGCCTTGACCATTCCTGAAAGTCACCTGGGAAGTCAGTAAAGGCTGCCCAAGCCCAACCCTGCACCAGCTAAATCAGCTTCCCTGGGAATGGCACCCAGACATTTGCATGTTAATAAAGCTCTCCAGGTGTAGGCAAATTGAAAAGCACTGCTTTAAGAAATGTTACAAAGGCTTTGTGCTCTCAGTGCTTCTGAGCAGAGGATTATTATGGCAATAACCTTGAAAGTTCTATTTATTTATTTGACAGACAGAGATCACAAGTAGGTAGAGAGGCAGGCAGAGAGAGGGAGAAGCAGGCTCCCCGCTGAGCAGAGAGCCCGATGTGGGGCTCGATCCCAGGACCCTGGGATCATGACCTGAGCCGAAGGCAGAGGCTTTAACCCACTGAGCCACCCAGGTGCCCCACCTTGAAAGTTCTAATCACTAGCATCCAATCTGGAAAAACTCAGACCTATGACTTTCTGAGCTGGATTTTCTCTCCGAGAGACACCCTCAGCCCGTTCAGCTGTCCCTGTAGCCCAAATGCAGCTGGGTCAGTGCCCACACGCTGCCTCCAGGCAGCTCTGCGGATGACATCAAGCAGATTGATGATTGCCCCGTGGGGGCCTCCAGGCGCTGAGCTGCTAGGCTTCCGCTGCTCCCTCTGCCGCATTTCCTCTTTTGGTTACTGGGATCATCCTGGGAGCCTTCGTGCCTACCCTCTGACTCTGCCCCAGGCACAGAGCCTGGCGAGCATCCGTTGGGAGAGGCTAGGAGAGGCGCTCCTGGCCCATATATGACCCACAGGGAAGGCGTGTGGTGTTCAGGGTCAGGGCTTTCCGAGGAGGGCTTGGAGCACAGTTAACTCCTGGAGGTCACTGTTTATGAACGGGTGTGCTGGCGAGCAAAATCCTGGCAGTTGATAACTTAAAAAAGAAATCACTGAGAGCTTTGGTATGCATTTTGTGATTTTTTAAAAATTTAAAACGGAGCCTTAGTAGAGGTATCTATCTTACATGTATATTTCACTACTATTAAAATTCACTCATATATTTATATGTGTTTACATATGTATAAATATCTTTATCAAGAAGCAAAAGGAAGGATGAAATCACATCAAGCTGTCAATAGACGTTATTTCTGAAAGGCAGGCTAGGGGACTGATAATTTCTTATTTAATATCACTGTTTTAAAGGGTTGGAACTGTGAGTGATTTTAGCTTGCTTTTCCATGGCATTTTCCATGCATTTCAAATATGTATATTTCAAATACGTATATTTCAAAAAGTCTTTACTTGTTTTAACCTTCTATTTACTCAGAAACACTTATGAAGTCCTATAGTGAACCAAGCACTGCGCCAATGTTCATGATTTGTAAGTTTAGTGTATCTCCAACTCTGCCCTCTGCCTTTGCAGGCAAGTGAGATGACCCCTCTCCCAAAGAAACAAAGAAACCAATGCTTTGTTTGCTGCCAAAGATTAAAAACCCAGTCTTCTTGAAAAGGTTATCTATGGATATGTAACAAAGTCACGGAAAACGGGGTACTCTCCTCCTCCCGCTACTCCAGAGACCCCGCCTAATTTCCCTTCCTTCCAAGGAAGCAGCTCTTCAGAATCATTCTCTACAGAAGTGCCAAGACCACCCCTGAGCAGAGGGACTAGGAAATCAGTTCATTTCTGATGATGTACCAAAGCTATCTCCATAACTAGCAATGCTGAAGACAGAGTCCTCCTTCCACAGAAAGAGACGTGAAGGAAATGGGCCCCGGTATGGCTCAAATGAACTTCTCCAGGCACTTGTGAAAGGGAATTCTAGTTCACGCTACCCCTTGGCTGAGCTTAAAGCTGGTCTAAAAACTGTCAACAAAGCAGAGACACCCATGAGGTTCTTTTGCGCCCTGAGCTCATTCGAAGCCGCTAAACATAAACAGCTGTGTTGATTTCCGCTCACTCTCCAAACCCAAGGCAAATAAAACCTCAAAGCTCAAGATGGGTGGAAAACAGCAAAATATACAGGGAGTTTCTTTTATTTTTTGGCTTAGAAAGATGTCGTTTTACAAACAGTGGGGCAGGACACCATTAAATCTTAAAAAAAAAACCAAAAAACAAAAAAACTGCCTGGCCACTTTCTTGAAGTTCCACGTTATGCAAGAATTTTAGACATTCGCTGATAAATATATCAGAATGTTCCCCTTGAGGCAATCTGGACATGCTTCAAATGTGACTCCAACAAAGTCAGTCTCTCTAAACACTGCATCTGAGATCGTCAAGCATCGTCATTCTGGCTTCCCGGCTTCCACAAAGACCATATTCTGAAACTTTGGGATGTTGAATGAACTCCCATCCAGAAACATATGCTCACTAGAGTTGTTTCTTTCTTTCTTTTTTTTTTTTTTTTAAGGATTTTATTTATTTATTTTGTGACAGACAGAGATCACAAGCAGGCAGAGAGGCAGGCAGAGAGAGAGGAAGGGAAGCAGGCTCCCCGCTCAGCAGAGAGCCCGGCGCGGGGCTCGATCCCACATCCCGGGAGATCATGACCCGAGCCGAAGCAGAGGTCTAACCCACTGAGCCACCCAGGCGCCCCTGCTCGCAAGGGTTTTATCCTTCCCAGAGTGGGGGACCATGAAGGGTTGGGCCTGGAGGTGGAGAATCCAGTTGTTCAAAGGCATCTGGCCTGCGAAGCTGACTTCCTGCTGTGTTATCAAAGACAGGTTTTAGGACTCCCCTCCCATTACCAATTTAGCTCTTTCCTTGCCTTTGATCCTTTATTCTTGACTTCCAGTCCTGTCTGGTCTCCACCATGCCACTGTCTTCTGTTTTTTTCTTTGGCAGAGTCCGTTTATCAATACTCCTTGTTTCCAGGTTCCTTTTGGATGGAGCGGAGTGAAGGAGAGACAACAGTGGGGGTGGAGTCAGGCAGACGCGGGGGGGGGGGGGGGGGGGGAATCCCAACTTCACCAGGGATTGGCTGAGCCAGGATCACTTCGCTTCTCTGACTCTCAGTTTGTTTAACAGTAAAATGAGTATGATGATAACTATGTCACAGGGCTGCGACAAGGGTTTGAGATAGTGGAGGCAGAGAGCCTTGTGAGTCTAGAACCATCCAGGTGTTATACTCATTCATTCATTTAAATAGTATTTTAGTGCTACTGAATGCCAGGCAACATGCTAATTGCTGCTGATATAATATTAGTAAGAACCAAAGGTCTTTTCTCATGGAGCTTATAGTATAATCTTGGAAATTGACAATAATTACATGATCACATCAGTGAATATATAATTACTAAGTGCTGCAAGTGCTATGATCTCAGATAAAGAATCTAGATCCCTTTAAACTGTCGAGACCCCAAGGCTTCTCTGGAGAAGTGATATTTGGGGTGATGTTAGGGTGAGGTCTGAAAGGTAAAGAAGGTAGCCAGAGAAGAATGGGGTTTTCACACATGCCTGCTGGTGCCACCAGCTAGACTCCAAGAGCTGACCTTTACTCCTCACCTACTTGTGCCCACCAAAACTTTGTTCCCCATTCATCCCGTGATGGAAATCAAAACTACCCCTCAAACAGTAATGATTGCCTAGACAAGATCTTGGGCGGCCCAGACCACCCAGACCTGTCTGAGCTTAACCCTCGACTCACGCCTGCACAGATGGAGCTTGGAGTGACCCAGGGAGTGACCAATGGTTATCTTTACTACACTAGAATACTAAAATCTCCACCTAAGGAGGAGCAGAAGCCTGCTTTACATAACATACAATGTACATACAAGCATGTTTCCTTAAGGAACATGCATGACCTTTTGCCCGCCTCTACACATGATGACAAGACTCCCCTATTTAAATATTCATCCTAACCCTAAGTAAAAGAAACCCACTCACCCTTGCTTGGGGAGTCATAGCTTTGGAAGTTATTCCCCACCATCTCCTTATTTGTTACAAATAAAGTTTCCTTTGTGGGACATCTCACGTGATTTAGTTCCTATCTGTGGCTCACCAAGGAGCAAACTGACCTTAGTTGGGTTAGTCTGGGGTGCTTGGGGTAAAAGTTTGGGCTGGGTGTCCCCCTCACCACATTTCTCCTCCTTTTTACCCTTAGGATAAGAGAGAATGTCAAGGTTTCAGTTGCTTCTTTGGAAGCCCCTTAGGGAGGTGGAAAGAATCTGACAGATGTGCATAGACACTGAATGGGTTGTGTGATCTTGGCTGAGTCATTTAAACTCTCTGAGCCTCAGTTTCCCCATCTATGTCATTAGTAAGACCCACCACCTGGGACTTTAGGGGGAAATTAAATGAGTGTCAGTGAAGTAGCACGGAGTGGTTAAAAGGATGGAAAACTTCAGAGTTTGCCTGAGTTTGACCACATGGGTTTGAGCTTGGCCACTTATTAGCAATGTGACCTTGAACACATCACTTAACCTGTCCGTGTTTCAGGTTTCTCATCTGTAAAATGGGGTTAATAACGGTATCTCCCTCACAGTGTTGAAGGAAGGATTAAATGAATTAATATGTATAAAGCACTAAATCAGTGTTTTTTGGCCTCATGATTAGCATTTTTCCGGGCACACAGTAAGTGTTTAAGCCACATTTCCTTTCCCACCTACCCTGAAGTCACCACATGACCCCTTGTTGTAGGTATATCTGTGTGTGGAAATTTCCTCTACTAAGACATCGAGTGAAGGGCCAGAACCCGAGACTATGAGCCTAATGGAGAACGATGCTTCTCTGAGAGGGGCTAAGGCATCACCCAGTATCCTGGGGAAGGGACCTGTGTCCCCAGCACCGAGTATCCAGAATGGACCAGGCAGGGAAGAGAAGTTGGAGAGAAGGTGATGGGAGATCTCTCTAAACACTTCCCTTGTGATTGCACAAGTCGTGAGAGGCCCAGAGAGGCCCCACCTCTCTCACTGCAGCCCAAGCTCACCCTCACCACTGTTCCTCACCTGACCTCCTGCCAGACTCAGGAACGAGGCACACGATCAGGCTCTGAGCATGTCTGTTTCCTCTGAGACATTTGTTCAGGGTGCTGTGCCATTCTTCCTCCACAGGTAGCAAATGCAGGTGTCTCCCCATCACCACCAATGGCCTGAGGCCATCCTCTCCAAGGGAGATGCCTCTGCTTGGGAGACAAGCTTTGTTTTCAGCAACTGCCTCTTAATCTTGCTATCTTTCAGATGTGTCCAAATCCACAATCACAATCAACATCTCATGGCCCAGGCACCGAGATGGTCCAGTGCAGAAAGCCACTGGGATGGTGGCAGGGTTTTGGGTGGCAATGAAACAGTTATGTGTCAGATTCCCCATCTCATTTAATGTCTCCAGAGTGATTGGAAGTCACATTTCTCCCTTTTACAGATGAGGATACAGAGGTGCAGACAGTAAAGGAATAAGTTTCCTCCGATCACATAGCTAGGCAGCAGTAGAACTGGGATTCAAACCCTGAACTGTCTAATTCCAAATCCACACTTTCTCCATGACACCCGATTTGACACCAGCAACCTGGGACGGAGTCCCTGACTCTGCTTCTTGTTTGCTCAAGTTGGGACAAATCACGGGCCATCAGCAATGTGATCTTGATTCGCTGTGGGCCACAGAGGGGGGACCCTGGTCCAGCTGCCTGTGCTCACACCTTCCCCCAGCAGGTGCCAGCAAGCAGGATGCTGAGGACCCGAGAAGGAAGACAGCATTCCCAAGTGCATCCTAGGGCAGGGGGCTAAGCCACAGGGTGCATGAACTCGGTATAGAAATAGTCTCTGAAAAATCTAGAGTTTCTATGCTCTCCTCTCCCTACTGTTCCCTTACTTCTTGCACAAACGCACACACACAAACACGCACATGCGTGCGTGCACACTGTCCTCATGCAGCTTGCATCTGGCAGGAAGGCATGCCAACGGAGGTGTTGAAATCCACAGAGAGTCATGATTTGGCACCTGTGGAGTACTTTTCAGCACCCTGGAATGACAGCTTATTTGTCCATACAACCCTTCCAGAAAGGTTGTATCTGTGCCATCATGGAGAGAGGAAATCAGAGCAAAAGCTGTCAGTGGCTGTGGCCAAGCTGGACTTGAACTTCTCACCCCTTACACAATAAGGCCTCTCACAGGTCCTTCTTGCTCCCAGTTCTGCTGTTCAAATCCAGGTGACCTTGGAAAAGCCTGTGGTCACTTTCAGGCCTCAGTTTTTCCAGCTGCAAATAAGGGGGTTGTTCAGTGGCACTCTACCTGGGCCGTTTGGACCCACAGGGTCTTTGAATATGGCAATGGCAATGCATCAGTTATAATAAGAGCTGCCATTGACTGAGGGGCTTAGACACATTTATTAGGCATCTTATGAATATCTCTGATTCTTAAAACAAACCTTCAAGGTAGGAATGGCCACCCCATTTTATAGATGAAAACACTGATCTACATAGAGTTGAAGGACATGCCCCACATCGCATAGTGAGTGGCAGAGCTGGGATTTGAACCCAGGCTCACTTGTGCAAATAGGACCACCTACTGTTTCCGAGGCAGGTAGCCTCTCTCTTGGCTTAAATAATGGGCAGGGATGTGGGTTTCTGGCTCTTGCACGGTCGCCCTCTTGGCACTCAGCCCCATGCCCTGCGGTGAGCAAATGCACAGAAGGCTCTGGTGAGCTTGATGAGCCGAGTGGGCACAGGTGCTGGGTAGCTAGCACACTTCTGGGGAAGGAAGGCACGGAGCCGGCTGTTCTGGGGCTGCCCCCAGAGGCCCTGGTAATGTGTGGAAGCAAGAGTTCAGTGGGGCAAGGGCGGGAGGCCTTTCTTGTAACCCTCCCTACTCAGCACGCAGCTCCTGTCAGAACCAATTGCCATCACAGAGGGCCTGTACCTCACAGCTCTCTTCCAAAGACACTGACCTACTTTTTGCTGTGTAGACATGGGTCCTAGCTACTGCCTTCTTACTCTCTTTGGAAGAGGTCAGAGCTATCCCAATCATCTGCTGGATAAAACCCCACCTTCGAGTCTGGGTTCCC
This sequence comes from Martes martes, assembly GCF_963455335.1. NCBI lineage: Eukaryota > Metazoa > Chordata > Mammalia > Carnivora > Mustelidae > Martes > Martes martes. Next base: position 42,304,057 of record NC_137898.1, read on the forward strand.
ACAGCCCTCCTGCCCTGCTCTGGTCCACTTCTCCAGAGGCTTCTTCTAGTTTTTCTTCTCTCCCCCCACCCTGCCCCCACTCCAGCGTTCTTGAACACCCTGACCATGCGTGCTGCCCCCCACACCGCGAGGTGGGACGCTGGGGAGGAATGCGCCGCTCTGGGTTCTGTGATGCTAGGTAACCTGGAACAAGCCACTCAACCAACTCGTGCCTCAGTTTCCTCATCTAGAAAATGAGCACCGCAGCAGCGTCTATTCAGTAGGGCTATTGTGAGGATGAAAACAAAAATACATGTAAAGAGAACTTTCAAGAAGCCCCGGGATGGTTCCACTGGGAAGCAAGGCTGGGAGAACCTCTAGTATCAGACTAATCTCCAAGAAAGGGGAGAAGGCGTTTTAGCGCATGTACTTCACGGCGGATGTGCGTCAGGGCACAGGGCGGGGCACAGGGCCGGGCACAAGGCTGGCATCCTAGAAATAGATTTTTGAATGAATGGATGATTCTATTTATTCGGAAGATCAAAGGGTAAACCATCTGTGCCCTAAAGCCAATCACTATGGAAACCCAGTTTCAGCCCGAAAACCAGCAGACCAGGATCCTGGTCATGAGAATTCCGGCTGGTTGAGGATGCCGCTCTGTGAGACACTGAGCTGAACGGGACCCCGTCCCAGTAAGTAAAGTAGGTAGGTAAGTCTGACTCCTGGAGAGCAGACTAAGTGAGCTCCATGCACCACGAAAGGGAAAAGAAGACTTTTCACATGAGACAGGGTTTTGGTAAGTCAGCGTTTGGTTGTTCAGGTGCCTTGCTTTTATGCCAGGCTGCCAAGTTTTAGGGATCATGCCAGCTTCGGACTCAAAATGGACGAATGCACTTTTTGAATCCTCACACCTAATTCCCCAGATGGAGATACTGGGAAGTGGTTCTGACCAGCTCTGCGGCTGGGATAGAAGTTATTCTTAGCACAATGGTGTGGGTGGCAAAGAAGGTTTTTCTTTTTCTTTCTTTCTTTTTTTTTCTTTTTTCCTTACATGACTGATGTTCAATTAGGCTGCTGAAAACTGGGACAGCATTTCTATGTATGGGGGATAAGGGTGGAACGGGGCATGACCCAGCATCTCAGTGTCATGTAGCATTTTGCTTTTTCTCTTGTGGTATGCTATCCAAGAGGGCCTCTTGTGAGGAGCTATCAGCATCTGGGGTATAATGGAATTCAATGAAGAAGGCCAGGTGCTAGCTTTGCATTACTCAAGATCGATGAAAGAAAAAAAAAAAAAAAAAAAAAGGCAGGCCATTCAGTGTCCTTTGACAGAACAGTAACCCAGAAAGAACAAAGCCTTTCAAAACACAGGGCAATAAAGGACACGTTTCTCTAGCTTACACCCTGTACCCAATCAAAACCAGAGCAGCTAGGCTGTATTAACTGCATATAGTAACCCAAAGTTAAGACAGGTACCGTGACAGAAAACAATGCCAGCAAAGCCTAGGGGGAAAAAAAAGCTGGGACCAAATATTTCTAATGCCCACTCTGCACTTGCAGATAACATCTCATTTCATCTTTGCAGGGTAGAGTACTGTCATTTCTGTTTATAGATAACAGAACTGACATATGAAGAAATGAAAAAAACACTTCAGTTAGGAAGTGGCAGAATTGGGCTGTGAACTTAGGTCCCGGCTTCTGGAGTCTCTATCCTTTCCACTGTGGCACGTCTTGAGCAGAAGGTTCTGACTTACCTCCCTCAGGAAGGACACCTTTGGCTGCCAAATAAGGACAGGTGGCCGCACCTGGCCAGGGGAGTGTAGCAGCTGGTGGTGATCCCCTCACCGGGTGTTTTGGTATCAGTGTGTCCCTTGGCCTTGTTCAGCTGGGGGTGAGCTCCTTGCCCAAGAAACAAGAAGCCTCTCAGGCACTGGCTTTAGAGAGCTCTTTGGCCATGGCCATGGAGAGCAGCAGGTCACACCTGCCTGTGCCAGGGGACACTTGAATGGGAGGCCAAGCTCCAGGGACAGTATAGGGACATATCAGCAGATCCCACGGGGCTGGGGCAGGGCAGGGCCCCTTTCTAACCTACAGAGGTACAAGGGAGAGCTTAGATGAGCTATGGTTGCTGGGGAGGCCTCCCCAAATCCACTGGCATGAACCAAGTGGGTTCTACAATCTCATTCTAAGGGAAGAAAGAGCCAGGTACCACTAGCTTGACCCCAGTGACCAAGGACATTGGAGGTGACACGGAGAGTATACGTTAGTGGCCAATTCAGGATAACAGAGCTCTGGCTCTACCTCTTTGTGGTCAGAGCGCAATTATTTTGACCCTTCTGAATCTCAGTTGCTTCGTGTGTGGAAATGGTGATGGAACTAACATCTGTCTCCAGGGGACTCCCGAGATGCTCTGCCAAGGCCCATGGCCATCTCTTAGCATTTCCATGGGCCTCCCTCCCACAGCTGCTATGTGCTTTGCCCCTAGTGAACAGCCCCTGTGGTCTTGCTCAGAGTCCTGCCTTCAGATCCTAGAGCCCTTCACCCAGGCCTGCGAAGAGTTGCAAGTGTCTGAGTGTCTACTCCCTGGGGGTGGCTCATGGCCAATGAGGGATGCAGGGTCATGAGCTCCCAGCTTGCTTGTCTCGAGGGGGAATAAACGCTGAGGTGTAACAGAAGCTCCAGAGTTCCCAGCAGGATGAGAGGCTGACACCTTGCCTGAAGTCACCCTTCCTCACTTGGCTTCGTCTCTGTCCCTGTCCTGCTTTTGTCCCAGGAGCATGTCTCTAATAAATCACGAATCCTCATCTTGGAATCTACTTCTGGGGAGCTGAACCTAAAAGCCCACGCCGCTGGGTTCCTGTGGACATTGAACAACAGAATTCCTGTAAAGTGCTTCGCTCGATGCTTGCTACACAGACAGTAATCAATAAATGGTAATTGTTCTTTATTTTTAGCAGGAACCCGATGAAATTGCCAATAATAACTATTCTCGATTTTAAAAATGGTCATTTTATATGGATCAACCTAATGAGATTTTATAGCCCCATCTCCTAGCATTCCCCTACCAGCTATAATAAGGGTATTTTTTTCTAATGAGGACTGTAGCTGGTTCTGGTGGATTCCCAAATCAGTGCACTTTTCTCCCTCTTCCATTCTTCCTAGGTTAGGCCTGGCCTCCAGTATCTCCCCGGTTGCTGGCATTCAGGCTTCACCAGGCTGGGGCTGGGCACGGACCCACTTGTTATTACACCAGACAACCATGTGAATTAGGGGCCCCACCCAATTCACCCAAAACAGGAGAAAGGGCAGGGGTGTGGGTGGGGGAGAGCCATCAATATTTGTGAAGTGGAAAAGAACAGCTCATAAACAGGAAAAATATTTTAACTTCCCCCGAGGGCAGTATTCTGTCAATATATTTTTATTTTATCTTCCTGAAACAATGACTTTGGTGGCTTCTTAAAGCCAGCCAGCGTGGACCAACACTTGGAAGGGCTGTGGTGCATTTGTGGCACATTTTAGCTTCAAACACTGGGCAAATGAAGGCAGTGTTCCTGTCGGCATGGTGCTCCTGGCTGACGGAGACATAAAAAGCATGCGGAAAATTGTTGTTTATATTTCCTCTAGCTATCACTGCTCCAACCTCATGACTCTGGGGAAAGTTTACGGCACAAACAACCCATGTGCTATCTCACCCCAAACACAGTGTCCCCTCCCTTCCCATCATGAGTGGACTCTGTGGAGGTGAGAATCACCCACAGTCATGGCTTCAAACGCAGAGGAAATCAAGGGCCGGGCAGAGACGTGCTGGTGCCAAGTAAGTGAAAGCGAGAACATGAATCTGAAAACATGGGGGCAGGAGGCCAGCAGATGACCTGTTCAACTGGCAAGTCCCAGCCATTAGTAAACAGGGGGCTACTGAGCATGGAGAGAGGGTCTGGGGCAGGCAGCAAAACCTGTGCTGGGGGTGGGGGAAGTGTGGCCCATTGTCTGGGAGCCTTGTCTGCCCTGTGACCTCGGTTTGGAGCCCACCAAGGTCACTCAGTGCACAGAACACTTTCTACCTGGTACAATCTGTATGCTCTGCACCTGTTTATTGTCCAGCCCTGTCCCTCCCCTCCTAGTAACACACATGAGCACAGTTGACTCTGAGCTCTAGAAGAGCAGGAATTTTTTTTCTGATGCATCCCCGGAGCCTAGACCAACACCTGACCTATGACAGGCACTGGATACACAGCTGTTGAATGAATGAATGAAACATAATTGCCTATACAGTCAAGACACAAAAATGCCTATGGACACCACTAATGATACTGACCTTTGATAAAATTTGATTCTGCTCATTATACTCGACTTACTAAGGCAGGAAAAACTCAATCCAAGTTTAGAAGCAACAATAGGAAGTAAAACAGGAATGGTTTCTGCCTTACCAGAAAATGCCATTAATGAGAACATCCCCGCGTGGATGTTTTGTCTGTAGAGCACAGTGCATTTAGATGTTTCCAGATAGTCATATGTTTAGCATTAGGTAGCAGCGAGCTAAGAGTTTTCTCAGACAAAAGCAAGCAAAAGCAAACATTTGGTTGAGGAGCCAAATGACCAACTTCTCGGACATGGGTTTCCGGGGGCTACAGTGAACAGAAGTGCCTGGTGAGTTCCCTGCAAGTCACAGATGGGGGAAGAGGCTTGTAGCTTTCCTTCTGGCTCAGATAATACCCCAAGCCCTTAAACTGAGGCCCTGAGCAGGTGTGGGGATTTCTCCCAGTGAGTCTGTGAGCACAGCTAGAGCTGTCGGATGATCCCACTGATGTCTCCCTGGCAGGAGAGGAGCCTCACCCGAAGTCACAGAGGGCCAACAGATGTCACGCTGGCACTCTGCCACGGAATCACGGTCTGTGTCGCTCGCCATCATGGTTGGCCCCATGCAAAACCCTACAAGCTTCAAGCTACCAGGCCAGGCAGTAGCAGGGGCCGAGCCGTGTGGAAATATTCTCAGTCCCCGTCCTCTAATTGAGAGCAGAGTGTACAGGCTTTGAAGCATTTAATAGTAATATTCAGACAGCACGGGGCCAGGCAGACAGAAGCCTTCTGGCTCAGATAAACTGAGTGTTACCCTGAAATGAAGGAGGAAAGGTGGGATTTGGCCTTTTTTGTCCTTATGTCTATCCAGGCTCTTGTATTCCCAGGAAGGTGGTATTCAGGGCTGCTGGTCTTCATGCCTTAGGGCTGGAGCAGAGCTCATCCGTGACAAGGGTGGCAAGAGTGGGCTAGGTGGGTCCGCCAGGGTGGGAAAAGCCAGTGGACGATCCAAGAAGATTGTCACATGTGGCTGGTGTGGAGGGCGGGGGTGGGGCTGGAAGCCCCTGGGTGGTTGCCTACAACAGCCCTAGCGCCACAAGCCACATGCGGCAACTTCATCACTGAAATGTGGCAAGTCTGAATGGAGATACCCTTTAAGTTTTAACTACACATTACATTTTGAGGAGTTTTGTATGAAAAAAAGAATGTAAAATATCCTGAAAATTTTTATATTAATTATATGTTGAAATGAGAATAGTTTAGATATGTTGGGTAAATGAAGTACATTAAAGTGAATGTCATCTGTTTCTTCTTTCATGTTGCTACTGCAAAATTTAAAACTACAGATGTAGCTCATATGCTCTTTCCATTGGACAGCGCTGGCCTAGAACCTTGTTACTCTTTTTTTTTTTTTTTTTTTGGTTGTTTTGTTTCAGTTTTTTAAAGGATTTTTTTTTAAGGATTTTTTTTTAAAAAAGTAATCTCTACACCCAACATTGGACTTGAACCTTAAACCCCAAGAACAAGAGTCCCAAGCTCTACCAACTGAACCAGCCAGGTGCCTCTAGAACCTTGTTATTCTAAATGTGATCGTCCACAGCAGTAACAGTATCCCCCGGAGGGGTTTTCAGAAATGTCGATGCTCAGGCTCCACCCTCCATCTCCTGAAACAGAGTTTACATTTTTAACAAAATGCCGCAGGTGATTCGTTGGCACTTTAGAGCTCTGGCTTCGGTCATTCCCTAGGATGCCTGACTGACTCACTGTGGGTGGTTGGGCCAGCTTGGAGGGCTACAGCAGAACAGACCACAGGAAAGAAACTTCTGGTCTGTGCAGTATTATGGCACTAATTCAGAAGTCATGGAATTTCAGTTCTATTCCTGGCTCTGCCTTGAAATTGCTATATGAGTCTGGGTGAGTCTCTGTTCCTGTGGGGCCAGTTCCTCGTTTTGCAAATGTAGAACCTGGAGGAGAAGACCTTCAAAGCTCCTGCAAGGACTTTCTCTCACACCAGCTGGTGTGACTTGGAGCCTCCAAGGTTCCAAGACAAATCCCTCGGAGGGTTTTATTTTCGTCTTGGCTTTTGTATCCATCCCATTCAGAACGGTCACACACAGTGGGGAACTGATACATATGTTCTAGTAAGTCCTTTTGTGGGCCCTGAGAACTTTACTATAATTAATTAATATTTTTGTTCCAGTAGGTTGAGCACTTGCTACATGCTGGGACTGGTTCTAAATGCTTTCCATGTGTTATCTCTTTTAATACTTGCAAAGACCTCAAGAGGTAGGGCTCAGTATAACTTCTTCATATACGAGTCAATCAAAGAACAGAGAGGTCAATTAAGTTGCCCAAGATCCTACAGCCTGTAGGTGGTCAGATCTGGATCTAATTTCTAGGTGAGCCCAACTCTTCATTCTTGACCCTTCGGGCTGTTCTGAAACTCCTTATACGTGTTTTCAGCCCCTGATCTGCCAAGGATTCCTGTTCTCAACTTGCCACCTTTGCTTCTGGTTTCCAGACTCCAAAAGTTTCCCCTGACTTTGCTGACTTCAAAACCCCAGTTACATCATCCTTGTTAGTTGCCCCCTCAGCCTCCAGCCCACACCTGGATAAGGGGCGCCAGACACAGAAGCCAGGGTGTCAGAGTCTCACCCTGTCCGGGGAGCCAGTCCTCGACACAGGGGTGTGTTGACTGCTATCCACGCTCCCAGGCTCTGGCCGTGCGGTCCCAACTGGCGAGGCAAGGAGAGGAGCGCCCTGGAGGGGCAGCCTGAGACTATGAGGTGGCAAAAATAGGAATGAAAAAAGAAAGTATTAAAATAGAGAGAAGGGAATGAAGTCTGTGCACAGAGCCTCCTCTCTTGGGTCTTTCTGCTGCACTCGTCGGGGGAGGATCCATGCCGTGCACCTGGCAACCGTGGCGATCCCTCCGCTTGAGCTCAGTGCCCACAACACAGAAGCCTCACGGGAAAGACAACCTGTCCGATGGCCGAGCTGACACCCGAGACACACCCACTACAGCGAGCTGAGCTTCAATAGATGGGCCAGGCGGATTAACTCGTCCCCAAGGAAATGATCCGAAAAGGGTTCAGGCGAAAATAGCCCCTTCCTATTTTTAAGATCCCTCTCTTCTCTCATGAATAATTTTTCTATAAAAATAACTACATATAAGTTAATCATAGCAATGCACGGAGGCCAGAAATCCAGAAGCACTTTGGGTGGCTGACTGTGAAGGCAGTCTGGGCGGGGGGGTGAGGGTGGCTGTCCCACCTGATCGATGCCTCCTTTCCAGCCGCGCTGCACCCCTTCCTATGCCGACCTTCAGCATACGGAGTTGTCACAGCCTTTGCCAGCTTTGCCTGAGCCCCAGCCCGGACACCCCCTTCCCCTCCCACCCCCACCTCGTACCATTGTTCTCAGACTTGTCCTCCCATTCCTGGTTGCAGCTTTCTTGTCTCATCTGATGATGTCTTTGTGCTTCTCCCTTGGAACTGACACATTATTTTGACTTCAGAACACCAACCTTGCTGACTCTGATTTGCCTTGTTCCCGGAGACTCTCCCTCCCTGGCTGCTCCAGAGACTGGCCGAGACTGACTCAGCCTGGCCTCCTTGACTCTGTCTTGGCATTGGCACATGACCTTTGCCCATTGCAAGTTTGCCTTGACCAAAGGGGTCCAGAATGGACCAATGAGAGTGGTCACATCAGGACTCTCTCTCTCTCTTTCTAGATCCCCAAAGTCTCTGGGAGCGCTTCCGGGGGGCGGAGGGGGGGGGCGGCGTACAAGGCTCTCCCTCTACAGAGTCACTTCCAGCCTGGGAATGTGCTTCCAGGCCTCCTCCCCTGGTCTTCCTGGGTTTTCATTGCTAGACCCACAGTGCGATTTTTCATTCGAATTGGGCTCTTTTGGCAGTGGAAGAGGATGCTATTAATAACAATGTCTGGGCAACAGGCATAAATAGGGACTGTCCCAGGCTAACCGGGGTAGAAAGTACCCTTACTCAGCAATAAGGCCTGAGAATAACCATATCCCTCTGTTGTGTAATATAATTCCAATTACTTCTCTGTTTAGTAATACTCAGACAGGTCTGCAAAGGTGCCCCATAGCAGAGGAGAGCTCACATGTACCCCCCACCCCATAACAGGTTCCTAGTACGAAGGGGCCACCTCAAGTTTTTGACAGCACAACTCATCTCTGAAGTCTCAAAAGGGCATGTGAATTTTGTCATTCTACTTAATAATATATTCTTGTCTTCTCTCTTAAAAACCACCTCTCTATTTTTTTTTTCTCAAATCTGAAGTGAAATTTCTCTCCGGGAAGAGGCTGACCCCATGGTTTTGTGTGCCTCCTGGTTCCACACTGTCATCTGAAAAACAGGACCTGACAGCAGCCTCTCACCCAGTGGGGGTGGGGTGGGGGGCTGGTGGGCAGAACACAGCTCATGCTCACCGCGTCTGAAGCATTTGTTGGAATGAATAAACATCCACAGACCTAGGTCTAACTCAGAGTCTGGGCTTGCCTGAACATTTGACTTTGCCCTCTACTGAGTCCTTCTGTTCCACTATGCACAGCACACATAAGGCCAATAAACCCCCATCAAGAGTCTTATGGGGCTTCCTGGTCATGTACTCAAGGCCTGAGATGGGATTCTTTGCCCTCCGTGTAGAGTTCCTTGAGCTTGACAACAGGCCATCTCTGTAGGGTACCCTCTCCAAATGGGAGGTGTGTGTGGGCGGCAGCCCTTCTTTCATCCTGTTCTACAGTGTCTGAAGAAATCCAAGGACAGTTCCCCCAGCAGGTGCACCTGCTGGAGTCTGCAACAGTCTCATCTGGATGGAGGGTGGGAGGCACGCCAGCGCACAGACGTCCTAGATCAAATCTCCTAGACTCAGCCAAGTGTGGCCCCCTTAGTGAGGCCTGACCTCACTCTGTGATAGGGCAAAGCACCCATCTTTTGTAAGGCCACAGTGACCCTGTGCACTCCTCCTACCTAGCCATGTCCTATCTCTCTCTTTCTCTCTTTCTCTCTCTCTCACACACACACACACACACACACACACAAGTGCACTCCCTCACACACATACAGAGTCCAGTCCATGCCTCTCTTTCTCTTTTCTGGCACCTGCAGTCCGTTGCCAGATCTCAGGGTTTAGTACATCTTGGGTTGAATTCCTCCCCTCCCCCACCTCACTCCTGCAGCCTTACAAGTTCCCTGGAGATGAAAAGATAATTTGAAAATTAACTTCTCATTTCAGCCTTTCTCCATAGCTCCAGGGAATATCCTCAGATGAAAACACACAGGGGCTGGAAGGTAATGATTAGGACAGGGCACGGTGGAGACTCTGGGATGCTGGTAATGTTCTAGGCCTTGACCTGGGTGGTGGCTACACGGCTGTGTTCATTTTGAGATGATTTATTCAGCTGTCTATGTATAATATGTGCTCTTTTCTGAATACATTTGATACTTCATGAAAATTTATTTTTTTATTTTTTATTTTTTTTAAACGATTTCATGTATTTGACAGAGAGAGAGACACAGCAAGAGAGGGAACATAAGCAGAGGGAGACGCCGACTTCCTACTGAGCAGGGAGCCTGATGTGGGGCTCAATCCCAGGACCCTAGGATCATGACCTGAGCTGAAGGCAGATGCTTAATGACTGAGCCACCCAGATGCCCCCTCAATGAAAATTTAAATTAAAAAACAAGGACAGAAGAAAGAAAGGAAAGGAAAGGGAGGGGAGGAAAACAAAAAGAAAAAGAGAAAAGGAAAGAAAAACAAGGACAGGACCTAGTTGTAGCTGAGAAGGAAGCTGTAGCCTAGAGACCTGCTCTCTGGGTAAGAAATCTTTCTCGCTCTTGTCGGTTCCTCCGTATGAATGCAGCCCACCCCTGCAGGAGCACTACCAGAGCTGCCAGTGTTCCAGTGATGTCTCCCTGCTTCCAGAGAGAAAGCTGTATGAGGACCATATTGGTCTTAGCCCTCACACTGCCCCTTCTAAGGCTCTGGGCAGATTCACACTCCCAAGATAGTGAGTCAGGAGGTCCCTAGAGGAGAGGCAAAATGGTTAGGAGCTAAGCGTCTGGAATCAGGCAGATGAAACTGTGTTTAAACTCTGGTTTCTAGCCACGTGACCTTGGGAAAGTTGCATAAGCTTTCTAATCTTCAGTTTTCCCATCTGTAAAATGGGACTAATAACAGTGCCTGTCCCATATGGTCGCTGTGGGCATTACTTGTACTGCATATAAAGATGTCAGCCCAGGGCCTGGCACAAATATAAGTGCCTATTAAAGACTAAATGTTATCATCGAGTGCAACCCCCTCACTTCAGATGAGGAAAGGGAGAAGGGACAAGGGAGTGTCTTGTTGTAGGTCACAGAGCCAGGATGTGACAGTGACAAGGACCAGTGTGCTGCCCTTTGGCCACACTGGGGGCCCTGAGCAGGACCACACTGCTTTGTGGCAGGACCACAAGGCTCTCATGAAGGCAGCATGGTTTCTGTTGAAGGACATGTAACTTTTAGACGGGGCCTGGGGTGAATGCAGTTTTAGCTGGTGAGTGAACCCCCAGGTTGAAGAGAGCTGGGGGGGTTGGCGAGCACCATGACAGGAGCACTTGGTTGTGAGCCACAGCCTGAGACCAAGCAGCAGGAGAGCTCAGGGGGCCAGAGAGAGTCATTCAGTAAACATGGAGGGTCTGCATGGTGGCCAGGCCGGGTGCATGATGACATGCAGGACAAGAAGGGCCCTGCCTTTCTGGAGCTCATAGTCTAGGAGGCGGTGGGTGGACAGATGTCAGGCTGTGACAATGCCAAGAGATGGGTTATTATTAAAAGGAAAAGTAAGGGGAACATACCATCTGGGTGGGGTGGCTCAGAGAAATGCAGAGGGCAAAGAAGAAGGTGCAGGAAGGCACTGGGGCAGGACAGGTGTGGCATGAAGGATTGGAGAATAAAGGGCTGGTGTTGCCTGAGCACAGGAACCCAGGAGGAGAACGTTCGAGACCTCCTGAGCCATGCTGGAAATTGTGGACTATCTTATGGAATATGAAAAGCCTCCACAGGGTTTGAAGTTGGGAAGTGACATGATGAGATTTGCTTTTCAGAAAATCCCGGAGCCCTGAGAGTCAGCCCAGTCCAAAGGCACCAACTGGTGCAGTTCCCAGGGCCACATCAGCAGGGGCCCTTAGGGACTGATGCGTCTACCCTTGATAGATGGGGAAACTGAGGACCAGAGTGACTTACCAAGGTCACTCAGCCACCGAGAGGTGGGGCTCGGTCTGGATCTCAGGTCTCCAGGCACAGTCCCTGCTGCACTTGCGGCCATGCCCCTGCCTTGCCTGGCTGCCTCACTAGTTTGTATGAAAGTCTTTCAACCCCGAGTGGACCAACAGCCTCCATTAATGAGCAGAAACTTGTCTGTCCATCTAGAGGCACTAAACGCATCTCTGCAGAACGAAGGAATTTAAGGGCATGGCCTTTGATGGGGACCCTGGATCTTCCCCCTTTCCCTCCAGTCCTCCTTCCTCCTCTTCCTCACAGCATCCTGGAGCCTGCAGAGCTTGGTGCCCCAGCCCTGGACACCTGCAGACGTGTGCAAGTAGAGACCGGGAAGGTGTGTGGCCACGGGGCCGATTCCAACAGGGCTGCCCGAAGCCTGCTTCCCTCCACCCCACTGCTGGCATCTGGAAATTCCCAAGCCTTCTGGTCCCCACTGACAGATGATATCACGGACCTTTGAAATAAGAGGAAGCCTCCTACTAGGCTGGAAATGAAGGTGATGTAAAGCCAGATGGCAGAGCTTCTGAACAGAGAGGGCAGGACAAGTCATCCAAACATCCCAAGCTGAGAGGCCGGCTGGGCTTTCTGGAATGAAGGTGTTGGGGTTGTGGTGGAGGCAGGGCCTGGGCTGGGCAGGGGGGGGAGGAGGAGCATTACGGCTGGGCATCCTCTGAGAGTCAGGACCGGGGTCAGCATTTGGGCCTTGCTCCCATCTGGCCCCAAATCCACATTAACCACAGGTAGCATCTTTGGCTTTTCCGGAGAGAGATTTCCAGGTCCCAGCCCTGCCTGAGCCTGTGAGCTCACAGAGAGAAGGACTCACGATGGGAAATCAAGATTCACTAACACCTGTGATGTGTCAGGCACTGTGCTGGGGTGGGGTGCGTGGGTTAGAATGACCTCGACAGTGGCTCTTTAGCCCACAGGGACAAGACCAGCCCTGCAATGGAGGGGAGGGCTCTCCCCTTGAAAGGACCGGGTGCTCTCATAGCTGTTCCTCCTGGAAGGAGCAGGCAATGTGAGGAGTCCTAGGGACTGGGGGAGGGAGACCTGTACCCCTCCCTGGGGTGCCTATGGGACCTGCAGCGTGGGGAGGCTGTGAGCAGCCTGGGGGGCAGTGAATGTTCTCGGCTACGTGGAAGCCTTCCAGGGGCTGGCCAGTGCTTCACTGCTGCTATTCTCCACGCTGGAAACAACAGCAGCTCAAAGCAGCAGCAGGTTTGGGTGATAATCAGCATGTAGGCAATACCCAAGGGCAAGTGTGAGTGCCTGCCACTCTTTTGAGGGGACACAGCAATCAGGTCTGACCCTCGGATCACCTCTGGGATCTCAGAGACAGCCAGAGCTGGGGGCACCCGGGCCAGCCAAGTGGTGACCTCGGAGGGGACATTAAAAACCCAGACTGTGGTGGGGGAACAAGAGGGCTACCACGGAACAGAAAGTCCTCAAGACTCTCTCTGGAGCACGTGTGAGCCAATGACCTGGGAAACCTCTCAGAAATGGAGGGAGAGGGGGACACGGTGATAAGGGCTGTAATAGTTGGCACAAAAAGGAAATATAATTCTATTTCACCTAAGTTCAGGAACATACAAATTACACATTACCTCATTTGTCAAAGGAAATAACACAAATTATTGTCCCCATTTTACAGATGAAGAAATAGTATTCAGAGAAGCTGTGTTAGCGATTTCCAATTTTTAGAGTTCACAAATGAGCAAGTTAAAAATGTGGGGGAGGGTCACCTGAGTGGCTCAGTTGGTTAATTATCAGGTTCTTTGTTATGGCAGGGTCTTGAGAGCAAACCCCATGTTGGGCCTGTGCTCAGTAGGGCGATGGCTTCTCCCTCCCCCTCTGCTGCTCCTCCTCCTTGTACTCTCTCTATCAGATAAATAAATAAAATCTTAAAAAAAATTAAAACAAACAAAAAAACTTCAAAGCATCAGGGAGCATACACAAGTCGGTAACTTTAATTTTCCTAAGAAATTAAAAAACCCCCAATCTGCTACATTTATATTCATTATCACTTTTTGGTAAAAGAACGGATATTTTAATGTCAAAAACCTAGAGACAATTGATCAAAATAAATGTTGATCTCTTAATAAACTTAGGCTGCTGAAGACCTAACTGAATATCCTTATTTTTCTCACCTCCTTGGGGACCTGTCAGGCATGGCCTTGCCCTGGTACTGGTTTGTAGCAGTTGGGACCCCAGGGGCTGAGTGACTTGCCCAACCAGAAAGGGGCAGAGCTAGGTCATCCCAGACCTGACTCTGAGTGTGGCCCTTCCAGACACCCCACACAGCGGAACTCCACAGTGGCCAGGGCAAAGGAGACCCACAGGGCTACCCAGATGCTCTCCAGGGCACTCCAGGGTACACCTGTGACCTGTCTGACTGTCCTGCCCACAGACCTCTTCAGTGGGCTCAGCCATTTGGAATCACCTAGGAACACCAACACAGAGGACTGGACTCAATTCAGCACATACGTTTCTCACTGCACCAAATCTCAGCCCACAGAAGTTCAGCCCTTGCAGGGATAACTAAAGAGGAAGGCAGTCCGACTCACCCTTTCCTCTTCTAGGAAAACACATCTCTGATCCTGCATTCCCAAGCTGCTGCCATGAGTCTTTCTGCTTCTTGGACAACCTGCATGGAGGTCTGAAACACAGAACTGCTCTTTCTCCTGGCTCTTCCCCATGCAACAGACTTGGAAGGTCCCAGAACAAAGAGTTTTCCAAACTCCAGGGCATTCTTGCTTCCCCAGAGGAATGTGTGTGAATCCACAACACCATTTTATATACGAGGCAAAGCAGCCATTAAAACCCAGGCCTTCTAGCTTTCAGCCAGAGCCATGGCAACACCATTGGCAATCCACAGACAAATTTAGGTCTGAGACTAGTCCTCCCTCACCCTAGCTGTGTGACCTTGGACACACCTTCACTTCTCCGAATCTCAGTGTTTTCATTTGACAGATGGGCAGAGTAAGGACCAGCTTCCCAGGGTTCTCACAGGGAATGATTAGGCCACGTATGTAAAGCCCTGCACACATGGCTGGGCATGCTGTCCACACCGTGATCCGTATGTATTTCCTTCTGGGCCATTTACGAACATCTTGAAGACTCAATACTCTGGCCCGTTAAGTGGGGATAATGATCGGATTATAGGAGCTAATGACTGTATGTAAAAGGTTTATCTCAATGCTCGGTGCATAACAAGCCCAGGGGAACAATTATTATTAGGATATCATCATCATTGGCTCCTCCTTTCTGTCTTCCCTTCTTCCCCCTCAAGTCTCCCACTCTTTGAGGCAGGTAAGTGAAAAAACCAACAAACAAGAAGTACCATGAGTAAGTACATCATACGGTGGGTCAGGGGCTGTCCAGGAAAGTGCGCTCATTGGCCAGTCGGAGGCTCTGGTGGTGGTCCCCAGACCTGGGGCTCTACTCCACAGCTTGTCCCCCGCTGAGGTGTTTAATCAGGGTTAGGGGAACTAACACCAGCTTCCTCAAGGTTCTGGACCTCTAGTTCCCACCTCGGTCTGTTCCATCAGGTGTCCTAAATCCCGTGTGGAACCACGAGGCAGCCTCCTGGGTCAGCCACCTGACACATTCCACCTCCACAGGAATTCCATTCAGATGTGCCACTGGTCTCTCGGCAGAATCCCGAAATGGCTTCCTGACCATCTGGTCTGGAGGAAACGCTCGCTAGGCATTGGCGAGCGGCTCTGGACACTGCAGTCACATACCATGCAAAGGGAATTCCTGAACTTCAAACCCTCCCTTGCCGGAGGCTGGCCAGTTCCTCTGGAAGCCCACAGATCACTGACCTGAAGGACCAATGGGGGAAGATGTTGTTGGATCCCACCAGAGTGGTCTCCTGTTCAGGGGGATTTAGGCAGACCAGGAGGGGGTCATTAATGACAAATAATCAGGTCAGTCAGCTTCCAAAACATAAAGTCAACCTGCTCCCACTCCAAGTCAGTCATTTCACACAAGGTGGTGGAAATACCGCAGACTTTGACACCCACTTGGGGCCAAGGGCTGACTGCCGATGACATTGGGTGTTTCCTTGCCGCTCAAAACCTCAACTTCCTCATCTGTAAGATGAAGACAATCAAAACTCCCTTTTATAAATGCTGTGACAATTAAACAGAAAGTGGGTGATGCTTAGGACAGAGCCTGCCACACTGTCATTATGTAATGATAACCCAATTAGGCCAGGCGCGTCCCTGAGACACTCTTGCTGCCGCGCCTGACTTTGTCTCTTGAAACCAGCTCATCACTCTTCAAACCCTGGCTCTGCCTCTCTCTAGCAAGCTGGTGAGCCTTGCTGTGCCTCCGTTTATCTATACGTAAATGTGGATTAAAAAATGCCTACTTTAAATGGGCTATGGTGATTAATTTCTCCATGTAAAATGCTTAGGATAGTACCTGGTATACAGTAAGTGCTCAATGAATGTTGCTATTGCTACTAGAACTCGATGAATTGTCAGCAACCTGAAATAAGCTCCCAAAGTAGCAATTTCAGGAAGCCCATTGTTGTTCTGCCTTTCTGAAAAGACAGGTGGAAAAGACCTACACCTGCATGAGCTCCTTCCGCCGCAGATGAGCCCACTTTTGGACCCTAATTACCATTTCTAGAATGCCAGCCACGGGCCACTTGTTTTACAGACTACCTCCAATCCTCATAATAACCCTCTCTGAAATAGGCATTATTATCCACATTTTAAAAAAAGATTCTATTTATTTATTTGAGAGAAACACATTCCCCACTGAGCAGGGAGCCCAAGGCGGGGCTCGACCCCAGGACCCTGGGATCATGACCTGAGCTGAAGGCAGACGCTTAACTGACTGAGCCAACCAGACACCCCATTATTATCCCCATTTTACAAATAAGGAAACCGAGGTTCAGAGAGGTGAAGTGGCTTGTTCAAGGGAGCACAGCAGGCTGGGATAAAAGCAGGATTCTAATATCAGTCTAATCTGGCTCCAGCGTCAAGGCCGCCTTGCTTCCCTAAACAGAATGGGGCTCTGTGTCCCTCATGGATGTGGGTGTGTCAGCTCTGGTGGCCTGGCTGAGGTGGTTGATATTTAAAAACTGGACGGCAGGGAAAAAAAACCCCTAAAAACAATAAACGGTGATTCAGACTGAGTCTTTACTCAGGCGGTTACGGGAAACTGGCGGGAAGTGACAGCCTTAGTCACTTAGGAATGGCTGAGCCCCTGAGTCATGGGCAGCAGGTCACGCTGCCCAGGACAGAAGCCAGCACTGCTCCCAGTGCCAGAAAGGCAGGAACGCGCTCTGGCGAGGAGGGGCGGGGAATCAGAGGAATGATGAACAGGGGCCCGAGTGACTTCTGGAAATGAGGGGCCAGGCTTTCCCTGGTTCCTGAAACCACATCCACCTCCCATGTTTGACGGTCCAGCCCCCAACTCTAGGCACCCTCCTCTGTTTCAACCAGACGGCTCTCTACTCTCATTCAAACACCCCCAGCCAGCCAGATGGGATGATCCCCCATGCCATGGATGGCCCCTAGTTCCCTTCCTTCCTGGAATGTCCTTGCCCCTTGCTCTAGGGGCCTCAGCCCCCCCACTCTTAGGCCTGCTAGCGATGGGGCCTCTAGTGGGCCCTTCCTCCTGCCTTCAGCTCGGAAATTCCCCCATTCTTCGAAGATTTATGGAGTACACCCTGCGTGTTAAGTTCCATGGTAGCTGCTGAAAGTACAAAGATGGATTAGACACCGTCCCCACCTTAGTGTCCGTTTGAGCAGGGAGCAGGTATACACTGGGAACTGGACAATAACCTCCCCCAAAGAAGGGCTCTGATGTAGGGAGCACAGAGCAGTTCTGATGGGGGGCAGGCCCCTAACCCATTCTGGGAACCAGGGAGTTTCCCTGGAGGAGGTGATTTTTGAGTTGAATCTTGAAGAGAGGGATTCAGGGGATGGTGGGTTGGGGAAGAATATAATCACTCTTAAAAAAAAAAAAAGTTAAAAAAAAAAAAGTTAGGCAAATAATATAAGTTTATTGTACAAAAAGGGAAACATGAAAAAACACAGAAGCAAAAATAATAGCCCCTATAAATCCTATTAAAATTCTGGAGTAATTCCTTGTTTCTCTGTGTATTCTGTTCTCTCTCTCTCTTTCTCTCTCTTATTTATTTATTTATTTATTTGTTTGTTTATTTGAGAGAGAGAGAGAGAATGTGTGCAAGCAGGGGAAGGGGCAGAGGGAGAGATAACCTCTAGGGGACTCTCCACTGAATGCCAAGCTTGATGCGGGCCTGGATCCCATGACCCTGAGACCATGACTTGACCCAGAATCAAGAGTCAGACACTTAATCCACTGGGCCACCGAAGCGCCCTCTCTGTGCATTTCTATGTATATAGACAAAGACGTTAAAAAAAAAACCACAAAAAACCAAAACATGGTAATGTGACTGCTTTTTTACATTGAACAATATATTAGGGAATCTTTCCGTGTCAGCATGTCAGTAAATATTAGTCACAACTTATCTGGCCTGAGAGAGGTTCTGTTTGGCCCTTGGGGGTGCTGGAAAATTCTGCGCGTGAACACCTAGCACCAGAGAACGCGCTAGCCAGTTCTCCACAGATCCCACCCTTCCTTGCTGTTTTACGCAAATGAGATGGGCTCCTCTGTTGACATCACCTGCCTGGTTGATCCAGGCAACGGCATTCTGGCCCCTGATCCTGAACACTCCAGTGGCTATTTGCTATTCCAGAACTCGACACACCTCGGTTTCCCTGGCAGCCTCCTCGTGCGTCTCTCTTGACCCTGTCCATTTCTCCTATGGGTCGTGATTGATCATCCACAATTCACATTCGGTCATGCCAGGAACGACTCCTCTGCCGAGTGCAAGGCGGCAGGCAGGCTGGGTGTGGTGTCACCGCGGACCGGAGCTGTTTGTCCTGGAGGTTACAGGGACGTGGAGCTTCCCACTCCTATGAGACCAACCTGAGCTGGCAGCCTTTGTCGTGCCTTCAGAGGCACTCCCTTCACTCCTGGCATGGCCAGCACGCACGCACCCTCAACACACGCGCACATGATCACAGGATATTTTTGTGGGCTTTACGTCTTCTGTTTTAAAGATCTAAGAAGAGTCAGGAAGCTCTCCAGACCCAACCAAATGCTGCTTTTATCCTCATAAAAAAAGAAGGCCAGCTGCTCTGGCCTGACCCACAACGAAGCAGGCCTTTAGAAGATGAATAGAGTCACCAGTGGGGAACCAAGCATCCTTGTGACCTGACCAAGAAGGGACAGGCTTGGGGTAGCCTCAGTTCACTGGCAGCCGAGGTGCCAATGACAATGACACCAGCTTCAGCTCGGGCGATTGTCCCCAGCAGATGCCCCCACCCCACAGAGCGCATGACTTCCATATCTTCCCTGGGGTACTGGGATAACAAAGGCTATGTCCCAGCACTATTGTACAGCTGGGGAAGGCCGGAAACCAAGCTGCAGGAAACCGGTTGCTATGGTTTCCTTGAGTGTAATGCCATAGAAATCGCTTTCTGAAAAAAAAAAATTTTTTTTAAGATTTCTGTTGCTTTTTTCCAGGGAGAGGTAGGGAGGGAAACATTTATTTCAGGATTTACTATAAGCATTAAGATGGGTTCTAAGTCCTCATTGCAAACCACTAGGCTTAGTAATATTATTTCCATTGTGCACATGAAAATCTAGAAGCATGAAAATCTAGAAGCATCTCTAGAAAATCTAGAGGCTAAGACACCTGCTCACAGACACGCAACCAGAGGGTGGCCGAGCCAGTTTTGAACTCAATATTGTCATATTCCACTGCCTGCTTTCTTTTCAATACATAGACAAGGGTTCAGGAGATCCCACGACCCAGATTATTCTTATCATGAGGCCAGGCTCTGGAGCAGTGAGTGGGATACAGGAGCAAGGGCAGAGGGAAGGAGCTCAATCAGGAAGGAGAGAGTTGAGGAACAAGGACTCTGGTAGCTTCTGATGCATCAACACCAGGTTCTCAGGGCGGGTAGAAGGATCCCAGGATTTGGTATCAAAGGCCCTGAGGATAAGGTCCATTTCCCCAATTTTCAGCCTGAGTCTCAGTTCCAACTTCCGTAAAATGGTGTCACAGCCCTATCTGCCTCATAGTGTTCTAAGTATTCAGTGAAATTGTGCATGTCAGACATATGGCACAAAATAAGCAATCAGTAGATGTTAGCATTCTGACTGCTGTTACCACTAGTCGTGGTGAAAACTTGCAGACTATGAATTGCTGTGCCAACACCAATTAATTTAAGAGGGCCTTGGACAACTTGGGGGAGGGACTCTGGGGCCCTGGGAATAGCCATGCTGGGGGTGTACGGACCACCCAGAGCAGGCCTGACTTATTGGAGGAGGAGAGGAAGCTTCCTACCATGTCTCCCTCAGTGAGATCAGTGATGCCTGCCTTAGTCCCGCAGGTATTTACTGAACATCTAGTGTTCACGTGCTGTGTCGTGTGTCAGGAGGAATACGGGAATAGGGCACAGACCCACTCTCCAGGAGCTCACAGGCTGTGAAGGAGACAGAAAAGGAGCACACACTGACTGTTCATTTCCGGTGACGCCTCCTACAGGGGTCCAGAGAGGGGGAGGCACCCTACAGAGAGTGTGAGTGCATGTGCGGGTGTGAGTGTGCATAGTGGTAGTAGGCAGGGGAGACTCCTCCGAGAAGGGAACATTTAAGTTAAGCCCTGAAAGATACGTAGGAGTTTATCAAGTGAGAAGTGGGAGAGAGCTGACCGGGAAGAAGGAACAGCACCTACAAGGCTATGGGGCATTTCGGGAACAAGAGATCAGTCTCCTGGGGAAGCCTGGAGGAGTGGGGAGGGTGAGAGATGGCTTGGGAAAGAGGGCTATGGCCTAGGGGTGGAGGGTCTTTCACACAGCGCTGCTGAGGCAGGAGAAGAGGGCAGCTGTGTGCCGCCCGTGATGGGGAGGGGTCTGTCCAGGCTCTGTGGTGGATGGGGTAGAAACCTGAGGCTAGAGGAGGAGCCACCCTTGATCTCAGGGCTCAGATTTTTTGCTAAGCACCCCACTGACCTCTTTCCAAAGATTCCCTGCTTTAATCCTCACCTGAACTCCACAAGGGGGTCCAAACTTTCCCTCATTTTGTAGATGAGGAGACAGGCTTGGCAAAGGTCTGAACCAGATCTGAACCTAGGCAGGCTGGCTCCTTCCCCTCCTAGGGGCTTCTGTATCCTGGATGGGGAGCACATTTCGGAGAGGCTGGGAGAGAAGTGTAGGGTCTGAAGGAAGGCAGCAGGCTGGGAGGCAGGGAGGCCAGGGACGGAAACCCTGACGTTCCAAGCAGAGAAGTGAAGATATACCTAGGAAGCCTGACACTCAGGAAAGCCTGCCTGTCTGTGTGACCTCAATTGCAGAAACTCTAGCTGTCACCATATGTCCACCGAGATTTCTTTCTGGACCCACCCTGACTTTTCCCGGGAGAAGGGAAACCTGGCCTGGGACAGCACCTCCATAAGCAAACTTGCAGCTCCAAAGCTGGAGGAAGGGGGCAGGGGAATCTGACCATCAGAGCTGGCTGCTTGTAACATTCCACTGAGAAAAATGGCTGGCTGGGAGCTGCAGCCATTCCTGCTTGTCAAGGGTGGTCCCGGGGCCCAAAGCCGGCACCTGGGAAGGGTGCCTTCCTAGGAAAGATGTATGCATGCACACGCCTGAGAGCTTGTCCTCACGTCCCTCTTGTGCAAAAGTCACCACAGAGTGGAAATGGAAATAACGCTGGGGGTCCAGGGATCCTCGGGCCCGTCTCAGGAAGTTTCTAGGTAGCTCAGGGGAGAAGAGGCTTCAAGCGTTCCTGATCAGAGGGAAGGGGGAAGGTGAGTCAGGACCAGCAGGAGGGAGGGCCGAGGAAGAGCCTGACACTGAGCCAGGAGATCCTTTCAGAGCCCAGGCCAGAGGCACTTGGCTCTGCAGCCCAGGCCTGATGACGACCAGAGCTGTTCTCCAAGCGCCCCTGCGTTGCTGTTACTTAATTAGCTCCATGGCCATAAAAGGCTGGCTCGGCTCAGAGGAGGCACCCAGGGCCCGAGAAGCAGCGAACTGAAGTGTCATAAAAACACAGCCCCAAGAAGGGGATAGGAAAGGGCCAGCTAGTCAATTCCAGTGGTCCTGGGTATGACGTTCCACACAGCTGCTGCCCACCATGACCTGAAAGGATCTTGGGTCCCTGCCCTTGGGTTCTCTACCCTTCCCCCTGACCTGGCTATGCCCAGGCCTAGCTCCTCATGGAAGGAAGGTACGAGTTCCCCCAAGGAGAAAGACATGGGTCAAGGCGTTGGTCCATTTGTTGTTTATCAAAACCAAAGACAATGAACAAAAACTTTTACCCTCCATCTAAAACCAACACTGAGATTTCTGGAAAATTGCCTATTGTGTCATTCAAGTTCTGCTTCTCCCCCTAATTAAGACTCTATGTGAGAAATTTTTTACAGAATTCAGTGCCAGGGAGGCTGTTCTCAGAGAAGCTGGTTTAATAAGGTGGTGAAAGAGGACATTTAGAATCAAACTCTTCTGGGTGTAGATCTTGACTTGGGCACCTACTAGCTGTGTGACATTGAGGGAATCACCTAACCTCTCTGATCTTTGTTGGTTTCCTCATCTGTTAAATGAGGATAATGACAATACCTACTTCTGAGAATCGTTAAAAGAGTTAAAATTCTGTGTGTGAGGCATCTGGCACGTTGCCTGCCACGGAGTAGATGTTCAATAAACACAAACACACAGGGATGTATTTTTAAAGCACAACACAGCCTTTCTAACTTCTCGATCCTATACATGGAAGTAATAATATTTATCATCAAGGGATTGCTGCATGCAAATGCCCTCCATGACAATGGTGCTCTCTATATTCTCAGTATTATTTGTTCCTTGTTCTTTCCCTTGCTTCTGCTCATGTCTTAGCAGCTCATAGATTCTGAGTTAAACCCCGTGTCTCATCCAGCTCTTGGGCTACGGTTGTTCCTCACTTCTTTAGCAATCATACCATATGCACGTCGCTCATGACAACCTGTCGAATTCCTTTTTGGGAAGGGCCAGGAGCAAATAAACATACAAATATTCACAACTCGACATTCTGCGCCATCAGAACATCTTTCTGTCCCTCTGTCTGCCTCTCTAAGACAAATCCTCCTGCGTGGAAGATGCCATAGCTGCTGGCAGGAGTCTGCATGGTCCCCTGGTCCCTGACTCTGAGAGGGAGGGCACTCTGTCTGCGCACAGGCCCGTCCTGCATCTGGCTGCTGGGGAACGTACCAGCTCTTGGCTTCTCTTAGGCTCCTTCTCCATGTGCTCCCTCTGTTGCCGGGTCTGTGCCAATAACGCTCCGTGCATCCCACCTGCCCAAAGGCTGGTCCCAAATTCTGGTCACCATTTGTGGGTCTTGACCAGGGATTCTCTAACTCCCCGAAACATCTCCGAGAAGCAGGCCTCATCACCATGCCCGTGTGGCAGGTAGACAGTGAACACTTCTAGAGGTGGAATAACTTGCTCCTTCCAGGTCAGGTTGGTGAAGAGGCAGGAATGCAACCCAGGGCCAAGCTCCGTGCCCTTGCCCCGCTCTTCCCTCTGCCTTGGTCTCATTCCTCCTCCTGTCCATCTCATTCCCAGATGTTCAGTCTCAGCTCAAAATCCTCCCCAAAAGCCTGCATTCCCATAGTCATCTTGGGGCACCCAGCATGCTACGGCCTCTTGGTCAATATCCCTCCTTCCAGTCAGCGTGTTCCCTGCGGACATGGGTTGTGCTTTGTGCGGACTTGTATTTCCCACACGGAGATTCATGCTAAGCGCAAGCTGAAGCGCCTCAAGGCTTATTGACCTAAATCCGGAGCTGGCAAACTACGGCCCATGGGCCAGATCCAGGCTTTGACCTGTTTTTTGGGTATGACCCCTGAGCGAAGAATGATTTTTACATTTTTACAGGGTTGTAAACAAGCGAAAACGAACATATGCAACAGAGACCAGAGGTGGCTAGGCAAAAGCCCCAAATATTTACCATCTGGCCCTTTATAGAAAAATATTGCCACCCCCTACTCTAAATGGTTGAAACTCCATCTTGAGGGGCAGGTGGAGTGGAGCTGCTAGGATGAGTGGGCTCAGTGGGATCCCCCAGGGGTTCACCTGACTGTGGGAAGAAGACAGGAGGCGGAAGGAACAGGGGAGCACAGTGAATAACGCTAACATGCAGCCGGGGTGGGGGAGTCAGAGAGAGATTTCAGGGAGGGAGCTGAGTTCAAGGGTGAGTCCAATTTCCCAAATCACGGTGAATAAGGGGTATTCCCAGCGGAGGGACAGGACATAAAAACAAGAGGGGATGAGAGGCTCGCTCTAAGGAAGAGGATACCTAAGCACTCGCACGTCATGGAAGGATGTATCTGTGAATGTGTGTGCACACATGCTGGAGATGGTTCGGGTGTGTGATGAGTTTTTAAAGCACACGCAAGTTGTTGGTGAGGCAAGAGCAGAGCAAACAATCCAAAGCAAGGCAGATCGCAAGAACGAGATGGGAGATACCAAGCAAAGGATGCTCACTGACCACCACCCTGTTTTACCATAGGCTTATGTGCCTCCCAACTCACACTCCAGCCCCGTCTGCCCATTTGGAGTTGAGGCATGAGACGCAACCTACTTGCTGTCTTCAGACCAAGGGGAGTCCCCAGAGTCTCGGCACAGCAAGGGCTTTGAGGAGAGGAGTGGTGAGGGCTGGCCTAGCCAGGTAGGCTACACTAGGGTGGAGGGGAGCTGGAAGGACGTGCTGGCCTCCTCCATGAGCTGCCCTGGCATTCCGAAGGGGCCAGATGAACCAGATTGTGGCTGGAAAGTGCTTAGGCCAGGCTGTCAGGGAAGACAGGGTGTCATTATTTATCCGCACAAAGTGCTCCGCGGTGGTTATTTCTTGATTAATAATTTCCTGTGGGCTTAGAGGTGCCCATGGCCATGGCATCACCTCATTGGCTGCTCCCACCCTCTCTGTGGCCCAGCTGCAGCTTCAAAGGCTGGGCCTCTCTTTGGGTGTGGAGGGATCAGGCAATTAGCACCCGCCTCCTCCCTCCTCTGCTCGGTGAGTCAGAGAGATGCTTGGTCAGCAGCCCCTTTCTGCTGGCCTGGCCCCTGAGGACTCCGTGCATCCTCAGTGGGAGGCTGTGTGTGGCCTGGGGTGAGGACCCATAGCACCGCGGCAGCTGTCTCCTTGGAATGCCATGGAAGAGCACACACTGTCCCCTCTGCAGAGCTGTCCGAGAGATGCAAAGGCAGGCTCTTCATTCCACAGGGACCTACTGAGCCCACGCTGGATAAGGTCCCAGCAGAGACACCAAAGACACCAGGAAGTGAAGAGCAGAGGCCTGTGCCCTTCCTCCTGGAGCTCGCTGGGAATACAGCAAGGCCGAAATTTGGCCGGTGAGTTCAGGGTTAGGCCAGGAGGCAGCACACGCAGACTCTGGGGGTTGAGGATTGTTGGAGGAGGCGAGGCCCACGCAGGGACATAACGCAGCAAGTGGAGTTTCAGGAGGTGAGGATGGGGTTGGGGGTGAACGGTCCTCCAGGCGGAGGGAGCGTGTGTAGAAGCAGAGGTCCAACAGACATGTGTGCCCATCTGAGGGTCTGAGTGTCAGAGAGACTGGGTCATAGAGTGCGAGGTGGGCAAGATAAGGAGAAGGTGGAGTTTCTAAACTTCGTGGGCAGGAACTGAATCACGTGGGACTGTGTGGCAAGCTGAAAGCATTAGGACTTTTTCCTGAGTCTATCCGTAGTCATAGGCGGGGAAGTGGTGTGATTAGATTAGCATTTTGAGAAACTTAAAATCTGGATGCCGAGAAGGATTCTATGTCTGACCTACTGGGCATCACCCAGCGCAAGGGAGGAAGGAGTCCCACCCACTGTAGGCCGTTATCTAAGTCCACTTGTGGGCACCTGGCCTTAACAGGATCTTGAACGACCTGGAATTTACTAAAAGAAAAGTGAACGGGAAAGGGTAGGACCCTCTAACCAAGTCCAACCACTCAGCCAGGGTCACAGACTAAAGGGAACAATAGAACAGATCCATGAAGTCAGGAGCTGCTTGCTTGAAAAGATAAATAAAATTGACAATCTTTAGCCAGAGTCATCAAGATAAAAGAGAGAGTACCCAAATAAATAAAAGCAGAAATAAAGGAGGAGAAATAACAACGAACACCACAAAAATATAAAGGATTATAAGAGAATATTACAAAAAAAATGATATGTCAGCAAATGGAATGACCTAGAAGAAATGGATAACTTCCTAGAAATATATACCTTTCAAAATTGAGTCAGGAAGGAACAGAAAATCTAAACAGACCAATCTGTACAGTAATTAAATTGAATCAGTACGTCCAGGACCACATGGCTTCACAAGTGAATTCTACCAAACATTTAAAGAGGAGTTAAGACCTAATCTTCTCAAACTATTCCAAAAAATAGAAGAGGAAGGAAAGCTTCCAAATTCATTCTACAAGACCAGAATTACTCTCATACCAAAACCAGATAAAGACACTACAAAAATAAAACAAACAAACAAAACTATACACCAATACCTCTGATGAACATAGATGCAAAAATCCTCAACAAAGTATTAGCAAACCAAATCCAACAATATATTTAAAAAAATCATTCACTATGATCAAGTAGGATTTATTCTAAGGATTGAAGAGTTTTTCAATATTCACAAATCAATCAACATGATATATCATGTTAATAAGAGAAAGGAAAGAACCATATGATTATCTTGCTAGACACAGAAAAAGCATTTGACAAAGTACAGCATCCACTCATGATAAAATTCTCAACAAAGTAGGTTTAAAGGGAAAATACTTCAACATAATAAAAGCCATATATGAAAAACCGAGAGCCAATATCATACCCAATGGTAAAAAATTGAGAGCTTTTCCTCTAAGATCAGGAAAAAGACAAGGATGTTCACTCTCACCACGTTTATTCAACATAATACTAGAAGTCCTAGCTACAGCAATCAGACAAGAAAAAGAATGAAAGCGAACCACTTTCTTATACCATACAAAAAAATAAACTCAAAATGGATTAAGACCTGAATTGAGACCTGAAACCATAAAACCTCTAGAAAAATGCACAGGCAGTAATTTCTTTGACATTATCTGTAGAAAAATTTTTCTAGATACATCTCCTCAGGTAAGGGAAATAAAAATAAAATTAAACTGTTGTGACTACATCAAAATAAATGTCAAATTTTGCACAGCGAAGAAAACCATCAACAAAACAAAAAAGACAACCTACTGAATGAGAGAAGATATTTTCCAATCATATAGCTGATAAGGGGCTGATATCAAAAATATATAAAAATTTATACAACTCAATACCAAAACAATTAAAAATGGGCAAGGGGGGGGGGAAGAATGGTACGCAACCATAAAAAAAATTTACAATTTTAAGGGGCTCCAGCCTAGTTCAGTCGGTAGAGCATGTAACTCTCGATCTTGGGGTTGCAAGTGTAAGCTACACACTGGGCATAGAGCCTACTTTTTTTTTTTTTTAAGATTTTATTTATTTATTTGACAGACAGAAATCACAAGTAGGCAGAGAGGCAGGCAGAGAGAGAGGAGGGGAAGCAGGCTCCCCGCTAAGCAGAGAGCCCGATGACCCTGGGATCATGACCTGAGCCGAAGGCAGAGGCTTTAACCCACTGAGCCACCCAGGTGCCCCCATAGAGCCTACTTTAAAAAAAGATGGGCAGAGGACCCAAACAGACATTTTTCCAAAGAAGACCTACATACACATGGCCAGCAGATACATGAAAAGATGCTCAATAACACCCATCCTAGGGAAATGCCAATCAAAACCACAATGAGACGTCATCTTACACCTGTCAGAAAGGCTAAAGTCAAAAACACAAGAAATAACAAGTGTTGGTGAGGATGTAGAGAAGAAGGAGCCCTCATACCCTGTTGGTGGGAATGCAAATTGGTACAACCACTGTGAAAAAGAGTATGGAGTTTTCTCAAAAATTAAGGTTAGAATTACCATGCATTCCAGGGATTCCCCCCCTAGGTACTTACCCAAAGAAAACAGAACACTAATTTGAAAAGATAGACACACCCCTATGTTTATAGCAGCATTGTTTACGATAGCCGAAACATAGAAGCGGTCCAAATGTCCATCCATAGATGAATGGATAAAGATGTGATGTGTGGGTATACCATGTAATGGGATATTACTCAGTCATAAAAATGAATGAGAGCTTGCCACTTCCAGCAACATGGATGGACCTAGAGGGTATGATTCTATGTGAAATAAAGGGGGGACAAAAGGGAGGGGTGTTGAATGACCCACAGTTCGCTAACAGAAGAGGGAACAGGATAGGTTAGGGCCCTCTAGCGAAGCTCAAAGCCCTCAGCCGGGGGCCTGTAGCTCAAAGCCCCTGCTCACAAGCACTGAACGACACCACAGGCAGGATATCACGAAGGCTGTGAGCTGCACAGTGCCCAGTGCCTGGCACTTAGTAGGTGATCTCTATAGGGACTACTTCTCTAGAATGTACTGTGCGCCAGGACATGGACTAACTCATTCTATCATCCAGGACTCTAGGAGAGAGGCGCTCTTGTTATCCACATTCTACAGATGTTAACATCGAGGCCCAGAGAAAATGAGGAATCTGTCCAAGCCTACATAATACATCCCTTACTATATAAGCCAGGAAGTGCTGGAGCCATTTTAAATCCATGAGTGAAGGAAGGAAGAAAGGGACAAGAAAGGCCACCGGGTGGGCGCCGAGGAACCGGAAGGCGAGGTGAAGAACCAAGATGGCAGTGCGTGTAGGCTCTGACACGTCCGGATCCTGTGGGACGTGGGCAGTGGAGCCCACCTTGCAGATGGCTTATGCGGTTCCATGCTCTTTCCTACAGAATGGCCGAGCGCGGCTTCTGACACCGAGGAGTAGCGCGATACATCTGGAGCCTCTGTTCGCAGCTCACCTGTGTAGCTATCCGCCTCTCCAGCCGCTCCGTGTGCTGCTCACCTGTCCATCTCCATTCGCCTACCTGTCCACCTGCTCGTCCTTCATTTCGCTGGTCCCCCAAGAGGATGCACAGCAGATAAACACCCAAGGTTTCCTAATTGTCTCACACGGGCCTGAAATGTAGGGGGCATCGCTTTTCTGTTACAAGGGTTCTGTCTTCCCCGAAGCCTACTTACTGCCCCAGGGGAGGGAGCTGGGGAGCTGGCAGCTTCACCTCTCAATTCTGCGAGCCCCTGAACTGACGAGAGACAGCCTGAGTTCTGGGCAGCCACAGCTGGGGCACCTGGGCACGGTGGCTCAGCGTCCCTCTCCTCAGCTTGGCCCCGAAACAGGGCTAGGTAAAAGGCCTCAGAGGGGAGGAACGGAATCAGGGGGATCTCTCCCTGGCCTGAAATGGTGTGAGAACACCACGGAGCTGCAGTCACATCTCAGATCACTGGGCTATCGAACCCAAGGGTACTTTCTGAGGCAAGGGATGGAAAGAGCATTTCACGTGGCAAATGAAGGCCTTACTCCCATGGGATAAAAAAAGTTCTGTTTTGTATATTCCCAACTGTTTCCCTTCCCGCTCTGCCTGCTCTGATGCCCTCCTGCCTCTGTCCTCTCTCCTCCTGGGAGGTGTCCTTTCAGACGCAGGAAGATAGAGAGGGAAGACATTCAGGGGGCCTGGGGACCTGGCGGGGGGAACTGGACAGGCTTTGGCTAAGATGGGCCGTACGGGCACCGAGAGGGATCAAGGCAGCGGATGAGCGTGCTGAAAAACAAGCCGAGACACCCTGAGACGCATGGCTGTGGGTTTTAAGTCTCTTCCACCGCGTTTGGGACATACAAATAAAGGACTTGAGTGATGCGGAAGTTCCTTTGGCATCTGAAATGTTCTTTTCACCATGATACTGCTCCAGGCCTAAAACCCGTGGGTCACTGTTTTACAAACTGTGTTCTTTTCACTAATCTCACAACAAAGAAATGGAAAAAAACACACATTGACACTTGCCCAGGGAGTTCCCCCGTTCCTGAGACCAGGCATTGACCTGCCTCGTTCAATTTCGTCAATTCAAGCACAAGCTCCTATCAAACACCCAGCAATTTCCTCCCCAGCCCCCGAGGCCACCCAGCCCCAGTCCTGGGCCTTACAACTTACCAACTGAGCTTCCTCCTCGTTTTTACTCTCTCTCCCCACCTCCGGGTACCCTCAAGGCACACCCGCAGGTGTCCTGAGTAGGGTCCTCGGGCTTGAAGGCATTGTCCACCTTCCATCTGTGCCCTAGTCAGAAGCCACATCACCATCATATGTTCACATGTCTGTCTCTCCTGGCCAGCTTAGAGCATCTCAAGGTTAAGTGTCATGTGGTCCTGAGCCATCCATCCCCAGAGCCCAGCACAGGCTCTCGCACAGAGCAGGTTTCAGTGAAGAACTACAGAATTTCAGAATATCTGTTGGGTCCCATTCTATCAGCCAGCCAATCAGAACAGGCACAGCCTAAGTACATACACGGCACTGGCTCCGAGGCCCGACTAGAGAACATGGCGGACATGATCTCTCTGCCCAGGAGCTAACTGCTTCTTGGGGGGCTGACTGGCTTCTTCTAGTCTGGGGATGACGACATTGGGGTGGGGTTGGAGGAAGACTGGGAAAGGGCTTCTGGACAAGTGACATTTGAGCCAAGTAGAACTTGCTAGAATCAATGTTTTCAGCACCAGTTGCATGTAAAATAACAACAACAAAACCCAAAGAACTACATGGAAATACTGGTGACAGAACCATAACTCCAGAAGTCCTGATTCAGTTGGTTGAGGGTGAGGTCTGTATATCATCTTTTTTTTTTTTTCAAATTAATTACTTAATATCCAAACGATTCTAATGTGAGAGGCCTGAGTGGACCCTCATTAAGCGGCATAAAGGTAGAGATGGAGGTAGCTGGGTGCAGTGAGCAAGAAGAACCTTCCAGGTCAGCATATGGGAAGGTCCTGAGCTGCAAAAAAGCTCAGTGTAGTCCAAGAATGCAAAGCAGCACAGTAAGGGGGCGGCGAAGACCAGGAGGAAGACAGCATCTCAGACAGGTGGCTGCATCAGGACACCCCAAGTTCTGCAAGCTGCCTGGGAAGCTAGCGACCACAGGGGAAAATCTAACTTTCCGGGCGGCAGCCTCCCAGGTGCAAGGCAGTCACCCCAGATCTCCCTTGATACTAGCCATAATGTGGCTATTTTCTGCTGCACACAGGCTGCTGGCGGAGGCACGGTGAGGCATCAGCAGGGACCAGCGGTTTCTGCAAAGGCTTAAGGTGGCCCTTCCACAACATCCCAGATACTGCTGGAAGGGAACCTAGCTTCCACTGCATGTGCTGGACCCAACCCCAGGCCACCTGAATCAGAAACCCCACTGGGTGGGGTGGGGGGCAGTGAAAAACACACACGAAATAGTGGAAGCCGGGTGATGGAGTTGGGAAAGCGTGTGCTTTTAGAATCAGAGAGAACCGAGGTTCAAGTTCCAGCCCCGAGATTTTGCCATTTGAAGTTACATGGGTATTTAACGTCTCAGAAAGAAGACCCAGCTTTATTTAACTTGCGGGAGGAGATTGCCAGTGTCTCCCTTGTAGGTATGTGGGGGATGTGAGCATAACAATGTGGAGGGACCAATTCCTTGGATGGCAGCTTGTCATAGGGCTGATGATGATGGAGATGATGGCATTCCATGCTTTGAAATTATGCTGTGATTATTCATAATTGTGGAATGAAGTAATCTTCAATTATGCTTGTAATTGATCATAAATACCATATTCACATTTTACACTTTGATTTAAAAAGCTCTTTATAAAAAAGTGATAAGAACACTCTGCCAAATGTTATTAAATTGATTCTGTCATGCTTTTTTTCTCTTTCCAGAGAAGAGGATAAATACTTTCAATGGTGAGAAGTCTGAGATATATTCATCCTCAAATCTATATCTTAATGAATTAAAAATCAAGAGATAATAACAGTAAGGGCAATGGAGTGTCTGTAATCTCTGAAGGCTTCTATGTATATTGATTCTAATATGAGCAACAACCCTTCCAGGTAAATATTAATACCTCCATCTTACAAAAGGACCAGTTCCTTGCCTCTTTCTGGCTAGGCTTCTGGAATGGAGCAACTGTCAGGACAAGGAGAGGTTTGTGAGCTGTGAGCAGGGGTATCAGGCAGCTGGCCCCAGATCATGCCCCATCAGCTTCACCTGTCTGTCTGCTGACCCCTCTCCTCCCCATCCAGCTTTAGAAACAGTATCAGCTTCAGAGGCCCAAAAGCACTGCCAGGTAATGAGCTGGGGAAGCAAGAGGACCCCTGCTGGTCGTCTGCAGCCCAGTGAGCTCTAGGAGCCACAGGGCAGGAGCTGCTGTCCCGGGAGTGGATGCAAGCGTGCCTCTTGTTTTCTTGGGTTTGAGTGGTCACTGTTGTTCCCTTAACTTGGTGCTGATCTTCACAATGGCTTTCTCTTGGCTCGGTTCCTTTAGCTCAGCCTCTCAGGCCTGGGGCTACCTCTCCCCCAGGAGCCCCCACAGGACATACACATGTGATAAGCTTCTTAGCTTTCAGGTTTCACAGAGCATTCACAAGACTCCGAATTCTAGTTCTGCTATTCACCAGCTGAATGACTGGAGCAAGTGACTTAACTTTCTCTGAATTCTAGGTTTTTCATCTGTGAGGGGGGAGATGCTCTGTCCCTCATTTAGCTGTTCTGAGGTTGTGAGAATGTGAGAATGGATATAAATATGTCTTCATATTACAAGCACATATTTGGTGCTCAATAAATGTTCATCCCTTCCCCCTCCTTCTTTGGGCAGGTGGAGGTCAACATTCTCTTCCACGCAAGAGCTCCCTGGCACTTTGAAGCCCTCAGGATGTAGCTACAGGTTCAAACACAGGCCAACTGAAGGTCAAGAATTGGATGATACCTGGCTCTCGGTTTCTACAGAGATTCGGAGTTCTATAACTCACCCCATTTTCGGAGATTGCCAGAACTCTAAGGATGACAGACTCAGTCTCCTCTGGGACACTCACTTCTCTGGTCAACCCTGTCATCATCACATTGACTTGGGGGAGGAGGTGCTTCTCTGAATGGTTCTCAATTAAGCTTGAACTCATGACCCCTCCATTGATGTCTCACAGATTGGTCATGTCCAAGACATGACATGACCACTACAGACCCGGGCATAACAACAGGGAGACACAGGTGTGCTAAGAAACTGGCAAATCTGGTTTGTCTTCAGTTGGAGGCCCCAGTAGCTGCCTCCATGCCCAGCCGTTAGACCCACATCCACGTGACAAAGAGTCAACTTCCTCTCTTCGCTCAAAAGAGCCTTCAACCAACACAGACTAGGCTGAAGAGAGAGGCCAGAGAAAGGAGCTGGGGGCCAGCAGAAGGCCCACCTTTCAAGTCTCCTTCAGTGACTGCGGTTGGTTTTGCCTTTCCCTTCGAAGGGCGGTCTGGTCTCATTTCTGTATAGTCATGGCTTCACCAGAGAGGAGGGAAGGAAGAAGGTTACATTTCATGCAACTGGCCAGATCAGTTGGTAATGGCTGCCCAGTGCTCCGTGCTGTGGACACTGAAGGTGTGCTGGGCTCCGCAGAAAGGAGTACTGTCATTAATTAGTGATGTCTGCCGTGGGTATGGGGCAGGGAGTGGCAGCCGCATGCCACACCCCTGTCATCCCTGCCTTGTAGCAGAAAACATGCATATTATAAGATGAGTCCACACTCCTAATCTCAAAGGTGTGTGGTTGTGATTATACACGAGGCCCTCTGTTCTGTCGAGAGCTCTGATGGCATCTAAGCTAGAAGAGGAAGTTGGGGTGAAAGGGCTGGGGAGGCTAGAATTGTTCTGAATAATAGAAGGAGAAAATATTGGAGTTTCCACACTCATCCGGAAGGAAGGAGATGAGCATGAGAATTGAGAATGGGAAGAAAAGAGAATCTGTTACCAGGCTGGTGTAGGGCTTGGGTGACAGGGGTTGGCAGGGGGGCTGTATGATGAAGCAGACAAGAAAGATCCAAGCCAGTCAGGGTGGGAGGCCAGGGATCATGGGAGCAGTTGGGGGGACAGCCTCAGAGCCTGACTGCCTGAGTTCAACTCCTCAGCTCTGCCACTTCCCAGCTGTGTAACCCTGAGCAAGTTTCTTATGCCCCCGAAGCCTCCATTTTATTTGTAAACGAGACAAAATAATAGTGCCTAATTCGTCAGGTCATGGGGACAATCAAATCAGATCATGTCTATAGAGTGCTCAGCACAATGCCTACCATTAATAAGCATCCTGGAAACATCAGCTTTTGTTATTTTTCTTTATCACACACACAGTACCGAACATCCCATATGAGATTCATGCATTTCTGAAATACACATCCCCTCTTTGTCTCTCCAGCACATCTTTAACCTGCTCTTCTCACACACACAGCTTTGCATGAAAGGGATGGGGTTTGCAACCCGGGAAATGTGGTGCAGAATCTACATGGGCATGTGGGAAAATGACCATCCAAGTAAGGAGGCAACTGTGTGGGACGTGTGCCCGTGGCTCTCTTACTGGGACCCCAGCCAGGAACTGATGGAAATTGGGAAGAGCTTTGGATTTCCACGGGGCATGGACTACATGGGCCTTGGAATCAGGAGGGTCCTGGCTGGCATCGGGTCATTTTTACATGAAATCAGGCAGTAGCGCTGTAAGACTGAGGCACACCAGGCTAGGGAAGGTACAACACGCACAGTGCACCTGCCCATGGACTGAAGGTCTGAGTGTCTCAGGCAAGGCTGAGACAGGGAGCTGCTGCTGCTGCAGGAACCCCTCTGTGAGCCTGTGGCACAACTTCAGTGCCAGAAAGCATGGGAAGGAGGCTCAAGGGCAGGTCTATCTGGAGCCACTGGGGTGCCCCCTGTGCAGGGTCTCACAATGTCCCTTCAGCTACTGGGCACATGGCGGTTAACAGGAAGGACACACAGGGGCAAGGAGGCCCACTTGGAGTCTAAAAGGTTGAAATGCAGGTGGAAGTAAAATCAGCATTCTTCCCTGAGGACCCAGGGATCTGATCTTACAGTCAACAGAGCTTGCTAATCAGTCTCCCATCAGAGGATCCCACTGCCTGGTTCTTGGGGCCATCTTGCAGTGTGGATGGGAGATGAGGCCTCCCTGGGAAGGCTGCCTCTTTACTCTGACATCCAGAGGGGCTCTGACAACAACTAGTATGCTTCCGGTGTGGGATCAGCGGCCAGTCATAATATTGTTTTTAACTGCTTTGGACAACAATGTTCTGGTCTTTGATGATAGGCAAATTAGGAATCTAACATGTACACAATCGTTTTTCCTATTATCTCGGCAATGAACATGTTTTTAAAAACACACAGCAGAGGTTCCTTCTCTTCAAAAGTTTGAAAAACAACAATTTTTATAATGCTATACACTATAATCTAGGCCAGAGGTGCTTCTGTGCCCCATGCTCCACTCCCATACCCGTGGCAGACATTGCTAATCAAGCACAGCACTCCTCTACTGCATTCCAGGTAGTGCCCAGCAACTGAATGGAGTTTGTCATATAATTAAATGTATTTTGCTCCCTGATCATCCCTCACATGAAAACCAGGAGAACTGGGTTCCAATCTGACCTTGACCATTAAGTAGTGTTCTCGTCTCCTTACCCATTATGTGTCACATATCCTCCCTAACTCTGAATTCTCATTTGAATCAGATGGATGAAAGGAACTAACATGAAATTAATGACGGAAGCCATCAAACCCAAGTGTGAGACTCAACAATTTCACACTCGTTCTCTCATTTACCGTCATAATAACTGTCCATACCAGGCGTAATGTCTTCACTTCTCTGTACATAAGGACACAAAGACATAGCACATTTAAGGAACTTGTGCCAAGTCACACAGCTAGTAAGGGGACAAAACCAGGATCATAACCCAGACCCATATGGGCTTCAAACTCCTATTCTTACCATCATACCTTAGTTTCTAAAGCCCTTGGACAAGCTGAAAACACCATACAAACAAAAGCTAGTCATGCCTCTTATTTTACGTGCTGTTTTGACCTAAAATCCCATCATCAAACCTCGCAACAAGAGTTACACTGCAATAGCAGCCAGAAAGTGGAAATAACCTGAGTCTGCCAGTGGATGAATGGATAAACAAAATGTGCATATCTATATACCTTAAAAAGGAAGGGAATTCTGACACATGCTACAACATGGATGAAACTTGAAGGCATTGTGCTAAACGAAATAGGCCAGATTCAAAAGACCAAATGCTGTAGGATTCCACTTATATGAGGTATCTTGAGTAGTCTAATTAACAGAGACAGAAAGTAGAAGGGTGATTGCCAGGGGCTGGGGGTGGAGGGTAGGGGGCAGAAAGGTCATTGTTTAATGGGTCCAGAGTATCAGTCTGGGAGGATGACCCAGTTCTGGAGATGGATGGTGGAGATGGTAGCCCAGCAATGTCGACGAACTTAGAGCCACCAAACTGTACACTTAAAAATGGTTAAAATGGTAAGTTTCAGATTATGTATATTTTACGATTTTTAAAAAAGAGGCTGATTTTGGACAGAAGTTCCATTTTCCCTCAGTTGTCAGAGATTTGCACAGATATGATAATGATTATGACTACGACCATGATCAGAAGGGAGTTCTCCATCCCTGGCTAGGCTACTCCCCCTTCATGCTCTATTCATGCTTGTATCAGAATTATGCAGCAGACAAATATTTAATATTGCAGTTTTCTGGTTTTTTGGTTTTTTGGGTTTTTTTAGAGAGAGAGAGGTGGAGGAAGAGGCAGAAGGAGAGAGAGAATCCCAAGCAGGCTCCACACCCAGTGTGGAGCCTGACGTGAGCCTCGGTTTCACAACCCTGAGATCATGACCGGAGCTTAAATTAAGACTTGGATGTTTAACTGACTGCACCACCCAGGTACCCCTCAATACTGTAGGTTTATATTTAGAAAGCAAACAAAGTTACCTATTATATGTGTAACACACCCTGTCCAAACCTTCCAGGCTGCTGGGACAGGGCGCCAGAAGGTTGAGAAACCTTGAGTCCAGATGTTTAAAGCTGGAAGTGTTTGAGAATCTCTGGCTTCTGTTGGGATCTGCTGTCCCCTCCCCATGCGCTTGCCTTTCTCTCCACCCCAGTGCCCTGCAGACCCCCAAGTACTCCTGACACAGCCTAGTGTAACTGTCTTCCACTGCCCACTTGCTTTCTTCCTGACCCCACCTCTTGTTGCTGCCTGGATGTCAAGTTCAAGAGCCTGTGAATCATAATGTCCAGGCCAGGGAGTGGTGAATTATAGTGGTGACTCACCCCAAGCCACACCAGAAAAGGGAGCAGACGACACAGGTGATGAGGTTGTAGACAGAGGCCCCACTTGCTGGGGGTGGTCCACCCTGCTGGGGCAGCCCCTGGGACGCAGTGACCCGGCCAGGTCAGCATAAACCAAGCCTGTTTCTTCCTGTCCAGCAGGGACGTGTGTCTGCCTTTGCTGTGATGCCTAACCTGATATTTTCTGGGGCACTGGATCCGTGTTTATTTTGAACAGCTTCGCCTACCGAACCCATGCAGGGGAAGGGAACACAAACAGGGAAAGAGGGATGCCTGCGGTATTCTCTCCAGAACATTTTCTCTCCAAACAAGAGTTGTTTGCCTTGAAAGACTCAGTCTTTTAATGAGAGACAGAGAAATTATCAATAGACCAATAACAATGACAATAAGTCTTTTTTTTTCACATAGTGCTCACTATATTCAGATATTACACTAAGCACTTAATAAAAAATAACTCATTTGAAACTTCACAACAACCCTGTGAGTTAAGAACTCTTATCTTAGGGGCGCCGGGGTGGCTCAGTGGGTTAGGCTTCTGCCTTCGGCTCAGGTCATGATCTCAGGGTCGTGGGATCGAGCCCCACGTCGGGCTCTCTGCTCTGTGGGGAGCCTGCTTCCTCCTCTCTCTCTGCCTGCCTTTCTGCCTACTTGTGATCTCTGTCTGTCAAATAAATAAATAAAATCTTAAAAAAAAAAAAAAAAGAACTCTTATCTTAGCGGTAAGGAAACGGAGGCCCCGGGAGTTGAGTCACTTGCCTGGGCTACAGGGCGGTCTGGGTTTGAACTCAGGGAATCTGGTTGAAGGCTCTTGTCTAAAATGTCTCAGGGAAACTGAGCTCCAGACGAGGGATACATCCTTGATGCTACCTTCTCTCTTGCCTTAAAGGCCTTATCAGTCCATCAGCTTCTTCTAGTGATTCTACCTCCTAAAATAGATCTCAAATGTGTCCCCATAGAGTCCAGGGCACCATCATTTCTTGCCTGAATCCCTGCAATTTCCTCTCAAGAGATCTCCCTGCTTCGGCTCTGACCACCCTTCTGCCAGTCCACTTTCCATACCCACACTAAAGTCATCTTTCCTCATCAGAAATGGAAGCACGTTACCTTCCCCGACGTTGCTAACTCCCACTTAAAACCCTTCTCCAAAAGCTTCCTACTGCACCGCACCCCTTCCCATGGCCCACAGGACCCCATCTAGTTATACCTGGGTCTCTTTTCCTCTCTTGTCCACCACTCACTGCACTGAACTGGCCTCCAACATCTGCCAAGGTTCTTTCCAGTCCCTGAAACTCACACACATTCTTCCATCTCTTGGGTTTTGCTGGCTCCTTTTCTCCATCCTGAAGCTCTCTGGTTTAAAGGTCAACCCATTATCGTCGCCTTCCTTACCTCCTTAAACAACTAGATTCTCCTGTTCCCTTCATAATGTCCCAACTCAAAAACGTGTGCTTATATTTATTTATTTTTTGTTATCCATTTTACCCCCTAGACTACAAGGTTCACAAGATCAGAGACATGTTTATTAAAGTCACCGCTATCTTTCCAGGGTCTAATCTTATGACAGTAGAGCATACTTGAACTGCTAAGTACGTGTTTGTAGAATGTTTTTTACTGATTTCTGTCTCCACCAAGGCCAGTGGAGAGATGTACCTGGTTTTCTGACTCCCCAACCCTCCTCCAGCCCCAGTGGAGTACACGTGATTGTAAATGTCAGCTCAAGCCTAATCAGTGGTATTCTGGTACATCAGCTCTCTGAGAAAAAATAATCCCTGATTTGTAGTGCTTGCTGATTTCCATGGTGTGATCACTCCCACTGTAGCTGATTTCAAGCAACCAACATGATGTCAGCGAATGCAGAGTTGGAAAGAATGTGTGCGATTAGCTCTCGTGAGCCAACAAGAGCCTGCTTCTGCACAGCACTGGGCTCATTAGTTTTAGAGCCCGTCTGATTCTCAGTAAGGGATCCAAGGACTTTGATTTCCATACTCAAAGGGCTCGGCCTGAAGCCTCCTCT
The DNA here is from genome assembly GCF_963455335.1 of Martes martes. NCBI lineage: Eukaryota > Metazoa > Chordata > Mammalia > Carnivora > Mustelidae > Martes > Martes martes. Next base: position 42,343,018 of record NC_137898.1, read on the forward strand.
TTGCCAGCTTCATCTTTGGCCAAGTGGCATGAACCTGGTGCCATGGCTGGTGGCTCAAAGTGTGAACTTCCAGTGTCTGTAATCTAGCTCCCTTGCCTCCCAGCTATGGACCTTGAACAAATCACACAGCCTCCTAAGACTCACTTCCCTTGTATGTAAAGTGGAGATAATAATGGTACCTTTGCCCTTGTCATGCAGATTAAGTGAGTTTCTATGTGTGAAGTGTTCACTACAGAGTAGTGGTTCAAAGCCTTAACTCTGAAGCCAGACAGCCTAGGTTCCAATCAATCCTGGTTCCACCATTTATTAGCTGTGTGACCTTGGCCAAGTTACTTAAACTCTCTGTGCTTCAGTTTCTTAAGTTGTAAAATGGAATAATAATAGTACCTGCCTCATAGCCTTGTGAAAATTAAGTGAGTTCATAAATGTATAATGTATAGCAGAGGAAAAGCTATTCTCGTTTGGGGACTAAATGTCAGTAGCACATATAAAAGTCCTTAGCACAGTATCTGGCACACAGAAAGTGCCTGATAAATAATAGTAGCTTTCATTATTAATCATAATTAGTAATACCTGACATTGGACTGTGTTTCCAGCCCAGGTCCCCAACTGTGCCCCAGATCTAATATGGGTTTCTGTCACCCAGTGCTTTTGTCCTTGCTCTAATGATGTATCCAGAAAGCTGCTCCCATCTGTCACCCCAGGCTCCTCCTTTAGGAGAGGTCTCATTGCTTGGACCTGTTTGTCCAATCCTCCCGGGACACCAGCTCTTCCTCCCTGTCTCACTACCTGCCTGCATAGGGCCCTGGAGCCCCAGGCCAGCAGATGAGCCTTGCCTGGGTGGTGAAGGACAGAAACACAGTCTTGCACACAAGGTCCTTCCCACCTGGTCTAACCTGTCTGCTGTCACTAACTCATGTGTTCCTGGCCCTCTCAGGATATGGGGTTGGAGAGCTTTCAGAGAGCCTAAGGAAGTGGACAGCACAGGATGGTGGGAAATGGACGACAATGCAACCATAGGCACATTTCTCTACTATACAGAATCCACTTGAAGATCAGCCCTGGATGGGGCATCATCAAAAGAATACATTGACAGTTGACTTGATTTCAAATCCTCAGCACCATACCTACCCTCTCTGAACCACACACTTCTTTTGTACGTTTTTGGAATATTAGATGTGTAAAACAGGGCTGCCTGCTCAGCTGTATTGAGAAGTACAAACAAACAAATTAAAAACATACGTATGCACCTGCTGTAAGTTATATGCTCAAAAAGGAGTAGCCATGAAGGTAGCCTTCCTAATCTGCTCTAGACTCGGCGGCTTTCTCCAACCAAGTATTTGAAGGCCAGGTTGAGCTTGTGGCCTTACTTTGTTCCCCTCATACTTGTTAGAACTTCCCAGGGATTTTTATAGTCAGATACATATCTCCAGCCCTGACGTCTCCCCTCAACTCTGACTCTGTATAGCCAATGGCACCCTTTGAATGTCTAGAGGGCATCTCAAAAGTATCACAGCCAAGACACAACTCAGCTGTCCCCTCCCCGCCATGGGCCTTCCCTCCCAGCATCCTCCACCTTGAGTCAATGATGCCTCCATTCACCCAGCCGTGCATGCTGAAATAGGCTTTTGACCTAGAGGGGAGAGCCTTTGATTCTTCTTGCCAGACACTCCACATCCAAATTATTAGCAAATGCTGTCAGCTCTACCTTTAAAATACATCGTGAATCTCATCACTTCTGAGCTTCTCCCTGTCCGCGTCTGAGTTCAGGAACCATCACCTCTCTATAGAGAGGCTCTTCTCGCAGGAATCACCTGAAGACACAGGTTCTGAGTCAGGGGGTCTGCGCAAGGCCGGAAGGTCTGCATTCCTGGCACACTCCCAGGTGATGTGGGTGCTGCTGGGTGCCCAAGCCACACTGAGAAGCACTGACCACCTCTGAGCAGTCACCCTACTTCCACTCTGGCCCACTTCCTCCTCGGCAGCCAGGAGCATGAATTGGATAAAATCAATTTCCCTACTCACACCTGACCCCCACCACCAATGTCTTCCCTTCCAACTTGGAGGGAAACCCCAACCCACCAGTCTGGCTCCAGGCCCCCTCTCCTACCTCCCGTCAGCCACCTCTCCCTTGCTCACAGCTCCTCACCACAGGGACTTTCTTTCTGTTCCTCTAGCACATGGAGCTGCCTCCTGTCTCAAGAGCTTGGCATTTTCTGGTCCCTCAATCAGACCAATGCTGAGCTGGAAAGTCCAGTATGGCACAAAACTCCATGAGAGCAAGTGCGGGGAATTCTCTCCTGAGAGGGGGGATGGGCCTTTACCCCCAAGAACTGGCCTCATAGCTCTGGCAGCCTTTCTCCCTGGGAATGCAGAGCCTCCGCACTGTCCCTCTGTGCTCTGCATTTTGTCATTTGTTTGCTGTTTAGAGAGAAATTTAGCCGGAAACCGTGATGTGAGATAACCACAGTGCAGCAAGGCCACTGACCTGCCGAGCCCCTACTCAGAAAAACATCTGGCAATCTTCCTCTCTAACCAGTGGCCCAGAGGAGTGCAAAGCTGCCATCTGATCTTTGCCGTCACCCCTAAAGTTCTGTCCTGTTGGGTCATCCAGACAAGAGGCAAGAAAGTAAAGTGGCTCTGCCCAATGGGGTCTGGGATCAGAGAGTCTGCTCTGATTCCAGTCCTAGCTCTGCCAGCTAGGACTGCATTATCACGGGAAAGTTACATTCCTCATCTGTAAAATGGGCACAACAGGGGTTCACTCCCTCACACGATTATAAAACTGCTCAGGTGCCTTGTGAGCTTTGAAGGGTGCCCGGCACACAGTAAGCACCTGGTAAGCGTTAGCTATGAATTTCATGCCTCATCATCTCCGATGTCTTCCAATCACGCAGCAACCAGGGCAGCAGAGTCGGATGGGAAAAGCACGAGGTTTTGATGCCAGGCATGTCTGGTTTGAATCCCGGCTCTGCCTGTCTGCATGGCTTTGGGCAAATGGCTGCATCTCAGTTTTGTCATCTGTAAAACGAGGAGGCCTGACAGCAACGTCCTGGGTGCGTGGGGAGTACCCATGAGTGCACAGATCTCAAATGCCTGGCACCTAGTAGGGGCCTAATAAATGTTAATGCTCTCCCTCTTGTCCTCCTTTACCTCCCTTTGGAGCTCGCCTCTGCATTCACAGTACTTTTCCCCCCTGTTACTGTCACACTGAATAAATGAATACATTAAGTTAGCGGGAGCAGATACTTAAAGAATCCAGGCTGGTACATTTCCCAGGTCTCACCGCCATCCATCATGAAACATTAACAAGAGCACTTAAAGAAACACAGCACATCGGGGACGGAGTGGAGCTCCTCCATGGCTCTGTCATTCTTGTGCCAAGTGTCACATGTCATTAGGGCTGAGGGCAGGAGAGGCTGAGGCCAGGGGAGAGCCCTAAGCCGAGCACGGAAGCAAGGATGACGACTGCGAAGCTGCCTTTTTCAGGGAGCTAAGGTGCAACGCCGGGCAGCCTTCTGCATTCTCCAGAGCTCTACAAATGAAAACCGGTGCTTTGTAGTCTCAAAAAAGGTGGGAATGGCATAAAGACTCATCCTCAGGAAGCTAGTTAAAGAAATTATAGTCCATGCAAAGAACGAAATACTTTGCCTCCATCAGAAGGAAAGAAGTGAATTTATATGTGCTGTCGTGGAAAGTTGCCAACTGAAAAAAGCAAGGTGGGGAAGGCTCTGGATGGGATGGTTCCATTTATGCTAACAAAGCTCTATAGTTGGATACAGACATACACGCATGCAAATGCATGAGCTGCGCACCAAACTGTTAACAGTGGTTACCCCCCGGCAGGGGGGAAGGGCGTACAGGGCAAGCATGGAGGCTGAAGTCATGCTTTTGCTTTTACACCACGTGTGCTTCCGTGCTGCTGTTTGTTGTATACATGTAGTCCCTGAGGAGTCAAGGGAGAAAGAGAAAAAAAAGAAAGCGGGAAATCAATAATTCTCTGTTTACAAACCCAAGCGTATCTGGTTGAGATGTTCAGGGTCTGCAGAAAGCCTCAGTCTCTCACTCATACCGCGGCTGATTCAGAGAAATGTCCAGGCACACAGCCCTCATTGCTGGCCCCTGGGCTGTTTCTTCGGCTCCTCTGGCAGAGGGGCTGGGATTAGGGCTCCCTTGACCCAGGGCTCTAGCAGAAACCCATCCTGTGGCTCAGCCATGCTGCACAGGCCAGAGCGGCCCCCAGGACGAAGCTGGTCCCAAGGATGTTGGCCCAAGCCAAGGTTCCTCCAAGCACTCCCTCCCAGAGCCCCCAGCCCTGGATGACGGCCTCCATAAGTGGGGATCATAGGGACACAAACTTCATTTTTCCCAGTAAGATTCATTTCAGTGGTTAATATCCTAGACTCACCCTTGTCAGGTCCCTCTTTGCTCCAGAATGTTCTGTGGCCCACCACGACAACACAGTACAAGGAATAGAAAACCAACTCCTTACCCTGGCACTTAAGGTCCTCCAGGATCTGGCCTAACCAGATACTCAACCTTCTAGGTCAGAACGAAGACATACCCTGTTACGCTTTGTGACTCATCTTGCCAGAAATGGTTTGGAGAAACAGATGCCATCTGTCAATGCTGCCACCCGTCCTATCTTCGATCTGAAGGCTAACATGGATAACCAGCCGGGCTACCCGCCTCCATTCTTCAGTTGGATTGTCCTCAGATTGTTCAGCATAGTAGGACGGGTAATCATAACTCAAAAAAGAAGACCAGCTCCCACACACGGAGCTTCTACCTTGGCCACAAAGTGCTAAGTGCTTCGCAAATATTACCTCACTTCCTCCTCAGTCAAACATCAAAGCGGTATCATGGGCTCCCTTTATAGATGGGGAAACTGAGGCCCCACAAGCGTCAGGGGAAAGGGTGTTCTTGACCTCTCAGCAGTCCTGCCTGGCAGCAGTAGTCCTCAGCGGGAGCTCACGTATGTGCGGGCTCCTCTGCAGTCACGGGGACCCGCTGACTTGTGTGGCGAAGGGTAGTCCCTTGAGCATGACCTGTGTACGTGCCACGTCCTGTGTCCGACTGTGCAGTATGGGACTCGACGTTTCCATCCCATGGTCCCCCCAGGAAGTGCACCTGGGCCTCTCTTTCCCCGGTGGGGCCTGGCAGGTTGGAAATACTTGAGTCAAGCTCTTACTTAATCTCTGCGCTCTCACAGGACCCTTGAGAAAAGACATCCTCCCTGATGAGCTGTGAAGAATGCCTTCCAGGGAAAAGCTCTTCAAGTGTGTCAAGAGGCCCTGTGCAGCACACCTAAGGGCTTTGCACAGCAAACCTAGTGGGATGGTTTTTTTTCTGCTAAGAGCTGTCTGGAACGAAGACACAGATAATAGGGCTCCCGCTCTGTCTTGGCCATCAGAACTGCGTAACCCTGAGCAAAGAGCTCTCTGACTTCAGGCCAACTTTATTGAGAAAGAGTTTATGTACATAGAATAAAACACACCCGATGGAAGGGTTCAGTGCAACGAGTTTTTGAAACGTGACCTGTAACCGTCACCCCACTCAAGGTATAGACATTTCCCTCATCCTGAAATCTCCCACCTTCTGCTTTTGTTCATTAAGGATTAAATGCATCTTTTCTAGGGGTGCCTGGGTGGCTCAGTGGGTTAAAGCCTCTGCCTTTGGCTCAGGTCATAATCCCAGGGTCCTGGGATCGAGTCCCACATCAGGCTCTCTGCTCAGCGGGGAGCCTGCTTTCCCTTCCCTCTCTGCCTGCCTCTCTGCCTACTTGTGATCTCTGTCTGTCGAATAAAAAAAAAAAAATGTGTCTTTTCTAGCGTTTCACATGGATGGGATTATTCTGTATGTCGTCTTGTTGTCTGGCTTCCATCATCCAGCATGTTACTGGGATGTGTTCATGTTGGCACATGTATTGGTAGTTCATTCCTTGTAACTAGTGGGTAGTGTTGTATTGTGGCCACAATGTAATTTGCATATCCATTACTTGTTGGATATTTGGAGTGTTTCTAGTTCTGGGCTATTATGAATAATGCTGCCAGGCTCCTCTATAAAGAAATCTGTGTAACTCCGTATTTTCGTTTCTCTTGGCTAAATACCTAGGCAGGGAAGTTCTGGGTGACGTGCGTATGTATTTTCCTAGGGTTGTCGTACAAAGTACCCCCAAATGGGTGGCTTAAAACACCAGGAATCCATTGTCTCGTGGTGCTGTAGGTTAGAAATCTGAAATCCAGGGGTCGGCCGGGGCCTGCTCCCTCAGAACCCTCTGGGGGAGGGGTCTTTCTTGCATCTTCCAGCTTCTGGCAGCCCCAGCTCCAGTCCTTGGTTTGCGGCAGCGAAACTCCAGCTTCTGCCTCTGTTTTCGCTGGGCCATCTTCCCTCTTTGTCTGTGTCCTCACATAGCTTTCCCTTCTGCGTGTCCGTGTCTAAATTTCCCTCTTCTTATATAAAGACACTGGTCACATGGGATTAGGGCCGCCCTAATGACCTCTTCTTAACTCGAGCATGTCTGCAGAGAGACTATTTCCAAATAAGGTCACATTCACAGGTACCAAGGGTTAGGACTTCAACGTATCTTTTTCGGGGGACACCATTCAACCCACAACACTTGGTAAATGCATGTTTCACATTGCGAGAACTGCTAAACTTGTTTGTAGAGGAGTGGCATCATTTCACATTCCCCCCAGCAACACAAGAAAGTTTCAGTTGCTTCATATCCTTGCCAGCACTTGGTACTTGTCGCCCTTTCGTGTTTTAACATTCCAGTGGGCATACAGAGATATCTCATCACGGTTTTATTTTGCATTTCCTTGATTATTGGCGACGTTGAGTGTTTTTTTATGTGCTTGTTTGCCATTCAGACATCTTATTTGGTCAGATGTCTGTTCAAGTATTTTGTCCAATTTTTAACTATATTGTTTATCTTCTTATTATTAAAATGTGTTTTTAAATTTTTTTAATTTAAATTAAATTTAATTAACATAGAGTGTATTATTAGTTTCAGAGGTAGAATTTAGTGATTCGTCAGTTGCATATAACACCCAGTACTCATGATATCATGTGCCCTCCTTAACGGCCATCACCCAGTTACCCCATCCCCCTGCTCACCTCCCCTCCAGCAAGCCTCAATTTGTTTCCTAGAGTTAAGCATCTTTCCTGATTTGTCTCCCTGGTTTTGTCTTATTTTATTTTTCCTTGCCTTCCCTTATGTTCATCTGTTTTGTTTCTTAGAGTTGTAAATGTTCTTTACAATATATTCTCTCCAGATCATTTTAAAAATGGAATGATAGTCTTATTCTAAAATTTTTTAGACTGCGTTGTTTCAATCTCAGATCAAGTGGTGGAAGTAGAGGGAACATTTAACCTGCTGACTAGATGCAAATATTGAAGTGTATCAGACCCCTTAAAACAGCATCTCACTCTAGAGAATTTATGCAGAGGAAATATACAAGGATTAGTGACAAGAATGTTCCTTCTAGCACAGTGCACATAAGAAAAACAGGAATAAACCTAACTGCCCTAAAACAGGAGGCATCCATCATTTATAGGATAGAATACTATACAGCGACTAAAACAGCTTCCTTACAAATTAACATGGAAAGGTGCTTATAATGTTGAATGAAAAAAAGGCCAGTTACAAAACATATGTGTACTATTATCTTTTGAAAGTGTTCACAAGCAATGTAGAAAGATAGGTAGGTAATTATTTCTAGATGGTTGAAATTTGTCATTTTTATTTCCTTGTGACTTATCCATATTCTCTGATTTCTCTAAACTTAGTTAATAAATGTATAAGTGTTGAGGGGTGCCTGGGTGGCCCAGTTGGTTAGACACCTGTCTTCAGCTCAGGTCAAGATGCCAGGGTCTTGGGATCGAGCCCCATGTCGGGCTTCCCTGCTCAGCAGGGAGTCTCCTTTTCCCTCTCCCTCTGCTGCTCCCCCTGCTTGCACTCTCTTTCTCCGTCAAGTAAATAAATAAATAAATAAAATCTTGAAAAAAAAATTGTGCAAATATTGAGTTGTGTTACTGCCAAAGTGGGATGGTCAAAGGACAAATGTGTGACATTGCCATTGTCCCCCCCAAAGGCCAAACATAGCAGAGTGGCAAGAGCACACCCTGGTGATGTCACAGGGGTCCCCATCAGCAACCACTCTCCAGGACTGTCCTACCCAGCACATCGTAGTGCCACCAGCAGTGACAGCAGGACAAACTTACTGCCCAGCCAAGGGAATGGCCATCCCCAGTGGGGACTGAGCCACTTAGATTCCTGACCCTGGGCGCCTGCCTCCGGATTACTGGGCTGCCCTGGCACACGACATAGGTGAGGCCTCTCAGGCAGTGGTGTGCAGGTAAACAGCTGGCTGTCCAGCAAAAATAAAACCAGTCCCAGCTTGGACTGTTGGCTTATTTCTGCGGTATAAAGATTCATGTATGGCTCATGTCAAGAGACCGATGGGACATTTCTGAATGTGGCATTGGGAAGAGGTGTGCATAACTAACCATTATGTAGTATTTTAAATAGTCACAGTACATACGGAGTAGTAAAGTTATTAAGAAAGTGATTCAAGTGATGAGTTTTGAGTTATTGCCTTCGTTTTTAATACAAGGCATTTCATTTTCAGGTGATAGAATTGAGTTTTTAGTAACAACTGTCCTGAGCAGGGGGCTCCCACAATTCCTGAGGAAGCAGCCACCCCCAGCCGCCATCCCGCACAGAAAGCCCCTGCCCCACGCAGGCTCCAGGAAGCTATTCAACTGCCTCAACCTCTCAGGTTCTCATTTTTCTGTAAAATGAGACAAATCCTCTAACTCACAGCAGTGGGAGGGATTAAGGCAAGAGTCCTGCTCTGTGTCTGGCACATGCTAGGTGCTCCGTGACTATCCATCTCTAAGCGTTCCCTGAAGCAGACATGGGAGGCAGAGCCAGAGCCCACCTCCCTCTCTAGGTCCCCAGAGCCCACCTCCTCTCTTCCCCTTCAGAAAAGGGTGGGTCAGGAGGCCTGACTCTGCATGCATTCCACATCTGTCAGCAGTCAGGGCTCAGCCCTGAGAGGGACGGGCCACGGGGATAGCAAGGTGGGCATGCACATCCAAGTTCGAGAGCTAGAACATCTGGATGCAGGTGCTGATGCAAGTCATTTAATTTTCTTGGGCCTCAGTTTCCACAATTGTAGAAGGGGCCATGCTGCCTGCCTCCCAATCAGAATGGCAATGGAGGACAGCGCTGGGGCTGCTGTCAGTGAGGGTGGACACCAGTCATCCAGTACATGCTCATTTTGTATTGTGGTTAGTTTTCTGAATTTCCAGGCTTGGTGGGGATCAAGGGGTTGGGGCATTTCAGGGAGCAGAGGGCAGCTTTAGCCCTAGGTCTGACCCGAGGGCTATTCTGCACGCTTCCATGGTGGCATCAACTGGGGCACAGAGCCCACATCTCCATACCTACTGGGAATCCAATGACGGATCCCAACTGGAATCTGCAATGGTGGACAGACACACACACGTACAGACATGCGTATGTTCAGCCTCGGGCCCCGCGAGGCTGTGGTTTTCCATGAGCCGAAGGCAGTTTGCTACGGGAACTGTATCTGGGCAGTCCAGACCACAGACCGAGGGAGAGCCAGCTACAGCAGCTCAAGCCAGAGACCAGGAGGAAAAGCGCTGTCTCTTACCCAGCGTCTGCCTTGTGCAGAAGATGCTGGCTTTGCCCGGCTCCCTGCCCCCTGCTTACAGTGGATCCTTTAGAAATTCTGGAGACTTGGGCTTGGGGGATGGGGGGTAATGTCCCTGCGGTACTCAAGGAGACATGGCTATAGAGTGAGTTACACCTCAGTTCAAGTCCTGGCTCTGCCACACTCACCTGTGTAATTTCACGCAAGTTGCTTAACTTTCCTGGGCCTCATGTTCCACAGCTGTAAATTGGGGAAATCGATCATACAGACTTGATTGTGTTGTTAGTAGGATGGATGATTTTATATTTGAAGCATGTAGCATTGTGCCTAGAGCATGGCTGCTATTTGAAAATTATTGTATGATTCCTTCCAAATAGGCGTCCTGTCGAGGTTGCCTCTGGCTAGTAACACACTCCAACATAACCCCACCCTCATAGCTCCCCGGGTCTGGAATCTGGACTGCTCTGAGCCCACCCTCCCTTCTGCCCTCTGACCTCTGGCCAGTCTGGGGCCCATGGCACATACTACCTCAGGACCTCAGCTGCGAGGGGGTCCTAAACCCACATCCCTGCCTGCCACGTGTGGCTGTCCCACACAGCCCAAAAGACAAAAAGCAGGAGGAAGCCAGCCTGCTGGCCTCTTCTGTTCCATTTCCAACAGTCCTGATGTTCTGATTAGAATATCTGTATTCAAGACAAAAAAAAAAGAGCTCCCACCCCACACATCCATTTTTTTTTTTTCTTATCCAGTCCCACTCTACCAGCCCCTCCAGGTCGGTAATAAAGACAATTGGAACACAAACCACGTTCGTGCAAAGTCACACTCAGAGATGCTGGGTGTGCATTTTCTGACGTTTGCTAGGGAGGCCATTAGCATTTCTGCTGATAGAGCTGAAGCCCCCAGCCCTGGCCTCTCACTCAACCCCACTCGCAAAGCCGGGGGATCATCTATCTGCAAGGGGGGCGTGGCTCCTGAGACAAGCTCTGTGTCAGACGCTGTCATCGATCCAGGGTGGCACCAAGGCCCCTGCAGCCAGCCCCACTTTAAAGGACATTGTGGCTGTGTCAGAAGCTGCCCTATCCTCTGCCTCAGCCATGGGGCAGCTTTACATTGTCCCTTGGTTTTGCCTTTCTTCCTTGTTATTTACCAGCTGGGTGCATTCGGGTGAATTGCATGACCTCTCTGGGCTTCAGTCTTCACCTCTGTAAAATACTAATTACCCGTCCATCCAAAGAGCTGTGCTAGTAATGAATGAGACATGTCTCTGTGTCATAGCAAGTGCCTGGCATGGAGAAAAGCCTCAATAAATGACGGTCTCCTTTCATTCTTGTCTCCTGCCCCATTCCCACAAGGTTGTTGATGTCCCTTATCCAACTCTACCCTAATCAGGTACCAGACCAGGGATGGCGAATGTCTGGCATTCTTATCACCCCAAACTCCTACAAAGGCCTTGGCAAACATTACTAATCTATCCCTCTTGCGGTAGGCCGAGTTACAGCTCCTCCAAGATGTCCCCGTCATAATCTCTGAATTCTGTGAATACGTTACGTGCCATGGCTAGAGGAAATTGGCAGATGTGGCTAATATCAGGATCTTGAGGTAGCTGATGCTGGATGAGCCGGGTGGGCTCATACCCACCCACTCATACAAAGGTCCTTCTACATGCAAGAGGGAGACAGGAGAGCTGGTATCGGAGAGATGCAGTGTGAGAAACTCACACACCGAGAAATACAATCGGCTGCTAGAACCTGAAACGGGCAAGAAAATGGATTCCCCGTCCCGCCCCCCAGAGTCTCCAAAAGGAATGCAGCCCCTCCTGACACCTTGATGTTAGCCCAGGGAGACATGTATTGGGACTTCTGACTTACTGAATTGGAAGAGAATAAATTTGTGTGTTATAAGCCACCAAAGTTCTATAATTGGTTACAGCAGCAATAGGAAACTCATATACCCATCATCATCTTTCCCCATAATAATGTACTTGGCCTGAGAGTTCTTCCCAATATAGTGCTCCAGGCAATTAGCACTGAGAAATAGCAGATGTGGCCTTCCATCAAGCCCCCCACCCCCCACCCCTGGCCACACATTATGCCACTGACCAGGTCATCTTGCAGTACCCCAATTATAGTCTGCCCTAGCCCGATTTCCTATCTGTCTGGAGTTGGGACTTCTTCAGGTCCCACCTCCGCTACCGACTTTCCCCTTAGCTTGAAACCCAACCACCCAACCACCTCTGGACCTCTTCCTGTAGGCTCAGACCCCTTAACAGCACTAGAAAACAGACTACTCCCTCCCAGGGCTTTATTCTCTATTCCAGCAAGGGCCTAGCTTCCGTGGCTGCCCCGTGACCCATTGCTGGGGGGTCCTCCAAGCAAAGGAAGCCACATGAATGCCTGGATCAGAAGGAATGTCAGACCACAGCCTGCCTCCTGGCTCCCACATCTCTCAGCTTCAGTACAAAGGCCTTCACCACAACGGGTTATGTTAGATGCATAAATTCATATTCACTGGCCTGTGGCCACCACAGGAACAAAGGCTTCTTGACGCAAACACCCAGCACGGAGGAATGCTTCCTATAGAGGAACAAAGGGGTCTCAAATAGAGATGTTTTCCTTCCACTTGTGAACGTGGAGGAGCTACAGACAAGGACAAAGCTCCCAGGGGAGGGGCACCAAAGGGGAAAAACTAATGACCTACAGTTCAAAATGCCCTGACATCAAACACATTTTCCCCAGCATTCGTTTCTGGAGTTCACCCCAGGCAAATGTAACTACACATGCCTCCTTCTGTTGGTGCATAGACCATGCCCCTTCAGGATGCCCAATCCACCAAAAGACAGCCAGAGTACATGTGTGCCCAACACGCCAGACCATGGATGTATGTGCGCTCACCCACACAGCCCCAGGCATCCACGCATTCATCCCCGAGATGAGAAAGCGCACCTGCAGGCATCGCAGTGCATAGGCTCTGGTGCCCATCTTCCAACCCAGGACACTTAGACATCCGTGTGTTTATGCAGAGGTGGTTAAACTTTGCAGTGAGCGTGTGCCCAAGTACGTCACAGGAAGCACAGACATACCCATCCTGTGACAGACATAAAATTGCACATGGGATGGACACCACGAAATCACAGCGACTCCCATTCCACGTACGCAAGCCCAGACCCACACCAGACGGACCGCCGTGCAGCAGGCAACCTGGCCTACAGTTTCCAAATGTCTTCATGAAAACAAGCAAAAGCCAAGTAAATAGAAGCAAAGGCCTTTGATGTTTTTGTTTCTCCCACAGAACTGCCTCTTGATTCAAGGGGCTGACTGCTGCAAGCTGGCTACTCTCTCCCAGCGGGCAACCACTGTGAACACAGGGCCCAGTGCACACTGGTAGCATGGTAATCATCTCCCAGGGGCCTTGGGTGCCCACAGTAACATGAGCGTGCGTGCACACACACAAACACACACACACACGCACCCCTGACTGTTTGCAGCTGCCTTTTCTTTTTAAATCTCTCATATAATACACTTTGCAATCCAGCCCCCCTCCTGCTTGGCTGGGCTAAACTATTTTGGGAATTGGCGCAGATGCTGAGAGCAAAGATATTATTCCGAGATGCTCCACAGAGATCAAAGCTGCTTAATCAAAGCCGTCAACTCAGCGCACAGCGCCTTGGCGCAGCCAGAGCCCAGGTGGAGAGGAAGCCATCGGAGCCATCGGTGAGGAGGCAGCAGAACCCAGCAGTGCAACTCCAGGTCTGACAAGCGTCGAGCCGCCGCTGATTCCTGACTCCTGAGGTCATCCGCGTCCCCCTCTTCTCTCACTCACCATCTCCAGATGGAAGTCTGCCCCACACAGCCCCAGAAGGATGAGAGTCTGCTCAAAAAGCCCTCTAAGAAGGAAGGTCTCCTAACCCTGTGCTGAACAGTTTGCACACTGGGGAAAGGGCTCTGTCTCTCGGTGCGGGTCGGATGAAACAGTCTAGAACTTTCATGGACTGGCCCAGTCCTAGGAGAGTCGCTGGGCAGGGCTGGCTGACCCTTGAAGGGGGTGGTGGGAACTGGAGAGCTACCCCCGGGGTTGCAGCCCACTGTGGGAAAGTGGGGACCTAGGGGGTTCCATGGGGTTCTGCGTGGCCTCTGCACTGCACCCAAGGTTTGCAAGCGAGAGAACTCCTGTCCCTTCCACCCCTCTGTCCCCCCACATACATGAAGTGGTCATTAAGGAATTCGGTCATTCAACCAGCATTGGTGAGTACCTTCTCTTTGCCACACGCTATTCTCGCTGAGAATACAGTGTAACCAACACAAAGTCTTTGCCTCTGGGGGGGCTTCCATTTTAGATGGAAACCAGAGAGACAGATAGGGGAGGCAGGTCAGGTGTTAAGTAAGTAAAACTGATATTTCAGATTATTCTAAGTGCTAGGAAGGAAGCAGACCAAGTGTTCAGAAACACAGAGAGCATGAGTACACGCTTGGGGATGGAAGGCTGTGTCCCTCTCAATAAGGTGACCACAGAGGTCTCTTTGAGGAGGTGACATCTGAGCCCGCACCTGAAGGGTGAGAAGGACCAGTCTCATGAGGAGCAGAGGGAACTGTGTTTCACACCGCGAGTGCACACACCGGCAGATGCTGGGGGCCTGCTGCGTCTGCTTAGGGAGGGCTTTGTGGGTCACGGGGAGGCATGTGCCCTTCTGCCAAGAGGCTGAACTCCCTGATCACTGTGCAGAACTGTTTAAGAGAGGGCATGAGTAGAAGCAGAGAAACCTGCTAAGAGGTCACGGCAGTACTCCAGACAGACAATGACAGTCACCTGGGCTAGCGTCGTGGCAGGGTAAGTGGACTGAGAAGGGTGGATTTGAGATTCATTTGTAGGCAGAAGTGAGGGGCTTGCTGATGGGCTGAACGTAGCAGGGAAGGGGACTGGACAAAACCATCATCGGTCCACTTTACAAAGTCAAACCACCTGCACTCAGAAATCCCAGGGCTGGGAGAGACCTTCGAGATCCCTTGTCACCCAGACTTTAAATGGATGCCTGGCCCACCAGGAGGTCATCAGCCCCTGCTTGCTTGGGGTGGTGAGCAGATGAGCTACAGGCCCGTCTACCCACAGCCTGCTAGACGTCAGTGAACCCGGGACAAATGTCCTTTGGGTGTGCTGAGCCCCGTCAGCCCCACGATGTCCCTTCACAGGGGCGGCACCTGGGTGTGGGTCTTGGACTTCAGCATATCCCAGTTTAGAGAGTCCCCAAAGGACCAAAAGTCAATCTGTCATCTTTTTCAAGCCCTATAGTTGCATCCCTTAGCTCACAACCCAGCCACCTGGCTTAGAAAACGGAGCTAGCTAAAGCCTACCCCTGCTGTCTTAGGTCTGGGGGGAGGGTGACACAATCTAAAACTGTGTTCCTAAAGTAGGCACTGAAATGATGGCCCCACGAGACGCTTCATAACAAGAGATCCTCAGGAGAGTAAGTCTGGGCAATACTGTATACTACAAAGTACAGCATTATATGTATGTTATTTGTATTTATACACACACACACACACACACACACACACTAAAGATACTTAGATGATACATATATGTATACGTGTGTGCATTATAATACTATACCACAACCTTCTCTTGGAGTTTCACAATGCACATACACAGGCTCTGACAAGTCCTGCAGTAAAGATACCCATTCAACTTTGTTGACTAGTACACTACCTAAACTTATTGACCAAAGCAAACTTTCTTCCCAGAATACCTACTATTAATAGCTCCGCTTCGGGAAATACCATTCCAGATGACCGAGTTATGAGATGGAATTTGTTAAATGGATAACTGCAGCTCCAAGTCCCACTTTGCTCTGAACCATTTAGATGTTTTAAAGCCCAAATGGTGTTTTTGAATTCAATAACCTGCTTAGTGGGTTCTGTCATTTTTATTGGCACTTCTAGACCTGGCTTCATTTACATATATGCACTGATTTTGATGAACAAGCGGGAGGCCATTAGTTGCCTTTCTTCCTTCCTCTCAGCCCTGCTGAATTCAGACAAATCATACCATGGTGGACAACCAGGTCTTAGATGGAATTGAATGTCTACACTCTGTTGCACGTTTCTGGGAGGGGATCCCATGGTTGGGCCCTTTTTCCACATTTCCCCACTTCCTACTCCACTTTCCCGAGCACACACAAGGCTGGTTGGTCAGGGTGGGGCCCCCTGGCTCCACTGGACTGGCGGCGATGGGTGGGCATGGTGGGGGGGACATGGTGCCCAGCCATACAGCCAGGCCTCACTTGGCCACGGGCGGCCTGCGAGACACCCAGAATATCTTTCTTCCGGGCCTCCATGTCCTTCTCTGAGAAGGAAGGAAGAGACCATGAAGGCCTCTATCAGCAACGGGTTTCTTTCTGCTTCATCGACATTCATGGGCCAGTGGCGCTCAGTTTCCCAGAGAAGCAACCTAAAAATACAGCAACGGAAAGTGTCCTCCCCACGCACAACCTTATTAAAAACTGGAAAACCTCTTGAAATAAATACTTCCCTTGCAGATAAAATATCTAGAAATATTTTGCCATCCTACGTAGGATGCCAGTCCTAAAGTACAATGATCTGAGGAGTAAAAATAGTCATGGTAGTGGCAGTGGAAGGGCTCCAGAGGCTTCTGCGGCGCGGGCCATACCCTCTCCCCGTGGGGCCACTCACAGAGGGTCTGTTCCGTACGCACTGCTGGAGGCCAAACCCTCTCCAAAGCAATGAATCTACTTCACCCTCTCCTTCATGCAACAGAACCAACGGAGAGATGTGTCAGGAGTCCCTAAGCAAAAGCCATGTTGTTTGCACATTTCTTTTAGGCACGAAGAGCCACCATTCCCTTATCAAGGAATAGCGGAAGCCCTCCAGAAACCCTCCAAATGAGGCCCAACCTTTGAAAGGACGGCAGTCTCAGCCTGCTGTGTAAATTCCTTTCTGCACAAGGGCCAGTGCTCTCTCTTTCCAGATGGGTAGGTTAAGGCTCAAGAGATGCGATCAACCACCTGTGTACATTTAGGCACATTGATAACTGTGCTGGGCCCTTGTGTCCGCATGGGTAAAAAGTCTCCTTGTGGGATGATAATAGAAACCACCTTACGTTGTTCTGAGGACACATGTAGAGTGTATGTAAGTCTGCGTACAAGGCATTTGGAACAATGCCTGGTATGTAGCAAGGACTCAATAAGTGTTGGATAATAGTAGGATTAGTATCATTGGTCCAAACCACATGGTTAGTAACTGACAAAGCGAGGCTTCAAAGCCTGGTCGGTTTCACCCCACCACATCTATCTCACTCTACCACATTATTGCTTCCAGAAAGTTTTGCTTTCTCAAGCCCAAGGCTTGTTTTTTTGATTCATGTGGTAGAAAGCATGGCTACAGAAGGTCCCTGTATTTTACTCATTACTGCTCAGACACTGAGAGAGAAACCGATCTCCTTCTTTCAGTCCCAGCACCAGACTTCCCAGGGAGGGAAGCAGCTGGTGACGCCTTTGTCACGTGCTCACCCTGAGATGACTTAGGACGCCAGTGGTGGGGATCCCACAGAAACCAGGTAGCTCCTGCTGAAACCCTACAGATTTGCAAAAGGGGCTCCTGGAAAAGGGGGCATGAAGCATACAATCCTATAAGCATTCCTTACAAGTGGGATAGCCATATGTATCCCCAGGATTACTGGGATGACTTCATAAAATAACATATATAGAATGTTTAGCACACAGAAGGTATCCAATAAGTGATAGCTACTTTTATTTCATCAGAAATTTGTTACTAAAATAAAAGCCAATTCCCTAGTCTAGCCTAAGAAGTCTCCTGGAAACAAAGAGAACAAAACCCCCACCAGTTACAGAGGACCCCCGATCACCTTACATGTGTATGGGCAGGCTCGGTTGGGAAAGAGAACAGTGTCAGGGGGTCATGAGCACAGAGGTAAGCTGGGACTGATGCAGAGACTGAAGGCAGATGCAAGGGCAGTAGCCAGGGAACACAGAGGCTAGAAGTCATGGCCCTTCATGTAGCCAGGAGACCAAAGCCCAACTCCTGGGTAGACAGAAACAAGGAGGCTTGGAAGTCATTCCACCTGCTACCGCAAAGAAGCCTCCGCTGGGAATGGCTGGGCTACCCTGGACATTTGACCCATTTGAATATTTTCAACTTGCAGTGCTGAAGCTCCCCTTTTTAAAGAGGAAACTCATTGCCACATTCACAGGGTGTGGGTCTGTACCGACCAGGTCTTGTATTTTAGCCCAGAAAGTGTGGGACAACCTGAAATTCCAGCATCCTTCAGAGAAGTAAAAGGCCAAAAGATTTCAAGAAAAGAACTGCTTGCAGGGACCTGGATCTCTTCCTTTTCCCAGCATGAAGCAAACGAACAGCCTCCTGGGCTCAAGGACTATGGGCAACAGAGCCCCTTCTTGGTGATGTGCCCCTGAGTTACAGGGGGGTCTTCTGGAGGACAGACAGCTGTGGATCCAGAGCTCCTTTCCAAGGGCGAGCAAATCTCCATCTTCCCAGCGATACTCAGGGCAAGTCCTTGCTTCCCTCAGGGGAGACAAAGGTATTGAGAAACTGGCTTGGAAAACAGAGCCTGACCCAGATAGAAAGACGCAGATGTTCAGAGAACAACACAAACATGTCTGATTCCTTCAGGAGCTGGCAAATGTGTTGTCCACATCTACTGACCACGTCCCTAATAGATGAGACTCAGGCTGGTGGGAACAGCACTCAAACAAGTTGCCCTGTATTGACTCTAATTCCACGAGCATGAGGTTCAATTAGCCATTGAACTAGATATGGACCCAAAAGCTGTTTGAAGCTTTGCAGCGATGCAGATCCCAATCGATGCCCCAGACTGCCTCTTAGGACGGCTTCCGACCCCCTGGCTTCCTGCCAACCCCCACCTGCCTTCTATCTTTAAGGTAAGACTGCCCTGATCACCAGACTGCCTTTCTTACTGGTTCCACTGCCCCCAATCTCTCTCCTCCAATCTCTCCTCCACACTGCAGCTGGAGTAATTAGTCTCAAAAGCAAATCCGATCACATCACTCTCCTGCTTCAACATTTCTGATGACTCTGCACTACACTCGGGATTAAATCCGGACTCCTTAGCTTGGCTTGTCTCACCTGCAACGCTCTGGTCTTGCTGCCCAGTACAACCGCATCTCTTACCACTTTGTTACCTGACTTGTCCCGACTTTCCCCAACTCTTGGAAATTTTTCACCCAGGCTGATGGAGATACTACTCTGTACTTGCTAAAAGGCAATTTCATCTTCCTCCTGGGGCCATGGCTAACAGTGATGGATTCTGAGGCTCTAAAGGATGGCAGGGTCATAGATAGAAGGTGCCTGGGTCCCTGAATCATCTTGGGAAGAGCGTATCTAGAACCACCGAGCCGGGAACACCAGTGCTGGACCTTTCGCAATAGCAAGAAACAGAGCTCGATTGTGTGACATCACTGACACTTGGGGACCTTTGTTATGGTAGCTGGCAAATTCTAATTCATGCGCATGTTCTCTTAGCCCATAGGCCATTGTGTGTGTGTGCCTTCTCTCCCAACAACACCTTTCTCCCTATTTTCTGCCTAGAAAACCCCTAATTGCTCCATTATACCCCAGCCTCACCTCTTCTGGGAAGCCTACCTTGGTTCTCCAGGGTGAATTAGGAGCCTCATCTCTGAAGTACCCCATAATTTTGTACTTTTCTTCTACCAATGTCCCTCATCCGTGGAATCTGATCTCTTCATTTGTCCACCCGCTCCAGTAACTAGATTCTGGGCAGGGACTGTGTCTTGTTCATGTCTGCATTCTTGGGGTCCCTTCCCAGGGTAGAAGTGAAAAATTTTGGATGGATGGATGGATGGATGGAGTATGTTAATACACAGATTTGTGAACAGGTTGTTTCTCAGTAATGGACATTCACACAGTGCCCCCTCCCTCCCTTGTGTGTGTTGAGGACAATGGGGGCACAGTGAGGTGCAGTAGCCCAGGCTGTGGGGGAGCCCACACAGAAAACTTGCTAGACTGTGGTTGGTGTAGAAGCCAGAGCTCAGGGATTTTTGCATGTTGTAGACACAGGTGAGAGGCAAGAGAGAGTCAGGAAGCCTTGGCATCGTGGGCAAGGAGAAAGGAGTGTAGCTTTTTAAAGCATCTCCCATGTGCTAGGCAATTTAAATGTATTATTTCGGTGCATCTGTCCTCACAACTCTAGAAGTCTGCTGTTATTATCCCCATCTGGCAAATAAAGAAGCAGGCTCAGAGAAGTTAAGTGACTTGCCCAAGGCCACACAGCTGGTAATTGTCAGAGCTGAACTCCAACCCAGGCCTGTCAGTCTTCTGAGCAGGGACACCTCTCAATGCATCTCAGGGGGAAAATGCAGAAGCGAGACATGCCTAGTTCCTCAGGGACACCCAGGGCCTGGGCCCTGCACAGATATGAGGCCTGCACATGAGTCCTGGTCCGAGCAAAACATTCAGAAGTCTTCTGCTGGCAGCAGCCTGTTGAACATGGGCTGAAGGAAAAAGTAAAGAAACAGGTCACTTTTCCCCGGGGCCCAGGCTCTGTCAGGCAGGCCTGATTTGTATGGCTGCTCCAGACTCTGGAGAAACAAACACTGAGCTGTTGGGTCAGGTTCCCCTGTTTCTCAGATGAAGGAGTCAGACTGGAGCCAGCACATTTCTCAACCCCCAGGCCACCGCTGACCAGGCCTCCCGGGCTCTGTCTCCACTGGCGGCTGTGAGCGGCGCAGCCTCTTGGCAGGGTGAGTGGCCCCCGGCCCTGCTGGCAGGTAAGGGCCCAGGGTCCCGCATGCCAGGGCCCTCCCCCTCTGTCTGGGAAGACAGATCCAGGAGCTCAGCCAGGAGCCCCGGGCCCCGGTCAAGCCTTCGCTTGCCTCAACAACCTGGCAGCTGCGCAGAGGCCCCTGAATTGCTGGCAGACAGATGGGGAAGGCAGAGGTCCTTCTGGGATGTGACTAGAAGGGGAGGGGAATGCAGAGAGACTGGGAGGAGTCTGGGCCCCAGAATGAGCTAGCTCAGTGGTCAGCATCTGAAGAGGGGGCCTCTACCAGGCACTCTGATGAGAAGAGATTGCTCCTGCCCCCGAGGAGCTCAGAGTCTGGAAGGGGAGACGGACACAGGGCAGTCTCGGTGCAGTGTCAAAGGGAGGCAACAAATTCAGGCTGCCCCTCTTACCAGCTGTGTGGCCTCAGTTTTCTTGTATGTGAAGTGGGACTAATAATATCCACTTAAAAGGTTCAGATGAGAAGCATTTGAGGATAAGTGCTTTGTCCATGAAGTCCTTTGCTCATAAAACCAGTGCTTGCTCCAGGAGCTCTGCCCTTCCAATTAGATAGATTCCGTGGAAGTCAGGAATCTGACTTATATTTCTTTTATAGCACCCATCGAGTCTTACTTAGCTGTCCAAGTAAGAGAGAGGTTGAGTGTGTATCCCAATGGGAGAGAAAAACCGTCATCGATAATAACCTCAGGATGTACGTCTCTCCCTACTGGGCTTGCTCCAAGGAATCAGCCTCTTTGAACTGACCAAGATGAAAACCACAAGACAGGCAACAGCAGGCGGGAAGGGCTTGGCCGGTCTAATAATCTCATAATAATGAGTCTGGATAATCTAAACTTGATAAAACCTCCTTGAATAATTGAGGGCATACGGCAATTGTGAGAATAATCCGATCGAGACAGCACTCTGGGTTTGCAAAGCTCTACCATGAACATCTTTTCATCTGAGGAACCCAGTGCATATGTGTTGAAGGACAGAGCCTTGCAACAGTCTCCTAACGAAAGGTACTAGGTTCCCGGTTTAACTGAGAAGGAGGCCAAGGCTCCGAGAGGTGAATGAAATTGCTGGACAAAGGTGGGTCCCGTTTGATGCCGAACCTAGCGTCCTCCATGCCATACACCCCTTCCCTATAGTACATGGGTATGCGGTCGCCCTCCCCCCAGCCAGACAAACAGGAAATCCAACCAATACGGCTGCTCTCAGTATGCTGGTCTTGGAGATGGGTCTTTGAAGCAACATGTCAGAGTTACTCCCTGCATCTCTACCCCGCCTGCCAGGAGGCAAGTTCCCCGGTGGGTGGGAACCGTGGAAAGATGAGAAAGGGGCCACTGGCACAGCTGGAATGCAAACAAACAGTGAGGCTGGTGAAAGATTGGCTTGGGTCTCTTTTGCTGATGGAGGGTGTGTAAAATATGGAAATAAAAATTACACAACTGAGCTGTCTCCCGGGAAGACGATGGCTAATTAGATGTCTCACAGCACACTGGTTCCTAATCACGGAGCCATCTTCACCTTCGGGTTGCAAACCCCAGCCGGGCATGAGAGGCTCCGGGGACTCCAGGGGTCACCAGAGCCACCACTCAGAGCACACTCTCCAGGGGCCATCTCCGTGCTGGGGAGGCTTTGCCTTCATCGCTCACTGAATACAGGTCTCCTTAGAAACCCCAAGAATGATGTTTTCAAGCGTCCTCATTTGCTACGTGAGGACGTCGGGCAAGGGGAGGTTATAGGAGCACCCTAAGTCTTGGCGGGGAGGTAAAGGTGGTCACCGACTTCAGACACAAAAGGAAAGATAGCCCTACATCCATAAAGAAAGAATTATTTTTGCTTTCTCTCTACATGGGCATTTTACGGGGTGACAGAGGCGACAAATCCTGGCTTGTCAGAGCTGGAAAGACCCTGTCACAGCATCGAGGCTGGCATTTTATAGTTCTCCTTTTCCTTGTTTAGCAACAGGACCCTTTGTCAGACTGTAATCTTGTACGGAACCGTAGTGGATCAAACAGAATGAGGAGGAGCAGCCCTGGTAGCTGCGGGCCCCACCCAGCGGCCATCGCCTTCCTCCATTCTGCCGCGCGCCCTCCGTCAGATCTTTCTGGAACCCTAGGGTTCCTTAGACTCCAGTTTGAAAACCACTGTCCTCGTTCAACGCCTGTCTTTCCTTGTTCAACATGAAAAACCAGAGATCTGAAAAAGCGAAATGATCTGTCCAGCACCAGAAAGCCAGTAAGTGGTAGAGGCAGAACCAGAAATCAGGCTTCCTGTTGTTTAGGTGGAGGACCTTTGATGGGACCGGCAGCCTTCCCTGCTCTAAACTACTACACAGAGGAGTATGGATAGAGATGGTATAGATGTTTATCACATACAGATCCAGAGAAATGAAGATAAAGATATGTAATTTATTGAGTGTTCTTTGTGCCAGGCTATGTGGTTCTATTAGGGGCTCCAAGGTACATGGGCCCCATTCCTCAGGAGCTCACAACAGATTTGGGGGGACAGAGAGGGGGCCCCCATGGCAGCCCCACAACCCAGGGGGTGGAGGAAACCTTATCCAAAGTGCCCATGACAGCCCATGGGAGTACAGAATGGGAGAGTCCTCCTGGACTGACAGGGGTGAGGGCTTCTGAAAAGGGGATGCTTGGACCGGCAAAGCTGGGACCGTCGATGGGACCATAATAGGGGAGGCGCTAAGAGCAAACAGTGCGAGGCAGGAAAGCGCCTCGTGTGATGGCGGATCCCCTGAAACTATCCGAAACAGATCGGCTCAGCCTCTGCCACATCCCCTTTGCTACCAGGATTTGTCCTTCCTACCTGAGCCCACCTTGCCTTTCTGGGATCTATTTGGGGGCTCAGCCTCTCCCTTTCCAGCAACTGTTGTGAAGACGGGAGGGAGAAGAGGGGGAGAGCGGGAAAAAGAAAACTAATTCTCTAAAACTGCTGTGTGAGTGTGTATGTGAGTATGTGTGTGTTTGTGTGTATGTGTGTACATAAGAAAAAAAGTACCACAGATACTGAACATCACCGGCATCTACTTCTCCCTACTTTTAGAGGCACAATTAGCCTTGGGGGAGTTTGCTCTAACAGGGCTTTTTTGATGACATCACTATTCTTCTTACTATTATTCTAGGAAAATGCCTTGATTGGCTTCTCGATCGTTGGCCTGGCAGGGGAAGGAGAAACATGAGAGAAAGGAAAATGGGTTTGCCTAAAATGACATTTGAGCTTTGCTCCCTGGAAGGCCCAGAGACGGGATGGGGTAAGACAGGGCAGTGGCCCTGGGAGCGAGGGCTCAGAAATAGCGTGGCAGAGAGGAGGCTGACAAGGGAAAGAAGACAGAGCTCCGGCATGGAGCAGGAGGCCCACATGGACAAGGAGACAGGGAACGGCCACCTGGTTTCTGAGAAGACAGAGCTGTTTTTGCCTACTCCTGTACTTCCTACAGGAGTCTGGGGCCCCAAGAACCTCATGCGGGTGGCCCTGTGGAATAAGGATGGGTGATGGAGCAGGAGAGGGGGTGCTGAGAACGAGGTCAGGAGACCGATGCACTGGGCTAGAACAGGTGAACGCCTGCGAATACTGGGGAGGCTGCTTCTCAGAGTAGCGGGGACAGGGTGTGAGCTGTTTGATTTGGAGAGTACAGCGACAGATGCTGCCAGAAGGCTAGAAGACCAGGGAGTTTGGTGCACCTGGTTACGTGTGTGCGTGTTTCTGTTATGCACATTTATGTAAGTGCACTCAGGAGTGCCCATCCCCATGTGATTGTGCAGGTAAATGCAAGTGTGTTTGTGGGTATGGGTAGGCATGTGGGAATGAAGAAATGTCCTGTATATGCATGTGTGTGTGTGTGAATAGGGCCCAGACTTCAGGACCTGTGGGTTACATGTATCCATAAGAACACAGATGAGCACGTGGCCATGTGGGTGTGGGTGTGTGTCACCGCGTGTGTGTAGGACTGTGGGGATATCTGTAAATGCGTGTGTGTGTGCATAGATATGCCGGGGGTCTGAGGCAGGCCCGGCCGCCTCTGATGCGCCTGCCTCCCTACGGGGTTCAGCACGGCCGGCCAGCAGGGCTCAGGGCAGCAGGGAATGGGGGGAGGATGTTCCCGGGCGAGCTCGCCCCAGAGCCCTAGTCCTTGCCCAGGAACATTCCCACTTTCCCATTCCTGGGAAGGAACATAATGTCCACTGGCTCCTCTCCTGCCTGATGAGTCCAACTCCCTTGTCTTGGGCTGCAAGGCGCTTCCTGGCCAGGACAGGGAGCATCCAGGGAGCCAAACCCTCGGGGCAGAGTGGGAGGGAGACACACCGGCTCCAAGAGTGTCAGCAACAGGAGAGCCTCCCAGGGTGATTAAAGGAGCCATCATTTATTGGGTGTTTGCCATGCGCCAGCCCCGTGCAGAACATTTCACAGGAATAAACTCACTTAGGCCTCCTTACAGCCATGGTTGCTAGGATTACCATGATCTCATTTGGACAGATGAAGAAACTGAGGCTTGGGTTAAGGAACTTGTACAACAAGGCCCAGGTAGAGCTGGGATTGGCCCTGGGGTTCCCCAACTCTGGAGCCCAAGCGCTCAACCCTGCAGGCAGAACCAATATCCCCCTCCAGCCCTCCTCCTTAGGGCACAGATAGGATGACCAAAGCCAGGAGGCGACCTGCTCTCTTACCAGATTGCCTTCTATGCTGGGCTGTTTGCTAGGAAGTCCGGGAGGTGGGTAGGCTGGAACTGTGGCAGGGGATCTTAGAGACAATGGTGATCAACCTTTCCACTTGGGAAAAGGCCACATGGAAGAGTCCAGGGCACTCTGTCCCACTGCACAAACTGGGACTGCCCAGGTCAGAGCAGCTCCTGTGGCTCGTGGCCAGGGGACTGCACCATGGACAACCTTCCACTCCCACGGCCAGCATGGCCCCTGAGACCACAAAGCCCTAGCCCAGCATAACAGGTGCGTGAGCCTCTTGGCCCCCAACTGATCCTATATACTTCAGCCAGCCTCACCTTTTCCAAATATCTTTTTAGCACCTCGGGGCCCACTAAGTGCCAGGCCCTACTATGCGCTGACCCTTTTCATATCATAAGTGACACATATTACACATTCCATTTATTGTCTCATCTCATCTCCATAACTTTATTATAAGGTTGATGTGATTTCCATTTACAATGAAAAAAAAAAAAAACTGAGAAACAGAGAGGTTAAGCCACTTTCCCAAGGACACACAGCTTGTAAAAGTTGGAACCAGAATTTGAACATGAGCCTGACTCCAAAGCCTGTTTTCAGTGATCAGATTATCACATTTTAGCCTTATAATACTCTTGTGAAGTAGGGAATATTTAGCCCGGATCAGAGACAAGGCACAGAACTGTTAGGTCACTTGCCAAAGGATACATATTGAGTAAGGAGAAGACACAGGATATGAATTCAGGTCTGTGGGAACATCAGTGTGCTTCTATAGCCAGACTTTTGAGACTGCATTTTAAGAATGTGTGGTCAGGTATGTGTGTGTGTGTGTGTGTGTGTGTGCGCACATGTATATGTCTATGGTGGATCTTTCCATCTTCTTCCTGCCACCCCAGCCCCTCAGCTCTAGCCAAGATGGAACTCTCTCCCCTGGGTTCCAGAGAGGATATCCTCTTCCTTACTCCACTTGTTTCTGTCCCTCTACTACCCCTTACTCTCCCCTTTTCAGATTTCTCATGGTCCTCGAACCATGTAACTCCCTTCAGAGCCCTGTTCTCTTCAACATGACTCAAGGTTTTTTTCAGCTGATTTTTCTTTGTCCAGTCCTATCTCTGTATCAAATCTGGGGCTTCCCATTGCCACAGCTTAGCAGATGGCTGGGCCCATGGTAGAGACTCACACAGTACTCACTGCTTATCCTGATGAAAAGGGTGAGTCTTGAGTCACCAGGGACCCATCCATCACCCAGCCAACAGATATTTATTAAGTAACTCTTAATAATATCCCAGGCACAGTTCTAGGTACTTGTTTACATCAAAGAATGAAACCTAACAAAAATACCTGCCCTTATGTGTCTTATTATCTACAAGGGAGACAAAGACAATACAGGATAAATAAGTAAAATAAATATTAGTAAATGATGACTAAGAGAAAAAAGAGCACAGGATAAGGAAGAATCCAGAACCCATGGAAAAGATGATCTGTAAGCAAGACTTGAAAGAAGGAATGAGTTAGCCAGGTGGCTATCCCTGAGAATATGCTCCAGGTAGAACAGATGGCAAGTGCAAAGGTCCTGAGGTGACTGTGTGCCAGTATGGCTGGAGAGGAATGACCTGGGTGAGAAAACAGAGGAGCAAGTCAGACTGTACAGGGACTTGACAGCCCACTGTAAGGACTTGGATTTGGACTCTGAAGAAGAGGAGGACTTTAGAAGCTCCTCCTCCTCCCCACCCCAACCCCAGATCTTTGTTTTGCTGCCTTTTTATCATTCAGGTCTGAACCAAAGCTATTTCCTCAGGACCTTTCCCAGGACTACCTTATCTAAGTGGCACCCTACATCTCACCATTCACTCTTTATCACAACTACCATAGTTAATTTTTTTCATAGCACTTGCTGTTCTAGAAACTAGCTGATATGGGTTTTCTTGGTTCCTGCGGTTTTTTGGTGTCTTCATCCACAAGAGGGGAAGTGGCTGGAGGACAGCGGTTGTATCCGTCTTGTTTAGTGTGGAATGCCCACTGCCCAGAACAGTTCCTCATAGCACCAGAGCCTTGTACAGTGATGCAGCAAGTAGCCTGTCACCCCGACTACCAGTCCAGGAACAGCCTGATGATCTCCCATGGGCTGGTCACCAGCTCAGAAACCTCACTCCTGTTGGGAAGGCAGGTGCGTGCCTTCTGCCGAAATTCCATCCTGCACCTCCTCCAGCTGCCATTATCGTCCTAAAACGGCCTCCTAACACCCAAGTGCCAGGGTTTAAACTCAAGTTATAACAAGTCAAAAGAAGCCATTTGCAAAGCTGAGCCTTCCTCTCTGTCCCTCAACTAGGTCACCAGAAATAAATAGCTCTTCTGCTAGAAATTCATGGCATTGCCCTGCAGGTCCAGTCATCAAGCTGGCACCCAGAGAATTCCACAAAGAAAACGGGGACAAGAAGTGATAGAGAACCTACTAAGGGCTTGACACAGATCTCATCATATAGGCTCCCAAAGAGGCCTGCAATGTACTGTTTTGATACCTGTTTTACAGATAAGGAAACTGAGGCTCAGAAATTTAGTAACCGTCCCCGTCCCCATATGATGTGGTTGGTTTATGACAGAGCAAGCATTCAGTCCTAGCTCTACAGACCCCAGACTTCATGCCGGTGCTCACCCAGCTTCAATCCAGCGCAAGAACCCATTCTTCGGAGGACTGAAAAGAACCAAGCAAAGGGAAATAAGAAAAGTTAAGGAACCCATCTCAGTGGCACTGGGGTTGCCTAAGAGCTGGCTTGCTCCTCCTGCTAGAGGAGCTGTCGTGAGCCCAGTATTGCCCCAGCAGGAGCACCCTGCCCTCTGAGAGCCCTGTCTTCCCCACCAACCGGGGCACCCGGAGCAGCCCTGGGGCCCGGCTCGCCCCGCCTGGGTACTCCACAGGGAGTCTCCTGCGGCCTGCCTGCCAGACTAAACATTCCCTCTCCCGGCTCCCCCTGCTCCGCCGGCCAACGTGTCCTAGGAGAATCTCAACAACAGAAGAGAGGGATCGTTTACACGCGTCTGTGGACACCCTTGGGAGAGAGGTGGGCATGGCCCCAGGCTTCCAAACATTCACGCACGGGGAGGAGTGAGCCTGTGGACACTGCCGGGGGGAGGCAAAGCGGCCCGCAGATCCACAGTGACCACACACCAGACACACACACACACACACACACACACACACAACCCCGCAGATGCAGAAATGGTTATCTTTGAATACTGATCAAGAGAGGCAGGACCACACTAAACACACACGCACAGAAATACCCAGACGCCGCATGCCCAGGGCTTCTGGACCCCGACAGGGACACATGGGTCTACATGTGGACACATCCACGGTGTGCAGGGCTCTATTTTGGAAAATAGGGAAAAACACCATGCCAATATTTCCACTGTGTGCTGCTTATAAAAATTTTGCAGTCAGGAAAGATGCCCCTGAGCTGTGTAGCTCTGTGTGGGCTGTCAGAGAAAGTGGGGATCATGAACACACATAGCTCAGAGCATATGTGGGGTCGGACCAGGGGGCTTTATCGACAGCGGGGTACCCCAGTGGCTGATACAGAGGCAGTTGTAGCCTCCAGCTGATAGGCTTATGGCTTCAATTTCCTGAAAGGAAAAAACAAAAACACACCAAAAACCCACAAGCCTACCCTAATGGTTGCTTTGGGAAGATTCACTGACATCGCTTTTGAAGCACTGTGCCCAGCATATTATAGCCTTTCAATACACGAAGGCTGTCAGTGTGATTAAGTGCCCAATACCACTAACAACACGAAGCATTCCATTGTCACCTTTGATGCTGTCCCTTTCCGAGCTGATTCCTTATAACACTGTATGTCTCAGAAATATTTGATAATATGTGTATGAAATGCATTTATAATAGCAATAAGTATGAAAACAACTAATATTAATTGAATATTCACTCCGTGCCAGACACTGTCCTGAGCACTTTACGTGCATTATCTTGTTTGACTTTCACAACAACCATATGAGGGGGTGCTATGTTATACCCATTTTACAGATGAAAAAAATTTCCCAAGTGGAGTTTAAATATGAACGTAAATCCATTTAAGTGCTGAAAAACTCTGTGTGCATGCTTGTGCATGTGTGTGCATATAGTAGGTATTTACTGTCAAGGAAGTCAGCCAGGCAAGTGGGCACTAACCCTCCCAGCCTGTCAGTCAATGAATTCTGAGTTTTCCTCAGCTTGGGGCATGCAGCCACCTAGCGACTCTATTATGGTTCTCTTTTGGACATTATTGTGAGCATGAAGAGATGGTCCAGGAGGTAGTCCAGAAGTCACAAAGGAGAGGACCATGTTGGATGTTAAAAATGAGAATTTTATGATGGCCTGTGGGGTCTTTAAGGAAAAGTTCCAAAAAACAGAGGGCACATAGGGGTTGGGGGAAGTTCTGATCATAATCCATCGTATAAAAGGAGCTGAGGGAAATTCCAGACAGAGGCTCTAAGGAGAAGAGGAAAGCTACAGGCCCCTCCACTCAGCATGACATCTGCCACCTGGCCCATGGAGCTGGGTGCCTGGGGCCCCCAGCATTCAGACGTGTACCCACCATGCTGATGGGATGTATGCTTAAAAGACCATGGAGTACCAAGAATGAACCCTAATAGAAACTCTGCCTTTGGGGCGATAATGTAGCACTCTGATGCAGAAAGTTGATAGCAGGAAAGGCTGCCTATATGTGGGGACATGGGAGGATATTCCCCTCATTTTTGCTATGAAAATAAAACTGCTCTAAAAATAAGCTTTATAATTAAGAAGGGAGAGAGAAAGAGAGAGAGAGAGAGAGAAACGTGTAGAACTCAAAGAAAGACATAAGGCACTCCAGGTCCAAGGGTTTCTACCATGTTCTAAGTAGCCTAAGGGTTTCTGGGCCACCAGGGCTGGGGGTGGAGTGGAGAGCCACAGAGCCAGCAGCCTGGAAGTGTCACCCCTCCCCCAACTCCAGCCCCCTTGTGGCCCCCTCCAGTCAGAGCTGGAGAGGGGGCTGCTGGTTTTATCAACTGGGGTTCTGCATAAACTCCAATTGAAGAAGGACTGTGTTGCTGGTCATGTTTTAAAGACGTCTGCTTCAGAGGCTCAAATGTGGGTGAGAACACCCTCCTCCCACTGATGTGGACAACCTGCGTCTGCAGAGCCCTCTTACAAAAGGGCCCCAAAGGCAGGCGGCTCACCTTTAGGCCCTAGGGCCAGGTGGAGCAGGTAGAAAGCGCTTAGTAACTATTTATTGCATGAGTGAATGGCTCATTTGAGTTTTACAGCAAATCTAATAGGTGGACAAGGCAATTGGAGGCAATTTTTAGCCATCTTATGTCACATTTATTGAGTTGCTTACCATGGACCAGGCACTATGTTAATAACTCCTCATGAATTAATTAATTTAATCCTCATTCCTCACCTTTGAGGTAAGCAATATATAATCATTGATAAAACAAGGGCACAGCAAAGTTCACTAACTTTCCAAAGGTTACACAGCCCATAAACAGCAGAGATTCCAACGCTGGCTGCTTGGCTCTTAACAACCAGAAAAATTGTTTCAACCCAGCAAAAGCCAGGCTGGGAGAGTTGTAGCGACCCCTCGAGTCCAAGGGAAGGTCATTGGTAGGGCTCTGGCTTGGATCTCAGATGCCCTCCCACCGCATCCTGACATTGAGACTACAGCCTGGACAGGGCAGGGGATAGCCAGCTCCCCATCAGAGAGTAAACAACAGGACAGGCCAAGCCTGGGAGGCCAAGGGCAGCACTTTCCAAGAGATCCACCCGTACCCAAGGCCTGTCTGATGCAGAAACAGGCTGGGAAAAGAAAC
Organism: Martes martes; assembly: GCF_963455335.1. Taxonomy (NCBI): domain Eukaryota; kingdom Metazoa; phylum Chordata; class Mammalia; order Carnivora; family Mustelidae; genus Martes; species Martes martes. The sequence goes on from NC_137898.1 coordinate 42,374,027, forward strand.
AGGAAGACATATTCAGAACAATAATAAAAAAGAAAAATTAAAAACACATCTCTCTTCCTAAGGCCTCTGATTCCATTCATATCCTCAGCTCAGACACTGGGTGGACCTCAGTCCCTCGGGGAACTTTTCCGGCTAGGTCCCTCTGATCTGGGAAGGGGCAGACCTGAGCCTGAAGTGGTACTTCATGTCCAGGCACATAGGCAGGGAGACACAGGCTCTTACCCCTGCATCCATCCATCCATCCGTCTGTCCGTCCATCCAACCATCCAACCACCCAACCAATAGAACTACAAGAATAAATGCCAACATCTGTTCTTAAGCTGGTTGATCTCTGGGCTTCCTCTCTAAAACTGAAGGCCACCATTTGAGAACTGGATGTAGGCAGGCAATGACAAAGGTCTCCAAGCGACAAGGCATTTTACCTGGGAGAGGCTGTGTTATATACATATTATAAAGCAGTAAGAGACTTCTGGGACGTTGAGAGTCCATTTTAGAGAAAGCTCAGAGCCACAATTATAGCCCACATCCACGCAGCATGTCTCAGCCCATGGCATTCATCGCCTTGGAAACAATTTCCTGATTTCCTCTCTCTTTCTCTGCCTCCTTTCCTCTGACTTTCTTGACTGCATATAGGTTACTACCTTGCATTAACTTAAATATTTTAAGCTTCCTCACATCCTTTTTGGAATAAAGTTGAATCATGAAGAGAAAAAATGATTGAATTAAACTCATGCAGATTGAATAAAGAAGGGATTTATTTCGGGAACTGAGAGGAGCTCCCTGGCAAAACCCCCAAATGGAGGGTTCAACATTCCCTGTTACCCTCACCCATGTCCCTGAGGACATCACTGCTGTCACACGAAGGACTGCCTCTTGCTGGCCAAGAGACAGCAGCGCGTCAAGGAGCAAGTGTCAGACCTGATTTGGGGCGTCCGAGGAGGAGGCCTCCGTCTCAGTGTTCTCACCGTGAAATGGGCATTAGACTAGTTCCTGGGCTGCAGGACTGCTGGGATGATGAGCGGTAAGAAGTCTGTAAGGGTTAGCTGCTAATGCTGCTGGGCTTGAGCTGACCATGACTGAAGCCAAGTTTAAATCTCTGTACCACAGCCCCTGAGGACAGCCTGCACAGAGCCCTCTCCCTTCCACTCCGGCTTTGAAAGCAGAGCAGGAGTAGAATCTTTGAGAGCACAGAGGCTCATGTGGCCAAGAACCAATTGTTCAATTAATCATACATATTGAATGGTAACAGCCTCCCTAGTTAAGGCTGGAGGAGGCCTGCTGGGGTCGGTCTGCTAAGCTCTCAGGGCTGTAAGGAAGTAAAGACACAGTCGCCGCTCTCAGAGAGCTTACTGTCTACCCAGGGAGCCCAGCCTGCAAACCACCAGCACCAGCACAAACAGAATCGAGCCGTTCCGGGCCCCATCTTGCATTTAGGCCTGTGCCTGTGCTGTCCCCTCCACCTGGAGCACCGTTCCATCCCTCTACCCTCCTTCAGATCTCTCTCCCTCTCCTCGGCAAGTCTTCCTTGTGTTTCTACACACTTGTTCTTTTTTTTTTTTTTTTTTTTTTTAAAGATTTTATTTCTTTATTTGACAGACATAGATCACAAGTAGGCAGAGAGGCAGGCAGAGAGAGAGAGGGGAGGAAGCAGGCTCCCTGCTGAGCAGAGAGCCCGATGCGGGGCTCGATCCCAGGACCCTGGGATCATGACCTGAGCCGAAGGCAGAGGCTTTAACCCACTGAGCCACCCAGGCGCCCCTACACACTTGTTCTTGATGTCTTTTGCAATGCCCTTCTCTCCCTCCTCTCCTTTTCCTTTTGTCAACTTCAATCTTTGTCCCAATTTTGTATTTGGAATCAGTTGCTGTCCTTTTGCTAGTAATGCAAATGACCAAAAATATGCCTGCAGTGTATTAATTCATTAATCAACCTCACGTGTTATCTGCTTTTACAAAGGCCTGTGCTGGTGTTTGCGGCAGAATAATGGCCCTCTAGAGATCTCCATGACCTACTTCCCTGAGCCGCCCCCCAACCAAGATGTTACTTTACATGACAAAAGAAATTGTGCAGGTGTGATTAAGTTAAGGATCTTAAAATAGGGAGATAATCTTAGATTATCCAGGTGGGCCCACTGTAATCACAAGGGTCCTTAAAGATGGAAGAGAGATGTGGGCGAGTGAGAGAGGGTACGGAGCCGTGAAGACACAGGTCCCAGTGATGGGACAGATTGCGGGCCTGGGGCTCCAGAGAAGGGATGTGGGAAGCCCCAGGACACCGGAAAAGGAAAGGAAAGGGTCTCCCTTATTGCCTCCAAAAGCCCTGTTGATATCTTGATTTTAGACTCTGACATCCAGAAGATAATATATTTGTGTTGCTTTAAGCCACAAAGTTAGCAGTAATTTGTTACAGTAGCAGTAGGAAACCAACAGAGCTGGCTGCAGAAGAGAGTGATGAAACTGTTTCTCACAGGAGAGTTTTTATTTCCTAGTGTCAGTACAACCAGACTCTGTGTGTGTGTGTGTGTGTGTGCGCGCGCGTGCACACGCGCGTGATAGGACTTGCCCACATGGCATACGGACATCTTTTCTCCCCCAGATCATGGCTGATGCAGGACAGGTTTCCTCAAAATAAACGGACACTCTCCCCTCAATTGAATCTTTGTGCAGAGAGGGGCTCCCGAGCTGAAGTGCATTTGGCCTGCACACCCCTTCCTCTGAGAAACGTCAAGGGCCTCACTGTGTTCACACACGAATAAGCACGGCCGGGCAGTAGGCTTTGCTTTTCTTGTGCTCTTTTCACAGTGACATCTGCCGGTCTTCAGCTAGCATCCCGGGTACCGTGCAGGAGAGGGCATGAGGGAGAATGGGGTGGGGGGCCCAAGGAGAGGCAGGGGGCCCGACGGCATTTTACCATTTGTAAATGTACCTCTGTTTTTACAGTTAAAACATGCATCCTACAAGAAGGACCCCAGATCTTTTATTTGATCAACGGAGCTCTGAAAAGTCTGAATGGAGCCCATTTGCTCTGTTGGGATGCAGAACGTAGTAGAACAGAGTGACGTGGAAAGACACCAGAAGCTGGATTTGAATACTGGCTCCTACTGGCCGTGGTCCCTGCGTTTGTCACTGTTCTTTTCCTCATCTGTGAAATGGGAGAATAGGGCAGTTCTGGGTATCTAGGTGGGTACACGAGGAGATACTGCATTCCGTGGGTAGCACAGCTCCCCCAGAGAAATAGCTCTCACTACATGGGAGTCCTTGTACTTAGTCCCCGATGTCAAAATGAAGGATGGTAAAGAAGTAACACTAGGGTGTGGCGGGCAGTTCTCTTGGTGGAAGAATCTCTGCTGAAAGGCTTCCAAAAGGCATGAAATATTTTTTCCTTGGTTCCCTCTGACGTGAAGCGTCTCTTTCATGCTGTGATGAGAAGCCTGTAACCTGAGCTTCTCCTTTCGCATCCCACTCAGTGGACCTGTTTGCATTCTTATCCCCCACCAGGGTTCCCAGGCCGGCCATACCTATTCCCCAGAGGCTCTGAGGCTTGTAAGGGAAGGAGCTGAGCCGTGAGTGGAAAAGTCAGCCTTTGAGGCCACGTTCTCTTGCCTTTGGAACAAGAAGCGCAGTCCGCTGACGGGGCAGAAAGCCTTCAGGATGGGGTCAAGTGCATCCGTTGCATACACTTAAATGCAGAACCCGTCATCCTTGGGCTGCAACCTCATATGACAGCTGGCCCAGCTCGGCCTGAAAAGGCAAGTCCTCTCCTTTCACCAGGTGGGGTTGCCTTGTAGAACTGGTCCCCAGGCCTTGCTCAGCGGCAGCAGGAAAGCTAAGAAGGAATCATTCTGTTTCTGTTCTGGGCCAAGAGGGCTCTCGGTTCCAAGGGCAGACAAGGAGGAAATCTGGGAAAGAAGTCAGGATTCAGGGTCACGCTCATGCCCCAGGGGCCCATCTGAGCAAAAGCTGAAGGGCTGTAAAGCTGGGGTCACTTTCCCACTGTGCCCTCACCAAACCCCAAGGGACACAAAACAAGAGAGGGCCTCTCACCAGTGGGGAGGGGAATAGAGCCCGGCTGTGTACAGCCCTCTGCTCCCTTCCCTGGTCTGGGACCTGGGCTGTGGGTATGAAGGGAATACACCGGCTAGAACAGTGCCCGTCCAGCCGCAGGGTATATGCTCTGAATCAGTTGGACTATTGCTAAAATGCAGTTTCTTGTTCAGTGGATCTGGAGTGGGACCTGAGATTCTGGGCTTCTAGCAAGACCTCAGGTCAGGCCCTGCTGCTGGCCCACTTTGTGACTGCACTGAGGCCAAGAAAGCATCAGGGTAACAATACAGAAACAAGAGCGAGGTCTTGTAGGAGGCCTTTCTCTGGACTTCCATGGTGTTCTGGTAACCACAGCTCCCAGCAGAGGTAATTTCACTTCTTCTGGCCTTTGGGGCTCCAAAGGCCACCCTGCTAGAGTGAGAGCAGGGCCAGGGCAGGGCTCAGAGATTTGGATTCAGATTTGACTCGCATCAGGTGCCTGTTTGGAGCAGATCCACGAGCAGAGACACTGGGCTGGGAGGGTGGTGGTGGGAGGGCAGATAAGAGAGAGAGAGGTGGAAAGGACAGAGTTGCTATTGTGTTTGGGGGGGCGTTGGCGGTCAGAGAGGAGCACCAGACACAGAGCCCGGCACCCTGACACTCAGTAGCTGTGACCCCTGGGGCAGGCAGACTCTCTGAGCCTCAGTTTCCTCATCTAAAAGCGAGTATTAAAGATTGAGACTTCAGAATTAGGATGAGGATTAAATAAAGCAACAAATGAGAAAGCAGCCAGCGAATTGCCTGGCCCGTGACAGTATCCAATATCCAATGCATTTTGAAATAAAAAGCAAAAAAAAAAAAAAAAAAAAAAAGCAAATAAGCCTGTGTAGGTTCTTGACAGCCAAACAAAGGAGCCTGGCTTGTGCTGCCAAGAAGCCGGTCGCAAATTATTCCCAACTCTTCAATAAAGCGAGCCAGCCCCCCTCCTTCCTCTCTGCTGAACGGGCTCTGAGCAATTATGAGTACTTAAATGGAACTCAAACAGATAAAATTATAGAATTCAGTCCTGAATGCAGACCTCTCGCTAATTCTCATTAATCTTTTGCTTTGGTCTCAACTGGTGTGATTCCACAGACCCTGATTTCCAGGAATAACCGGCCTGCTCTCTCCCCTGACAGCTTCCAACACAAGCAGCAGGTTGCTGGGGACGGCACAGGAGCAGGGCATCCTAGGGACACGGCACTGCCTGGGCCCGGGGCCTTGAATCTGAACTCTCACCAAGCTAACGGGAGACATGACCCATTTTGCAGGGTCCCCAGCAGAAGCCCTCAGAAAAAGGCAGCTCCAGAATGAATCCTTCCCAGTCAAACAAATACAGCAAAGGAGGCAGTGTTGCCAGAAAGGTTCTGTCTGCAAGGCCGGGTGCAGCCCCCCCCCCCCTCTGCTCTCCCAGCCTCATCCCCTCGGTTGCTCAGGGCTCCTGGGCTAGGCACAGCCTCAGCCACTTTGCATTATCTTTTCTTTTTAAAAAATAATATTTAGAAATGACTTTGGGCCCGGAAACGTAAACATTTCCACTAAGTCATTTCTTTCCCCCCTGCGGTGTATTTTTTTTTTAAGTAGAGAGAAACAAAGCGGGCATTTCACAAACAGAACAAGAAGGAACGAGGGTAAACACACTTAAAGTCAGCATAGAGGTGTGTTCCTTTACCCTTCTTGTGAGAGAATCTTAGATGGGGCTGGGCTGGAGGGCCAGGAGTTTCTCCTGAAGGCCAAAAGGTCTAGATGAGAACCCGGAGGCCAGGTGGGGGCCTATCGCCAACCCCCCTGGGTGTGTTTCTCTCAAATATTTCTTGCCTTGCCTCTTCCCCTTGACCTCTCAAACAGCCAACCACAGTCCTGTGTAACGGTCAGGAACGCATCTGGGCTCACTCACCGGGAGACCGTGGGAGAAGGTAATTAACTTCTCTGAGCCTTAGTGTCCTCACCAGGAAGTGGGGCTGATATTACCATACGCATCTCACGGGGCTGCTGTGAGTTTCAAAGCAATTAATACCCGGGAGGTATTGAGAACATTGCTGGGCACAGAGCAAAGCTCAGTAACTTCCTATGTCCCAAACCACCCATAACTAGCATGCCCCCAACCTCTTGATCCCACCCGGCACACCCCAGTCCTTCCTTGGCTCCCCATCTCGGTAAACAAGGACCCCATCCTTCTGGTTGCTCAGGCAGGGGCCTTGGAGTCATGTTTTTATTCCCCTTTTTCTCTCAGACTCTACCAGCAGTGCATCGGCAAATTTATCAATTCCGCATTTAATGTGTATTCAGAATCTGGCTCGTTCCGCCTACCACCAACACCCTGCTCCAAGCTAGTGTCACCTTTCTTCCCCACGAGTCCAGTAACCTACACTACTCGCCCCACCTGAACCCCTATCTCTCTTCCACACAGTCTCCAGAGTAATCTCTTTAAAACATTTAAGTCAGATTATGTTTCTCTGTTTAAAACCCCTTTACTCGGAATAAAAGCCAAGTATTCGCTAGGGCCCAAGAGGTCCTATGGGACCAACCCCACCTCCTCCCTGATGCTATCACCTCCTTCTTTCCCCCTTGCTCACTGTCTGCAGCCACACTCTCTTCCTTGCTCTTCCTTGAACCTGCTAAAAATGCTGCTGCCTCAGGGCATTTGCACTTTCTATTCCCTCTGTCTAGAACACCATTCCCTGAGAAAACTTATGGCTCCTTCCTTCACTTCTTTCAGGCTCTGCTCACATGTCACCTTATCGGAGAGGTCTTTCTTTCTTTTCTTTTTGTTTTTTTTAACTTTTTTTTTTTTTTTAAGATTTTATTCATTTACTTGACAGAGAGAGATCACAAGTAGCCAGAGAGGCAGGCAGAAAGAGGTGGGGGGGGGAAGCAGGCTCCCTGCTGAGCAGAGAGCCCGATGCGGGGCTCGATCCCAGGACCCTGGGATCGTGACCTGAGCTGAAGGCAGAGGCTTTAACCCAATGAGCCACCCAGGCGCCCCCGGAGAGGTCTTTCTTAAACCTCCTGTATAAAAACCTTTCGTTGAGCACTATAACCATTTCTCTGCTTCGTTTTCTTTTTTAGCTCTTATTACTGGCTAATATTATAAATCTGGGGGGGGGGTAGTGTCCCTTTTTCCATTCTTCTTCCTCTATTTTAAGCCCTAATGTAGCAGCAGCTTAATTCCTGTCCCCGATCATTTTATTCGAAGTCTCCAGAAACATGCTCAGCACATAGTACGTGCTTTGCAACTCTTTCTTGAATAACTATCTCCCTCATCCCGGTCCCCCTCTAAGGCAGCTCCATGTTGTGCCCAGGGTGGCCTGCCTACAACTCAGCTCATATGATGTTCCTTCACTGCTCAGGAACCACCAGTGGCCCCTTGCTGCCCACAGGACAAAGCTACTGTTACATACAGAAGGCTTCTTGTGGTTCTGTCCCACCCAGCCTCAGGTCCCACTGCAAGCCCCAGGCTCCTAGAGCAGCAGAGCGCCATTGTCCCCTGAGTGGTGATTCTTCGCTCATGCTGTTCCATCAGCCTGATCCCCACGTCGGATGACCACCGGAGCAGGTTGGATGTGCCCCCCAAATACGTCCATCCAGAATCTGTGATGGTGATCTTTGTTTGATAAAAGGGTATTGGCAGATGTAATTAAGTTAAGGATCTCAAGATCAAGGTCAACATAGGTTAGGGTGAGGTCTGAGTCCAGCCCTGAGTGATCCTCATGAGAGAAAAGACAGAGAAAAGACACAGAGGACAAGACTATGTGAAGACAGGCAGAGATTGGAGCAATGGGACCCTAGGCCAAGAAACACGGGAGCCCCCAGAAGCTGGAAGAGGCACGGAACAGACACCTCCCCAGAAGCTTCAGAGGGGCAGGACCCTGCCAGCACCTTAACTTTGGACTTCTGGCCTCCACCACTGTGAGAGAATAAACTTCTGTTGCTTTCAAGTACCAAGTTTGTGGTCATCTGTTGTGACGACTCCAGGAAATGAACACCCTCCCTTTCAGAACTGTTGTAGAGATGCCGTCCTTGCCTCCCAGTCCTGCTGGGTCCGAGGTGGCCCTTTCATACTTCCCCAGCCAAAGATGACTAGACTGAGGATGGACAGGTGGCCCACTTTGGGCTGGTCAGCGTCGCAGGCACTGGAAACCATCGGTGAGACCGAAAGGCACTGGTAGGGAAAAGTCACGCAGGCTCAGAGCTGGGCCGCATGGCATCGTGCGGGTAAAGGAAGCTGAGAGGAAACTGGACACTGACCACAAAGGAGACCAGGGGTCCTGGAGACTTCCCAACTCCCGCAGAGAAGGTCCTGTTCTTTGCTTCCAACGTTTCCCTTGTATTTCTCCCATATTCATCCTCCCTCTGCCCTACTTCTCCTTGACCTGGCTTTTCCCTGAGAAGGCCGCTTTTCCTTGCAGCCAAATCAACCGTCATCTAGCCGCTGAGCTCCAGTGTCACCTCTGTAAAGGCTTCCATGACTTCCAAGACTTCCATGACTCTACCATGTGGAGAAAGAGACTCCCGGCGCCTTCAGCTCTGTGTCCTCATCAAGATTCACTGTCGTCATCTGTGAGGTTTGCCTGCCACCCTCCCTGGGGACTGGGCTCCTCTAGTCATAGAATGATTTTATTGGATAGGTCCCGATTTCCCAGTCAGTTACCCAGTGGGGTACAGTGGTTGGTGCTACAACAGATGAATAGATGAACAGAGGAATGAATGCTCTGCCCTTGAACCTGGAGTCAGGGTGGGGAGCGGGTTGCTCACGGGGGCATGTGATGGGGCACACATGAGATGGGGGTGGGAGCAAGTAGAGGGGTGGTCGGTGTGGGTGGAGGTCAGTGCTGGGGGATACAAGGGGAAGGAGGAAGTGTGGAGGTGGTGGCATGGGTGACAATGACCGCGGGAGCAGGCAGAAGGTGGTGTGGAGCAGGGAGCACTTCCGACTGGGGGGTGGAGGGAGGAGGGAGAGGCAGCACCTGTGGCAGGTCAGGGAGAGGGCCAAACTTGAACAGAAATTCCAAGGTGGGAGATGTGACGGGCCGGGGGGCATCAGGGGCGGCTCGTCCCAGGGCCTCCGACAACTCATCCACTTAGCTGACGTCCAGCCAGGCTCTGTGCCCAGTGCCAGCTCCACAGTGATGACAGATAGCAGAACTCAAACGCCAGACTGGAGCTCTTAAGAGAACAAGACTGTATCTGCTGTTACAAGGACCAAGACATAGTCAGCACATAAGCAAAGCATGTGCGGAGCACTTTACAGTTTATAAAGTGCCTTCTCGCGTACTGATGATTACAGTACACACGGCAGAGGGGAAAAGCGGGGACGGTCACTGCAGAGAGCCCACGTTAAGGTCTTATATCCACCATTTGGTGGCTTTGCAACCCTGAGCTCAGGACAACCAACTTGAGCTTCAATTTCCTCGTCTGTAGAATGCGACCGACGGCTAGTGTTTATCGAACACCTAATGTATGCCGGCTCCTGTTTTAAGTCCTTTTATACATATCTGCTATCTGGATCATCAAAACGACCCTATAAAATAGGCACTCTCCTCATCCCCATCTTGCAGGTGAGGACACTGAGGCCCCAAGAGGCTAAGTAACTTGCCCGAGTCACACAACTGCTCAGCTGAGAAGAGGAGATTTGAACCCATGTATGCTCCCAGAACCTGTGTTCTCAGCTGCAGTGCTACCCTGTAGAGACCACAGCCCTACCTCCAAGGCTATGGAGGAATCAGTCAGATTAATATGCACACAACCAGCTAGAGGCTAGAAGTAAATACTGGCCGTGGTTCTCCTGTCCCATCTGGTGGTGGCATCACACTCCTCGGGTGCTCCAGCAGAAACCGCAGAACCTGGCATCACTCATGGCCCAGCCCAGCGGTCACTCACAGTAGGGACAGTGCCACTCTGTGGGGGGCACTCTCTCTCTGAGGGGGATGCCGGACCAGCAGACGGGGCAGGCCAGAAATGCCGGGCTGCTTGCACGCCAGGAGCGCCCTTCAAGCGACAAGGCATGTGAGCTGGTGGGTAAACACCCTAGGACATCACTTCCCAAGTCAACGACTGGCATGGCGGTCCCTCTCTCAGGGTCTGTTTGGAAGCTAAGACAGGAAAGTGGATCAGTTTGGAGAGAGAGGAAAAGAAGATATTATGACCTGTTGAGGCTTGAGATTTTTCTGGATGCTGTCAGGGCGAAGAGCTAGAGAGAAGAGAGGCACAGGGAAGCCCTCCGACGGAAGGGGAAACTCCCGGGAATGGGACACAGGCACCAGCTCTCCCGCACACAGATCCTTGAGCAGATCAGCCCCTCAGCCCACGTGTCATTTGACCCTTCAGAAAGACTGGCCATCAAGGGACTCCGAGGCAAGAGCCCCCGTGCCTCTGGAGTAGACTGCAGAGACATTCCTCGCAACTCTGGGACGTGAGCATGGAACGGGCACAGAATGCGCACAAATAAATTCCCATTGTTGAAGTAAACTGAGGCCCGGTTTCATAAAGCTGTTTTCTTTTCTTCCCACCCGCCCACACTCCTCTGCTTAAAGGCCACGCTTGTTTGCTTACTTTCTTAATCCCAAACCCTCTGTACCTTCAAAGGGCCCCTTTGTGTCCAGGATGAAGGGGAGCATTTCTGCCTTGTGGACATGGTTTTCCAAATGAGCTTCCAAATGCAGAAGAGCCCAGATTATTAACAGTAAGATAGGACTGGGATTCAGGCTGGTGGATTAAATGAACAGGAGGCAAGAAGAAAAACAAGAGACAGGATGCATTTTCATCAGGTTCTTCCAGACAAACAGTTTGCGGCTTCATTGGAAGGGATGCTCAGGAGGAAAGAGACCAAAGAACATGGTGGGGAAAAAAGCAAATTCCTGGCTCAGCAGTGTGACTTCTTCCCTTGACAAGATGGGCATGAGGGAACAGGGACAGGACACACTGAAAAGGGCTGAAAGCCGGCCAGCATGATGGGGAAGGGGACTCAGTCACCTTCCAGCGAGGGCGGCTTGAGTCACAGCACCTGGGCTGGATCCAAAAGGTTCCTGGCCCATTTTATTCATCACTGAAGCAACAGAAACCACTAGGAACAGAGGGCATCTGGCTGGAACTTCCCGGCAAGGTCCACATGGGGAGAAGCTTTCAGAGAACACAGTTGGAGTGAAAATTCAGCATAAGAAATTTTTAAAAAGAAAAAAACCTGGCCGTGAAAGAATATATTATTCAGAACTGACCCAAGAAAACTCGGGGTTGGGGGGGGGATATTTGCACTGAGATGCACCCTGTTCCTCAGTGGTTCAGGTTTTTCTAATAAGAAGTAGGATGACCTAGTGAAAAAGGGCTTGCCCAAGGAGCCAAACCTCCTGGGAAGGAATGCCCCAGCTGTGCCACGGATGGGCTGGGTGATCTTGGACAAATGCTTGACCTTTCTGTGTCCTTTGGGTTCCCCATCTCCAGATCGGGGCTGATGCCAATAAATGTACTTACTTCAGAGAGTTAGTTGTCTGTGAGGATGAAATGAGTAAATAAGTCCTAAGCACATTGAGAAGGAACTGGCATATAATAAGTAACCAACACTTGTTGGCTGTAACGGCCACACAGTTTCAATAGACACTAGCTCCTTGGTACTACAATATTCCCACAGGTGCAACAGAATAAAAGTTAAAACATCAAAGCAGCATGAAAGCAGGTCAGACCCAAGAAGGATTCCCGGAAGCTAGGAGACCATTGTGGTGCCTAGAACAAAGCTGCAGATGGCCTTACCTGTGCGCAACTCCCAGGGAGCCCAGACGGCTGATCGCTGTGCAAGCCACGGGTGCAGTGAGAGCTCTGAGGTCCCCCTGGCATTTCCAAGTTCACGGTGTGGCAGAAAGGCCCAGTCAGACCACAGATCAGAAGTGTGGCTGAGACTGGGGCTCTGTCCCCACAGAGGAAATGGCACAGCCCCTCCTTGCACTGAGACGCAGCTCTGCCATCTGGCTGTGCCTGTCGCTGCTCTGGTTAGTGACCGGGGTCTGGCCCTCCCCCCACCGGGCAGCGGAGGGACAAGGAACAGGCATGGTTCCCAACTGGAGGCCAGCAGCTCTGTGGTCCCTCTGGGCGGCAGGTGATAAGTCTCAGACCCTCCTGCCCTTGATAGCAGAACCCCATCTCCACCCTTTGCTCAAGATAAAGGTCCCAGGCTTTTCCCTGCAGAGGTATCATCAGGAATGACGAATGGCCATTTCAGACCGACCTATGCACCCCAGCTAAATCCATGGTTCTGTGCAAACACTCCTCATGCACCCCCAGAATCCCAATTTTTTTCAGTTAGCCTGCTGCAGCTTGAGAATGAAGGTGAAATTAAAACAAAGACAAAGGGCCACTATCAGTAATTATTTCTGAAGTAACAAGCAACTAATTGGGACTTACTGTTATTAAAAACCTATACTGCAGGCAGTAATTAAACTGCGGCTAACGAGGATTTCAGCACCAGGCTCTGTGGCCACCACTCCATTCCCCTCATTTCCGGGTGGAGGGGTCTGTTGTTAGAGGAAATGAATGGCCTCTTCATAGTCCTCCAAGAGATCTTAGTCATTTCAGAGATTTCTGCTGGGGAAGTCAGTATGGTCAGGCAGTGGGGCGAGACAAGGCACAAGTGTGAGAAGCCTAGGGGTGCATGGAAGTTTCTAGAAGGGCTGCCATTCCCTCTCAGGATGATGACATCATGCCTTTGGGAAATGGCTGCAGGGTACTGTCAAGTCAGTGGGAAAAGAGCTGAATTGGCTCTTGTATAAAAAGTTTTATTAAGCACCTCTAACCTATCAGGAGCTCCAAGAGATGCATATACATATCAATTCATTTACTCCTCCTAATGGCCTTAGGAAGGAGGTGCCATCGGGAACTGCTTTATAGAGGAGTGCACTTGGCTCAGAGAGGTGATGTCATCTGTGGGAACTCACCTGGCCACTACACAGAGGGAAGCCAGGGTCGGAACCCAGAAGGAAGGGGAACATTCTTGCCAGCAACATGGTGACGTGAGCAGGTGTAGAATCAGAGGGGACAGCTGGGCGTGGCCACCTTCTAGCTGCCTGGTGGGCTTGTCAAGTTACCCAAACATTCCATGCCTTACTTTCTGCATCTGCAAAGTGGGGATAATCATGCCTCTCTAGTGGATTTGCAGTATAGACTACACAACGTGCTGCATAGAAGGCATTTAGCACAGTGTTCAGTGGGTGACGAGTGTTCAGTGAATGCTAGCTGTTATTATGGGTGCTGGTCTGATGCTATTAGAAGCGGCACGTTGTGTTGGCTTTTTACAATAGTGGAAGCCATGGAGATCGTCGTAGAGTGTCTGTCTGCCTCTGCCTCTTGGGAAGGGGGCAAACAAACCCAGAGGGCTGGCTCTGCTCTGAGGCCACTGCCCTGGCGTTCAGGGCAGTGGGAAGCTGGCCAAGCTCCCAGACAGCCTGTCTCGGGCCGAGAGCACAGAGCCGTTGCCTCACCAGCTTGTAATGAGCTGCGTCTCCATCCTGATTAGGGGAACAATCTTCACTCAGAAAGACTCAGGGGAAGGAAGTGACAGCGTCGTGGGGACAGGGCATAACCTCGCCTCCCAAGGAGGGGCTGGCTTCTGGGGAGCTGGTGACTTGAAGGTCACAGCCCAAGAGGGTGCCCATCTCCAGGGAGGAAGCTGCACAGTCCCCACCGGGGCAAGTCTGGGTCAGAGGAGGAGACACACTGGGGCCGGCCCAAGCCTCTGTCTGCAAGTCAGGGAGGCAGCTGCTTGCAGGCTCTGGTTTGCCAGGAAGGCAAGCAAGGAAACCAACATTCTCTGGGCACCTTCTGGGCACTAGGCCCTATGCCAGCCTTATGATATCACCACTGCCATTCACATCGTCCTATTAAATAGAATGTGAGGGCACCATCTTTTCCAAAACTGTGGATTGCAGCCCATTACTAGGTTACGGAAACAGTTTAGTGGGTGACAAATAACATTTTAAAAATAACATGATTTTTAAAAAAAAGGGGGGGGGAGAAAAACCAGAAAGTTTCAGAGTGTATGGCACAGGGTATGGATTAGTATTGTCTCATGGAAGCTGCATTTCTTTACTGGGAGTGTATTTGGGAACTGTGTTGTAAGGGGGATAGAAATCATGCCTATTTCATGGAATTGTTGTAGGGATGGAATGAGTTAATACTGTAAGTGGTTAGGGCAGTGGAACAGTGACTGCCAGAACCACCCATGTGCCCTTGGAGATGGTCCAGTTTCCACGTACGCGCCCACAGCATCCTGAGTCTCTGTCTCGAGGGTGCTCTCTGGCTGTGGGGATACACTCAGCCCAAGCACGGGGCAGGTAAACTGTAGTCGAGTGACTAGCCCAGCAGCCGCTCTCAGCCTCTAAGGACCTGGAGCTGGTGGAAAAACACCTCCCCCAGTGCAATGATTCTGAGCATCCCCCTCCCTCAGTGGCCCACAACAACCTTCCTTGCCTCCCTGCTCCTCTCTCACTTTGCTTCCAGGGGTCCCCTCCATCTATATCCTTGTCTGGTGCCTAATCCTATTGTGGATGAACCCAACTTAAGACAAGCAGATCTGGCACAAAGTAAGTCCTCAATAAATATTAGTTTGCGTGAGTCATGTTCGTCTTGATATAGGAGCTGTGTCAATATTTGATATGCATCATTTTGTTTAATCTTCCCCCAAACCCTCTAAGGTAGAAACTATGATTGTCCCAATTTTCCAGATAAGGAAACCAAGGCTTAGAAAACTTAAGCTCCTCGATCAAGGTTACATAGAAATCTTACATAGAAACCCACAGAAAAAGGGAGGGCTCCATTCTGAACTCAAATGTGTTACCAAAACCCTTGTTCTCAACCTCAGCACTCTGTTTAATCTGCACAGCCACGCTGCCCATGAATGCCTGTTGCTTCTCCCATTTGAGAGATGTGCAGATGGAAAGTTCAGGGAAGTTAAGCACTCAGTTCCCACACTAGCCACTGCCAGGCTGGGACCAGCACCAGGCATTCTGACTCCTGGCCCTATGCTTCCCATGACAGTCAGCTGCCTCCCAGCACCCTGGAAAGGGCAAGCAGGGAGAAATCCCCTGCCTTATAAACAAGACCCCGAGGTGGAAACTGGCCAGCTGTCCATTAAACTTGCAGTACAAGAGAGAGGTAGGATGCACATGAAAAGAAGGAACAGTTTTAGCAGCTTTACCAGGACTTCCAGACAGAGCGAAGTCTGTGCTCATGGCCTGTACCTCAACTCTTCAGCCTGTTAAATGGGGCTGATGGCCAGGTATTAAGTGCCCTACAGACGGCTGGCTTCAACTTCCATCTTCTCATTCCTCCAAATACTTCCTCCAAAGTACCAGGAGTTGCATGTGCCTTCAGTCTGAGCCCCATCTGCATACAGCTCCCTGCGATTATTCACTAAACACCTGCTGTGTGCTGGGCATCATGCTAACCTCTTGCTTCCTCAACCGCCTCTTCCAATAAAGCAAAAAAATCTTAGTATCTTCCTCATGGGAATGTTATGAGGATCACATGAGCAAATGGTACAAACCACATATCTACCAAAGGACCCATACCTAGCATATATAAGGACTCCCAATACTGTGCATTAAAAAATGAAACAATTCAATTAGAAAGTGAGCAAATGACATGAATAAGCCATTTTACCAAAGAGGATATATAGAAGGAAAACAAGCATGTGAAAAGGTATGCAACATCACTAACTATTAGGGAAATGCAAAGTAAGGCCATGATGAGATGCCACCAGACACCTATTAGAACAGCTAAAATTAAAAAAAAAAATAGTGATGACAAATGCTGGTGAAGATGTGAAGAAACGGAATCATTCCCACATTGCGGGTGGAAATGTAAAATGGTACAGGTGCTCTGGGAAACAGTTGACTCTTTCTCAAAAAAAACTAACTGTACACTTGCCATATAACCCAAAAACTGTACTCCTGGGCATTTATCCCTGAGAAATGAAGACTTATGTTCAAATAACTCCTACATATGGATGTTTACAGCAGCTTTATTTGTAATAGCCCCAAAGGGAAACAACCCAGATGCTTTCAATGGTTAAACTATGCTACATCCATACTACGGAATATTACTCTGTGACAACAAACGAACACACTATTGATACACACAATAACTTGGCTAGATTTTGCTGAGTGAAAAAAATCCTATCTTACAAGGTCACATACTGTGTCATTCCATTCAGATAACACTGTTGAAAAGAGAAAATTCTGCAGATGGAGAATCTACAATGGTTGCCAGGAGTTAAGGATGGTAGAAGGGAGAAGGCTGGTATGCCTATAAAGGGGTAGCCTACAGGAGGTTTTTGTTGAGATAGTAAATCTGTGTCTTGTTTGTGACGGTGGTGACACAAATCCACAGGAGTGATGAAACCACATGTACCTACATATGCATCATCATAACAATGTCAATTTCCCAATTTTGGTACTGTGCTACAATTGTAAGATATAACCACCAGAGAAAACTGGGGGAAGGGTATGAGGGATGCCTCTATGTTTTTTTAAAAGATTTTATTTATTTATTTGAGAGAGAGAGTGAGAAAGAGAGCACAAGCAGGGGTAGGGGAGAGCGGCAGAGGTAGAAAGAGACTCCCTGCTGAGCAAGGAGCCGGATGTGGGACTCTATCCTAGGACTCCAAGATCATGACCCTAGCTGAAGACAGATATCCAACCAACTGAGCCACCCAGACACCCTGCAAATCTACGTTCTAAATGAGTGTCTAAGTAAGTATCTAATCAATATTAGCTCTCATTATTATTATGTCATTTTCATTATTACTGTATATAAGGCACTTCATTTAATGCTCACAATAAATTTATGAGGAAGATTATTTTTACCCCCATTTTATGGACCGGAATACTAAGACTTAAGCACATTAGATAACTTGCCTAAGTTCACATACCCAAAAAGACCTAGTAATTGAAGCCAGAATCCATAGACCTCCCATATACATGTGGGTACAAATGCCAGTAAGATAAAAATCTCTGCTCTAGTCAAGCTTATAACACAGTGACTAAAGTAAGAGATGTAACTCAAACCCAAGCAGAATGTCATACATACTGTGTAGGTTCTGTAGGAGTATAGGAGACGGAGGAGTAAAATAATTCCAACTGGAGAGATCTAGGAAGGCTGCCTGGAGGAGGTGGCATTTTGGGATTGTTTTGAAAAATGAGTAGGAACTCAGTAGATGTGGAAGGAGTAGTGGTGCAGGAAAAGGCAAGTCAGGCAGAAAGAACCTGGTCATTGAAGGGGTGGAAGCACTTAGAGAAGGGCAACAAGCCCCAGGTAGCTAAAACAGCTGGCATGTGACCAGAAGCAGAGACAGATTAATGTGAGCAGGCAAGGATGACTGGCTTGAAATGATAGGCTAGGGATTAGGCTTGTTCTCCCAGCTTCGGTTCACTGTAACCTCCAAAGTCTACTGTGGATGTTGAAAGAGCAATGTCTACAGTGCATGTACAATGAAAACAATGTACACAACAAGGGGCCAGCCTTCTGTTTATGTTGAAATAGTCACGCAGAGCTGCACAGGGGGTTCTGAGCTCCCAGGAAGTGAAGAGGTCCTTGAGGTCCCTTTCAGGACCTCCAGATAAAGTTTTCCAGGGTCCTTCCAAGGCCCAGCCCCAGCAGATCCTGAAGGTAACCTCTACCTCTCTGTGTCCTAGGGCCCCACAATGGTTATCCTGGGCTTTGGAGTTTTATTTCCTAACAGTAGGTTAGGAACCTATCACACTTGTACCTATTTATCTTCCTTCTCTGATAATAAATTCTGTGTTGCTCAGGATCCAAGACTCTCTAGGTCTTCATTGAACCCAGCTTGGAGCTGACCGCATAGAGGTGTCCAGATTCAATCCCATTCAGTAGATCTGGCGTTGACTTATCAGGCACCTGCTAAGCGCAGACACTGTGCTTGGGAACAAGACACAGTCCCTTGGTAAAGAAGAGACAACCATGTGGTGAACAACACACCAGGCAGTGGCTGTGCCAATGGTCTAGAGGCAAAGGGATGGGAAACTACCCAGACTGTGACTGGTAGAGACAGTCACATGTGCATCACTTCTCTTTAAAAATGTGGAGGTGAAGCCTCATTCTCCATGAGAATGGGGACTGCTGGTTGTGGTGTCTAGAAATTCTTAATGCAGCTAAACTGAGACAGAGATCGTTCTTCTGTCTCAGTAAATGTATTGCAATGGTGACGTGATGAGACCTGTAATTTTTTTTGCTAAGGTCATGAGTGAAAATTGGAAGTAACATGACCTCCATATTAGAAATGTATTAAGGAATAATACATTTTAGGTCATTAGCCAAAACAGCAATGTACATTCTGCAATCAGACTTCCAGAGCTCTAAGGTGAATCATTTGAAGAAACTAGAGTCCAAAGATCCTAGGTGGGAGATTGATGAAGTATGTCATCACTATGTCCATATTCAAGTGAAGAGAAAAGTCGCTTAGCTAAGAGAACCGTGACAAGGCTAACTGACAGACAAAGGGGGATGGAGAGGTAACATAAGATCTTTCAAAAAGGCCTATCTTGAAGATAACTTGATTCAGACTTTGCAGGAACTAAGGTGACTTTGATGGGTAGTGGAATGAATCATAACATGTAAAATTACCTAAATAAAAATTTATTGGCTAAAAATTTTTGTATTGACTTAAAAAGTTGTGGAGCTGGTATCTGATTGTCTGTGGGTGTTTACAATTAGGATTGTTGCTCGAATGTCCACTTTGCTTTGCCTTTACTGGACTATTCCTGGGGCCCGGCTCAGCTGATGCCTTGAGAAAATGATTTTGAGCTGTATAGAGAGCTTTTCCAGATGTACACTCAAGCTACCAAGGAAGAATTAGATAAAAAGGAGAAGCTGAGAGGGACCTCAAAGATCCCCTGGGACAACTGCTATCAACCTTGATTTTCTGGGGCCTCAGGGTTCCAGGTGGGTAGGGAGACAGCTCTGGGGAAGGGGATGCTGAGGGCCTGGGCTCAGGGTCTCCTGCCTACACCAAAAGAACTCAATGGAGGCTTTCTTGCACGTTAACATTCCAAAGAGGTTGGAAGAAAGTTTCCATGGTTTGAAGGTTCAAAACCTGCTAAGTTAGTCCTACACAGCTATAATCAACATCATTACCATCATCATCACCACTAACACCAGCATCACCATCACCACCACCGCCACTGCCACCACCACCACCACCACCACCACCACCATCATCATCATCATCACCATCATCACCACCATCATCACCACCATCACCATTTCTCACAATATCTGATGTGGAATATTTTGCATGTGTCAGATGCTGTTAAAAGTTCTTTGTGTGAATTATCTCACAATCCTCACAGCAACTCTAAATGGTAAGTACCATTATTATCCCATTTTAACATAGAAAAGACTATGACCCAAGGGTTATGTAATTTGGCCGAAGGACACAGATCCGGCTTTGAACCCATGTGACTAGCTCCTGCATCCACATGGTTTTCCACTACTGGGTAGGGAAGAAGGTGGGGCCCAGAGAGAGGCAGGGACTTTTCCTAAACCCCACATTGTGCCCAGCAGGAGCAGAGCCATTCCCCCTCAGAGCCTCTTCTTCCTGACCTGCTCCTTCCCTCTCTCCCTCTTCATCTTCAGTGTGCTTTCTAGAACTTACTCACCAGTGGCTTTAAATAGACCATCTCTTGGTTGCCATGCATCTGTGCTCCCATTCTGGGAGCAGCTGACAGAGAGGAGCTGCTATAGCTTGTCTGCTTCAGAGACTCCTGTTCTGAATAGAGCCAGGGCTCTCTGCCTCTTGGCCTGTGGCTTCATTCCTTACCCTCTGCTCTAGATGAAGTGGGCTTTGGCAAAGGCATTCCAGGCACTTCACAGGCTGCTCTGTCTGCCCACCCACCTCTGTTTGCTTCTCTAGACACACTGTAGCCATTGCAGATAAGTATATGCCCATCCCCCTTTGCCGGTGCTGTTCCTTCTGCTGAGAATACCCTTCCTGACTTGTTGGCCCGGCGTACTCCTCCTCAGATGTCCCCTCTCTAGGGTCCTGACCTCCTGCCAAGGCAGAAACAAGGACAACCTCCCTGACACCTTCCCTGTTAGAGCCCCTGTCACCTGGTACTCTAATCATTGACTGACTCCACTTTCTTGATTAAAAGACATGCAGGTGGTCCCATCTTTATTTCATTAAAATCAGGATGGTTCTGACAACCTATGTTTCTCATTAATTTGGGAGTATTTCTTGCCTCCTGAAACACTGTTGCTGAATCTTTGAAGTATTTCATAATCATTGTCATCTTAGAACCCAGGAAACACAGGACTTTTCTTTCTCCATCCAGACTGAGCTCACCTGGGTTGGGGGCCATGACCCTTGTGTCTCTGGACCCCCAGCAGGTAGCACAGGGAGGGACAGAGGCAGGACCAATGGGCAGTGAGTTGTGGCGCTCCTGGGTTGGATGGTGCCTTTGTGTCCAGGTCACCAGGGATACCTTGAGGGCTAAACTCCAGCCATTTGCCCATTGTCCATCCTGTTCGTGCAACTGTCCAAGGCACATGTGTTCGAGAGAAACACAGGCAAGGACAGCAGACTTCATTTCCCCTTCTGTTAGTTTGCCAGGGCTGCCATAACGAAGTATGTGGTGGTTTGAGCCACAGAAGCATATTTTCTCACGATTCTGGAGCTAGAAATCTAAGACCAAGGTGTCAGCCGAGTTAGCTTCTTCTGAGGTGTCTTTCTTTGGCTTTTTGATGGCCGTCTACTCCCTGTGTCTTCACATGGTCTCACCACTGTTCATGTATCTGTGTCCTACTTTCCTCTTCTTGTAAGGACACCAGTCATATTACACTAGACTCCTCCCCCAAGGACCTCATTTTAACTTAATTACCTCTTCGAAGCCCGTATCTTGGAATACAGTCATGTTCTAAGGTATTGGATGGTAGAACTTCAACATATGAATTTGGGGGGATACAATTTGGATCATAATACCCCCCTAAAGTTGATCAAGCTCAGTAGGGAGCATGCCAGTTGCAAACTCCAAGCTGGACCTCACCTGTCCTCTGTCTCTACTTTCCTCTCTTGGAAGTAGCCACAACAGACCAGTCCCTCGCCTTTGGCTCCCCTGCATTTCCAAGAGAATTTTTCAGCATTTTTCTGTCTGTTATCATCTATTTAGTTCCTGGCTCTAATTACCTCCTCATCCAGGCCTTCCAATAGAAATCTTCAAAGGCAGCTGCCTACCACTTCTCCTCTCTGAGCTTCATCCCTACTTAAAAATTATGGGGATCTTAGACTTGATAGGATTTTTCAAAAACTTAGCTTACCATTGTCCTACCCCTTGCCTGTGGTACCTATCACTAGTCAATCGCAACACATTTTCCTGCAGAATCTAAGGCCAGCCAGCTAGGGCCAAGTGTGTTAGCTTCTGAGTTAGGTCACATTTGCAGTTATGGACTTCGATGTCCTTGAAGGGACCTTCTAATCAGAAATCCTGTGGATCCTTAGGTACAACACCCATACACTAGATTGTTCAGAAGAGGCCCAAATTTATACGATCTTTACTCCCTTCAATAAAAGCAACTTATAAAGTATTGAATACGTAACAATGAGTGCTGGATTCTGTTGGGGGGACATTTGACCAGTCCTTGGACTCGGGGCCCAACAGGAATACCCTCAACGCAGCCAGCTGACTAGGAACCTGATCTTTCTTTTACATGGCCCAAGCCAGGAAACAAAGAAATAGAACTGGTAGGATATTCACCCCCTCACTTATTCCTTTCACACTCATTTACTGAGCACCTGCTATAGGTTTGGCATTGCTTTAAGGAATGGGGATTCAAAGACAAAGACAGTTATAGCCCTCTTTGTGGGCCAGGTGCTAGACCCAATGACATCCTATCTGTATTTAATCTTTTATAGAAAGGTCCATTTCCCTTTCTATAGCAAATACTGCTCATTGTCCACTAAAATTCATGTTCTCCCTCCATTGCACATAGCTGTCCATGTGAAAGGATCTCCCAGTAAGTGACTGCAGTCCCCAGATCCCCTAGCATCTAGGAGTAGCCACGTCCTTTACCGATGGAAAATGAGACATTAAAAGAGTCACTTCTGGGCCGAGGCTTATGTGAAGCGGGTGAGCCTTCCCTGCATTCATTTTTACCTTCCATTGGCTAGATGCAGGTTACTTCAAGGTTCTAAGAGGATGGTGAGGTCATACGGTAGAAGGAGCCAGGGTTCCTAAATCACTGGGTGGATGAAAGCCACCCACTGTCACCAGATAGATCAGCCTTGGACAATGGTGTAGCTAAGAAATCAATTTCTATTGCATTTGAGCCTTTATACACTTTGGAATCTTTTTGTTATAGATTTTTGTTACCCTAACCAATGCAACGTTTAAGTGAAGTCAGCTTCATTTGCTACATCAATCGAGACATATCTTTGTAGCTCCATTGCCTACCTTCAAGAGATCTCTTAGAATCAGGCACCCAAAGAAAATGTCCCGCAGCCAGGAATCGGCCCTTCCTCTAAGACCAATGCCTTTAACGCAGACTATGAGGGTGTTCTATGCAAGGGCCTTAAACAGCCTGGTAAAAACAAGCTTTCAAAATTTAAGAGAAAACTGTAAAGCTTCCCTGAGAAATTCCCGAGCACCATATTCCTTTGCCTGGGAAATCAATCTGGGTCCAGGACAATTTCTTAAGCAGTTAGAAACCCTTTTCTGGGTCTCCGGCTGCACTGGCTGAGGCCCCCACTGCTCACTGAGGGAGCAGGCGGAGTAAGGACCACCTGGCACAGAGAAATTAGTGAGTAACAGAAGCCCAGCCCCACAACTGAATCAACAGCATGAGTCAGAGTGCCACAGAAATAATGAAATCCCATTCATAAATTTTCTCTCACCCCAGCTTAAGAGCTTTCGAAGTCATAAAGTCTACATACAGCCAGAAGACCTACAATTGTCCAATTAGAGGTTTTATCCAGGAAAACACACATTTTCAAAGTCACTGTTTGGTTCCTGTGCCAAGAGCATAGTGGGCTGGTTTGGCACATAGTGCCTCTGGGTTTTATAGAACTTTCCACTTCGGTGAGACAAAACAGAGGACTTCTCAGAGCTTCTCACCCCCGAGGTGCAGTCCACGAGGAGCCTAGAGACACCCATAGACCCCATTCCTGGTAGAACTTGGGAAAAGCTGGAATGGCCCTGAACCAGCTCAGCTGGGAGGGAAGAACAACTAAGCACTTACTGTTGGGCACTCTTGAGTGCTGGGTGCTGTTCTGAATACACAGCACACATCCTGCAACTGATCTTTATTACCACCCTGCAAGGAAGGGCCCATTTTCAAATCCACCTTTCAGATATAGAAAATGAGGCTTGGAGAGGTCAACTGACATGCTCAAGGTCATGTGACTCAGTAACAAGGCCAAGATCTGAACGAGTGATTCTAAAGTACTTGAACCTCTACATCCTGTTGCCTCTCATGGTCCCAGGACCCTTACTCTCTTCGTCTAGCCACGTCAGCTGCTCAGGACAGACTTTCAGATAGAGACCAGGGTGTGGCACGTCATTACCAGTGGGAACCCGGTTGAAAAGTATGACCAGCAAGGGGAGCCAGGACTAGAGAGAGCCCCCGATATTTGCCAGGCACTGTCCTAGAACTTTACTTAGATTATCCTGCTAAACCCTCATCATGGTCCTACAAAAGAAGTATTATTAGACCCATCTTACAAGTCAGGCTCAGAGGAGTGTAGAACTTTCCCTGCAGCCACATGGCTAGGATTTGGTAGAGTGTCTACCTGCATAGAGACCTTGCTCAGGAACGTTATGCTAGACACTGGGTTTACCCACCTATGCATCAGATGGCTTTTATTTCTGGGAGGGGTTTCTTTTTTCTTTTCTTTTTTTTCTTTCTTTTAAACAAATTCCAACTCTACCTGTACACACTTAATGGAGAACATCCCAATGGTCTGGGATATTGAGGCTCGCACATTCATATTTATTTTGAGGCCACTTCCTGGCTGAGTAGCTTTGAGAGGGTCCCTAAACCTTTCATGGGATTCACCAGCTAGACCAGTGGCTTGCCAATTTCTCCCTGAAAGAGCCAAAGAGTTGATATTTTCGGCTTTAGGGTCCAGACCACCTCTACACAGCCACCGCTCAGCTCTGGTATCATATTGTGAAAGCAGCCATAGACATACAGACCTAAGTGTGTACGGCCAGAGCTGGCTCAGAGGCCTAGAAAGTATGCAGACCTATGATCTAAGTGGTCAAAGGATCCCACAAGTAAGTGCTCCAAAGGAGAAGGAGTGCCGTGCTGAGAGTGTATTCCCCCGCAATTGGTCTCAAGGTGGGGAGCGACTTGGACAAAGTCACTCTGCTTATCAGCCGGGCTGAGACTGGGGTCCAGGTCTCCTGCTCTCCCCTGGGAACTCCTCTTGGCATATGTGGCCTTCCTGGCCATGGGGGAGTCTCCTGCAGAAGCAGAGACTGGTCCTGGAAGCCCAGTGAGGAGCAGGGCCCGGAAAACAGCGTGGGTGTTTCTGCAAAGGCTGGTATAACCGGAGACTGGGGACCACTGGGCTTCCACTGGCCAGCCGCTGGCTCCTGTCTCTCCAGCAGGGTCCGGCCCTCACTCACGGCACCTTCCTGAGAGCTGTCCCAGCAGCCGTAGCAGCACGAGCACTGGTGCTAATTTATTAAAACCCCGGCTTATGAAAGCCAAGCGCAGGCGGAGCCCGAGGAGTCCGGAGCTCACGGCCCCAGAGCCTGCCTGAGCTGCTGATCTCCTCTCTTGTGGCCTCAAAAGGAAATGTTGGAGAGGTCTTCAGAGAAGGGCAGTTGGTGGGGAGGGGATGCTGCTGGGTTTAATACGCAGGAATACGAGTCATTTGTCTTATTGTAGAAAAGATGTGTGTTTGGATGCAAAAAATGCTCTGGATCCTTTCTTTCCTCCCCTTGCAGGCATGAAAAGCCTGGAGCAAAACAAAACGCTGCTGATTCCGAGGCTATTTTGGGCGCCTGTCACTGATTGTCTGCTTCCGAGGCCCTCCACACACGCCGCCTTCTTAAAGAACGGTTTGAACAAATTGGAATGAGGAATGAATGAGCCTCTTGCTGCCGCCACCGCCGCTGCCACTACCATCGCCATTGGAGCAGAACACAGCCCCCCCCCAGCCCCCCAGCCCAGCCCAGCCTGGGTCGCTCCATTCTTCCCTCTCCCCCATGCCCACAGGCCCCACACCTCCTGCCTGCGCCGTGCTTGCTGACGCCTGGGCTGGGCTGCCCGCCCCGTGCCAGGGAGCTCATTACCGAAGGAAAGAACTCTGATAAAGGGCTAAAAATAGCCTGCCATGATGGAAAACATTTTGTTGAGAGATCTGTTGACAAGAGGGGAAACAGAGCTGTGAAAAAGATAGGGGGTGAAGGACACAGAGGAAGAAACGGGGCCGAAACGGGGCTGACCGCTACAATCTGGGGAAGGCAGGAGGAGTGGGGACGGAGCCCAGGGGCCAGCACGGTCCCATGGACAGCCAGGCCCCAGCGGCTGGTCTTCTCTCTCCCTCACTGGTCCCCACCCCGTTTGTGTCACCCGCCTCAAGCCTAGGAAAGGGAGTGAGCAGGCAGTTTCTTTCCTATAGGACAGACCCTGGAGGATGGGGGTCTGAAATGCAGCCCCGCTGGGGAAGCAGGTGTAGTCCAGGGGAGAGGCTAACTAAGAACGTGGAGTTCCATCACTTACTAATACAGTGGCTGTGGACAAACCACTGACCTCTGAGCTCGGTCTCCTCGTGTGATAAATAAACACAGTGTTAGGACTGGGTCACAGAGCTGTGCTGGTCATACCTGTGTTCCATGTTAGCAGAGTGCCAGCACTGTGATAATTTGGCCTTTTATAAACATGGACTGAGGGTGTTCTGTGTGCCAGGCACTGTCCTGGGAGCCCAGGACACTTTAATGAGGAAGATACGGTCCTGCTGTAAGATATTTCAGTTCCTTAGGGGACACAGCAGAGAAGGGAGAGCCCTCCCTTTGGAATATAGAACCAGCGCTGCTTGCCCCGAAACAGTGAAATGAAGAGACCCAGAGCCCCTTTCCAGGGCCTCAGAGACATTCAACTCTATGTACCTAGTATGCGTTATGTTTTGGAGAAAGAATAATAGGCTCAGTCTGCCCTTTTGAAACAGCAGGTAAATAGATATATGTCATATTGGGCACAAAAAGGACCATAAGAGAGTTAGGTTTAAGAGAGAACCATGAACACTGCCTTGGGAGCAGCAAGGAAGGCCTCCTGGAGGAGGTGACATGGGCCAAGTCTTGAAGGAAATGCAGGAGCTGGCCAGGCTGAAAGGAGAGGAAGGCATTCCCATGAGAAGGAATAAAGAGCATAGGGTTTCTGAGAACAATGTCTGTAGCTGGAAATGGCTGGTATGCAAGACACAAGGACTGGTGATACTCAAGACATTTGCTAATCACCATGGCAAGGGATCAACCTGTCAACAGATGCTGGCCACAGGGCTGGAGAACAAGGTCCTAGAGCCCCTCTGTGTGCCTGGATCTGTCCTACCAGCTGCTGGACTGTTGAGAGGTCTAGGGAGCAGTGGCAAGGGCTGGATGGTAGGAAGATGTTGAGCAGGGAGGCCCATAGAGGACTCAGGACAGGTGGAATCACCAACTGGTTAAGATGTACCAGCTCAATGTCTGCCCCCAACTGGAGGAAGAAGTGGAGGGAGAGGAACCCTAAGGATGGGTACAGGATCTCCAGAACCCATTGGGAGATACTGGGGCACTCCAATGGGCAGAGATTTGGGATCTCTACCATGACTTCTGCCAAAACAAAATATAAACCTCAATGCATATAATCTGTTTATATGTGGCTCTCCCATTCAAGATTTCACCTAGAGGAAGCATTTTGATGTTAAAAATATGACTCATGCAACACAGTTTCCATTCTTTGATGAGCAGATTGGACATCTGAATGGCCTCTCTCAGTCTTTGCCACCATACTGTGGAAGGATGGATCTTAAAAGGTTCTGAAAGTCATTCTTTCTTCTTCATTCCCATGGCAACCTCCCCAGTTCAGGCCATGTCATCTCTTCTCTGGACTAGCACAATTATCTCTTCACTGTGAGCCTTCCTTCTCCCTGTCCTGTGTCCTTCAACCTGTGTTCCAAGCGATGGGCAAAGTGATCTTCCAAAAATATGCATCTGATCATGCCACTGCCCCCCAAGAATTTCCCCTGGTTTTCAGAAGAAAATACAATTTCCTTAGTCTGCCATCCAAGGCCCTTCATGGCCAGGTACCTCTTTAAAGTTTATCCCATGTCAACTGTCCCTTCCCTGTAGAGGCAGGATGAACTCATCAAGGCAACACTTGTGTCTGGGTCAGTTGCATTAGGCAGACACCATCCGCCCAAAGAAGGACTAGGGGTTGTTATGGGCTGAATTATGTCTCTTAGAAACTCACCATTCTGAGTCATGTCCTTATCAGAAGGAAATTAGGACACAGGGAGACATCAGGGGCAGCATGTGAAGAGGCATGAGAGGTCAGCTATCTATGAGTCAAGGAGAGGGGACTCCGGGGAAACCAAGTGTACCAGGACCTTCATCTTGGACTTCCAGCCTCCAGAAAGGAGACAAAACAAATTTTTGTTGTTTAAGCCATTCAATCTCTGGCATTTTGTTATGGCAGCCCTTGCAAATTAATGTAAGTGACAATAAAAGCCTAAAGTAAGAGTAGTCGGCTTGTCAGACTATCTTACCCTGATGCCATTAAGAATTTCAATTTTAGGCACCTTGGGTAGCTCAGTTGGTTAAGCATCTTCTGCCTTCAGTCCAGGTCATGATCTCAGGATCCTGGGATCTAGCCCTGTATTGGGCTCCCTGCTCAGCGGGGAGCCTGCTTCTCCCTCTCCCTCTGCTGTTTCCCCTACTTGTGCTCTGGCTCTCTCTCACTCTCTCTCAAATAAGTTTAAAAAAATCTTAAAAAAAAAAAAAGAATTTCGATTTTATAATTCCTATGGTCTGATTCCAGGCCCAGCCAGCAGTCTTCTGAATATATTTAGCTTCCCACATTGCTGTTCTATGTGGTGTGAATTCACTGATGAAACCAACTGGAGCTTTCCAGTCCTTGCAATGGTTAGATTTCTCCTTGTGTGACAGACACAGAGATGCATGCCTCAAATCCTCCTGCAAAAAAACACCTATTAGCTAGCGGCAGGGAGGGCATGCCTTCCTCTGGGCAGCCCCAACCGGTAACCGAGCAAGGCAGGGAGACAAGGGCCCAGCCACTGTTGTCCCATGCGGGACCCCTTCAGCAGCCATCTCTCCTTTGGCACTTGCTCTGTCCTGGGCTAGCGGGGACCTCTGTCCTATCTGTAGCACTATCCAGGCTTCCCCTGAACAAGCACGCATTCTGCCCTGTCTTTCTCTAGGTGTCGCACCCTGGGACACGATTTACACCTCTTATCCCATCTCAGCCTGCAGAATCCAGCCTGCTACGCCCTGCCCATATAAGTGCCCTTATGTCTGGAGTATCGACTGATCTGTGGGAGGTGGCTGGTAGGAGTCACTGTGGAGCCTACAAGCTGAGGGTCAGGCCAAGGCTGCTGTAATCATGACATGAGATCTATTTTGGGAGGCCTTCTGGCCAGCAGCCAGCAGGAGTATCTCCTGGGGACTCTACAACCTCAGACCCTATTTCTTTCTTTCAAATGCAGTAACTGTCTTAGCTAGCTGATCCTCTGTGGTCCTTTCCCTCCCCGGAAGGTTGAGATCTCACAGAGACTGGAGGAGCATCCAGAGTTCCCCAGAGGCTGGTCCAACAGAGGGCTTGATAAAGAAATGAGGGTAGCACCCAGTGGACAACCATTAGTTGTCTCTGCTTGGCCATCTCTCAGGGAAACATGCATGTTCTCTCCAAGGCTTCTGATAAGGCCACAGAGACCATGGGATAGGGAGAAGGAACATGCACTTGGAAAGCAGGATAGACCCGGAGTTCAATCCCAGGCACAGCAATCCAGCCCTGTGCTTTCAGTTACGGGGCCTACTGGTCTTGTCTTGTTGATTTTATTTTTCTATTTTTAATCTGTAAAATGGAAATAAGAACAATAACTATCTGATGGGTCACCATCAGTATACGTGAGAGAAGGTTTGTTCGATCACAGGGATTTGGATCTTGCCTTATCTGTATGAAGAGTATTAGTTACAGTGGGGTGGTAAGACCTAGTTCTTTCTCTCTTTCTTTCTTTCTTTGAGCTTTCCAGGCACTAGAGTGTGCCAATCTTTACCACAAGCTGGATATATACAAGTTAATCATATTCATGTCTTTGCATAAATTAATAAGCAGTAATTATACATTGTAGCAACTTCTAAATAAAATCCCAAAATAGCTATTTCAATACAGCAAAGCCTTAACAGTGGTTATTTCTGGGCAGCGGAATTATGGGTGGTTTGTATTTTCTCCCCAAATGTTCTACAATTAGTATGCATTATTTTGAAACGGGGCGGGGGGGAAGAAAAGAAAGAAAAAACCATGAGTAAGAAGAAAACTGTCCTACAGTCCCCTGTGGTGGGAAATCTGTTCCCTGGCCTCGGATTCTGCTGACAGCTTCTGTGACTGGACCAGGGCAGTCATCAAAGGTCTGAAGTAGCTTGGAAGTAGAAGGTTTGGCAGTGGAATGTGGTACGGCTGCCCAGGCTGGGGGCAAATGGGTCTGATACATCTCCTTCTTGCTCCATGGAGCAGGATCAGAAAGGAGGGTGCTAACTGGGGGGTGTGGAGAAGGAGGGGAACGCACTCTGGCACGGACGTTGACCCCAGTTTGCGGGCCCATTCTCCCATGTGCTAGATGGGGGACCTGGGGCCAGTGACCCTGCCCCCTACCCCTCACTGCCCTTTGGCTCCATGTCTTAGTTGTCACCTCCTCTGAGAAGCCTTCCTGGGCACCCCTTGTGAGAACAGGCACTCTGATCCGCTCAGCCCTCCGCGTTACCATGGTGCCCTCATGGCCTGGCCCCTGCACGAAGCTAGGAACCACAGAAGAGCAAGGAGCAGGCTGACCCCCAGCTCTTTCCCCTTTGCCTCTCTTGGCGCCTGGTATGGAGCCGACCCTCCACAAGCATTGGCTGAATGAACGACTGAACCACTGACCCGTGAGCTTGGGCGAGGCCCCAGAACGGCAGATGCACATCTACAGCCCCCGCCCTCCAGGTGCTCATGCCGTGGGTGGAACTCAGTCTCCCCAACTCGATCGACACTATGGCCGATACCTTAAAGGGGCATAAGAGAAATTAGGAGAATAAAGGAGAAGAGGATTCCCCCAGGGAAGTGTCTATAAGGACCTTACACAGGAGGCAGAATTTGAGCAGTGCCAGGGAAAATGAGTAGAACTTCCCCTGCAGGGACAGAAGGCAAGGTGGGCAGAGGCAGAGAGCTAGCAGGAGGGTGTGTGCAGAGAGGAGGAGGCAGGAGTAAGCTGGGGGATGAGCGTGGAGTGCCTTGGATGGGAGATCAGCAGGTCTGGTTGGCACTCTGGCTGCAGCAGGGAGCCAGACAGGTTTGGGGGTGGGGGGCTGATGGGCTCTGAGTTGTTTCTCACTGGACTGGCAGGATCAGGCATCTCCCACCTGTGCCTGATGATCCCAGCTTCAGCCAACATTCTTTGGTCTGCCCGATAGGAAGGCTCCGAAAGAGGACCAGTTTGGAATCTGGTCTTGAGCAAAAACCCCCTCTAATTTAAACCAGCATCTGTGAGAAGGGTCAGCCTTGGCACGGGTCCTGAGCAACATGAACACGATTAACCTCTGCCAGTTGCAACAAAGTAACTGCAGAAAGGACATCCTGGGAGCAAGAACTTAAGTGGGGCGGACACTTAGAGATGAAGCCTGTCTGCCTTGCCTGAGGTTGCTTGAGCTGCAGGAGCAGAGCTGTGGCTTCCTTTTGGGGCACCCTGCCCCCAAGAAAGAGGGCATCCTTCCCCAGGGCCTTTGCGTGTGCCGCTCTGCAGCCTGAAACCCCTCCTCCCAATGCTGAGCACGGTTGGTCAACCTGATCTTTCAAGTCTGGGTTCAAATAGTGCTTCCTTACTCGCGCCTCTCTTGGCTCCACATTTAAAACAGCTTTGCTTCCCCTCTCCATCAGCTCCTAGTAGGATCCGACATTCTGCTTTCATAATGCTTATTTTATTTTCTTGTACGTTTATTTTCTCCTCCCTTGCTGGGTTCCGAGTAGACTGAAGCTCCACGATAGCAGGGACCTTGTCTTGCTCACAGCTGTCTTCACAGTGCCTAACACAGTGCCTGACCCTTCGCAGGTCCTCAGTTAAAATGAATGGAGAAGAAGGAAGAAAGGAGGGGGGTGGGGAGAAAGTGGGGAGAGAGAAAAGAAGGAAAAAGGGATGGGACCTTCTAACACGAGAGTTCCAAAATGACCATCCCAACCCCCAGGCTTCCTGCCCTGAGGAGACGGCCCATTAACCATGAGCCCACAGCAAACCTCCAGGGCAGGGTCAGGGTGTCGCAGCCACAAGGACAAGGCAGGTCTGGAAGCTGGTGCACGACGGGAAGGGGAAGATGAAGGGACTGACTTTTATCTGGCGCCTACTGTGCGCCAGGCTGTTCTGCTGAATGAAACCTTTCATTTTGCAGTTTACCAGGGAGGAGGCTGTAGCTTGCGAGGAATAAACACAAAAGAGTTCCCATTTATTCTGCACGTGGGGTAGGTAGGCATGCTACCTAGGCAGTGTCATGGATCACACCCACAAGTTTGGGAGGTATGCGTGGATTACCCCCGAGATAGTATGAGCGGGGGACACAGGGATATTCAGCAAACATGGCCAATTTCACACAGCTAGTCAGCTGCAGAGCCAGGCTCAGAGCCCAGGTCTTTCTAAGCCGGGTCTAGTATTTTCCTTTGGCAGAAACCACCCTCCACACTCTCCCGCTGCCTGTCCTGGCCCGGCCCTTGTATCCCACACTCCCAGGAAAGACGGTGGAGGGGGAGGGTTGTTCCAGGCCATGGTTCTCGGCACACTTTTCAGACAGTTCCCTACACATCCCCGCGGCTACTCCTGGAGCTGGTAATTAGCCTGCCACCTCCAACTGCTGAAAGCTGCCTGGGCCACCTGACTCGGCGCACATGCCAAGGGCACCCACGCACACAGACAGGTGAGGAGGGATGGGCCTTCTGGCCCTGCAAAGCCTCCAAGCTCAAGGACCACCCAGGGAGACCTCCCTGACAGGAGGCTGGGGTGCATGGCAGGGCCAAGGCATCGCTTTCTGACCAGTGGAAGGACACAGTCCCTAGGCTCTGTTGACCAGTGACAGATAAGTCTCATAATCTCTCCAAGCCCCAACTTTCTCCTCTGTAAGGCTACTGTGAAGATGGACTGAAATGACATATGCCACACACTGCCTAAGGTTGGACCAGAGAGACAGCCCAGCACAGACTGGTTTTCTCTACTAAGCGCAGACCTGCACCAGGTGAGTTCTAAATTCAGAACCTGCCAGCAAATCCTCCTTCCTATCTGTATGCCCAAACCTGGAACAAACCCACACGGAGCCCATGCTCGGTGCTTGGCACGTTCTGGGCGCCAGAGAAAAGGCAATGAGCAAAATGGTCAAAACCCCTGACTTCAAACCCCTTACCTAGTTATTGGGCTGGGGAAGGAGAGGGGACAATCAGTGAGATAAAGAAATAGATAATATGGTCTTCAGGTAATGTGCTAAGAAGGAAAAACCTACAGCTTTCTGTAGAGCAGAGGCCGCTAGAATGTCCCTGGGTATCCATGGACGGTGCCCTGAGTAGGTGACTTCTGAGAAACGTAGGCGGTGAGGAGGGTGGCCCTTGGACTTCGAGGGAGGGGAGAGGTCCGTTCTGGACAGTGGAGGCAGCAGGTGCACACCTGAAAGAAAGGGGCCGGACTGCCTCCTGATCTCAAGCACCAAGGCAGAGTCCTCCCTGGGTTTCAGAGACCAAGCATTTCCCAAACAAAAAGTCAAGGCGAAAATGAGATTTTGTACCATACCATATGAGGCCAGCTTTTCCAAAGGAATAATGTCCTCTGTTGGTTTGGTGGTTTGTTGTTTCTGGGAGGGAAACTGTCCTTGACAAGCTTCAGCACCTAACACAGGTTTCCCCAGCTGGAGATATGAATGAATATCACTGTAAGACTTAGAACAAAATCCCCATCATTTATGAAGCCCTCACCATGTGCCAGGCACAGTGCTGGAAGATCTGGGGTACACCGTGACTAATTCCACTCTTCTGAGGGGGAAACTGAGGCACAGAGCTATGAGCCCTTTAACCAGACTCACACAGACTGTAGGTGAGAAGCACGGAGGACGATGGGCCAGGCCAAAGTACAGGGCCTTATGCTCTCGCTCCCCTGCTCACACATTCGTCCACCCAGCGTTTACTGAGCACCTACTGGGAGGCAGCCCCTGCGTCAGCTGCTGGGGTTGCAGCCGTGAGACAGGCCCTGCCCTCAGAGAGCTCAAAGTCTGGGCGAATCAGAAGATGAAACGAGAACACAAAGTGTGATCAGCGTTAGGATGGGGGGTGTGTGTGTGTGCAGGGAGCCCTTACCCAGGGGTGAGGCCGGGGGCAGGGTGTGTGTATGTCGGTGAGCAGGTAGATCAGTGAAAGGAGACTCCTCAGAAGAGGGGAACTGTAGGCTAAGAAGGACTTTAAGAAGGTTCCATGAGGGCCTTTTTTTTTTTTTTCTTAAGAGAATAACATGAAAAAGAGGGTCCCAGGCAGCAGGAGCGGCCCATGCGGGAGGTCTAGGAAGAGAGCATGTGTCCGAGGCACTGATACGCAGCATGCCCGGTACAGAGGGCACCACAGCGAGAGGCCCAAGGATGTGCCTGTTGACAAAAGCAGGCCCAGCTCATGAAGGGCCTTCTGATTACAGCGCAGAGGCCAAGGCCATCCCTGGGGAGATGGAACGTCAGAACTTACTAGGTGTGTGGCCTTGAGCAAGTTATTGAACTCTCTTAGTGGGGCTAATGAAACAGGAGAGAAGGGAGCGGATGTGAGAACATTATAGTAGTAAGCCTGCAAGATGACTGCTGAGAACCATATACCTTGACCCAAAACCACACGGAAAGCCCCAGCTTGGTTCTCCAGTAGCTGAGTCTTCCCCCAGAATTACCACGTGGGACGCCCCCCCAATGCTTCCCCTCCACAGCCCTGGCCCCCCAGTCTCTGTCCCAGTTGGGTCACTCGCCTGCCTTTCTTCCTTCAGCTGCAAGAGGTCCACAGACAAAAGTGAAAAGAAAAAGAAGTATGTAGGAAGCTGTCAGCTGGGAAGTTCTGGACTGATGGAGACAGAAATATTTACTTTGCAGGGATAAATATTTCAGAAACAACCTTCCGTCGTCCAGTCTCTGGTCTGACGTCGATCGTCCCTCACCAGGACAGTGTTCCCACTGCTGGCAGAAACGACAGCCACAGCAAGCACGGGCCCCCTTCCATAAGTGACATGAAGACACCTCCATGGGACTTGGGAAATTCCATCTCATAAGCAATAGCGAAAATGCATGGATTTGAGTTGTCCCTCGATTTGCTCCTAGAACATGTCTATGACCACAGACCTGTAACCATGCCTCCACAGCCCTCAGTTTCCCTGGCTCTGATACCCAGACTGAGCTTACAGATCCCTTCATGGTGGGACTATAAGGATGGGGCACCCACAGTAGATCGCCTTCGGCTGCTCTGCCCCCTCTCTGCCACGTGAACTTCCTAGCTGACCAGCAGCTCTGAAGTGCCTACGTCCCCAGGCAGTACCAAGCCTAAGCCATTGGCCCTCAGCTTCCCCGGGCTCCCCATCTCTCTGGCACAGGGCTGGCTGTCACAGTGACAGAAAGAATCTCATAACTGAGCCAAATGGTGTTCCTAGAACTCAAGCTCACAGATAAACTTGAGGCTTACGGTGGTAGTCAGCCCCCGTCCCCTTTGGATTCAGAGAGGTCCTTCATTACGGACTGGAGTCAATTTCTCTGCCTGTGAACAGCTGTAAATGAAAATGACCACCTTGGTTAGCCCTGCGAGGGGGATGCGGGGCGCTGTCCTGCGGTCTGTTTGCAGGAGTGGCCGTGGACCGACCTCAGAGTTCTCCAGCGTGAACTGGAGGAAGCCCAGCGCTCCAGGAGGAGAAACTACAGGTTCTGTTCCTCCAGGTGCCGGTCCGCATCAGGCTACAGCTGGCAGTCCCCGGGGATGGAGAGACAGCTGGGCGGACAACCGAGACGGCCCGGGACTCCTTCACCACAGCACCTTGGAAATGCACATCTCGGCGGGTGCTCACAAAAGCAGACGTGTTTGCACACAGACGCGGTGTATTTTAGGTGTGCTCAAGGCAGCGAGTGAACTGAGGCAGTCACTTCGTTGGCATCTACTCCTGTGACAAAAAGGAGGGCTGTCAATCTAGGCTGTCAGTTGTAGTCCAGTCCACCCGGAGCCGATGCCAGATAACCTGAAAGGGGTACACAAGAGATTGGTCTTCTCCGGGGATGAAGTTGTCCCTAACTCAAGATGCTCTGACCTGTGGGCTTCTAGGAGCAGAGATGAGCACGGAATCAGTGCTTTTAAGACTAGGAATTTGGGGTAAATCAAAAACTGGGACTATAATTGAGCCACACTCATGCCACTCTCACCAAAGTACCCTTGGATAAGAGGGAAGAGGGGACTTTTAATTGTGGGGCAAACGGGAATTTTAGTAATTTGGAAGACTGGAGAAATAGGAGAGTAGCCTGTCGAAGCATTTTGGGGCAGTGTGGAGTCAGGGGCAGAAGAAGGCTTTAGGGTTATAGACACCGGGGTTTACAAACTTGGCTGTTGGAGGATCCTGAGCACATGTGATAGGGCTGCCATCCAGCCCACAAACCTGTGAAGCTCTCAGTTGGTGGCACGTGGTATCATTATCTTCGCTTACTAGCTGTGTGGCCCTGGGCAAGTCACCAGACCTCTCTGAACCTCAGTTGCACCTCGGTAGAATGCTCATGAGGTACAGAAGAGGACACAGTAGGTGCTCAAACCATGGTGATGGGCTTCTTCATGCCTTGTTCCCTAGGGGGTGGCAGGAAGGGAGTTGACTTAGCTTGGGATCAGAGGGCAGGTCTGTGCACCCTCACGCGCCCATGCCACTCTTCACCCCCACTCTGAGGTGAAGGGGGTTGGCTAAGTGTGGTAGCCACCCCACACAGTTGTGTGCCGTCAGATGGAAAAAAGAACATGAGGCCCAGATCACAGCTCTGCCAAGAGTCTCCTTAGAAAGGCGCCGCGGCCAGCACTCTGCGAAGGCTCTGCCAGGACCAGACTGGGTGGTGAAAACAAAATCAACCTCTAACCACTAGGCGCTTTCGGAGGCCTCAGGGGAGAGGCCCAGCATCAAGCCGGCTCAAGGTCTCACTTTTCAAGCAGCAAGAGGAAAAGCTGCACCTTGCCTTGTGACTATCCCCAGACAGTCCTCTCTGCAGTGGAAGGAAGAGTCAAGAAAACATGCTGATCCCAGCCTCAACCCATTCCCCACCGAGAACCCTCTTCCTCAGGGGTTCCCACAGGCTGTGGGCTGAAATGTGTGTGTATGGCTCCCCCTGCAGGTGGCTATTGTCACTGCCCCCACTGAGACCCTTGCCACAGAGTTGGATTTTGGCGGGCAGGGGAGAGGGGGGCTGACTTCTTTAGCAAATCCCCGCCTGTGAGGGGTGGAGTGAGATAGAGTGAAGGACTGGCTCCTGGGACCCCCCAGGACCTCCATGTGGCTTCCATGTGCACATCTGAAAACAGGGACTATCTCTGAATGCCATTAGTAGAAGCTAGTATTTATTAAGCACTTTGTAGATACCAAGAACTTTACCTGGTTTACCTCCTTAAACTCTCTCAATCACCCTATGAGGTCATCATGATTACTGCCTGCACATGTTACAGATGAGGAACCCAAGGCTCAGGGGTGCTAAAGGCCATACGTTTGATAACTGGCAGAACTGGGGTTAGAACCCAGAGCAGCCTGACTCCAGGGCTTGTGTTCCACCACTAGCGGTGGGTCTCTAACTTCAGGGTGCATGTGAATCCCTTGTGCGCATGTCAAAATGCCAGTTCCAGGACCTCGTTCCCATAGATCTGGATTTAGAGAGTCTTGCGGAAAACCTAGGAGTGCATTTTAATGAGCACATTGGTGAATTCTGGGTCACTGATTCCTGGATCCTACTTCAAGACCTACTGCAGGCCAGAGGGGCTGCCTCATCACCCTAGGGCTCAAATAACAACCAAGGTGGTCATTTTTTTTTTTTTAAATTTTTTTAATTAATTTTTTTGTTAGAGAGACAGCAAGCGAGCACAGGCAGACAGAGTGGTAGGCAGAGGCAGAGGGAGAAGCAGGCTCCCCGCGGAGCAAGGAGCCCGATGTGGGACTCGATCCCAGGACGCTGGGATCATGACCTGAGCCAAAGGCAGCTGCTTAACCAACTGAGCCACCCAGGCGTCCCCCAAGGTGGTCATTTTAATTTATGGTTATTTCAAGCAGAGAAATGGACTGTGGTCTGTAAGGGTCCCTCTGTGTCAAAGGAGGACAAAGAGTAAATTCCACCCTCAGCCTCCAAGTTTGTCTATAAAATCTACCCAGACTTTGCTGGGACTTTGACGGTAGAGTCCTGCTCCCCCCCTCCCCGCCTCCACTTGGTGATCCACCAGGAGGGCGGCCCATGAGAGGAGAGGCTAAGGAACTAGTAGAGAGCTTGGGGCGGGGCGGTGCTGCCCCAACAACTAGGCAATCTTGAAAAAGCCTCTTTGCCTGGTCTTGGTTTATCCATCTAAGCAATGAGAGGACTTGAGGTCTCTAAGTTTTGAAAATTCTATGTACCCATATTTGCAGCCTCTGTATTTCTTTTGGCTTCCTGCTGGCTCTTGGAGCAATCAAACTTAGCTGTCCAATGTCTCAGTGTGTGCTTTCTGATGGGCCCAGATGTTAAGTCAATTAGGGCTTTGCTGTTAATACCTTCCCCAGGTAGGTAAGGCCTCGTCGTAGGACCTACTCCAAGTTCAAGGGTGATATTATTTTCAGGACCCAGGACGAACTCATTGGAGTAGATCGGTGGTCAGGGAATGGAGGAATGGCCAGTGATTCCCTGACATGCCACTAATCATACCACCAAGGCATATGCTTGGCTTTTGGTGGAAACTTCATTATGAAACAGCCTTGTCCTGCAGGCTCTGAGTGCAGGAGATCAGCATACCAGGAGACAGACAGCTGCGGCTCCAGCCCCAGAACTACTGCTACAGTGTTGAGTGAATCCCTATCAAGCCTGGCCTTCCCTTCCCTTCTTCGTAAATGAGGCACCGGTTCTCCATGGTCCCTTCCTTCCTTCCTGAGTTCTGAGATTCATTATATCACCCAGCTCTATGCAGACACAATCCCTACTCAAACATCTTAGAATTCTAGCCTGTTGCTCATTTAGCCCCAAGCCCCATTCAAGCTCCAGGGCCACCAAAACCTGAAATTGAAAAAAAGGGGAGGGGGAACCCCCAAACCAACAAGGGTCAAAGAGGTTAAGTGAAGACTTAGCCCATGTCTCATAAAGAGGGCGGTTATTGTAAAGGTTTTGTGCTTCCCTAAAGGATACCTGACACCTTCAAGATGTCCCAAAAGCTTGTGCGGAACCCCCAGGTGTTACTCTGATTGTCCACAAGGCTTGCCACCGTCCAGGAAGAGATCTGGCCCCAAAGTGTGGGGAGTTGGGCATAGCTTGGTCACTGTCATTCTTAATCTGCTCACTTGGAGGTGCTGTATTTCCTATAAAGGGATGTGAGGATAAATGAGACAATATAGGTAACACTTGGTACACAGCCAGAGCCCCATAAGTGTCAGCTGTCGTGGTATTTTGTTATTTTTACTAGTTAACCTGAGTAAGGATATCTGTACAATGGGTCTAATACAGGTATCTTCTCAAAAGTTTGGTTTACACCGCTTTGCTTTTACAAAAGGCTTCCATTAGTACCTCCTTTGGCTAACGGAGAGACATCTGAGGCGGACCGTTGCTTTTACGAAAAAGGACAAAAAGTGAAAACAGCATTCAGTGTATACTTTGCAGGCAGCCCTTAGAGAACATTCCGCACTCCAACAGCAAGAGTGGTGCCACCATGCGCCTTCCCCGGGAACTACACTCAGCCGCTCAGCATCAAGCCCCATAGCTCTGAACTGTGTCTTTGAGCATCTGGGCTCTATCTCGATTTATTTCGTGCAGCCATTATCGAGATGTGTCCCAAGGTATCAGAAAAGCCTAAGAGAGGTTATTTGGGGAGGGTGTCTGGGAATGCTGAGAAATTTTTCTATATAAATTAATAGTAATTGTTTCTTCGTTTTACCCCATTTCGGCTTCGGAAAGTTCTCCCAGGAATGCTTTACTTTGGGATAGCAGGGGAAAACTCTGTTACCACTGTCAGGGAAATGGCTGGAGGATTAAATGAGATAAAGCACGAAGGCATGAGGCTACCCCTTTGGAGGCTCGATGCCTGCATCTCCAGGTGGCTGGCGCCCAGGCCCAGGGTGAGGGCAGGAAGGAAGGGAAGATCGGGGTGAAGGCACGTCAGAGACCTCAGCTCACATCTCCAGAAGCCCCCCCATCCACAGCCCATTCCTCCTCCCCCCCGGGATGGCAGCCTGGGACAGTGGAGAAGGCTCTCCGGTTAGGCAGGGCTAGGTGCCAAGCCTGACCCAGCCCGACTTACAGGCTGTGGGATCTTGGCCAAGAGGATGCAGGGCAGAGGTCCCACTCGAGGCGCTCAGTGTCCAAGAGGTATACGAAGCAGACATGTTAGGAAGGGCTTTAGCTACGTGTAGGCCGTGGAATTTGGAGTTCACAGCGATTGACCTGAGACCCCAGGGACTCTCTACCATGTATCTGAAGTAGAAAAGCTGTTGAAAATGATTAAGTAACTTCTGGATGCCTGGTAAGACTGGGAGCTCACGAGTTGTTCACTGATTTACTTTACCTCTTTCACGAAAGGGGAGACATTCAGTCAAAGTAGCAGTGCGCTGAAAACAACAGCCAGCCTCAAACAGCCTTCCGTGCAGGCCTTGGATGTCTGAACCTCACCCTTGTTATGCCAAGGTGGTCATTAAGGCCAGGTGATTCCTGGTTTTCCCTAAATAACAGATGGGCCCCAGCACGGTGTCCCTTCCCTGGCCCCCCACCCCACTCTCCCCTGATTCCCTCCGATAGAAGCTCGGTTAGGATCATCTCCGCATAGATCTGTGTTTCACCGAAAACTGGCCACACCAAGCTGTGCTCTATTGTAATCTTGGTGAAAACCAACAGTAAAAGGAAAAAACCCACACTTCCTGTATTTTATCATCGATGAGACATTCCTCTTCCTGACCATATAGACCCAAGCAAAACTGAGGGCTGGCTAAACGTCAGAATTGGAAGGGATGGTTGAGATCAGGTGGGAAACCTGCCAGGTGCATTCAGTAGAACCCTAGTCTTAGTGGGAAAAGGGGTCTGTGGTCAGAGAAGTTTGGAAACGTTACCTACATGTGATCTTCTTCCCTTATGCACTGTGCAGGTGGGCACATTCAAGGTGAGAAGAGCCTAGGGAAAGACACCTGTTCAGTTTTGTTTAACTCACAGTTTCCCAAACTTACTTAACTTTGAAACTTTTTCTACCATGCATTTTTTTTATGGTAATACCTGTAGACATAGCATTTTTCCTATTGGCTCCACTTCATTTCCAGTATACCCCTGCCTGTCGAAGGCCACTATGTTTATAACCCATTATCTAGTCCAGATATCTGGAAAGCTAAAGTGAGCTACCCAAGGCCACAGAGCTAATTATTCTTCATGGTAGTAAAAGCCAGGATTTGGGTAGTGCTTTCGGGTTCCCTATGCCCTCATATTATTCCTTCATGGTATTTCATTTTGTCCTCAGAACATAATAAGAGTTGTCAGTGTGGTTGAGGGCATTCTCCAGGGCAGGGAGTTTCTAGATAGGACCATAGTCAAGCTACACAGGGACCCAGAGACCCTGAGACACTGAGGCCCAGAGAATCCAATTCACGTGCCCGGGATCACACAGCTGGGAGAGAGCAGAGCTAAGGTTTGAACCCAGCAAGTCTGTAAAGCCCAACTGCCAGCACCAGCCGGAGGAGGGGCTGTTTTCCTGCACGCGGGAAGCAGATGTCTGCCTTGCAGATAGCCTGGGAATGTCAGGGGTTTTCCGAAGCTGTGGTTAGTGATTGGATGGCTCAGGAAGCATAGCTTCATTCTTTTATTCTTTTTCGGCGAGGGACATAATCAAAGGGGGCCAAACCGTCAGCAAAGTGGGGGCTATTTGACCACTGATCCCGAGTGAAGCAATGAAAAATAGCTTTGGCAAAGAGCTAATTAGGAAGTCATAACTTGGAAAACCACCAAATGCAATTTTGATGAGGATGAAATTTAATAAAAGCACAGCTTCTGGTCCCCACAGCTCCCACGGAGCAGGCACGTGAGGAGAATGGCTAACAGAGAGGCCATTCAAGAACTGGAGATGCCAGGTAGGTCAGGCAGGGGTGGAGGGCCGTCTGTCTACCCTCCAAAGAGCAGAAGGGCCCAGGGCACAGAGTGGTCTACTGAGAAGGGGGCTCTGGAGCCCGGCCAGAGGACACAATACAAGAACCAGGCTGGCCTTGGGAAAGAGAAGAGACCAGAGGCTTCACAAGAAGGCAACTTCCTGTCTCTAGACTCATCTTTCATATAAAGCAGTTCTTGGGAACTTCCTTACCATATAGATAAGAGTGGCTTATAATTAATTAATTTAGTTTTTTGACAGAGAGAGAGTCATGGAGATAGGAAATACAAACAGGGGGGAGGGGAGAAGGAGAAGCAGCCTTCCCCCTGAGCAGGGAGCCCGATGCGGGGCTCGATCCCAGGACCCCGGGATCATGACCTGAGCTGAAGGAAGTCGCTTAACGACGGAGCCACCTAGGCGCCCCAAATTATCCTAGTTTCACTGCTGGTGTCAAAGAAGGTAAACAGGAATCCAGATCCTACCAGCAAGAGACAAATTCTGATTAACGAGGTTCAAAGTAACATCTCAAAATAATGCAAGCTCCCACCATGCTTCATCGCTTATACGATGCTTTCTCGGGTATTTGCTTCGTTGGTCTACACGATAATTGTATGAGGTAGTTGTCTGTCTGACATCACATGAAGAAAAAAAGGCTCAGAGAGGTTAAATGCCTTGGCCAAAGGCACACAGCTTATACGGGCCATGTGCAAGGGAATGTGCTTTGGATTCAGAAAGATCTGCCTTTAAATGCCAGCTCTACCCTTCCCAGCTGTGTGAGCTTGGGAAAATCTCTGTAGTGTCTCTCAGCCTTGGTCTGCTCAGCGGGCGTCGTGGCCCCCATGTTTGGAGAGTTTCCCCCGTGCCAGGCACTGTTCTAAGTATCCGTGCTGGATTGTTTGCAGAGAGGGCCACCCAGAATTCCTCCCATCGTTAAGGTGCAAGTAACTGCTCCCAGCCAGAAATGGAGCTTCTTCCTCTTCTCCTTGAATCTGGGGCTGGCTTGTCGCTTGCTTTGACTTTCGGAATGTGGTGCGAGTTTCTCTGTGCTAGCTCCTTGTCTGGGCCTGAAGACGGTGGCAGCTTTGGTACTCATTCTCTTGGAGTCCTGAGCCACCTTGTGAAAATATTCTGACTGACCCGCTCGAAAGAGAAGCTCAGCAAGCCGCTAGCTAGGGCGCCATACATTCGAGGAAGACCTCTTGGATCTCCCAGCCCCACTGGAGCTGTCCCAACCAACACTGCGTGGAGGAGAGGGCTGTGCCCCCATGGAGCTCTGCCTTTATTTCAAGAATCGTGAGCAAATAAATTGTCGTTTAGGGTGATTGCTTTGCAAAAGTAGACAAATAAAACAGTGCCTAATTTGTATTAGTTCATCTGCCTTCATCTACCCCATGGAGAAACTGAGGCACAGAATGTTTAAATAACTTTCCCAAAGTTGCGCACCCAATAATGGCAAAACTGTATTTAACCCAGGCAGGCTAACTCCATCGTCCACGTTTGTAAGCACCACATTATACTGCCTCTTTGTAAAAGGTCATGCCTCTCAGAGTCATTAAAGAGACCATCCCTGCTGAGTGTGGTCCCACAGGGGCATCCCCTCCTCCAAGAGGAAGCTCCCCATGGACTTACATATGAACCAGACCAAGAGCCCCTCAGTAATCCTGACTCCATGCTGCCCTCCAGTGTCCACTGGCTGTTATAACCTCCTATTGGCCTATACACAGCCCCGAGCTAAAGAAGACAGTTCAGCAATCTGTTGTTCCTTCAGGAACCTTCATGACCCCACTCCATCCTTCCCAATTGAAGTTCAGCTCTGTTCTGTTCTGTTTGGATCTTGCTTTAGCCAGGGCTTGTCATATTCATTGCATCCCATGTGAAACCCAAACTAAGGTGCATCCAGGCTCCTACAGGAGAACTGATCAGAGCATTTGGGGGAAGAGAAAGTCCCTACTCAAACCATCAGCAGACCTGAAGCCTCCAGAAACTCTTAGTTTTCTTATTCCAAGCCCAACATACCATCAATCGTCCAAGAATTGCAAAGACAGCATTCAACCAAAGGGAGATGTGTGCCCTGAAATTACTTTCCAGCAGTTAGGATAAATCAAACACACAAACACCACATTCAACTTACTCATCATTAGCCACAGACTGTAAGAATCAGTAGAGTCTAACAGGTAAAAGTCTGGGCTCCCGGAAAGACAGACCGGGATTCCAGTTCTGGTTCCCTCATTTACTGGTTGTATGACCTTGGACAAGTCCTTTAACCTCCCCTGGCTTCAAAACACTCATCCACCAAATAGCTATACGGACAGCATCTCTCACAGAGTAAACCTGGGAGTGGATGAGACGACACGCGAGAACACAAGTGGTTGTGAAGTCTGAATCATACTGTCCTTGTTCATTTGCTTTTTTAGTCTTATTTAGTCTTTATTTTGTCTTAATTTCCCCCCGATTAGTTTACATTATAGAAGTAATGCATGTTTATTACATAAAATTTGGAAATTGAAAGAGAAAGAAAAGGAAAGAGAAAAAGAAAGAAAGGAAAAGAAAAGAAAAGAAAGGGAAAGAGAAAGAAAGATGCATGGGTTTTAAAATCAGGGTCCATTCAGAGGAACGTGAACTTGGATGGGAAAAGTGACAAATTTATTTCATCAGCCTCTAACTTGAATGCAGCATTTCCATTCATTATGAATACAAGCATCAAATCACAGTGAGTCTTAGCTGAACAAGCCACACCATCAGTAATAGAAATGTCAGGCATTTTTACGCCACATTTTCATCTTTGCAGGTATTTTGAAATCCCGTTTGCCTTCCCCACTCCTTCATATATATAGTACCTAGTTGACATGCTGCTAGATAATCTTTATTATTCATGGTAGCAAAAAGAAACACACTTTACTAAATTGCAAATTTGTTTTCATATTTTGATACTCATTTTTCAATACCATTGGTGTTCTTGGAGATTCTATGTTTTATAATGCATGCATTTAAAAGCATGCTGAGAGGGACCCACAGGCTCACCAAGCAGCCAAAAGGAGTTTTTGTTGCACATAAAGAGTTAAGACTCACCTGCTGTGGTGTCTCCCCTCAAGCCCGGGGAACAGTTCAGACTCTCCTCCCAGTCTCTAACTGGTTACTTATTTCCTATTGTTGTGCTCCAGTTGTATAATTTAATTCTGTTGCCTGCATTGTTAACCCTAAACCTGTTTTTATGCTATTTCTTGCCATATAGTT
This sequence comes from Martes martes, assembly GCF_963455335.1. Lineage (NCBI taxonomy): Eukaryota > Metazoa > Chordata > Mammalia > Carnivora > Mustelidae > Martes > Martes martes. The sequence continues at coordinate 42,418,855 of NC_137898.1, forward strand.
TTTAACGGTGGCATAATAGTCCATTTTTGCTGATGCACCATAGTATACCATTCCCCTCTAGTTTGCTGCCATTAGGAGGGTTTGAATCTGTCACTTTTATAAATGACATTGGGATGAGCATCTTCCTGCATAAAGGGTCTTCCACATTTTAGATTGTTTCCTTGGGCAAGATTCCCAATAGTGGCAAAGTGAGCATTTTCAGAGCTCAGACATCCTCCCTGACTCCCAGGGAGCAGAATGCACTGACAATCAAGAGAGAGGGAAAAGAGAGAAGGCTTTGAAAGAGGGAGGAAAGGGAAGCTGTTGAGCCAGAAAGACAAATGAGAAGACAGGGCTGCCATGGACAGGTGTGTGGGCTGTGCCCTGATCAAGGGTGTCTGACCCGGGTGATAAGCATGGGTTGAGCTCTACTCAGTATCCACTGCAAGCCATGCAATGTGGCTGGGGCTGGCCGCCAAGAGGAAGGCACGTTCTCCCAAAGGCACCATGGGAACAGAAGCAGGCCTACTGGAGGAATCCACCATTGGTCCCTGGTGGCAGCATCTCCTTGGGATTTCTGGGATATAAAAGCCATACCCTCAGAGAATGCTAGAAAGGAGGGACCACATTCTCAGCCTGGGGTACTTAGGCCTATTGTATCTGGGAAAGCAAAACCGTGGGCCCATGAGCATGTTTTACTTTTAAAGCATCTCATAAAAATTAGCACTGACCTTCAACGAGGCCTTACGTGTACATCTTCTCTAGGTTGAAGGTCATTCTGTGTCTTGCTGCTTAAGAACACACTGGTAAGGTGGATCTTCTGCTGTGTCACGCCGCTCAGACCCCAATTCAGGACAGAGGCCTGCATGTCCCCAGCTCTGGGAGTGTCCTTTGCTGTTGACACCTCCCTCCCCAGGGAGGCCTGCATGTCCCCAGCTCTGGGAGTGTCCTTTGCTGTTGACACCTCCCTCCCCAGGGAGGCCTGGCCTGGAGGAAGCTGCCTGACAAAGCTTGCAGTTCTCACCTGATCCACGTGGGGTCCGCAGACCTGGCCCCCTCACCAGGTGGAGACAGCTGTGCAGGCCCTCCGCTCAGCACCCCCTGGGGATGGGCTGAGGCCTTTGTGTCACAGACATCTTCTCCAACCTCTCTTCTCCCCACTGCCACTGCCTCTTACTCTGTCACAACAAGCCCCGGCCTCCTGCATTCCCTGGGAAGCCTATCTAAGACAGTTACTGATCTCTATTTAATCAAAATAAGAGGAGGAATAAATTATTACAACACATGTTGGTAGGTAAGATTTTTTTCAAAACATGGTGTCCATGAGAAAAAAATGAGAAAATCTTTTTTTTTTTTTTTTTTTTTTGGAGAGAGAGAGAGAAAGGGTGGGGTGGAGGGGCAGAGGGAGAGGGAGAGAGAGAATCTCAAGCAGACTCCGTGCTGAGCGTGGAGCCCAACATAGGGCTCAATCCCACAACTCTGAGATCATGATCTGAGCTGAAATCATGAATCAGATGCTTAACTGACTGAGCCACCCAGGTGCCCAAGATCGAAAATCATTTTTAGAAAGATCCTGGCTGGTTAAAACAACAGCGTCTGATTCCAGTCCTTGCCTACCCCCCTCATTTCATAGATGAGAAAACAGAATCCCTGAAGACAAGTGACTTAAAACTCACAAGAGCTATGAACATCAGAGCTAGAACCCAAAGCCAGACTAACAGGGTTTCTGCCCCATAAGGCCTCCTCTACTAGCTTGGTTCAAAATGACCCATTTTCTAGACAGAAGTTTATTCCATGAAGTCTGGTGTCTCCCCTGTGGGATCTGGCATCTCCCCTGCCCTCACTCCAACATCCAGAGAGAAATCCTAACCTGTAAGGTGGTTCCCGTGGGGGGACGCTGGCATCAGACATCCTGAATTCAATCCGAGCTCTGCTTCCTGCCAGCTGTGTGTCTTCGGGACAGTCTGGTTACCTCGCTGAGCCGCACATTAAAATAAAAACCTAGATGTAGATTTTTCAGCATTTCTGGGCCCTTGGAGGGCACTGCCCAGCCTTAGTTTCCTGGCTGCCCCACCCATCTTGCTTTACCTCCCAGGCACAGAGCAAAAAGAAAGAACATTCACAGCTTTTCAGGAGGCAATAAGATCGAATGCTCTGTCCCCTTCTCTCAGTGCGGGAGGACAGAAGCCAGCCTCCCTTTCTATGGGGCGCAGGGCCCTTTGAGTCGACCAGAGGGAGCATCACAGAACTTGTGCTGCACAGGCAATGTCTTAGCTCAGACTAGCCAGCAGAGGGCAGCACTACTCTGCCTAAAGCCCAGAGGATTTGCCGCCCATTCAAGGCCTCCACCATCTGATTACTTCCCAGACTCCCACAGAGAGCTGGGTCCAACCTCCGAACCCCTCTTTCCATGGAGTCTAGCAGCTGTGGCGTGTCTCCCCAAAAACAGGATGGCTCGACCTTCAGCTCTGCAGCAGCCAAGGCTGGATTCAATTTGCCACGCCAAAGTGTGCTTGAATGGGCTCTTCTGTTAAATACAACCATTTGTTACAAACAATGCAGCCTGGCAGTGGAGAGATTCAGACCAGACTGAGGCCACCAGCAATCCCAGCTCACCGGTCCCTGGGCATTTGACAACATAGTAGCCAAAGACTTCTTCAGCCACCCGAGGGGGAGGGAGAGAGGGAGAGATAAAGTGTACGTGTGTGCATGTGTGTGTGTGCATGTGTGTGTGTGCATGTGTGCGCACTTTGTCTTCATTTGAGTATCCTGATGCTCTGAAGGCCATGAACCCTGAGTGGAGGGCACCAGAAGGGAACCGGGAGTGAAGCAGGGGTGCCCCCCACCCTTTCTTCCTCAGGGAATCTGGACAAACTCTGGAGCAGAGCCCTCACATTCCCCCTGAAAGATGAGGGTTCCGCTCAAGACCATGCAAGGAACACGTGAGAAGCCCAGAGCTTGGATGGGAGGGCACGCTGATTTCCTGTAGCTCAGATTCTAGAGATGGGGAAAGTTTGGGGGGCCTTCTAGAAAGAGGCTGTGGCTGAGGGGCCTCTTGGGCTGGGCTAGGACCATGCATCCAGAGTGCTGTCCCTCTCAAGAATCCATCTGGGCAGGGCTCTTTCAAGGGACAGGGACAGCTTCCCCTCACCCTAGTGACATTTTCCTGTACAATGTGTCCATGGAAAGCATCTTACACAGCCTTGCTGAGGGCAGAGAGGGCTGCTGAAGTTTGCCTCCTTTATCACTCCATTGATGCAACGGGCAAGAAGAATTTCTGCTTACACATTCATTTCACCTTCTTGAGTAAACACACTCTCTCTCTTTCCTTCTCTCTCTCTCCCTCACACACACACACACACACTCACGATGCAACATTAATGCTAAAGGAGTAAGCAAATTCTTCCTTGGGTAGAATTGCTGCCCAGGAGACAGCTCCGCAGAGAAAGCTACTTTAAGGCAGAAAATCCTCACAGCATGCTGGCCAATGAACGCTGTTCAGCCCTTTCACACTACAGCGCTGAAATAATCTTTTTTCCCACTTTCTCTCCAAAATGCCTCTAATATCTGCAAGACTGAATAATTTACGGTTCTCCCTGTCCTTCCTGCCACAAAGTGGTTCCACTTAATGTTGTTCCCCAGCCTTGTGACAAATGGAGCCTCTTCTTGGTTCTTTGACCCAAATGGGATTCTGGCTGGGGTGACTCTGCCCTGCTCTGGGTGGGATGGGAGGAGGCTGGGGAGGGGCTGGCTCCTGAGCTCAGCAGCCCAGAGCCCAATAAGGCAGGCCCCGGTTTCCAGGCCCCCTAGCTGTTGTGACGGTGCTGCCCTTGGGTTTCTATGAACTGATTCAGAGAAGCACAAGAGGGGCAGCGTGAGGAGGTTGAACACCCAGTGGCTGTAAACGGTGAATTCCCTGCAGACTCGTCACATACACCCCTCCCCTCTCCTGGCTCCATCTGTCCCTGGTTCCCGGTTACCCCGGTGGTCCCAGGCAGGGCAAAGAGAAAACCGTAGGTGATAAACACTTTTCCCCTGCCGAACCCCTGCCCTCTGCACCCCACAGGCTCCCAAATAGGCCAGTCTTGCGCCCTCTCCGGGGGCCCAAGCCACCCCAGTCTCAGCCCCGGGCCTCCACCGAGAGCAGCCCCTCATCAATTATTCACCAGCCTCCCCTCCGCTCCTCAGACAAAGGGAAGGGGAACGAGCCGCCCTACGAAGCCCCTGGAACCCAGGGCTGTGGAGTCAGGCGGCTAAAGTCCTCTCCAGAGGAGAGGAGAGGTGGGGAGGGCCAGAAGGGCGGGGGCAGGAGAGGAGGAAGGCGAGGGCGAGGAAAGGCAGGAGAATCAATCTGACCTAGAATAACAATTCTAGAAGTTGTGCACGCGTCTCGCGTGAAATGCACCATTCCGACAGAACTAAAAAGCATTTTTTTTTTACCCCCATTGCTATTTTATCCCAGAAATGAGAGGAAGCAGGACATGGCTGGGTTTCACAGACTATTTCTTCACAGTTTCTTACTCTGTTTTGACAAGACATCTGCTTAAGCTACCAGTCTGAGCCACGCGGTGTGGAGCCGCGGCAGCCCTGCCAATTCGAATGTTCCGCAACACAGCGCCCCAGAAGCTGACTGCTCGTACACCTGGCGGCTGCCGGCGGGGTCCGGCGGGGCGGGGGCGGGGGCGGGGGCGGGGCCGGGCGGGCGAGGAACACCTGGAGGGGCCGGCGCCGCCCCCGCTCCAGAAGCCACCTGGGGCCTCGGCGCCGGAAGGCGGACACACCTACGGATGGGGGAGGGCTGGGTCCTGTGACCTCTCTGAGGCCCCTCCTCAGGGGGTAACGTTAAGGGGGTCCCTCGTGGAAGAGAGCACGTGGTCTGTCCCCCTGCAGCAGGTACAGTCTGGAGCCCGATCCCCAGTACAAATCAGCCTGCTACACACCTTTGCAGAAAGAAAAGAGAGGGGTGAGCCGCCCTAAGCCTCTGCTAGGCAGGCTTTGATTAAGCAAATGTTTACCGAGCACCCATTAAGTGCCAGGCCCTAAAGACAGAGCAGTGAGCACACAAACAGGGTTCCTGCCCATGAGTCTTTTAAATTCTAATCCCCGCTCCAGAGACCACGCACACCTGCCCTTAGGCAAGTCACCTGACCTCTGGGTCTCAGGTTCCTTATCTATGAAATAGAGATTGTGAATTGTTCATCCCCAACCCATGGATTTTGGGGAGGATTTAATGATGTTTTAGGGAAGAGGGTTCCAGCAGAGGACCTGCACTCAGTAAGTGGTTAGTGAATGTGTATCCTCTTCCACTCCTCTTTCTTATTATAAGGCAGGGGCATTGAGGGGCTCTGGAAGGAAGTTTGGAGTTTCTCAGCCACTGATTTGCCTCATGTGGCCAGTTTATTAAATGAACACCAGGAAGAGCTTTCTTCTTCTCTCCCTTCCGACGTTGCCCTGTCAAATTTCCCTTCCTCGTCCCCGGACAATATCTCAAGCAGGTCCCAGAGTTTTTCTGGTTGCCTTTGGGTATCTGAACAATCTCATCTCCAGGTAATAAGAAGTCTAGTACAATCTAAATAAAACCGTGGCTCTTTCCCAGCTCTGTGTATGTCTTCTGTCTCTGGCTGAGGTTTGAGCTGTGGACCCAGACAGCAGAAGAGGGCTGGATGAGGGGTTTGCCTTCCTTGTCCTATCTACTCTCCGTTCCCCTTGCCTTCCTGTTTCTGGTCCCTCCAGAACTCGGCAGGGGAGTGGGGGAATGGAATAGGACACTATGGAGGAAAGGGCAGATTCTGACTCAGGAATGTGAGTAATGTCATTGTCATCTGGCTTAGGGAGCCCTGGATGGCAGGTGGCCTAGTGCACAAGGCCTAGTGCACATGGAAACAGTTTGGCTTCCACATCCTGTGGGGTGGCTTCTCACTCCTCCTGGGAACCTGCCCTCCAGCGTTCCCATGAAAGTCTGGTGCTGAAGTCCTACCTCCCTGGTGGGCAGCCCGCCCTCCACGTTGAGGTCCTGAAAAATGGCTCAGCCTTGCTACCTCTCATTGGCCATTTGCCACACTATTGAGGAAAGGTCACACTCTCTCACAGTTGCTGCCCTCCTTGCTCTGAAGGCAGGGGTATCTCTTCTCGTCAGGTGAATCCCCAGGCTCTTGGGAACACTTGTCCTTCAATCCCAAGGTACAGCACATGATGGAGAGAGGGCACTATGGGTTTCCATGAGGACTAGTAGGCACCTGGCTGGGAATAAGATGCCAGCCCCCCTTCCTGAAGACAACTTCAACCTCTTTGAGTGGTTCCAGACAACCTTTCCCCTGGCTGTCTTTATTCACCCTGGAAGTAGGAGCCCCAAGGATGGTGTTAGTCACCTCTTAACCAGTCCAGTGTGGACAGCTCAGGCCCTGCTTTACAAAGTGGGGACACCTGGCCTCAGCTTTGCAGCCACAGACACACCTCCAAGCCTGTAAGAACTGTCCGTCTCAGTATCTCATCCTGCTCATAAAGAGGAGAATGACTCTGGGTCCCAAAAGCTGAGACATTCACCTGCTTGGGGGCCCAGATGACCTCTGAACCGTTCTTGCTTGGGGAATCAGTAACTGGAAAGAGGTGCTGTCTTGTCTCCTCTGTATCCCCGGCTCAGACAAGAAGAAGGGTATGAAAAGAAGAAGTCCCCTCTACTTAACACAAATGATCTCATCTTTCAGGAGCTTACACATGTTTCAACACTCTCCTTTAGAATGTTTTTAAATTTTCTATTACTCATGGTTGGCAGGTAATTGGTGAAGGGCACCCTCTTTGGTTACAAAGGCAAACAGTAGCCCTAGACGATATGTGTCCATGAAGACCCACTCGTCCACTATCAGTGTGGCCTTGGGAAAATGACTTGACATCTCTCTGCCTCCATTAGTGCACCTGCAAGATGGAGACAAAACCAGGTCCCACCTCCTGGGACGTGTCACTCGGAATTAGACCTGGAACCTCCTTTGCGAGCTGCGGAGGTGTTTGCTGGCAGGAGCGAAAGGCGATAACTGGATTTCCCCTTCATCTGCCTTCCCTTCGATTGCCAGTGTTTGCTGTTTCAGGATTTCATTATATTGTTATGTCCGTTCCTGAAGTTTCTTTCCTTTTTGTTCCTAGTGAACTGTTCCTTGGAGATATCCATTACCACCAGCCATGAAATTGTCAAGGAACAGACTCACCCTGTGAATGGAGACGCTCAGGGAAGATCAACAGCAGTCAGAGTGAGGGTCCCTGGGTCTCAAACATTTCTTACAGACCCACCAAGTTGCAGACACTGAAATTTCACTCTCTGGCCTGCACTTTGCTTTGTTTTAATTAGCAAGGAATCGGAGCCCAGAAACCTCTCAGAAAGCCAGCCCAATCCTGTAGTGAAAGTGAGTTCTCACGCCCTTTCCTATTTCTATTACCATCATCATGATCGCTCTCATGACTAGTCCAGGAGCAAGGATGGGCAAGCCTCAGAGCAAAGCGGAATGTGCAGGGCAGGGTCCTCCTTCTCCCCCACCCTCTCAGCCCCTACCGTTTCCTTTGGAAAGGGCACCCAGGGAAGGGAAGAAGAAAAACCTGGGAAACCACAGAAGAGGGAGAGAAGACAGGAATTGCAGCCAGAAGCCAGCAGCCTCCTGTCCATGCCTGACTGCACGGCGACATGCAGAGCTAGAACACACGACAGGCACTGCCTCCAAGGGGGGCCTAGGAGAGCAGTGGTGGGAGAAGGAAACCAGCTTCCATAATTTACCAAGAGTTTGCAGTCAGAAAAAGCAGAAGGAAGCTCTTTTCATGTCCGAGTTCTGTGTTTCGTGATGAAGTACTTTTTTTAATTTGGCGTTACATTTGGGGGGTGGATGAGGGGCCTCAAGTGTTTCCAGCCTCTTTTGAGCCTTCCATCTGCCAGGCCTGCTTCTGGCCCTCAGCTGGGCTCCACAGATGGCTTCGCGGGCCTCGGCTGCCTTAATTCACAACCACTCTCCCACCTGAGAGTTGGCCTCCAAAGTTACAGGAAGAGGATCACTAACCCCCAGGACAGCAGCATACCCCAATACAGGGCTGGGAGGCCCCTGTTGGAAGTGGGTGCACAGGAACCCCCCAAGTCAATATCTGGGACCCCTATGGCGGCATGCAGGACACAGTCTCTGGGCACCCACCCCTGATTCTTCAGAAGGAAGGTACAGAGGCTAAGCTAAGCTTCTAGAACCCAGGCATTAACCATGGTTTCAATTTCAACTGATTTCCCAGACCCTGATCAGAATGAGTCATAAGTTGTACGGCTAGAGGGAGCCCAGAGTCTCCTCATTGTTTAGACTGGCGAGATATTTGCACCTGGGGGTTAGAAAATGAGATGTGTTAGGACTGGAGCTTCCCATCTCAAGGACAAAAATGGAGAAAAAGGGAGTCTAAAATGGTTATATTTACTTTGGGGGAACTTTAGAGAGAGAGAGAGCGCGCACGAACGCACAGGAGCACACCCTAGCTCAAAACCTGGGAAAGAAAACCTTTTCTACATTCCCCCAAGGCAATTTAAATAATAGACAACACCTCCAAATGGCCCAGGGTGATTAACACCAGAGTTTGGAAAACAGAGGGTGGTTACCATGGGAACCAGCCCCTCCTTCAGTGCATCCCCCTCCCCCATTCTCCTCCACGTCAGCCCACCCTGCAGGTGGCTTTGGAGAGCCTGGGATTCAAAGGAGAGGCAGTCCAGCCGGCTCCACTGCCCAGCTGCCCAGCTGTCCTCCTACCTGCCCCCAGCGGCACCACCCAGGCCCCGTACCCAGGGCCCCCAGCAGGGGCCGCCACAGGGATGGCATCCGTCACGGCAGCCGGACCCCCACCGGTCCGTCAGTCCATCAGTCCCGCCTTCAGTATGGCCGCAATTAGGAAACAGCCAGGCTTGAAAGAGGAGGAAGTCTCAGAGCTGGGGGCCCAGCCTCCCCTGTCATCTGCTCTTCAGAAACCCGCCGGGCCTTGTTAGAGACTCCAAATTAAGACCAAATGGGGATGAGCTCTCTTTTCAAGGAAACATCTATTTGTTTCCAGGCCTGCTTGAACACAGTTTGCTGTGGTTTCCTAGAGAAGGACTCCCCTTGGTTTTGAAACAGAGCTCCATGGGCTTCTAGGCTTCCCTGGGAACACCTGTTGGAAACCTCCTCGGTGACGGGAGAAGCTCAACCCTCTCTGAGCGGCTCTCCTTACAACGAAGCACAGATTTGTATCCGATAACTGCGCACAATTCTATTTGGAGGCAAACAATAGAAGAGTTCCGCTTAAGAAAGGTGGCAACTATTAGATCATTCCCCCAAATGTTTCCTACCTTCAAGGAAAAATAAAGGCGCTTTGGCTACTCATTCTAAGCTTAAACTGACAAAAAACTGACTCCTAGCTCTTCAGGGCCGGCCCTTCAAATGAGTGGGGCCTCCAGGCAGGAGCCCCACAGCAAAGGCAACACCAACCATCCAGGACTGTCTTCCTTTGATCATCCACGAGGTGGTACAGATGGGCTGCAGGAGGAACTCTGTCCCTGGACGCCGCACTCACCTCAAATGCCAGTCTTTAAATCACACAAGGGTCTCCCAGGGAAAGAGACTAAGAGCACAGACGTAGCAAATAATTCTGTGCGCTGCCATGGCCAAACCAAGGTCCCCAGAGGCAGTGTTGAGACATACATCTGCCCACCTTATGAAACCTTGCAGCAGTTGCCACTTGGGGCCTGACAGTAACGTGGACCTCCTGGGAGGTCCCAATTATTAATGCCCACCTGGGCTAGGAGGGTTCCGGCATGCAGTAGGCACTCGAGAAAATAACCACAAGGCCCAGAGCAGCTTGGGGGAAGGGGTCTGAACACGGCAACCTCTCCATCCCGAATTGGCGTCACGGCCTCCTGTGCTGAAAGCAGGGTGGAGAGGTGGAGAATCTAGCACTGACTATCGTCTAGGCATGTGCTAGGTGCTCTACACCTGGGGACCCAGGTTGTCCTTGAAACCTATCGATAGGGCAGGTGTTCGGATTCTCATTCCCATCCTTTTGCTTTAAGTCGTTCACAAGGATTTAGGCTGAGGGAGAGCCTGGGAGATTTGCCTGGGGTCTTGCAGCTAGCAGGTGACAGAGTCAGGCTCACTCCAGCTCTGCGTGGCTCCAAAGCCAGGCCTCATCCTTACACTCAGTTCCCCACTCTGGCTTCCAGGCTTTCCTCACACTGTCTCCAGGAGGACAAGGTGGCCAGCTAAGCAGCCAGGGGTGAGGAACTGGGAAGATGCTGCAGAGTAAACCCCCTTTCTTCCAAAGAGTGGATTCTCTCCCAAACTCCAGCCATCAGCATAGACAAGTGCCACCAGTAAAATACTGCCACCCAACTCCCGACTGGCTTCGTTTCTCAGGTGTGGAATGGGAACTCCCAGGAGAGTGAACCCAGTCCAAATCTTGATGGTCACTCAAAACACTGGGTTTCCAACCCTGCCTAACTAGGGTCCCAGAACCAGTGAGTGTTGCAGATGACAGATTTGAACCTGACCTTTATAGTGACCGCCATCTACACTGCCACCCCTGAAACCTGTGGCTGGCTTACATCATGGATCCCATTTTGCTCATATTGGAAACTCACAGTAGAAAGAACTTAAGAGTTAGAGGGTCTGAAACCAAAGTCTATCTCCTTCTCACACCCCTTAAGTCACTTGGTTTAGAGGACCAGCTCTGCCCATGTCACTGCTACCTTGAAGAAGCAGTAATTCATTCATTCATTCAATCATTTATTCAGCAAAGGGACATGTATCAAGCACTTACTATATACTAGGCACAGTACTAATCAGTACACACCTACAAGCCACTCAAGAAATCTTATCTGAATGAGTGCATATAATGCAAATCATATTGCCATACTAGTATATTTAATTCACAAGATTTGGCCTGGAAGGACAAAAGAAGTAGTTTACGTTGGAACCACACTTTTTATAAGACAAAGTACGCTCGTGTCCATTATCATACTTGTTAGATTATCCTTCAGCTCAACCTGAGAGCATGCGCCTGGAAACCCAAGAGGAAGAGGCAGTGACAAGTAGCATTTAGTGCCACTGAGAGCTCAGCCTCCCAGCTGGCCAAAGTAAGAGGGCAGAGGGCAAGGAATAGAAAGAGAAATAATGCCGGATTACTACTATGAATATGTCTTTAAGCCTGAACGACTCTAGTTTGGGGAGGTAAGCTCAGCTAGATTAACTGAATTGTGCAAGATCATACAGCCCCAAATGGCAAAACACCTGACTCCAAAGCCCATGGATTTTTATTTATTTTTAAAGATTTTATTTATTTATTTGACAGACAGAGATCACAAGTAGGCAGAGAGAAGGGGGGAAGCAGGCACCCCGCTGAGCAGAGAGCCCGATGCGGGGCTCGATCCCAGGACCCTGGGATCATGACCTGAGCTGAAGGCAGAGGCCTTAACCCACTGAGCCACCCAGGCGCCCCGCCCACAGATTTTTAAAAAAAGATTTTATTTATTTGTTTGAGAGAGAGAGGGCGAGCAGAGAGAGAGCAGGGAGGGATTGGGAGAGGGAGAAGCAGACTCCCCGCTGAGCAGAGAGCCCGATGCGGGGCTCGATCCCAGGACCCCGAGATCATGACCTGAGCTGAAGGCAGACGCTTAACCAACTGAGCCAACCAGGCGCCCAAACCCATGGATTTTAACTCCTACAGTGGGCCGAACCCTTCTTAAAAGAGGAGCCCAAGTTGGAGAGACTGTGCCAGTGGGATTAGGTGGAGTTTGTCGTGAGGATACGGGAAGCACAAAGAGACGTGGGAGAGTGCAAGTAAACAGCACGCAGAGTGATGTCTCAGCAATGGTAGTGGCTGCTGCCATGTTGGTTCGCGACACACGTCATCAGCAGCTCAGCCACGTTTCCTGGAATATCAGAGATACATTTAGAAAGTACGTCCAGGAGGAAGTCCCTCTTCCAAAAGAGACAGACTTGACTACCTACGAGGTGGTCATTTTTATCTCTATTCTCTAGACAAGGAAACAGCGCCTCTGGGAGTTCATTCAATTGGCTTTTGGTCACACAGAGAGGAAACTGGGGAGTGGGCATTTGAACCCATATCTTTCTGACTTTCAAATACCCACTGCTTTACAGGACCCTCTTCTGAAGATAACCAAGAACAGATGAAGGAATTCTTAGAATTCTTCCTCTAGTCGGGTGGTTCTTGAACTTTGGTGATTAGACCCGTATTTAAGCAGCCACGAGAAAGTGTGGTAAAGCTACTGGAGAAGACAGGGAGGTGGGTTAGCTTCTCCTCAGAAGACCCAGGTGGCAGGAGAGGCAGGAGAGGGAAGGCACAGGGTTGGAGGTGAGCAGGAGGCCGAGGAAGGGCTTGTGGTCCAAGTCAGGTCACCTCCTGGCTCTGCCACTCTGAGCTCAGACCGTAGGCAAACTTCCAGATCTCCCGAGTCTCAGTTTCTAGAAAGGCAGCCCTACAGCTTTTGACAAGCGTGGCTCTGCTGGTGACCTTAGTTGAATTACACTCCCTGGGCACAGTAAGAACTACTCCAGAGCTTGTTACAATGAAATGAGACCATCTATACGGAGAGCCTCAGCACACAGCCTGGATCCTACTCGATGAACATCGGCTGTTCTTACCCAAGACAGGAAGCAAAGTGTTTGAGAGCTCTAGAATGATCCTTCCTGAATGTACCAGCTCCCTCCCTTACTGCCTGTGGAACTCCAAACAACTTTCTTAACCCTCTGGGACTTGTTTCCTCATTCTTCAAGACAGGGAGAATGAGGGTATCTACCTTAGAGGGTTATTGTGAAGATCAAATAAGGCATGCATACAAAATACCTCGCATTGTATGGCAGGTATCGAGTGTTCCTGAAAAGAGCACCCATTATTAGCACCAAATGGGGTTAAAGTTACTGACAGCTGGCCAAGAGCAGGTAGGTCTGCGTGGTGAGAGAGTGAGCTCCCCGTCTGTGGCGGTGCTCAGCCAGAGGCTATAGACCATCTGTCAAGGGTATGTGGAGGGGATTCCCATACGAGGTCAATGGCAGGGCTTGCTGACCTCTAAAACCCTGCCTGTCACTCCCATGCTGTGACTCTCAGTTTGAATTAATAGAGAAGACACTGACCCATCAGTCCGACACATCAGAGGTGGAGAAATTACTTCCTGGCTTAGTTTTAAAAATCAAAGCCCCTTTTCAGCCAAAGGCAATTACAGACTGATCCTCAGTAAGGCAGAAGCATATTTCAATTGAAAAATGGCATCTTCCTAGCCATTGCCATATGGAGCCAGGACACCAGGTGGCCCAGGGCTGAGACCAATCACAGGGTCCAATTGGAACTAAATAAAATGACCCCCTGGAGGAAATGGCTCCAACGAGGCCCACAAATCCCCATGACATGTCATTTTGGCATGTCCCACATCAGCCTGGACCTCATGCTCTGCCTAACGCCTGAGGCTCTGTCCCTTCCCTCCAGTGGGACCAAGAGATGAGGGGCCTCAGCTGTGAGTGCATCCCAGGGTAGAAGAGGAGCCCCTGGGCACAGTGGAGTGGTCCTGGCCTCAGCCTGCTGCTGTAGAGAGCCCCAGGGACATCCGAAATCACCTGGAGCCCATGCCACGGACTGCCAGCCCAGAGGTGAACCACAGGGCCCAACACTTTCATGTGTATGAAAACTCCATCCCCGCTGAATATCAACTCCATCTCCGGGCAGTAAAGTCTCAATACAGCCCGCTAGCTCTCCTTCCCTATATCCTGGAGCAATTTGTCTTTTTCCCTTGTTATGGGAAATCAGGTCACATGTTTGCTGTAGAAGATGGGATAACAGCCACTGGAAGGTGGAGCTTTGTGCTGCTGCTGGAACACTATGAGAGGACGTGCCCCCCTCGTGAACTCCCCAAACCCAAAGCAGCAGTCAGGAGCTCTACCTCCACCTCTGGCTTAGGGGCTGTGAGTGCAAGAGGACCCAGTTAGGACTTCCTCTAGCTAGCCTCCTTGCATTGACACAATGTGGGCTAGCACTTAGGAAAACGTGATCTGGGTTGTGCAAAAAGGGATCCCCACTTGGAATGTACTGAGTTACACATTTCCTTCTTGCAGGATTCTAGAACTTTAAATAAAGTAAAATGCATTGGGAATCTCCAAGAAAGGGATTGGGGTGGAGTGAGCAGGTGTATTGCACATTCTCAGACTGGGTCTCAAGGAGTGTCTGGAGGGAAACACTAGCAGAACTTGGAGAGTGGCATTGGGACACTGACTAGCCCTGGGGGTCTGAAACTGTTCTACAGCTTACGTGTAGAAGGTAAGTCAGAAGCCTGACTTACTTGAGGCTCTGTTTTACCTTGTTTAATGGGAACAATTGTGTTTACCCTGTAGAATTACCAGGAGCATTTGTAGCTAAATGCCTTAATGTCTACAAAAGACTTAGTGCCTGGGCTAGTAATAAGTGCTCAATAAATTGTTGTAACTCTTATCGTTGATACTGTTATGATTTCATCGTGAAGTATGAACTAGAAAAAGGGCTTTGGGTTGGTCTCTAGAAAGAGTGAGGAGGAGTCTTGGCTGCAACTTCGGGAGATGCCCCAGTCTTGGCTGCGACTTGGGGAGATGCCCCAGAGACAGGTTGCCCCTGGAGGTGGAGGACAGCAACCACAGAAGAAGGCAGGCCGCGTCCTCCGTCCTCCAGCTCTGCAGCCTAACAAAGAAAGGGCTTTAGGGGCTCAGCCAGGCCCTTCGTGGATGGTGGCTGGGAATAGCCAATCGTGTTTACCCCCTCAGTTGCTGGGAACAATTGTCCCTCTCAGATGGCCTATTGTCTCCAGTAACGCAGGCACATAACTCCCATTGGCGCTGGTGGGATTATGCGTTCCTATCGGGCAAGAAACAGAGCCCAGGCCTGGATAAGGGATGGGGGCGCACTGGGTCCCCCTTGGCGACCTATCGCAATGTAGCCATTCGTTTGATTATCAGCTGAACACAGTGAGGCCTCTTTCAAGAGAACTATTCAACCCTGAGCATGTGTAGCCTGGCTGCTGCTTGATAACTTTTCAGGGAGTAGACTAATTGCATCAAATTTGGGATGCAGTAAAAAGGCTTCAAAATGCCAAGGACATTAAATCTTGAATCAAAATGGCAGCTGAAAATGGCTTTCCAAATGGCTGTGTTGTGTCTGTAGTCTTCAGTCTTTTTGCGCCCATCCCCCACAAGAATGTTGAAAAAACATTTGTGAACTGTCAGACGGATTATCATCATGCATGTACACAGTTTACTTTGTGTTAATCGAGAGGAGAAAACGGTATATGTTTTCTAAGACGAAACAGAAGTAGGTATCATTGGAATAAATATTTCAGGTTGTGATTTAAAAAATAAGTTTGAACAAGCCTTCATAGAATAAAGCACATCAAATAGAAAGGAGAGCGCATATAAGTTTTACCCATGGATTTTTACCAATATAGCTTGAAAGAAAATGGTAGTCTTGAAAAACATCCAAGTACCTTGAGAAGGTCAAGGTATCACCAACCTATACTGCTTTGTGCGTTCTGGATTCAAGGTCTCTCAACACAAGCTCAACGACTTTATTTCCAGCACTATGCTTTGCCTATAACAGGAATATGCACAATGCAGGGAAAGGCAGGAAGCTCTGTGTTTAAGGTGCCCTGTTAATCATTAAAGACGACTTATTCTTGGGGTGCCTGGGTGGCTCAGTCATTAGGCATCTGCCTTCGGCTCAGGTCATGATTCCAGGGTCCTGGGATGGAGCCCTGCATCGGGCTCTCTGTTCAGCAGGCAGCCTGCTTCTTCCTCTCCCCCTCCCCCTGCTTGTGCTCCCCCTCTCGCTCTCTGTCTCTCTCTGTCAAATAAATAAATAAAATCTTTTTTAAAAATAAAAATAAAGAGATGACTTACTCCAAACTAACATTTCAACTTACCCCTTTTATACCTCAGGTGGTCTGAAATCCAAGGGCAAAACATCCTAGTAAGATTTGGGATCAGAGGGTCTACTTGTTGTCAGGTGGGAGCAGAGCCTATGTGAACCCTTCTGGATAGCTCTCCTTCTTGGGCAGATCAATCTTGGGAGAGTAGAAAGACAAACTGAGTGTCTGGAAATTGATGCCCTCCAAACTATGCATGCATACTTAGCCCTGGAAAAATCTTCACCCCAGCCTGAAGGTTAACTACCTGAATGAGACCCAGTACACAGAACTTGGAGAAACTTGTGACTTTTCAACGGTAAGGCTGCCTGGGTATCACAGAGACCCTTACAGACTGGGGGCGGGAGAGAGGGAATGGATGAAAAATGACACAGGGCTCTTATATTACATTTTATTCATATATTTAGCAAACTAATACCCTTCTATCTGTCAGTCACTGTTCTAGATGTTGAGAATATTGTGTTGAACAGGACGTCATTGATATAATGGCCTTAATTTCTAGTGGAAAGAAATTTTTTTAAAGGATTTATTTGTTCGAGAGAGAAAGAGAGAGCACATGCAGGAGAGGCAGAGGGAGAGGGAGAGAGACTCTCCCTCCCTACGTGGGGCTCGATGTCAATACACTGAGATCACAACCTGAGTCGAAACCTAGAGTCAGATGCTTAGCCAAGTATGTCACCCAGGTGTCCCGGCAAGATACATTTAAAAAAAGAAACATTTTTTAAAATGTCAGTATCTTAGTGGTGATTTGACACTATAGTTTTGCAAGTTTTGACACTTGGGGGAAACTGGATAAAGGGTAAACAAGATCTCCCTCTATTATTTCTTACAGCAGCTTGTGAATTATTTCCAAATAGAAAGTTTAATTAGAAAAGGGTCGACATTACATAAATAAAACACAAACCAACATACACTATGACATGAAGCATAAGTATACGTAAGAATGCTGTAATTTGAAAATAAAACAGAGGACTGCACTAGGACATGAACGGTGAGCTTCCAAAGCATGATTGGCCAGGAGAGACCGTGCAGAAAATGTCAGGGTTAAGCTGAAAGACAGATGTGCACCATGTGGGCCAGGACACTCTAAAGAATTCACAGCTTGGCTGGGTTACTGGACCTTTACCTGGGACCTTCCAATGTCAATGATATTTAGATATGGTAACCAAAAAGCAAAGAGGGATTCTTCAATGGGCTGAGCTGCTTTATAATTTTCTCATCAAACCTACCACTGAGCACAAGTGTTGCAGAAGGGACAGTGAGGTAAGGGACCCAGTCTGGGTTCTGGCCCCTTCCCTGAGAAGCCTCGAAACTTCGCCAAGTTGCTCATTCCTCTGGAATTCAGGTGTTTTCGCTTCAAAATGCAAACTCCAGGCCAGTTCTTTGACATATCTTTTCCCTCTCAATCCTCACAGCATCTCATGAGGGAGGTGCTATCATTATTTCCATACACCCACAGACATAGAATTGCCGAGGCCACATAAAAAAATGGCAAAGTGAGGACTTGAACCCAGCTCTGTTTGACTTGAAAAAGGCTCTTGGACTAGATCTGATATAGCTGGGAGTTAGTGTCCGGAGCTCAAGAAAGCCAGGCTGGAGATGGATGGTAAATGCGACCGTATCCAGAATTCACTGAAGAGCAGGAGGAAAAGAGGGAGTCCACTTGCTAGCTGCTGACACGTGACCCCTTCTAAAGCCCCATCCCCGAAACACCAAAATGTAACCATCGGCCTCAATGGCTTCGCCAACAGTAGCCAAGTAGCAGGAGGGGTAGGGTGCATGGAGAGAAAGGGCATTTGGGCGATGGGTGTGAATCTGGGCTCCACTATTTATCAGGTTGGGTGCCTTGGGTGAGTCACTTACTCTCCCTGAGTCCCCTGTCCTCAGCTGTAAAATGGGGGTGACAAATAGACCTAATTACAAACCCGCCCCATGAAGTTTTGGGAGGTTGGCTTAGAACATCAGCTGGCACCGTCTGGAGAGTCTCTCCTCATGTTGGATGCTCCTCTTATGATTAATATTATATGTTGTCGGTTCTGTTGCTGTTCTTATCGGGTGGGTGAAAATTAAATAAATACCGTATGAAGCAGCACCCACGCTAGCATTCTTACAAGGTTCTATGGGCTTTTATTTTCTTTAACTTGGAAATTTTCATCTTATTTTTCCAGCCTTATTGAGCTAAAACAGACATTTACTATTGTCTGAGTTTAAGGAGTACAATGTAATTATTTGATATCTGTGTGTATTGCCACATGATACCGGGATAAGTCTACTTAGCATCTCCATCATCTTGCGTGGTTACATTTTGCATGGGTGTGTGGTGAGATCTGCTCTCTTCACAGCTAATACACAATACCGCATTGTTACCCGTAGTCACCACCTTGTCCGTCACATCCCCAGGACTTTCTCATCTTAGAACTGGAAGTTCGTACGCTCTGACCCCCTTCACTCACTTATTTCCCTCATCCCCCATCCCCCACTTCCAGTAACCACCAGTCTGTGTTCAATCTCTACGAGCTTGGTTTCTTCAGATCCCACATGTAAGTGAAATCATAAGGTGTTAGTATTTGTCTGACTTCCTTCACTTAGCATAATGCTCTCAAGGTCCACCCATGGTGTTACAAATGGCAGGATTTCCTTCTTTTTTATGGCCAAATAATTTCCCAGTGTGTGTGTGTGTGTACCACATTTTCTTTACCCATTCATCCATCAATAAACACTTGGGTTGTTTCCATACTGTAAACAATGTTGCAGCGAACATGGGAGAGCAGACGTCCTTTCAGGTTAGTGTCTTCATTCCCTTTGGATAAACACCCAAGAGTGGAGTCGCTCAGTCATTCGTTAGTTCTATTTCTAATTTTTTTGAGGGACTTCTGTACTGTTTTCCATAGTGGCTGCACCAATTTACATCCCCACCAACGGTGCAAAGTGTTCCCTTTTCTCCACATCAACACCAGCGCTCATTATCTCTTGTCTTTTTGTGAATAGCCATTATAACAGGTGTGAGGTGATAGCTCATTGTGGTTTTGATTTGCATTTCCCTGATGGCTAGTGTTGTTGATCCACTGGCTTTTTTCTTCAACACAAATGAGAAGTTGTTACTAGACCCCTAGGGACTCCTTTTAAAAATCTCCTTCCCACCATGAACCTTGCAATTTGAAAGCCATTGTCTCCTATAACAAGTCAATTTTTGAAAGGTAATTAATTAATGTTTCCATTTTTCATTAATCAAGGCTCTGTATGATTGCCAATCCAAACTCCTGCTCTCTAGGAAATAATCAGTTTCCATGCTCCCCAGTGATAATTCTTGTCAAAAGCAAAGACATTTGTGCCCAAGTTCACGTCCCTACAATGTGACTAGGATGAAGTAGAAGATACCAGCTGGGCTTTGGGGAATGCTAAAAAGAGCTCCCAGTAGCCACTGCCATCATCCTAAAGCCCAAGGACACTAACCCAAAAACATGGGATAACCTTAGACCTCAACTCCTAGAATCCAGGTCAGGGACAAGACTAGGGATCACATCTAGATTCTGCCACTAACTGCATGTAAGACCTGGGAGAGGTCACTTAACTCTCCCATGGTTCAGTTGGAATACCATCGACCTTGGAAGGTGCATAAGGGTTAGTAGTAGGTACTGAACAAATATCAAATCTCTAATTTTTTTCCCAAACTTTAGTGTGTATTATGACAACTGGAGGATCTTGTCAAAATGCAGATCCTTTCCATGTGTGGGCTGGGGACAGAGATTTTGTATTTGTAACATGAATCCAAGTGAGCTAATGATACTACTGATCTCTGGACCACAGCTAGAGTAGTAACACACCCTCCAGAGGGGGCCTTAAAAGACAGGTCAGAGGGGTTGGATCTAGGAGATCCTAGCTCTAAAGCAGCCAGCATGGTGCAGTGAACAGAAAGAGGTCATTGACACTGAACAGACCTTGATTTTAATACCAGTCGACCTCTTGGCAGCTGGGTCACATTAGGGAAGTTGGTTCATTTCACCAAGACTTTTGGCTTTCTCTTTTGGAGACTGGAGACAAAACTGTCTATACCTCATTAGATGGCTTGATATAGTACCAGGCACCATGCACATAGAGCCCCTAACATAGGACTTGGCACATAGTAGATGCCCAGAAAATTTTAGTCTCTACTGATTCCCTAATCTTCAACTACTGGCATCTGCGATCTTAACCTTTCTTGACCTGGGGTTGAAGCCTGTGAGCTACCCTGCCAGCTTTTCTGCTTCTGTTTTCCTAGTTATGGTCCTGGGTCCTAATATATCTGTGACCACTGCCTCGGGTCCTTCCTCAAAGTAAGTACCAAGGGGTCAATACTCTTGACCTCAGGGGCACATATGCTGTGTGCTTGCCTGGGGCCCAGCTGAGCAGCAAGAAGATGGATCTCCATGTTGTTGGGAGTTGAGAACCCTAATTCTCAAACCCCTGGTTTGGACCCATTGTACCCTAAATGTCAATATGGAATGGAGTTTGGCTCAGAAATGATGAGCTTCGATGATCAAAGGAGGTAGATGAAACTGCTGAGATATAATTTATTAATGAGAGATAAAGAGAATGTTAATTAGGGCAGAGCTTGCAAGACGGCCAATTCCCAAAGTAAAACTTTAAGGAATGCTCAAATGATTACCATTTTAATTAAAAGTATATCACCCTTGCAAATGGCAAGCCACCCCTTCTCCGGGGGTGAAAGCCATCTGAAATGCAGACCTAGCTGCATCTTTCAGGGGGCCAGAGGCTCTCAGCTGCTCAGCTTAGGCTGAGCCGTAGTCCCCACCTGGTCCTCACCTAGGTGTCTATTACCTGTCAGGAGTGGGGGCTCCTCCTCTGTGCCCTGTGCCCTTTCTTTGAGGGGTGAAGTGTGGCCGTATCTCCCGTAACTACAGTTTGCTATAGTAGATGCTCCGGGACCTAGGACGCACACAACCTCCCCTCACCTCCCTTTTCTTCCAGCAACCTCCTACCAGTTCTCCCTGGTTCCCATCTCACCTGCTGTTTCCACCACTGCCTGAGCCATCTTGCTAAGATGCTAATCTATCACATCCCTTGCCCATTTGGAAAACCTCCAATATGTCCTTGTTAACCACACCAGGAGGAATAGCAAGGAGCTCCCGAGTCCTTACTGTGCACCAGGCACTGTACTAAGCACTCATTTTACTTTCACGACAACCCAACAAGATGAATGTGAATCCCACTTCAAAAATGAGAAAATGGAGGTTAAAAGATGTGACATTTCTGGGACAGTCACACAGTTTGGGCATGTCTGAGTAAGGATTTGAACCAAGGTCTGAGACGAACTTCAAAGCCTATGTTCTTAACCGTTAGCTTATGCTGCCTCGGTGGCTCCTTTTTGCTATGGGGTAGGGTCACAGTATCCTCATATGCGAGTCCAGGGCTCTTGGAGTTGGCCTCAAGTACTCCACACCCTCACCTCCCCCAACCACCATGTCAGGCATCACACGGGCACTCTTGCAGCACAGAGATTTGGGCCATGTTCCTTCCCTGTCCCCTGGGCGTCTCGCATAACCCCCTGTACCCCTGGGACTGTGTGGATGCTGTGCATTCCCCCTTTCCTTCTAACTACCTCCCCAGAGATCTTTCCTCACCTGCCAGGCAGGTTTACCTGTTGTTCCCTTTCTATGCCCCATACCTCCCTATCCTCACTTCATTGCTTTCCCTCCACGAGGCACCGAGTTCCCAGGAGGTGGGCACTGCACACTTCACCTTGACATCCTCAGCCCCTAGCACAGTGCCTGACACAGAGGAGATGTTCAGTAAGTGCTCGCCCAAACCATTCAACCCACAATGAGCCATGCATTGCAGCTGGCACTGCAGATACAGCAAGGAACAGACTAGCCCAGGTCTCTGTCCTTGGGAAGCTTACAGTCCAGTGGGGGAGGAATGCAAGAAACAAATAAGCAAATTAACAAACAAGATGATACCAGAGGGTGGAAAATGCTCAAGCAGAGAGCTACAGTAAGTTGTAACAGGAATGACCATCAAGGAGGGCCCATAAGATTATTCATGCAACATGAGTAGAGACATGAATGATGAGAAGGAAATGCACAGCCAGGGAGGTCAACAAGTGCAAATGTCCTGAGGTGGGAACACGTTTGGTGTGCCAGAGGATAAGCAGAAGGTACCTGGCAGGGATGGAGAGGCGTGAGAGAAAGCACCAGTCCCAGAGAAGGTTTTACTGTGAGGTGACTCCAGGGGACAATTGTTAAAAGGTCAGGGAGAACCTGGTTACACTGGGGCCCAGCTTTCACCCAGCTCTGTGGTCACACGCCACATGCAGAATTCTTAGGAAGTCCCCAGGACAGGTAAGCAAGCAGGTAGCTGATGATCTTTTTAGGAGGGTGAGGAAATTGTTCACATCAATGGTTCTTAATGCTGGGGAAGGGGCTGGTGCAGTTTTGCTCCTTGGGGAACATTCGGCAATGTCTGAAGATATTTTTTGTTGTCTCATCTGGAGTTGAGGAGGGGTGCTACCAGCATCTAGTGGGTAAAGTTGAGGGGTGCTACAGAACATACTACAATGCCCACAATGGTCCCCCAGTGCCAAGATTTACACTACAAACCTCACCAAAAGGCTGACAGCAACTGACTCTGGTCAGCTCTGTGACTAGGCCTAGGCCAACAGCCAGCTCTGTCCCCTCACTCAAACTCACTCCAATCTACTTTTTCCCTCCCACCTCCTGCTCAAGGAATCTTCTCATGGCAACAGAGAACACCAAGCAACCCCTCTCTGATCAAGGGAACACCATTCAGCACCACTCTGTGTGGACACCAGCCCTCGACATGCAAAAACATGGTCTAAGAGAGCACTGGACTCTGAGTCCACAGGATTCGGTATGAGTGTCAGCTCTCTCTCTCTCTCTCGACCTTTCCAGGAGACACTCCATTGCCCATAAAAGCATGGGAGACCCTGAAACAAATTACCTGCCCCATTTCTGTGGGACAAGACCCTGAAGTTCATTTGTCATATTACGGGAAGGGGCTGCCCATGGGCTCTGACTGCAGTGTGACAAAGTTTAGTTCGAGAATTATGTGTCAGTGCCACTCATCAGAGACAGGGGCTTGGTGGAATCCAGAGCCCTTGGCTTTATTTATTTTTTTTAAGATGCTATTAATTTATTTGAGAGAGAGAAACAGACTCACTCCCTTCTCCTGAGGGGGGACCCCTATGCAGGGCCTGATCTCATGACCTTAGGATCATGACCTGAGCTGAAAGCAGATGCTTAACTGACTGAGCCACACAGGTGCCCCTGGAGCTCTTTAAATACCCTGCTTTGCAGTCTGGCTCTACCACCAGGAATGGCCTGAGTGTTTCTCCACCTCAGCTACCGTGTTTGTGAAATGACACAAATAATATACTTCCTCTGAATGATCTTTATATATATACGTACACATAGTATAGATATTACATCATATATATGTGTGTGTGTGTGTGTGTGTGTGTATATGTGTGTGTGTGTGTGTGTGTATATATGTACTGTAGAAGAGTAAAATATTTTTATTATATTTTATTTCTTTTAGAAAAGGAGATGCCTGATAGAGGCTGTGTCCAAGTCTTGAAGGGATCCAAACTGGGCAAGGTTTTTCCGAACCAGCACGCTCCAGTTTTGTAGAACAGCTTGAGAACAACAGCCACCGCTGAAGAGCGCATTAATACCCACAAGACAGATTGCAGCCGGCATCACACACCTGGAAAGTGCATGCAGCAGACCTGGCGGACCTTCCAGGCCAGAGAAGTTGCCTCAGAGGGAGGGAGCCAGTGCATCTGGGCATGCAGTGAGGCAGGACGGGTGAAAGTGGGACCAGGGAGAGCGAGGGCTAACTCTGCTGGCTACAGAGGGTACGGGGCCCACACATGGGGGCTCCCGGGGTGAAGTGCAGGTACTGTAGACTCAGATGGCCCCCTGGCAATGAACTGAGCGAGGTATAGTGCTCGGCAGAGGACTACCGGGGCTCGGAGCCCCACTAACGTGTTCTCAGCCATCTTCGTGTTTGCCTTAGCCAACTCTGGCCACAGTGTTTGACGAATTTCAGGATCAAAGTGGATGCCATTCAAAGCATTCTTTGCAACTTCTGCTTCTGAGCAGCTGTCAAAACTGACAAAACCTAAGGACTGCTTAGATGTCAGCTTTCTAAGAGAACCCCCGTGGCCCTTCAGCGGTCTGAAAAGCAGCTAGAGCTCCCAGAGTGTGATACCCAGAGGGAGACCACTGACAAACAGGGTCCAGACAGGTTTTTGGGTTCTGGGCCCTCTGACCTTCCTCAAGATGACTAAATCATCGTTTATGATGATTAACACTTATGTAAATCGCCTCTCAGACGCTCAAAGTGCCGCAGCTAGTGTTGATTTCACAATGCTGGAGCGGGAACAGGGCTCAGGGCTTCCTCCGTCCCATCTTCGTTTGTAGGTGCAGGAACGGAGGCCCAGAAAAAGAAGTGACAAGACAATGTCTTGTTTTCTGGGTTTGAGGAGGGTAGAGCAGACATCATAGGCATGTATTGCTGATGAGGAAACTGAGGCCAGGCCTGACCCCAGGTGAGCCTTCCTGGGTGGCACTGAGTAGCAGGTGCTCGGTTATGTTGTGTGTTGTATCCGTGGCCTTGACTCTGAGCTTCACATCCTCAGACTGAAGCCTCTCCCCGGGATGGTCTCAGTGGCATCTGCCTGCGAAGAAGAGGTTTACCTGCCTGACTTTGCATTTGGCTGGAACAGGATGCGCATGCACCTGCTTGAAACATGGCTGCCCAGTGGGCGGAGCCTTTCTACTTCCCTTTCTCGTCTCTCTGGGTTCCATCACTCCCCCAGTGATTTCATTACCTTCCATCACCTTTAGTACCATCTCTACAATGGAAACTCCCAAACTCACTATATCCTGCTGATTCCAAGACACATTTTAATATCTTTGAAGTTGGGATGTGCCCTAGTTTAACTGGCAGTGTGTTTTCATAGCAGTATATAAAATAACAGTGGTCTCCCAATCGGTGACATCTTCTATCTGATGAAATATGGTACATATTTACTGCAGAACACCCTCTGAATTCCGGACTCATAAATCACAGTGGTTTTTCAACATCTCCCTTTGGGATGGGGAATAAACACCTCCAACACAAATCATAAAATTGAATTCCTGACCTTCTGGCCTGCCCCATCTCAGCAACCGGCAATTCCATCCCTGTGGTCGTTCAGGCCAAAGTCTGGGAGTCACCCTTGACCCCCACTTTCTTTCCCAATCTACCTCCAATCTATCAACAAGTTTCACTGAGTCACTTCAGAATAAATACTGAATCCACCCACCTCCCACTGATCCACCACCACTGCCCTGATCCAAGCCACACTGGTCCCTTAACTGGATTCTAGCAATCACCCCCCGCCTCGGTCCCGGTACAGCCCTGCACCCCTGCAGCCTCCGCTCAGGGAGCAGCCAGAGGGGTCCTGTGGTTAAGACGGGCTCCCCAGCCACCCCAGCTCCCTGACCCCTGCCTCACTACTCTGTTTAATTTTTAAAATAACTTATAATTGGCTGAAATTATACATAGTTACCACTTTCTACATTTATTGTCTATTTTCTCCAGCGGAATGTGAGCCCCGCGAAGGCATGGGTTTTTGTCTCTCCTGTTTAGTGACTAATCCCTACCCTCTGGACCAATGCCTGGCATGTAGTAGGTACTCCATAAATATTGCTTGAATGAATTCTTTCCCGCAGGATGATACTTTTGAGGGAGCACTGAAGTCAGACCAACCTGGGTTCAAATTCTCAATCTACCACCTCGTGGCTGTGTGATTTGAGAGATTCATTCAGACTGTCTGAGCCTGTCTTTCATCCACATGACAGGGATGAGAACACTACCTCTTGGGGCTGATGGGAGGCTTCAATGAGTAAATGTGTCTCACACTCAGCAGGTCTTCCCCCGTCTTTTATTTCTAGTATTATTATCGTTATTCCAGCCTCTAGAGCGAGAGCAGCTCTGGGGCTTGTCACCAAAGCTGGGCACACTTAGAGGCGAGCCCAGCTGCGTGTGTGTGCACTTGGTGGGCGGGAGGGCAGGCTGGGATTCCTGTCCCTGCGATGTCATACATCAGCAACCCGACCTCGGGGGAGCTATCTCACCCCTCTGAGCTGTGGTGTTCTCACGCATGAAGAGGAGATAATGATCGCATCTATTTTCTATGATTGTTAGGAGCATTTCTGGCGCATGCACAGAGCACATGGCAAATTCTAAGCAAATATTAACTCACATTATTACCACCGAACTAGCTTCTCCCACAAACGCAATGCGCACTGCCTGGGTCCTGATGCCCAGGGCGGGGCTCTGAGCTTCAGCTTAGCCTGCCTTCCTGCAGCCACACAGGGTGGAAGGAGCTTATAGTCACTTTCCTGTAACCACAACAATCCCCAGAGAGACAACCACAGGGCGCCCAGCCTATCCTGAGGCAGTCACCACACCTGCTTCCCTGCCAAGGTGGCCAAATGCTAATGCTGGGCTCTGGTCCTCCCGCCTGCGACCTCTGACCATTTCCAGCAGCGACCTGGTGAGGGTGGTCCTCTTGCTGCCACCAGTGTGCTTTGCTGGGCTCACGACTTCCAGGGGAGGAAGGGCAGTGGGGAGGGTGCCTCTTGAGTTTTCCATTCTCAATATTCCGAGTGACCTTCCAGCAACTTCTACATACTCAGCAAGTGAGCCCAATGGTAGAAAGCAGATCTTTTTTTTTTCTCCTTTCTCTCAAGAAACACTATTGTTCCACTTGAAATTATTTTCCTCACTGGAACCCCAGTGACTCAAAAGCCAAAACAGCCATTCAAAGCAGGGTATCCCCCAATCTCATCACCTGACCCCTGAGTGATTTCAGGAGGTTAGACAAAGTGGAAGAGACCCAGGGCAAGGGGGCACTGTAACCCACAACCTGCCCCAACCCCAGGATCCTACCCTACCCCAGCCACCATCCTAGGGAAGGCCCGTTTGTTCCCCTGCAGGAAGCTCCAGGGGGGAATCAGGCAGGAAATGTTCCTGCACTCCTGGGGCTTACATTCAGAGAGCAGAGATGGGCCATAAAGGAATATACAAAGATATAAACAAGGGAATTTCCATGAAAGCAAGAGCTCTGAAGGAAAAGAAAAAAGGTCAGGGCACCTGGGTGGCTCAGTTGGTTAAGCAATTGCCTTTGGCTCAGGTCATGATCCTGGAGTCCCGGGACTGAGTCCCACATCGGTCTCCCTGCTCGGCAGGGAGTCTGCTTCTCCCTCTGACCTCTCCCCTCTCATGTTCTCCCTCTCTCATTCTCTCTCTCTCTCTCAAATACATAAATAAAATCTTAAAAAAAAAAAAAAGGTGACGTGTTAGAGAATTACTGGAGCTGGTGAGGGTCTCAGCTGCCATTCTGGATGGGGTAGTCTAGGAGGACCTCCCTGAGGAGGTGACATTTCCATATCCCTCACATATCCCTCACTTAAGTGCACACTCCCTTGAGGTCAGGGAGCCATGTGTATCCCCACACAAACCTAGTGCCCAGTGATACCTCGGGGATCCACACCACGTGGATCCACAACGTGTTAAACATTGACATCAGCGAATGCAGTGAGATGCAGCTGTCTGGAGATCGCAGTGCACTTAACCTTGTGACTAATTCAGTAACGTCAGCTCACGCTTTCCAAGCCTCTATCCAAGGAATAGGCTACCGTGAAGTCTTAACGTGTTGCCAACAAAATGAGAAAAGTGAGGACAGTGTTGGGACTTTTCATACAAAAATCTGAATCCGTTTAGCATAAAGGGCTGCTGTTTACACTGAGATTACGTGGTGTGTGAGTGTGTGTGTGTGTACATGTGTGCACACGCACACGTATGTGTGTGTGCGAAGATGTCCTTTCTTTTATGAAATGATGGAAGTGTTCATTTTTTGAGTCTCTTTTTTCTTCAATGTCCTTACTTGGCAGAATAAGTTTCTTCCCATTCTTAAAAGATTTTATTGGTCTGTAAAATCCAAAGACATGGGAACCACTGTTTTCCTAGCCTTTCTACTTGGCAGCCTCGAGGTTAAAGGAAACAGGCTCTGTCCTGCAGGGCGATGGTAAATGCTCCTGGAGGGCCTCTGAGCACCTGCCAGGTTTGTCCCCAGTTTGGGGCTGGGGTGACGGGGCTTCAGGCCTCAGGAAGGCAGACCGTGCGTGTGAGAAATACAGTCCTCAGCAGGCTGAGCAAAGGACAGAATAAAAGATGTGACCTGTGCGCTGCCCATTCAGCAGCGCCCCTACATTGCGAAGCACTCATTATTGTTACAAATTGCAGGGGAGGGGGAAATGCCCAGAGCCCACCATGGCAGACTGATAGTGGCTCATGCCAAAGGTTTTCCTCGAATCCATCTCCTTCTTGTTTTCTCGTTCTACCATTGTTTTTTCATCCCCTTTGCTGCTCCCTGGTCCTCTCCAAGATTAGAAAAGTGTGGCTGGGGTCGGGGGCAGGCACTAAGCTTCCTTGATGCAGAAGTTATTAATCGTTCATGACAGCCACCAAATCACAGAGAAGCCAATGAGCATGGTTCGCTTTCACAAAGCTCCTAGAGAATCCTCCTACCGTGTCCCAGCCATTTGTTAAGAGGAAAAACAGTAGCTTAATCCTCAAGACTAGGGAAGACGGGGTTCTCCCCTTGTGACCTGGCACGTTGGCAGCCACAACCCTCAAAGGAGACTCGGGGAGCCTGACAGATTCCCCACTGTAGGAGTTCTGGTGGGAGACAGGCTCCACCACTCGGAAGGGACTAGCCCAGCCTGTGAATCAGGACTAAAAGTACATTTCAGCCAAGACCTTAAGACAGACAAAGAGGCAGTGTATATTTTGCATAGTACAGTGAAGGCCAACCTGCGGAAGTTCATGGTCAGTGTCTGATAAATTCAAGAGAGTCCTGGATTTGGAGAGAGCTGCTAGGGGGAGGTGTAGGGAGCTACCTTGAGGGGGTTATCCCCTCCAGCTTAGAGGAAGGAGTTTTAATGTGCTGGAGAGTATATGTCCACTGGAGACTAGAGGATCTTTGCCTGGTGCCTGATACAGGCCATCTGAGAAAATTAAAGGCAAGGCAGCATAGTTGTCAGCAGCGAGAGAGGCAGACAGAGATGCTGTTGCACGAACACTAATTAACTCTCCCTCCCCAGCACTGGTTAAGGGGGCGCAAACCTCAGGGACCCGGGACTTCTACAGAAATGCTGGCCACAGGGGATCCGCTGGAACAAAGTGATTCGGTAATATACTCCTACTAGCAGTGGTCATGGTAAAAGTAGGCTCACACCTCAAAGAGAAATAAACTTCTGTTTTGTTTAAACCACTGGTTCTGGGGTTTCTTTGTTGAACAAAGTAACGCAAGCTTATTCTGGGTCCTAATACAGCATGTAAATGAATTTTCTAAATTTTAAAAAGACAATAAAAGTTATGTTTCTATTAAAGTTAGAATTATGTGAAATACATAAACCCATGCGAAGACTGGAAGGGCAAACTGTGGTGATAAGATGAAGGGTTATAGGAGACATACTTTTCCCATTGAAAGTTCCTCTTGCTACCTTTATATTTTGTTAAAAAACTGTCTCCCAAGAAGAAAAAAGAAAATGTCTCTGAGACTGGATAAATTTTGATCATGGCTTTGTGGCCCAAGAGAGGAATGTGTGCCTGAGCCCTCCTTCCACCATAGGGCCCCAGGACAAATTTTTAAAAGGACAAAGACCAAAAAAAAAAAAAAAGAAAAAGAAATGAAATTAGCAATAAAAAGGCTAAGACAGGGGTGTCGGGCTGGCTCAGTTCATAGAACATATGACTTGATCTTGGGGTTTTGAGTTCGAGCCCCATGTCGGGTATAGAAATTACTTAAAAACAAAAAAATCTTAAAAAAATAAAAAATAAAAAGACAGACAGAGAGGACAGGTCTGCCCCAGTGGCAATAGGGAATAGGGCTGTGGACACACTCAACATGACTCTGAGAGAGAATGAACCCTTCTTCCAGGCCAACATTTTACAACGCCAACCTAAGCCTTGGCATCCCCTGACA
Organism: Martes martes; assembly: GCF_963455335.1. Lineage (NCBI taxonomy): Eukaryota > Metazoa > Chordata > Mammalia > Carnivora > Mustelidae > Martes > Martes martes. Next base: position 42,448,827 of record NC_137898.1, read on the forward strand.
GGGAGGTGGGGAACAATATCAGGAGAGGCGGGACCTGTCCATGGGTCACCAAGAACACCTGGACCTTAGCTCTAAGGCATTTGTCCGAGGAATCTCTTCTCTCTCCTGGTGACAAGCGGCACATAAGTCTGGAGACTCAAGAGGACCAAGATTCCTCCTCACGGTGACCCCAGCAGGTCATCAGACAAATACCGAGGATTACAGGTCAGTGCTGGACGAAGGTGAGACCTCCTATAATGAACAGAGCACAGGAAGGTTCTCTCAAGGAAGCCTGTTCACTGGGTAAGAAGTTGCAGGTTGAGGACAAGTAATTACACCATGTGTATTTCTCCTGCTGGCACTTAGGGGAACCAGGCTGTTCCCCCAGTTCTGCCCCCCGTCCCCCACCCAAGAGAAGGGCCACATCCCAAAGGCTTCATACCAGGTCCCTTCTAAACCTTAGCTAACCTTCTTCCCCAGTGGGGCTCCTTGTCAACATCTCTCAAAGCAAGATGTCTGGTTTCTGCGTGACTAACAACAGGCCACAGCCTTCCTCAGGGCACGCCCTCTCTTCTCTTTCACTCAGAGTTTGTGGACAGGCCATGAAGGAGGTCTATCCTACACCTGTTGAAGAATTTCTGCTAGAGTGGTTTGGGGTTGGCACAGGGCCAAACGTGAGCATTTCTGAAGCTCTGAAACCTGGTGTAGGGAAGAGGATCCAGCTGGGCCATTAACCTGCTGTGTGTTCCTAAGCAAGTCAATGTACCTCTCTGGGTCCTTGTTTCCCTGTGGGTGCGGGTCGGACAAGAAGATCTTTCTAGCTCTATCTTGGGATAGCAGGATAACTCTAGGATGGATTCCAGGTCTGTGAGATCTGCTCTGGGTTAGGACATTGCAATCTGGCTTGAATTTATGACCAAGATGGCCATTTGAATGCCAATTTGATATTTCTTTCATGGAGAAATGAATATCATTCACGAGGTAATAATCCCTGAGCTAATTCAAACCAGGGATTAACAGGAAGAAAAAAAAATCTCTGCCCGAAGTGGCTTAAGTATTATTGTGTTTATACAAACATAGATCTCACATGACTCTAAATACTAAACTCCAAGTGTCTGTTAGCTTAAGCCAAGAAGCGTGATCATTACAATTCTATATAATGATTGTAGAAAGCCCAGAAGCTTCTAAGGAATTAATAGGAAAGGGACACCATCTCCTGGAGAATTCCCTAGAGATTCTCTGGCTTAAGAAAATTTGGGAGTGTTGTGCTAGGGCTTCCCAATATGAAAATCAGATTTAAAAAAAAAATCCTAGGATTAGAATGGAAGCAGGACACCCTCCCTAATTTACCTTTCCAAGTGCTAGCTCTAAGACCTGGCCCTTTTAGGCCCAGCCCCCACCCATGCACTGCTGACGTCAACTCACTGTCTCCACAGTCGGCAGCCCTGGGAGCTCAGACTTGCTAGATCAATGAAAACATCAACCTTGCCAGACGTGTCTGCCCCACTCCAAGCCCACCAAGGAGCCAGGGGTTCAGGCACGCAGCCGGACCATCTGTCATTAGGCACTGCTGTTAATTGCTGTGCTAATGAACAAGGTTTGAATTGGAAGCACGAAATGCACATGCAGATTTAGACACAATTCTGTAGTTCTGGGTCCTATCCCCTAACAGCCTGGCGCAGTCTCCAGGATGCAAAGGCAAAAGTGGCCAAGTCACATCGTGGGCATAGACAGTGCATAACCCAGTCAGCAGATACTTCAAATAGTTAGTGTTGAGAAGGCACTCATGCATCCATTCATCCCTCTATCCACTCAACAACCATTGGCTTTGTGGTGAACACTGTGTCAAATGCCAGGACCCCAAAGATGGCCATGACATAGTCCTTGCCCCGAGGGCATCATAATCTAGCTATCAAGATAGACAACTTGACAAATACAGCAAATACATTGTGACAAGTGCTAGGAGAGGTCAGCAAAGGGGCTGGGGGAACACAGACGAAGGGTATCTAACCAGCCTGGAATATCAGGGAAGACTTCCTGGAGGAGGAGAGAATGTCTGAGCCAACTCTCAAAGTAGGAGCAGAAGTCACCCAGGAAAAAAATAGAGAAGGGTAATACAGACAGAGGGACTAGGAGGTAGGAGAGAACAGACACTGATGTCTGAGGAAGCACAGGCAGTTGGGCATGATGGGGCACAGGCGTGTGATGGGAGAGGGCAGGGTGAAGACACTGGGGGTACAGAGTGAGAGTGCTGCAGAGAGACACAAGGTGTAGATGGTGAAGAACCCTGAAAAGCAATTACTCCACAAATCTGTATCAAGCTCTTGTACTATACAGGGGATAGGACTAGGTCAATGTGGGCCTCTGCCTTCAAGGGATAGAATGAGGAAGGGACATAGTGGTGGCGCAGAGTGACTTGGAAGAAGAAGTGTCAACAGACTGCATTAGTCAGAGAAGTTATCAATGTAGGGGCTGCCAGAACCAGGCCTCTGGTTTTAGGCAGAACGTGGACAGGTGAGATGGTGTTACAAACCAGATGCTATGCATATCTTGACTCATCAAATCAACAGTCAACCAATGCCATGCCATGCTCCCATTTTCCAGGTGAGGAAACTGAGGCCCAGGGAGCTTAAATAGTTCAGCAGCTGGGAAGTGGTATAGCCAGAATTCCAACCCCACCTGAGCCTGTCTCCAGAGCCTGTGCCCTGTCCGTTATTCCATGCTGCTCCCAAGGCCTTTCTGGTAGAGGAAGAGCATGAGCAAGCTTGAGGGAAGATGGTAGAAGGCACACCAGAGACTGACGAGTCAAGAGAAGGAAGAGAGCATTGGGCCTTGGATGTATGGGGGATGGTCTCACAGAATGACCCTGGCTTGAGCTTGGAGTTCAACAGCCTCTGGACTTACCCTCCCTTGGCCTCAGTCAACTCACTGGAGAATGGGGACCTCACCCGTACTTGCCATGGTGGTCATTAGCAGTCAGTGAGGTAACGCAAATAAACTCCTTAGGATATTGCTTCTCGGTTTGTGAGTCTTCAAATGTGGATGATTGATCGTGTTAATCAACAGTCATCATGAATCCCTATAATAATGATAACGATCACTACAACCCCAGAGGCCGGTCAGGGTACGTGGAGAATGCTGAGTGCCAGCTCAGGCGCGTGGTCTTGATCTCACGGACATGGGAGACCACAGGGGAAGGTTTTCAGCACCAGACACGAAACAACAGAGGTACTAACGCATTTTCTCCTCTCCCGCAGGATGACCCAGCAATCCCACTTCAAAGGTCATGATTTTTCTCCAATGTGGAAAGACTGCATCACAGGGAAGATGTGACACCTCAGATGCAGGCCACATGGTGTCAGTGGAGGGCGGAGTGACTGTCTGAAGATGAGATGGCTGAGGAAGAGCAGGCCTTTGTGAGGGGCCCACTTTGGCTTTCTGTCCAGTCTCCCCGCCACCCTCTGGATGGTCTGCAGACGGCGGCTCTGTGGAGAACTCCAAGCTGCACAGCTGCCCCTGAGGAAGGGGACAGGGAATCTGGCATCTCTCTGGGCCCTAGCACATCTTTGAACACTTCCACTCCCTTGTGACCTCTCTGTGAAGCAGACCTTATCTTCACTTTGCAAACAGGGAGGTGTGATCCAAAGAGGGCAAATGACTTGTCTGAGCCATGCAGCTAGTAAGAGCTGGGCTGGTTCACAAAGCCCCATCTGTCTAAACTCCAAAACCCTGGGTTAACTCCCACTGCATTCCACCTATCAGAGCATGGGGTGGACAGATAAAGTTGGCTAGAGCTCTTCAGAAAAAGAACCAAATGATTGTAGCCAAACAGAAAGGAAGGATCCAGCTGACCCTCTGGTTCTTAGCCTGGCAGAGGGACAGTCCTGGGCTTGTATCTCCCTGGGTGACCCTGGGCAAGTTATCGAACCTCTCTGATTCCTGCATCCTTGTCTGGAAAGTGGATCTCAGAGGATCTACTTGCAGGGTGTTTGTCAAGATCGGAAGTACGTTTTTTAAGCTCTGGCCTTCAAAGAGTGCTCCCTAATGGCAGCTCTGATTAATGGTATTAGTGCTGAGCTGCAGACAGGATCGGGGGCTCCTCCAGCAGCCCCACCAGCAGGGAAGATAAGCCAAGAATGGAACCGTGAGCTGGGCAGAGCACAAGAATCTTCTCCCTCCCTGACAACTGGCTCTTGGAAGCCATCCTTTATCGCTAAGCACTTAGGCACACTATCTAACTTCATCTTCCCCACTACCTGGAGAGACGAAGATTCCTCTCCCATGTTATAGGTGAAGAAACTGAGACTCAGAGGCTAAGAGACCTGTCACAGTTGAAGCCAGCCAGCTCCTGCTTGTCAGGCTCCCAAGTGCTGTGCTGTTTCCAGCCCTACACCCTGCGGCTCTGGCTCCCCACGGCCACTTGGGACCTGGGCCCTCGGTCTCCAGGAGGAAGTCTCTTCTCTGTCCTTGGTCCCCCCACTCTCCTCTCCGAAGCTGAGTCCAGCAGCCACATGTGACCCAGGCACTCTTCTGAGCCCAGTGGGAACCAATGATCACAAGTTGTGAATGATCCAAGCTGCTGATTTCACTAGGACTTGGGAGAAGCAGGATTTGGCCTGGAATCTGTGGATCCTCACCCTCCCTGCCTTATCACCAAATGGTTATAGGACCCAGACTCAGGACTGCAGGACCCAAATGAGCCAGCCAGGCAGACACATGGGCCTCTTGAAGGGATTCCCAGGCTGGCCTTCCTTCCACCCCTCCCCCCACCGCCGCCCCCATCAAAGCACTGCCACAGCTCCCAATGAGGGCCGGGGGAGTTATAAAATCCCCATTTGCCACAATTAGCAGATGAGTAATGAAATGGCAGTGGCAGCTGGTAGTGGCCTCTGTTCCCTCGAGGCTCACAGCCCTGCCTCCTGTGAATGCCAGATCATGACAGAAACCAGCAGAATGTCTGGTACCCAGAGATACCTGGACACACACCACAGGCCTTTCCTGCTCTTCCTCCCAGAAATCCAGACCATCTTCCATGTCACTGGGGAGCTCATGTTCTCTGCAAGAGGACTTAGGGTCCCCAAAGACAGAGTGCAATAAGGGAGAGGAGCCCCAAAGAAGGAGAAAGGAGGAAGCAAGGAAGAGGAAGGGACAGTGTTTGCAAGGACCCTGGGCCAAGAAGGAGCTGGGATGGGAACAGAAAGCATGTGGTGTGGGTGGAACTCAGAGTAGGGTGTGATGACTGGGAAAAGGCTGGATGTGTGGGACAGAGGCAGTCAGGGGAGCCCACGGGCCATGGGGAGGATTTTGCCATGCCAGAGGCATTCCATGGCTCATTCCCTTCTGCACTGGCAAGTCCTTTAATGTTTTTCTAGGTTTCGGCAACATTTTAAAAATTCATCTGTACATGGCGATGCTTGCCTAGAAATGGTATGGTGTTGGCTTCTGGGCCATAGTCTGGTACAATGTCCATGTGTGTTTGTTTACAGGTGCCTGGCATATACAAGGGTTAGAAGCAGCCATCATCCCAGTGGTCCCTAAAGCCAAGGGCTGCAGGAGAGCCCAGCTCCAGGTGCCCTGCCAGAAACCTTCTGCTTTCTCAGGTCCAGCAAAGAAAGGACTTCAGGGCCCTCAGGCCCCAGGAGAGTTAAAGGAAGACTCAGCCAGAGAGAAAGAGCTATTCCCTCAAAATGCTTCTGTCCAGCTCGGTTCGTCAAATCTGCCTTATGTAGCACAAAATAAACACACGCTAATTAGCAGGTTCATGCTGCCGCTGAATTATCAAAAGGGCATCCCGCTTCCGGCCTCGGCATCCCAGAGAAGGCACAGAATCTCCCCAAGAGGCCTGCCAGTGTTTGTGGAATCATGACTCCTCTGGTGTTCACACAGTTTGCCTCATTTCCTCCAAAGAGCTATTTGCTGAAGGACATCCCCTCCAGGTCTGATCTCCGTGAACTCGCCTGCCCTGACCAGGTCTGGTCAGACAGGAGGAGTAATACGGCACACCAATGTACCGGGCTGGATGGCAAGCTCGGGCAGGCAGAGCAAGGGAAAGCCTTCCTGGATGCCAGAACTGGAAAAGGGGTGTCCTCGCTTTCTTTCCTTCATTACACAAATATTTATGGAGGGGTCACTATCTTTGGGTGGCGGGAGGCAGCAGGGTGTGCCAGCCATTGCTAGAGTTTCTAGAGCTACATGGTCAGAGTTCAAATCCTAGCTCGCCCTAGGATTATAACAAAATGACTTTTGCCCATTGATTCTAATTGGTTTCCTCACCCGTGAAAAGTGCTGGGCATACCACGTGGGGGCCACCAAACCCTGCTTGAGAACCACTCCTTTAGCCACTCCATCTGTTGGGGGTATCACTGGTTCCAGATGCAAACTTCTGGATAGGCCTGACCAAGAGTCTCATGCAGCTCTGTGGCTTGACCTGGAATTCTGGAATGACTCCTAGGCCTTTGGTGCCCAACCCCCGCCTCCTTACAGGGCTAAAAACAATCACTTATTGGCAGGCCAGACAGAGATGAATTTGGAATGCATGAAACTAGACCGAATACCAGGCACCGAGGGGCCATTTGTGGGCGCCGCATTACTTCATCTGCTCAGCATTTTACAAGAAGACACTGAGACCGGAGGAGAGTCGGTGATGGGCTCGAGGACATGCGAGCACTCAGGATCAGAACCAGAAAGTGTTGAATCAGGGAAGAGATCCCACAGAAGAGTCTCCCCCACCACCACCACCAAGGACATGCTCACACCCCAGAACCTCTCCAGGCTGGCACTTGGGTGACCATACATTTCTGCAAGACACAGCTCTGAGATGACCACCGAACAACCATTGGCAACCGGGAAACCGGACTGCGGGCCCAGAAGAAGGGAATTAGCAACGATTCCTTCTGCCACTTTCTACCATTCCAAATTCATTCTCCTGGGTGCCAGGACACTGTGCCATGAGCTTTCTAAATATGTTAACATGTATTCTTCACATCCACTGTCCCAGGTGAGGTGCTGCCTCCCTCCCCCCTCCCCACCCTTCACCTCATTCTGCCGCCAAGAAAACCAAAGCCGATGGATATTATGTAATTTGCCCAGAATCACATGGCTGGTCATGCTCTGATCTGGGGGTCAAAACCTAAAGTCCATGGGCTTCACTATTATTTTCTTACTCTACAAAGTCGTAAGTTTAGTGAGAGTAGAGAACGTGAGTTTCCAAACTCCCAGTCAGCTTGTCCCATTTTAACACAGAAGGCCTATGTGCTCAGAGGTCTTTCAACACTTGTCGTCTGGGCCTGGTCTCAGCCTGACACACAGCCGGGCCTGGCCAGGGCGTGCCTGGGCCACGCCGCCTCCTCTGGTCAGGCTCTTGAGTCCAAAGCTTCCCCTCATAAAAGCAGCTGCTGCAGGGAAGGGAGACTTCCAGGGAACCTGGAGCTCTGCTGAGTATGGCCAACATGCCAACCGGCCTGGGAGGCAGGAGTTGGCCCCAGGCAGACTGACCTCCTACCCAGAATCCTCTCTTCAGTGATTCCCTCCCAGGCAGTAAATGCTCAGTTGATTTAAGGAGCATCACCTAGCGTGAGAGGTCCAATACACCTTCAAACCCAACATCAGGGATAAAAAGCCTAGTGAGCTGCTCTCTCTGAGAGGAGGAGAAAGTGGGCTCTGGTCCCATCAGCGGCTTCTAGGCTACGTGTGAGGGAGCCATACCTGAGGGACTCTTATGGCCTGATGGGGAGAACTGGGCCGATGGGTGACCAATATTTTCACCTAAAATATCTGTAAAAAGGAAGGTTAATAGCAACGTGAAGGCATCATTGAGGATCTGATGAGAAACTGTAAGTTAAAGCCTGGAGGGAACTAAATTGTTCTAATTCTGAGGACAACAGTCCCTCCCTGGAGCTCAAAAAGGGGCAAATGAACATTCCCCTGCTCTGGGCTCCCTGCAAGACAAGCATAGCAGGGACAGGAGCAGAGCATTGCAAAAGCATGTTGACGGGAAAGAATGGGCCTCAGGCCTGCGGGCCTGGATGCTGGGCTCAGTGCAGGTTTTAGAATTTTTAAAGAAAAACTGTAGGTCGGCACCGATGGGGCAGGACGGGAGCTGGCGCGTTCATATTCCAGGGCTATCGTGACAAGGTCCACAGTCTGGGTGGCTTAAAAAACGACATTTATTGTTCTAATAGTTCTGAAGGCCAGAAACCTAAAAGCAAGCTGTCAGCAGGCTATGCTCCCTCTGGGACCCTGGGTGGCATCCTTCCTTGCCTGTTCGCGGCTTCTGCTGGTGGCCAGCCATCCCCACCATTCCCAGGCTGGCAGCTACCCACTCCAGTCTCTGCCTCTGTCATCACATGACGGTCTGCTCCCTGTGTGTCTCTCTCTCCTCTTCTTAGAAGGACACAAAGGCCTTGGATCAAGGGCCTTTTCTATTCCAAAACGACCTTATTTTAATGAGTTACATCTTGTAACAACCCGACTTCCAAATAAGGTTGCATTCTGAGGTAGTGAGAGTTAGGACTTCAATCTATCTTTTTGGGGGATGCCATTCAACCCCTAACCACTGGCCACAAAAGAAACAAAGTAATGGAAACCTGAGGGCAGGGCTTGCATACCATGTTCCTGTCCCCTGGAGCACCCTCCAACCCCCATCCATCCCCTCCTCGGAGACACCCTGTTACTGCTGCCCAGTGATGGGAGCATGGTGGTCACATCAGAGTGCCACCCCTCTGGGATTTGGCTGGACAACCCGCAAGCCTTCCTGGGGGACACTGGCTCCCACCGCTTCATTTTCCATACAAACAGCCACTTGAGATCCTCAGGGTCATCACACCTCCCATCAGCTCTTCAACACTACTGGGTGTCAGCTTTTTTTTGGTTGAGGATAACACCCCATCAAATTCAAAAGCTGTGGATGATACATTCTAAGTGGCAAAAAGACACAAAGCAGCAGCAACGGAGTTGGCGATATTTATATGGTTGCTGTTGCAACAGAACCAAGTCTCACCCTTTCTGTGAAAGGGCTCAGTGGGGCCCCTGGGTGGCTCAGCCGGTTAAACATCTGCCTTCTGCTCCAGGGCTGATCTCAGGGTCCTGGGATGGAGCCCAGTGCTGGGCTCCCTTCTCCCTCTGCTCCTCACTCCTACTTGTGTGCTGTCTCTCTCTCTCTTGCTCTGCTCTCTCTCAAACAAATAATTAAGATCATTTTCTAAAAATTAAAATAAAAAATATATATATTTTTTAAAGTACCCAGTTATCACACTTGTCACCCAGGGGCTATAGAAGCGTGGATGGAAATCACGTGGTCCTGGCCACGCCTTCATGCCGCCCCACCCCCCAGCCTGGCTCGCTGTGTAGTGAATGGAGCTCTTTAGTGCCCTTTCTGTGCTCTCCTACGGACTATCCGAGCCAAGTTCTCACACCTTTCAAGTCAATCGTGAGAAATAACTTTCTGCTTCTTATCCACAGCAGGTTGTACTCCCTCTTTGTAGCAATGTTCAAACCAGTGGAAACCGTAATGTATTCTGTCATTGCTTTGCTTGTGGATCCGACCAAGATGCGGTGCATGCCTGTGAAGAGATGTGTAGAACATCGATACTGAGATACAGTGCTGGAAAGCCATCCAGGACTGACAAGGAGGAGACAAAAGTTACTTTTTTCCTGCAAAGCTTGAAACAGAATGGTTTCTTGCTGAGTTATCTAGAAATTCCAATGAGACACGTTGCCCCATCCTAAGGAACTGAGCTTCTACTCTAAGAACCTAAAATACAACGTGAATGCATGGCAGGGACCCTGTAATGCTAGCCCACCATCAGGGGATGGGACTAGCTCTTTCCCTCTTCCCCCCACCCTCCACGCAGCCTCTCCTCCTGGCTTCCCAGACACTTGGACCACTTGGCAGTTGGCATCTCTGTACCACTTCCCATAGCTTCCTTCCCCCTCAGATTTCCCTCCCGCCTTCATCTCTAATTAAGTCCCAGTGTCTGCGCTCAGTGGCTGCCCAAGAGAGGAACCTGCCAGCTATGGGTTTCAGTTACAGCGAATGAAAGAGGCTATTTTCCCCGGAGACAAAGTCAGAGGAGCCTGCAGAGTACCACCTACTGCCTCCCCCTAGCCCCCAGCTCTCAGCATGGATCAGATACCCCCATCTCCCTCTCACCCTCAGAGGAAGGGCACCTAAGTGTCCCAATAGAACCTCCCGGGTGGAGAGCTCCCCAGGGAACAGGGAGGTTTCCTGATGGGAAGGAAAACAGAGTTTGTCTATTTCCCTTGGAATCTGTCCAGGCCGAGCAATGTCAAAGACTGGGCTGGGGTACAAAAGGCATTAGGCAGAGCCCCCAGAGGACAGTGTGCAGAATTCTGGCCATCAGACACCAGAATATGTTGTTACTGGCTACATCCACTCCTATTTGGCAAATGCAGTTTTTGGATAGGACTTTGTTTTTCAGTCTGGGTTGGATGTGCAAAGTGCCCTGGGTCAGAAGGGAAAGGCTAGGCCAGATGGCAAGGACTGAGGCTGGGGAGAGGCTGCTGGGCTCTCCAGGGCTCCAGCAAGGGCACATGCCCCATGGGTGGTCCCTAGGGCACAGCAGCCTAGGTGATGAAAGCGATGAGCCCCTCCAGCATTACCTCCCAGGCCTGAACCGAAGGGTGTTGGAGACTGGCAGAGAAATAACAATTGTTTGATAAGAAGTCAACAGTGTCTGTTTCCAGAGGCTTTATGAACCAGAAAGGCTGCCTGAACTAGCTCCCACTCCCAGCATGGCGATTCTCACGCAATGGACCTCCCTGGTCCACACCCCCAAACACCTTCCCCATGTTTGTTAAGTAAGAGCAGCTCTACAGACAGATCACACTCATACAAGTCATCCAATTAAAGTGTACAACCCAGTGCCTTTTAGTACGTTCAGAGTTGTGCAACCAGTCACCAGTTTTAGAACATTTTCACCCCTGCCAAAAAACAACAAAAACCAAAACAACAACAACAACAAAAAACCCCAAACCCACATCCCTTAGCAGTTACTCCCCACTGCCCCCCGACTCCAAATTCTTGCACATCTCTAGGTGACCATGAACCTACTTTCTGTTTCTACATTTGCCTGTTCTGGGCATTTGGTGTAAGTGAAATCAGACCTTCCTCCCTTTTTAGGCACTCAGGGACCTGGTTCAAGCATCCTGGAGTGATGGCCCAAAAAGACCCACACACTTGTCAGGAAATATGGGCGCAGGGACAGGCTTTGCCCTTTCCTGGCTCTGAGACCCCAACAAAGCCTCCTGGGCCTGTCCCTCGGCCCCATAGCCTTGCGGTGAGGACCCACCAAGATGTAGTGCGTGGACACACACAGCGTACATCAAAAGCATATTGCGTGCCAATAAATGCAGCGCAGTCCCAGCTCTTTTTGAGTTTATAAGCACAAGTAAAGAGCTGGTTTTCCTACCCTGATAATTCTGAGTCCTCTCCCCCAGCACCCGCCTTTAGTCTTCTGGGTTCTTTACTCTGTGTGCTGTGGGCACAGCTGCCAAGGAAAACTCAAGAGAGGGAAAAAAGAGCTGCCCGCTTCCCCATGCTCTTTGGTGAGAAAACAAAAGGATCAGTCCTGGCTGGGCTGGGCATCCCACGAAAGATGCTGTGCGGCGACCGAGAGCGGGGACTCTAGACTGGAACAGTCCTGGCTCTAAGGCCTGGCTCTGTGTTGTCACCTCTGGCTGCCCAGTGAACCTCCTCTCACCCGTCTCCTCACCTGTATGATTTGGAATAAAAATGGGTCCATCCACATGAGGTGTGTGGTAGGATCGCCGGAGACAGGAGTTAGCCCAGAGCTGGGCTCACGGTCAACAGTAAATTGTGGCCACCACTGTTAGTATTATCATGGTTATAATCATCACTGTCATTATCAGAGGGTAAGTCTAGCTATTGGGTGAAGAGCACTGGCTCCCACCTCTTGATGCCTCTGTTTCCTCATGTTTAAAACAGACACAATAGGGGCGCCTGGGTGGCTCAGTGAGTTAAAGCCTCTGCCTTTGGCTCGGGTCATGATCCCAGAGGCCTGGGATCGAGCCCCACATCGGGCTCTCTGCTCAGCGGGGAGCCTGCTTCCTCCTCCCTCTCTCTCTGCCTGCCTCTCTGCCTACTCGTGATCTCTGTCTGTCAAATAAATAAATAAAATCTTTAAATAAAATAAAATAGACACAATAGAGTATCAAACTCAGAGTGTAACTGTGAGGGTCAGTGGGTTTACACCCACAATGTGCTTACAGCAGGGCCTGGAACAGAAAACTGTGGAAGGATTAGCTACTATCACTTCCTACAGCGGTCTTCCTCATTCCCTCCCAGGCCAAACACAGCTCCTGGATATCTTCCTTCCACTTTCTCCCTCTATACCTCTCCTTGGTCCCTGCTCTCCATCAAAAGTATCCTTCTGGTATTTTCCCATCTTGTAAAATAACCTCTGTTTTTCCATTCGAACAGTCTGTTTACACCACAGAAGTCAAGAAACTAAAACCACGCGATAACTCCTCCTGGAAAATGCTAATGCCCAGAAGAGGAGAAAAAGGCCCCCAGACCCATTGCCCAGGATGGGGTCCCTGCCTGTAAGATCCAGCTCATAACATGTCTGGCTGGAAGTTTTGGGTAAAATTAAAGCAATTCCAGCAAATATCAAGGGTTTAACCACCCAGCCTCCAAAAGAAAATTCATTTCTTCCTTAGAGTTCTAGGGAGAGCAAATCAGTGGCTTAAGGGGGTAAACACTGATGAAATCCAGAGAACCAGCAAAAAGGAGGTGGGGCAGCTAGTTATCTTCCCATCTTGCCTCTGCTGATTGCATTATCATTTATCACAGCTCAGCAGGAAAAGGCTAGGAAAAGCATCCTATGATCCTGGGTTGAATAAATATCCCAACTATCAGTGCTGGGAATACAAGCCTGATTCAGCCAAATCTTAAATGCATTTGCATCTAATCCCTTCATAATCCTTCCTATGGCATGCTATAAAAGCTGAACAAGACATTCCAGCCGTCACAGGGTGCACAGGACACGGATGCTCCCAAAGTCCATCTAAAGTCTGAACTTTGGGATGTAATTATCCAAGGCTGGGTGCTCCCCTGAGAGCGTGCAGCCCCAGTGCTCACGCTAATGACAGTGTCCCTGTCCCAGATGATTCTGTGGACTTAACACACACATGCACGTACATGGGTGAACATCAGGGGACTAAACCTTAGTCAGAGAAGGACAGAGTTGAAAGGGTTCTTAAGGGTTGTTTCAGCCCCCGATCCCACCTTCATTTTAAAAGACAGGGCACTGGGGTCCAGAGTAAGGGCTAAATTGCCCTAATTAATGCTCCGTTCTCTTTTTTGTTTCCTCGTTCATCAAATGCAGATCATTTCCCCTATATCGTAGGGTTTATGAGGACGAAATTAAAAATGCAGTAGATGCCTAGTAATTTTACCTTCTTTCCTTCCTTCCCACACCGACCTGCTATGTGATGACTTTGTTTTATCTTATTTGTTTTTCTCTTGAACACTTAGCAGGACCACAGTCAGCCTACCGGATATTGAGGAAGCTGGGAAAGCTGTGACGTTCTCACCTTGCAAGGCACACGCTTTCCCCCCAGTGCGGATTGTTGGACTTTGGAGGTTCTAGCCATTCATCTATTTATTCAGCCAATTCAGAGTCGGCCATTGTTATAAGCATTCAGGGATACAATAGTAATAAAAGACTGATTGAGAGAGACAGATCTTAATCAAATCATTACACTCATAATTAATTAAAATTTTGATAAATGCTACAAAAGACAGACAGGTGGCTATAGTAGTTATAACAAGAGGGCTTAGCAGAGCCCGGGAAGGGGTTAGTCAGGGAAGGCTTCCCTGGGAAAGTAACACTTCGCTCAGATATGAAGGCTGATTGGGAATTTGCCTAACAATGAGTGGGGCTAGGAGTGAAAGGAGTGAAGGCTGCGGAAAGCAGCTCAAGAAGTAAGACCTTGGGGAGGGTAGTTACCTGCCATATTTAAGGAAACAGATAGCATTGGAGAGAAGTCTAAGAGGCTGGATTTGTGCTTGAATATTTACATGATTTTGTTTCATTTGGAGGAGGACAAAGATCTTCAGCCCCAGAGCCCTGGGGAGGAAGGACCATTGGAGGGGGAAGTCAATGAGTCGGCCCATTAATCTTGACCGATCCTAACCCATAATTCAGACCAGGGTAGGGGTTTCTGCAACTCCAGAGGAATTGGTGGAAAAGTCCTATGAAGAGATCTTTGAACCCCTGGGACTGAGCAAAGCTGGTCCACAGAGCAGCCCCTACCAGTAGAAGCCTTTGCAAACCCCTACTCTTGCCCCACCACTGCCTTTGCTATAAAAAGAAGTATACTTCTATTTCTTCAAGAATCAATCTCCCAGAACCAACATGAAATTTAAAAGACTACATATCTCTCAGCACTTTTTCCAGTTTCATGTCTTTATTAATCCCCATCCCAGGGGAACTGTATATAGCATTTAAGGGCTCGGGCTCTGTGATTAGACTGCAGGGGTTTGAATCCTAACACTGTCATTTACCAGCTGTGTGACTTCAGGCAAGTCTCTTAACTTCTCTGTGTCCTCATCTGTAAAATGAGACAATTTACTCAGTTGGTAGGTTTGCTATGAAATTAAATGAAATAAAGATTAAATGAAATAATGCAGATAAACATTGGGACACATAGGCGTCCTCAATAAATGGAAACTTTATTATTATTATTATTATTATTATTATGAATTTCATTAATACTGCCATATAACAACCATGAAATGTATGTCTACAATATTCCAGAAACTGAGCTAAGTATTTCATATACTTTATTTTGAAAGCTCCCACAATTTGGTATAATGATCCTGATTTTCTAAATGGGGAAACTGAGGCTCAGAGGAATTAAGTGACCCAGCTCTTATGTGACAATGAGGATTCAAACCCAGGCTCCAAAAGCAGTCCACTCTCTGCATTTCTGGCCCAAATTGGCCACTTCTCTTCAACGCATTGTACACTCCCGTTAATTACAACTAATGAGAATGAGGTTCTACATACTACCTGTTCATTGATTTGCAGATTTTTAATATCATTCCTTGCCCTAGAAGAACTCTCCAGGGGACCATCATTACCATATAATTCTTTGGGGGAAATGAAACAACAGCCGGCCCTGCCAATCACCATGGCAACACTCCTGTAAGTACACAGACTCGCATCAACACAAAAAATTATATATATATATGTATATGTTCTATATTTGCCCTTAAAAGCTATGTTACACATTGACTTGCTGATGACACCATCAGGACTCAGGTAGAGCCATTTTCAGTCAGCTCCAAAATCCCTCCCCATTCTGGGATGTTTCCAAGACCCCATCAAGCAGGCACAGGCGGGGAGAGAGGTTGCTACGGCAAAGGGATCACTGCCAAGCTCTGGCCCATAGCAGCACATGCTTCACTCTGACAGTGTGTAAGTGTGGGGACAGGGCCAGTGTCATGGGCACGTGACCTATATAGTCGGATGGGGCTCTGCCTTCAGAAGGACCCTGTGCTGGTTTAATGCTCTGCTGACACCGTCTTCAAATTCTTAATAATTTTTAAACAAGGAGCCCCACATACCCATTTTGCAGTGATTTCCACAAATTAGGCAGCAGGTGCTATGTGAGGAGTGAGCAATGGACAGATACTTTATGCATTTCCTTTCTGGCTGGCATTTTCTGTCTCTTCACCTCCCTCAGATCTGCCAATCCACCCAAAAGTCCAGCTCAAAAGTCTTTACCAAAACTCAATGGTTTTCCCCCAGGGAATGCAGCCCTGCTAATGTCACCAGAATTGAGCCACTCCTAACCCTACAAATAATGGTTGCTCTGTATTTACCACTGGCTATGAGCATGGCACCACACTCAGCGGGAACTGATGTAATTTCTGATCTGTAAGATGGGTGGGTACTATTCGGCTCATTTTACAGCTGAGGACACTGGGGCTCAGAGATGTGCAGTAGCTTCACAAAGTCACACATCACCTGGGACATAAATTTTATCAACATTCCCAAGGGCCTTCTCAGAGGCTGCTCACTCTGCCTTGGCTGCTTCTGGGCCTGACTTGGCCCCAGGCTGTTTTGCCATTTGTGGCATACCTCTTGTAAGTTCTAGGGATGCGGGCCCTGCCCAGCCACATGCCTGCAGTTTCTGGCTCCTCTGACCTCTTCCAGACTCAGATGAAATACTCTGCTAGCTGGTGTGAGAACTGCTATCCCAGAGGCTGCTAACGGCACTGGGTGGGTGAAGTAGAGTTAAGTCCCGACTGGATGCAGTGACCAGTGGGGAAAATGGGGTCGAGAGGGAGCTGGTCTCCCACTCTCCTTCCTTCCTCTCTCCATGGGCTACTTCACAACAGCTTCTCTTTGCTGCCCACCCACAGAAGTCCCATGCCAAGAGATCCTACATGTTGACCTGCGGGGTTTCTCCACGGCTCTTTTGAGACGCTCTTGAGACAGCAGCCATCAAGGTAATACACCGCTTAGCATTACTTCACATCCTCTTACCTCATTTCCCTTTGTCTCACCTTTGTCGCCTGGGTTTGCACCCCGCCAAAGGAAACATCCAGATCTTAGTCTTTGCCTCAGGCTCTGCACTCTGGAGAAGCTGGTCTAAGACACATCTAGGCAGATTGCCTTCTCATTCAGCCTAAGTTATGGCTGAGCCACCTACAGGCTGAACTTGGAAGTGAGATGTGATTTTTGGTCCTGCCATGAGCATAGGAATGGCCCCATCTAAGAGATACAGTGGTCACTTACAGCCTTGCTCACCAGCACTAGTCTTCTTCTTCTCGCCCTCCCCACTCCATCCTCATCTTCCAGGGACCCTCCCACCTTCCCCAAACCATGGTTAATTGGTCCACTGGGGATACCTGATCCAAGCCGAACCAATGAATTCCTCCTTTCCTGGGGGATTTTTAACCTGGGTGTAAGTGATTTAGTCTGTTTTTCTTTATACATACCTCCAGTGTCTATGGCTGGATGTACGAGATTTTTGTAGTGGTTAGTGGCCATGCTTTCTGCCACCTGGGTAAGGTCCGTCTGTAGCACAAAAGAGCTCTGCCCACATGCAGAGAGGAGCCAAGGCAGAAGCTACAGAAAGAGCCCTACTAGCTGTCCCAGGCGTGGTTTCTGTGTTCCTTAAACTCAACGGCTCCTTTATCCTCCTTGGGGTTTACTCGTTCTATGTGCTTCTCTACTACTTTCCATTAAATGTCCCCTGGTTACCTAATGCCATCCTAACTGAGTTTCTGTCACGTGCAACCAAACGAATCCCAGTTAGTCCAGTGTATTCCCACTGGGGGAAGTGGAACACAGAAGTGGGAAGAGGCTGGGTTTGGGGGGCCTACAGGTCTGGGTATGAATCTTGAACTCCATGGCAAGAAATTTAACTTGTCTGTGCCTCCGTCTTCTCATCTAAGAAGTCAGGGGAACAGTACCATCTTTCAAAGCAGGTGTGAGGATCTAATGAGGTCATGCTTTAGCCCAGTGTGCTCCCATCCCCATCTCTGCTCAAAATGCTGATTCCCTTCCTCTGTCTTCCATGTCGGTGGTGGGGACTATCCATAAAGGAAGGTTTTGCTTCTGATTCCGGTCCCATAGGGTATAGTCGCAAAGCCCTGTGAGTCACTCCAAACTGTCCTCATTTGTAGCACTCAGGACTGAGAAAGACCTAGATGCCTTCCCCAGAAATCAAAGATTCATAAACATTCCCAAAGTATGTATCACACAGGTCATATGGCTTCACCTTTCACATTTGACCAGTTTGAAAATCTTTAAGAGGTCATTTAGCTTACACCTGAGTATTTTTAGTGGCGGGACCCTCACTCCCTCACAAGGGCAGCACATTCCATGTTTCCATGGCTCTGATGTGAGGAAAACATTTCATTTGTCTCCTCCATCAGACTTAGGATCTTTGACAGGTTGGAAGCTCCAGATTTCTAGAACACAGTGGGATCAAAGCCTTGAAGCTCCTCTGTGAATGTTGCCGTCATGAGCCTAGATGAGAACTTTGAAAAAGACCACAGGTAGTTCACTTTAATAAACACCGTGGGGTGCCTGACTGGCTCAGTCAGTCATGTGTCTGCCTTAAACTCAGGTCATGATCTCAGGGTCCTGAAATCGAGTCTTGCATCAGGCTCCCTACTCAGCGGGGAGTCGGCTTCTCCCTCTACCTTTCCCCCTACTTGTGCTTGCTCTCTATCTCACTGTCTCTCTCTCTCTCTAATAAAAAACAAAACAACAACAGGCACCATGTGTATCCAGTACTTTGTGTCCACACACCATGATCCTTAAATCAGAATCATCTCGAAGATTAAAGATTGCAAATTCTTTGACAAGCTTCCCATCCAGAGGTGAAGTCCAGGTCCCATCATCCCCTTGGATCTGCATGAGTTCTATTTCCACTCTGACCAACAGAACATGGCAGAAGTAACATTGTACTGGTTCCCAAAGCCAGGCCTTGTGAAGGTGGCATCTCCCATCCCCTGTCCTTTGGAACACTGTCTCTTGGTGCATCGAAATTCATACCCCAAAGCCAGCACACAGATGGAGCCCCATGTAAGTGCTCCAGCTGAAAGTTCCACCTGAGCCCAGCCCACAGGGCCTCTCTCCCGCCCAGCACCAGACACGTGAGTGAAACCATCTTGTACCCTCCAGATCGGCTCATCATTTCCTGAATTCCGCAAGTGACCTTAGTCCATACCATGTCATGTGGGACAGAATCATCACTCAGCAGAGCCCTGCCCAAATTCCTGACCCACAAAATTGTAACTTATAATAAAATGGCTGTTATTTTAAGGTACTAAATTTGGGGGTGAATTGTGTTGTGTGTGTATATATATATATATATATACACATACACATTTATATATAATATATTAACTTAATATTAAATATATTATAATTATATTATACTAATAGTAACTATATATAACTGGAACAATCATTATCCCATCCAACAGATGAGGAAGCAGAGGCAGGGTACAGTAAATGAATTATCTAAACATTTGGGTGTCAACAAGTGGGGCTGGAACCCAAGACTTCTCATGTTTAGTCTTATTTTTCTACTTCATCTTGATGACCCTGTGAATGCCAAGACCATCGTCAGCAAAGAGCACTCACCATTCATTATAATTTTAGCTGAAGTAACATTCTCTGGCACTTTCATAGCCTAGAGTCAATAGAGCTCTTTGGCTTTGTTCTAAATGCTCTGTCCCCATTTACTTAATCCTCACAACAACCCTATGAGGTGTTATTATCATCTCTAATCTGTAGATAGGGAAACTGAGGCAAAGAATGATTAAGTGGCTTGCCAAAGGTCATGTAGCCAGAAAAGAACAGAGTAGGGATTTGAACCCAGATGCCTGGGCTCCTGGGACCATGTGCTTAGCCACTGAGGATACTGTCATTCAAAAGAGCCAGGCCACCTTGGGTCAAGTCAGAGGTGATCTGAATCCACGGCCACTATAGTGTGGCTCAGTGCCATACTGACCTCCACCCAGAGCTCTCAAGTCCTAAAAGGTTTTCAGATGCTTTTAGACTTGAGACCCGCCCACTGTTCACTTACAATGTGGAGCATGGATGTTTTATATCTAGTTCGGTGAAGGGAAGCATCTTTGTATCTGCCTGAAACCCTGACAGAGAAGCCGGGGCCACCCAGTGAATGCCACAATTAATTTCCCAGTGCGCAATATTGCCCGTGGGGAGAGGAGACACCGGCTCATTTCTTATTCATGAAGTCACACTGCCGAGCTTCATTTGCATGAAATAATTTCTGCGGCTGCTACCCCGCCATAAAATAAATCCGTTTCTCCTACAGGATCTGGTCTCTTTACACCAGGAGAGATGAGTAAGCAATAAATGCTGAAGGAACACACCCTTTGGACCGTTTTAATCAGAAACATGTCTGTAGCTAACCATAAGTGATTTTACAGGACTAGAAAGTACCGTGAACGCAAAGTCCTCGAATGCAACTCTGCCTCAGGATCCGTTCAGGGGAAAGTGTTTAGCATTTCTCTCTACTTGCCCAAACACTGAGATTTTATAACCAGTGGGGTTGATAAACTATGGTGGTCCAGTGGGGGGTGGGGAAGGAGAAGAAGGGAGAGAGGTTAATAACCCATCAAAGTCTGATGAGATGAGTCACTGGAAATGACCCTTTGTATGGCAGGCAAAACAGGGGTCCTGCCAAGGGGGCCCATCTGAGCTGCTGGACCCTGTGACTCTGTCACCTCACCTGCAGACGGGACTTCGCCAGTGTGATTAGGGCGGAGGACCTTGACACAGGGAGAGAATTCTGGATTATCCAGGGGCGCCCCATCCAGTCATGTGACTCCTTAGAAGTGGAGGAACTTTCTTGACTATAGTCAGTTGGGGAGATAGGACCACACATGAGGGGTCAGAGAGATGCAACATAGCTGGCTTTGAGAATGGAGGAAGGGGGGCTTGAACCCAGAAACACAGGAAATCTCTAGGAGCCAGAAAAACCAAGGGAACAGATTTACTTCTAGATCTTCCAGAAAAACAAAAACAAAAACAAACCAAAAAAAAAAAAAACACAGTCCTCTTGACACCTTGATTTTGAGACTCTATCAGACTTCCAACCTAACGAATAGTAAAATAATAAATTTATGTTCTCTTAAGCTGCTGTTTGTGGTAATTTGTTTCAAAGCCATAGAAAATGAATACGCCTTGTATCAAGAGTTCTCTGCCACTCATTAGCTAGGTGACCCTGCCTGAGTCACCTCACCTATCAGAAATAGGGAAGGTTTCATATGTCTTAAAGTGTGTTGTGGAGGTAAGATTTTAATGTCATTAATGTTATTATTCCAGCTGACTACACTCTATGCAATAGCAGCCCTAAAGGGATGGCTGGGATTTTCCAATTAAAAATCATTTAAGCAATTAATGCCAGCTTCCTCCTGACCAAATATTTTACCAGGCGTGATTTTAAAAAAAAAAAAAAAAGACAAGAAATGTTCATTATTTCTCCTGGCCACTTTTTAAGATCCATCCCAGATATTAATTGGGAAAGATTGTATCAGCTGTCTATTGTCACAATAAAGCTATGTAACAAAATACCCAAAAAGTCTGTTGCTGAAAACAAAAAGCATTTACTTCATTCATGAGCCTGCGGGTCTGTGATTTAGGCTGGGTTTGGCTGGGCAGTGCTGGCTGTGGCTCCGCTCACTCTCATGACTGGTGGTCAGATGGTTGTTGGGTGACCCAGCCCTTCTCTAGGTGTCTCTCACCCCCTACCAGGCCAGCCTGAGCATCTTCTTATGGCAATAGAATTGGAGCAAGAGCAGAGATGGGCCCGTGTCTCCTTGAGCCTCTGTATTTGTCACATGTGACATCCCATTGGCCAAAACATGTCACCTCTCCAGCCTTAGAGCCAAGGAAGTGGTTATTTATGGAAAGCAAATGCGGATACATGGCAAAGGGCATGGATACCGTGGGGGGTGTGTGTGTGTGGGCAAATGGAGAAATTGATACGGTTAATCTACCACAGAGAAGAAAAGCAAAGCAAACTGGCTCATCTTTGTTTGAGATTAAACACCTACTGTCAGCCAGAAACTCATCTAGAGGACATGGAGATAAAACCTATTTTATGGAGGAGACTTACATTCCCATGGAACATCTACAATGAGTACTTAAGGAGCAAAAGCCCAGGCCAGTTCCTGGGGACACAGCTGCAGACATTATGTTATCTCACTGGTTCTACACAGTGGCTCTGAGAGGTGATCATTATGCCCATCGCTATTTAATAGGCAGGAAATCAAAGCTGAGCAGAGTAAAGCTGTGTCTATTTCCAAGTTCAAGATGCTGAGCTAGGTCTGTGTTATTTTGAAACCCAGATTCATTCTACTCCGCTCTGAAAAACATCCTTTCCTTGGCTCAGCAGATACCTAAATGCCAGGTACTATTCATATCTCCTTAGAAATGACTCATGACACTTCTCCCTCCTAGCATCCATCACACATCACCAATTGCAAAGAGAATCCCTACCTTCTCCTATCTTTACCCTGATGTGGGGTCATCACAGTTGAGAGATGCTAACTAGCTCCTTTAAAAAAAAACACACACACACACAACAACAAAAACCTTCTAGGAGCAACAATTCGTCATCATTACTGCAACCTCTGGTTCACTTCAATCTTTGGTTCCCCACCTTTTATTTATAGTGCCTTCAAAGAGGTTCCACGTCATTAATTGCTTATCGTCCAGACCAATTAGATGAGGTGGGCACTCCTGGAGAAATCACACTACCCTGGGGGCAAGGGCAGCTGTGCCTGCCTGGGGTGTTGGCGCTGCCCTCTAAGAAACACATACGCAACAGCCCAGAGCTGGTCTGAGCAGGTTGGCCGGGCTGTACAGTTCAAGTAAAATGAATGAGCTATAGACAAACATCGACTGTGGATTTATTTCAACAACGTGGATTCGTACATGATGATAGGCTAAACTAATGGTTTAACCATGGAACCTTGATACTAAGTGGAGGAAAAGCTACTTTAATAACAGAGCTGTCAACCCATGATTTAAACCTGACTTATTAAGACTTTTGGACATCTGATTATGACGTGACACTCAACAGCGTATACCGAACCCAGATCATGAGCTACTTGAGAGCAAGGACCTTAGCTTTCCCATTTTTGGAAGACAGCAGACAGTAAGAGCGCAATTATCTGAGGGAATGAATATGTGCATGAGCGAATGGATGGGTAGGAGGAGGATGGACAGGCAGATGGATAGAGGTAGGAATGTAATAGGATAAATCTGGGGATAAACTGGTAGAAGTAAATGTTTGTGGCATAAAGAAATGGATTTGTGATTTTTTAAAAATAGAGTTTCACGATATTTATGGGGTTGGGTGGGAACGAGAAGAAAACATTTACTAGTACCTTCTGTATATCAACATGATGTATGTATTTTCTCATTCAGTTCTAACTGCACCCTTCTGGGCTGTGCTTAATTGTCCTCTGTGTATAGACAAGGATGCTGAGGCTCAGAGAGGTCACTTAGGGAACCTGGCCCAAGAAGCCAGGGTTCCAGCCTAAATCTGCCAATTTCCTAATGCCTATGTCCTTCTCACCAGGAGTTGGGTGGACTTTGGGGGATCTGATTCTGTAGCTGAGGAAACTGAGGCAGGCGGAGTACAATGATTTGTCCATAGCCACCAGTGGGTCAGTATCTAATAAGAGCCAGGAAACTGCCTGGGTCTGTTGTCCTCTTCTCCAGAGGAGCCCTGTGGTGCATGGGGATGGTCCCAAGAGACTGGAGCCCCCAGGGCGGCCTATAGAGAGCCAGGAGTCTGGGCTGTGGAGTCAGGCTGCCTTTGTTTGAATCATGGCTGTCTCTTCCCAAATGCATGTTCTTACACAAGGTACTGAACTTCTCGGTGCCTCCATTTCCTTATTTGTAAAATTAGGACAATGACAAAATGACCTCAGGATAACCACGAACACTAAAATGAGCTCTGATGGTATCTGGTTGAGAATAAGCAAGCCATGGACGTTAGCGACCTCTCTCAGAGTCGGCTGTTCCAAGCTCCTTTATGTTCCTCACTTCTCCAAAGCTGACAACCCCCAGCTCAACATCTGAGCAGAAAGGGTCTCACGGGGGACCTTCTGCCAACTGATGTTTAAGAGTGGGACATTCTGAAAGGGAACTGCATTTTCTCCGTGGGGCTTTCAGGTCCTGGGTGCTGGGCTCATCTCCTGGTTAGCAAAATTCATTCCCTCTCACCCCGATTAATGACTCCTAATGCTCAGAGCTATGTGGACCCTCGGGTCTGGGTTGCAGCTATTGGTCTAACTGTGGAAAAGTCAGGACAAAATTTTAAAACAGGAGGAGAGCCTGGGAGATTTGAGGCTGTGAAAAGCCAAGGAATAGCCAACACATTAGACCACTCCAGGGAGGCCTCACCACCCACTCTAAAGGCGCCCACTCAACCAGGGCAATGAAACATTTTTTCCCCCAGTATGCTCTGGTACCTTCTGTCTCTGTCACGGGGCAAAAGCCTAGATGGAGGGGAGAGAGTTATCCATAACGAAACTCCTACTATACCTTAAGGCTATTTTATTTCACGAATACTCATATAGCACTTAGGATATGCTAGACACAGTGCTAAGCACTTTATAAAAAATGCTCATTCAATCCTCAGAACAACGCCATGGAGCAGAGACTATGATTATTGACATTTTACAGAAGTGGAGAGGCAAAAAGAAGTGAAGAAACTCCCTCGGAGTCAAATAGCCCGTATCAGGTAACACCGGGATTCAACCCCTCACCTTCTACACACCGGGATGGGTACTGTTCACTGTTAGTCCTAAGAGCCCATAGGAAGGGCACTATTGTTACTCTCCACTCTATCAAGTGAGGAATCCCAGACACAGGAAGATTGAGTAACACGTCCACGCACAAGTGAAATTCCGAACTAACCCGAAGTTTGGATGAACTCAAAGCCTGTGCCTTGTCTTTTGTCATTAGGAGCCCACCCGGCCTTAAGCAATACGAGTCAAGCAGATTGGGTTTTTTTAAGTGATCATTTATCAAAAATTTCCTGGAAAGACATGAATTGCATGTCATTTTAAAACAGATTTTTCTTAGGTGCCAATTTTGGGAGCCAGTCTCCAAGATGGTCCCCAGTGATCCTTGCCTCCCGACAGTCATGCCCTTCTGTCGCCTTCTCCCACACTAAACACAACAGAGCCATGTAGCAAATGGGATGTTGCAGACCCGATGTCCCGTGAATTCCGAGGCAAGACCACAAAACCCACTGGGGTTTCCGCCTTGTTCCTTCTTGAGTCACTCACTTTGAATGAAGTCAATTGCCATGTTGTCAGGGCACTCAAGCAGCCCTTTGGAGAGGTCCACCTGAGAAGGACCTTCTCCAGCCATCCACACTAACGTGTCAGGCACATGGCCGAAATCATCTCAGAGGTGGAGGCTCTGGCCCCAGTTGAGCCTTCAGATGGATACAGCCCTGTCCGACGTCTTCACTGCAGCCTCCTGATAGAGCCTCAGTCAGAACCACCCGGCTGGGCAGCTCCCAGATTCCTGACCCTCAGAAACTGTGAAATAATAAATGTTTATAATTCTAAGCCACAGAATTTTAGGGTAATTTATTACACAGGAACAGATAACGAATCACATATTTAAACATGGGTTTCTAACCCTTGGAAAGCTTTTTTTTTTTTTTTTTAAATCAGAAAATTTCTGAGAATGTGTCAATATTTTATTTGGAAAAAACAATCACCTGGTGACTCTGATTTTCACCCAACGCCGTAGCCCCTAGTCTCTCTCTGTCCCTGATCTGGGGAGAAATTCCCTCTTTTCAGTTTTTCTATTCTATTCCCAAAGCCCCTCCTCCTTTGGGTCTGAGCTGTAGACACTGTGTTAGATGAGAGGTGAGACAATGTAATCTCTAAATCCAGTAGTAGACCAAGCCCCCTCCATTCTCTGTCTTCTCACCTCTCGCTCCCCTCTATCTCAGTGGCCCTCCCTCACCCTTGCTTGAATATCACTTTATCAGAGAAGCCTTGACAGCAATGTCTGGAACTGCCCCTCCCCCAGCACTGCCCATTCTCCTTCCTGGATTTACTGGTTTGTTTGTTTGTTTGTTTCTGTAAGTCTTATTACCACCACACACACACACACACACACTATACAAATGCATCTTATCCATGCATTTAAGTTTTATGAGGACAGAGACTCAGTTATGCCTAAAATGGTTCCTAGAACATGGGGGCTCACCTTTTGGTTAGCAAAATGCATTCCCTCCCACCCCATGATTAATGATTCCCTTAGTAAATGTTTGCCGAAGGAATAAAAGGCAGTTTATGTTTAAGCACTCCTATATGTTCTGCCGCATAGATGTTGTTCAGTACACTTAACAAGCTGCGTGTCAGTAACCACTGACACCTCCTCCATGCAGCTTTCCCTTTGCCAGTCTTAACTGTAGCCCCCCTCTGTGGTCTCATAGCTGACTTTGCTTCCATTTCTCACAGCAGAAAGCACAGCACCTAGTGGTCTGTTGATACTCTGTCACGCCCATTTGTCTTGCCTGCTTCCATTCCAGCTGCCCCAACCAAGAGCCTGGAGCTGGCTTGCGGAATGAGGGAGACAGCCAAGGTGAGATAAGAAAAGAACAAACAGAAGACAAGGGAATTCAGCTGTCATGGGCTGAGCAGACAGCTGGGTTCACGCTGTGACCTGAGGGGCAGACGAGTGTTCCCATCCCAACTGTCAGCCATAGAGTTAACCCCCAGGTCCTCTGGAGAACAGGGCCCTAGAAAGTTGACAAATTTCCCCAGCAGGCAGCCCCAGATCTGTTCCCACGACTCTCCTCTAAGGACAGAGATGAGGCCCAGCAGAAGCAGAGGGAAAAATGGGGTGTGGTGGTCTGACCAGGAGCCCCAGGACTACCATTAGCCCAGAGGTCAGCTGAGGTCTGCAGGAGGCAAACCAGGAGTGGAATGAGAAGGACTGGAAAGAGGATGGTGGGGCCCCAAAGACCAGCCCAGGCACGCACTCCACAGAGCCAGCACCATGGACTCTTAGGCTCAGCACCCCTGCTCCCATAGCACCAAGTTCACGCAGGGCAAGCACTCGGGATCCTGGAGGCTCCTGGTGATCTTCAGCCAGGCTGACCCTCAGCATCATGTGCCGAACGGTGATTCGGGAAACCTGGGGTGGGTTCCTGCCGTCTCTGAAATGAGCAAGCCCCACAGGTGACTCTGATGCGTGACCCGGGCTGAGACTGGCACCTTTGGAGCACAAGCTTTGCAACCAGACACATCTGGGTTCAAACCCTGGCTCGGCTACTAATGATCTGGTGCGGTATTAACTCTCAGAGCCTTACTTTCCTCATCTGTAAAATGGGGACAACTTTGTAGGCAGGTATGAGGATTAAATCACATATCAACATTGCCTAGTAAAGAACACATATTTATTAGGCATATGGTTAAGTCCCAGGACCTGGCAGCTCAAAGAAGTAAGGTTTGGGAAGGAAAGGAACCTATGAGCCAGGAGATCAGAGATCACAGCAGGCCTGGCCTGAGTCACTGGACAATTAAGTGAATAACAACTTATAATAGCAGGTGCCCAGCCAGTGGGTGCTTCTGCCCACAGCGACCCAGCTGGGACCCTCCAGTGCCTGGCTTCTACCTCATTTAGCGGTCTTATTTTCTGTTCTCCAGGGCACTTCAACTAGGGCCTCAGATCCCATGGCACCGGGGTCAGCCGCTCCTCCGCCAGGGGCCTGGGTCTGCAGAGCCCAGACCAGCATCTGTCATCACTGCAGCTGCAGACCCAGCCAGAGGGGAGATAAAACAATTCCCTACTAAGAGGATTTGCAAAATACATGGCACATTAACTAAGCATATGTAGCTAGTGGGCTCATGTCCTGCTTTCTTTCCTGCCTTTTTTTTTTTTTTTCTGAGGCAAATAACTTTTCTTCCTCATAGAGAATAGAGAATTAAACTCCACTCTCTGGAGGGCATTCAGTAGGAGCAGGAGCCATTCCTCCAGGTGAAAGAAGAGACTGGAAGGGAATGCTCGGGAGGGATGGTAGGGAAGGTAGCAGGTCTTCCGGGCAGCTTTACCTAGAGACCTGTCTCTCCAACCCCTCCTGCCACCTGCCCTACCATGAGGCTCCACTCCACCAGACAGGGCTGAGGTGGCCACCTGGGGGCTTCCTATTCACCAGCTCCCTAAAGAACCAGTTCCCACAAGGCTTGGGATAGCTCAGGGATGCCTCGATTTTTTATAAGAGGGAAATAATAAGTTATGTTTAGTGATAAATTATGACAATATTTCATCTCCATTGTCTAATTAGACATTACAGAGAGGCTTAAGGAACAGGGTAAAATCAATAAAATCCACATCTTAGAGATAAGCACTGCTGGTGTTTTTGCCTCTGGACTTTTCTACAGATACATACAAACTTCTAGAATCATGCTGTACAGTATGGGTGCAACATGCCTTCTTTTTTTTTTTTTTTTTTTTTTTATTTTTTTATTTTAATAAACATATAATGTATTTTTATCCCCAGGGGTACAGGTCTGTGAATCGTCTGGTTTACACATTTCACAGCACTCATCATAGCACATACCCTCCCCAATGTCCATTTCCCCACCACCCTCTCCCATCCCCCTTCCCCACCGCAACCCTCAGTCTGTTTCTTGAGATTGAGTCTTTTATGGTTTGTCTCCCTCCCAATCCCATCTTTTCATTTTTTCTTTTCCTACCTCCCCCCAAACCCCCCCACCTTGCATCTCCACTTCCTCATATCAAAGAGATCATATGATAGTTATATTTCTCCGATTGACTTATTTCGCTAAGCATGATACCCTCTAGTTCCATCCACGTCGTCGCAAATGGCAAGATTTCATGTCTTTTGATGGCTGCATAGTATTCCATTGTGTATATATACCACATCTTCTTTATCCATTCATCTGTTGATGGACATCTAGGCGCTTTCCACAGTTTGGCTATTGTGGACATTGCTGCTATAAACATTCGGGTGCACGTGCCCCTTCGGAGCACCACGTTTGTATCTTTAGGATATATACCCAGGAGTGCAATTGCTGGGTCGTAGGGTAGCTCTATTTTCAGTTTTTTGAGGAACCTCCACACTGTTTTCCAGAGTGGTTGCACCAGCTTGCATTCCCACCAACAGTGTAGGAGGGTTCCCCTCTCTCTGCATCCTCGCCAGCATCTGTCATTTCTTGACTTGTTAATTTTAGCCATTCTGACTGGTGTGAGGTGGTATCTCATTGTGGTTTTGATTTGTATTTCCCTGATGCCGAGTGATGTGGAGCATTTTTTCATGTGTCTGTTGGCCATCTGGATGTCTTCCTTGCAGAAATGTCTGTTCATGTCCTCTGCCCATTTCTTGACTGGATTATTTGTTCTTTGGGTATTGAGTTTGATAAGCTCTTTATAGATTTTGGATACGAGCCCTTTATCTGATATGTCGTTTGCAAATATCTTCTCCCATTCTGTCAGTTGTCTTTTGGTTTTGTTAACTGTTTCCTTTGCTGTGCAAAAGCTTTTGATCTTGATGAAATCCCAATAGTTCATTTTTGCCCTTGCTTCTGTTGCCTTTGGCGATGTTCCTAGGAAGAAGTTGCTGCGGTGGAGGTCAAAGAGGTTGCTGCCTGCATTCTCCTCAAGGATTTTGATAGATTCCTTTCGCACATTGAGGTCCTTCATCCACTTTGAGTCTATTTTCGTGTGTGGTGTAAGGAAATAGTCCAATTTCATTTTTCTGCATGTGGCTGTCCAATTTTCCCAGCACCATTTGTTGAAGAGGCTGTCTTTTTTCCATTGGATATTCTTTCCTGCTTTGTCGAAGATTAGTTGACCATAGAGTTGAGGGTCTATTTCTGGGCTCTCTATTCTGTTCCATTGGTCTATATGTCTGTTTTTGTGCCAGTACCATACTGTCTTGATGATGACAGCTTTGTAATAGAGCTTGAAGTCTGGAATTGTGATACCACCGACTTTGGCTTTCTTTTTCAATATTCCTTTGGCTATTCGAGGTCTTTTCTGGTTCCATATAAATTTTAGGATTATTTGTTCTATTTCTTTAAAAAAAATGGATGGGATTTTGATAGGGATTGCATTAAATGTGTAGATTGCTTTAGGTAAAATAGACATTTTCACAATATTTGTTCTTCCAATCCATGAGCATGGAATATTTTTCCATTTCTTTGTGTCTTCCTCAATTTCTTTCATGAGTACTTTATAGTTTTCTGAGTATAGATTCTTTGCCTCTTTGGTTAGATTTATTCCTAGGTATCTTATGGTTTTGGGTACGATTGTAAATGGGACTGACTCCTCAATTTCTCTTTCTTCTGTCTTGTTGTTAGTGTAAAGAAATGCGACTGATTTCTGTGCATTGACTTTATATCCTGACACTTTACTGAATTCCTGTACAAGTTCTAGCAGTTTTGGAGTGGAGCCTTTTGGGTTTTCCACATATAGTATCATATCATCTGCAAAGAGTGATAGTTTGACTTCTTCTTTGCCGATTTGGATGCCTTTAATTTCTTTTTGTTGTCTGATTGCTGAGGCTAGGACTTCTAGTACTATGTTGAACAGCAGTGGTGATAACGGACATCCCTGCCGTGTTCCTGACCTTAGCGGAAAAGCTTTCAGTTTTTCTCCATTGAGAATGATATTTGCGGTGGGTTTTTCATAGATGGCTTTGATAATATTGAGGTATGTGCCTTCTATCCCTACACTTTGAAGAGTTTTAATCAGGAAGGGATGCTGC
This sequence comes from Martes martes, assembly GCF_963455335.1. NCBI lineage: Eukaryota > Metazoa > Chordata > Mammalia > Carnivora > Mustelidae > Martes > Martes martes. Next base: position 42,479,121 of record NC_137898.1, read on the forward strand.
ACTTTGTCAAATGCTTTTTCAGCATCTATTGAGAGTATCATATGGTTCTTACTCTTTCTTTTATTAATGTATTGTATCACATTGATGGATTTGCGGATGTTGAACCAACCTTGCAGCCCTGGAATAAATCCCACTTGGTCGTGGTGAATAATCCTTTTAATGTACTGTTGGATCCTATTGGCCAGTATTTTGGTGAGAATTTTCGCATCTGTGTTCATCAAGGATATTGGTCTGTAATTCTCTTTTTTGGTGGGATCCTTGTCTGGTTTTGGGATCAAGGTGATGCTGGCCTCATAGAATGAGTTTGGAAGTTTTCCTTCCATTTCTATTTTTTGGAACAGTTTCAGGAGAATAGGAATTAATTCTTCTTTAAATGTTTGGTAGAATTCCCCTGGGAAGCCGTCTGGTCCTGGACTTTTGTTTGTTTGGAGATTTTTGATGACTGTTTCAATCTCCTTACTGGTTATGGGTCTGTTCAGGTTATCTATTTCTTCCTGGTTCAGTTGTGGTAGTTTATACATCTCTAGAAATGTATCCATTTCTTCCAGGTTGTCAAATTTGTTGCCATAGAGTTGCTCGTAGTATGTTCTTATAATTGTTTGTATTTCTTTGGTGTTGGTTGTGATCTCTCCTCTTTCATTCATGATTTTATTTATTTGCGTCCTTTCTCTTTTCTTTTTGATAAGTCTGGCCAGGGGCTTATCAATCTTATTAATTCTTTCAAAGAACCAGCTCCTAGTTTTGTTGATTTGTTCTATTGTTTTTTTAGTTTCTATTTCATTGATTTCTGCTCTGATCTTTATGATTTCTCTTCTCCTGCTGGGTTTAGGCTTTCTTTGTTGTTCTCTCTCCAGCTCCTTTAGGTGTAGGGTTAGGTTGTGTATTTGAGACCTTTCTTGTTTCTTGAGAAAGGCTTGCACTGCTATATATTTTCCTCTCAGGACTGCCTTTGTTGTGTCCCACAGATTTTGAACTGTTGTGTTTTCATTATCATTTGTTTCCATGAATTTTTTCAATTCTTCTTTAATTTCCTGGTTGACCCATTCATTTTTTAGAAGGATGCTGTTTAGTCTCCATGTATTTGCGTTCTTTCCAAATTTCCTCTTGTGATTGAGTTCGAGCTTCAGAGCATTGTGGTCTGAAAATATGCAGGGAATGATCTCGATCTTTTGGTACCGATTGAGACCTGATTTATGACCCAGGATGTGGTCTATTCTGGAGAATGTTCCATGTGCACTAGAGAAGAATGTATATTCTGTTGCTTTGGGATGGAATGTTCTGAATATATCTGTGATGTCCATCTGGTCCAGTGTGTCATTTAAGGCCTTTATTTCCTTGTTGATCTTTTGCTTAGATGATCTGTCCATTTCAGTGAGGGGAGTGTTAAAGTCCCCTGCTATTATTGTATTACTGTTGATGTATTTCTTTGATTTTGTTATTAATTGGTTTATATAGTTGGCTGCTCCCATGTTAGGGGCATAGATATTTATGATTGTTAGATCTTCTTGTTGGACAGACCCTTTGAGTATGATATAGTGTCCTTCCTCATCTCTTATTATAGTCTTTGGCTTAAAATCTAATTGATCTGATATAAGGATTGCCACCCCAGCTTTCTTCTGATGTCCATTAGCATGGTACATTGTTTTCCACCCCCTCACTTTAAATCTGGAGGTGTCTTCAGGTCTAAAATGAGTTTCTTGTAGGCAGCATATGGATGGGTTTTGTTTTTTTATCCATTCTGATACCCTGTGTCTTTTGATTGGGGCATTTAGCCCATTAACATTCAGGGTAACTATTGAGAGATATGAATTTAGTGCCATTGTATTGCCTGTAAGATGATTGTTACTGTATATTGTTTCTGTTTCTTTCTGATCTACTACTTTTAGGGTCTCTCTTTGCTTAGAGGACCCCTTTCAATATTTCCTGTAGAGCTGGTTTGGTGTTTGCAAATTCTTTCAGCTTTTGTTTGTCCTGGAAGCTCTTTATCTCTCCTTCTATTTTCAATGATAGCCTAGCCGGATATAGTATTCTTGGCTGCATGTTTTTCTCGTTTAGTGCTCTGAATATATCATGCCAGTTCTTTCTGGCCTGCCAGGTCTCTGTGGATAGGTCCGCTGCCAATCTAATGTTTTTACCCTTGTATGTTACAGACTTCTTTTCCCGGGCTGCTTTCAGGATTTTCTCTTTGTCGCTAAGACTTGTAAATTTTACTATCAGGTGACGAGGTGTGGACCTATTTTTATTGATTTTGAGGGGCGTTCTTAGCATCTCCTGGATTTTGATGTTTGTTCCCTTTGCCATATTAGGGAAATTCTCTCCAATAATTGTCTCCAATATACCTTCTGCTCCCCTCTCTCTTTCTTCTTCTTCTGGAATCCCAATTATTCTAATGTTGTGTCGTCTTATGGTGTCACTTATCTCTCGAATCCTCTCCTCGTGTTCCAGTAGTTGTTTGTCTCTCTTTTGCTCAGCTTCTTTATTCTCTGTCATTTGGTCTTCTATGTCACTAATTCTTTCTTCTGCCTCATTTATCCTGGCAGTGAGAGCTTCCATTTTTGATTGCACCTCATGAATAGCTTTTTTGATTTCAACTTGGTTAGATTTTAGTTCTTTTATTTCTCCAGAAAGGGCTTTTATCTCTCCGGAGAGGGTTTCTCTAATATCTTCTATGCCTTTTTCGAGCCCGGCTAGAACCTTGAGAATTGTCATTCTGAACTCTAGATCTGTCATGCTACCTATGTCTGTATTGATTAGGTCTCCAGCCTTCGGTACGGCCTCTTGTTCTTTTTTTTGAGGTGAGTTTTTCCGCCTTGTCATTTTGTCCAGGTAGGATTTGCTTTCTCCTGCTGTGGAATTCCGCTGTTCTTGGTGACTGAAGTTGGTTTTGGATGGTTTCTTGTTGATCTTCTGGGGGAGGGGCCTGTTGTAGTGATTCTCAAGTGTCTTTGCCGCAGGCGGAATTGCACCGCCCTTGCCAGGGGCCGGGCTAAGTAATCCGCTCGGGTTCGCTTTCGGGAGCTTTTGTTCCCTGAGCGCTTTCCGTAGAGTTCCGGAGGACGGGAATGAAGATGGCGGCCTCCCAATCTCTCGGCCCGGAGGAGCCGAGAGCTTGGGGTTCCGCTCCTCAGTGCGCTCTCAGAGCAAAGCGCCCAATAGCCCCGCCTCCCTGGCTTGCGGTCGCGCCTCGAGGAAAGCAGTCAATTGTTGGAGCTGGAGAAAAGCGCCGGGTCGCTTTTGTCTCCGTGGCCTCCGGCCGCGCTCCGAGCCCACCCAGCCTGCGACCGGCACAAGGTAACCCCGGGCTTAGAGCTCACTCCTCGGCTTTGTCGCTATAGCCGGCTTCCCCGCTCTAATACCTGCGAGCTCTGCGGCACTCAGACACCCCCAGTCCTTCTGTGACCCCGCGGGACCTGGGGTTATGCTGACCCCGCCTGGGTTTCCCCCCAGTTTAGCCTCTGGAGCAATGTCTCCCAGTGGAGCCGACTTTTAAAAGTCCCGATTTTGTGCTCCGTCGCTCTGCCGCTTGCCGGGTGCCGGCCCCTCCCCCTGGGGTCTATCTTCCCGTCGCTTTGGATTCACTTCTCCGCAGGTCCTACCTTTCAGAAAGTGATCGATTTTCTGTTTCTGGGATTGTTGCTCTTCTTCTCTTCGATTTCCCGTTGGATTTATAGGTGTTCACAATGGTTAGATAAGCTATCTAGCTGATCTCCTGCTACCCGATGTCGTCTCAGCCTGCTACTTCTCCGCCATCTTGACTCCTCCCCCTGCAACATGCCTTCTAATTTCCAGTAAAATATCTTTTGATCACTTTCATTGTGTTCCTTGTAGTGGTGTTGGTGGTGCAACTACCTTTAAGTCCAGGATAGTACCCCGGTGGGGGAGGAGAAGCAGGGAGGGAGAAGAGAGAAGGATTGCTAGCTTTCACCCCGTGATTACACTGAGTTAGGAACTAGGTTAAGTGCTCTACCTACCTGATATTATTTTATCCTCCTGCCAAGAATATAAACTCACACTATTGTTATCAGCCTGCTTCACAGATAAGCAAACAACTCACAGAAGTGAAGTAGAAGTGACTCCATTCACAGAGCATGTAAGGGGCTGAGCTGAGGCTCAGACCCAGGTCTCTAACTCCAGATTCCACGTCCTTAACTTGCAGCCACTGCTGTTATGTACCATGTTCCACCTAACCTCTCCTCTACTGTTGGAAATGTAGGTTACATCCACTTCTTTTGCAATTACAAAAAACAATTAGACTGAATATCTTTTTCCACACGACTTTAAGCATTACCTAATTACACCCTTTGGATAAATTCCTGGAAGACAAAGGGATTTTTGTTTTGTTTTAAGATTTTATTTATTTCCTTGAGAAAGAGAGAGCACAAGCAGGGGGTGGGAGGCAGAGGGAGAGGGAGAAGCAGGCTCCCTGGTGAGCAAGGAGCCCAATGTGGGGCTCAATCCCAGGACCCTAGGATCATGACCTGAGCTGAAGGCAGATGCTTAACTGACTGAGCCACACAGTTGCCCCTGGAAAACAAAGTTTTTAACCCTTTTGGAAAACAGAGCTTTTCTATCTGTATCCACGGGGATGAGGTTTTGCTAAATATTACAGAGAAAGTAAAAAGGCAGTGCTTTAAATGAGGCAGAGGTTTATTCTCACATAAAGATGTCTGAAGATAGACACTCTATGCTGGCACATAAGGGAATCAGTCTCCTTCCACCTCACTGTCTGCCCCTCACCCTGAGTATGGATTTTATCCTCATACTCTAAAGTGGCTGCAAGAGCTGTAGATCACATCCAAATTCCAGGCAGCTGGATCATGGAAATGACAAAGAGAAGTGTGGCCCTATCCTTAAACATCTGATGATACACAACTTTGTAAACTTAGTAACATGTCCACATTTAGCTACAAAGGAGGCTGAGAAGTATAGTGTTTCCTAGGGTGGAAATATGCACTCAGCTAAATATTGGATTTCTGGGATTGTGGGGGGAAAAAAGAATGTATTTTGGAACCTCCCTGTAGATCCCATGGCAGTGTCCTTCTCAAGAGACAGCAGGAAAATCATGGGCCTAGAAGTCAGGCATGAATTGGGGGGAGGAAAGCTATCTTCATAAGAAACATTCTTATGATAGTTAACACTTACCTGGTACCTAGTATACCCCAACACTCCAAGAGGGTTCTCATGCTCTGATTTCCCAAGACAAAGCTGCAAATCAGGCTCAGGTGATTCTCTATCACATCTGAACACCTACTTGTGCATTTCATTTTAACTCCCGACGTCCAGGCTGCTGCTTCGTCTCTCAAAGTGTCCCTCTGCAAGTCTGGGACTGGACTCCCACTCACAGATGAAGCATTGAGATGTAGAAAAGTGGTAACAGTTACTCGAACAGCCTGTGACTGGTGAAGCTAAAATTAAACACTACTGTGCTTGAAACCAGATTCTCTGCCTTTCCCATGTCATAATGCAGAGTATTGCTTTCTTTTCAAAGAAACATATTATTAGAAGTGACAGCCGAAGGAGAAAGGCACCATGATTTTCAGACAGTAGAATACCCTCCTTCCCAGCCCACCCTTACAGGGGCTTAAGACACTACAGTTGAATCTTAGGTTCCCGTGATTTCCAGGTAGAGTTTCACCTAAGGCACAGATCTCTGGGGAAGGGGTGGAGGCCTTGGATCTTCACGGTCCCAGAGACATGCCCCCACACACTGTCAGCCAAGACAGTTTCATCACTGTTGGGGCTGGGGAAGCTTCTGGACACGACCCACTCCATCCAGGGAGAAACAGATCCTTGGAGAGCAGAAGAGATGCAGGGTTCTGGGCCCGAGAAAGCATTACCTGTGTGACAGACTCCTGAGAGCAGACACCCCAATGTCCTCTAGAGGGTGGCCTGCCCAAGGGATCCAAAGCAGCCTGGGGAGAAAACTGTCTGCTTTACCCCAAAGAGAGGAAGACAGGCAGGGCCGCCCTCCAGACGGGGAGTCCTGTAAGCTGGCATCTGAAACACTCCACCAAGAGTTTGGGCCCAGGCCTTGCACATAGTAGATGCTCAATAAAGGGCCTCTATGTGTACATTAGTATGTCAAGAATGACTCAAAGGTAAATGTTTGCTTATTTGAGTAGTTATTAGCACTCACCAGCTGCTAAGTTCGTTCTGTCTATTGTCTAAGTTAATTCTTATCACAACACTGTGGGGCGATTGTTACGATCCCCACTTCAGAGAGGAAGCCGTGGCACATGCCTGGAAGGAGCAGACCTGGGATGCAAACCCAAGGCTGTCTGAGCGCTGCATCCCCCCCTCACTTTTACTTGGCCACCTGTATATTTGTACCATTAAGTCCCAAAAGGCCTGTCTTCGTGGTCCTCAGTGAGAGCCTTCCTCAGCCATAGTCACTCCCTGCCCAGCAATGCCGTACAGGTTGAATCAGGAAAAGGGAGGACAAATCATCAAACATACGGAAGTCTGATTATGACTATTTAATAAAGCTGGTCAGCAGCTGTGGTATTTAGAGTAGTTTTTTTGTCATTTCATATCTTTCCAATCAGTTATAGGAAGCAAAATTACTAAGGAGTAGGAAGGCAATGTTCCTTGAAACGATGAAGTTATGATTCACCAAGGTCATCGTGCTAACCCAACTCCCTCTTTTACATATGGAGAAACTGAGGCAGGAGAGGGGCAGTGCCATGTCTGCAATCACTCAGTGACACCATAGGGTGCTCTTCCTACTTCTCTGAAGTTGGAGGAGGAACTTCCTAATTTTTAGGCTATCTCCCATTTTTAGGGCTTCCATCCATGGCTCCCTAAAACTCTGGGAACATGCATGAGTTATTATGTAACAAATTACCCCAAAACTTAGTGGCTTGAAACAACAACAGTTTCTGTGGGTCAGTAACCCACGGACAGTTTAACTGGGTCCTCTATACTGCGGCATCTCTTACAGGCTTCAAACCAGGCACCAGCTGCGTTGTTGTCATGGCCAAGGTCAACAGGGGAAGGATGTGCTTCCAAGTTCACCCACATGGCTGTTGGCCTGACTTGGTTCCTTGAACACAGCTGGACTAAGGACTTAGTTTCTCCCTGGCTGTTGGCCAGAGGCTGCCCCCAGGTCTTGCCACTTGGACCTTTTTTTTTTTTTTTAAAGATTTTTATTTATTTATTTATCAGAATGAGAGAGAGAAAGAACGAGAAAGAGCACAAGCAGGGGGAACAGCAGGCAGAGCAGGCAGAGGGAGAAGCAGGTGACCTGCCAAGTGAGGAGCCCGATGCAGGACTCAATACCAGCACCCTAGGATCATGACCTGAGCTGAAGGCCACCCAGGTGGCCCCCACCTGGACCTTTCCAACATGGTTTGCTTCACCAAAGCAAGCACACTGAGAAGCCAATAAGGGAATCCAGCAAGACAGAGTCACAGTTTTTTGTAACCTGATGTGAATGTGACATCTCTACATCAGCGCCATATTCTGTTTTCTAGAAACAAGTCACTAGGGGAGGGGACCACAACAGGCAGTGAGTCCCAGAAGGCAGTGGTCACTGGGAACGTGTCAGAAGCCTTCGGGAGCAGAGTACCATCTCCAATCCCCATTTTGTGAAGCTGTTTCTTTTCCTTAGGAGGAAGATTTTAAACAGGAATGCCTTTCAGCACTGAATCTCCCGCATCACTTCCGGGGTGACCTTGCAAGTGTCAGATCTTTGCATTGTAAAACCACTGAGTCAGCCCCTCCCTGCTACAGCTGGAAGGCGTCCCAATGTCCTCTAGGCATTTTCCAGGGAAAGGCACCCAGAAGGGGAAGCGACTTACCCAGGCAATGTGCCTAAGCCTTCTCCTTTGGTTTTTGAGCCCAGTGCCCCTCTGGGTAGGGTGGATCCACCCGAATCCTGATCACTCTCTGAGGGCCAGTAGAGGACTTGCAGTTTGCAGCTAACAGACTGCACTTTTCCCTGGGCATCCTGTGGGGCCTCCAGGAGCTCTTTGGGGCTGCAGAGCACCCACTCAAGGACACTAGAAAGTGCTTCAATAGATTGAGGATGGTTCTAGATCGAAGGGACTACCCACATTCATTCTTTCATTCACTCATGGGCAGTTGGCTTCAGAGAGAAGAGCCTGAGCTGAGTCTTGTAGGTTGAAAGGCAGAAAGGGCAACTGAGGCAGAAGAACCTGTAAGACCCAAGGCCTGCAGATTGAAAGAATGGTGGGGAAGCCCATTAGCCGGTGGCTTCAGAGGCACAGGGTTTGGGGGAGCTTATAAGTGGATGCATGTAAAGCCTCCCTGCTCCTTGGCAGGCGCCCACAGCAACTCTGAGGCCACCCACTTTTGCTTGGTTGGTCTAATACCCCAGAGGCTACACTGGGTAAACATCAGAGGAAGGTTAGGTTGAGCCTCTGGAGCAGGGCTACTGGGGGGGGGGGTATGCTTTTGCTCTACCCCACTCCTGAAGGGCTGCAAAACCCAACCCACTCAGAGAAGTGGGCAATGCCAAGCTTCCCCAGCTCGGTCAGGTTGAGGCACGTGGTGCAAGGGGCTTTTGCCAGATTCCTTTCTCCAGCCCTGCAGCCTGGCTCAGGTCTGCCGTGTACAATGCAAGGCCACAGGGTCTATTGTTGGCATAATTAGAAACCAGAGCATCTCCATGCCATAGCATCCCACCCCCATACACTCTGTGCCCTAATATTCAAAGGCATCCCCTGGACTGTCCACACCCACCCACCTTCCCTCCCTCCTTCCCTTCCTTCCTTCCTTGCCTCCCCCCCCAAATTTCTTTCTTTCTAATCCTTAGTAGGTTCTCCCATATCAAAATTCATTCTACCCATGTGGTCTTTCAAGGGTCTGCTTTACAGGAAACAAATTCCATCTGTTGGGAGTTAGTGGATGGGAATGAGTTTATTCAATTCTCTTCCCAAGTACCATATTTAAATGTTGATAGGTGACTTCTGGATACCATGTGCCCCCAAAAGAGTGACTACAGTTATTAAATTAACAGCGATGGAGAAGATATTGGTGGTGGATGAGCCTTTCAGTATCTCCCAAATCAAGCCCCGTTTGCTGGTAACATTCCGGTAGTCTGATCCCAGGCAGAAGGGAGGGCAGACATAGATGAATTAGCCTTCTTCTCCTCTACTTACTCACTTCCCACTTGAACATGGTGCCCAGGGGACATCTCAAGTTAGTGGGTTCTGGCAACAAGAATTCAGGACCAGAAAAACCTTGGATATCCACCTGGCCTCAAGACTCCTCCAGAAACCCACACTTGCCCTTTGTGAATGGGAAGATCAGCACCCAAGCTGGGGATGTGACTTGCCAAATGTCACACAGCAAGTGTATAGCCAAGCAAGGATCCTGGGACTCTGGCCTGTGCTTTGTCCAATGTACCATGCTGATTTCCAGAGGGGCCCATGGGAGTTGCCTACGGTAAGCCCTAGGACAGAGGTGAAGTGGGAAATCAAACAACTGGGTTTGCAGCCTGAGCCTCTAGCACACACGAGGAATGAAGCCATCCCAAGAAGCAGGGATTTCTCCTGGCCTTGGGAACAGAACTCTCCTATCACCCCAAATGGATTCCCTCCCAGGCTTGTCTAGATGGGTAATGGGTGGGGCAGGAACATGGGCAGAGAGCAGGCAGATGAAAGTTGGGCCCTGTGCCAGCTGCCAGAGACTCAACACTGAGTGGTCTTCTTTGCACCTGCCGGCCCATCCATCAGCCCTTTGCCTGCCTGACCCCAGAAGCTGGCAGCTGTGGGGCTGATGAGGGCGTGGGTTGGAGGGTTGATGGCTCAGGTGCCGGCAGGCTGATGAGGGAGGGGGTTGGGTTCAGGATGGACAAAGCCTATTGTTGCCTCCTTCTGGGAAAGAAAGACCAGAAGTTGGAACTTCCCCCAGAAGGGGTCCACTTTTGGGAACGGGGAGAAATCACAGCCCAAGGTCAAAAAGAACAGATACTTCAGGGTCAAGAGCTAGAGCGCCCCTTCCTCTACCCAGAAAAACACCAGTTGGCCAAACTGCTCATTGGGGGCAAGGTTTTCCAGGGGACTATTATGGTTCCCTAGGAAGAGATACTTTTTCTAACACCCATGGCTTTGCAACAGTGGAACAAGCACTGACCTCCCCATCATCAGAGGGGTACAGAAGCGTTTGGACCAGTATCTGCTGAGTCAAAAGTTTGGGCTTCAGAATCAAGAGACTTCGGTGTGAATTCTGGCTCTCCTACTTCTTGGACAAGTTGCTTCGCCTCCCTGAACCTCCATCTTTCCTTCTGAAACCCAACTGGAATCACAGTGCTCACTCAGCCACAACGGGGGTTCAGCATCTGACTGAATCAGAGGGCAGGCTCAAAGGCTTGCACAACGCCCGGTACACAGGAGGCTGGGCTCAGGAAGTGGAAGCTGGTGTTTATGTGAGGATGGGGGTGCGGGGCCCCGCAATGGTGCACAGTAGCAAGGAGAGGCATTGTGGGGAATGTTAGCTGCTGCCCCTGCACCAGCACCCCCTCAAGAAAGCCCAAACACACATGTCTATGGGCACACACACTCATATTCACCCGTGTGTGCACACGTGATGGTGGAGTCTTTGTGACTCCCCAGGACACTTAGGGGGAGGCTAACCCCACCTCATTACCTTGTGACGAACAGCACTAAGGTACACTGCCTATTGCTTACGTGGTCCTGACAGGAATCCCGGGTCACCACCCACCTGGCCAGCTCAGGCTGACTTCTTAGCCTCTCAGGACCTTGACTGGCCTGTGCCAATAGCCCTGGCTTGCAAAGGCCTCTGGAGAGGACAGTGCTGAGCGGTCAGAGTGGCTCACATCATCCAAAGCCTGACCTTTCCGGTCATCGACATCAACACATCAACTCCATTTACAGTGAGTTTACATGTATCTGCAAGTACTGCTTTGGCCATGGCCTGACTCATGGAAGCCTACCTTCTTACTCCACAGGCAGCACAACCCAGGGGTCCTGAGGGACTTCCATTCTGGTCCAGAGCAATAGAGTTTGGATGGATATAGCTCTGGTAACAAGTTACTAATCCAGCAGCACGTTCTCATTACTAGAGGCTTAATACAGAATTGGGAGGCTAACCACGAAGCAGCAGAGGGCCTGTAGAGGAAATTCATCTTGGAGTTGATTCTGGAGCCGATGTGGTCCTCTTTCCAGTGACTATGTAGATGGCCCTTACTTTCATCATCTGTAAAATGGGAATGATGATGGTACTTGCTTTCCTGGGTTATTGTGAAATATGATTAGATTACAATACAGTTCTGAACAGAGTGCTTACACAGAGCAGGCTTTCAATAAATGAATAATAAATTGAAAATTACAAATGTAACTTATACTTTCCTTTTTAAGTTATCTGTCCCTATGGAAAGCATTAAGAATTTTCCACCTGAGCCAGACCTCTTGATTATTTGCTCAGGATTCTATCTTTAACAGCAACACTAAGGGACGTGCAATGAGTGATATTATGAAAACCACCTGTCATCGACCACTTATTATTTAAAAAGTGCCTGGTGTTCAGTAAGTGCCCCTCTCCACCTTTGTGGGGTACCCCTGAGACCTATTGTTGATATTCAATAGCCTTTAAGTCCTTTGGTAGACATGCTATATTAATATAGTCTACCACAAGTTGTGGCTTTTTTTAAAAAAAGATTTTATGTATGTAAGTACGTACATATGTATGTATGTATGTATGTATGTATGTATTTGACAGAGAGGAAGAATGGCAGCGAGAGAAGGAACACAAGCAGGGGGAGTGGGAGAGGGAGAAGCAGGCTTCTCACTGAGTAGGGAGCCTAATGCGGGGCTTGATCCCAGGACCCGGGGATCAAGACCTGAGCTGAAGGCAGATGCTTAATCTGAAGGCAGATGCCACCCAGGTGCCCCCCACAAGTTGTGTCTTAAGACATAGCTGGCACAGGGGCGCCTGGGTGGCTCAGAGGGTTAAGACTCTGCCTTCAGCTCGGGTCATGATGTTGGGGTTCTGGGATGGAGTCCCACATCGGGCTCTCTGCTCAGCAGGGAGCCTGCTTCCCCCCCACCCCTGCCTGCCTCTCTGCCTACTTGATATTCTCTCTGTCAAATAAATAAATAAAAATCCTTAAAAGAAAAAAAAAGACATAGCTGGCACAGAATAAAAATTTACCATTAAGGCAGCCTTTCTGTGTTGACCATTTACTATGTGTCAGGCACTGTTCCAGATGCTTCACATCGATTACTTCCAAAGAAGTTCATGGACAAGGCTACCACTATGACCTCATTTTACAGATGGTAAAGCAGAGGTTTAGAGGGGTTAAGTAATTTGCCCAAGGCCACCCAACTAATAAGTGGGAAAGACAGAACTCGAACCCAGACCTTTCTGCCTCCAGAACTCTGTCTCTTAGCCACTACTCAGGTATTCAGCAAGAAATACTTACAAGACAAAAATGAGGATTAAGGACTTTACAGAGTGGTGGTATAAATATCCACACTTGTGGTCTCACAGAGTGTTACAGCCTATGGGTCAGAAACAGCTCTTGCAAGAACTCACTCCTTTCCACAGAGCCTTGAGCTGGTTTTCAAGCCAGAGTTCATAGGTCTAGCCCATGGGCCAGGTCCCCATCTGGCTCCTGGCTCTTCGACCAGCCAGACGTCACTTTTGTCTTTAGCCATCCAGTACAGATGCCAGGAACTAGAGATTTTCCAGGACCCATTGGGGAATATTTGAGAGTGTAGCTCTGTTGAAGACACCGGTGGCCTGATTAGTAGTGGGCCAAGAATTGCAAATGGCCCCATTGTCCATTTTTACAAACCACCCGTTGGTCACCAGTCTACACTACAGGAGCTGGAGGTCCCCACGGCTGAGGTCTCAAGACTTCCATGTGGCCTCTCTGTTCCGCCCACACTCTTGGGGTCGGCTCCATCTGTAGCGGGCATGACGGGCCAGTAGGCAGCCCCAAAGAGGATTCTAGAGAGGGAAAGTGTGAGCAGGGAAAGAAAGACAGACAGACAAAGAGCTCAGCAGCAGCTGGTCGGGGAGGCTGGATTCACACCTCTAATCTGCTTCTGCAGATTATGCTTCATGCAGTCAATAGGGGAGAAATGCCACGATTTACATGACAAGAACCAAAGGAGAGAATTATAGCAAATCAATTCTGCATGAGGAGATAAAGCCCCATATTTAATGTATGCAGTGAAAGGTAGAAATTCAATTCTCATAACGTCAGATGATGCTGATTAAACCTGACATTCATTATTAGTATGATGATTTTTCCTTCTCTTCTTGGGCTTGAAGAACAAACAGGCCCCATAAAGACAGGGTTGTAGAACATCATTGTAATCAGACAGCTGAATGAGGAAAAGGCTGCTCTGGCCACCGCCGCCGCCGACCCCCCTCTGGAGAAGGAGCCGCTGGAGCTGCACCGAGCTCTCTGACTGAAGCTGGCACAGGGCAAACAGTACCGCATAGCCCCTCGGGAAACTCCTGGGACTGAAGTCAAGTCCTTGTACAACCACACACAAGTTACATGCCTTTGGGCCACTTTTTCTCTTTGAGCCTCTCTTCTCCTTGACCAAATGACTGAGATTAGTCTCCGGCAGTGCTTCCGAAAGCTCAAGGATGCCTCGTGAAAGGGGGTCCTCTGGTCAAACAGGTAAGCATTTGCCTCATACTAAATAATATACAGTCTTCTCTCGGAACTTCACAATGTCTGAGAAGGCATGGGGCAAAGAAACCCATTTAATTTGTGTCCCTGTGGGTTTCCTTAAATCAGGGTTGACAAACTTGGCGTGAACGGGGTCAGACAGTAAATAATTTAGGCTTGGCACACCAGCCAGGCTGTTATAACTGTTCAACAATGCTGCTACTGTGGAAAGCAGCATAGATAATATGTAAAAAAAAAAAAAAAAGAAAAGAAAAGAAAAGAAAAAAAAAGGAGGGGGGACTGCTTTCCAATAAAACTTTATTTAAAATACAGCTGGTGAGTCAGTTTGCCAGTCTTTGTCCTAGACCATGAACCACTCCAGCCCAGCCTTCTTTTCCAGGCAAGACCTACTAAAAGGTCAAATAACACAGCAGGGGAGAGTTGAGGTCCAAATCCCAGTGCTGCCAGTTAGCGATTCTGAATCTCTGATAAATGACTTAAGCTCTGCGATGGCTCCTGGCGTATGAATGGGGGAGTCACTGTGACAGTTTGTTGTAAGACTATAAAGCATTTGGCATAGCCCCTGTCACGTAAGTGCTCACTAATTATTCATGTCACTGATGACAGTGTAGTTGGTATCATTAATATTACCATCCAGCAGTGGTGTGTTCTCTGAAACACCCAGAAGAAACAATCTCCAAAGAGGCCCCCTGGGTGCCTGCATTGTGTTGGAAGGTAAGGAGCGGGCAGGACTCGCTACTAGTGTACCCCCCAGAGCCATGGAGGCAAAGCCCTCTTGTGGTGTTCCCAGACTCTCATCATTAATTTCCCATCAGAGTTCATCCTCTCTGACCTCCCTGTCAGGGAAGTTGCTTTAGCCTCCTTTCAGCTCAGTTAATTACACCCGACACAGTGACCGGGGCCACCGAATGAACTACTCCTAGCTCGGCTCCCAGCTGCCCCCCAGACTCAGCCCCATCCAGCTGGCTGGGGCAAGCTGGTGAAAAGCCCACCCACCTCTGTGGGCCCAGTCCAGACCGTCAATGTCACAGGACACCTCTGGAAGCTGGAAGCTATGCAAAAAACGTGCACCTGTCTCATGTAATGAGAAACAGTTCCTCAGATGCCGGGCAAAGCCTCCACTTTAATGATCCTATTATGGGGAAAGCCTTGTTTCTAAAGTAGACATTGTGTGTGCATCAGAATCTCTGACCTGACAAGTCAGGGACCTTGCCTCGTCACAGAGGAGGGATGTCCGGTAATGTTTCCGGAAGCCAGCAAGAACAGAAGATGGGGATGTGTGTGCACACGCCCGAGTGTGTTTGTGCACACGTACACACATGCATGCAGACAGCGGAGGGGCTAGGACAGCAGGCGAGACCTTGGCTCTCATCTTCGTGGGTCAGTCGTGGCTTCGGTTGAGCCCTACCATCTTGCTAGTGCAGCCGCGAGTACCAAGCCTGACACACAGTCGGTGTTCGATACATTTTTGTTGACCGATTGACTGAACTACTTGATTATTAAGTAATTAGTTAATAAGCCCCCTCTTTTTCCTTCTACTTTGGTCTGCTAGGCCCTTGCTGTTTTCCTCCTTGGTGAACTCCAAACTGGTCTACCCTGTCTTTGACATTGTCAAAAAATGTTGCTTTGACATTGTCTCCTGCAAACCCCCAGCTGTTCCTCTCCCATCCCCTCACCCTGAAAGCCCTCCATCAGCGATTCCTGCAGGCACCTGGCTCTGGATCGGCCTGTCCAGTCACCCTGAATGACCCAGTCTCCCCTTTACTTTGCTGATGCAGAGCTTTGCTCTCTGAGTTTCCTCTGCCCTTCCCTCCTGCTGTGCGGACCAGAATCCCACCTCCCCCCACCTCCCAAAGGGGGCTCCTGCTCCTGTGCTCTACCCTCTCTCCCGGGACACTCACACTTTCTGGTGTTGATCTTGACCACCTTTCTACCAGATAGAACCCTGTGTCACGGGCACAGCTTCTTACCCTTACAAAGGCTCTTCGAGGGCTCTAGGACATCTTTCTAGGAAAGACCCTTGATCACTCATAGCAATAAATGCTGCATCTGTCATGACAACAATACACCAGCCAGCATACGAAATGGGGTTTGCATTGGGCAACGCACCATCACGTGGGAACCGATCATGTGCTAGAGGCCACCCCGCATATAGAATAGGAGGTCCAAACTTTAAATCTTGGTTCCCGCCATCCTCTTGGCTGAGAAGCCTCTAGCAAGGCCTTCGACCTCTCTGAGCTTCTGTTTCCTCTTTTGTAAAATGCAGATCGTCCTGATCCTGGCCTCACCTGGCTCAGGGAGCAGGCAATGAGATGATGTACATGAAAGAAGGCTCTAGCAAACCTTCAGGCATCACAACAGTAATCTCCTATAGGTTGCTATGTGCCAGGCTCTGTGCTGGGAATCCTCGTGAGGGCTGTGACGGTTCCAGTATGATCCCCATTGTACAGATGAGAAAACTGAGGCTCAGAGAGAAGCGATGTGACCAAGTCCTGTATACCATTTTGTTCCTGTTCTATCTGATTGCAGAGTCTGCAGCTTCTGCTCTGCCACACGGTGGGCATTTGGCTATTTGTGACTCTAAGGTGGGACCTTCTACCTAGGGGGTCAGCAACCCCACTCAATAAATCCTTCTTGATTAACTGTTGGAATGCATAGGGTATAATAAATAACACAAATAAAATCAATGCTGCTCCCTGCCCTCTAGGACTTTCGGTGTCACGCAAGCAGCAAACATTGTAGGAGACAGAGAACGTCAGAGTCTGACAAAAAGGGCCATAAACAAGATGGGTTTTACAAGCTTTGCCATTTTTTCTTACCAATACCCTCACCACTGTTCATCTGCCAACATTGATGAAGGGCTGTGTGAGTGTCTGATTCACCTTGAAAAGCGTCTTCATATCCTTATCCAAAAACATCATTTTGCTTAACCCCATACTGTCTGCTTTTATCCTACTGTGGCTCAGACTGGGGGTTAGGGCCCTTAGGAACATGGTATGATGGGGAAGGTAAAGATTTCTCACCCTCCAGACTCCCCTGATGTCCAAGGGGTGCATGGAGAGGAAACTGGGAGCAGGACAGAAGGAAGCTACACAGCAAGGGGGCCACAGGGCCTGCTGGTGCTGGGCAAGATGCCGTGATGCTGGCTGAGGACCAGGAGGGCCAGACCCAGGCACTGAGCCTTGCCGCCAGGCAGGAACCTGGGCACCGTCCTTCCCAGCCCTAGGATCCCAGCCACAGAACTCTAGTGGTCTAAGGTGTTCCGTGAAAATAGGCTTCCTTGGTAAATTCATTTGGGAAACAGATGACTGTCAATGCCTTCAGGGCTCTGGAAAGCCTGCCTATGGGGACAGACTGACCTTATTTTGTCTAACAGCACTTTCCAGTATACTGGATCATGGGACCCTATCTATGTCCCACAGAGCTAATGCTACTTGGGACCCAGTTTAGGATGCTCTTTGTTTTACATAGGAGAACACTGGAACCCAAAGTGGGGCAGGGGGTGGGGGGTGGGGGCGGTCAGAGCAACTGGTTGCCTAAGATCAGCTGGTGAAGAACTTAGACCAATGTCTAGGCCTAGCAGCTTCAGCAGTACCCACTGGAGCGGAGCTGGCTATGAGAAAAAAAAAAGGGGGTCTGGATGATCCTACTCACATTATCTTACATTTTAGTATGCCAGGGGTTTGGTAAAATAAATATTTTTGGATGATAAGACAAACAATAGCACAAGAGTGATATGTTTTTAATGGCAACCGACATTCAGCCTGAGGGCAGGGGAGCAAAAGGGATTGGTGGGGACTGTGGCTAACAGGAGTACTCTGGCCAAAGGGACAGACACTCTTTGGCTCCTGTGATATGGCCACGTGGGTGTGCAGGTCAAATGTTGTTGCGATTTTATTTCTCAGGAGAAGCAGGAGAGACAGATCCCAAAAGACAATTTCTTTGGTAGGCTGATTTTTTTTTTTTTTCCTGTGGGTCCCCAGTGTGTCTGTGCTAAAGCCTTCCCCTTCCATCTCTATCCACATCTCTTGGCAGCAGCCAAACTCTAGCACTCTGGAAATCTGGGCAGAGCCAGGCAGGTCAGCGGGAGGCAAAGGTTTCCTGTGCCCAGCTTGCTTTGCGTGGAGGGATTCCCAAGGGGATACACTGGGACAACAGTACTCAGCAAACAGCAGTTTTCAACATAAATATTGCCAGGTTTGAGCTAATGTGATATCAGCCCAGCCTGTAATCCAAACAAAATAGATCATTGTCCTGTGATTATTTTTCCTGGGGACAAAAGGCTCTGAGCACTTGGTTTCCCATTCTGTAACCTCTGTATTTATGGGCCTTGTTAATTTAATTCAGCAGCTCCGCCTTCAACACAGTTCAAAAGCAGCCAGAATTTGCATTTCATGATTTCAAAGCCTTTCTGGTCTGCTGGGCTGCACTGAGAGGGAGGCTTTGTCCTCTTCCTTCTGAGAAAGAAGAGGACAGAAAAACCACCCGAACCCTTTGACATAATACAAAATACATCCTCCGCAGTAACACAGGCTGCTGCTCGTACCCCAGGAACAGAGACCCAGTCGCAAAACACCTGGAACGTTCTGGAACAGTCTGTCTCGGCTCCCACACGTGTGGGCTGTGACCAGGGAAAGAAGCCCTCCCCTTCCCTGTGGCTGCTGACCCAGGGCCCTGCTGAAGGTTGTCTCCACTGCTGGCCACTGGCCAGTTGGGCTGAGCCAGACCCTTGTTCATTTGACCAGCCAGGAACAACCAGAGGACCGTTTTCTCCAAGTCCATCTTCTCCTTCTTCACAGAAGTACACTAACAGCTTCTTAAATTTTACCCATTGGACCTTGCGACATTTGAGATGCAGTGTGTGACTGACATTACACAGATGGGGAAACTGAGGCCAGAGAGGTAGAGTGATTTGTCCAAGGCCTTGAGGCCTCTTGAAATGAAAATAAAGGATTTTCTTTAGAAAGCAAAGCTAGCTTTTTTTCCGTCTATCTTTGGGAGAGGATTTTGTGATTCCCATGACTGAGGATGAATTTCTTTTTTCTTTTTTTAAATATAAATTTCTAACAAAACAGGGGCACCCGGGTGGCTCAGGTCATGATCCCAGAGTCCTGGGATCGAGCCCCACATCAGACTCCTGGCTTAGTAGGGAGGGGAGCCTGCTTGTCCCTCTCCCTCTACCCCCCACCCCGGGCTCGTGCTCTCTCTCTCGCTCTTTCTCTCAAATAAATAAATAAAATCTTTAAAAAAAAATTCTAATCAAGCAAATAATCCATGTATGTATGCCAATATATTCTTTTTACCAAAGAGTACAGAAAAAGCTTAAAGCTCCTTACACCACCCTCCTCCATCTCCTCACCCCACCCCTACACTCACACATGCAGTCTCTCCTCCCTGAAGTCAACCACTATAGAAGCTTCTCTGGTAACCTTCTACTGTTCCTCAAAGCATGCGCAGTCTATATACTTCAAGGCTACACGTTTATGTAGTGTTTGTCACTTTTTAATAAAATGATAATCGTATTGTGAATATATTTCCGCAATTTAGTTTTTATACTCAATAAACTCTTGGGGATAGAAGAATGCCATAAATCTAGAACTTTCTCAGTCTCCTTAACATGCTCTGTAGTACAGCCATGCCGTGGTTCACTAGCTGTTCACTGACTTTTCCCTCACCAGCCACACTGTGCTGCTTCCTGGGGCCCATCTGCAAGCATTGTTTTCAGAGCTGATGTGAGATGTGGGATCGCAGCAGGTGACAGGGACTGCTTGCTCCTGGCATCCTTCCACCACTCCTATCGTTTAGAACACAGCTTCCTTAATTTGGGTTCCCTAAAACTGTCTCTGGTGGAGAGTACTGCAGGCAGAAGATTCACTGGGAGGCATTCTAGGGATGGCTACCCTCTTCACCCCAGCCCCTTCACTGATGTCCATGCCAATTTATAACCCTCCTGCAGACTATGAGTGGTGCCCATTTCGCAGACATGACTTTGAACTGGGCTAGCTGCATTCTCCAACCTGGGCCCATTTCTGACTTATCTGCAAGGATTCTAGCAACTGTTAAAGATTCTGTCAGAGGCATGAACAAAGCAAACCCAACTTGGCCAGAAATAGACCCGCACAGATCCCACTAAGCCACATTAGCTTCTGGCTTCAGCTGGCTCTGATCTCAAAACACATAGCTGGGAGAAGCAGCAGCAAAGACGCAGGTATGGGTCTGAACCAGAATGCCAAACTCGGAAAGCCTGGTTCCAAATCCCAGCTTGGATGCTCTCTCAGGAGACCTGGGAAGAGTCCTGTGGGCCCTCAGTCTTCTCATCTGGAAAATGGAGACTACTGGCCTGCAGCACAAAGCATGGGCTCCGCGTGCAGACCTGGAAAGCCTCCACTTAATCGTGGTGCTTGTGGGAGCCCCACAGCCTAGCTGCTGGGGTCGGGGGGGTCCCACATCATGTAGCGAACAGCACCAGACTCGGCGGCCTCAAGGGTGCTCTCACCACTGGAACATCAGGCCAATCTTCATCTTCCCTGTAGGTAGCACCGAGTTCATGAACAGCACAGCCTCAACAGACCAAGAATCAGGAGGCTTGAAGAAACAGCAACAAGGGAGGAAGGTGACAATACTTTCCCAGGGCCTATTATGGGCCAGACGCTTACAGATAACATATTATTTACTCTTCCTGACACTCTGTGAGACGTAGGTCTGACAGGATGGGGAGATTGGGTTCCAGACCGATGGATGAATTTGCTGGGGCTGATAGTGAGGCTTCGATCAGCCCTGTGTGGCTCTGGGCTCAATGAACAACGGGAGTACTATTATTACTACCATATCTATGTTAGGTATTATTCTAAGCACTCTGCATATACCAGCTGTCGAATTCTCTGGATGACTCCATAAGGTAAATGCTCCAATTGTCCCGCACTTTACAAAGGAGGGAGTTAAGCCCTGAGAGTGTAGAGCAAGTAGAGGTTGGAGCCGACCTGGGAATCCCTGTGCTTATCCGCTATGCCATCTGGCCTCACTTCCCCCCATTCCCCTCCACACTCTCAGCTTGCCATAGAATACTGGAGCTGAAAGGGAGAGCAGAGAACAGAGTCTAATCTCCCCATCCTACAGATAGACAAACTGAGAGCCAGAGAGGAAAAGAGACTTGCCCAATAACACACAGATGGGACCAACAGTTCCAGGAGCAGAGCCAAGATCTAGGAAATGGGGAGGAATTCAAAATTAAGTTTAAAAGCAAAGCACTCTTTACTCCTTGAACTTCATTTTTTATTTCAACAGATCTGGGAATCTGGTAGGTCTAACTGGTATTCAAGGAAGGTGTTGGGGGGGGGGATCTGAGGGCAGTACCTAAGGGAAGGGAAGGGAAGGGAAGCAGAGTGAAGTGGCATGGGAAGAGAAGGTCATAGAGGCTCTGGGAGCCAGAAAGATGGGTGCCAGGGCAGCCCCATCCGAGCAGAGCAGGGGCCGCGATCATACCCAATTCCCTCGCTGGGCTGAACAATGCCCTCCTCATGCTTTCTCTACCTCTGAATATCAAAGGTGAGTACTTAGTGAGGATGAGGATGGGGATTTACTCACTAGTGAGAAGCATCAGAGGGTGAGGGTTATAAGAATGAAGTCCTGGGTCAGCTCCCTCATCGGCTCTCAGTGTGACGATAGACAGCTGCTTAAGCTCTACCCCTCATGCCCTGCACAGATAAAATCGTCTCAGAAAGAAGACCTCAGCCACCAGAGAAAACTCAATATACCGATGGTCCTAAAGTCAGTCACATCAGCCCAGTGCAGAGTAAGTGCTCAAGAAATAGTTGTTGCTGTGGCTCACAAGGGCTACTGCTACTTGCTGGGCACTGACCACATGTTCAGGCACTGGCAAAGGGCGTTATACTTCCTCATCTCAACCACCTGCTATGGAAGGCATTACCATCTCCAACCTACAGACAAATAAATGGAGACTTGGAAAGGTTAAGGAACTTGCACAGGGGAACCAACCAACTCCTTGGTGTGCGTGTTTTGCATGGAGCCCTGCCTCTCCCTTAGAGCAGTGTTCAAAAGGACGCCAATATCAGGAGGATGCGGCCATGGGTGCTAAGAAAGTCTTCCAGAAAAAGGAGATGGGGAAAGAGACAGAAGACAAATTTCAACACCAGTGCAAATGACCTTCACTAAAACTTTGGGGCAGGTGGTGGTGGCTGATTTTCTCCTTTTGCCCCACCAGATCTGTTCTGCACACTTCTCCACCCTGTTCTGTGGCTCAAGAGACTCTACAGACTGCCTTGCCCTCCCTTTGCCTCTAGGTCAGTGAGAGGCTCTAACATGAGAAGAGGGAGAGAAGAGATCAGGGAGTTACTCCCCAGCTCCCTCCTTGCCAAGATGCCTCATTCTCCTGCCCAAAGCTAAGGATGCTCTGGGGCAGACCCTGGCCAAGGCTAGAGCTCTCTCTCCTCAACTTCCTCCTAGGGGCTGGAAGAGCTCCTACTTTTGTTAGTTCCTATTGGCTCCTGTACCCCTGCCCAGACCTTTGTAAACAGTCCCTCAATCAAGCCCCTCCAATCACTCCTTCCCAGTGTGCCACCCTCTTCCTACAGGAGCCCTCTTTGAGGCTTCGAAGAGTGCAGGGAGTCTATACTGCAGAAACATTACTAGACTCATTCTGACTTTCCCGGAGACTGTCTAGGGGACAGTCCAGAAACCTCCAGGGGGTCATCACAGCAACCAACACTTCTTGGAAGCCCCACGGGTCAGCCAACACTGATTCACTGGCCCCTCTGGGTTTTCCACCCCTACCTCCACTCCAGGGGGACTGGAAATGAAATATCTGCAGAAATAAATTCCCATGAGCCCCTGTGAGGGCTGCCTGGTATGACCTGGGCTGACCCTCTAGCCAGAGGCAAGCTCAGAGTCAAGCTACCTCCAGGTCACCGGGCAACCCTCCTCTCTTAGCATTAATATAGGGACTGAGATGACAGACAAGGCACAGGGCCTGCCTTAGTTTGCATTCTGGTTTCCTTCTAAGAAGACAGAGAATCAAAGTGAGAGCCCCTCAGGGGGGCTTTAGCAGGACTGCCCAGAGTTGCCTAGTTGGAAAAATTCAATACAGCAAGAAGAAAAATTAACTAAAAGTAGTCCAGTAAGAAGATACAGAACAGGCTGAAACACGAGGCAGCCAGAAACAAATGTAGCCATATCAGGAACATAACTTTGGGACTTCAGTGGTTTTCTTCCTGTTCTTTCTAATGCCTGCCAAATGGGCCAAGGAAAAGCCTGCCAGGATCCTGCGAGCAGGTGACAGTCCACCTGGTGAGGTGAGATGAGAGGTCATTGTGGAATATGCTGGAGATGAGGGACTATAGGGACCAACACCCCTGGCCACATGAGCCCAACAGCTCTGGTGGACCAGATGGCTTTATTAGCAGGGCCAGTGAGACCAGTCTCTAGGAATGGTGGGTCTTTCCTGCTCAGTCTGGAAGGGACAGCAGAGAACAATCCATCCTCTGGAAGCCCCAGGCCAATCTTTTAAGCCCCAGGCTATCTTTCACCCCACCCCCACAGAGCTGATAGCAAAGGCCACAGACCATAGTCTGAAGAGATGGCCTCCCCACCACTTCTTTCTTTCTTTCTTTTTTTTTTTTTTAAAGATTTTATTATTTATTTGACAGCCAGAGATCACAAGTAGGCAGAGAGGCAGGCAGAGAGAGAGAGGGAGAAGCAGGATTCCTGCTGAGCAGAGAGCCCGATGCAGGGCTCAATCCCAAGACCCTGGGATCATGACCTGAGCCAAAGGCAGAGGCTTTAACCTATTGAGCCACCCAGGTGCCCCTCCCCACCACTTCTGCCTCATGGGGGGTGGGGTGCCTCCGTTTTTTCTTGACTCACATCCACACACAGGCATTCCTGGGACCAGAACCAGAACCAGAGCCAGGGAGCAGCCACCAGCCTTTAGGAGGCAGCGCATCCCAGCTCTGCCATGTGAACAAAATGACTATCAGTTTTTGAGGACTTTCTGCCTGCCAGGAACTAGGCTAGGAGCCTGACATGAAATGCTCTCACTCGAGCCTCACGAGAACTCATGGGCATCCCACAAGGTCAGTTTGATTATCCCTAATATGCAGCTCCAAGGTCACAGACATGGTTTGTGGGAACTGAAACCGCAGCTCTTTGTCTCCCCAGTCTCTACACCTAACCATTATGGGATCCGTATTTCACATAACCTCTTTGCACCTCAATTTCCTCTTCAAAAAATGGGGGCTAACTAGCGACCTCAAAATGCAATAACAACAGAGAGAGGCCTAGCTGCACGGCAACCGTAATAACAGCTCCCAGTGATAACTTCCAATTTTTTCGATTTACTGCAGCCTGGCACTGGACTATGAGTTTTACTTCAATTCAATCTTCCTAACCAACCTGTAATGGGTTGAATTGTATCCCCCCAAAAGATATGTTGAAGTCCTAATCCCCAGTATCTGAGAATACGACCTTATTTGGAAATAGGGTCATTGAAGCTGTAATCAGTTAAGATGAGGTCATCTTGGAGGAGGCTGGGCCCTAGGTGAACGGTAGCCTTCTAAGAAGAGGAGAGGCACAGAGAGGAAAGGGACCTGGGAAGACACGGGAACACACAGGAAGAAGGCAGAGGTAGATCGGAGTTAGGCTGTCACAGGCCAAGAAAAGTCTGGAATACCAGAAACTGGAAGGGGCGAGGGGAGATCATCCCCCAGAGGCTTCAGAGAGCGTGTGGCCCCGCCAACAGATTGATGTGGGACCTAGTCTCCAGAACTGTGAGACAATCCATTTCTGTTGTTTTACGTTACCCAGCTAATCGTACTTCATGACAGCAGTCCTGGGAAACTAGTGTACAACCCTAGGTGACTTTTTTTTTCCTTCTTTTACAGATAAGAAAAATGAGGAGGCTCAGGGGAGTTAACTAACGTGTCCAAGATCACACAGAGTGAGTAGTGGGGCTGGGAAAGGAATGTGAGGGGGTCTGACTCCAGAACCGTTGTGTGTGACCATTAAGCCAACAGCCTGTCTGCAGGAGAGGCTCAGCACATGCAAATTCCCTTCCATGCACCTGCTGCCCACCCCAAGGCTCCTTGGCCCCATGGCCCACCTCCCCTCAGAAGGCTTGCCTGTTGGATCTCACCCCGGTGGCCTCTCCCTTCTCTGAGTTCCCGTGCTTCCACAGAGCATGCGTGGCCACGTGGCACCTGTCTTTATGTCGTCCTCCTCTGTGGGCCCTCTTCAGTTCCGGCTGAGCCTGGGCTCCATCGTTAGACCAAAAGTTCTTTCAGGCCAGGACCTGGTGAAGATCCTCTCTGCTCTGCCCAGAGCTAAGGGCAGTGAGTTCAGGCTCACCGAGCACCTGCCCAGCTGCCCTCAGACTGTTCCATCCAGGGACATGATGCTGAGCCTGGCAGCAAGAGGTCATTCTGACCTGTCCAAAGATCTGAGAGATTCACAGGAGCTCATGAGAAACAAATACTTCCCGTATATTTAGGGCAACACTGGACATCAGGTCTCTCCCTTCAACTTACTCTAAATGCAATGCTGTTTCTCCAGGAAAAATCTGTGTCCACCCAGGGTACCAAGGAACAAATTCTTCAACTCTAACAGAAATGTAAATTGGTACAAACTTCCTGGAGTGTAAGTCAGTCATGAATATCACAAGTGGTTTTCTGTTTTAAGTATGTAGACTTTACCCACTTCTAGAAATTGTCTCTAAGAAAATGATCAGAAATGCCAACTGAAATTCATGTTCAAAGATGCTTATTAAAATACTATTATTTTGAAAACAGCCTAAATGTCTGACAATAGGTGATGGGTTATACTGTGGTATACTCATCGAATATTATGCCTTACTGATTTAAAAAATTCTTCTGAAATATTAAATATCAAATCCGGCATATTCAAAATGTGAATTCTGAAGCAAATTTAATATCATGGGATAATATGAATGCTGTAAGTTTAAGTGAAAAAAAAAAAGCTAAAAATTGTACATATAATATGACCACAACTTGGACTGTAAAAGGGAAAGAAAGAGAAAGAAAGAAAGAAAAATGGATAGGTGGGGGGTTAAGAAGGGTGATGGAAAGAGAGATTTTCTCAGATTCACAGAAGGAGATACATTTTAAAAATCCTTTTCTTTTGAGTAGCGGGCTAGAAGTGAAATTCTTCTCTTCTTTGTAACTTTCTGCATTTTCTGGGCTCTCTACAATGTTTTATAACTGGAGGGGAAGGAGGGGAGTGACATCTCTGCCCAGGGAAATGTTCCAACCTTTCCCCTTCCTGCTCCAAGTGGCAGGTTACACGGGGTTCCCTCCGGCTCGTTCAGAGCCTACATGTGTGGCTCATTCCCAAGCCACGTGGAGCTGGGGACCAAGCAAACATCAATGCATTCAAGAGTCAAAGAGTGGACATCATGAATGGACAATTTTCTGGTGAATCTCTCTGTACTACATGAACAATTCATCATCTGGGACTATTTCCAAGAAAGGCTCATCTGCTCTGAGCAGCAGTGGGCTCGGGCACCTGCACACCTGCACACCTGCACACCTCTTACCTTGTTCCCAGACTTTCAGAAACAAAAGCTGGGAGGCACTACAGGCAAGTCCATTCACCCCTGAACTGGAAAGAGTCCCTCCCAAGTGTGTTGCCACCAGCTCCATCTCAGGGACATTCACGGTGGGGACACTTGGTGGGGGAAACAGGAGAGTGTGGACAGGTGCAAATGCATTTTCCCTGGTGAGGTCACAGGGGGAGAAATCCCACCAATACAGACAAAATGAAACATGTGAATCATTACTTTGGCCTATCACTCAGGGCAGCAACAAGGCTTTTATAAATGCTGCCTGTCTTCCCATCTGGCACGTTGCTATAAAAATTTAAATAAAATACCAAACGCACACAGCACCAATATTATCATCATCATCACTCTCTCATGGAAACAGGAAATTCAACCAAATGAACTCTCTACCGTGAACTGCATTTTAATGACGTTCATATTCACGTACATTTCTGGACCCCCGTGTCTCTCCAGGAAGCATCAAATGTTCTAGGGACCAGTTGGTGCTCTTCCATCGAGAGCATTAGCTATTCAATTTCCTCTCTGCTGATTACCTCCCAGGTTCCTTCCTTAGGACAAAGACCATTTCTAATTCTAAGATAGAAAGAGTAAAGGAATCGGACAGCCGTGTTTGAATTTCACCTCCACCACCAGTGAGCTAAACCTCAATTTCTCCAACTGAAAGATCCCTACATCACAGGTGGTTTCAAGGAAAAAGTGAAATGTTAAGCGTAAATTGTGGCTGGCCCACAGCACAACCTCAAATGAGTATGTTTTAAGCTCTACCCTCATCTGATCTTTGATTTCAGCTACAAACTTGTTCAGTCACTTTCTCAAAAGCCCAACTCATGGGATTTTCTCTCAAGTTCCCCTTTCCATCTCTTTCCAACACACAAAAAGCCCAGAGCTTCTCAGTCTTTCATTACAAATCTGAAATTTTAATTTATTTAATAACAGTTAAAATCTTTTAGAAAAATAATGGTTATTTAACAGAAAAAAAGTTTTTACTTTTCAAACCAAATATGATCTTTGGTTCTACTCTACCTGTAGGTACAGACAAATCCTGAAATAGAAATGTTGACTTCTTCGCAGCTACCATGGCAGGACAGTCCTCCCTCTGGCAGGACAGTCCTCCCTCCAGCAGGGGGCTCCCTTCTCTTTGGGCAATCAGAAGCACTCATACCTTGCTACCATAGTTGACATATCTGCAGGAGAAAATATACAACCTCCCCATACAGTCCCTCACCCCCATGTCCTCTTACTCCAAGGGAAGTAGAAAATGCTATCTCATGGATGCTTTCCTGGGCCCGCCTATAAGATAGTTTCATCCCAAGTCAGCCTGTCAAAATCAACACCATTCCAAACCAATCCAAAGAAATGGGACTAGTCCATAGAAACCCCATCAAAACCCTACTATTCCAGGCCAGCTCGTGAAGGAGCTGAGCTCCAAGCTACTCCACAGAAATGGTTTTGTCATCAGCTCAGTCCCCTAAAATGAATATGTTAGTTCCACTAAGAGCTAAACAGGGGTTTTGTGGTTTTGTTTTGTTTTGTAGTTTCTGGGGTTTTGTTTTGTTTTGTTTTGTTTTGGTAGGTTGGCCAAGAAAGTTACCTTTAAATTGAATATTCTCTGGAAAGTGCATTCTGAGTTTGACACAAGAGACCCAAAACCAACTGTAGGAACACAGCACGCATTTCAGCAGGGACCTGGCAGCAATGGCTAACTTTCTTGTAGCCCACAGTTTGCTTCTGATCATAGCAGCAAATGCAGATGAGGCGTGTTAGCTGTATGCATCCCCCTGATGGATGAGAACAGACAGAGCCTGGAAACTTTGCTGACCAAACTCCCTATGAGCTAAATCTCCCTGGCAGTTGCCATCTGAACGAGGAACGAGGAACATTATGAATGGCAGGAGACGTAGACAGTAGGATTCCAACTTCTCTGTCCTGCAGGTGGGAAACTGAGGCCCAGAGAGGGGAAGGGTCTTGCTCATGTCCTGCAGGTGTGAGTCCAAGTGCCAGACCAAGAGGAGTGCTGTCTCTGTCCATCACTCTGCTCCAGCCAGAGGATATCTCCCTACATCCACTCACTCCCCTTTCTACTCCCTCAACTCTAATGCTTATTAACCAGAAAGCTCGGCAGCCAAAATTCAAAGGCAATCACCCCCAAGAATGGGGCCTGAAATATTTTTTCCAGCCCCATCCCCTCACAGGAGCAACAGAGCTCGGGCTCCATGAGAAGGACATTCTTTTCAAGCAGGGATTTTTTTTTTTTTTTTCCCCAAACAAACAATCCCATTAGAGTATAGCCTGCAGTCAGCTCGTGATGGAAACGGGTGCTCTGGGCCGCTTGGCCCAGCACTAATCAGGTTCTGTGCTTGATCCTGAGGGACCCGGATTACTACCATATGAAATAGAGAAATGCCTCCATTATCCCTTAAATCTTTTCGCTGGATTCAGGGGTTTTCACACAGAGCAGGAACATTTCTTGCCTGTTGGCTTCTTTTCTCCAGGTTAATCCGCATCAGTTCAGCTTTTCCTCCTACGCAGCAGAGCAGTGGCCACTCAGCTCCCTCGGGGGGAGCGGGGGCCACTCACCCACCGGCTTCCAGAGGCACACTGACGGTCCACGGGCATCAACATGGCCAGAAGGCCCCTCCTTCCCACTGCAACCTCAACAGCTCTCTTTCCTCACACTCTGTCCTCCTTTCAGGTCCCCAACCCCTCCCTGTCCCTGCTTGCCTCTAGAACCCGGGACAGGAATAGGGAGATAGCTATCTGCCTGCTTGTCTGTCTGTCTTGCGTGTATGAATGCACGGACGCTGTCCTTCCTTCTCTCTGATCACCACCCCTCCTTTAAACCTCATTAACTCCTATCTGTCCCTCCAGATTCCACGCCTTCTGGAAGCCTTACACATCATGGGCTCCCCGGAGAATTCAACAACTGTCACACAGCTCCTGAGGACCTCTGCTTTCCCCTAGCGACATTTACAAACATCCCATAATTGTCCGTTTCTGGGTCTCACTCGCTAATCTAGCGAAGGCAGAGAAGTTGGTGGTTTGTGCCCACTCCATCTGCTGGGTAGCACTGTCCTAATCGCCGTGGGCAGCCTGATGCTAAAGGTGCACGTTGAGCACCCCGAGAAATGATACAACAATCAGGGAACCCCATCTGCCACGGGCCCGGGATCGGAGAGTGGAGGCACCTGTGCCAGTTTAGCAATAGACTGGGAGCTGCCTAAAGCCAGGGGTGGGGCCGTATCCAGCTCTGTGGCTTTGGCATTCATAGAACAGTGCGTGAAACAGAGCAGGTGCTCAATGAACATTTGCGAGTGGATGAATGAAGCCTATACCGCTTGCTACCTAGTGAGGGCTCGTTAAGTAGCAAGTGCCATGCTAAGTGTTTTTGTATGTTATTTAATTTTCAAAGAATTCCTATGAGCGTATAGTATTTTTAGCCCTGTATACAAAATGACAAATCAAGACCTGGAGAAAATTCAGTAGATGGCTCAGGATCACACGGTAATAGACCCAGCATTTAAGCCAGCTCTGTCTAATCCCATAGCTACTGCTTGTTCAACTCAGCTACACTTAGAAGAAAAGAAGTATCTTCTGCATACTATACTCAGTAGAGTACTCTGAGTACTATGCTCGAGAATCCTCTCAATACTGTACTCTCAGTACTATACTCAGTGTCCCAGCCCAGGAAGTACCAAATTTTGGCCTCTACGAGGGCTCTTCTGGAAACAGAGTTGATATAGGGCACATTCCTGAACAGTAGGGCTTTCTCTTGGCCTTGAGATCTTCATGAAACCAAGCAACACATGTGTCAAGACTCCAAGTAAGACCCAGGCATGAAGGAAGAAACAGCGTAAGTTAGCGTGGGCTTGCAAAGCTCAATGTAAGCAAAGGACGCTGCCTGGCTTCTAATCCAGCCTGTGCTACTCAATCACTCCCCCATTCTGGGTATTAGGCCTTCATCTAAATAATTGGTGGGGGGGGGGCTGAGCTTGCAAATGCCATGTTTCTTCTATCTCAGGCTATTTATATGGGACTTAGAGAATGCAAACACATGCAAAATATACAGAGAGGAACTCCTGCCAGATCCTAATCACTTAAGACAGATTATTTCCAAAACCAAAGTAAGGACAGCACAGGTCACAGTTTAGGGCTCAGGCGGACTGGATCTGAACCCTAGCTAGCTCTTCCTTGTACCAACTGTGGACGGTGGTGGGTGAGTTACTCTCCCTCTCTGAATCTCAGCCTCCTCCCCTATGAGATGGGGATAATTAGGCCAGTAATTTTCAAATGTAGTTTGTGACTAACAGCACGAGCAGCACCCGAAAACATGTTAACAAAATTTTAGGTCCTACATAGCCCTATTTAATCAGAAACTCTAGGGATAGGGTAGAGCACGCTGCTTTAGCAGGACCCCAGGTGGTTCTGATGTACATAAAGCTCGAGAACCACTTGAAGAGGCCCAGTGTGTTCACACTTTTCTCACCCAACCCACAGTAAGTTAGGTTATCTGTCATCATAACTAGTACTCCAACACATACACATTACATTCATCGCAGAGATGCACGTTTTGGGCAACCTTCTTCCTCTTGCTACTTGTAAGGCTTTCTGCTATCTGCTCTTCTACTTCATATCGTTTTAGTCTATCTTGACTTTAAAATGCTGGTTCCAGTTCTTTAAGTTGATTTTATGACCCATGAGTGATCTTCAGCTATGGCCTAAAAAGAAAAAAGAATCCGAGCAGTCCCTTCCAAGCTGCACTGATCAGAAGAGAGGTTTGTAAAATATCCAGCACATGGCCTGTTGCATAGGTTCTCAATTACTGGTAGCTTTCATCATCATCATCATCGGCATTATTATTAATGAAGTATGCACCAGGTAGACACTTATCAAGTATTTTAAGTGAAATGAAACTCACATTCGCATCTAAAACCACATAAAATGCTCAAGTCCCAAACCTCTTCTTTCACGTGGGCTTGTGCATAAATCTAAGTGCATCTTTTCCTAGGAAATCCCTCCGAAAGTTATAATTGCTCTGCTTCTTGGCAATAAAATAATCATAGCTCTAGAAAATCCCCATGGAGGAGTGTTGGCGATGGACCAGTGAGGGGGGAGGCAGGGTCGCTAAAAAGGGAATCTCCGAGGTGCCCTGAGCTCTGACGGATAAATTTCAACTTTTCCGTGGCATTTACTCAGCGTGGTAGTTGCCAGCGAAACAGATCTCCACTAAAGGGACCAGATGGCTGCAAAGGAGCCAAATGGGAAGGTGCTGGTTACAAATTACCATCACAGCACCTGAACTCTGCAGACGGAAGCCGCTGGAGTTGCTAATCGCCCCCTCCTGGAAAATCAGACCCGAATTTAATTCTAAGGATCTGAAATTATGAATCCCATCAGAAGCATGCTGTAAGTCTCAAATCCCTCTGTGGCACGCAGAAGGAAATGAGGATCATCAAGAATCCACCCATCAAGTGAGGGGAAACTCTCCTGCAGGGTCGCCAGTGAGATATTCACATACCTACTAAGCTCATCTTTGCTCTCCCTGCCCAGGAACTGTTTTAAATGATGATATCCAATAACTACTATCTGGAGGTCATCCACTATGTGCCAGGCAGGCAACATGCTGAGCTCTCTTTGTTAGGTAAAGTAGGACTGTAAATGAAATTTTTCAGATGAGGACAGAAGCTCAAGAGATTGACTAATTGTCCATGGTCACACAGCTGGTTAACAGGGAGGTTTGGATTTAATCCAGGTGTCTGGCTTCAAAGCCCAAACACGCACCCTAAGTCAGTACCTACTTCCTGAAACCTTCAGCCTAATCAATCACAGGATGAGGAAGGGGGAAAGAAAAGAAAGTAGTATTTGCTGCCTACTGGCAATATGCCGTGCACCATGCTAGGAGCTTACAGAAATTTTCTAAAGATTATTAACCCATCTTCCAGATAGGAAAATTGAAGTAGGGGCACTGGGTGTCTCAGTTGTTAAATGTCTGCCTTCAGCTCGGGTCATAATCCCAGCGAGCCCTGCATCGGGCTCCCTGCTCAATGTGAAGCCTGCTTCTCCCACTCCCACTCCCCCCTGCTTGTGTTCCCTCTCTCGCTCTCTCTCTCTCTCTCTGTCAAATAAACAAATAAAATCTTTTAAGAAAGGAAGGAAGGAAGGAAGAAGGAAAAACGAAAAATAAGATGGAAGTAAAGAAAGGTTGAGTATCTTGCCCAGGGTCACACAAATTAAAAGTGGAGGAACCAGACTTTAGTCCCACTCTCTGAATCTAAACCTTTTTCTTTCTCCACTATACCACACTGATCAGAATCTTGGAAGGTTTTCTCCTTCCCACTTCCAAACCTCCCTGTAGATTATGTGGTAGTGATCATTCTAAAACACAATCCATGCTGTAGCACTCTTTTGCTCAAAAACATTCTATGGCTCCCAAGTACCTAGAGAATAATATCTAAAAAACTTAGCCTGGACTTAGGATCTCCTCAGTCTAGATCCAGTCTTTCCAGCGTCCACACCCAACAGTACATTTCCAGCACAAGAAGATTACCCCCACCATTGTCCCCACCGTCTCCCTGGCCTGGTCCACCCTCATGCCACCACTGAAGCGTTCTTTCTAAAATACTGTTTGATTACACCACTCCTTTGTTTGAGCACGGCTCTATGGAGATATCTGCTGTATTTGCTGCCATCTTTGTCCTTCTCCTGGTAATAGAGGGGACTGTCCTCCACTCAGTCTACCTTGGGGTGAGCCTGTGACCAGGCCTGGCCAATCAGAGCACCACACCCCCCAAGCCACAGTGATAGGTCCAGGTATGGGCAAGTAACCTAAACCAAGCCAATCCCAGCCCCAGGGTTGGGATTAGCCCCAAGCTAATCCCAGGACGGGACTCAGGCAAAGGATGCTCTGTTCTTGGGGATCTTAAGTGCAGGGGCATTAACAGCCCCCTGGCCACCCCAGGGGAGACTGTGTATGAGAATGCAGCTTGCAGAGAGGAGATGCATGTTCTTAATGACATGGTGTGTCATCCCTGGACCTAGCCTCCCCTAAATCTCCTCTATCCCTGGCTATTTCCTTTATGCTGAAGCTAGTTGGTATTGGACTTGCTTACAGCTTACAACTGATAGCCTCCCTACAACTGGGAGCTAAAACGGATAGGGCTCTTCCCTGCCTTTAGCATGATATTCAGTCTCCTGAGGGATCTTGAGGACCTGAACAGGAGGAGCTCGGCCTACATTTCTAGGCTCATGGCCTATTAGTTCTCCTCCCCCACCCCAGCACCAGTCACCTGTACTCACACACTCAAGTCTCCCTGCCAGGAGCCAAGCTGCTCTCAGCCTGAGTAACTTGCCCCTGGTCACAAGGCCAAGGTTGGTTGAGGCTAGGTCTAGGTCTAGGTCGGGAGTTGAATCTGCACTCCCGCACCTCAGCATTTGAATGCATAACTACCCAGTGTGTAGATGACTGCCTTCCAGAGGTAGGAGATATGTCTGGAAGGTGGCTTGAAGGACCACTGAGCCAAGAGTGCCAAGAGAGGACTCTGGGCTCTCTTTGTCATTTACTGTGAACTAGTTACACATGGGGCTCAAGAGCCAGACTTCTTGGATTTAAATCTTGACTCCTCCTCTTACTAGCTGTGGGGCTGGAACATCTTAACCTCTCTGTGTCTTGGTTTCCTGATCTATAAATCAGGGGTGATCATAGAATCTACCTTGAAGGGTCATTGTAAGGATTAAACAAGTAAACAAACACAAAGCACTTAGAACAGTGCTTAGCACATACTAAGTGCCGTCTAAGTGTGGTCTGTTGGACACAGGGAGCCAGGGAATGTTTCGGAGCAGGTTTCCAGGGCATGTGCAGAGCTAGCCTTGACCTGCACGCTATAGGAAGGCTTTGGTGAACTCTCCGCACGAGTGGAGCGTCCCTCACCTGATGCTTCCTCTCCATCCAGACCAGACATCCGTGGGAAGGGGCTCTGGGAACAGCACAGCTAGCCTGTCCCTTTCTCATTCCCTTGACTCCTTGGCACAAGCCCCCTCTGCTCTCAGCTGCTGCACTGTGATTGTCACTGGAATGACCTCTTGTGGCGTGAGCCACTCCTTGGGTGACAGCTATGGGCACCAGGCCCAAAGGTCACTCCAGGTCCTCCTCTTCCCATGATGCTTCCGCCTCCCAGATGCTCTTGTCTAGCTGGGCTTGCAGACTGGGCGGGAGCAGGACGCCTGACCCGCAGGTGCCATACCCGTCATCAAACCATCCGTGAGATGAGAGCCCAGACAAGGCTTGTGGGTCCAGAAAGAAGGTAGACAGTGATCACGTGAGCCTGGAAGGGAAGACCCCCCCCCCATCTCCCTTCCTCCTCTAATTCCTTGTGCACCTGTCTGTAGATGGTTCCATGCCCCCACAACCCACTCCTGCGTTTCTTTCTCTTCAGTTCTCTATTATTCCTTGAGGGTAAAACACAAGTCTGGAAGGTCTTTTAGGGCAAGAGCTTCATCACAAATTTCTCTGTTCTCCCCTCTGCCCAGGACAGCCCTGCCCTAAAACTTATTTTAAAATCTGTCTACTTTTCTCCACATCGCCTGTGATAGCCTGGGCCAGGCATCTCCTACAGAGATGACAGGCCTTCCTGCTCCCTACCCCCACCCCTGTATCTTCTCCTTCCTGTGGCAGCCCCAGTGACCTTTTCAAAATGTAAATCAGAGGGTGTCATTCGCTGCTTTAACCTCTCAAATGGCCTCCCATCCTAATTAAAATGAAACCTGAACTCACCGCAGTGAACAAGGCCCTCCGGGAGCTGGCTCTGTCGGTCTCTTCCCTCACTCTTCCCAGGGATAGGACAACTGTTCCCAGCCACAGAGCATCCGTACCTGCTCTTCCTCTGATGGGCCCCTAGGTCTTCACAGTGCTGTGTTTCTTGCCCTCAAGTCCCCATCCTAGAGACCCGCTTCCCCTCCACCAACCAGAGTCAGCCTTCCCACCTCATGCAGCCTTTTCTATCCCATCATTTGACTTCGGTTCCCCCCAATATGTAGCGTTACTCCCCAAAATGACATGGTGGTGCCTCTGTTTTCCTTCTCTCCCACCTTATTTAAATTTTGCTTATATTCCTCCGCCAAAGGAAAATGAATTCTACGAGAGCAGAGATGTTATCTGTTTCGTGTACAGAGCCTTAAACAGGGTCGAGCACACAGCAGAAGCTCCATTACTGTTTCTGATAAATGAAAGAACCCAGTAAGTCTCCCGATCTCCCCCTGCCTTGATCACGCTTCACAGGAGAGCTGAATCCCGGAGAAGCGACAAGGGTGAGGGCATGTCAGAAGACGGGACCACAGGCACTGTAGTCTGAAAGGCCTTGGGTTCATCTCCGATTCTCCTCCCCTCCATCACCACGTGTGGAAGGAGAGATCACTGGAAAGCAGAATCTAGTGCTGGGGAGGGACTACCAAGCCATCCCAGAGGACTGCTCAAAGAGGAGAGCCGGGGGTGGGGTGGGGCGGGGAGCCTCGCTGTGCTGTCAGACAGACCTGGTTCTGGTCCCTTTCCGAAACTTCCCTCTGGGAGGTCAGGCAAGCTCTTCATCTGCTCTCCAGCCTCAAGCATTTTGTCTGTGTAATAGCTACGTTACAAGTTACAAGTTGTCCCACACAATAGATGTTACTTATCAATAATCGTTATTATCTCTCAAAGGGTTTTGAGGATGGAAGAGTGCCTGGAGACCCATTGCAGCACCTCAGACACACTAGGTGATTTTAGCTAGCTGACAGGACTTGCGATCCCATTAGGGAACACCCCAGAACACCTGGTACATCACACGTATCCTTGAAATGCAAGTTCTTTTACTTTCCTTTTTCTCCCTGTACCAGCAGAGCCTCCTGATTATGGTCTACAGAGCGGGTTCCTCACCTGGTTGGGAGGAGCCAACAGGAGAGATCCAGGCTGCAGAGATGAACCCACGACACCCCTGAGGACTCAGACCCCGGCCAGCAGGTGCTGCTGGTGCTGTCTGCGTGGCCTGCTCCCACCGCCCTCTGCAGGGC
Organism: Martes martes; assembly: GCF_963455335.1. Classification (NCBI taxonomy): domain Eukaryota; kingdom Metazoa; phylum Chordata; class Mammalia; order Carnivora; family Mustelidae; genus Martes; species Martes martes. The sequence continues at coordinate 42,515,375 of NC_137898.1, forward strand.
CAGCCCCACCATGAATATGCACACTCAGGCCTCAGCCATAGCCCTGAGGATGCCTCTGCCTTCAAGAGGTCAAACACCATGGCAACCCGGCAGGCCCCCAAATATCCCCGGCCTTTTGATGTGGCTCTGGCGCAGTAGCTCAAGGCTGAGAACCATTCTCGGAGGACTGTTTCACCAGCCAGACGTTCCCGCTGAATTCTGCTGGTGATTGTTGTGAAATAGCACAAAGGTAAAAGGACAAAGGAGGGAGGAGTTAACACAGTGCAGAAGAGCTTGGGTTCGGAGGCATGCCCCTCTGCTTCCTGGCTCTGGGAGGAAGACAACTTACTTACCCCTTCTAATGTTTCATCTCTTGCAAAATGGGAAAAATACTAGCGCCCCTTGATCGTGATGCTGGGGTGGCATTCCATTATTCATTCAACAAATATTCCTTGGGGCCCTAAGGGGTGGGCCCTGTGCCTGGTCCCTATCCTGGCCTTACAGAAATCATAGCAGGGTTGCAGAGACATACCAACAATGTGGGGCAAGTCACTTACTTCCAAATGTGGCAAATGCTACAAATGAAACTTATAGGATGCTTCGAAAGTAGAATGAAACTTATAGGATGCTTTGAGAGTATGTAACAGTCTAAAATGTGATCATTCTGTGGATATTTACTGGACATCTATCTCGTCTGCACCACTTGTGGTTCTAGGTGGTAGGGATGAAGGTCGATGGCCTCCCAACTGGTCTGCATCTCCCCTTGCCGGCCCCCGATCCATCTCCTCTCCACGCAGCAGCCTGAAGGATTTTAAAATTAAAAATCAGATCACGTCGCCTGAGTGCTGGAAATCCTTCGGTGACTTCCTATAAAACTGAACATCAACACAGGTATGGCCCCTTTCCTGATCCTCCCCAGCCCTGCAGCTCTCGGGCAAGTCCCAGAGCTCCCCGTTCACTGTGCTCGGGCCCAGGGGCTTCCTGAAATCCAACGTGTGTCAGAGTCCCCCGGAGGGCTTGCGGGGCCCCACCACAGGGTCCCTGACTCGGTAGGTGTGAGATGGGCCTGAGGATTTGCGCTTCTAGCCTGTTCTCAGGCGACACTGATGCTCCTGGTCTACGGGTCCACTTCGAGAGCTGCTGCTTTAGCCACCGGCCTTCGTTTTCCTCCTTGAAGCACTAAGGTCTGTGGCATCTCAGGACCTGCACGTGCTGTCACCTCTGTCTGTCCCCCCACCTCCCAGCCTTCACTCCCTTGGCCGCTCCTTAGGAGTTGCTACTTCCTCAGAAACGTTCTCTTCAGCCATCTGCCTCCTTTATGGCTTTCAGCTACTCTGGCCCCGTAATTCCAGGGCTCGTTCACGCCCATTCTCCCGTGGGCTCCCCAGCAGAAGGGCTGGCCCTGCTTGGCCTGCCATCTCAGCACAGGGCAGGCAAGCGGTGAGCCGTCAACAAGCCTATGCAGCATGAATAAAGAACAGGATCCCTGCCCGCAGAGACGTTCCCATCTGGGACAGTTCCAGTCTAGTCCACATGAGGCCCTAAGCACAGGCCTAGACCCCAGTAAATGGCAAGTGTTACGGACAGCCTCCAGCCCTCAGGGTGACAGGCCTAAACGAGAGATCCACCCTTAAAGGTGAGCCGCAGAGGGGCTGTGACCCTCAAAGCTCCCTGAGACCTACTTTCCCCGCAGGCCCCAAGGCAGCTGTGGGCAGCTGATGTCGGCCCCCGCCCATGAGGCCAGGTGGATGGCTTCCCCTCTGCACACACCCCTTGCCTTCAGTGTAATCAAGCTGAACCCCCACGCCCACCCCATTGCTGGGTCACCTTTGGGAGACGGAGCCTTTCCTCCTGCTTCTCTGGTCAGCCTCCCGACGAGGCCCTGCTGTCCCACCCCAGCCCTCAGCCCACTGAGCACTCTGAGTGGCACTGACCCCAGGGGCAAGGACTGTGGACTTTAAGCTGTGGTCTTGCAGTCTTAGACCCCTTGTTGTGTGCGAGCTAGCGTGGCTCCATGAGAAGAATCCGTGTCTGAGGCGGCGGCCAAGAATGGTGGCCAAAATTGCCAGTGAAGGCTATTCAGAGGCATAAACGGATGAGCAATTAATAATGAGAAATGATCGTAATGGCCTCGCCCCACATAAAGGGGTTCAATTAAGGCACAATAGTGACGGGGAGGCAGACAAATGGTTCCTGATGGGCTCTCTCCTCCCTTTTCTAAAGAGCTGACTCCGGCCTTGAGCAAGAGACAAAACCTTAAAGGAGTCATTTTTAAAAAGAAAGGGTTTATCAGTGAAAGGTTTAGACCCCTGGCTGGAAGGATTTCAGGAGGGGGAGGGGAGCAGCAGGGGCCTCAAGGATTGGGCCGAGCCCTGGCCTCTGCTCTGAGGCCCAGGAGTGGTAGAAACGGAGGGGCTGGAGGCCCAGTGGGGTCTCAGCCAAAACCATGACAGCCTCTCCTGGACCCCTCCAGACAATCTGAACAGAATTAAGTCAGGTTGTAAACGACCGTGAGCTGCTTTCAGAGCAAGTTCTTTCATGTGGACAGGGCTGTGGCAAGTGGAGAGGAAGCTGGAGCCCTTATGGTAGGTACTCTGAGGGAGGTGACGATGGCCCTTTGAGGAAGGGGGTGCCTTCTGGGCGGAGCTTCAGGGCTCAGCGGACAGGCAAGCTGTGCTTGGGGGGCCAGCATGGCGGAGCTTTCAGACTGTGCGGAAGAGCCAGGTATCAGAGAGAACACCCCGTGCGTGTGTCCAGGCAGCCTGTGGGAGTCTTCGGAGGGTGTCCAGAGGAGACATCCACATACTAAAACGTGTTCGCAAGGTCAGGGATCCTCCAAATAAATACACTACTAATATCCAGTGTAAGATTAGATATCGATTTTTGTGAACTGATCAAAATCTCTTCGGCTAACAGAACTTGGCCAAGTCTGGACCACAGCCCTCCTTAAGGACTTCCTCCTCGGCTTCCAACCCTGACAGCTTTGCTCTGTCCTTGGTGCCTATATCTGTTGACCAGGATTTTACTTTGCCGTCACCTGCAATTAGCAAGTCTCTCTGTGTTTCTTTTGAACAACTGTGATGTACCAGGTACAAGGCTAAGTGCTGGGGATCTAGAGGGAACCCGGCAGATGTGGTGTCTGCTGTTAACATTTAAAGGGGAATTCATAGCAGTAAACACTGAATGCAGGCAATGTACTGTCAGGGTTATGACCCCAGCCTCTGGACGCAGACTGCCTGGGGTCAAACCCCAGCTCTGGCACTGACCGGCCATATGACTTTGGGTTTATAGGATACTGACCGAATTACTTCATAGCTCTGTGCTCCGGGTTCAACGTCTATGAAATGGGGACAGCAAATACCTTTATTTAGGGTTGTTCTGAGGATAGTAACCACTGTGTCAGTGCTTGTGATCTTGTTGCTACTGTCCTAGTGGAAATACAGGACTGTGGGGGAAAGAGAGCATGTGGCATCCCGACAGGGCAGGGGAGGGGCCTGAGGAAGGAAGGTGTTCTGGGGGAGTGGGTAACATTCTTGGAAGAGAAGAAATGCACAGGGCCTTTCATTACGGTCCTCTGTCTGTGGTCCTTTCCCCACCCTGTGAGCTGTGTCTTCCTCACTGGTCTCGGTATCTCAGGGCCCAGCATGGCCAGGAGCATGGCAGGTGCTGGGTAACTAGCATCTTAAATGAGTTTTCCTTAAATCCTTAAAAGGATTTCCTTAAATTTGCCTTTAGTTGGACTGATTTTTAGAGGGCCATTCACTCTCTGGAAGGAACAGAAGGGAAATGAGGAGAAGGGGGTCTTTGGCTTCATGCACACACACGCGCACACACACATGCACACACACACACACACACACACACACAGGCATTTTGAATCCCCGACACTGGGTGCTCTAGCAACCCGCACTTCTCCACAGCCCTCGTGTCACCTGTAAGGTTCACTGGCTGTGTGACCTCTCACCACCTGCAGATCGCAGGCTCCACTGCTGGGTGCTGACAGCCCAGCCCAGAGCACACCAGCAGCAGGTCCTCACTAGATAAACTGCTGGACAGAAGGAAGGAAAGTGGGAAGGAAGAAAGAAGGGAGGGAGGGAGGGAAGAAGGAAGGGGGAAGACAAAACATGTATCATTTAGGGGAAGGTGTAGATGGACAATGAGTCCATCAGAAAGAGATATTTTCCCTTTCTGGGGTATCACAGGTTCTGTGCTGCTTGGGGGACAGAGGTAGATTTCTAGGAATATGTGGGATTCAAAAAAGAAGAGAGTGGGGGAGGAGGAGGGAACAGAGAGGAGAGGGAGACAATACACACACACAGAGCAGCCTTGGAACTCCATTCTGGAGCAAGAGGACGAGGGCTGTGGCCAGAGTTAAGGGGCAGACAAAGCTACTAGATCCCTTTATCTTAGCAGCTCCTTCCGTATTTCCAGAGTTCATCTGGGGTGAGTTAAATCTTCTGTGTCTCTATATCCTGGGAGGGTAACTGAAGGAGTCCCTACTATGTAGTTATTTACTAAGTGGCCTCTCCCATCTGAAACCTCCAAATCGTGCTATCCTCTCTGACCCTAAGCCCATACCTTATTCCGAAATTGCTACAGATCTCTACCCCACCCTGCAGACCCAAACAATCACCGACCAGTAGGTACCCGCAGTGCTCAGGCAGCCCAGACCAGGAAGCATCAGATACACTAAGTACAGGCCAGTCACACATATGACCTTGATCTTGAAAGAAAAGAAACAAGGCCACTTAGTGGAAACTGTACATGACCATGTTCCTACCTCAAACCAAACCGATGAAGCCAGTCTAGCTGCAGGATTTCACTGCAAATGACAAAGTTGCATAAAAGTTACATGGGCAAATCTTACTAACTCAACACTCAGGAGACCAGACCTTCATTCAAAAGTCAAAAGGAGCCTACGGATGTGACAGTTTCTGGTATTTTTATTAATAGGGCATTTTTTTGTCAGCTAGGAAATAGCAAAGTTTTGAATTATGAGCTGCTTCGAATAAGCTATTAACAGATTAGGAAAGGGTTGTTCTTTCGTTTTTTGGTTTTGGGGGTTTTGTTGTTGTTGTTGTTTGTTTTTTTGCTAATTATGCTACAGGACATAACAAATAACTTCAGGACTTAGAACCACTGATTTGCCTGGGCCGGCTCTGGCCCAAAAATGACAGACCAAGCCATTTTCCTGCAACCAGGGCTTTTTCCTCCAGGGCTCTGCAACTCAGAAGAGCTGGTCTTTGGACACTGAATGATAAAGAAGGAAATGAAAGGAGAAAGAAATTAGGAGATCCTGCAGCTCTGAGAGCTGCTGGTTGCAAGTGACCCCCTGCCATCAAGGAGTTGAATCACTAGAAGCTGTGTAGGGAAATTAGCTGCTGCTTGACTTCCAATGGGCCTCAGAGGGGATTTTTAAAAATTCATACACACCCTGCTGCCGCTCACCCCAGTATCTCCAGTGTGGGGCCGCAAATGGGCTTCTAAGTTCCTTGACCAGACCCTCACTGTCATCATAGGAGATCTTCTTCTCCCCATCCCAAACACTTAGGCAGTTACTTTTTTTTATGAAGTCCCAGTGGTGAATTGAAAATGATAGGATTTTCAGGTCAGCCTCCCTTCCTGTCATACCTTTCCCCCCCCCGAAAAGCAAATAAGGTTCCTTACTGCTCTCTGTTCTGGATGTTTGGTTAGTCCTCACCATAACAGGATGAAGCCACAAATTCAGGGTTGAGGGCAGATGCAAGAGAAGACTGCAGAAGGAAGAGGGGGTCACTGGAGCCCGCAACTGTTTTCTTAGCACCGCCACTGACTTACTCTGGGCCAGACCCCGTGCTGGACACTATGGACATAGAAGGCACTGCCATGGTCCAGCCCTGCCCTCAAGGACCACACAGCTTGGCGGGGGAGGCAGACATGGCCAGAGACTGTAATAATAAAAGTGCACCCCAACCCATGGTCTTACCCCTGCCCCCCCCAAACATTCCCCCTTAACTTCCCTTTTACCCTCAGTGAAGAGGGAGGAGGATCAGCCCCGAGAGGTGGAAGTCCCTGCGGAAAAGACAGAAGCAGTCTCCACGGGCAGTGAAAGGCATCCCCGGAGCTCATGGTCCTCCCTGCAGGCCCAGGACCAACGAATTCTGCCTATGGCTATTACTTCTCAACTTGCACTTTTCAAACCAGGCACCCACGTTCCTCGGAAGACGCCCCTAGGGAGTGTTTCAAGAGTCCCCCACCCAACACACACCACCATGGACACAGCCATGGGTGAGTCTGTGCTCAGCACAGAGCCTGCCTCACTGGGTCCAGCTCCCCAGACTGGGGGCCAGGTCCACTCTGGCTTATGAGAACCAGAGGCTGAGGGCTGGGAAAGAGGAAGTAGGGGAAAGTAAAAGTAATCACTCAGTTCCAGGCTGGCTCCAGGCTCAGTGAATTTAATAATCCATAGATCATGTTATACAAATTATATTTCACAGTTTGAAAAAAAAAAAAGAGTCCCATACTGTGTACAATCCTGGTGGTTTATTTTGCAAATAAATAACTGCGCTCGAAACAGCTCTATTTCCTTAGCTATCACTCTTAGCAGACTGACTCTCTGGCTGCCCTCTCTCTCTCCTGCACAGACTCTAATTTCATTGCCAAAGAGGCTTTATTTATACAACTAATCATTATATGAGCAACACAGAAAACAGACGGTATCTATTGAGGCTTCCTATTTGCCAGGTAATATGCAGCACGCATACACATATGATGCATTTAATGCCCACAACAGGAAGGAAGAACTGTCTCATTTTACAGAGGAGGAAACTGAGGATCAGTGAGGTTAGGTAACTTACTCAAGTTCGTGTCATGAACACTCATAGTCCAGAGCACAAAACACCATGTCTCCCCGCAAAATTGTCCTGCTAAAGAGCAAATAGCCTCCCCTAGGAGAACCACATACCAGGATCCAGTATAAAAATGGACTTGGGGTGGGGTAGGGATCTAGAACTCTAAGGGTGTCCCAGCCCCAGGTGGCCTTTCCATCTTGCTCTCTGGGGAGGAGCATATCGCTCATCTTCCAATCCATGCAGTGAGACAGCCAGGCCTGCAGGGGCGCTGAAGAAGCACCCAGGCCATCCTGAACATCTTTAACCATTTCCCATCACTTGTGATGGGCAACAGCTCAGGCTAAAACCAGGGTGCTGGGATGTGTTTGGACAAAAGAAAGAGAAGGAAGGCGGCATGCCTCCCTGTATGAGTCCAACGGAAGGATGGGTTCATGGAACACCGAGGATGAGAAGACAGAACTCTTTCTGGGACATCTTCACAAATCAACCCAAGTTCGTAGCTGGTCCACAAATCCACATCCTATGACTTACTCTACTAAGTGAAAGGAGATAGGAGGTCTGGCTGTGAGGCAAACTTCTTTTTAAAGTCAAGGATGCATATTATTTCACCTAATAACTCGTAGATTATTACCTCGTAGTTCACAGGATTGTAAGAATTATTTATAGTGCTAATAGCTGCGAAGTAAATGCTAAACCCTGAACCTAGTGCTTTAAATGCATCATCTCCTATCATCTTCCCCCAAACCTCTGCAAGACAGGAATTACTATCTCTACTTTGCTGATCCGGAAGCTGACGCTGAGCACGTTGGTCCTGGAGTCTCAGCGAGGAAGTGGAGAGCTGGGGTTTGAAGCTACTCCATCAAATTCCAGAACCCAGGCTCCGACCCTCCACACCACACAAGCTGCTCGAACGAGGATACGTGGGAGTGCTTTGAAAACCATGAAGCAAGGTACAAATGCCAATGGTCACTCGGGTCTCCATAGGACAGTCTGACGGAAAATCTACCAGTTAAGCTTTGAAAAGAACCACCCTGCTCAGCTTCAGGGAAGCCACCAGTAAGCTAAAAAGAGACTGCCTGGGTCTTGTTTCCATTTGGAAAAGGCTTTCAGGTGTGGATCAGAAGGGAGAGAACCCTCTCCTAACCACAGGTCTTCTGGACAAGAGTGGCTCTTGTGAGGGTGATCAATGAGAGGGGGCAAAACCACCAGGGTTGAGAGAAGGGAACGCACAGAACTTCCTTCTGGCCTGACTGGCAGCAGCATGACCTCACTGGCTCACGCTGTGTTCTTTTTCTCACTATTGATTCCCTCTCTTCGGTGAGAAATGGAATCACACCTGCCTGAAGGACTCTGAGGACCCTTGAGGGGCAGGGTTAACACCAGTTATCTCTCTCCACTGGGCCCAGATATGTCAACATGCCTTCCCCATAGTCGTCCACACAGATCCATATCTGGTAGCTGTGGGAGCCTCCAAGTGCAGAGGTGGATGGACATACTCCAAGGGCACCCTCACAATGCCCCCGGTCTCTCTCTCTCTCTCTCTCTCTCTCTCTCTCTCTTTCCCATGCACCCAAGAGGCCTGCGCAGTTCGGCAGTTCAGCTGTTTGTATTAATGATGACTCCGGTGGGCGGGCAGCACTCTGTGTGAGCTGCAGTCCTCACTCTTGTTATCAAATCCCCTAAAGCAATCGCTGGCCCCCTGCTATCACCTGGCAGGCTGCAAGCAGCTCATTAAGAGACAGAAACTCACTCCACAAGTCCAAAAACTCCATTCCCTGGAGAGCTGTCCATCGAAGAGATATACCCTGAGTTGTGTCTACTTTCTTTTAAAGCGCAATAACCCCTAGTCCTGTTTTTTGTGCTGGGTGGGCCTTGGTCAATGACACAAAACACACAGTAGAAGATCTGCAGGGAAAGGATGTGAAATTAGCACTGAAATTTTTCCTCCCCATCCTTAAAGAAATAGAGGAAGCTTGGTAGCCACAGCTAGGATGGGGGCAGGATAGGAGCAGGAAGAGAGGGGTTTGGAGCCAGAAGAACCAAGATCCCTGACCCTTTGCTTCAAAGGCCACTGCTTGGCTCCATTTCCATTATCCTAGGCATATGCAAGTTGCTGCTTATCTTGAAGAAGTTCTGCAAAAAGAAGACCAAGTTGGGACGCTCTGGGTGGCTCAGTCAGTTAAGCATCTGCCTTCGGCTCAGGTCATGATCCCAGGGTCCTGGGAAGAGTCCCATATTGGGCTCCCTGCTCAGTGGGGAGCCTGCTTCCCCCTCTGCCAGACACCCCCTGCTTGTACGGTCTCTCTCTCTCTCTGACAAATATATAAATAAAATCTTTAAGGAAAAAGAAAAAAAAAAAGAAGTCTGAGTCAGTTAAGAGCTGGAAGAAGTCTTAAAGATACCCAATGTGGGGAGGCACAATAATTGGGGATGTTAGGCCACCAAAACATTGTTGACACACATGCCCAGGCAGTTGGATTTGCCACAGAGATTTGGGACAAGTGACTTGATCTCTCTTTGGGTCTCAGTTTTCCATAACATCACCTACCTTGTCAACTGCTGGAAAGATACTGAGCTAGTTGTTGTCCTGAAAGAATCCGGTGAGTCACCTGACACACGTGGCTTTCCTTCACAGCCTTTTCCCTCTTATTTAAAAAAAAAAAAAATACATCAGAGACGATAAAGGGACGTGCCAAATGCCACAATGTCAGCCACCAGTAAGGATAAAGCAAGTACCTGGCTACTGACAGTCCTTGTCTTTCCCCACCCATGTTTCGAAATTCTGTTGGATCTGCTCTGGTGAATGGATGTGGCTCAAGAGACCGCAGAGTCCCTGCCCAGCTGCAGATGCAAATCTCAGCTCCACGGTTTACCGTGTGACTCGGGGCAAGTGTCACGGAGTCCTGTGCCTCAGCTACCTCATCTGTAAAATGGGCATCCTAGCAACTTCATGAGGTTTGTGGCGAAGTAACCGTGTCTGGTGCACTTAGGTGCTGGGGATCCTCCCTCATGCCCTCCTCCTCTCCTCCTCCGGGATGCTCTCACAAGAGGCTGAGTGGCCAGTAAGACCTCTTCCAGAAGACTGTCGCCTGCTCCTCCCTGAATTGTGAGGTGAGCCCTGTCTGTCTTCAGAACCACATCACCTCCCCTTCCCATGGCTCCAGGCCTTTCTCAAAGCTGTGCACCATGTTTTGAATCTTCACTCCCCTCTTCAACCTGAGAGCCAGACCGTGGCCCCACCTCCCACTCACCCAGCCCCCAACCCTCCACTGACAAATGACAATGGTGCTGGTGGTGACGATGGTGGCAGTTGTTTACTTTCACTGGCCTCATTCTGTGCCGGACACTGTCCTGTTCTTCATATAGGCTTCCTTACCCGATTCTCACATCACCCTATGACCCGCCTTATAAAGCGATTTAGCACAGACGTCCCACAGCTCGGAAAGCGATGAAGCTGCAGTTCACCTGCAGGGGCTCTAACGCTAGAGACCTCACGCCTGACCACCAGCAGTGCCTTCACAGGACCTCCTAGAGAAGGCCTTCCTCTGCATAATAACAAATTATAGCAACAGTAGCAACAACAATATAACTATTAAGGTAACACCACCTGCTATTAACAGATAAGATCCAAAACCTCGATAGTCAACACGAAGGGAATTCATTTCTCATTCAGGAAAATTCCAAGGCTGGAGTAAGGGGTTGGGGAGCAAAGGGCTCCCAGTCTGCAGCCACTCGGGGCTCCAGGGTGATGGGTACTCTGCTGACGTCAGCACACACTTCAGCTGTAGCAAGACTGTTTTACGGGGCAGGCCTGGATGAGACATTACGTCACTTCTACCCACATCCCACTGGCCAGAACTTAGGGACATGACTTTCCCGAGATTCGAGGAAGCCTGGAGAATAAAGTCCCTGGGTGGACAGGGCTTCCAAGCAGTAACTCTTCATTGTGGCAGGGGTCTCTGGTGGACAGCCAGCTGTTTCGGTCACAATCAGTAACAGTGGCAATAATAAAGACAATGGAAAGAAGCCGTCTTGAACTGAGCACTCACTATGCCATACACACCAGGCTCTGTGCAAAGCACTTGTATAGTTATCTCTGCTTTTCACACTCTAGAAGAAAGACATTGTTATCCCTATTCTGCAGTAAGGAAAACTGACATTTAAGGAGACGTAAAGAATTTGCTGGGCAGTGGCAGAGCCAAATGCCAAACCAACTGTCCAGGCCCTCTGGAAAGCAGAGCTTCTGCAGGAATTCAAGGGCAAGCCCTCTCTGGAGGGTGGGGAGGGGTGCAGTCCCGGGACAGTGAGAGTGGGAAGAAAGGAAAGAGGGCTGAGGGAAGAGGCAAAGGATGCAAGAAAGTGGCTCACCATGTGGGCCACTGCTCTATTGCTAGGAGCCACGGCAGGTCACGTGGCAGGTGTGTCAGGTACAGGACAAACTGTCCCTCAGAGTGGTCTGTGGGAGGGAAAAAGAGTCAGGAACATCTGCCCAGCTCCCCCACATGTCTTCCTTCCCATTGGCCCAAGTCTGTGGAGACCTGACTAGGCCTCCACGTGGTATCATTTGGCCCCTTGGTAGGCATGGAGGAAGCCACAGACTACAAGCTGCAGTGTGGCCTTCCTTCCATGTCTCACAGGCAGGAGCAGCTCCAGAAGGATAAGGGCCAGCACAGAGGGCAGGGGGCACCTGCTGGCCCAGAGCCTCGGCTCCAAAGTGCTGTGAGTCATCTGGAAAATGCCCGGTGCTCAGGGCTCATGACCAAAGCTCACACTCTCTCAGCTATAGTATTTGGCCCTCCTCTCAAATTACAGGTGAATGTGGGAATTTCAGGCACTTTGATGGAAACATAGGGCGACCTCTTCAGGAATGTATCTCAAATCTCACCCCATAAGAGACCCTCTTTCTCCCCACTGTGGAAGGAGCAGCTGAGGTCACAACGTTAGGAACACAGGCCCTTCTACCTGGGTGGCTTCTTCGGTCAAGGGAAGTGAGCCACACACCTAAAAATGGGGCTTGCGAGGGAGAGGATGATACTTTTGATGGAACCCATTGTCACACTCATTGTGAGGATCGGGACTCTGAGACCGAGGCAGCAAAAGGGCGTCTTGTCTAAGTTCACGCAGCCAGTTGGTGACAGGATGGGGCCAGAACTCTGGGCCTTTTCTGTGATGCCGCCGTCTCCTAAACTCTGCAGGCTTCTACAGACCAACACTGCCCTGACCCTAACTTCAGCCAGCCCTCCAATGCCTGGACTTCCTGAGCCGAGAGCAGAGAAAGGTCATCTCCCCACATCTGAGAAACATACCTCCTTTCTCACCACACCTTACCAGGGGACACGAGTCATTTTCCTTGGGGAAGGCCCTCCTCTGAGGCGAGTCATTTCACCTCGGGTTTTGAGGGCTTACAAACCCACAGACATAATTATCCCTGTTTATCAGCTGGCCTCAGCCCAAAGAAGTCAGCAGCTTGTCCGTGCTGCCCGAAAAACGCAGGTAGGAGCAGAGGGCCTACTTGAAATGCTCAGGCAAGGAACGCGAGAAGCCAGAAAGGAGAAATGGGAGTGCAAGGCCAGCCGGCCGTGCCCCATGCTGGCCCCGTTCCCTCAACCCGTTGGCATTCCTGAGAGGGTCCCTGGGGAGACGGGGAGCAGAGGATGCACAGACCGGACAGGCTGCCGTCTCCCCTCCCCAGCGCCCCCCTCCACTTCAGTCGTGATAGTCCCTGTTTCTGAACCTGGAGATTTCTGAAGCGAAGGAAGGCAGGCCCAAACTGGTGGTTTCCAGCCGCCGCTTCCCCAGCCAAGCCATTAGGAGGAAGATTGAGATGATGGGGCGTCAGAGCTGCCACAATTAGGCCAGCACATCACTATCTCTGCAAATGGCATGAGCAATGTGATTTAACAGCTCATTATTAACGGGAAAAGTGAGATAAGGACCAGGTTCGGTGTCCAAGGGGAGCTCCTATACCAAATTGAATACGTGCTAATGCTCACTTTCTAGCCAACACTGACCCGGGGGGTGAATTCCTCTCCTGTCCAACTTTAGCACCCCAGGTCCAGGCCCTCCCCTCCACACCGAGGAGGAAATGGGCTCTGATAAAGGCACATTATCCGCCGTGACCCACACGGTCTCCCTGAGAGTTGCGACGGTGTGGGAAGCGCTGCCTCTGTTGTTTCACAGAACTGGTTAAAAACGAAAAAGCAAGTCACGGTCCTCTTTCTAGGGGCAGCTTCGATGCAGGGGGACGGGGTGGGTTGCTTCAGAAAGACCCGGAAGAACAAATGTGGAGATTTCGGGCCTCTCTTTATCAGAGCTCTGTCTGGGATTCCTACGGATAACTGTACCCGAGTCTGTCAGGCTGGAGGCTGTGCGTGTGTGTGTGTAGGTGAGTGTACGAGAGCAAGTATGTATGTGGGTGCTCGTACGAGTGTGTCAGAGTGAGTGCGTGTGAGTGTACTTTCCGGGCCCCCTCCAAGCTGATGGCCTCATAGCAGCCGGTGTGACTGACCGTGTCTTTCCCCTGCCAAGAACCCTACAAGTACATGGTACCTCATTCTCTGTGGCCAGAGATCAAAATCTCTCAGGTGGCTGTGATTCTGCCCCATGCTCCCGTCCCACCCCGCCGCCAGCCCCTCTTCCAGCTAATGCCCCAGCGCCAGCCACGCTGGCCTTCTGCCATGTCCTTGAACACCCTCCACTCTGCCCCGTCTTGGACACTCTGCATCTGCTCCTCCTTCAGCCCGAGACTTTCTTCCCACCTTGCTCTGACCCTGCAGAGCCTCGGGCAAACAGCAGTTTCCAAGAGATCTTTTCTTGGTCCCTTTTATGTACCTTTACATCATCCTGCACATCTTCTTTGTATCATGTGTCACTATTTTAATTACAGAATTATTTGTGTGCTTGGTTATTTAATGCCTGTCTTCCTCATTCCACCGGGAGCTCCTCGGCAAGCAAGGTCAGCTTGTGTCCTCTGTGCATGGATTTCCAGAACACTGTGTGGGAGGACTGGCCTGCATGGCAATGAGGTATAGGTGTTGTCACATTTGTTTGCAGCACGAACTCGGGAGAACCCCTGGACTATCTGGTGAGTCAGGAGGGTCACGCCGTCTCTGCAGTCCCTCATTTGTTCAGTCAGTCCCTCGCTCACTGAATGTCCCATTGGCGCCAGGGGAGTTGTGGGCCTCACACTCAGCATCTGGTGGCTAAGGACATAGGCGTGGACCATGCACAAGGCACAGCTCATGCGTCCTGCCCTCTCCAGGGTCGTTCTTGAAACTTTCACCTCCCAAGTTGAGTTAGTGTTCCTTCCTTTAGGATCTGGGTCCATCTCTTATCCCAACCATGCTTGACGACGCTGACAAGACTCTCTTGCCCACTGACTGTGGGAATCCTGACGTTGGGGGACACGACCTGCTTCTTGGGCACACTCAGTGTCTAACACCCTTGGTGTCTCCAGCCCTCCTGCTGCCAAGTAAATGGCCAAAAAAGGAATGCAAGAATGAATGACTGGAGCTGTGCAAGCCTCCCTTAAATGATCAGTCAGGGCCGTGACCTGGCCCCTCTCCTCTCTACACTTTCTCAGTCCTCCTGGTTTCTGGCCACACTGACCCCAGCATTCTGGAAAACTCTAGGTGCACTCTGGCACAGGCGGTGTCTCATACATAAGAAACCTCACTTTTGTCTGACTCCAACTCCTCCTACAGCTCATCTTGCTTAAGCATCACTTCCTTCAGAATGCCTTCCCTGACCTGACCATCACCACCTGCACCCTTACCAGTCACTAAACCCAGACGAGGTAGGAACTCCTGACATGGCTTCCCATAGCTCCCAAGACAGCCCCTACCAGCTGTCTGTCTTCCCCACATCACGTAGACAGCCACCACATCTGTCTATCTGGTACACCATCCCTTTGCCTGACATATAGCAAGCTCTGAGTGAATTTTTTGAATGAATAATTGTACAAATACTTGAGTAGCAATTGCATATAAAGACATGCTTCTAACGCTTCTGATATCTTGCCTTCAATGACATAAATTCAAATATATAGGCATTTGGCTGAGGGTCTTAAAGTCCGCATTTGGAATTAAATTTTTTAACCAATTTGCATGTTATTCTCAATATCCTACATCATTCGTGGCTATACCTGCAGGCCTGGGTAATGAGGACTGATGTTCAGAGTGAATCAAAGATTAAATCACGTTCACTGCATGTAAGAAAAATGGGCTCTGACATTTTCTAAGTATTTCTAACAAGGGTTGGAACAAAAGAGAATTTCTAATTAACCCTCAGTTACCTAGGAAATTACATCTGTCGTGGTATTCATTCACAAAACTATATTTCTTGATCGTGTCCTGTGTGAATGATGGAGGGCCAAATATGTGAGGGAGCCTATGTGGGGGGCAGGAAGTCAACATGGCAGCATGTTGTCTGTTACACAGATTACCCCGCCCAAACCTCGCCACCTCTCTGTGAGGTCAGTATTATCACCATCACCTCTAAACTGGGCAAACAGACTCAGAAAAGTTGAATCATTCTCCCAGGATCACACCGTTGATAAAGGCCGGACACAGGGTTTGAGTTTGGGTCCATGTGCATGACCATCCAGACCTGAGCTTCCCATGACCCTCTGACTTCGCACACATGATGACCGAGGTGGTATGTCAACAACACCATGCCAGCAACCCTAACACAGCACAAGGGTGCAAGCTGGCAGGCAAATGCGGTTCAAGTCCTGACTCCCCTCTAACTGGGTCTCAGACGCGTTAACATCTGGAAGCCTCAGTTTCTTCAGCTGTCCACTGGGATGACAGTAGGACCTTCCCTGCAGGGTTGTTCTAAGGATCAACAAGTGCACCCACATAGGGAGCGATGTACATTAAAGCCCAATGATGAGGCCTCAGCAAAGGACTCTTTTAGCCCTCTGAATTGAAGGCTTAGAAGATAAAGGATGGGGGGAATCAGAAGCCAAGGGAAACAGGAGTCAAATGTAGACTCACTCTGTGTAATTGTCAAGCCAGCTGAAGGGTCCTGCACCAATGGGTTTTGATTTTAAGAATTTATTTCAGAAACATGAAACCGCCAATGCTTACGATGGCATTGCCAGAGAACGATATTCTGTGGGAAAACACACATATGGATGGCTCAAAAGTGATTCAGAAATCTCAGGCTCTAATTGGAGACATTTTTGGAATCTCTTCCTCAATTTATCTTGTCTATGTCTTTTTTATGCATGCGCGGGAACGGTATGGTAGAAAGCTATGTCTAATTAAATATAAGAGAACTCTCCATAAGTAGAAACATTCTAAGTGAGGAGAATGCATCGTGTCACAGTTTAATTGCCAGTCATTTTTTTTTCTGAGTGGCACATAAAATCACTGTGAATTTTACAACCAATGGCATTTGAGATTTGATGAAATTCAATAACTCACAAACAGACATTTGCTATATGACCTATTTGTGAGTTTTAGCTGTGAAAAATTGGGAATTCGCCCTAAAGTATAAAGGACTGCTCTCCTGTATGTCTCCAATATTCCCCCATAGTTAATTTGGCTGGAAAATGAGGTGCCTAAAAAGATAAGAGGAGAGAAGGAAGGGAGTAGAAAAGAAAGGGGTGTAATTATCACCTGCATATGGGACCAATCCTGATCGGAATCAGTATTTAGAAGACCAACCCCAAGACACTTGAAATCCTCAGGTTTCAAGGAAAGATTCTATTTTATTTACTACATCTGTTTAGAAAAGAGAGTGGATTTGGGGTTACTGACAAGTTTGAAAGAATTGGAAATGGAAGATTTTTCTTGTTAGCCTCAGATAACCAGAAATCTATGAACCTTGGACATTGCAGCGACATGGAAGCTGAGGATGGTAGCAGCTTTAGCTCACGAGTGGTCACTATCTCCTTGTGACCGCATGATCTAGAATGGCCTTGCTGTCCCTTCTGCACTCCACTTACTTCATTCCACCACTGACAGATTGGCACCATCAAGACTTAGGAGAACTGGGGGCCAGTTGAGAAGTCAAAACAGATTTGGGGAACATGAAGAACTTCCTACCTTCACTGAAAAGAACCATGGCAAAAGTCCCCCACAGGCTTTTGTTTCTTTCCTGTGCTTCTTTGGACCATAAAAGTATGAGAGATTAAGGGCATGTGGGTGGTCCAGTCAGTTAAGCATCCGACTCTTGATTTCGGCTCAGATTGTGATCTCAGGGTCATGAGATCGAGCCCCAAGTTGGGTTCTGCGTTGGGCATGGAGCCTGCTTCAGATTCTCTCTCTCCCTCTCTCTCTGCCCCTCCCTCCTTTCTCCCTCTCTTAAAAGAAGTACGAGAGATTCAAATTACAATTGATATTTCCATGTATATGTCAATGAACATCTTTTTTGATATTTGAAGTCTCATTTATAACAAAACCAAGGTGCTAGCTTCCACCTCCTGGTCTAGAATAATCTGATTGCCCAGGACAGGAAATCACCCTGAGACCTGTTAAAACAGTACTTGCCTTCTGAGAAAGCTGAAGAAGAAATCTGTAATAAAAGGGTCCTTGTGGTTTTAGACAAGTGATAAAATTTATAAAGAACTTGTGTGCGTGCGTGCACACACACACACACACACACACACACACATGCAAATAAGCACAAGTTAAGGAGGAGGGAAAAGAAGAAGGAATGAACTCCAAACCCGGGGGTAAACCACTGGGGATCCACTCATGGCAACTTCATGCAAAGCCCAGGAGGGTAGCTGCTCACTCAGTTATGGACTCCCGGCTCCCAGTGGCAACTCAGCTCCTTCCACTGCAAAACTCCTCCCTTCCCTTCTTTCTCTCCTGGCTCTTAATTCTTCTTTGTCTAATTATTGATAATAAAACTTGGGCCACTCTGACATATTTCTTCTCTGAAAGGTGCTTCATTCCTCCATCACTACATTGGGCAGAAATGACCCCTGATGCCACTTCCTCCCTTAGGGACCAAGATGCCTCATTACCTTGAATGTCCACATCATCAACAGCCACGGATCCCCGACTGTATGTAAAATCAGATGCCTGGCTCCAATTCCACCGATAAATTTGTAACATCCATCTCTTGAGACACATCGAAAGTCATACCCTCTGTCTCTTATGAGAGACTGCTGGTGTTCACCAAAATCTGTGTTATCCTTTCCTCTTTGGCCTATTTCCCAGACCTCTTTCCTTAAGGGAGGCCCTGTGATTATTTCGCACAAATGGAACATGGGCAAGGGACTGACACCACTTCCAGGCCTGGCACCTAGATCGCCTGCACAATCTTTATGCTTCCTCTTCTTCTGCCTATTGGCCAGATGCTGAAGATCTAGTAGGTTACCCTGGAGAGTGATCACTAAGGTCAATGATAGTTTCATGGCATGGAGGTACTAACAGTCCCTGGGTGATGTATGCAGTGCGTGAGCCTTGAGTTGGAAGAAGCCTGGGTCCTTGAATGTTTATACGGAGCACAGCCCCCTCCTGAGCCACTTGAAACCATGGCATGGGTGAGAAATATACCTTTATTGTGTTAAACTATTGAGATTGTAAGGTTTATCTGTTACTGCAGCTAACATATTTACTCTAACAGAATTCTATGTTTTGAGAACTCTTTTCTAATGCAGATTCTATTTGTGTGTTTTATTTGTGCTTAAACATTTCTATTGAATTTGAGGTTTTTTTTTTTCTTTTGGAAAAGCAACGATCTGCCTTCAAGTTGGGGGAAATGCAATTTGCCAGTGGTGGTCACAACAGCAAGGAGTTAATATAAAGCTCCCAGCTAGATTCAGGGGCCTAATCAGGCAGCTCCTGTGTAGCTAACATCCTTCAACAGGCAAGCAGGCCGCCAGGTCACAGAACACTTGGTCCATACTACCACCTTTCACTTGAGCAGATGGAGGTTTTGATATAAATTGTGCTGGCATTTGCTGCTCTGAAAATAGATCTGGTTTTGCTTGCCTCCGAACTCAGTTTTAAAAAGCAACAGTCAACACACTCCATTCCTTCCCTTCAGGCAGGTCAGCAGGACTAGACCGCTGCTTCCTATTAAAAAGCAGAGGAATAAAGAATCCAAGCATCTCAGACTCGTGAGGACCCTTGGGCTTTGTCTAAATGCCCAATCAAATGCAGAAATCCCCTCTAAAGCATTCCAGATGGAGCAGCCAACCTGTGTTTGCGTGCCCTCATTGACGGGGAGCTCACTACTCATAGAAGAAGCATGCTGTAGCATTGACGACCACCGCAACTAGAAAGCTGAAGTGACCACCACCATTCCATTCTCCAGTCCCATACCTGCCCTTTAGAGGCACTTCCCTCCAAAAATGCAATCCTATCCCCACATATTGACTCTTCATGGATCTGAAGACAGAATTGGAAGTTGAACACTTATCTTATTTCTGGTCCAACATCCTCTCTTCTCAGTGTCTAGGACCCTTCCTCAGAGCAGACTCCATGCAGCTTCTCAGTATCCTGTGAGAACCAGTGCCAGCAAGAGTTGCAAGCCTGACAGATAGGGAGAGCAGTGGGGGTGCCATCCAAAGTGTTCAGAACATCATGGTTCTGGGTGAACTGGCTCTGACTGAGGGTGAATGGCTTCGATGGACAGCAAGGCTCTCCTCAATAGTCAAGTCTACTGGGAAGATCAGAACAAAGATGAGGAAGCAAGATCTTGGAGCTCATGGAAACCCTGGAATGGATTAGTGCCAGAAGATGCTTTGAAAGTGTAGGGTGACTCGGGATGATGCAGGTCTACCTACACGAATGCCTTAGCAGCTCCTCAGGGGCCCCAGGCCCATCCTCCCACCCTGTCCCACCTTTCTGCTGCCCCGATCCTGTCCACCAACCGCCTCACCCTCCAGTCCTCGGGTCTGTTTCCATCTGCTCACTCCTGGCTGACACCTGCTCGCACCCACGATGGCTCTCAGCTTCTCCCGCCTGCCTCTGGTGTTTCCCAGCATGTTCTCTGTGGTTTAAACTCCAGACTTCCATAGGGAGAGAACTCGATATTTTCACTTAATCACCATCACCCCAGTCATGCCCAGTTTCAGCAGCAGGTCGCCTATAAGCTGCCAACCAGCCTACAGATTGGATCAAATACTCTCCTGTAACTCACCAACCTAGAGGAGAAGTGTGGGCAGCTCTCACACAAGGGAGTCCACAAGGGACTCAGCAAGATGGGCCTCTCCCAGCTTACCCTGTCATACACCACATTCATGAATCGAGGCGCATCAATACTCTTGACAGCCCCATTGCCCTCTAAGCCTCCCAGAAAAATCCCAAAGTTGTGCTTTCACCAGCGCCTGCTAAGCCCCCATTCTCCACCTGTATGGGCGGGTCTTTGCCTCTTACACGTCATCTTCATAGATTCTGCCAAAGGTCCCGGGCCTGCAGGTTCTCTCTTCCTCTGGATTCTGGCTTCTGACCCTGGGCTTCTTATCTCTGCTCCATAAACCCCAACGTTTCCCAAGAGTTCTCTCAGAACCATGAAGACAGAAGTGAAACAAGAGCACTGGAGTCGGCCCCCAGCCCCACCCCCACTCTGGCCAGAAACACCACCGAGTGCAATTCAATTCCAGGTCAGAGTTTGTTGGAACACTGGCGTCTGAAATAAAAACAAAACTTGAAAACCGTGGAGGCCAGGCCCCTCTGGGCCTTCTGCCCTCAGCGGCGGGGTCGTTGTTCAGTGCACGCACAATCCCCCAGGCCTCCTCCTGGGGCGAGCTGAAGCCAACGGGGATGCTCTGTCGCCCTGTCGCAGCTCCAGGAGTCATTGAGTGCAGCCAAGAGCTGGAAACATGACTGCTGACCTGCATGCTCCAGGAAACACAGCCCGCTGTGTTGCTTCCCACTCCGGGCTTCAACCTGCACCAGTCCAGCCTGGTGCCATCGGACCACGGAGGGCAGAGGGACAGCAGGCAAAACTGGTTGTTGGCAACTCCCAGGCGGGAGATGAGATGTCTCTCTACATGTCCTTCCACATTGCCATTAATAAAGCTAAAATAAGCCAGATACACATTGTAAAGGCTAGTCGGGCTAAAGAAGGAGGCTTTTTCTACAGTGTCCAAATCTCGGCTAGAGCCTCAAGCTAAAGGTGATGGGTGACGAACAGCCCATGTTCTAGAGGGCTGCGGACACACCTGGACAGCACTTACTGAGAGATGACAAAGCGAGCTCTGAGATCCCTTCTGGACTCAGGCTGGGTAAGAGGAGGTTGGAGATTTGGTGAGGAGCAGACCTATCTATCTATCTATCTGTCTATCTGAGAGAGAGCACGTGTACATCTCACACATGCATGCATGGGGCAAGGGAAGGAGCGGAGGGAGAGGAGAAAGAGAAACTCAAGCAGATTGTGTGCTGAGCACAGAGCCCGATGCAGGGCTTGATCTCACGATCCTAAGATCGCAACCTGAGCTGAAACCAAGAGTCAGACACTTAATCCATGGCACCACCCAGACGCCCCAGGAGCAGATGATTCTGAGGACATTTGTAGAGGAACGGGGAGGGGGAGAAAGGTGGTGCTTTCTACCCTCAGCCCTCACTGGCCAACTCAGGAGGCCCAGAGGGACCACCTCAAGAGACTAAGGATCCATGCAGGAGGGGCGAATGTCTTCTCACCTCCTTAACTGGATGTGTGCCGAGTTCTAGAAACTTGTAAAAACAACTCCTCGGCGTTAATGGAGCAGATGGAAGTGAGAAAGTATTTGGGAATTCAACAGGCACCCAGGAGTTTGAAAGAGTCCATGAACTGAAAGCTGCTGCCACAGGCTGAATGGTGATGGTGGGACAAGGGCACATCGGTGAGGAGTGGGTTAGCTGCTCACTCACCTTTCAGCAGGGCAAGGATGCACAGTACCCATGGGACAGAGAGCACCAGTGAGGGCCAAGCAGGCTGGAATTGTCTCAGAAGGACCCTGCTGAAGAAGGCTATGGGAGAGGGACTGGAGGAGGGAAGCAGGCACCCCAGAGGTCAGCTGGGGCAAGGGGACAGTGCATGTCATGGGGGACAGTGCAGAGAGCTCAGAGGACCCACCATGGCTCCGTGGAAGAGGTGACCTTGGAGAACAACCTTGACAAAGACAAGTGGCTGGCTAAGCAAGCAGTGCCAAGGGCATCTGCTGCCATCCTTTCTCCTCTTCCCAGCCCCGAGGACCCAGAGCTGGGGGAGCAAGGAAGGGAGGTGGAAGGGAGGTAGGGCACAGAGAATGAAAGGCAGAAGGTGCTCCCCCCCCATCCCCAGTGTCGCTCCCTGAGCTCCAGAATAGGCTAGAGCTGGGGGGAATCAAGCTTTAAGCTGAATATCAAATTATAGTTTTTGATTTAAATTGGACTGGACGTTCAGATAAGTCAAGATGAGACTTCTTCTCTTTAATGGCTGAAGGGGACTGGAAACTATGCACGTCACCAAATGCCAGGGAAGTGAGATGGAAGGATTGGCAGGAGAAAAACAAAGTGCTTTCCCGAAGGAAACTACTGAGTTCAGAAAACTGGAGAATCTGGTTGTCCAGTGTCCTAAGCTTTCCATTCCTCATCTGTTAAGTGGACAAAATAATACTCACCTCCTAGAGAGGCACCGAGGATTAAAATGAAAGTGTTTATGCCAACCTATAAATGGCATTTGGGGGGTGCCCAGCCCATGTCTACTGTTACTGAACAGGGGCCGCTCCCCTACAGTCCCCAAACCAACAGACTTCTAGAACAGCAGATCTGAGGAGACCGTGGAGAGCCATAATCTGACATCCCCACACTACATAGGACAAAACTGAGGTTCACAGAGTCACCCACTGGGTTAGTGGTAGAGTTGAAATCGGGACCAAAATCTCCTGACCCCAAAGCCAGCCTTCTTTCCCTGGACATTTCCACAATAGCTCATTGAAGATCTGTTGATTGATTAATCGATTGATTGGCAAGTAACCAGAGGCCTGACCCCCTTGGCAGAACCAGGAGCTGCCAGATAAACGAATGCATTGGTGAGTTTTCACTCACCCAGCAAACCTTTACCAAGCACCAGCCCTGTGCCAGGAACTGTGAGTGGAGCTGATAAGAATCTAGAAACCACGATCCCTCTTCTAATTGAGCTCCCAACCATAATGAGAGAGGCAGAAGACTCTGAGTGTGCCTGGGGGGTTCTAGAACGTCTTCACAGAAGGGTTCCTGAGTGTGTGTGATGGATGGAAAAGCACGGAGGGCCGTTCAGGATTTTCCCTGATCCCCTCCTCCCCAGGCAACCTCTCTTTTGGGGGTACCCCAATTTGAGTTTCCCAGCTCTGTGATCAGGCAGGCAGAAATCCCTCTCCTTTGCCTCCAAACACCTTACCGCCCTGCATAGAAGTCAAGGTTCTTAGGCAAGAGCTTTCTTGATACAGATGAAGGGAGGATCGCATGGGAAAGTGTTTGCCAACAATTAGTTTGTACATCTCTGCTCATTTCCTACTTTAACAGTCTTGCCAATCTGCCCTTCTCTTTCTCAGCCTGATTCTCTGCTTATAAATTTTACACCAGGAGGTGACCGAGTGGTGGTGAGAAAAGGTGACTGTAAGGCTCAGGACATCCCTGAAGAGAGCAAAGGCAGCAGAGCCAAAAGCTTCATTCGGGCTCAGGGTATTGAACTTCACATTTGAGTAGCACCATTTACCCAGCGATCTCAAAGTACTTAAGGGAAAGGATATAAACTGCATTTTTTTTTTAAATCAGGTAATCTGAATCTGAATTCAGTGTCCGCATAAGTCATACCAGGGATAAGCACTCACCTCTTTGGGTACAAAACCAATTACATACAGCCAAGGCAGTACAGTGGCTTGAACGTGTCAGGGAGATAATTCCCAGCGATGGCTAATCGGATTAGCCCCTATCTGCAGCTGGCAAAACTTTCAGCAGCTGTCAAGGCTCAGTACTGGCCAGGAGACAACACTTCTAAGCCAAAGACACTGGTACACAGAGGGCAAAGGCTTCAGGACAAATTGGGATGTGACTGGAAAGACACTGTGGAAATGAAGATGTACTTTATAACAACAGCACACCTACAGGTGCCCCATTACTTGACATTTTCCAGCAGGATGACCGTCTGGGACTGCAGATCAGGGCTCCACAGAGCAAATCTAGCCCATGTGTGTGTTTTGTTAGACCAATGTAACATGTGTATATGTTATTTGAGATCGTTGTCAGTATTAATGACTGGGATATTTAACAAAAAAAATCTGACTTCTGGGTTTAATTAAAAACTTGGAAGATCTCAAGGATTTAAATATATAAAAGGAAACTATTATAGTAGAAGAAGAAATCACTGGATAATTCTTTTGTAAGCTCAGGATAAAGAAGGCTTTCCTAAGGAAAGTTTCCACAAGTAATTTTAAAAAATGACTGATAAATTGGACTACATAAGAGTCAAAATCACTGTGAACAAAGTCAGAAAGATGAACAATAAATTGGGGGAGAATTGCAGCTCATATTCCACAGGTATGAGCTCTCTAATATCTAAAGGCTTCAAGAAATCAGTAAGTAAAATATCAACCACCCAGTAAGAAATAAGCAGATGATATAAACTGACACTTCACAGGTAATGGTAGACTAGTGGCTCTTAAATACACAAGAGATGTTCAGCTCCACTTATAACTTACAGAAAAAAAGTCAAGTTACATTGAGATGTCATTTTTCACAAGTTGGAATGGCAAATATCAAAACCCTTGATGATATACACTGTTGGCAAGGCTGTGGGAGACTGCACTCCTTCTCCAGACAATTAACCAAAAACAACTATTTTCTGCCACCGTCCAGAAAGCACCTGACTTTTAATCATGTGTGCCAACGATGAGAAGCCCTTCAGAGCTTCACACCTGCGTTCTGAAGATGGAAACAAGAACTTTGTCAGGATCTTGTTTGGCTTTTAATTTGCACATGCTGCTCTCCTATTTTTAGGCAAAGGTTCTGGTCAAAAATAAAAGAGTTCCTACAGCATTATTTACAATAGCCAAGACATGGAAGCAACCCAAGTGTCCGTCACTAGATGAGTGGATAAAGAAGAGGTAGTACACACACACACACACACACACACACACACACACCATGGACTATATTACACAGCCACAAAAAAGATGGGATCTTGCCATTTGCCACAACATGAATGGACCTAGAAGGTGTTATGTTAAGTGAAAGAAGTCAAGCTGAGAAAGAAAAACACCATACGATTTCCTTCATGTGGAATCTAAAAAAGAAAAAATAATAAATGAACAAACAAACAAAAAGCAGAATCAGTCCTAAAAACACAGAGAACAAACTGATGGTTACTAGAAGGAAGGGGTTGAGGTGGGGATAGACAAAATGGGTGAAGGGGCTTGGCAGATCGAGGTTTGCAGTTACAGAATGAGTATGTCATAGGGATAAAAGGTACAGCATAGGGAATATAATTAATGAAGTTAATCGCCAAGCATGGTGACAGAGGGTAGCTACACATATGGTGAGCACAGCATAAGGTTTAAAGAAGCTGAGTCACTATGTGTGCACCTGAAACAGATATAACATTTTGCGTCAGCTGTACTCAAATACACCAATCTATAAATAGATAAATAAATAAATAAATAATAAGTAAGTAAGTGAGTTTTTTCAATAATCCTAGATGCATGTGCTCTTCCATTTCTTACTAAAAGACAGAAAGAAAGGGAGGAGCAGCAGGAGAGAAGAAAGAGGTCTTGCTCGGTTGCCAAGCCCCACCGTACACCAGGAGACAAGCAGAGCTCCATGTACACGATCTCATTTCTTCCCGACAACAAGGCCAAGTGCACAGTCATCCTCTTTTGATATAGGGGAGGACACAGACTCAGAGCAGCCACGTGACCTGACCTTCTTGACAGATGCGTACAGGGAGTTGCTGAACAAAGGAGCCACAACTTGGGTCCCTGCGGAGGAGAGGCTTATTTTTATATGGGTGGTTTTGGTTGAATGAGTGAAAGGAAATCCGGAAGCTAGGAGCGTCCTCAACAGCTGCTGAGACATCTCTATCACGTTGTCGCAGGGTGCCATGCCACGATTTACTCTGTGCTTCTCTTTAATCCTCTCCTTCAGTGAGAGAGGTGCCAAGACCAGTCTTCAATGGCTGCTGTGAGTAATGGAAACAGTCGGGGTAAACCCCGCAAACACCACTGCTTCCTCCTATCAAAGGAGAAAGCATGACTGACCCTTTGCACCGCACCAATCATCTGGTTCCTGGACAATGTGGCGCAGTGGGTGGTCGGACAGCACCTCAAGAGGGACACGGATTTCCTACAATCATAGAGCACCTAGGGGAAGAGTCCATCAACTCGTTAGAAAGCAAAAAATGATATGGCTTTGCTCTCTGGGACCACAAAGAGGTTCTCGCTGGTTACAGCCTATTTTGGCTTCCCTCTCCCCAAGGCTCGAATCCTATTCCTTTCTTGGCATGTTCGCCATGAGAGACACCAGGATTCCTGCTGACCTGTCCCTCTTCGTTAATGGAACCATTTGCGGGTAGACGTTGTTATCCTTGGCGAGACAATATCTTTGGAAACAGTGACTGGAGTGGAAAAGCCAATATTTTTTCTGTGAACAAGGAGCATCCCTGATTTATTTCTTCACAGAGTCCTTCATGGAGTATCGGGTTGTGATGGCAAAAATTCCCAGAGAAGAGTGATGGGGAAGAAGCCACTCGGTGGCCCTGGGAAAGCTGGTTCCTTCGGAGACTGCCAGCAGCACTTATCCCAGAAACCTCCCTTGTGACCCAGCCCGGTTCCCTCTTCGGGGAAGAGACAGCTCTTTGCATCTAGAGCTGGGATGCAGACTGCTTTGTGGGATGCCCTGAGCACTGATTAAAACCACAGAGTAAGGGAGAGGGTGGGCAGGAAGCTGTCAAATTTTGCAGAAAACCACATTCCCAGAGTCTCTCCAAACCCAAACTCGTGTTTCCTCTCACCATTACTCAAAATCACTGAGCCAGAGTTGTCCAAATAGCACATTTCTCCAAAATATCACAATTTCAGTTAATCAAACCTTGCTAGATCAGAGCCCTCAGCAACTCAGAAGCCCGATCTCCTTCCCTCTTTACCTCTGTCGTAAAAACAAAAAGAAGAAAATACAAAAAAACAGTCACACCGCAGGGTTCTTTCTGCCCAGTAACTTTTAGAAGCTATCTTGGGCTTGATGTCAACAACAGAACTGTAAGAACCGATGCTCAGAACTATAGGCCTGGGGTCCTTTAACATCTTTAATCACCCAAAAAAACAGGTGGGGGAATTTGATATGAGCCTTATACTCTATCTACTAGAGTATAAAAGAGAACTCAGAACTAACAAGGGTTGAGAACAAAAGGGTTTTCTGGATAAGCCTCTGTTATCCAGAACCATCCCTGGTCCCACATTTAGCAATTAATGGAAGGAGCACAATAGTTTCCCATGACTAGAAGCATGGTTCTTGGCCATTATTCTGTGACATAATGGATCAGAACGATACAGAATGCACAGAAGACTAAACCACAAGGATCTAGTTCTAGTTAAGACTATAACCAACTAGTTATATGTGCTTCTAACTCTCTGGCTCATAGCTTCCCTACCTGGTATAAGACAAGCCATTGAATTAGTACAGGCTGACCTTAGATGGGAGGGAAGGGGACCTACTCAGTTGGAAGAAAGAAAAAGCATTCTTGAAGAAGGGAAGAGCATAATTAAAAATATGTCAGTGGTAGAGCATGTTGTTATTTTCCGTGGATCTGTCGACCCTGTCCCTGTTCTTCTTGGACACGGATTGGCTATTCCTTCTCCAAGAACAGCTTTTCCTTTCTTTTGCACAAGTCTAAGTTCTATGCATCCTTAAAGGTCTGCTTGAAAAGTCATGTCCATACTCTCTCTTTTACAAATAATCTCTTTAATAAACAGTTCCAGCACTCATTTGCCTCAATGATGATACTTATTGCTTTGCCTTATATCAAAATATTCCATACTAAACTGTAGTCTCCTAGACTCAAGGCTGGATTTCAGATTTGTGTACCTGACATTGCCTAGTAGAATGCCCTGAGCATGATAGGCTCTCAAATTAGAATGACTGAATGACTGACTGAATGAATGAATGAAAAAAATGGAAGAATAGAATCCCATTCTATTTTGTTATGTCTGGACATAACAAAATTACTCCACTTTAACCTAAATAAGTGAGTATTTTTATTTTGAAATTCTGGCATGGGTCTTCTTATAAAAATACTAGAATAATCCCCTTCCAAATTCTATGGCTTATTTAGTTATGGGTCCCACATTTGACCCCATCTCAGAGTGTACAAGACTTTTAATTCCTGGCAGTGAAACCTTTGATGAGTGCCATGAGTAGTGTTCCTCTTGTTGCTCTCAAATAAATGTCCATGACAACATTTCACCTCCAGCTTGATGGGAAAATGTAATTCCTCTCTCGCAGCCTCACCTCCCAAGAACCGGAAAATAATACTTAGGGAACCAGTAATCTTTGTTCAACACAAATAGAGGGGAAAACAATACCCAAGGCTCCTTAGAGCTGTGTATTAGCCACACTGCAGAAAGTATCTCATTGATATTAATGTGCTTACAGCTTATTACACAAAAATTAATTAAAAATGAATAAGGCCAGAGCTTGAAATTTTGCATGTCTAATTTCCCTGCCAAGGCAGCTCCTACACTGAATAGCTAAAATTCTAAGAGCATTAGTTTATCACAGAGCAGCATATAACTTCCGTTCCAGATCACCCCTTACACAGGAAATGGGGGATCTGGGGCTTCACAGGGTCTATGTTAACACGACATCTTTGTACAGGGGAGTTAGAGCTAAATGGGCTTGATGCTATTTTATGATCCCCAGCTCAAGCTTCAAGCCCTGAGGAGGTGCCCAGTTATTTCTGAACCACAAATGGCCCATCCCAGGCCAGAAGGGAAAACCTGCCAGAAGTCTCCCCTGACCCCAGATATCTCTGCAGACTCACGAGTAATTCAGAGGAAGGAAACCCGTAGCCAGTCAGATCAAGCGGACTCCTACGTTCAGGTCCTCTGACCCTCCTGTCCCCCTCCCCCAGCTCTGCTCCCTGGGCTGGGGAGAGGGAATGTGAAGTAAAGAAATAATGAGCCCTAGAGGTAGACAGACATTAGCAAGCAAGCTGTAGCCCTGAACTACGGATCCTCCCGTAATACCTACCTCATGGGCTTGGGTCTGAGCTAAACGGGATAATGCGTTCGCTGCACCCACACAGAGCAGATGCTCAGTAAATGCTCCTTGTACTTCAGACAAAACCCACCCTGTCGGTCCAGCAGTTTGGCAGCTCTGTCTTTACTTGTTTTCCCCACAACATAAAATATTCACAAGCCTCTTGCCCGCCGTGTCCACTGGACAGCAAATTCTTAACAGAAAGAGCCATGTCTCCCTCGTCTCTGTGTTTCTAGCATCTTGCACAGAGCCTGGCATAGTTGTTAGCTGAGATGTCTGTGAATGAATGAATGAATGAATGAATGAATGGAAAAGAACAACCAAAAGTTATTGGGTGCCGACCACCAGCACTTTACACACATTAGCTCATTTGATCTATATAGTAACCCTCTGAGGCAGCTACTCTCTCTGTCTAGCAGTGAAGGATACAGAAGCTCCAAGAGATTTGGCACAACTTCACAGAGGCTTCATAAGTAATAGATAAGTCATAGGAAAGGACCTATCTCCCATCCTTGAGAAAATACACGTAGTATTTACTATGTGTCAGGCGCTGAGCTAAACACGCTGCATACATTATAATTTAAGCATTAGAATC
This sequence comes from Martes martes, assembly GCF_963455335.1. Taxonomy (NCBI): domain Eukaryota; kingdom Metazoa; phylum Chordata; class Mammalia; order Carnivora; family Mustelidae; genus Martes; species Martes martes. Next base: position 42,544,933 of record NC_137898.1, read on the forward strand.
CTGCGAGACCAGTGAAGTTCCAGATGGGGAAACTAAGGCTTGAAAGGGTTCAGCAACTCGCCCACAGTTCTCGACCATTTCAGGCTTACAACAACGGCCATTTCACACGGATCAACCAGATATTGAACGGGAAAGTCAGGACTCGAACTCAGGCCTCTCCGCCTGTGAGCGCCCCTGGTGTGTTACTGTGCCTCTTGAATAAGTGAATCCGTGAACGGCAGGTGAGAGGAAAGGAGAAAAAGAAAAAGAAGAAGAAGAACGGGAAGGGAAGATGCTCTCAAATCCTCTCATTTTCTGGATAGTTCCTACGAGGTCGTATCACTCCCATTCAATCTCCTGCATAATTGTCACCATGGGGACCTGCTGGTCCCAGAACACGCAGTGTCCGGCCAGTGCATAACACGCCGAAGGGCAGCCCTCTTGTTTGCACGTAGCCACAGAAGGCCCACGGGAAAGGCTTCCTGCTGGACAGGAATGGGCCCCTCCAGGGCCTGCCCATCCCAGAACTCTACACAGGCAGCCACCCTCTGTTGGGGCTGGCATCACAGGGGCATTTCTTCCCTTTGCAGGGACCCTAAATTCCTCCCTACGGCAGCGGGGGGCCTCCCCCTCCAGTGGGCAGCCCATGTGGCTGGTGAGACCCAGCTCACTGTTCCATAGGCCCACTCAGGAAGGCTTCTTATAATCACTGATGCGCTCACCACTGGCAGGTGGGCCAGCCAGCAGAGATCAGGGTAAACAGTGCTGCTGCTCTTCTCCTAGCTGGCCCCATGCCACTGAAGTGAGGACTTGCAGAACTACAGGGGTGGTTCCTCAGAGCAAAGAGCTCTGGATTCCGGGTCTGGCTCCGACTCTGAACACTGCCTTGGGTGAATCCCTCCTCTCTCTAGGGACAGAGATGGACCGGCTGTGGGCCTGGGACTTGATCATCTCCTTTAAGTCTTACAATAGCACCGTGATGCACATGTAAGGTTTTACATTACAGATAAGGAACCTGCAGCTCAGAGAAGTAAATGACACATACAATGTCACACAGCAAGAAAATGGGGAGTTGGGATGTGACTCCAGGTTGATCTGGCTTTGAAACCTATATTTTCACCACTGCCCCATAAGAGACTCTGCTCCCTCATTCATGGTAAGGGATGGCGGTCACTGTCTTAACCATCCATGCTAAGGCAAATGTCTCTCTTAAGAAACTCTCTGTCTTAAGGCACCTGTCACAGGATCGATGCTAGGAGTCAGAATCATTATGTTGTTCGTCCCATCTCAGGCCTCAGTTTCCCCACTATAAACCAAGGACACTAGATTAGTGTTTCCCAAACCTCCACCTTCATGACATTCACCATATCTTTATATCGTATATACTAATATTTAATGTTTGTCTTTGAATCAAAAGTGTTTTAAAATTTTTAACATCATCCTAAGCAATGATATACATGAGTCAAGACTA